>NC_140591.1:768152869-769532146 GCF_964204655.1 Triturus cristatus | reverse complement strand
GGCATTGTCAAATGTTGATGATATATATCTGACAGACGATGACCTGGATAGGCACTTGAACAGGGGGAGCACCATAATATTCGGCTTCGCCTCAGAGGGTTAAAAATTCAACTTTAAAAAGTCAAGAATTGCCCACCTCTACGTCCTGTTTCTAGGATATGAACAATCAAGTGAAGGCAAAAGCCTGGCTGCCAACTTTTTAGAAAAGTGTGCGCTGCTCCAACCTCCAAAAATGCTGAAAAATTTACAGTCGAATCTAGGTTTCCTGAATTTTGGAAGAACTTACATTTTAAATTACGCAGAAAGGGTTAAACCTCTCTACGAATTAATCAAACCTGATTTTAAAATCACACATTGGACACAAAAACACACAGAAAGTTTGCGTTCCCTACAACAAACATGTTAGCAACGAAACACTTGCAAACACGCATAAACATACGCAACTTAGTGATCCGAATAATTTCGGGTCAATGCGGATTCACCTACTTAACTTTTAACGAAGGTGAAAAAGTACCAATTGCATACAAATCCCACTTGTATACACAAACAGAAATGAAATTCACTTCTACAGAAAAAAGTCTGACAGCAGTTCAAACCGCTGTAGCAAAAGAAAGAGCCCTAGCACAGGGGAAACGCATCATGGTCGTGACTCCTGTACCAGCCCTAGAGGCAGTTACAAAAGCTAGCATTCCAAATGCAAAAGCTTTACATCCAAGATGGATACAATGGGTTAATTCTCTTGCTGCAACTGATGTTGAATACGTTTTTGATCCATATTTAAAAACACAAGCATTCCTGCAATATGAATACGAATGTCTTCTGCCTTCTGAAATTCTCCCTCTTGACCAGTACAAATTTATAATTAATACTGACGGATCTGCACAGCCCGCTACGGGGAGTAAACAATCTTATAGTGCAGCGTGTGCTATCGTTAAAGGTCGCATGCGAGATGGAAAATTCAGACCAATGGTCACAAAAACCCAGTCTCTAGGAGATTGTACAGCTCAGCTGAGCTACAAGCATTTAAGATGGCACTTGAAAATACAGATCGCGAATTCCCCACACTGATAGTGTGCAATTCTTTTTACTGTGTTCAATCTTACAAAGAATATTTACAGAATTGGATTCAAAATGGTTTCAAAGATGCAAAAGGTGGCACAATCAAGCACAAATTGCTTTGGGAACAAGTAGTTCAGTTGCGAAACGGACTACAAAACATTCACGTGATACACACGCTGAGTCACCAACGTGATGGCGTTCACGTTGAAGGGAATTCATTGGCTGATGAAGCCACAAAAGGGGCTGTGCAAACGGCTTCCATAGCTGCAATCACTCGTTCAAAAACAAAAATAGACGGCAAAATAATGCTGGCTGTCAATGCATCAAGCAAAGGAAGCGGTGCGGCATTACCTAAAAGGTTTCCACTCAAATACTCATATATAATTGATGCGAATGATGTTCCGTTAGCTTGAATCCCTGGATTAGGGGGTAGAGTAATTCCAAACAGGGAATGTAGAGCAGCTTTGATTTACAAAGCGCATCTGGGGTCGGGTCTGATACATGTACTGGTGGCCAGGGATGAATACTCACATTCACATATTCATTAATAACTGTATAGCATGCAATAGAGATCGCAGTACAGAACGCCACCAGACACCTGACTACAATGTAGCCAGCCCAGTTCAGACACCATTGTTAGATAGCATCAGACTAACGATAAACATGTGTCCTCATGGACGAATGCAATCCCAGAAACACTAAGTCTAGGTTCCTATGGATGTGGCCTCAGCGTTCGGCTGACGCTCGAACTGTTATAAAAGATTTGCGAGTCTCTATCGGCACATACGCAATAGGCACACTACATTCTGACCAGGGTCCTGCATTTAGCTCTAGGGCTTACAAAGAAGCCATGGCCAGTCTGGGAGTAGCATTGCGGTATTCTTCTCCATTGCATCCTGAGGGAAATTTTGTTGTGGAAAGAAAAAACCGGGACATAAAGCAGTCTATAACAGCTAGGGTATTCGGTTCGGGTGATGGGTGGGTCAAACATTTATATGGTGTTCAGCGCGCAATAAATAACTTGCCAAGAAGTTCTCTAGGGGGTGTGACTCCATATGAGGTCCTGTTTGGAACTAGAATGTTGGTTCCGGACTTATATATGAAAGGCACAGTGGTGGAAAAACCAACAATTTGATATCAAAGATAGTTTGGCTGTTTTACAGGACTTAAATCATTTAAGAATGCAACAAAGCAACGTGGTCCTGAAGCCAACCACCACTGAGAAAAATCTGGCCGTCCCAGCAAGGCCTGTCTGGATCCCAAAGCTTGGTGATCTAGTCAGAGAAAAGATCACGGATAAGAAGGAATTTGGGCCTTCATACAGACACCCAGTACCTGTACTAGCAATCCACGGATCAAGAACAGTACTTTTGCCACCCCTTGCTGGTAAAAAGGAGAAAAGATTTGTGTCCATCGACCTGATAAAACCACACCATGTGGCAGATACTGAACAGTAGGCCAAGTGGACTCCGCCAATATAGCAGACGCACTCCTCTAGCTACAATCCAAGAGGTTCAAACTGTGAGACTCATCACCTTTGAAGATTGGACAGTAAGAAATAGAGGACTAAGCAACAATGCTATGGACCATGTACCTCTTGAGACCCAAATAACAGTTCGTCCAGATACACCTGTTTAAAACGAAGTAACAAGTGATCAACTGGTTCCAGCAATTTCATAAAATACGGATGCAATTCCAACCATTGACAGAACTGCTTCTAGCTATTTCATGAACTTTGATACGTTTTCTGAGGATCCCAGCGAGCAAACGACGCTCGTACAAAGAACTTTCAAAGAACAAGCAACAGACTTTTTCCAATTCTTGAAAAAGACTTATCTGGTTTCACCATGGACTGAACTATGGATTGTTTTGGGAATATTCTTCTTTCTACTTTGGTTAGCTCTGGTAATAACTCTGGGTATGCTGATTAATGGAAGATATGTTCAAATGGACACAGCAAGTAAAAAAGTAAACTTACTTCTCCGTCCACACAAATCATCCCATCGTGAAGCAAGAGACTTGTCAGCAGTGAACATCACAGCAATTCCTTTACCTGATGGTATAGTTTGGGACAAAACCGAATATGACATTTTTGGCCCCTCGGAGCTTTTGAAGATTCCACATTTATTTAAAATTTCATTAAGGGACTTTGTTACCTCCAGTACTTTTTCTGATGATTGGGACTTCAAGACTGTTAATAATATGATGTCTGATCTAGAGATGTCAACTGCATTCACTAATAATGAATATTTACAAGGTTCATCAGACTATGGACAACTGTATTGTTATAACCACTATGGTCATCATTTCTTGCATAAATCTGCAACTCCTAGAAATGTATTTATGTATAACCAATGGGAACATTGTCCTACGCCACCAAAGGGTAGCTCGAAAACATTTGCAATGAAATTTCCATATTTTTCAGGGTTTAATATCTCGAATGCAAAGACATTTTACTTTAATAATGTCAATAAGACAGGAATGAAAACTATGTTAACGAATACCAAGCAGATCTATTCTGCAGCCTTTATTGCCCAACTGTCTAGACAGGGTTACGACTTTTGGAAAGACAACATTGAGACGAAAACTGTCTGGGGTACTAAAGATTGGCAAGTACAGGGAATAGAAGCTTTGTTTAGAGCCCGACACTGTCCAACAAACATTAAGCCTTGGAATAGCCAAGATAAAAGACATGAACACTCCGTCTATACCTGCACCTACAAGTGAAAGCACTACACAAGGGGAGGTCAACGTACATACTATTTTGAAAAATGGTTTCTCTGGCCCTTAGACACAAACAACTGTCAAGATAGATTCCTGAACAAAACACAAGGTTTTACCTTTCATAGGCCAGACCCACGTTATGTCCAAAGACAGCATCCGGGGGTAGTAACAATTTACAGTGTAGGGAAACTTTGCCTTGATTGGCTACAGAAAGTTACACTAGAGGATGTAAAACAACACTTAACTTTACTTCAAGAAGGCGCAGACCTTAGGGAATACTTGCTAGGACCATGAAAACCGCATCAAAAACGCTTCATATATGCCCGTATCTACGCTGCTTATAATGAAGCAAGGAAGGTCACCCAAGCAGAGACTGCAGAACGAATACGAGAAATTGATTGTATTAATTTAGAGAAATCTCTCTCTGTAGTAGACAATGGGTTAACGACTCTGTCGTCCAGGATATATTTTTTTGGACAGCATTGTATCCTCTGTCATAGACATCATGGAGCAAGACTTGGTCATGTTGCAACATGGTCAGTCACAGCTATGTTCTATCATGCTATTAGGCTAGACGCTTCAAAACCTGCGTTCTGGCTATGTGCCTTGGCGTTTAATCAATACTACGTCAGTGTTTGCAGAATTCAATCTCACTGATAGACAGATCAAATTGGCACAAAGAGGAGCAGACTATACGGTGCTGAGCACTGAAAAACTGGAAAAATTACCATTCACAGTGGCAGAAAAACCAGCTACTGAGTGGATCATACATGGTAAGATTACTCTGCCTGTTACGACTTTGCATTTTCAGTATTGCCTGAAAAATATACCAGCAGGCAAATATGAAAGGTTGGGTAAAGAATATATCAAGACATCCTGTTTCTTAGCGGTGAAAACAGTGAATACGCACTAAGCGGTTCCCTCCTTTGTCAGGGTATTAACTTACACGGGGTCTGTGACAGTTCCACTACAAACTTATCCTGCCACCTGCACGGTTCACCGGCAGCAGTGATTAATCCAATTTTTGTTCAACTTTCAAATGGGAGTTACATTATGTTGAATGATCACAGCTGCTGTGGCATGTTGCCAGGTAGCCCATATCTAGTAACAGTTACATCCAGGGTCACTTGCTGTATGCAAGTCTTGTTTCCACAAATAGACAGTCAGGGAGTCGCCTTTATGGCCTTCACTGAATATCTATTCTATACAAGCTGATACTCTAAGCAGAATTAAAGCCATTCTTTTACAAAAAACTGTGTCTTTGACCTCTGCCAAAGAAACCTATGACCTCCAAGTCGCAAGGACTTCTGCAGAGATACATACCCTTTTGTATACAAACTGCCCTGTGCATTTCTCAGAAATGTTAGGTCGTATCTTAAACATGTCTGATACGAGCGGTATTGTACATGTATTTAAGACCGTGTGTGCAGGACTGGGAGCACCTTTTCAAGCAGTCCTCGGAATTTTTCCAAACTTCATGCACTCTGTGTTTGGCAGACTGCCGCTCCTTTTAGCACTCGTTGCAGGGACACTATATTTGCTCCTATTGCTACGATATGGCAAGCCAAATCACCATCGGCACCCAGTTCACCATGGAAAGAACTCTATTGGAGATGAAGTGTCATGAGCGCATCGTCCAAATTCTGGGTTTACCTCATCTACGAGAATTAAACACCACTTGTTTTCTGTCATTCAGACCAATCTGTCAAGATTGCATCTTACCTGTTCTACGCTGCCTGCTATGCGGTGAAGAATGCGTGCTGGACATTTGTCTGACACTCCCATCAGTCATGCCTACGGATATCGATACTCTGCTGGACCCGATAACGGCCCATGCTATGTGTTGTCCCCAGCGGCTACCAATCCTGATGGCGGCATTCATTGAGATCTCACAGACGCAACATGCTACTGCTGAGGTACGAGAGGAAACACCAGGCACGCAGGTAACATCCAATCCGGACATTGCTGATGCTTCCCATGCTGAAGGCGATAGTTCGCATCTATGTGCTGTTGATCTTCTGCACGAGGTATTCCAACTCTCACCCACAATGGTAGACGGACGACTTGTTGTCTACAGGATTAGAAAACGTTATGTTTTCTCCATCCCCACACACTGACTTTTGATTCTAGCACACAGTGTTCCGGAGAGACTCTGAATTTGGCCTTCATTCTTTTTCAAACGTGCTACTGACTTTGGAAACTTTTTATATATTTTTTTCTCTCCCCGTCCCAAAATTGTATTTTTCATTTTTTTGGCACAGTAATCTGCTTATAGTAGAACTATTCATAGAGAACAGAATTCTATGATAACACTCCCTGGGACAGTATGCCACCTTGTCATGAATAACAATTTGACTTATGTAACCTGATATGAAATGGTTTCGGCCACTTTTTTCTTCTGTCTTTACGAACCATTTCATCACATGTATATATTTTGGTTCATTCATTTAGCATTTCAATGTAATCCTATGCTTAGAATGGAACATCGCCTTTAATATGTACAACACTTTATGCATAGCAATGGTTTTGTAATGCATTTTTAGAACATATGTTTTAGATATGTTTTTAGCTTATTTTAGCAAACCCATGCGATACTCTGTTTTAAGATATGTTTAGAACGTTTAGGATTTAGTAACGTCGTTCATACGAAACTGGAGTGGGTTTTGTGTGCAGGTTTAGATTCCGTATATAGGTTTCCAGATTTATGCCCTTATACAGGTACAATTCACATTGCCATTATTTGGACATAGAAATCCGGCCCTTATTTCGACATTGTCCATACAAACCAAATACAGGCATGGCCACCTATATCCGTCCATCCAAGTCACAACTAATTCTTGGAAAACTAGACCCTTAAGCCTTTCAGGAATTTCCCTCAGCTTGAATATTGATTTCTCCAAGAACTCATTAAGTATGCATGAACATCTATTCCTTAGGGGTTCATTCATGACGTTCCTCTGCCCGACTTTTACGTCAATACTGGCATTCCTAGACACCTTCAAGGTATAAATATACCAGCTATTGCCCTGGCAAATTGCGGTTCCCGGAGGATTCGATCCGACCCAGACTACACGGTTCGCCACGGCAAGTTCAGAAGGAGATCGAGTTCCAGCCTGATGCACTGACCTAATGCTGCTATCCTTCTCGCAGAGAATCAAGCTCCAGTGCTCTCTGACTTCCCTTGCGGGGGGTTAGACTATCGAGTCCCGAAAAGAGATTACAACCTCTCTCATTCTAAGGCATGGAGCTGACTAGAACTTAGAGAAACTTTTGGCAAACTCTTGGCTAAACTAAAATATAGCTAGCTATACTTTAGACATGGCACCTACTTCAAACCTCGTACTACACTTAGGTTAGGTACACTGAGGTAGAACAATTTAGAAGCATCAGATGATTATCACATTTTTGCCTTTTGTTATTTATGTATGTATTTTGATTAATATATGTCATAGCTACAAACCATGCTATTGCAGTATTATTTTATCTTACTGCTAACCTCGTACATATTGTACTTCGCAGTCTGTCTTACGATTGTAGCAATTCATATCTCTTGCATGAGAAATAAGACTGTTCAATAAACCCTTTTATTGAAACGCCAGTCTCTCCATTTCTGTGCAACTCTGTAGAAACGAAGCATGCACAATTGACTGAGTGAAACTGTTATCTTGTTTCCACGATTCTGAGACTGTTCCGATTCTAAAGGGAAACAAAGTTGTCATGTTTATGCGGTTGTCAGACACTAATTCCTTCTTGTTTATTCGAGAAGTTTCTAGTGACGTCTGAGTTAGCCGGCACACACAAGTAATTAAGTTTAATATACTCAATAGAGACATACTGACCTTAGTCCTATGTCAAATCTATAGTGTATGTTATTCCAATGCGCAGGGCCTATCAGGAATATAGGAACTACACTACACTTTGTTCTTTCTTCCCTTCCTGTCAGAAGCCCAAAGTCAGTGCTAAAGCAGGCAGAGATCGTGGCAAAATGATTGTGCACTGGGCTGAAGCAGCATGTCACTGGCAGTGCATACTCCAGGTCAGATGAGACCATTTCTTATATCATGCTGGCTTGTCAACAGCAGATCATCATTCGATAATCGGGTTTCTGCATGCAGGAAGTGGGAGATTAGTCTTTAAATTGATAGTCTCCCGTCTGAATTGGGAGGGTTGGCATGTATGAAAAATGTCAAGATAACTTTGGCAATTAATGTTCTTGCTGGGGAGAGATCAGGTTTTGTCTAATGGCAGGTTTGACTCATAAAGTAGCACAGAGGGTTAATATGTGTGCAGCAAAGAATGTCTACCATGCAGGTCTTAGAACTGTATTTTATGTGGATTTCTCCATGGATATCGTATGTGGATATCTCTGTGGGTTTGTCAAAGAGATCCTTTTGTTACTTGTCCTAATAAACCACAGTGATCTTTGAGCTGTCTCTAAAGAGGTAAATGCAAATGCAAGGCAAAGGGTTGGAACCTTACGTTTTTCCCTATTCTTTCATTATCATTATTTCATAATGTTGCTAAAAAGGATTAGTTTATTTAGAAACACAATCTTATTAGCAATGCCAACCACTGTGTTACGTTTTAAAACCAGAGTTTGCACTTCTCCAGACCAAACACCACATAGACCAAATGTACTGTCTACTAGCATGGATGACATGTGATTCCTACACCTTATAATCCTAATTGTTTTATGTAACATTTCCTATAGACTGATTTACACGCTTATGATTCATTGTCTCTGTATATGTGTGATGTAAAGTGTTCTGACACCCTACACTGGTATGAGTCGCACTATAAAACACATGAAATGCATGTGAGAGAGGGACTATGGAGAGAGAAAGGCAAATATGGGAAGGCATAGTGAAGGAAACCGTGGTGAATGAGATAATGGGGGTGTGCCAAAAAAGCCGCACAGAGCGCCACCAGTGCTAAAGCCTGCTCTGTTCTTATCAATTCTTTAAAATATATGTGGAGTAGGCTTTGGCATTACCCAGCAAATTATCACTCTCTCACCACATGCCACTGACTGGTATATCATTCCACCTCGCATTGCACTGCAACCCAAGAAGGACTACCCTCCATCTCAAAAGTTGACCGTTTCCATAGATGCCAACATTTCGAACCAGGAAAAAGGGAGAGAATGAAAAAAAAATATCAGGGAAATTTATTTTCCTCATTTATTAACTAGCATTGAAACCAAGACAATTGTAAGTGTGAAACAGCTAAAATAAAGCAATTTTTGGCTTTAAAATCATGAGTCCCCTGTTTGATCGGGTCTGTTGGCCTGTATGCTGTATCATCACAAATTACTTTCTTTTTCTTAGATGTATTCAATACAGAAAGCAATTTTTGTTGTTGTTTCACTGCTGCAAGTTTAAAAATATGTTTTAGAGGGGGCATGGCCTAGATGGGGGCGTGGTAGGATGCAGATTTGTGTCCCTCCGGCGCTGCCGATCTCTAGCTTTGTTATATCGCCTGTTCCCGGGGCCATCGGTCCATGCTGCTGTGGGGCGAGACAACGGGGCGTTGCAGGGCTCCCTTGCTGTGAGAAGCGCTGCTGAAAAAGCAGTGGGAAGGCGTCCCTGAGCCCCCGCGCGAGTGAGGCCTACACAGACCCGCCTCCGGCCTGGGCCTTTACGGAGTGGTTGAGCCTGGCGGATGCAAGCGCTACCCTGAACTGGAGTGGCGGTATACTGCTCGCGGATCGACAACGGTTCAGTGTGTGCTCCCAGCGAAGGAAGGCAAGCCTGAGGAGACGGAGTGCCCGGCGACGAGCAGGGCGTGTGAACGCACCTCTGAGCTGCGCCATCACCTGGCGGGGTTGCAGGAGGCGGGATCGGCTGACGGGCCGATGCGGAGGCCCAGACATTTGGCATTAGACGGCTGCTAGGCGGTATTCCGGAGGACGCATGGTCCGGGCATCGGCCCGCTGATATGGCCTTCCTCAGCTGATGGTTCCGGGTGAGTGGTAAAGTGAACAAGGTGGACACCATGGTGGTCAGGCCTAGATCAGGCCTCAGCGATCCGCAGATCGGCGGACGGTGAGCATCCCGAGTGCGACCCTAAATTTCAGTGGGAATCTGACGATCCGTCAATTCACGTCGGCGAGCTCCCAGCGATATTGAGCGCCGATGGTTAGGGTGCACAGCAACATCCAGACGGGGCTGGTGGCTCAGTGGACTAAAGCAGCCACTGCAGGGGCCTGTGTTCGACCTCATGGTCACAGGTTCAATTTCCGGCGGGTCCACTCAGCCTTTCATCCATCTGAGGTCGATAAAATGAGTACCATTGAGTTGGGTAACAACTGTTATTCAGCGCCAGGACACCTACGGGTAATCGTGCGCTTTACAAAATACACCTGTTATGTTATGTTATCCACACTGCCCGCCAGCTCTTGGCGGGCTTGATCAGACGGCGCCTACAGACCTGTGAGCAGTGAGGGAGCCCCGGAGGACACCTGGGCAGCTTGCAGTCTGGGCAGTGGGCTGCCGAACTGGACTCCTTCGGGTGATCGCGACTGGTGAGTGCGCGGAGCTGCTTCCCCTAGGGGCGGTGACCTGTGAAGTGCATTGCGGTCAGTGGGAGAGCGAGTTGGCCTAGTATAGGGCCTTGGCGGTCCGCAGATCGGTGGACGTGTGTGTTAAAAGAGCAATGTCCAGTGGGGTGCACGCGACACCGGCGGCTTCCGGGTGTCCCAGCGCACCAGTGGAGGTGCGTGACAGATGATGGAGCATGACGTGGTCGGAGGGCCGTGGAACTGAGGGCCCGGAGACCCTGACTGATAGTACTACTTCTCCTCGTCCGGGTAACACAAGGAGGCGCAAGAGGCACCGTAACTGGTTCCATTGAGATCTTTTGCCTAATGTGGGTTGCCAGCATCTACGATCGAGACTAGTGCAGAAGGTGGGACCCATCACGTCAGCTGCGAGAGGTGCACGACATGACAGCTGCGCGCACTAGGAAGGAGAAGTCACTGAAAGAGCTCCTCCTAAAGCAGCCGGGGCAGTCCACGACCCCGGGTGAGAGGGCGGCAGGTACGATGGAGGGTGCCATGTCACCAGCAACTAAGGCGTTCATGGTGGAACTCTTTGCGGCCATAAAAGATGACATTCAGGAACTCAGGTCTCAGCTAGCAGCAGACCTGAAGGAGGTGCGTCGTGATGTGAATGAAATTGGGGAGAGAGTGGCGAACCTTGAAGAGCATGATGTCAGCAGGGATGAAGAGCTCCACCACTTGCAACAAGACATGCTACGCCTAAGGGAGCAGAACATTGATCTTCAGGCTCATGTTGAAGACTTTGAGAACCATTCCAGGCGGAACAATGTGAGGATTAGAGGCGTTCTGTGGAAGGAGGAAGGGGACGACCTCAGGGCCTATGTGGGAGCACTGTTTCAGCAAATCCTTGGGGAGGAGGTGGCGGTGGACATGCAAATGGATCGAGTCCATAGAGTGGGCCTCCCGCGAGGTAGCAAAGTGCCCCTGCCCGATATTCTTGTGTGTGTACACGACTTCCAATTGAAGGAACGCATTATTCGGAAAGCAGGAGAGGCCCAACCCATACAATTCCGAGGACACCAACCAGCCATATTCCAGGATTTGGCGGCTTCCACACTCATCAAACGACATGAATTCAAGGTGGTGAACACTCAATGCGTGAGAACAATGTTCCTTATTTGTGGGGCCACCCCTTCCGCCTTATCTTTAAGCACGGTGGCAAGCTGCTGCAGATTCGCTCTCTTGACGAAGCAATGGAGATCCTTGGTCGTGAATGTATAAACCCAACGGAGGAGGTTGAGCGATCCAAATCACTGCGCGCACGCCGCTCCATGGGATGGCAGCGAGTGGGTAAGACGACGCCCGTCAAGAAGCCCGACTAGGCCACGAGGGACAGGGAACGAGAGGCGGTACTTTCCACCCTATCGCAAGCATCAGACCGTCCGGCCAGCCCGTGAGGTATACAGCTGATGGCCCCGGAATGGGTGCACAGAGGGGTGCCGGGGGGGCGGGAGGGACCGTCCTGTTGAACTCCCTGGCAGTTCTTCTGCGAGAAGGTGGATACGTGTCAGACCCGCCTCAGGCTGAGCAGTTGTATCAGCCACGACCCCCTGGCCCTTAACTTCTGTGACAGACTCTGTTAGAACTGGGGGTCTCTAGTTGGCAGAGGTAGGTACCTTTGACCAAATAGGGACCCTTGCTTCTAAGACAGGGAAAGGGGATTACACTTCTGGATAATCCCTGCTCACCCCCTTGGTAGCTTGGCACGAGCAGACAGGCTTATCTCAAAGGCAGTGTGTTAAGCATTTGTGAACACAGAGTAATACAGTGAAAACGCTACAGATGGACCCCACACAGGTTTTCTAAAAATAAGTATTCTTTATTTAGACTTAACACAAGCCCACAAATGACAAAAATCTACAATACTGTACTCAAAATTGACTTAAAGATGGTAGGATTAACTTAGTTCAAGTTGATGGTAAATGCGACACAGTTCTCACAAAAGTACCTGGGTGCGTAACGCAAAATAAACAAAAGGCTCACAGCGTTAGAGATGCGAAGGTTCCTTGCTTCGGGGAGATGATGCGTCACGCCACAATGCTTGCGCAGACTAGGGGATGCGTCTTGATCCTTACCGGAGAGGAGGTGATGCGTAGATTCTCGTGCTGCAGCCCGGTTGTGATGCGGCAAGATGGCATCTCGATACGATGCGACAATCCGGTGCGATGCAATAAGATTGTGCCCTTGATGCGACGATGTTGACACGATGCGAGCATGCCCTGGAAGCCTTACTGCAACTCTTTACTTTGGAGCCGCGACAGGCCCAGCGACACGCTTCTCCGGTGATGCGATGGCGACCCTCACGGTTGCGACGCGCTTCTCCGGTGATGCGACAGCAGACTGCTGCGACGAAGGCACGCTTCTGGGAGATGCGGCACGCTTCTCCGGCGATGCGATGACTACAGCTGCGGCGGCGACATGCTTCTTCTTGTTGCGTCGCGCTTCCAGATCCGAGCGACACGCAGGCTTCTGCAGATAGAATTCCCAGCAAGGAAATTCAGGGGGGAGCTGGTGGTGAAGTCTGTTGTCCCTGAGACTTCAGCAGGAGGCAAGCACAAGTTCAAGCCCTTGGAGAAATATTCTGCAAGATGATGAAGTACACACAAAGTTCCTTCTCCTCTCCTTGGCACTGAAGACACCACTGTAGGCCAACCTGTGGTAAATAATTTAATTACCGGGACTTAATTTGATGCGGAAAATCTATAACAATAGCTCAGTAAAATAAGAGGCAGAATCCGTGGTATTAGAGGTTCGGAACGGGCTTTATTCCATAATCAATTTAAATCGATGAGCTCCAGATTCCATCACCACGAAGGTTCAGGAAGTGAAGACCGTACTTTATTGATAGGCAATCACTTTTATACAATAGGCATTACAGTGAAACAAATGGAGGAGGCGTAACAATTGATAGTAAAGATAAAACATACATGCGTAGCAAAAGTGGGTGTAACTGGGCGTAACTAAAGAACGTCATCAGGTATGATGTCATAATAGGGTGGTTCCATGAAAGAATTTCGCAATGTCAGCAGAAATACTTGGCAGAAATGCGCGCGCAGCAGCATGACGTGTGATTGACGTGCAACTAGGGGGTGAAGGGGACTTGACATTTAGCTCTACATGTGGCGACAGAAGTCTGGAGAGTCAAGTCAACCTAATCCCAAATCATATCTAACATCCTATGTTTAAAGAACTGTGTTATCCAAAAGAGAGGCCTTCTTGGAGTAGAATCTTATTCTATACTGACTATACTGACTGTTAGTGCGTGTACAAGCGTCTAAGTGTCTACACTAGATGCGAGGGCAGGAATCTTCCATAGTAACAGGGCTATGAATTACTGGCATAAAGACAGAGAAGCCGGGCCCTTTGCTCGGTAGCTGGAAGAATGTTTACTTAAACTACTAGACAGGAATGCATTGGGTAGGGAGCGGAGCAGATAATTTCGAAGGTGAAATACAGTTTTTGGCAGGCAACAGGCTGATGTCAGGCACCGTTAGCCGCGCAGAGAATGAGGACAAAGTTCATGGATACAGATGCGAGCTCAGACTGAAGCTTTCAGAGGCAGAAGGCAAGAAAAGCTTGATGGCAGAATCAGGGCCTACTTGCCTGGACTGTAAAATGGCATAAGTGAACCATATAAAGGCGGTGGCCTTTCGTACTTAGGAATGGAATATCCGGCCCATTTATGGCGGATCTGAAAGAGGACATGTTGGCGGTGGACGCACATGTGTTTGCGTCTTCATAACTGGAACTGGAGGGAACATACATGTACTTGTGATTTATACATGAAACCGTTGGGGTCCAAGATAGGGGACATAACTGACCAGAAAAATCCATATTTCCACATTCCCTCCTTGTCCCCTACTTGCCCGTCAAGAGATATCAATCTTCATCAATCCATTGATCTGTTCATATAGCATCATTTGTTCTTCTTTCTTCTTCCGTGATGAATGAAATCTTGGTGGTGGAATACACGATGTGGCACACAGACCACAGATCGCTGGTCCACATTGTAGACATAGACAGCAACTGAATAATATGAGGAAGCCAATACCTAGGAAGGATAGGACCTTCCATCCAAAGGTAGATAATACACTCCAAAACCAACCGGACCAAGTCCAGGTGCCTGGGTTCTGGTGTATCTGGCTTACAATCTTATGAAGGCGAGTTATGGCTTTATATACAGATGGCGAATTTTCTGGTATGAAAATGCAACAACTTGATCCGATGACCCTACAAGCTCCGCCCCTATCGGCCAGGATGACGTCAAGGACAAGACGATTTTGAAGCACAACAATCCGCATAGCAGACTGCTCTTCTGTTAAATTGCCTAAGGCGGAAATAGTTTCGTTCACTACTGCTTCAAGGGTTCTGGTTAATCTACGTATCAGCTTACTATTGGTAACTGTACCTATATAGGGAAAGAGACCTTTATTGAAATCTGTGTATTTTTCCCATGCTGTCTCAGTGTAATCGACTATTGGGAGATCTCTCCTTTCTCTATTATGTACTAAATGAGTATTTCTGTGATAATCAGGAGGAGCTAGGAAAACAGGTGGCAAAAGGAATCCGATGTAGCAGGTACCATCCCAATCTAGTGGCAAACGTATGTATGCCGTCTGACCACATATGAAGTAGGAATGGCGGGAAGCTCTAAATGTAGACTTGCCTTGATCACTAAATTCTATTACAGTGGTGCATCTACTATGGCCCATATGTATGGAACCATTCTTTCTTACACATAATTCACCTTTTACTGGAAATACTGACATGGCGGGCAAAATTGGAGTAGCTTCGGATTCGACATTCAGGATCATGAGATTAAGCGTAAAATTACCTAATCCATACACTTCATTTTCTAGATCAGTTCCTGTTCTTTTGGGAAGTCCCTCCTTGTTAGGGTAGCAGACTTTGAGTAAAACTAAGTTCAGATTTCCCCATACCCAGTTTTCTTGATAAACTGCGGAATTCGAATCTAGGTAATTAATTAAACTAAACCATGCTCCACAGGAGCCGTTGTGTGTGAACGGGTATGGAAAGAGAGGTAGAATTCCTTTATAGTTCTGATAGGGAGGGAGTCGGCCACATATCCAACAATTTGTAGCATTGCTAACCTGATGGGAATGATGTAACATACTAATAAAAGTGTTATTGCGCAGCGCAAATCTATAAGACAACTCATGCGGAGGTAATTCACTAAAAGAATGTTCAGCAGTAACATTGTAAACATGTCTAGAAATAGGATAATATGTGTGCAACAATATACTTGCAGTAATTACTAAAAGACTTAAGAAAAACAAAATTAATAACGTCACTGTGCAATGACTACTCAGTGATTTACAGTACGCATGTCGTTTCAGCTTTATCCTTTTGTTTCTTTCTCTGTACAGGTTTAAGGGATGCATGTCAGAGACAAATTCGACCGCTTCACCTTGGAGAGGACTTAAACAATCAAATTGCCTGACTGGTTAGACCTGAGTTTTAGTTTATATAGTTCATGGCTATTCAGTTCAACCAAAGGAAGTTTTGAGTCAATCGGGGAAGACACGCAAGGTGTGTCGTTTACATCTGACGGTAGTCCATGAAATTTCTTGATATGACTTGAATGTATCCAGCCTTTTCGTCCTTCGATCTTTACGGCTGTCCTCGTCGTTAGCAGTACGAGCTGAGGCGACTTCCACCTAGGATCCAGTTGAGACTTCCGATCAAAGTTCCTCACTAAAACCAAATCCCCTGGACTTACGTCATGGGGTTTCACCTCGGTGTTGTCGGGAAAGGCTGCAGCTACCTGTGAACGACAAGATTGTAGTGCAGACATCAAGGAAGCCAAGTAATCTGTCAGCATATTACAGTCAATATCAGTTATTTTGCGTGGTATAGGCGTCCCCCACATATTTGGTGGTCTACCGAAGATCACCTCATACGGGGATAGCCCTGTTCGAGAGTGTGCTACCATTCTCATGTAAAAGAGTGCAACGGGTAAGGCTACTACCCAGTCGACACCTTTCTCTCTACAAATTTTGGACAATCTAATTTTCAGGGTCTGATTATGTCGTTCCACGAGACCTGCTGCCTCGGGGTGTCGGACACAGTGAAATTTCCACTGATAACCTAACAAAAGTGAAACGTGTTTCATTAGTTCGGATGAGAACGGCTGGCCGTTATCTGAGTAGACAACACGTGGTAAACCGTACCGTGGGAAGAATTCTCGAACTAACTGTTTGGCAGTAGTCGGGGCAGTGTAATCTGAAACCGGGTATGCCTCTGTCCAACGGGAAAGAGCACAGACAACTACGAGAACATATTTGAATCCTCGACATCGTTCCATCTGGATATAATCCATCTGGAGGACTTCAAAAGGGTGATCAGGAGGCTGAAATCCACCCTGTTCTACGGGAATGCTTTTACCTGGGTTAAACTGACAACAGATCATACAGGTACGGACTTTTTGTTTAGCTGCTGCTCGTAAATGTTTGTTGAACCAAATGTGTTGGATGCTGTCTAGCATAGCTTTTTCTCCTAGATGTGCTGGACTATGTACAGTGTTAATTACGACTTGGACCATTGAATCAGTAAGGAACCACACAGATTTTTCCTTCGTCATCCATCCTTGGTCCGTTTGGATCCCTCCTAATTCAGTCCATTTCTTTATTTCGTCTGGTGTAGCATGTGTCTGTATGTCGATTACGTCAAGAGCGGGATCCTTAACCATCATGCAATGTGTTGGTATCGGGACTATTGTCTTTGTCATGTCGGATGTTTGAGTTTGAGCAGTCTGTTTAGCTGTTCTGTCAGCTAGATCATTGCCTTGAGAAATGATATCAGTAACTTTCGTATGAGCTTTACATTTCATAATTGATATTGCAGTGGGTAGATGTATTGCATCTAATAAGGCATGAATAAGGGGTCCGTGCTGAATGTGGGCACCGTGAGAAGTTAAATAACCTCTCTCTCGCCACAGCACCCCGAAGTCATGTACAACTCCGAATGCATAACGTGAATCAGTGTATATGTTGACTTTTTTATTTGTGGCTTGAATACAGGCTTGTGTCAGAGCGATGAGCTCTGCTGCTTGAGCGGACAAGGTATTTATGCAATTTGTTTCAATGATTTCAGTGTCTGTTGTGACTGCGTAAGCGGCCACTAGCTCTCCTGTACTTGTTCTCATACATGAACCATCTACATACAACGTCAGGTCTGGGTCTGACAATGGGACGTCTGTCAAATCTTGTCTGGGTTTCGTCGTGATAGTGATAACTTCAATACAATCATGTGCAAGTGGGTCTGTTCCATTCATAGGTAACAGTGTGGCAGGATTCAATGTACTACAACGTCTGATTTCTATATGTGGCTGAAACAATGTTAATTCGTAACCAGTAAGTCGTGCTATAGTCAAGTGTTGTGTTTGTGTGCGGTTCAAGAGAACCTCCACTGCATGTGGTACTTGTACTGTCAATGGATGTCCTAATACTATGGCATCGCTTTGTCTGATTGCTAAAGCTGTTGCTGCCACTGATTTTAGGCACGCAGGCAAAGCCTGAGCTACGGGATCTAATGTACTAGAAAAATAAGCACATGGTTTGTGTGATCCTGCTTGTTCCTGTGTGAGTACTGACAAGGCAGTACCTTCGCGTTCTGTAACGAAGAGTGTAAACTGTTTATTGTAACATGGTGTTGTTAAAACAGGTGCTTGGCATAAGGCTTTCTTTAGGCTTTCAAAAGCTTGTGTATGTTCCTGAGTCCAAGGGAGAACAGTCGATGTGGCTGCCTCCTGTGTTGTCAATTGAATGAGTGGTTTTGCTAGAAATGCATACTGAGGGATCCACTGCCTACAATATGAAGTGAGGCCTATGAAAGCCCGCACCTCCTTTTGTGTCTTGGGTATTGGCATATTAGCAATTAGCTGGATGCGGTCTGGTGTAAGCTGCCTTCCCTCCTTGGACAGCGAGTGACCAAGGTAAACAACTCGCTGGACACAGAATTGCAGCTTAGAAGGGGACACCTTGTGCCCCTTTTCGGCCAAAAATTGTAATACCGTCAGTGAGGCTTTCTCACATTCAGGTTCGCTTCTAGCGGTGATCAGCAGATCATCGACATATTGAAGCAGGGCAGTGTTGACTGGCATGTGGATACTGTCGAGTTCTCGTTTCAGTGCTTGGCTATAAATGCTGGGGCTTTCTGTAAATCCTTGAGGTGCGCGTGTGAATTTAAAGCTTCGTCCATTTAAACTAAATCCGAACAAGTATTGGCTTTCCGGATCTATTGGGACGCTGAAAAAGGCATTCTTGAGATCAATTACAGTAAAGAATGTTGCTTCGGAATCAATGGCTGTCAGTAATGAAGAAATGTCTGGGACTACGGGGTATTGTGGTACTATGCATTTATTTAATTCGCGCAGATCAATAACCAATCGATATACTGGCGGGGCTGTTGGATCGGTTCGTTTAAGAATCGGAATTATCGGTGAATTACATACATTGGAGTCAGTTTCCACAACCACTCCTTGGGTAATAAGCTCGTCAATGATTTGTAGTAAAGCCACTACAGCATCTGGCGGTAACTTGTATTGTCGCATTCGTGGAAGTACCACTCCTGCCTTTAGTGTGACTCGATATGGTGTAATGTTCATGCAACCAACATCTGTAGGGCCTTGTGCCCATAAATGTGTCGGTAAAGTCTGTAGTCGGTGATCCATGTCTCGGGACACGTAGTGCCCTTTGAAATCACGTAAAAATAATCTTACTCCTTCCGGAGAACAACATATAATAGCTCCTAGAGCTTTCAAAGTTTTTATGCCTAACAAGTTTTCTGGACATGATTTAGTAAGTAATAAATCTGTAGTTCGTGTCAAGGGACCGATCGTAAGTGGAAGAGGCTGTGATACTTCATTAATGATAGGTTTTCCTGAAAAACCAAGGGAAATATTCTGTGTGCCTGAGAGGGGTGCCCCTGGAACTTCACTACGTTTTATTGTTGTTCGACTTGCCCCTGTATCAAGTAAGAATTTTCTATCTTGACCTAACAGTTCACTGTGTACATAAGGTCCTTCTTGGTCTACAGGGACCTCAATAAGGGGTAAGCCAACTTCCCTCTCTAGGCTGTTTCATGAGTATCGTTGATAATCAGGATAGTCATACTGTGCGGTCTGATACATCTGTCGGGTCGTTGTTTGTGTAGCAGCAATAGGCTGCGGTGGTGGAGCTGGCAGAGACTGTTGCGGAGCTGGCATGGACTGTGCATGCTGCGGGGCTCCTTGTTGGTTCTGATCCTGTCTAATTGGTCGTGGTCTTTCTTTTGCGTTACCTATGGCAATATTATGTTTTAAAACTGGACAATCGTGTACATAATGACCTGGCTGTTTACAATAGTTGCACGTCCCTTTAACAGGACCTATTGAAACACTGGACTGTGTTATACCCTTCTTATGACCGTCAACTGGCACTGTCTGGGAAACTAGCATTTTCATTTTCGTGTCTTTCATGCGTCTATGTTCATGTTCTTGTTCTTCTCTAATTCTATTGTGATGGTACTGTAGCATTTGTAACATTTGTGACGGAGTGTTACCTTGCCAGGTACTCTCGAACTTCAAGACTCTATTCTTAACTTGGGGCAAGGCATTTTCAACTAACTTTGTCACAAACAGATGTGGATACGACTCGCTACTTGCTTTTATTCCACTATTTATACCAAAACATTTCTCAAATCGGGAGTAGAAATCACTAGTGTCTTCATCTGATTTCTGTTTACAGGCTGATATTGCACCCCAGTCTTCCTTTTTCGTAGTTAATAAACGTGGCAGTACCTGTACTAGTAAACCTGGTAGCGCTTTGATCTTGTCCCCGAGCCCTGAACCTGGACCTCGAGCTTTTTCTTCGTTTTCTAATGCTGTCCAATCTATCTTCTGGTCTCCCACCTCCCAATCCTTTTCCTTGAGTTTTTCGTAAATGCCCGCAGGCATTAATACCTTCAATATTGTCATAATGTCGGGGTAGGTATATTCTCCCATGAGTAACATATCTTTAATTTCACGGTGGAAACCCGCTGGGTCTTTGTCATGACTGGGTACCACCTTCTTCATTTCTAATAGTTCTATTTTAGATATGGGTGTGTATACAAACACACGTTTAAACTCATTGTCATCACCCTTTATCGGGTGTACTTCGCGTAAGGGATTCTGTCTATCCATGTAATACGTCGTTCTTTCCTTGATGGGCAGTGAGACATGTTCAGGACATACAAAAAGAATGTACTGCCTTCTAGATTCTAGTATTTCTCTAATTAACTTAGTACCGGACCCTCTCCATTTATTCGTGAGTAATTCAGTCAATATATCAGGTAAGGGGCCAGGATCGGAGTGTTGGCTTTTATATAGTATAAGGAGTTGCTGAATCATATAGATACCAGCTAAACGCTGTTCATCTGGGGCGAGGTTTAAAAACGTATGTGCTAGTGTATCATCACCATATTTTCCAGGACTATCAACCCAGTGAACGGCTGACCTGGCTAATTCTTGTTCGTCCATAGAATCGAGTATATGATAACCCCTTCGTTCTCGGAGTAATTTGTCAGCGGCTTGGAACGAATGTTCGGGGGACCTTATATTTATTATAGGAGTTTGGAATTTTCTGTTATTATCTGGACGTATCGGACATATCGGATCAGTAAAGCATCTAGTATCATTACAAGATCTTCCTCTACCTACATAGGCCATAGTTTCTAACCGTCCTGTGGGTAGTTCCAATTCTTCCTCGTCCTCTGTTTGTTCTGGTTCGTCTACTGCTAATCTTTCCTCGTGTATTCGTTCTATTTCTTTGCGGATCTTTCGGCTCATAGCTACTATACATGATCGTTTATCATGTCTCCCCTCTGATATATTCTTACCCCATGTGGTAAGAATCTGCATTTCTTCCGGATTTACCCCTGGTTGATCTTGATTTCTGATCGCACAGTTTATGAGGAAACGTAACAGTTCCCCCTGTATTTCCACCTTTTGGTACTCCATGGCTCTGTTAATACTCTCAGGATCTCGCCCTGATTGAACAAAATGATATATATTTTCTAAATGTGCAGTCATTCCTGGTAGCTTCCCTAAATATATTGCAGCTCGTCGGATACGTAATGATGCCAGCATCATTTCGTCCCCTTTTCCGGGCACAGGGTCATATCTACAGTCTATTAGAAGTTCCTTGAGCGTGCTGGGAGTTACTAGTTTGGGCGTACGTTGGTGGGCTATTTCTTGAAAGGAAAGTTTATTTGTTCTGGGTGGCGTAGAAAAAATGCTTGATGTACCTCCGGTAGCACCACCTGGGGTGCTGGATGTGAAAGGATTCGTTGAACGAGATATAGCAACCATAGGTGTGGATGCGGATGTAGAAACAGATGTGCTTGCCAGAACTTGTGTCGGGGTGTGCTGTTGTAGAGGCACAGACGAAGGAGGGTCTTGGCGTTGAACCCCCTCGGCAGACGGTCTATGTGGCGCAGCATTAGCATACTCGGGAGCTGCGTCGTCTAAATAAGAGGAAAGAAAAACATCTTCTGCTGTTCTGGGATGCCCTTTGGGATGTACTTTTATCGGAAACAATGGGGGTGGCAAGTCTTTTGGTATTTCCGGAGTAGCCTTAGGTAATCCTTCGGCCAGCAGAGGATACATACCATTCACAAGGGCATTTCTTTGTCTGTCTGTTTGTTCTGACTTTACTCGAGTACCTTCTTCAATTAATACACCTTCTCGAACTTTATTTGAATTCTCCTTACTCTTCTCTTCCTGTCTACGTGCTTTTTCTGTACGTCTATACGATTCTTTACGCCATAATTCAATGGCGTCTTTCTGTGATTGTCTAGCTTTCCTTTTCCATAATTCTTCCTCTACTTTCACGATGCAATCTGCATCCCAGGTCCCAGCTGCGGGCCACCTCTGACTTTCTGGTAATTCCTTGGTGTAGTCTACCCATAGATCAAGAAATAATATGGCGTCTAGGCCATGTTTATGATACATGAAGTACCCTGGAGTGTCCCTAGGAGGAATGGGAACAGCTTCTTCGAGTACCCCTTTTCTAGTTGTGATTTGTCTTAATTTCGAAAAGAGCGGCATATTGAGAACTGATCTGATCTGATACCTAATTTTGAACACGTTTAATACCATAAAACACAATAATGAACAGTCATTCACACCACAATATACAGAACGTATTTAAAACATTTTAACATTTAACATTTAAACAAAATAGACAATGATGGTCATTTAGGGAACTAGTCACTAAGCATAATACTCGATACTAACTAGGTAAATCTGAATTATATACTAAACATATTTGATATACTGCTAAACAGTACAGATACACTGCTGAAACAGTGCAGACCGGATTTGTGTACCCAAACCCGTCTTGACCGGCACAACCTATGTGCACGTCAGAACGCCTCCCCGATAATGGTACTCACCGGGTAGCTCGGAACGGAAGGCCTCGGAACTGAACTGAACTTGAACCGGACTGGACTCGACTCGAAACTTCGGAAACTTCGGAAACTGGTGGGCCTCTGTATACCTCGGATCTTGCTCTCTCAGCTAGGCTCTGGTCGGGATACTTCGCACTTCTCACCGCCTCGTCTGGGTGTTGATCGCAGCCTCAGTTACCCCCGCTCGGCAGGAGGGAGATACAGGAAATCCTGTGGGTACGCGTTGTTGTCCGTCCAGCTGTGACAGGAGACCGGGCCTGCAACGCACCGCCGGCGCGCGAGATGAGAAAGTGTCCCTATTCGGGCGCCATTCATGTGGTAAATAATTTAATTACCGGGACTTAATTTGATGCGGAAAATCTATAACAATAGCTCAGTAAAATAAGAGGCAGAATCCGTGGTATTAGAGGTTCGGAACGGGCTTTATTCCATAATCAATTTAAATCGATGAGCTCCAGATTCCATCACCACGAAGGTTCAGGAAGTGAAGACCGTACTTTATTGATAGGCAATCATTTTTATACAATAGGCATTACAGTGAAACAAATGGAGGAGGCGTAAGAATTGATAGTAAAGATAAAACATACATGCGTAGCAAAAGTGGGTGTAACTGGGCGTAACTAAAGAACGTCATCAGGTATGATGTCATAATAGGGTGGTTCCATGAAAGAATTTCGCAATGTCAGCAGAAATACTTGGCAGAAATGCGCGCGCAGCAGCATGACGTGTGATTGACGTGCAACTAGGGGGTGAAGGGGACTTGACATTTAGCTCTACATGTGGCGACAGAAGTCTGGAGAGTCAAGTCAACCTAATCCCAAATCATATCTAACATCCTATGTTTAAAGAACTGTGTTATCCAAAAGAGAGGCCTTCTTGGAGTAGAATCTTATTCTATACTGACTATACTGACTGTTAGTGCGTGTACAAGCGTCTAAGTGTCTACACTAGATGCGAGGGCAGGAATCTTCCATAGTAACAGGGCTATGAATTACTGGCATAAAGACAGAGAAGCCGGGCCCTTTGCTCGGTAGCTGGAAGAATGTTTACTTAAACTACTAGACAGGAATGCATTGGGTAGGGAGCGGAGCAGATAATTTCGAAGGTGAAATACAGTTTTTGGCAGGCAACAGGCTGATGTCAGGCACCGTTAGCCGCGCAGAGAATGAGGACAAAGTTCATGGATACAGATGCGAGCTCAGACTGAAGCTTTCAGAGGCAGAAGGCAAGAAAAGCTTGATGGCAGAATCAGGGCCTACTTGCCTGGACTGTAAAATGGCATAAGTGAACCATATAAAGGCGGTGGCCTTTCGTACTTAGGAATGGAATATCCGGCCCATTTATGGCGGATCTGAAAGAGGACATGTTGGCGGTGGACGCACATGTATTTGCGTCTTCATAACTGGAACTGGAGGGAACATACATGTACTTGTGATTTATACATGAAACCGTTGGGGTCCAAGATAGGGGACATAACTGACCAGAAAAATCCATATTTCCACAAACCCAGCAATACAGCACACTGGCAGGGGGGGCAGGCCACTCCTACAGCTTCCTGTGGTTCTTCTCCTTGGCAAAGGTTTCTTCTTGTTGTTCCAGAAGTGATCTAAAGTCTTGGGGTTTGGGTCCCCATATTTATACTACTTTTCTCTTTGTTCTCTGAAGGCAGAGAGGCCTTTGCCTAGTCCAAACCAGTTCTGGTCAGTCCTGGAGCACTTTGTTGACAAGACTCCTTCTTTCCTTTCAGAGTGCAGGCCAGAGACATCAGACGCACCACAGGAGGTGGAGCCAGCATTGTAGAGGGAAGGCACAGCCCTATTCAGGTCCCAGGTGCAACTCCTCCCACCCATCTACATGCAGATCTTCCTATTCAGCCTTGTGCTGACTCACCCTCTCTCCTGGAATCCCCCAGCCCCTGTCACTCAAACTCCAGACACACAATACACAACCTAGCAGTTAAGCAAAAAAAAACTACTTTCTAAGAAGTGGTATTTTCAAACACAGAATGTTAAAACCAACTTCACTAAAAGATGTATTTTATCATTCTGAGTTCAGGCATACCAAACTCGAATTTCTACCTAGTTCCCTGAGTCAGTTAGGATTATAACATCTAATAATCAAACTGCCCATTCTGGCCTATGGGGAACAGGTAGCCTTGCAATAGTGAAAAACTAAAATGGCTGTAATTCACTATTAGGTCATTCAACACACACCAGGGCATGTCCTAACTCATACTTACAATGCACCCTGACCTTGGGCCTACCATAGGGGTGTCTGATATGAAGAAAAGGGAAGGTTTAGGGTCTGGCAAGTGGATGCACTTGGTCAGTCAGCATGGCAGTACCAGACTGCACATACGCTCTGCAACGGCAGACCTGAGACACACTTTACAAGCTGCTTCTGTGGGTGGCACAACCAGTGCTGCAAGCCCACCAGCAGCATTTGGTTTACAAGCCCTGGGCACACCAAGTGCACTGTAGCAGGGTCTGACAAGTAAATCAAATGACCCAATCATGGAGTCACTAATCAATACATCAATTTAACATAGGGAGCACTTGCACTGTGCACTGAATAGTAGTGGCACAGTGCCCAAAGCATCTAAACCAGCAAAACATATCAAAAACAGAGGAGGCAATCAGAAATAATGGACGGTAGACTCACGCCAATGGTACCAGGTCTAACAGATTCTAGTCACGTTCCATTTCTTGTACCTTTTTCCTATAGTTGTTTTTGCGTTTTATGTGGGGATGGGTTTATTTGGGGTTACAGTTGGGGATCTCCGCACCCGTCCGCGCATCAGAGCCACCATTTGTAGGGGAGTCAGGGACTACCTGGGTCACTGGGGGTCTGTTAGTCAAGGGACAGACGCTCTACGCCGATATACACCACACATAGTACATGGATAGGGATCTTAAGGTAGTGAGCCTAAACGTTTGAGGGCTAAATAATCCTGTAAAAAGAGCTGCAGTGCTTTCCGTCCTTGAAAATGCAGAGAGTGATAATTGCCTCCTCCAGGAGACGTATCTGCTTTCATAAGACAGGCGATTCCCGCAGCAGGTCTGGTCCACCGGACCATCTAAGAAGAATGGAGTAGCTATCTTGGTAGGGGCCCGCTGCCCGTGAAAGGTAATATCGACTGTGGCAGAAATAAAGGGGCGACTCTTGGTCCTTAGGGTGCAATGGGGGGGAACACACCTCACTGTAGGATCGATTTATGCCCCCAACAACAAGCAAGAACCCTTCCTTCTCTTAACTTTAGCAGAGGTTCTAGAGATACTAAATTTGGATCTCTCACTTCTCTAGAAACGGAACTCATGTTTCTATTAAATTTGTAGCAAATGGTTAATATATTGTAAATTTGCAGCAAATGTTTATTATTGAGCTCATAGGTGAGTTTCTCTTTTGCTTATTCTCACTGTTACAGTTCACAGGTTACAGCTTTCTGGCTTATTTCAATGTATGTTCATCTCTTCAAATTCTTACAGACCTTTTTTTTCGTTTTCTGCTTTCATAATGCCCCTTTATTATGACAGTCTCTCATAGTGGTTTTTGTGAGCTTGAATCTTGGAAGCAAAAAGCCTAACATACCTTCTCCCAGTCATTGGTTGCTGCTAAATAAGTCCATTCAGGTGTAGCGTATCTTCCATTTGGTACTTTAGCTTTTTTCGACTTTCTCACTGTTGTCCATCATCATTATCAGTATCACTTTGCTTAGATTGACTCGAAATTTCAATAACAGTTGGGGGTACTTTGCCTTCTGTCAGAATTTGCCTCAATCTGTCAGTTCTTCTGGGCCAACGGTCTCCACTTATCACTCACTTTTCGCTTGCACTGTTAAAAACAGCTGGATCAATGTTTCACCTAGTCAGGTCCCTCTGTCCATGACCCTCGATACCAACAGAGAATGACTCTCTCGGACCCTCATTTGAAGCAGTGCCTCGAGACCCAGTAGCAGACACCCCCTCTACTGTGTGACTGACCTGAGTTAGATGTCTCACTGTGACCACCGGTACATCCACTACCCGTACTGCATTTTCAAAAGGGAATGGGACTCGGCGAGTGTGGGCAGTGTGTACCCAGTTAGGCAGACCACCACATTTGATAGCAGTGTGGTAACAAGAATCACTTGGTATGACCCATGTCAATTAGGCTCCAAACACGATTTGCGCATGTGCATCTTCACCAAAACCCAGTCACCAGGACTAAGGTCATGGCATTGCTCCTGTTGAGGAGATGTGGCAGGTTCCCCAACCTGCTGAGACACAGAACGGACCACAGCAGCCAATCCTTTACAGTAATCAAGCACCAAATCATCAGTAATATTAACTAGCTGATTCGCTGGGACTGTAGGCTGTCTCATAGCCCTCCCCATAATGATTTAATGTGGGCAGAGTCCAGTTCTTCTGCCTGAGGTACTGCTCAAACTCATTAACACCAAGGGCAATGCATCAGGCCATTTCAGCGATGTAGACACAAACACCTTTGCCAATCTGGATTTCAACAGTCTGTTAACCTGTTTGACCACTCCAGATGCCTCTAGTCGATATGCGCAATGTAACTTCTGCTCAATTTGTAATGCTGCACCGAGTATCCTCATTATTAAAATGAGTTTCTCTATCTGATTCTAAAGAAGATGGAAATCCAAAATGCGTTGTGAGCACTCTAAGGAGTAGTTTAGCTACAGTTAAGCTATCATTACGCCTGGTTGGGTAGGTTTCCACGCAATGAGAGAACAGACACAAAATCACTATAATGTATTTCAGAGCATTGCAAGGGGGCATCTCGATGAAGTCGAGTTGCATCCTATCAGCCCGTTCCATGCTCATGACAAGCTCAGCTCGTCATGAGCACAGCTCCGCTGTGAGTCATGACGAGCTGAGCTAGTCACGAGCACAGCGGTGCCGCAGCCCCCCCCGCACCGTAGAGGAATTCCCCCCGCAGGGAGGGAGTTAAAGGGTCCTCCAGATCTCCCTACATGACAAATTTTAACTAGTGTTTTCTTTCCCACATTTTGTTTCTGACAGATTACACACCTTAGACATAGTACCTCTGCAACAGCTCTGAATCTGGGATTGAACCAAGATTGTTGAAAGAGATGCATTATGGCATCTCTCCCAACATGAGCAAGACCATGATTGTTCCTTGCCATAAGTGACAACAAACCTTCAGGTAGAACTGGTCTTCCATCCATGTATACCCACACTTCATCTTCCTGCCTTTGTGTACAACCCGCTTTGATCCACCCCTGTCTTTCTGTATCTGGCACTTCATCCCACAAAGCTTTTATTTCTTCCCATGTTTCCACAGTTGACAACATCAGCCTACATTTTGACATGGGTTTGATCTTTTAATGGGTCCACATTGAAGATATAAGAATTTAGGGCGTAATAGTGCACTGTCTCGTCCACATAGCAGTTACCGACCCCTGCGTAATCATTTGCCCGTCGATGAGCTTGGCATTTAACCACTGTAATTTGGGAGGGCAGTTGTAATGATAGCAGTGAATTTTTCACACACTCTTAGTTTCGGATGGGTGAACCTGAAGAGGTCATGAATCCATGCTGAGGCCACAATTGCCCAAAATCATGAACAACTCCAAAGCCATTGTAATACGGGCGTTACGGGGGGAAGAACCGTCCGTGCCCTACAAAATGGCGGTGTCCCGATCCTCAGAAGATGAGGTTAGCGGACTAGTTATGGCGGCCGACGCGAGACTGACGTCACACGCCGGAACAAGAGGGGAGGCAGGAACACGGAAGGGGGAGGAGACGGCGGCGAGAGAGGAGAGTCAAGGAGAATCGGCTAGCGCGAAGGACAAGGATGCGGCGAGAAAGCGAGCCCCGGATCCTGTGGGAGAGCCGTGCGGTGAAAAGAATCAGCGGAGGAACAGAGAGGAAGAATCGGAGGGCCAGGGGCCTCCACTCTGTATCGCTTCCGTGTCCAGACGTCCCCTGGAGAAACAGGATGCCGAGACACCCCACGCTACGGTCCTGGAGGATCGTAGCTTCAGGTCAGTGCCTTTCCTGCATTTTTTAAAACGATTGGCGGGGAGGGGAGAACAGGGAGGACGACCTAAACCAGGCACTAGATAGGACTGCTCTGTCCCTCACACCCTCTGCCCTCACAAACCGTGGTGCTAGTTCAAACAGGTGGAGGACCAACATCACTCAATAGAGAATTATAAACCAGACTACTGACTGGTGGTTGTCTTTTTCTTTGTTTTTCCGGGGACACCAAGCCAAGCAAAGACCCTACAAAGAAGCTGAAGGGAAGCGGTTATAAGAAGAGGGACCTGAGGAAGCGCACACCGGACTCCCTTGTACCTCGTTGAATATTTTTTAATTTTTTTTGACACTCTTGTATCCCAGACTGTGTCTCCGAGTTACCCTTTCCTTGATCATTTCTTTAAACCCTAATAAACGGGCCGGAGTGTTCCTACCTCTTTTGGTCCTAAGAAACATTCAAAGTTGTACTGACTATCTTGAGAAGGAAGAAAGGGCGGGGACCGGTTGTAGGCCGGGGAGGTCAAAAAGCCCACAGCCATATTGGCGGTCAGTGAAAACAGTGAATCGTAATTGTCCAGTAATGCTGCAAGCCCTAGTTAAAGCAACCAGCTCAGCAACCTGAGCTGAATACACTCCTTGCAACCATGAGGCTTCTACCACTCCCATAACAGTACAAATGGAATTTGCAGCTCTCAAATTTCCTCCTGCATTTCTCAAGCATGATCCATCTACAAACAACACATGATCTGACTCAGGCAATGGAACATCCAGAATGTCCGGTCGAGACAATTCAGTTACATCCAAACAGTCACGATCTGCCTCATCAATCACAACTTCATTTCCTGGTAAAGGCATCAGATCAGTGTAGCCGGATTCAAACTCTTTACATCGCATCAATGACACGTTCTCAGCACCCAAAATCACTTGCTCATACTTGGCCAATCGGCTACTTGTGAGATGTTACGTTCGAGTAAGAGTACGCAAAATCTCAATAGAAAGGGGCACATGCACTTTCAATGTCTGACCCATCACAATGCTCTCACACTGTTTCAAACTCATGCATATAGCAGCAACAGCTTTTAGACATCCAGGCAACACTGCAGCTATGGGATCGAATGTAGCTGTGAAATATGCAACAGGTCTGCATGCAGTTATATGCATCTGCATTAAAACTGACAATGCCCAGCCTTTGCGCTCACTGCAGAATAGAGTGAAACATTTGTTGAATTGGGGAATTCCCAGTGCTGGAGCTCGACAAACTCTCTCGCAGTTCGTTAAAAGAGTGCATGCATTCATCATTTAATGGAACTGGATCTGACATATCTTTGTGTATAAATCTTTGAAGTGGTTTGGCTGTCAAAGAGAAATCTGGAATCCATTGTCAGCAATAGCCAACCATTCCCAGGAACATGCGAACTTCTTTTTGTGTGCTAGGTGGATTCATCTTCAGAATGCCAGTAATCCAGTCCTGTGACACGTTTCAGGCTCCCTTTCAATATGATGTCCTAGATAAAGAACTTCTCTCCTGCAGAATTGTAACTTCGCTGGTGACACCTTATGTCCACTCACTGCTAGATGATTCAGTAATGCAATGGTGTCACATTTAGTACCTGACGCTATCAACAAGGTGTCAATGTACTGAACCAGCACAGAGTGATTCGGCATTACCAATTACTTAAAGTTCTTCTTCAATATCTGATTGAAGATTGATGGACTCTCTGTATACCCTTGTGGAACTCGGCACAATGCCAAGACATGGTTTCTGATCCGGAAATACAAGGGAATGGAGAAGAAAGCTTGACATAAATCAATGGCAGAAAACTATTCAACTTCACAGGTGATCTGATACATTATCACGTCTGGATTTTGTACGATTGGAAAACATTAACTTTGCGCAAATCCTGCACAATTCCATACTTTCCGTTTGGTTAATGAATTTCCATAATAGGTGAATTACATGGACTTCCCATTATGTTTCTCAAAATTCCTTGTTTGATCAATGGCTCAATTAAAGGTGTTATACCTGCTATTGTTCCTTGGTTCAGATTATATGTTGAGATTTGAAGAAATTCTGCATTTGGCTTCAAAGTAATTTGCATTGGGGCCACTCCTTTGATCAAACGAATATCTATCTATGTGAAATCCCAAACATCAGGTAACACAGTTCAATTTCAAGGGTCAATCATCACTCGTTAATGGAATAAATAACCCCTTAGCTTCAGTCTTTTATTTTGACATTTGAATGCAATCTCTTCATCATTAGTTTGAAACTCTATTCCCTTCAGAGTAAAATAAACGGAACAGTTTAGTTTGCACAACAGATCTCATCACAAAAGGTTTACTGGACTAGAATCACATATCATACATGTGTGCAAATCCTCACATTACCCACATTGTTCCTTAACAGGTTCAGTTACAGGGTTAACATTAATCGATTAGAAACTCCTACAACTTGGATTCTTTCTCCTGAGAAGAGTAGTTTGGGAATTTCCGCTGTACTCACAGTGGAACAGATAGCACCAGTGTCAACAAGAAACCAAATACATGTTCCATATACCTTGCCATCCACATACGAACCACTCTGGTCTACCTCTAAGGATGCACCAAGCACTCATTCCTTTCTCCTCTCAGGCACAGTCATTGGTACAAATCAGGGTCACTGTCAACAACCTCTAACAAGTATTGCTGAGTAACATTTGGATTTGTGTCCACTTGGTCATTCGTATGGAATCCCATATTCACATTATGTTTTTGAACTTGACCATTCCTGTGTGGCATAGTAGCTTGTTGCATATTTTAAAAAAAATCTGTCTTTGAGTCTGCTGATTCTGCATCATATCATCTGCTTGTAACTGTATATGTATACCCTGAGATATCTGTCCATTAACCTGATTTTGTAGGTTAAACATACACTCATGCTTCCAATGCCCGAACTTGCCGCAAGTACGGCACGGATTGGTCTTTTTCAACATTTCTATTGAAGTCCCTCTACCTCTGACTTGAGTTGTTGTATTCTGTTGTGGTCCACCTGCCACTCCTCGCATACCTGTATTCGCCTGACCATTTCCCTGTACAACAACAGTACAATCAGCACTAAGTCCCATATAACCTTTCTTTACTGCCTTTATCGGAACCAACATTAACTTTTCTTTTAATCTCTTGTGCTTGGAATCCACTTTGTCTCCACAATATATTGCATATTGAAGAATCTCTTCTATGGGTTTTCTCTGCCAACAAATCAAATGCTGTTGTATCATGGCACTTATCTCAGGCCTCAATTCATACACAACTCGATATACTAAATGTCTCATATCCTTTCCGGACACGTTTTCCCTTACACTGTACTGCTTAAATGCCTGCAAAAGTAGTTCATAATACTCATGCACTGTCTCTATCAACTATTGAGTTATTCTCTCAATCTTTACCCAATCAGTTTCCTTTGGAGAAATTTTCCCTTTCAAATAAATGATGACCTCAATATATTGTTTTATTACCTTGGGTGACGGTGCACCAATTTTCAGATCTCTCGCAGGTTCTATTTCTGGCCAATCTACAGAAATTTTACATTCAGTCCATAAATCACTTGGAACCACAATGTCAAACAAAGTATCCAAATCTTCTAATAAAACCTTCGAAACTTTCACAAACCTCTCGACTTGTCTATACCATTCAACAGGTTTTTCTCATAATTTGGGAAATCATTTGTAAAGGATAGTATATCAGGTCTAGTCCATGGAACATGAACATAACCTCCTCCTGGCACTTCCATCATTGTAAATATTTTCATTTATGCATTTTCCGTCTCTCCTTCCAACATTGGGCACATTGGCATAGCCATTTTCTTTGCTTCCTTCTTTTTAGCCCATCTGCCTTCCCATCCCTCAAACTCTCTCCATTTCCTAAGGGTTGTCAATAACTCTTTAATCTGTAATCTTTTACCTGAGGGTTTTAAACTCTCCCGATCCTTATCACTGAAATCCAATTGATAAGTCTTTTGTAATGTTTTTGATTTTTGCGCAACATCAGCCAATTTTTCATGAGTATATCTAGCTCTCCTGGTAATGTCTTTACATATAAATAACAATTCATCATCCCAATAACTAATGATTCTTCCTGGACTTGTGCGGCATTGTGGTTTAGCACCACTCTTGCCTAGCTGTCCATTTCTCTGTGACCATATGGAATGTTCCTAGGTCACAGAGAGAGACCAGCATGCGGGGAGTTATGACAGTTACTGGGAGTTACGGTGAAGCAGTATGAAGATTCGTGTGATTCTTGGATGGGGTGTTAATAAAGATTATCCTTACCTGCTTACTGGTGTTCCTCATATACGCAACACCTCATTTTGGTGTCGCAGGATGGGATCAGGAATAGAGATAACTTCCCAACAAGACGGAGGTCACCGGAGGTCGACCGACGAGCTTCGAAGCACACTGTGGTTTCGAGTGGTTCTGTCAACGGCAGGTCTAACGCGCTTGAGGAGAGATACATCGGTATCCGCCAAACAGAAAGAGAACCATCTTGTGTCGGTGCTGTGCGATCAGTGGTGAAGTTTTCCTCATGGTGTCCAGACAGCTTTGGCTGTGCAACACTTTCAGCGGTCACTTCTGAGCTTCTAATTGTTGCACAGGTGCTTTGAGACGATTTTCGTTAATCCACACAGTCTGCTACCATAATTTGTTGGCACTCAGAGGTGTTCAAGGGTCACGGTAGGGAGTGGATAGGAGCTTCCACTTCCTTTTTTTTTAAATTAATGCTTGTTATTAAACAAAGATCACAGCAGTTCTCATTACATGACAGAAATTATCTCAAGTAGACAGTATTATTATGACAAATCCAAGCGACAGGTCAGGGAGGTAGGGCCTCAGGGTGTAAGAGGTTCTTCCAGAGTCGGTACAATGGGCGGGACACAAATATTTCCTCTATATACATTCCATTTGTCCCAAATAGCAGAAAATTGTTTATGGCATCCCCGTGCTCCGTACACTGTTTTTTCCCTCAGCATATCTGCCTTCCATGAGGCTAAGGTAGGCGACACACCAGAACCCCACAGTCGGGCAATGTTCCTCTTGGCCACCATCAGGCCCAGCATAACCCACGTTTTCCCCCTGTTGTTCACATCAGTATGTTCCCATACATTTAGCAGACACCGTTTCGCTTCCGGTTGGAGCCCCACCCCAAGCACCTCAGTTATACATTTGTGTATCCCCCTTCCAGTAGTTCTGGATAGTAACACAGTCCCATATTATGTGTAGAAAGGTACCCTCTTGGCCACATTGCCTTCTGCACATCCCATCAGACGTTCTCCCCATGCTAATGAGCCTGGCCCCTGATACGTGGGTTCTGTGGAGGATCTTTAATTGAACCAGGTGGAGTCTGGAAGAGATTGCTACCTCTTTGGGGGAAGACAGCGCCTCCTGCCATTCTTCATCATCCCGTCCCTTTCCTACCGTTCCCTGATCTGAACAAGGGGATCTGAGGCGTTGTTGACAAGTTTTTTGTACGTGAGGGATATCGCTCTTGTGGGCATATAGCCATCCAACAGTCTGTCCTCCAGCAGCGACGCCTCCGGAAGAGATTCCCCGCTGCACAGGTTGGACATTAGTGCATGTCACACCTGCAAATAACAGAAATATTTGAGTTAGCTAACTCATACTCTTTCTGTAGGGTGGAAAAGGACAGCACCGTCCCTTTCCGCCAAAGGTCCCCAATCCGTGAGATCCCGATCAAATCCCAGTTTCCAAACCCTTTTGAGGTGCGTAGAGTACCCAATTGCTCGGCATCCCACAGTGGCGTGGCTTGTGTGAGTCGCCGATCCCACCCCAAACCTTTGTTCGCCGCCGCCCAGACGTGTACTGCGTGCTGGGTAGGTCCTGTGAGTGGAGTCTTTACAGCTAGGGAGTAGAGAGCTCTATTAAAGTTACCCCAGGGAGTAGCCACTTGTCCATCCTGTACCCGGGGTCATCATCGTGTCTATATGTGCAATGGTTAATCGCTTCTAGACGAGCAGCCCATTAATATTTCCTGATGTCAGGGAGAGCGATGCCCCCATCATACCATGATAGTACTAGTTTTTGTAAAGCTAGGCGGAGCTTACTTTCCCATAGCAGCTCCCTCTGGAGGCCCTCGATTTCTCTAAAATAACAAGCTGGGACTTGGTCCGGGTGGTTCTGCAGGGCATACAGAAATCGGGGCAATGCCATCATTTTATAAAGCGCTGCCCATCCCAGCAGGGAGAGCGGGAGTGCCTTCCAGTGAGCGACGTCCCTTTTCAGGCGCTGGAGAGGCGGGAGGAGATTCTGGGCATGCCTTGTCTTTGGGTCAGCCGAGATAAAAACACCTAGGTATCGGAAGCCGTCCCGGTTCACTTGAATTGGATAATCCCTTAGGGGGTTTGGGGATTCGCTGCTGAGCACATAGACAACCAACTTGACCCAGTTGATTCTGTATCCTGAGTTCTTCCCAAAATTTGTAGAAATGTTGATGGCATTAAGAAGTGATGCTCTCGGGGAGGCGAGATAAAGGAGGATGTCGTCCACATAGAGAGAGATACCGTCCTCCCATGTGTCTGCCCATTTGAGGCCTCGAATTGTCAGATCCATCCCGAAAGCGGCTCGAGGGAAAGAGCAAACAGCAGTGGGGATAATGGAAAGCCCTGACGTGTCCCAGGGCCCAGACCGAACACCTCTGACTTTTTGTTGTTAACCACTACTTGAGCCAACGACTCATTATACAGTAGCCTTACCCACCCAATAAATTCAGACCTGAAGCCCAGCTTTTTCAGGACCGCAAAAAGATAAGCCCATTCGATGGTGTCAAATGCCATTGTGGCACCACCGCCGCTTCCCGGAGCGTGTCGATCCTGCCCATCACACCATGAAGGCGCCGTAGATTTAGGGCTGTATTTCGGTGAGGCATACAGCCCGACTGATCAGAGTGGACTAATTTGCTAACAACCGGGGTCAGCCGGGTTGCCAACAATTTGGCCAAAATTGTGGGTTCTGCATTTAGTAGGTAGATAGGTCTTTACGATATACACCTGTCCCTTGGTTTCCCGTCTTTGTAGATGGTCACTAGGGTGGCTATCTGCTGATCATAAGGGAGGCTCCCTCTCTCTCTGCTCTCCTCGAACATCGCTCGCAAGTGTGGAGCGATTGAGTCAGGTTTTCGTTTATAGAGTTCGATCGGCAAACCGTTTGGGCCGAGTGCCTTACCAGATTGAAGGTTGCATATCACTTGCGCAATCTCGTCGTTCGTAAAAGCACCATCTAAAGATTCCCATTCTTCGACTGAAAGGACAGGAAGCTGTATGTCTGCAAGTAGTGCCTCCGAGTCTGTTTCCGGCAAGTCAGTGCTTGAGCGGTACACTCGGTGGTAGTGGTCGGCGAACACTTTTGCAATCGCCTGCGGCTCTGTTAAGATTCCGCCCTGCTCGTCTACAATTTCTGGAAAAAGGCAGTTAGCTAGTTCTCTTCTGTCAAGCCAGGCAAGTAACTTGCTGAGCTTCCACTTCCTTGGTTACAAGCTGTTGACCAGTACAGGGGAATGTCTCTTTCCCCCATGGTGGTGCTGGAGGGTTGTGATAAAGCTAAGGAACATCTGGTCACCCTTTCTTCGTTTGGTGTTCAGGAGCCAATTTCTACAAGAACAAGCAGTTGGTGAGTCAAGGGGAACGTCTCTTCGCCCCCTTGATTAGGTAAAATTACCAACAATCAGTGGAACATACTTTTGCTCTCTACTTGGCAATTTTTGTCTAGTTTCAGTTGTAGTTGCCTGTTTTAGTACTCAGCATCGGTACTGTGCTTCTTCGAGCATTCCAGAGGAACTAGTTTTGTGCTAACTTGCTCGTGTTGGTCATTTTGACTACTACATTTAACGGTCATTTGGACTAGTACATTTAAACTGTCATTCCAGTTTTATGTTTTTTTTTCTTCTCTTGGAGAAATTTTACAGAATTTTAAAACCATTTATTGTATGAATGGTGTTTTTGTTGAAGAGGTGTTTTGGGGGTATTGTGTTTGTAACCATTTGTTATAAGGGGAGAAGAGAAGGGATAAAACACTGTTTTTAAGGTTCACTGAAACACTTTTAGGTTTTACATTCATCATTCACATCAACCTTGGGGTGCTAGGAAATATTGATAGTACTGCAGGTAATATACAGAACGTTACAACAGTTCCTTTCTTCTTTCCAACACCTGGGGAGCCGATCACCAAATGGTCCAAGATGAAGAAGACTTTTTAAAATTATGCAAGGGTGTGTGGTACTAACCTGAGTGCTGAAAGGAAGCATGCTTTATTACTGCATTGCTTAGGTGCAGAAGGACAGGAAGTGCTAGATGATTTGCCAGAACTTCCTCATGTGGAAGCATGGGGCTTAAATGAATTTGACATATCATTAGCCAAACTGGATTGTCATTATCTACCCCATATTAGTACGATTTTAGAGAGGTACCATTTTGGCATGCGAGTGCAAGGTAAGGATGAATCGGTGGAGAAGTGTGTTACTAGTTTAAGGAAGTTAGGCTCAAATTGTAAGTTTGGTGGCTCAACAGAAGAAAGGATTAGAGATCAATTTGTGTTGCGTTGCAATAATAACAAAGTGCGTGAGGATCTTTGGATGAAGGACGAACCACCTTTGAAGGAGGTGCTCATAGTTGCAAAATGGGTAGAGCACATATTGAAGTGTGTTAGTGAACTTAGAGTTGCTAAAAATTCTAAGACAATGGAGAATGGAGGTATTGCACAAGTAAGTGAGGTACAAGTTCAAAAATCTGTCATTAAAAACTGTGCCAGAAGTTAGATTACAGAAGAAGTTGGGAGATAATTCCAAAGGTGTGTGTTTCAGGTGTGGCTATGAGAGACACAGAGCTAATGTCAAATCCAGTCCTGCGCTATCACAAGTGTGCAATTCTGTGGAATCAGGGGGCACTTCAGCAGATTTTGTAGAAATAGGAACAAGAAAATAGGGAAAAAAAAAAGAACTCGGAGGCTTGTCAGGATATAGTTCTACAAGTTGGGGAGGCAAACAACTTGTTTCCGACTGAAGTAGTGGATGTGAATGGGCGCGGAATATCTTTGAAATTTGATTTGTGCTCACGCATTACCATCCTTTCTAAAGAGTACTTTAAGAAACATTTTGGTGGTGAGAAACAGCTTGCGGTCATGGACATAGAGCCTAGTGGTTTTGGAGGTTCAAAAATTGAGATGCTAGGGTATTTTGATGCAGTGTTCAGCATTAGCGAAATATCCATGTCAGGCAAAGTATATGTGTCCTGTCGTGGTGATGATTAGTTGGTATGGGCTCATCAGAAGGATTTAGGTGTGAGTCTACATCCCAACAAAATTCCACAAGTAAGGTTAGACACAGTCAACAGTGGGACAAACAGTTCGTAAAGGAGTTCAGTAGCCTGTTTCAGGGTAACTTGGGAAGGCTCGTTGGGTACAAACACAAAATCAGAATAAGGGAGGGTACACAACCTTATGTTGCCAAGGTCAGGAAAATTTCCTTGTAGATGCAGTCTGCTGTAGCTGACTAACTAGAAAGATTGTGTAAGTGCGGAGTCATTGAGGCGATGGAAGCAACAGAATGGCTAGCCCCAATTCTTGTTGAACGCAAAGGGAATGGAGACATACATCCTTGTGTAAACCTTATTGAACAAGAAGGTGATAGTTGACAAATTTCCCCTTTCTAACATTGAGGAAATGATAACAACGTTTTCAGGGGTGACAATGTTCAGTACTTTTGATTTAGTCTCGGCCTATCACCAGATGGAACTGGATGAAAGTTCTCAGGAACTTACGGCATTTACTACGTTTGGTATCTATCGTTTCAAAAAAATGCCATTTGGTCTCATTTCTGCAGTGGCTGTTTTTCAAAGAACAATGGCCAAGCTCCTGAAGGGAGTGCATGGAGTGAAGTGCTACCAGGATGACATTCTGATTTTTGGTGCTGAAAATTCGGAACATGATCGGCGTGTAAAAGAGGTGCTCAGCAGATTACAAGATGCTGGACTCACACGTAAGGCTGAGAAATGCAGGTTTGGTGAGAGTGAAGTAAGCTACCTTGGTTATCTAATCTCAGATGCCGGAGTCAAACCCAAAAAAGAACTGGTTGATTCTATCAAGTCCCTACAAGAACCTCAAACTAAGGAAGAGCTCTCTTCTTTTCTAGGCATGGTGGAATACTACAGCAGGTTTATACAGGATTTTGCTTCTAAAACATACAATATGAGGAAACTCTTGAAAAAGAAAACAGATTTTATATGGGATAGTTCATGCAAAGTGGAGTTCGAAAATATAAAACTGGAACTGAACAATGCACCTTTACTACAGGCATTTGATCCTCTAAATTACACCAACGTGGTGTGTGACGCAAGTGCAAAAGGTTTTCGAGCCCTATTGATTCAAGACAGAGTTGGGAAGAAAGAATTAATGGCATGTGTGTCACACTGTCTTAGAGATGCTGAATACAACTATTTGGTCATTGAAAGGGAATCCCTTGCTGTCCACTGGACCATTAACAGATTTAGACAATTCCTGTGGGGAATCAAATTCATGGTTAAGACGGATCATAAGCCACTAGTAGAAGTGTTATCAAAAAAGGTCTCAATGCTATTTCTTCACGCATAAGGAGATGGGTGGTAAACTTACATGAGTATTGTTCAATATACAATGTCCTGGGAGTAAGTAATTTCTCAACAGATTGCTCATCCCGAATGGTGAATGCTGATGAGTTGGAGGCAAACAAGAAAGAGGAACAGGATGAGGAAGAAGTGGTGAGGGTATGTGAAGTCACGGAAGGCAACATTAACAGAGGTGGTTTAATATCATTCATCTGTCTCCTCAAATTTTCAAGGATTCATACATTGAATGTACCATATTGAGGAAAAGCTAAAGGTTCATCTTTCTCAGTATACTTCATCCAATTTTCTAACCATGTGCAGGTATGGCAACCTTTCTCTAGGGTCATATATAAAGCAGGCGTGCCTTCGGGTGGTATCGGTACCCCATGTCTAGTAGGTACAGGCACATCTCCATGTATAAATGTTATTATACTCTGAAAACATTTCATGATTCTGATTAAATCCCTCTAACATCCTTCACAAATTATTTCACTTGTTGCTTTTCAAGTTACCAATTGCTATGAAGGTCTCTATGACCCTTTCAACCAATCCCAGCATGGTTTCACACGAACCGTATATCGCAGTGCATGTCACAACCCCACTCACCTGAAAACCAGGAACCGCGGAAAATTCACCCTCTCTCCTCCAGACCAATCCTCCACACTGACAATAGCAGGATGGGTGATTGATCCTAAGGAGAAAATGAAGCAGATACACCCAACAGGCCTTGGAAGAAGAGGACAATGTCAGAGGGTAACAGAGTTTCCTGTGAGGATGAAGGAGGATGGGAGACACAATCTGCCAAGGAGGAATCACGGTGTCGCAAGAGGGGAACCCTATTAGAAAAAAATATTAAAAAGAAATTAAATGTGCATTAGAAACAAAGAAAGCTAAAAAAAGAAAAGGTGGGTATACAACAGGTAGAGAGAGAACATATACTATGTTTTCAGAAGTCGTAGAAAGCATTCACTCACCAAAGATTAATCTTTAGAAGTCTCACAAGGAAAATAGGTTTGGAAGGGATGACTCTACCGTAGAAAAGAAACCAGTCCGAAAAGTCCATTAGGACAGTGCACTGAACCCAATATATAATGTAAAGGAAGGAAATACCTAATTTAAATAGTAGAGCTCTTTAGACCAGGAAAGGGGTATCCACCGACTGTTAGAAGCCTTGGTGACTGGCAAAGAAAACACTCCAGGGTTTCTCAAGGAATGAAGGTAGCAGAAACAAAACCAAAAAATGACTGGGTGATGAAAATAAACTTTAGGTTGTAAAGAAAACCGCTCCTGCGGTAATGCGGCAAGCGTTACAGTGTTCACGGCTTGGGCCGGTTACTGGGACGGAGAAAACAATAGAAACCGCTCCTGCGGTCTTGGAAAATGCATTGCGGTGTTTGCTGAGGAAGTGGGAAACTAGGATAACCCAACAACATAACCAGAAATAGGATACCTTAAAGCCAAGCAACTCGATGTGGCTTGAGGTGCTGTATATATAGGCACACCTCCGATCACATGGTAACTCTAAGCACAATGAGGAAGGAGAACATGATTTAAAAGGGACAGGACTAAAGAAAGGATCTGCATTCGTACAAGTAAGGAAGGTGATAAAACTTTGAGTGGTAACATTACCTCCTTCTCAAAGACTGTCTAACAGGGCGAAGTTTGGCAGGGTTGCGAGCATGAAACCTTCTCACTTATAGAGGTGCATGAACATGAGTGGCTGGTTCCCAGGTTCGCTCATCTGGTGGGTAACCCTTCCAATCCACCAAATAGTATAGCCTTCCATTCTGTTTACGTGAATCCATGATGCGATTCACTTCGTACTCTTTCTGATCGTTCACTAGCAGAGGTGGTGGAGGAGTTAAAGGGTGAGTAGAAGGAACAAAAGATTTGAGAATGGACCTGTGAAACACACAATGTATTTGGTATTCATCGGGCAGGTCTAGTTTCATGGCCACTGGATTGATAACTTGAAGGATCTTAAATAGCCTAACAAAACGGGGTCGAAATTTCTTGGCACCCTCCAAACAGAGATTCTTTGAGGCTAACCAAACTTCATCTCGAGGGGCAATACAAGGAGCAGTATGGCGATGTTTGTCAGCTTGGGACTTCATTGTTTCTTTAGTTTGAAGTAAGTGTGTTTGGACCTTTTCCATGTTTCTTTCAAATTTTTGCAAAGGGAATCCACTGCTGGCACCCTAAAAGCAGGTTGCAGGGGGACCGTTCTAGGGTGAAAACCAAAACCCATTGCACAAAAGAAAGGTGACATGCCCAAAGCGTAGTGCAAGCTGTTGTTGTATGCAAACTCTGCCACAGGTAAGGCTTTAACCCAACTACTTGTTAGAGAGGCCAATAGACAACAAAGGTATTATTCCATGGTTTCATTTACTCACTCTGTCTGACCGTCCGTCTGGTGATGATAAGCAGATGACTGTCGTAGATACATTTTCAGAGTGGAACATACTTCATGCCAGAACTTCGAGACAAATTGAGGATCCCTATCTGACACCAGCACAGAGGGAACCCCATGCAAACGTATGACGTGTTGCATGAAGACTGATACCAGTTCACTGGCTGTAGGAAGTTTTGGGAAGAGGCACAAAATGTGCTACCTTGCAAAAGGAGTCTACTACTACAAAAATAGTGGTTAGTCCCTCCTCCTTAGGGAGATCTGTGATGAAGTCCATATTCACAGTGTGCCAGGGTTAAGGGGGTACAGGAAGAGGTTGCAACAGCCCAGCTGGCATTGTATAGGGTACTTTCTGTGTTGCACATATTGGACATGATATATTTTGAGACATCCGCTGCCATGGTTTCCCACCAAAACCATCCATTACAGAATACTTTGTTTTTTTTAACCCCAAGGTGGCTAACCAGGTAAGAGGAATGGATCCATTGCAATATCTAGTCTCTGTGTTTACTCGGGATGTACAATTGTTCCTTATGATAGAGTAACCCGTGTTTTAAATAATAATCAGGTTGTGCAAACCAAGGGGACGTTTCCATTTCTGATACTGTCTTTTCTAAGTCGGTGCAGAACTGATCAAATGAAATGTATCCAATTATCTTTTCATAGGGTATCAGCGATACAAGGTCTGGATTGGGTCTTTTATGTGGGAGGGACACATAATCGGGACAGAGCATCAGCTTTGACCTGTTACGAGGTGGGTCTATAGTTGATCACGAAATCGAACGCACTAAAGAAAGATACCCATCGCATCTGCCTAGGTGTCAAGGCTCTTGCTGTGCGAAAGAACTCCAGATTTCTATGATCTCAATATATGGTTATGGTGTGCTTAGCTCCCCAGAGATAATGCCTCCACTCTTGAAAGGCATTCATGATGGCCAGTAGCTCTCTTTCACCAATTGTATAGTTTTGTTCAGCTGATGAAAGTTGTTTTGAAAAGTATGCTATAGGGTGCATCTGTCCAGTTGTATCTCCCTGGGACAATACTCCCCCCACTGCATATTGGGATGCATCCACCTCCACATAAAAAGGAAGAGCAGGATCAGGATATATGAGGACAGGGGCTGTGGTGAACTTAGTTTTCAGCAATTCAAAAGCATGTTGTCCTTCTGAAGACTAAACAAAAGGTACCCCTCTCTTTACAAATCTCGCTATGGGTGTTACCACATCTGATAAATGTGTGATAAAACGATGGTAAAAAATTATGAAACCCAACAGAGACTGTATGTCCTTAAGTGGGTACTGGCCAAGCAAGGATGGCCTCCACCTTTTTTTTTGTCCATCTGGATACCTGCAGCTGAAATCATGCAACCCAAGAACTCCACTATGGGAGCGTGGAAGATACATTTATCAAGTTTGGCAAACAGGTTATGTTCACAGAGTCTTTGTAACACTATCTTCACATGACCCTCATGTTCAGTGAGATTTTTGGAAAAGACTAGAATATCGTCAATGTAGATAATTAAGAAGAGATCCAGAAAATCACTGAATATTTCATTAACCCCTTCGCTGCTAGGCCTTCTCCCCCCCTGTGCTGAACCTTTTTTGGGCTACTTGGGGTAGTGCTTGCTTAGGCCCCTGTAACTTTTTGACCACAGAAGGTATCCACGCCAAATTTGCGTCCTTTTCTTCCAACATCATGGGGATTCTAAAGGTACCCAGGGTTTGTGGATTCCCCTTAAGTGGTCCCAGAAATTAGCCAAAAGACAGCAACATTTTTTTGGGGGGGGGAAAATGGGAAAAACGGCCTGCAAATGAAAGTGTCTGGGTTTTTCTCTGCAAATGGTATCAAAAAAGGGTTTGTGGGGCTGAAATCACTATTTTCACAGCTTTTAGGGAATGACAGACTTTTGTCAGAAAACCAACATTTTTTACACAGTTTTGGTAGTGTTCTGTGACATAGCCTATTTTTGCTATTTTTTGTGCTTTCAACCTCCTTCCAGTTAATGGTAGAAATGGGTCTGAAAGCAACAATGGATCCTGGAAAGCTATACAGTTTTGAAAAGTAGACAAAATTCTGAATTCAGCAAGGGGTCATTTGTGTAGATCCATCAAGGTTTCTTTATAGAAACTAGCAGTTAAATATAGGAACAAATGAAAATTAGTTGAAAAAAACAGCCTTTTGTGTCAACGTTTTTACCTGTAACTTCTTCTAATTATGACAGCTCTTTCAAAGCAATATACCGTTACATCCGCTGGACCTTCCTGGTTGGGGGATATATAGGACTTGTAGGTTCACCAAGAACCCGACGAACCCAGAGTCAAAAACTGAGCAGCAATTTGCAATGGTTTTTTATTATGTTCCGGGTATATAGCAATTATTGTGGGAAAATGTATACATGGAAAAATCGGTATGAAAGACACCTATGTATTTCTGAAATGGGAACAAATTATGGAGTTTAGAAACAGTACATATTTGCACATTTTCGAAATTGGGAATACTCATACTATCATGAGAATTATCGGTCATTTTTCAAAATGACTTCTACACAAAGTCTTTCATTTGGAAGGCAGAAATGCATCAAAAATCAATAGGTAATAACAGTTGCTTTACAAATCTGAATTACCCCAAGTCTCCCAATAAAAAAGGTACCTCACTTGTGTGGGTAGGCATAGTGCCCACAACAGGAAATGGCTCAAAACCCAACGTGAACACACCACATTTTCACAATGAAAAATTACCCTTTTTTTGCGAAGTGTCTAGCTGTAGTTTTTGAACACTAGCTCTGCCGACACCTAGTGAAATGTTGCAAACCTATACATTTTTGAAAACTGGACACCCAGGGTAATCCAGGATGGCATGACTTGACTGCCTCCCACCAGAGTCTGTTACCCAGAATCCCTTGCAAACCTAAACAATTGTCCAAAAAAACCCATTTTCCCCACATTTCTGTGGTGGAAAGTTCCGGAATCTGCGTGGATCCACAAATTTCCACCCACCCCGCGCCCCCCAAAGTCTTACGAGAAAAACGGTACCTCACTTGTGCGGGTCGGCCTAGTGCCCGCGACAGGAAACGGCGCAAAACGCAACGTGGTCACACCTCAATATCGCAGTGAAAAATTACCCTTTTTTGGCAAAGTGCCTAGCTCTAGTTTTTGAACCCTAGCTCTGCGGGCACCTTGGGAAACCGAGAAAACCTATACCTTTTTGAAAACTAGACAACCAGGGGAATCCAGGATGGGGTGACTGGAATGCCTCCCACCAGGGTCTGTTACCCAGAATCCCTTGCAAACCTAAAAAATTGTCAAAAAAACACATTTTCCCCACATTAATGTGGTGGAAAGTTCCGGAATCTGCGTGGATCCACATATTTCCACCCACCCCACGTTCCCCAAAGTCTTACGAGAAAAATGGTACCTCACTTGTGCGGGTTGGCCTAGTGCCCGCGACAGGAAACGGTGCAAAACGCAACGTGGTCACACATCAATTTCGCAGTGAAAAATGACCCTTTTTTGGCAAAGTGCCTAGCTCTAGTTTTTGAACCCTAGCTCTGCGGGCACCTGGGGAAACCTAGCAAACCTATACATTTTTTAAAACTAGACACCCAGGGGAATCCAGGATGGGGTGACTTGACTGCCTCCCACCAGGGTCTGTTACCCAGAATCCCTTGCAAACCTAAAAAATTGTCAAAAAAACTAATTTCCCCCACATTTCTGTGGTGGAAAGCTCCGGAATCTGCATGGATCCACAAATTTCCACCCACCCCGCGTTCCCCAAAGTCTTCGAGAAAAATGGTACCTCACTTGTGCGGGTCGGCCTAGTGCCCGCGACAGGAAACAGCGCAAAGTGCAACGTGGTCACACCTCAATTTCGCAGTGAAAAATGACTCTTTTTTGGCAAAGTGCCTAGCTGTAGTTTTTGAACCCTAGCTCTGCGGGCAACTTGGGAAACCTAGCAAACCTATACATTTTTGAAAACTAGACACCCAGGGGAATCCAGGATGGGGTGACTTGACTGCCTCCCACCAGGGTCTGTTACCCAGAATCCCTTGCAAACCTAAAAAATTGTCCAAAAAAACTAATTTTCCCCACATTTCTGTGGTGGAAAGTTCCGGAATCTGCGTGGATCCACAAATTTCCACCCACCCCGCGCTCCCCAAAGTCTTACGAGAAAAACGGTACCTCACTTGTGCGGGTCGGCCTAGTGCCCGCGACAGGAAACGGCGCAAAACGCAACGTGGTCACACCTCAATATCACAGTGAAAAATTACCCTTTTTTGGCAAAGTGCCTAGCTCTAGTTTTTGAACCCTAGCTCTGCGGGCACCTTGGAAAACCGAGAAAACCTATACCTTTTTGAAAACTAGACAACCAGGGGAATCCAGGATGGGGTGACTGGAATGCCTCCCACCAGGGTCTGTTACCCAGAATCCCTTGCAAACCTAAAAAATTGTCAAAAAAACACATTTTCCCCACATTTCTGTGGTGGAAAGTTCCGGAATCTGCGTGGATCCACATATTTCCACCCACCCCACGTTCCCCAATGTCTTACGAGAAAAATGGTACCTCACTTGTGCGGGTTGGCCTAGTGCCCGCGACAGGAAACAGTGCAAAACGCAACGTGGTCACACATCAATTTCGCAGTGAAAAATGACCCTTTTTTGGCAAAGTGCCTAGCTCTAGTTTTTGAACCCTAGCTCTGCGGGCACCTGGGGAAACCTAGCAAACCTATACATTTTTTAAAACTAGACACCCAGGGGAATCCAGGATGGGGTGACTTGACTGCCTCCCACCAGGGTTTGTTACCCAGAATCCGTTGCAAACCTAAAAAATTGTCAAAAAAACTAATTTCCCCCACATTTCTGTGGTGGAAAGTTCCGAAATCTGCATGGATCCATAAATTTCCACCCACCCCGCGTTCCCCAAAGTCTTACGAGAAAAATGGTACCTCACTTGTGCGGGTTGGCCTAGTGCCCGCGACAGGAAACAGCACAAAATGCAACGTGGTCACACCTCAATTTCGCAGTGAAAAATGACTCTTTTTTGGCAAAGTGCCTAGCTGTAGTTTTTGAACCCTAGCTCTGCGGGGAACTTGGGAAACCTAGCAAATCTATACATTTTGGAAAACTAGACACCCAGGGGAATCCAGGATGGGGTGACTTAACTGCCTCCCACCAGGGTCTGTTACCCAGAATCCCTTGCAAACCTAAAAAATTGTCCAAAAAACCTAATTTTCCCCACATTTCTGTGGTGGAAAGTTCCGGAATATGCATAGATCCACATATTTCCACCCACCCCGCGTTCCCCAAAGTTTTATGAGAAAAACGGTACCTCACTTGTGCGGGTCGGCCTAGTGCCCGCGACAGGAAACGGCACAATGCGCAACGTGGTCACACCTCAATATCGCAGTGAAAAATGACCCTTTTTTGGCAAATTGTCTAGCTCTAGTTTTTGAACCCTAGCTCTGCGGGCACCTTGGGAAACCTAGCAAACCTATACATTTTTGAAAACTAGACACCCAGGGGAATCCAGGATGGGGTGACTTGACTGCCTCCCACCAGGGTCTGTTACCCAGAATCCCTTGCAAACCTAAAAAATTGTCAAAGAAACACATTTTCCCCACATTTCTGTGGTGGAAAGTTCCGGAATCTGCGTGGATCCACAAATTTCCACCCACCCCGCGTTCCCCAAGGTCTTACAAGAAAAACGGTACCTCACTTGTGTGGGTCGACCTAGTGCCCGCAACAGTAAACAGCGCAAAACGCAACATGGTCACACCTCAATTTCGCAGTGAAAAATAACCCTTTTTTGGCATTTTTGTGTGGGAAAGTTGTGGCATCACTGGGCTCACTCAAATTTCCCACCACCCAGCGTTCCCCCGGGTCTCCCGGTAAAAATGGGGCCTCACTTCTGTGGGAGGCCCAAGTACCCGCGAGAGGCAAGGGCCCAAAACGTAGCGAGGCGACATTAAAATTGCCTATCTCAAAACCACCTGGTTTTGCAAGGGGGGCCACTTTGGTTTTTGGCCCGGTGCTCGGCAGCCATCTAGAGAAACCTACCAAACCCATACATTTCTGAAAACTAGACACCCGGGGGCTTCCAGGGAGGTATGGCTTGTGTGGATGCCCCAACGTTTCCTTACCCAGAATCCCCTGCAAACCTCAATTTTAGCTGAAAAAAGCACTTTTTTTTCACACATTTTTGTGTGGGAAAGTTGTGGCATCACCGGGCTCACTCAAATTTCCCACCACCCAGCGTTCCCCCGGGTCTCCCGGTAAAAATGGTGCCTCACTTGTGTGGGAGGCCCAAGTACCTGCAACAGGCAAGGTCCCAAAACGTAGTGATGCGACATCAACATTGCCTATCAAAAAATGTTTTGGGCCCTTGCCTGTCGCGGGTACTTGGGCCTCCCACACAAGTGAGGCACCATTTTTACCGGGAGACCTGGGGAACCGCTGGGTGGTGGGAAATTTGTGTGAGCCCAGTGATGCCACAACTTTTCCACACAAAAATGTGTGAAAGATGTGATTTTTTTCAGCTAAAATTGAGGTTTGCAGGGGATTCTGGGTACGGAAACGTTGGGGGATCCACGCGAACCTTACCTCCCTGGAAGCCCCCGGTGTCTACTTTTAAAAAATGTGTGGGTTTGGTAGGTTTCCCTAGATGGCCGCCGTGCACGGGGCCAAAAACACAGTTGACCCCCCTTGCAAAACCAGATTGTTTTGACATAATTAGTTGTTTGTTTCTACAGCGTGAGAATTTTTGCACAATATTGCAAGGAAAATGTGACAGACATTTTGAGGTTTGCAGGACATTGTGGATAAAATAACTTTTAGGAATTCACAAGAGAGTTATCACCATGAACTCCCATGGGTTTACGACAATATCTACAGTTGGTGGGTTATTCTTACATGGAATGTACACCTTGGCAGAGAAACTAAAAAGACAAAGATTCCTGCACAGCCATCTATTCCTCAAACAAACACACATACTGGTTGAATTTGGCAAGAGGGCGAGTGATGGTTCAGTATATTAAATTTTATTAACAAGAGATTTCACAAAAATGAAATGCACTGTCAATAATTAAATGGACAAAAAACTGAACCAATAACTCGCAGCTCGTGAGCTGTAAAGCCACGGCAAGGCACCAACCGCTTTACAGGCCATTCACACACCTTTCATACATGAGACACACAAGACCATTCACACCACCAGGCACAAAAACAACACATTACAACATTCACAACAAGGGACAAGGTACACCCTGCTTCAGAAAGACAAATATTACTGCAGAGCCATCTAATCCTCAAGCACACACACATACTGGTTGGATTTGGCACGAGGGTGAGTGATGGTTCAGTATATACAATTGTATAAGCAAGTGATTTCCCAAAAATGAAATGCACTGTTAATAATTGAAAGGGCGAGAAACTGAACCATTGACTCACAGCTCGTGAGCTGTAAAGCCACGACAAGGCACCAACCTCTTTACAGGCCATTCATACACCTTTCATACGTGTGACACATACAAAACCATTCACTCCGCAAGCCGCGGGCCCATCACAACACTCACACCAGCAGACAGCGCCATTCAATTGCCCATCACTTTCACATGCCCACATTCCTGACACAGCAACCACACAAGCTGATGGATTGCGTGGAGTGGCACTCAGCTAGCAGTGTGTGTAGTGACCAGCAGCAAGTCACTACTCACACACCGCCAGCCCGAGCGCCAGTCCACGCACACTGCTAGCCGAGCGCCAGTCCACGCACACCGCTGGCCCAACACCAGTCACACACACCACCAGCCAATCGCCAATCCACGCATACCGCCAGCCAATCGCCAATCCACGCACACCGCCAGCCAAGCGCCAGTCCATGCACACCACCAGCCAAGCGCCAGTCCACACACACCACCGGTCAAGTGCCAGTCCAGGCACACCACCAGCCAAGCACCAGTCCACGCTCACCACCAGCCAAGCACCAGTCCACGCACACCGCCAGCCAAGCGCCAGTCCACGAACACCGCCAGCCAAGCGCCAGTCCATGCACACCGCCAGTCCACGCACTCCACCAGCCAAGCGCCAGCCTACACACACCACCATCACATTTAGGATTTTTTTTAGACAAAAATAAAAACACAAACAAATTGAAAATAGATACAAATCTACTAACACAAAATCTGAAATTAAATACATTGCACTAATGCCAACCTTGAAACAGAACCAATTTTTTTAAAGAATACAAACCAGGCAGTTCACTTTACCACTCCTGTATGCTCCCAAAAATTATTTTGCGTGTGGTACGCTCTAAAACAAGCAGGGACACACAGCCCAGGGTTAGAAGGACACTCGGGGCAGTACATACGAGTCTCCTTCCGCGTACTTCTTCGCCAACAGACTCTACATCTCCTAGTGGGAAAGTCTTTTGAGGATGCGGGAGGAATGAAATCAGGAAAGTGGCGATCTTTCAATCGAGCCACATCCTCCACCACTCCAACTCTAGGAACACTTGCCTGTTCCACAACAACAAGGCTGCCTATCACAGATTGCTGAAACTGAACAAAAGTCAACTTTGATGCAGGAGAACACTCCTTGAACACAACAAAAGCATTGAAAGTTGCTAAATTAAAGAGATGGATGGCCAACTTCTTATACGAAACGTAAGCCTTACGAATAGCAGTGTAAGGTTCCAACCTCTGATCTACTCTATCAACACCACCCATGTGCTTATTGTAGTCTAAAATGCACACAGGTTTGCGCACTTCAGAAATCTGACTCCAAACAGCCACAGGTGAAGTACTCTCATCATGGATGGTAGTCAGCATGTACACATCCCTCCTGTCCACAAATTTCACAGCTAGTAGTTCATCACTACGCAAGGAACTGCACTGTCCCCTCTGAAGTTTTCTGCAAACAAGCTCTTTTGGATAACCTTTACGAGTAGAGCGGATTGTGCCACAAGCAAAAATGTCCACTTTGAACAATTCCTTAAACAATTGCACAGCAGTGTAGAAGTTATCAAGGTACAAATGGTGGCCCCAGTTAAACAGTCCTCTAGCAAGATCCCACACAATTTTCTCAGAAACTCCAAAAGTGGACGGACAACCAGGGGGGGTCAATAGTGGAATCCCTACCAGTGTACACAAGGAAATTAAAAAACATATCCTGTCCTACTCTCTGACAACATATACAGCTTAATTCCATAGTGTGCCCTCTTGCTAGGGATGTACTGCCTAAAAACCAAACAGCCCTTGAACAAGACCAAAGACTCATCAATAGATATTTCTTTCCCTGGAGTATAGATCTCTGAAAATCGATCTACAAAGTGATCAGGAACAGGTCGAATCTTAAAAAGACGGTCACAGTCAGGGTGATCTTGTGACAACGCCAAAGAATTATCAACAAAATGCAGCCTCCGTAGCAAAAGCAAATACCGATCACGAGTCATAACTGCAGGAAATATGGCCGTTGCCATCAAGGGACTGGTAGACCAATATGAAGCCATGAACGGCTTCCTTATCAAACCCATCAATAAAGTCAAACCCAAAAACTTCTTCATCTCTTCCAAATTTGTGGGAGTCCACTGGGTAGCTCTAGAGTGGGGCCTAAGTTTGTCACTGTTGTCCCTCAAAAACTGTTCAGCATACAAATTAGTCTGCTCAACAATCTCACCCAAAAATACATCATCCATAAACAACTGAAAAAACTGTACAGGCAAAAAATATTCACAATCCACACTACACCCTGCATCACCACTAAAGGTAGGCAACACCGGCTGCACCATGTTTGGATCAACCCAGACTCCAGCACTTCCAGTAGGAAGCCTAGCAGCCTCAGGCTGCAATCCAGATGCCTCTTGCACCATCGGCACAGCAGTATCCTCCTCTAAAACAGGCACTTCATCCGCACTGAGAGTAGCTTCATCTGCACGGAGAGTACCAACAGGTCTCTGCCATTAACCTATTAAAATTCGTCACATAAAAGAGTAAAGGGTTCCTACCCTGTCAAAGGTTTAGCAGTACTGTGTCGCTGGCCTGCTTGAATGTATGTTTGTCAAACAATCTCATCAGTTTCTTGAAAGCAGGAAAATCGTGCAAGAGAGGTTCGTCAGTTTCCACTAACGGTATAGACCAATTGGCAGCGGTACCCATAAGATACGATATTATAAATGCCACCGTAGCCGAATCATCTGGAAAAGCTGCAGGTTTACACATGAATTGTAGTTGGCATTGGTTCATGAAAGTACGGTATTTACCACTTTCCCCACTAAACCTCTATGGTGCGGCTAAAGGGACAGGAACAGAAGTAACCACCATGATGCTAGAAGGTTGAACCCCGCTACCTGTTTGTTATTTATCAAATAGGAAAGTTGCGGGTTGTACTACATGACGGGATGTTTTTAGAATAGCACCGGGCTGTGGACCCCATGACGTGCCTACCTGCCTACTGTAAAATTCATTTTTTAATGACTGGTTTAGCTGTCTAAGGCTTTGGACTTCGGTTTACATGGCCAGCAAGGTGGCCACCAATTCCTGCACTGAGGTAACAGATTAGTCTTCAGCAGGGAACAGGGACACACCATTCTTCGCTAGATCCATCTCTGCTTGGGCGGTAAAATGTTTGAGCTTGGCTTTTTGTCACAACTCCACTCACCTGAAAACCAGGAACCGGGGAAACTGAGAAAATCCCCCCGCTCTCCTCTAGACCAATCCTCCGCACTGGCAATAGCAGGATGGGCGATTGATCCTAAGGAGAAAGGGAAGCGGATACACCCAACAGGCCCTGGAAGAAGAGGACAATGCCAAAGGGTAACAGAGTTTCCTGTTGAGGATGAAGGAGGATGGGAGACACAATCTGCCAAGGAGGAATCATGGTGTTGTAAGGGGGGAACCCTATTAGAAAAAAACATAAAAAATAAATTAAATGTGCATTAGAAACAAAGAAGGCAAAAAACGGAAAGGGGGGTGTACAACAGGTAGAGAGAGAACCTATACTATGTTTTCAGAAGTCGTAAAGAGCATTCACTCACCAAAGATTAATCTTTAGAAGACTCACAAGGAAAATAGGTTTGGAAGGGATGACTCTACCGTAGAAAAGAAACCAGTCCTAAAAGTCCATTAGGACAGTGCACTGAACCCAATATATAACGTAAAGGAAGGAAATACCTCATTTCACTAGGAGACCACTTTAGACCTGGAAAGGGGTATCTGCAGACTGCCAGAAGCCTTGGTGACTGTTGCAAAGAAAACACTCCAGGGTTTCTCAAGGAATGAAGGTGTGGTGTATCGGTCTAGCGGTTGTACGCTCGCCGTCTGACGTCACAGGACGTCCGGCGGAGGCCATTTTCCCGGCGAGTATTAGCGCCGAATTCAACGGAGACAGAGCTCCGCTCCGGCGCTCCTGCGAGAGAAATAAACGCTGTACACCATAACCTCGTGTGCGCGTGGTTATTCCGGCGAGGGGCAGTAACACTTGTAGCATACCAGTAATACATGCTTCATTACAATGGCGACGAGGTGGTGAAGGGTGGTGCACACACACCTCAGACCCGAGCCCATCGGAACCGTGAGTACCAGGCAGCAGCACCACGGACACGACGCAGGAGTGCGGCAGAGAGGCGGAAGGTGGCCGGCCGTCAAAGGCGACAAAGTAGTGGGATAAGCGCGCCGAGACACTGATACAGGCAGGAAGGGCCTGCGGGGCCAATCGAAGAAACCCAGTACAGGGGTAAGGAGGCACAGGACATAGCCAGGCGGGCATTGACCAGCACCCTGGAGGAAATCAGAGGCAGTCCTGCGGCGAGTGGAGACTCCAGCCAGGGGGAAGAAGAGAGGAGCAGCGACGTCGGAGAGGAGGAGACGTGGGGCACGCCCACACGCAGAGGAAAGAAGATGTCCTCCCAGACGTGCGCCTTAACTAACCCGGTGCCTTTCTTGGCCAGACCAGGGGAGCCCGAGATGCCGTGGGAGGATTGGAAAAGGTATTTCCTCAACTACCTCGCAGCCCTGGAAGAGGAGGGTGACACTCCGTACACGAGCTCGCGGCGGAAGAAGATTCTCCTCCATCATTTAGGCCCAGCAGGGCAGCGAGTGTACCAAGACCTGGTGAAGGAGGACAGGACGGCGGCAGGAGACGACGTGTTTCAACACGCGCTAGATGACCTGGACACCCATTATCGCCCGGTAGTGTGCACGGCAATAGACAGGTATAACTTCTACCATCGGAAACAGAATAAGGGAGAATCCGTCGATGAATACGTGGCGGCCCTACAGAAGTTGGCCCTAACGTGCAAGTTCGGTACCCTGCAGGAGGACCTCATAAGGGACCAAATCATCATGCACACCGTGAACACTGCCATCCAAGAAAAACTGTGGACGAATTGAGACGCACCACTGAAAACCGTCGTAGCCCTCGTGAAGAAAGCAGAACTAACCAGGAGGTGCGCAGAAGCGGCCAAGCGCGAACACCACCCGGAGCAGGCGGTATGCAAGGTAGAAGACCGGAAACCACCAGACAGCAAACAACCGGCGTGGCAACAGGGCACACGGATCCACAGAAGGGTCAATGCCCGAGCGACGAGAACACAAGGGCAAAGACAATGGAGCAAGACGGCCTGTTACAGGTGCGGCAGCGGCACCCACGCAGCCAGCGACAAGGGTTGCCCGGCATTTGGCGCCAAATGCTCGTATTGTGGACTCATAGGTCACTACGAGAAAGTGTGCAGGCGGAAGTCTCAGAGACAAGAGGTGAAGTACGTCGCCCAAGGGACGCGCGAAGAAGAAGAGGACGTAGAAAGAGAAGAGGACGATGAAATCCTGATAGTAGAGGAACAAGTATTAGGAATAGAGAGCGTGGCAGACAAGAAGCCCAAATGTGAAATGATGATAGGAGTCACCATGGTAGCGGACTCAGGTTCGCCATACACGATCGTACAAAGGAGAATCTGGGAGGAAGACTTCGCACCAAGCACAACGTACTACTTGATGCCCACTGACATACACCCAGTGACGTTCACGGGAGAACCAATACCCATGGTGGGGTATTGCCCGCTAACCTTCGAATTCTGAGGACGCACGTGTGAGGGGAAGCTGTACGTAGCGGAGAAAGGACCGTCCGTGTTGGGCTGGAGAGACCAAGGAGCCTTAGGCATAAAGCTGAACCCGGGAGGGCACATGCAAGTCCTTATGACCGACGATGGACACGACCCGGAGGCCCAGCGATGGAAGGAAAATTTCCCGGAAGTGTTTAAGGACTCCATCGGCCGCATGGCGAAGTTCACGCACAAGATTCAACTCAGAGCGGGAGCACAGCCAGTGTCGCACAAGGTGCGCAACATCCCATTCCGCACGAGGGTGGCGGTGCAAGAAGAACTACAAAGGTTGGAGGACAATGGCGTGATAGAGGCGATCGACAATGCAGAATGGTTGGCCCCCTTAGTAGTGGCACAGAAACCCAACGGGAAGGTGAGGCTGTGTGTCGACCTGAGGGAACTAAACAAGAACATTGTGGTGGACAAGTTCCCGCTTCCCAGGATCAACGAGATGCTGGCAAAAACCCAGGGTGCACAGTGGTTCTCCACGATAGATTTGACGTCTGCCTACCACCAGATCGCTCTGCACCGATCGTGCAACCACCTGACGTCGTTCATAATGCCGTTCGGGTGCTACAAGTTCCTAAGGATGCCGTTCGGTCTCGCATCGGCGGCGGCAGTCTTCCAAAAGTTGATGCACAAGCTGTTCCACAAGAAGGCGGGCATCCAATACTTTCAGGACGACATCTTGGTGATGGGAGCCTCCCGAGAGGAGCACAACAAGAGGTTGGCGGAAGTCCTGACAGTACTGAGGCAGAACGGGCTCACTGCCCAATGGGACAAGTGCAAGTTCGGCTTGAACACAGTCACGTACCTAGGGCACGAGATAAGCCGGCACGGCATCGAACCCAAGGCGTCCAACGTAGCAGCGATCAAGGAAGCCCCCACCCCGTCGAACAAAGAGGATGTTCGGACCTTCCTGGGGATGGCGGAGTTTTATAGCAAATTTGTTCCCCATTTCGGCATCCAGGACCCATCATTTGAGGTCGCTCCTCAAAAACAAATCCACGTTCCTATGGACGGGAGAGCACCAACGAGAATTCGAGGGAGTGAAAAGGAACATCAGCGAGGCGGTGCCCATCCACGGATATGACCCTGAAGCTCCCACCATGTTGACCACGGACGCCAGTGACCGCGGGCTGGGGGCGGTGCTGACGCAGAGGACAGCAGATGGGGCGATAACCACAATTAGTTTTGCGTCACGAGCGCTAGCCCCGAACGAGAGCAAATTCAGCGTCATCGAAAAGGAAATGTTGGCGGCGGTGTGGGCGATGGAGAGATTCCGGCAATTCCTGTGGGGCGGAAGGTTCCTACTTCGCACGGACCACAAGCCGTTGGTGAAGGTCCTCACGTCCTGCGGGCATGAGCATGCCACACCACGAATCGCGAAGATGACGCTCAGATTGCTAGACTACGTCTATGAGGTAGAATACCTCCCAGGACACAAAAACAAAGTGGCGGACTTCCTGAGTAGAGCAGCGTCCAAGGAGGCCTCGGAAGTTCAAGACGAAGGCGGATGGGAGGACTATGCCGTAGCGTTCACGGGAGACCATGAAAGAGCAATCAGTGCCCAGGAATGGGAAGAGGAATACGGAAAGGATGAAAGGCTGAGTGCCATAAAAGCATACGTAACAAACGGATGGCCGGAGAAGAGATTGCTAGGAGAAGAGCTAAAACAGTATTGGGAAGTAAGGGAAGAACTGTCCGTAGGAGACCAGCCATGGTTCCTGTTGCGCGGCAACAAAGTGGTTCCTCCGACCTCATTGAGACAACGCATAGTGGCCATCACCCATGAGGGTCATCTAGGTATTGTAAAGACCAAGGGGAGAGCCAAGGAGGACTACTGGTGGCCGGGGATGGACATGGCAGTAGAACGCCACGTAAGAGGATGTGAGCAATGCAGCAACGCGGACAAGACTCAGAAAATGTTGAGGCCACCCCTGGGCAGATATGCTTGCCCGGAGAATCCATGGGAAGAGATCTCCATTGATGTCCTGGGACCCATCACGGATACCAACGACATCCAGAAGTAGTGGTGGATCGCTACTCAAAGTGGCCGGAAGTCCATGTAGCGGACAACGCGGAAACAGAGACAATCCTGGAGTTCTTGACAGAGGTCTTCATAAGGGAAGGGATCCCCAAAGGGATCCTGAGCGACAACGGCCCGCAATTTACATCCAGCAAATGGGACACCTTTATGGTAGGGAATGGCATCACAGCTCGACACACCCCCATATACCACCCTGCCGGGAATGGCGCGGCGGAAAGGTTCGATAGGGTGATCATGGGGTCGGTACAAGCCGCGATCAGTCAAGGCAACAACTGGGAGAAGGAGTTGAAGCGGCTGATGTGGGCCTATCGGATAACCCCCACCTCAACGGGGTATAGTCCGTTCAGAGTACTGAGAGGGCGGGGAAGAAGAATCATACTGCCCCGAAGGTTCGGGGAGTTCAGCATGGACAACAAGTAAGACTGTATATTTTCCATGGGGGGTTGTAAGTTTGTGTTGTGTTGAAAAAGGGGGAGATGTGGTGTAGCGGTCTAGCGGTTGTACGCTCGCCGTCTTGACGTCACAGGACGTCCGGCGGCGGCCATTTTCCCGGCGAGTATTAGCGCCGAATTAAACGGAGACAGAGCTCCGCTCCGGCGCTCCTGCGAGAGAAATAAACGCTGTACACCATAACCTCGTGTGCGCGTGGGTATTCCGGCGAGGGGCAGTAACACTTGTAGCATACCAGTAATACATGCTTCATTACAGAAGGCAGCAAAACCAAAACCAAAACCAAAAAGTGACTGGGTGATGAAAATAAACTTTAGGTTGTAAAGAAAACCGCTTCTGCGGTAATGCGGCAAGCATTACAGTGTTCGCAGCTTGGGCAGGTCACCAGGATGGAGACAACAATAGAAACCGCTCCTGCTGTCTTGAAAAGCACGTTGCGGTGTTTGCTGCAAGGGCTGCACCCCGGGAAAGAGAACCCTAGAGAAACCGCTCCTGCGGTATTGAGATACGTGGTGCGGTGTTCACGGCCATGAAGACAATGAAGTAATCCAAGAAACTACTCCTGCAGTTGAAGGCGTGGTGGTGCTAACGGCAGCGGCCATGCACCATGAAGACAGGAAGTAATCCAAGAAACTGCTCCTGCAGGTGAGGGCGTGGCGGTGCGAACGGCAGCGGCCGTGCACCACGAAGACAAGAAATAAAGCGAAGAACACTGCTCTTGCAGTTGAGGGCATGGCGGTGCTAACGGCAGCGGCCGTGCACCGTGAGGACAAGAAATAAATAGAAGAAAACTGTTCCTGCAGTTGAGGGCGTGGCGGTGCTTACGGCAGCGGCCATGCACCCAGAAAGTTTGAGGTGAGAATCCAGAGGAAGCAGGAAACTGGGTTAACCCAACAACGTAACCAGAAACGGGATACCTTAAAGCCAAGCAACTCGATGTGGCTTCAGGTGCTGTAGATATAGGCACACCTCCGATCACATGGTGACTCTAAGCCCAATGAGGAAGGAGAACATGATGTAAAAGGGACAGGACTAAAAAAAGGATCTGCGTTCATACAAGTAAGGAAGGTGATATGACTGAGTGGTAACAGTGCAACACTCTATGACGTCAGACAACTTCTCGCAGCAGTTAACCTTTCCTTTGCAATCCAACTTATTTTAAAGTCTGATCTCAAACAACTTATCACAAATGAACTCTTGTCTGCTCCACTAAAAGAAATTATAGATCTCCATACAATCAGAATTTTATTCACACAACCCGAGCAAAACCTTGACACACGCGATCTCACCTAATATCCTTACGATTAATCTCCGTGCACTTTGAGAAAAATCCCAATGATTTTAAAACCTCACACTCACAAAATTCCCTTCTCTGGTGGTACTGTCGATGACATCTCATGCACAGCACCTTCAAAACAGCAGACAAACTTACTCAGCGTATATCACACTGAGACCACCCGTAGGTATATATCTCGGCATCTTAGGTCATTTCGGACCTGATAACTTCAATTCAACAAACGTATTCAGACATTAAACACTAAAAAAACATCACTTTACTATGTATTGCAAAATACACATTCAAACAACAGTAATACACAATCCTACTTATACTCACACCACTCGTCTCGTTATTTTTTCACTTTTCCTCAGAACAGCCATTTGGTCAAAGGTCATTGAATCTGGGATTTGAATACATCTATAGAGATCCTAGTATGGCTCCCCCTTATATCCCAGTTTTTGTCAGACAGCTAATCCTTCCGACACGCTACCAGAAAAACTGTTGTAGCATTAGCATGCTGAAACCCTTTTAATTGAGTCAACCCCATTTTACTATCCTCTTTCTATTTCATTTTACCCAGTGTGACCTGTGACACCTCCTTGGTCCTCCGATGGATCTTGTTGCGACCAGACAATAGTATCCAACTGCCCATGACATACCTATCCCCCGCTAGCAATGGACAGACGATAAAACCCAGCTGTCAGGGCTAGGAAGAGCATCGAGGGGTACCAGGGTTTCCGTTCCTTCCCATAAAACAGATACTATCAACCTTCTCCCAGCAGCCTGTCCTGATGTGGCAATTCTTAAATATATTCCAAAACTCTTGCATGGACAAATTGAGTCTAGTGAACAACTTGCCATTAAGGTTTCAAACTGACTGGTTAGAAATAAAGGTTTTCTTTTTCTGCCACCCTGGGGATACTTTTATCACATTGGATGGGAATGTCCCCCAAGAACAGTGAAGGGGTTTGTGTGATTACAAATTTTAGGCACAGGCAGTTGGTTTACAGACTGTTGACCTATTTTCCTGGTTGAGACCATACAGAGAGTAAGATTTCAATGGTCTCACTAGATTATTTTTTATATAAACCACCGCCTCCTCTTTGTCATGCTAGTACTCATTTCACCCCAGTACCGAGGGTGTCCCTAGTCCAGCAGGGCAGTTGTTACAATCTGAAGCCCGCTTCCCCGGCTGTTACTGATGATGTTCATGGCACAGTGAGTTTATTTAAGGTTGTTTCATTAAGCCACCGTAATGAAGGTCTATCTAGTTGCAGTCAAGTGGACTGACTCCTTACTCCTAGTTTGTCGGTCCCTGATAAGCACGTCATTTTTTCTCCATACTCAGCAATAAACCATCCCGGCCAGGCAAGGAGCTCTTGTGCCTTCTTGTCTTCCTTCTCACTGATTTGCTGAAACACTGTGGGTATTAGTTCTAAGATTAACTACCCTAACTGGATGGCGATCATTAGCTGTTATGATCTTATTCTTTTTCTGGAGACCTGAACTATTCGCCCCTTATCATGTGAGGGATTCGCATGTTTTTCAGTAGCTGCCACCCCTTCTCCCCATGGCCGTGCCAAGGGTGGTTTGTCAATATGGATACATTTATCACTTAATATCTCGGTGGTTGAATTGGATACTCGTTGTTCTCCCTTTCAGGCTGTGTTAATCAAGGATTTTATAATGAATTTTCTAATACAGTTTGTAGTAATTTTGTCTAATTATTTTCCTTTTTAAAGGCACTAAAGGCACCACACCATGTCGGGAAGGCTCAATCAAATTGTATTATCGGTGGGGATTTTAAATCCGAGTTAAGGTTAGATTTTGAAGTTTAGGAATGTGACCGCCATCTATGATGAGGATTCAGATTGTAGGGGTATCGTACTAGGTTCCTGTATAGCGACAGGTGACCTGGCAAATGTTATCCAACTGTTTGATAATGGGGGTCCCTTGAACCTACTTTTAAAGGAAGAGGCCGACCATCTACAATAGATTATATATTCTCAATGCAAAATCTCTCTTCTATTTTTACTGAGGGGTACACGTGTGAAACAAACTGGGTGACCACAATCCTTAGGTGGTAGTTGAGTTTTTGCCAGTACTACAAAAGGCTCCACCTGAAAGACAGCTCCCCCTTCCATTTTTCTAATACAGTTTGTAGTAATTTTGTCTAATTATTTTTCTTTTTAAAGGTACTAAAGGCACCACGCCATGTCGGGAAGGCTCAATCAAATTGTATTATCGGTGGGGATTTTAATCCAAGTTAAGGTTAGATTTTGAAGTTTAGGAATGTGACCACCATCTATGATGAGGATTCGGATCGTAGGGGTATCGTACTAGGTTCCTGTATAGCGGCAGGTGACCTGGCAAATGTTATCCAACTGTTTGATAATGGGGGTCCCTTGAACCTACTTTTAGAGGAAGAGGCGGACCATCTACAATAGATTATATATTCGCAATGCAAAATCTGTCTTCTATTTTGACTGAGGGGTACACGGGTGAAACAAACTGGGTGACCATAATCTTTAGGTGGTAGTTGAGTATTTGCCAGTACTACAAAAGGCTCCACCTAAAAGACAGCTCCCCCTTCCATTTTTCTTCCTATGGGGGTCATAGGCTATGATGGCTCTTATCTGCACCAGAGCCCTTTCATGCTTCCCTCATACCTAAATATCTGGAGACTTTTCTCCTTTGTCAGAAGATATAGAAGGAGAAGCTAGCCCACTTTGAGAACCTCAGCTATTGTATTAAAGAAAGCTTAATGAAACCCACGAAGATTGCATCTGAGCGGCCCAGATGATTTAATACCAAATGCTCTGTAACACCTCAGTGATTGTATTAAAGAAAGCTTAATGAAACCCACGAAGATTGCATCTGAGCGGCCCAGATGATTTAATACCAAATGCTCTGTAACACCTCATTCATTGTATTAAAGAAAGCTTAATGAAACCCATGAAGATTGTGTCTGAGCAGCCCAGATGGCTTAATACAGAATGATCTGTGGCAAACCAAAATCTTAGGAGGATGCTAACGGCTACACCCAGGATCCAGGCTGGGGCTATTATTGCACATAAATATAATAAAAGCACGCTAAAAAAAAGAAAGGATGACTTGATCAGGGCAGATTGGTTAATGCTGGAGGATGCAGCAGTTAATAAGAATAGCAAAATCTTCTGGAATACAGTTAACAGATATTGATAGAGAGATGCACCTTTAAACACTCTGCACTGTAGCATTACATGTAGTCTAACTCTCAGACGGAGGTGGACAGGAGTTTAACCCAGCTATTAATGAGTAGGCTGGAGGATGCTGTAAGTTTGTCACTTACTTTAACTGAATTTATCTTGGCTATCAAGTAAAGCCCTGGAGGTAAGGCACCAGGAACGGATGGCGAGCAATAGGTTACCCAGTTCATGGGCACTCTCGTGATTGTCCATTTTTTAAGAAGGGTGACCCTAATGCTCCTAGATGTTGTAGACCACTTTCTCTTATAGATACCGCCGTGAAGATCTTAGGCAGGGTTGTGTTTACGCGACTTAAACTTTGGTCTAAAAAAAATAACATCCTTAACTCCTGTCAGTTTGGCTTCAGGTTGGGGCTGGACACAGTAGAGCCATGTTCAAATTTGCACCTCATTTTGGGAAAGTATAACATTGCCAGGCGCTGCCCACTTACCTGGCTTTTATGGACCTGTCCATAGCCTTTGATTGTGTTAATCAAACCAAGTTGTGGTTACTTTTGTTAGGTCAGTGGGTAGAGGTTTCACTGGTTAGTTTTTTCCATACCCTTCTTGCTAATTTGTTTGCCAGAGTCCGTTACAGGACTTCGGGGGTGCTGACTGGTCCCTTTGAACTCGCTCCGGGTGTCTGTCAAGGCTGTATCCTGGCATCAGTATTGTTTACTCTTTATATTAATAATCTTATCAGCCGTTTAGCCACTGCCACTAATGATATTCTTGTGATGGGTATGACCCGCTCCCCTGCTTTGTTGTATGCGGACAACATGGTACTTATGGTCTGTACATCTAATGCCCTAAGGCAAGTTGGTAGGTTCCTTTGTATCATTTACGGGTGAACTGAACTTGGTTACACATTTTAGCAAGTCTCATATCATGGCCTGCTACCCGGGAAGAATTTATTTTTTTTAATTTACCCATTGGCGGTCAATCGTTTTCCGACCTAGGAGTTTTCTTTGATTCTTCAGGTACTTGGCATACTCAGATTAGGAATTCCTGTTTGAAAATGCTAAAATCGACAGGTGCCCTATTTAACTTGGCTCACACTCAAGGCTGCACATTTCTGCAGCCTCTTCTTACACTCTGTAAAGCTCAATGTACATTTCTGCAGCCTCTTCTTACACTCTGTAAAGCTCAATGTATTCTAGCTGTCCTATATGGGGCAGGTGCTTGGGGTTATTTTAGTTCTTCTTTACTCCAGTATGAGGAAAATTGGGTCTGCAGGTTTCAAACGATTCAAACGGCTTACAGGCTGGTTGCTCCCTGCCCCCCCCCTCCCCTGTGGTGTGCAGTGCAGACCAGAGCGCGGGAGCGCGACCGCAGGTGGCCGCCAGAACTCGCAGCTTTTGCAGCAGCGGCCGCGGGCAAAATTCGGGAACGGCCCGGTCGCGGCGGGAGCCCTCGGCAGGCAGCCGGCCGGGGCCACGAGAGCTCTTGGTCAGCTCAGGGCCAGTCTGGAAAGCGGAGAGGATTGCAGCAAGGTCCCCTACAGCGGCAGGAGCATTCCAGAAGCCGCGGGAACACTCAGCAGCAGGAACAGTAGCAGCGAGGGCTTCCCCTGAGGCGGTGGGAGTCGCAGGAGCCACTGAGACCAGCCTGTACATCTGTGTATCTGCCGACGCGGGAGACAAGAGGTAAGAGGTGGAGGCAAGCGTGGCAGCCGTTAGAGGTCGCCGCTAAGTAAGAGCCAGAGGGTGCGGTCTGAGGGGTTGGTAGACTAGGTCTCCAGCTTGCAGCCCCCCTCGTGTGCACCGCTTGCTAACCCCCTCCATCCCCCTCCACCCCTCCATGCCCTCAAAACAAAAAACACAGCTCAACCCAGGGGCCCACATCAGCACTAGTACTGGTATTCCCTCCCCCCCAGCACAATCAGGCACAAACAAGCCTAGCCCTAGCAAACGGCGCAAAAAGAGATGACGCTGAGGAAGACTAAATCCTGCACGGAGGATGAGGGGGAAGTGAACCCTGAGAGTCTAGCACAAAGAAGGGTAACCAGAAGCATAAGCACCCAAAAATCCCAGGATCTGGTCTCTGGCAATTCCCTCCCCCAAGGCCTTATCACTCAATTCTTTTAGGCCTCAAACTGCCCCTCACCTTTGGATGAAACGTCACAAGATCCCGCGACCAATGCCATACCGGGGATCCCAAAGATCCACCTGGACCTAAGGGACTCTTACGCCTGCGAGTCTGCTAACTTCGAATCACCTGGGAGCCTTGATGCTTGTTTTCAGCCTGAGGCCAGGACAAAGAGCCCGATTAGGGTCACTGCCGACATTCACGATAGGCCAAATCTGGGGGCAAACGTGGATTCAGATACTGGGAGGACAAGCGAGGCTGTCGCATCCTCCTCCCCAAAGAGCACAGGCACAGGCAAGGGTCTGAATGCAATTGTGACACCTAGGGAAATACAGAGGCCAATCCCCCAAGGTACGGAGGTTCCAACAACTTCGTTCTTACTAAAATTGGAACAGACCATTGAACGAACACTTGAAACTACCCCTATTAATTTAGGAAGAGCTAAGGCCCCGAGAACTGCACAAACGGAGGGTTGGAGTCCGCTGAGTTTAACTCATCACCAAGACTTAACCGACCCAATTGATGAACCCACCTCTAAAGACCTTAACTTGTCAGCAATAAGAGAAGTCCAGGACACAATGGCCAGGGCACTGCTATGGCAGTCCGCAAAGATGGAACTCCAAATCGATCTTTTGCAGTCGATAGCCCAGCATTTGGTGTGCCAAGATGATAAGCTGGCAAAGCTGGAAGTCCAACTTAACGTCCAACAAGCTCATGCCGCCAGCACCAATTCCTGTGACGTCTTAATTGATAAATGGGCAAGTCTACCTGAAGTCTTAAAAGAGATGCTTGCATTAGCCAAGGGTCAGGGCGAGACAACCACGCAAGAACAAGCCGCACAAAAGCCACCACCACAGACGACAGAGCATGCCGAAACAGCAACCCTTAGCACAACGGGCAATAGCGCCTCAAAGGTTCCCCTAGAAGGGCCCCGCATTAACTTTACTTTGGCTAATAAAGGGAATGGTGACCCCGAGGTCTCGGATCTCGAGACCGTTAGTGATGACCTGTCTGTTACTACCTCTCAGGTGGAGAGGGTCGAAGGAGCATTAGCAAGTGCCAAAGCCCCGTTATCAAGGAGAGCCAAAAAAAGACTCAAAAAACAACTTAAGAAGTCCAAAGCTAGAAGCAGAAACACACCCTCGGTGGTATCAACCCTGGGCGACACTGAAACTAAACGTATCCCTAAACCACTCTTCCCCATTTTCATACCCAAGCAGGTGTCTAAAATGGACAAGTCATGTGATGCACCTCTTGTTCGCGGTGAGGCCCAAAGTCAACAAATCCCTCTCATGGAGGGTCAAACCAATGAGCCTCTCCAACAAAGGCCTTCACAGGTGGCCGTCGCCGCTCCATTAAGTGCCCCCAGCCCTTCTGGTTGGGTTCTGAAACATGAGTCTGTAACAAATCCCAATCAGCAACCAGGAGTCGCACTCAAAAATTACCTAAATTTAGCATCAGACCAGGGGGAGTGGCAAGGATGTCCGAGTGTGGAAGGCCAATCAAGCATGGGGCCCAATGGGCAGCAGCCAGAACCCACTCACAAAAACCCTTTAAATTTCAGTTACCAGAGGCTAAAGCTCCAGGGAGAAGGGGTGAGTTTGTGGTCCATCACACAAAAAAACAAACAATCCACCTATGAGCTGCAGTTAACCCCAAGGTACACAGCAAAAGGCTCATTTGACATCTTGAACAGGTCCAACATTGTCCGCCTGTTTGGCCATATTGCCTCCCTGGCCCAAATCACCTCAGAAAATATTGAGTGGGTGATATTCAAGAGACTGGAGACAGACACTCATGACGATTCCACCATAATCGGACTTGCGAGTCAGCAAGTCCAACAGGCTGTCCTTAAGGAAGCAACACTGTTCGCTGAATGGGGCATTGAAGTTGTTGCACCAAGTACACTGAAATATCCACACGTCCTGTTGCCGCAACAGGACACCCCAGAACCGTCATCCATTCTTAAAGGCATAAGGCACATCCGCCCAGAAATAGGGGCGAAATCAGGGCGGGCAAAAACCCCGCTAAAAATCAAAATCCAGCAAAATGACGGGCAAAGGAGCGTGCAGCGGCATTTCCAGACATCGGATCACCTGGAGGCCACATGGAGACAGTGTCCCTAACCTAATAAATAGCCATGTAAATAACGCCTGTTCAAATCCACTTAGGGGCCTAGTCCGTGAGTTATCCATTATCTCATGGAATATTGCGGGGATGAGCAACATCTTTAGGGACATAACTACACCTGAATACCTCGCACAGGGGGACATACTGTGTATTCAGGAAACCTGGGCAAGGGCAACGACCGCCATCGGTGGCTTTTACGAACATTTTAAACCAGCGACCAAAAGGACAATCTTTGGACGCCCGTCAGGGGGCCTCTCTATCTACGTAAGTCATGCATGCAAAATTAACACAACTGAATTAAAGTTGGGGTCTCCTGATCTTCAAGCCATCCTAATCAGTGGGTTGTCATCGGGTCGAAAATCTCGCCCCTTTCTACTAATTAATTGTTATTTCAACCCAATTAAGTATCAATCCTCCCAGGCCATGGAATCACTTATTTCAATTTTGGAAGATCTTTTAATAAATTGGAAGGACCAAGACGTAATAATCGCAGGCGACTTCAATCACAGAGGCTTGGGTTTAATTTCGGAGACTCCATCAAGCAAGAAGTCAGTCCCACTGACTGAATTTCTCGCAAATTTTAAGCTGCACTCCACCCATAGAATACAAAAAAAGACCCAACCTGAATGGACCACCATTCCGACCTTTAGAAATGTCTCTACTATAGACTACATCTTTATCAATGAAGGGCTTGCCCACAATCTTTGCAACTTCACAGTGGACGACAGAGAGGAAAGCGATCATAGGCCCCTCCGCGCCACATTCAATCTGGCGCGGGTACAAGCAGAATTACAAGCAGTTATTGGAACTACCATGGGGGAGGAACATCACAATGTGCTTAAAAGAATAAAATGGTCAACCAATCTCAGTCATAGCCTGCTAGACTATGTAGCTAGAAGGGAGGAAGAACCTAACCCAGTTCAAACTAAGAACATCATCCACCTCTGGGAAACTCTGACCTCCGACTTATTGGAACGTCTGGGCAATAACCATCATCCAAGAAGTCGCCAATTCCACTCTGATCCTCGCCGTGCAACATCGTGGTGCCTGTCACAGTGTAAGCGTGCTCTAAATAAGGCAATCAGGGCACAAAAGAAAGGCACTCATTTGTCAGGGAGATACTCCATTGCTGCTCTGCGAACAGACTATAAAAAGAAAGTCTGGGCCCACAAAAAACTGCAGACTGAACAGAATTGGTTGACTGTGTTCTCCTTAATTAAAGGTAATGACAATAGCAAGCTTTGGCGTTTCATTAACAGTCTGACCCCCAGAGGAGAGCAAAAGGAAAATAGTGTTGCAGGGAAAGTGTGGGAACAGTATGCCAAGGGGCTGTATACCTGTGAGTCAAATCAGGCCACTGCAGGAAGCCGTGCGTGGTCCAAGGTGGCGGCGGAAATTATCGAACCCGAAAGAGCTACGTCAGAAGGCGTAAACTCGACCTGCACCGGATCATTCACAGAAATGGAGGTACTAAAGTGCATCAAGGCCATAAGAACTGATGGCGCTCCAGGCCCAAATGGGATTCCGGCCCAGGTTCTGAAAACCGCCTCAGCCTTTTTTGCATCCAGACTCACCCCTTTATTTAACCATTCTTTTGCCACGGCAATGTTGCCATCCTCTTGGAAAGGTTCTATTCTATTCCCCATCCATAAAAAGGGGGACCACACGAACCCGGCCAATTATAGGCTTATAGCTCTCCTCGACATAGAAGCAAAGATATACGCCCGCCTTCTTCTCAGGGATCTGGAGGATTGGGTGGACAAGAACGGCATTCTTCCGCCCACACAGACCGGCTTTAGGGCCCATAGCTCCACTCTTGACAACATCTTAGCCCTTTCCTACCTCGCGAAGAAGGCCAATACGAGGAACAAACCGCCCCTGTTCTGCTGTTTCATAGACTACTCCACAGCCTTTGACCGAGTGAACAGGGGCCGGCTCTGGGCAAAACTTGACTCGTGGGGGCTACCACAGGCTCTGCTAAAAGCTATAAAAGCGCTCTATGAGGGCACCTGGGTCAAGGTGAAGCTAAGCCCCACAATAACAACTGAAAGAATTGAAACCAACTCGGGCCTCAAGCAGGGGTGCGTCTTGGCCCCCATGCTTTTCAACTTGTATACTGCGGACATGGGGACAGCTCTGAAAGATGCCAACTTAGCACCTCCAAAACTGGGGAGGCTCGTCTTGGGAACACTCCAGTATGCAGACGACACGGTGATCATGGACCACACTAGGGTGGGGCTCCAAAGAGCCTTAAGCAGTTTGTCCCTATACAATAAGTCAAATGACTTACGGATCAACGTGAGCAAGACCAAAATCGTCATTTTTGGCAAATACCCCCTCAAAAAAGAAGCTTCATGGTCTCTGGGGGAGCACCGTATCGTCACTGCCCCATCCTACAACTATCTGGGCACCTGGGTCTCTGAGAGTGCCTCTGCAGTCAAACATCTGAAGGAGCTTAAACCTAAAATTAACAAAACCATTCTGTCGTTAAGACGCTTATGCCACCGCTTGGACAGTCCCTCAGCAGAACCAATGTTGACAGTGCTCCGGGCAAAACTGATCCCTGCCATTGCATATGGGCATATAGCCTACCCTGGTGCCTTTGACAAAGTGGTAAACGCGGCCCAAGCGAAAGCCTATAAGATGGTGCTACAGGCCCCTAGATACGCAAGGAACACTAGATTAAGGCTAGAAATAGGCCTTAAGCGACCGGAGCTGGTATTACTGGGGGACCTTTTAAAACTCTATATTAGAGTATTGAAAGCACCAGAACATTCGCTAAAGCACTCCCTAAAATCAATCTTTGATGAGGTGGGCTCCCCCTGGTACTCAAAGGTAGGACAAGCTATTGCAGCATTGAAAATCGAAAGAAGGAGTTTGCCCCTGCACGAAATTCCTTTCTCAGCCTGGGCCCAAGTAGTTAAGCGCCAAGTCCGGATCATCTCCTTTGGACTTGACCTTGCATCTCTTCGGCAAAATCCACTAACTCAGGCCCTGGACAAATCATATATTCCAGGTAAACCCCAACCTTACCTGCAAGATCCAGTATCCACTTGCGCGAGAAAGAAAATTTTGTATTTTCGACTTTTGGCCCTCAGGATCATGGACTTCAACCCCAAATGGGCCCGTACGGATGGCACCCTGGCCTGTCGTCTATGCAATTACCGCAGAGAATCCTGGCTACACTTGCTGTGCTGCTGCACAAAGCTGGCCAATGATCGCCATCGCTTGCTGCTTCCGATTTTACGGAATACGGACTATAGAACTTGCAGAGAGGCTTCGGACTGGTGCCTCTCAGTCTCCACGACCTGTTTGATAGCCAGAGTTGCGAAATTTATACACCAGGTAAAAATGGCACTCGACTCCCACTTAACGGCATTGTCTGTAAAGTAACTGGAAGCCTTCCGCCCCAGTTATCTAACCTGGGCTGGTTTAAAGACCCACGAAGAATCCATCTTTCGTCAACAGCCCTTGGTACATGAATTGACTCTACCGAACTTTCATGTGCCTCCCCCTTATCAGTTGGGAAATACTGGTACAACCTATACATCACTCCTTTTAAAAGAACTCTGCTTTGGACAGCTAATCAGGACTAATATGTTAATATTTAACCCAAAGTGACTTTCACTTTTATGTGTGGATGGGACTTGTGAGGGGGTGAGTCGGGACGTTCATAAAGCTTCTTTTTTTTTTTTTTATTTTATCTTATACTGTAAAGATTTTAAGTAATCATGCAGTTTATTATTAAAATTGTCAAAATTGTCACTAGCTGTCAATAAATCAATCGGGTCTGCAGGTGACGCCTTTCCGTTGCACCACCAGCTCACACTTTATTTTGCACACAGAGTTGTCACTGCAGTTTGTTTTGGATTTAGTGCATCTTGCACCTTTGACGCTTTGGGTATCTATTTGGACGTCTCAGAAGGCAGGCTGGAACAGGGATAATATAAAGGACAGTTTATTATATGAGAATGGGCTGAGGCTTGCTTACGTGAAGTGTTCTCTAAGCAGGCTAGGGAATTCAAAATGTTTTTAAATGCTGGAGTCTCTTTCTGCAAAAGATAAACGCCTGGTTACACTTAGTGTTCTGGAGCTTAGCCTGTCAGAGAGGTTAAGGGATGAATTGGACAAGAGTTCAGTTAAGGATTACATTCATCTCAGGGAAATTAATGCTACAGTTCTTTATTTAGATCTCCTTTTAACTCGGTGGGAAAGGTCCCTACTAGCACTCTTTGGGCAGGGACAGTTATCGATTAAGGGGTTTCTCTTTATGGCCTGGTGCATATAGCAGCATGCTGCCAGTGTGTCTGGTTGACGATGCTTCCTCCCAGTGCCTATTACATTTTTCTATAAATATTTTTGTACATATTTTAATTTGTATTTAAAACCTTTTTTAAAGCAGTTAGCATTCAGGCAGTGCATAACATTACTCCTCTACAGGCATCTTTTAGATAATACAGAGATGGGTTTTAGAGTCAGATCTTTCCTCAAAGCTGCGGTAAGAGCACATAAATCTAAGGGAGGATAATTGGTTATCTGTATTTTTCTTCGACATTTTAACTAATTATTTGTTACAGCTTAAGGCATCATGCTTGTCTTTTCTATTAATTATATGTTATGGTATATCCATGTTTATTGTGGACTCGCAGTGGATTTGACCACTTAATTGTTGCTGATAGAGGGATTTCTCGCATTCTATCCAAATGTATTTATCACTTTTGAACTGCCATGTAGGTCATTTTCTTCTATATTTTATTCACACTTTATCATGATTACTGGTCTGTAGACTGCAAGGTATATGGATTTGAGTAGGAAGGTGTGTGTACCCTCAAAGACAAGAGAATTCTGTAGACATTCCTTGTGGCCTTTCGGAGTTGCACAGTAAACAGATTCCAAATCCACTACTTTTCTTCTTTTGCAGGTTTTTGAGACACTACTATACATACATTTGAACAGGCTGACATGAGTATATGCAGAAAAGGCACATCATTGTTTGGAAGGGTTCAACTATGGTGCACCTGGTACACTAATATAATGGTCTTTAAACAACCTTTCTTATAATGCAGGTTTTATAGACAATACAACACTCACCCATTTGAACGCCCACACATGAGATTAAGCATAACAGGTAATTGTTTGGTAGAGTTCCATTGTGATGCACCTTTTATATTGTGATAAAGCAAAGTGCTTCACCTATCTTTTCTTCTATTGCAGGTTCCGTGGACAATAACACATACACACACAAACATTTGAACGGGCATACGTCATTACAAGCACAACAGGTAATTGATAGAGCTCAGTTGTGGTGCACCTGGTACATTGTAATATAACAATATTTTTTCTATTGCAGGCTTTACTGACAGTACTACACAGACATTTGAAAGGGCGGATGTGGGTACAAGCAGAAAAAACAGGTAATTGCTTGGCAGAGTTCCCCTCTAATGGAGTCTTTACAGACAGCACCACACACAGATTTGAAAGGGCAGAAGTGAGTACAAACAGAAACAAGATTTGGCAATGGCAATAGTCCGGCTTTAAATTAATGTTGTACGGTAATGTGAAGATTTACAAGTAAATAGCTTGGGAATAGATATGTATTTGTGTGGAGCAAAGACCTGCAGAATAATATTGGTGTAGGTTAAAAGGTCAGGTGACAGTTTCACTGTCAAGCCAGAACTTAAAATCCATGTAGGCTAATGACTGCCCTCCTCCCATCTGTGTGATGCTGCCAGAGAAAACCAACATGAAATATCAATTTATTTAAAGCACTTTAATAGCATTCCAATCTCATGTGTGTGCCCCTAAAAGTTCAACCGTAGGCAGCAGGATAATAAACAAAAAGATCGCAACTGGTGGAGGGCAAGCACTTTTTGTGGATGCACACAACTTCTGCCCAATCAAAACATATTCTTGGCTCCTAACCTGTGGGTGAAGCCAACACCCTTTTCTAGAGATGCTCACATAATTGTCTGGTGACAGCTGTCCTGTCAAGCCAGACCATAAAAACAGGTACTAGTTTGACAGAGTTTTTGTGCCCCTTTAAGGGGCAAGTGGCATGGTGCAATATAGCAATGTGCTTTAACAATCTTTTCTTCTATTGCAGGCTTTACAGACAGTACTACATATAAGTTTGGATGGGCAGATGTGAGAGCAAGCTGAAAACTCCAGGAAATTCGATTCATTGCTATGTTTTGCCAAAGCTTTCTCAGTATTGTGTTACAGATTGCATTCATGAGCATAGGCATCAACTTTAATCATTTTATTTTTTTGCTGACTTTGTAGTATAGCAAGCTAAAACCGGTTATTATCATAATGTTCAAGTGCAATTATACTGTTGAAGCTGTACAGTATCCTAGAGCAAAGATTGGCCAAATTAAGGTACAGTACCTGGGAGACGTTGTCTTTTGGTGCAGCACACTAAGAGATCTGGTGGCTTTGTACAGGGAAGAGTTAGACAGTGGGCTTATTTTGTCTTTTATTTCCGTTCTTTGTGAGCACATGCAAGATAGGTTCCCTGAAGATAAACTGAAGGCATGGACAAGTTTTGAATTCCAGGTAATAGCACCACAATCACACTTTGACTTTGGGGCTGAGAATGTACAAAACCTTGATGAAAAGTAGAAGAAGGTCTCAGTCCTGGGTAATTGTGAAACACCAAATGATCTTGTTCAGCAATACAGAGAGTATAAGTATGTGCTGGCAGAACATGCAAAGAATGGGTTGTTTACCACCTTTCAAGACATTGTGAATTTCACTATGCACAATGCTGCTCAGTAAATGTGGTGTCTCAGATTGTTGATGTCTGTGCAACATTTCAAGCACCATGTGCAGATTGTGAATGAATAGTCAGCCTCATGAACACTATCAAGAGTACATTAAGAAATAGACTAAAGGAGAAATATTTGGATATGCTGATGAAGGCAAAGGCCTACCTCTTGAATGGGAAAGTTGACCTTGATAAAGTCTATCAGCACTGGAAAAATGGGAGGGACCAACAAGAGAAGCAAACATGTCACACATCTAATGATGGCACTTAACTTGTCTAGTTCCCCCCCTCACCCACATTCCATGTTTGTCTGAATGTCACACATTTAACAAGCTACCTCAGCAATGAGATCATCTGTGCATAGATTGTGCACCAAACTGTAAATGTGTTATGTAATTGTGCAACTTACAGTATGTATATCATCTTTTATAGGCTCCCTGCATTTCCCCATCCTTTGAACAGTGCTCCAATTGAGAATATTCAGAAACATTGTTTAAAGATATAACCTTTGGAATCCTGTGCTTTTCTGAACCCAGAGTGTACATGCCTGTGTAACCAATTCATGTCATGGCATGTGTATCTACAAAGCAAACTTGTCCCAAGATGTTAATGGATGCAACTGTGCAGGTAGAAATGCACCTTTTCCACTTTTTTATAAACAAAAGTTTGGAGCGGTATTTGTCACTGATTTTTGTGGCTACGCATGGTCGGTTTCTTGGCACACATCCCTGCTCTTAGTGCACAAGGTCTTACACTGCCGCACACAGTGGAAAAAATTTGAGAGAGCATTGGCCATATGTAACGCGGATCATGATAGTAGGTCATGCCCTCAGTCACAGATGAGGGAGATGGGTAAGCAAGAGTGCTCATGTAACAGACTGAAAAAGACATTAGTGGCAAATACTATATATCTATAATCTTAAAGTCAAATCTGCACGGTTACTCTACATGAGAATTTACATGAATAAGGTTAGGCTTGGATTTGGGGGTAAAACGCCTCCTGAGAAGTCAGACATATTAATAAGCAGATCATGAAGATAATAGAACTGATTGATACTATGACTACTATTGCTCTACGCTGACTTAGTGAAAGGATCACCATGGTTTCTCTTAGATCAGAAAACAAAAATGCAAAGCTCACCGCCGCCCTGACCAAACTCAACCCCGGCAGAGCACCGGGCTGCTGCTGCACCACCCCGAGACGCACCCACGGTCTTTTTACCTGCCACAACTGCCGATTCACCTGCCTACGGACCCCCAACGCACCCCACAAGAACAATACCCCCGGACACAACCTCGAGTGCATCCTGATCAACACGCGATCTGTCCACAGACACGCCATCGAACTGTGGAACCTCATCGACTCAACAGCCCCGGACATCGCCTTCCTCACTGAGACCTGGATGAACCCCTCCTCGGCACCCGACATCGCCATAGCCATCCCTGACGGATACAAAATCATCAGGAAAGACCGCACCAACCGCACCGGAGGCGGCATCGCCATCGTCCACAAGAGCTCCATCCGCATCACAACCAACACCTACTCTCCGACGCTGAACACCTCCACTTCCAAATCCACAGCGACCCCAAAACCACCCTCAGAGGAACCCTCATCTACAGACCCCCGGGACCACGCACCAATTTCAGCGAAGACATCGCAGACTTCGTCAGCCCACACGCCCTCCCCTCCGCCGACTACATCCTCTTGGGAGACCTCAACTTCCACCTGGAGAACTACAATGACAACAACACCACCACCCTACTGGACAACCTCTCCAACCTCGGACTCAAGCAACTGGTCAACACCCCCACCCACTACGCCGGACACACGCTCGACCCCATCTTCTCCTCCAGCAAACACATCTCCTTCAACCACACCACCAAACTCTCCTGAACGGACCACAGCTGCGTCCACTTCAGCTACAGGAAAACCACAACCCACCACCACGCTCAACAACCACCGAGAAGACAATGGAACCGAATCACCACCGACCAACTCACATCAGCTCTCTCCCAGAACCCGCCCACCAGCACCTCAGACCCCAACGAAGCAGCCAACAACCTCACGAGCTGGATCTCCGACTGCACTAACATCCTGGCTCCCCTAAAGACCCGAGCGAACAGAGCCAACCACAAAAGAAGCTCCTGGTTTAACTCCACCCTCAAGGACTCCAAAAAACGATGCCGCACCTTCGAAAAAACCTGGCGCCTCGACCAGACCGACAAGAACATATCAGCCCTCAAAAACGCCACCCGGAAACACCACCAACTCCTCTGCGCCGCAAGAAAATCTTCCTTCAAAGACAGACTTGACAACAACTCCCACAACAGCAAAGAACTTTTCGGCATCGTCAGAGAACTCTCCAACCCCGACGCCGAAAACAACGCCATCACCCCCTCACAAGACCTCTGCGACTCCCTTGCAGCCTTCTTCCACCACAAAATCACCGACATCTACAACAGCTTCACCACAACAAACGCGAACCCACCATCAGAACCCACCCCCCACAGCACCACCATCCACGCCTGGAACCCGATCACCACCGAGGAAACCACCCGCACGATGAACTCCATCCACTCAGGATCACCTGCCGACCCATGCCCCCACCACATCTTCAACAAAGCCGACAACATCATCGCCCCCCATCTCCGAGACGTCGTCAACACATCCTTCACCACCGCCACCTTCCCCGAGAGCTGGAAACACGCCGAACTCAACGCCCTCCTCAAGAAGCCGACAGCAGACCCCACAGACCTCAAGAACTTCCAACCCATCTCTCTCCTCCCGTTCCCAGCAAAGGTCATTGAGAAAACCGTCAACACTCAACTGACTACCTTCCTCGAAACCAACGAATCACTCGACCCCTCGCAGTTCGGTTTCAGGGCCAACCACAGCACCGAGACCGCCCTCATCGCAGCCACGGACGACATCAGATCCCTGACCGACAAGGGAGAGACCGTGGCCCTCATACTCCTTGACCTCTCCGCAGCCTTCGACACGGTATGCCACCACACCCTGATACAGCGCCTCAACAACGCCGGCATCCGAGGCAAGGCCTTGGACTGGATCATCTCGTTCCTCGCCGGAAGAACTCAGAGTCCGCCTCCCCCCCTTCAGATCAACAGCGACCAAGGTCATCTGCGGCGTCCCACAAGGATCCTCCCTCAGCCCTACCCTCTTCAACATCTACATGACGCCCCTGGCAAACATCGCACGCAAACACGGACTCAACCTCATCTCCTACGCAGACGACACTCAACTCATCCTCTCCCTCACCAACGACCCTTCCTCTGCTAGAACCAGACTACACGAAGGAATGAAGGAAGTAGCGGACTGGATGACGGACAGCCGGCTTAAACTCAACACCGACAAGACGGAAGTCCTCATCCTAGGCCCTACTCACACCGCATGGGACGACTCCTGGTGGCCCCCCGCCCTAGGCAGCACTCCCCAACCCACCGACCAAGCCCGCAACCTGGGCTTCATCCTGGACTCCTCCCTCTCCATGACCAGACAAGTCAACGCAGTCACATCGGCATGCTTCAACACCCTTCGCATGCTCCGCAAGATCTTCCACTGGATCCCCACCGACACAAGGAAGACCGTCACCCACGCCCTCGTCACCAGCTGCCTGGACTACGGCAACACCCTCTACGCCGGCACCACGATCAAACTACAGAAGAAACTCCAACGAATCCAGAACGCCGCCGCACGCCTCATCCTGGACGTCCCGAGCCACCACCACATCTCCAGACACCTGGAAAAGCTTCACTGGCTCCCAGTCAGCAAGAGGATCACGTTCAGACTCCTCACCCACACACACAAAGCCCTTCACAAGCAAGGACCCAAACTCATCAACCACCGCGTCTCCTTCTACATACCCACCCGCACCCTGCGATCGACCAGACAAGCCCTGGCAGCCGTCCCCCGCATCCGCAAAGCCACCGCCGGAGGCAAATCTTTTTCCTACCTCGCAGCGAAGACCTGGTACTCTCTCCCCAGCCATCTCTGCTTAACACAGGACCACCTCTCCTTCAGAAGGCAGCTCAAGACTTGGCTGTACAAGCAATAACCCCCCTCCCCCCAGCGCCTTGAGACCCTTACGGGTGAGTAGCGTACTTTATAAATGCCAATGATTGATTGATTGATTAAAAATTAACGTAAAATGAGCAACTTTATTTGGTAAATTCCCAATAAATATCAAGTCCAGCTTCTTCGAAGTCAATCCCTTACCCTACATCAATCTTCTTCTAAAATGACGCATCTTCTTTTCCACAGGAGTCCGGTCCTACGGGTCGCCACAAAGTTCAATATGAATGTTCAATCGTATGAAAATGTCAGTTCACTTATATCAGTCAGAAATCAAAAAAATTAAAATTTAATTGTGGCAGCTTTAATCATGGAGGGTTTTAAAAAAAAACTGTTTGTTCATTCTCAATCTCATGTACTCTCGAGTCACCCTCACTCTCAGCAAAGTATCTCCATTCAGAAGCTGAGTACCTTCAACTAGGCACTCGTGTTCTTCTTGATATTTTGACTCTGCTGGCTGTTTACAGACATTTTAGAACACAGGTAAAGGGGGCTCTGGCCCAGGGCCCCAGTCTTTCTGGGGGACCCTAACAGTGTTTTCTCAACTCTTAACCTGAGCTATATGTCTTATTCTGACAGTCTAGTCCCCATAGCATGGACTGCTGCTTAAACGTAAAGGTCTTTAAATACCATTTCTTTTAATATGTGTTTTTAGAAAGGGGGGACTTGGTGATGTGGGTGGCCATTACAGAAATCTTGCAGAGAAATAGTTTTAGCCTCACGTAATTTTCCCCAGAAAAGTTATTTAGAGATAAACCACGTCTCACTCATGGTAACACAATATTGAAAAGTCAAATGGTACTATTTGCCTGCCCAGCTTTATTAACACTTTGTGCGGGATTTGTATTATATTTTTAATGAAAATTCAGTTGAAAGTGCCAAGGTGGCATTTACTTTCAACCCAAATCAGCATTTGCATTCCAAAGTTGGAAACAAAGTAATTTAAATTATTGCTATACCCTCCTTTGCTTCAATGGGGTGTACATTGGGTGGCATATGGTGGTTCCCATGCAGCCTCCCATAGGTTTTGAAACAAATCCCTAGTGACTAACACTTTCAAACACTGATTTGCACAAAAACCTTACACCTTCTAGAGGCAGGTGTAACAGAGGAGAAATGTTTTAATTTCTTCAAACTTTGCCTTAGTGCTGCATTGTACAGCATACATACAAAGTGGGAAAAGTATTAAAGCATAGTTTTTGCACTGGAATGGTCCTTTTCAATAACAAAACCAATGCTTGACAGAACGCATACATCCTTGCTCTAAGGGTGTGTGATTTGGCACATGACAACCTAAAGTGCGTCAGTGCTGGTGGAAAGTAAAATAGCACCATACCTTAATACATGTGTACTCACAAACATTTTCCCAGTGGCCAAAAATGTAGTCTGTGGTGTGACCGAGGACCACATTGATTCATGCAGGGTGGTAGTCAGGGAGGGAGGTGTAGGGGAGTCAAACATTGCACTATGTAAAAACAGAAAACCCGGGATCAATTTCAGCTTTCTCACTTGACCAAATAGTGTGATCCTTGGCAATTGCCTTTTTTCACTTTTCCTTCATCACTTATATGAGGCCTTCAAAATACATGACTTCAGGATGTGCACTGTACAAAACCTTCCATTTTTGATTTAATAAACTATAATTTTATTAATCTATAACAACAATCCAGGTCACCCAAAGACTTGCCTCTTCATTCACTATTGGCTTTGTTGTCATGACTGTGAGAACATAAATGTTTCTAAATTCATGTGTAAAGCTATCACTGTTAAAAACATACTTCTCAAATCACTGATATAATCTGATGTCCTAAGGTGAAACACTTCTGCATGCCAATGAAATACACTTTTTGAATTTTGAAGAGATGTTTGACATATTTTTTACACATATGTTGCAAGATTTCTTTAAAAATGAAGGCGTTCCTATAGTTAAGAGGTGCAGAACACCCTATTTACTTCCTTTCTTTAACTTTAATCAGCCTTTAAATAAATGCTTGCATGTTTATTTAACATCTTTTTAATTGTAGCCCAGCTTTGCTGTTGAGGGGGGGTGTAAAGGTCAGAATGGCCGCATGCAGCCCCTGGGCCGTTCTTTGAGTATAACTTCCTTAGTAGATATGGTGCTGTCTTTCACTTTCTATTTGACGCTACGCAGTACAGCACCTTTGGTTGTTGTTCTGCATTGCGTCAAACTGTAGTAAATTTACCCTTACATATAAACACATTTGAAACATGGAGCGCTGTATGGCGCATATGATGAAGGAGGAGGATGAGGATGAGAATGTGGTGGTGGTGGTGTGTCGGTCTGTCTACCTTTTCTGAGTGGTGAATGCCGACCGCTTGGTGAATCTTCCTCTGCTACCAAGACCTGCAAAACATATGTAAACACTCTGACACAATTTATTGCATGTGACACCTGTATTGAGATCTGTGTAACTGGAGACATTGTTTTTCTGATAAAAGGTAGAATGTGTATAATTGTGTTATATAAACAAAGCTCAGTTTCCTAAACTCAGAATCTCTCACATCTGCCTCACCAAGCTCTATCTCCAAAGGTGTAGAATATTTGGAAACGTATACAGTTAGCATCGAATGTTCCTGAAATACTGCAATAACCCCCACATTTATCTTTAATATTTGCATTTTTTTTTTTAAACCTTATCATCTTTTTTGTTTTTGAGTGCTATGATTTTTAAGCCTCTTTCCTATGTCTGACGAACTATAATTGTATTTCAAGTAAGTTGATGATTTTTGCAAATATTAGTCCTCCTTGCTTAACTAGAAATCAATATGGGGAATTGCATATTGGATATGTGTAATATATAGGACTTAAGAAGGCACTGCCTGTGAACTGTCCTAAGAGAGCATGAGTAAGCTGAAAATGGATGATAAATGCAAAGTTGTTATGAGCAGGAGCCTTCCAAAATACCTTAAGCTCAGGCTTCCAAAATTCTTAAGATGTCCCTGATTTGGTGCTCGGTGCTCACACAGTCAGTGAGGGGATCTAAAGTTTCCAAAGGTTTCATGGCTGGGAGCATTTGCACATTCAGAGCAGAACCAAAAAAAAAAAAAAAAAAAAGAGGATCTCAACCCTTAATCTGTTGAGCATTATCACCTTATTATGCTTCTCCTGGATTTCAGCAAGATGACTAACAGAATTGTAGCTAAACAACTGGTTCATATTTAGAAATATCCTGCCATCTTGACTCCTATCAACTTAATTTTCACCCGGAAGAGGTACAGAAACAACTCTGCACAAACTAAGACAAATAGTGGGCCAATGAAACGCAGCCACATTGTTGCTGTTCGACCTATCCAAAGCGCGCATACTGGGAATCCTGGCATCTTGCTGGGCTGATTTAAAGAAATTGGGAGCATATCAGCAAGGGCCGGAGTTAAAATTATCGCTGCTTTAGCGTCCATTTTCGGACGAATAGCGGCGATAATTTTATCGCCCTATTAGCAAGGACACGCTAACGCGTGAATCCATGCTTCTTCGCCCTTTCCCTTAACGCCCAGCTTTGCATCTCTAATGAGATGCGAAGTGGGCGTTCCTCCCCAGAATAACGGGAGAAATGTTGCTAAGCGACATTTCTTTTATTATCAAGCCTCACGCAAAGAAGTATAGCAACAAGAAAAGTAGCGATAACCTCTGTTATCGCTACTTTTCTTACGCCTGCTTTGAAACTGACTTAGCCATGATATCCTATGGAAGGTGGTTATCATGGCTAAGTATGTGTAACCCTATCAGCAAGCTTTCGCCAAAAGTTGTGCGATTATCACTGGATTTCCAGCGATAATCGCACAGTTGGCAGCTTGCGCTCTGAATTTTATTGCTTTGGAGATAAGCGTTGCTGATAGCACGCTATCTCCGTGATAAAATTCAGAGTTGGCCGGCGATAATTATCCTCGCGCTAAGTGCGCTTAGCGATAATTATCGCCGGCCCTTGCTGATATGCCCCCACGAACGCAAGGGTCTGTACAAGCTCAGTTTTCATCTTTTTAACCAATCACACTCATTCAGTAATATTGCCATCATTCTGCTCTGGTGTTCAAGAAGTTGTTTGAGGTGTGATTCAGGGCTCTTCTCTCCTACCTAAGTTATTTAATATTTATATGAGGCCCCTTTGGAGCTTATATGGTATTTTGGCTGCATTGTGATGTCTTATGCTGATGATACTGACAAAGTTAAAACATTTGCATAAAAATTAATTACCATAATGTTTAATTTATCTTGGATGTTAACATGAAAACACACTTTACAATGTCACATATTCAAATTGTGCAAAATGCACCAGGCTGCTATTTTCACTGGTACACCCCTGTTAGAGTTCTCTTTAATAAATAGAGCCCTTTAGAAATTGCTGAGCCATGCACAAATGTATTTGATAGCTATACCTTAAGGTGACTTGCTTAGGATTTGTCATAGCTGTAGAATGTTCCAAGTTTAATAAATGTATTCCTTTTTTAAGCTACATTTTCTTCATGTTCCAAGCTTGAACTTCCTATCTATCTCATGTTCATATAATGCTGAATAGAGAATCACACACTTGAAACAATAGTATATGAAATACGAAAAGTGTTGCCTAACTAGAAATGGGCAAGCAAATATTTCTGTGTTATGTGTAGTTCATTGTTACTCAGTGAAACATTGAATAAATGATAGAATAGACACTGCAATATACTTTCCTGGGAACCAAGGTTAGATGTTCCCAGTTATATAAATATTTAATGATGTCTGTTACACATCTGATAATGGACTGTGGACTCCATGTGTTTTCCGTGGAAAAGGAAGAACAAAACTGCTCATACAGTGCACTGCTTATGACCTCACATATTACAGCACTCATGACAGGGCCAGTGCCACCACGGATGACATCTCAAATGACATCACTGATGACATCATCCAGTAGGTGTTTTTCGTAAACGTTTCTGACACTTAAAAGATATATACTAACCTACTGTATAAGTTAAATTACTATTCTTCTGTACTACTGAGTGAAACTATTTTTAACATAAGACATCTGAGCAGCTGTGACACTGAATCTCGTGTGAGTGGCTGAATGGGTGTGTGACTCAGTGTGTGACTAGGTGTGTGTGTATGGGTGAATAAGTGGTTGTGTGAGTTGCTGTATGGGTGAGTGAATGGGTGTGTGTGTGGCTGTATTGGTGAGTGCAAAAAGAACTATTGATGGACAGAATGCAGAGCAATGTCATACATTCACACCAGTACAGGGATCTGTGCCTAAATCCATCGTTTTTTTGCTCACCATGCCATTCCAGTTTGGACCCAGCCATATGCAAATCAGTCTTGACCCTGTGCCCAATGGGAACAGTCAAGCCCGAACTGCCAGGCCAGGTGCTCCCTGGACTGGAAACAAGCATCCTAGGACCGGTTTCGGGGTTTCACCCCTCTTCAGCCAGGATAGCTTGATTCCAGTGGCATGGAGAGCACGGGACTCACGTCTGAGCATACTCGTCCCACTCGGGGTGACAAATGGAAAAAGAACTATTGATAGACAGAATGCAGAACAATGTCATACATTCATCCCAGTACAGAGATGTGGGCCTAAATCCATCGTTTTTTTGCTCACCATGCCATTCCAGTTTGGACCCAGTCATATGCAAATCAGTCTTGACCCTGTGCCCAATGGGAACAATCTAGCCCCAAACTGCAGCCCAGGTCCTCCCTGGACTGGAAACAAGCATCCAGGGACCGGTTTCAGGGTTTCACTCCTCTTCAGCAAGGATAGCTTGATTCCAGTGGCATGGAGAGCACGGGACTCACGTCTGAGCATACCCGTCCCACTCAGGGTGACAAATGCAAAAAGAACTATTGATGGACAGAATGCAGAACAATGTCATGCATTCACCCCAGTACAGAGATCTGGGCCTACATCCATAGTTTTTTTGCTCACCATGCCATTTCAGTTCTGTCCATCATCCCCTTTGGTATCGCTTTGTTCGCAGGGTATGCCCAGACGTGGGTCCCTTGCTCACTTTGCCACTGGATTTAAGATAGCCTGGCTGATGAGGGTTATGAACACGAAACCGGTTTCAGGATGCATGTTTCCAGTCCAGGGAAAACATGGCTTGGCAGTTCGGGCTGGACTGTTCCCATGAGGCACAGGTCAGACTGATTTGCATATGGCCATGTCTGAACTGGGGTGGTGGAGTGAGCTAAAGAATGATGATGGATTAAACCCAGATCAGTTGACTGGGGGTGAGTGTTTGATTTGCTCAAGCGCTCCGTCCATCATCCCCTTTGGTATCGCTTTGTTCGCCCTAAGTTGGCAGGGTATGCCCAGACATGGGTCCCTTGCTCACTTTGCCACTGGATTTAAGATAGCCTGGCTGATGCGGGTTATGAACCCGAAACCGGTCCCAGGATGCTTGTTTCCGGTCAGGGAAAACATGGCTTGGCAGTTCGGGCTGGACTGTTCCCATGAGGCACAGGTCAGACTGATTTGCATATGGCCATGTCTGAACTGGGGTGGTGGAGTGAGCAAAAGAATGATGATGGATTAAACCCAGATCAGTTGACTGGGGGTATGTGTTTGATTTGCTCAAGCGCTCCGTCCATCATCCCCTTTGGTATTGGTGAGTGAGTAGGTGTGTGAGTAGATGTATGGGTAAGTGAGTGGCAGTGTAGGTGACTATGGGTGGATGTGTGGGTGTGTAATTAGCTGTATGGGTGAGTGAGTGGGTGTGCAAGGCTGTAACAGGTGTGTGAGTGGCTGTGTAAGTGGCTCTATGGGTGAGTGGGTAAGTGGCATTATGAGTGGCTTTATAGGTGAGTGTTTGGCTGTTTGAGTGTGTTTGGTTGAGTAAAATGGTCTTTGAAGCACTGTATTGGAGAGTCAGTGTCTATGTTAGTGTTTGTATAGGGGAATGTGTGGGTTTATAAGTGGTTGTATGTATGTGTGAATGGGTATGTAAGTAGCTGCGTGAGTGGGTGTATGAGTAGCTGTATGGCTGTGTTCAGAGGTTGTAAGGGTGAGTGTATGGCTGTGTGAGTGGTTGTATAGTAGAAGTGGGTGTATGAGTGAGTGTGTGGCTATGTGAGTTGTTGTATGGGTCAGAGACTGGTTTTGTTAGTAGTGGTAAAGGTGAGTGAGTGGCTGTGCCAGTGCCTCTATAGGTGAGTGAGTAGGTGTGTGTGTGAGAGCAACTCTATGGTTGTGTGAGTGGTTGAATGGGTGTGCCAATGGGTATGTGAGTGGTTGTATGTGTCAGTGACTGGGTGTGTGAGCGGTTGTATGGGGTGTGCTTCAGGTTGTGAGTGGTTTTGTGGATGATGTCATCAGTTATGTCAGTGACCCTGTAATGAGTGATGTAATATGTGAGGTCATAAGCAGTGCATTGTAAGTTATAGTTAGCTCAGGTAACTATAACTGCTGCATTTCAATGGTTTTCTATGAGTGAAATATGAGCCTAACTATAGCGTCCCTTTAACCTTTGGATTTTTCTGTGATTTGCTAAGGTTTTTAAAAAAGTCTATGTCCTAACTAAAACGTCTTTGTAACCTTTCATTTTTTCAGTGTATTTCAAAGGTTTTCAAATTAGTTTTCTAAAATATGATGTCCCTCTGCTGTTTCTTTTTTTTTCAGTTCATTTATAGGGTTTATTTTTAATGCTAAGTGTATTACAATCACATTTTATTATTCAATTTTTTTTATCCTGTAGATATTCTTTTTTTTTACAAGTAAACTTTTTATAAGTTTTAAAATATAAAAATCCGATTACTTTTTTTTGTATTTAAACACAGTTTATTTTTAAAAAAAAGATATATTTTTGGTATACCGTGGTACCTTCGTGTGTCTGAAAATGTAGACAGGCCACTACTCCGTGATTTTTACTCTGGACCACATGATTGGGGCGAATCTGCGAATCCAAATCCATGAATTTGCAAAAATGTTAGAAATTATTGCGCATATGTTCACCCCTCCATTGTTATTAATATCATCAGTGTGAAAATATATACAAGTATATATAAACTACATTATGTGTTTTTCAAAAAATGTATCCATGTTACCAGTTTCGCAGAACAGCAAACTTATGAGCCAGATTTGCGAATTTACTCGAAAACACACCCAAACCTTGCTTACTGATTGGATACTTTAAGATCTTACTCTTGCACATGGAAAACCACACCTAAAAGCAGATACTCCTCCAGGGAATTCTCTAGGAGGCGAATTGAGAACCGGCAATGCTGTGCTTCTACACAATAGCTGAAGCTACATTGTCTGTCCAAGATGAGCACCCACAACATGATGAGAAAGAAGACACACCACTGCGCATAAAAGAAAGCGATGTGTGGATGCATTTTACTATAACTTCTGGAGAAAAGAGGGTAACAGCAAAATATGCCAAGTGCACAGTTTGCAACAAGCAGTTATCCAGAGGCACTGCAGAGAAGTATTCGTAATGGCACAAGTTCTATGTGGAAGCACCTAAAAACAATTATTGAGAGGGTCTACAACCAGATGATGCGAGAGAAAGCAGATGCAACAGGGAAGTTGGCCTCTACAGCAGCCTTTGAAGAATCATCTTCACCTGCAGTCATTACAATACCAGCTGCCTGTGAGGAATTGAGTGACATGGTTATTCACTGGATGAAATGCCACCTTTGTCGCTGTAAAAATGTCTTCTGTGGGTGTATTCTTTGATACAGTAAAGAAGCATCACTGTTAGTTTTTTGTTGTTGTTTCCAGTGACTTCATAATGTTTGAAGAGTGAAGCCAGTTGCTTCTTTGCATTTCCCCATCGTTACCCTTATTACTACCCTGTTCACTTTTTGTTAAAAAAAGAAAGGGAAAAAAAATCTGTTAAAAAACCTTCTATCTCCGTGGAATTCTTACCGCTGTGATATATGCAGGCCCCCCCTGGTGATCGCCTCCGATGGAGCCCTGTCCCCTTAGCTCGGATATTCCTGTTCCTTCCTGGAATCGGTGCATGTGTACTTCCCTGCCCCCCCTCCCGCCTCGCCTAATACTAGCTTTTTCTTATAGTGCCGCTGAGAGGCGGCTAAACCCCCCCCCCCCCCCCCCCCCTGATGGGAGAGCAAGTCCCTGCTTATAAAGTTTTCATGCCTGGTTTTAGTTTTGTTTGGTTGCTTTTTTTCATAAAATGTTAATTCAAAACCTTCTTGTTGTATGGAGTCTAGTTGTGGGCCGATTAGCCGCCCCCCCCGTGCAGGTTGCTCATTTGCTCGCTGTATTGATTTTCCTTTTTGCACACTAGCGGCCGGCCTCGGAGGTTGTAGGCCCGTGACTGTACATAACTGCTGTGTCAAATAAAGGTTTTTAAAAAAAAAAAAAAAAAAAAAAAAAACTTCTATAAAAAAAAACTGTTCCCGTTAGAAACACCATCTACTCAAACACAGAGCTAACTCTCTGTTTTTAATGTGTCAGTGGCTGTATCGATGTAAGAGTGGGTGTGTCAGTGTGTGTATGAGTGTATGCTTTGGTGGGTTAGTGTATGCATTAGAGAGTGCCTGGGTGTGTTAGTGTATACAGTCAGTCAGTCAAAAAGTCTTTATTCGGTTTAAGTGCAAACCATAAAAGCATACTACAATAAATAGACTTAAAAATACAAATTTCATTTTAAGTGATCACTACAGCTAAAAAACACATTGACACAAGTTAATTAAACAGAGCAACGTGTCCAGTTTAAAACATTAAAAAGGGTACAGTTCATTTCCTCAAGGAGCGAATTACAGCAGATAAAAAATTCGCAATATTAAAAGTTTCCCAAACATCGTTTAACATCTGAAGGTAAAGAAGAGCGGGTCTCACCTGAACAAAGCCTTTGTTTCTTAATATAGGGAGTAAAAAGCGTTTCCTTATATCAATAAAGTGCTCACAAAAGAAGAAACAATGTGTCATATCCTGTGGGGAGAAATTGTCACAGGAGCAAGGGCCAAGGTCCACAGCCCTTTTCCAACCTTTCTTATCTCCAAACAGGAGATATAATTGATTCAATCTGAATCTTGTCAGAAGGAAACGGTGATTTACATTTGTGACAAATCCTAAATATGGTTCCATGGATGGTGTTGTTTTACAAAGCTGGTGGGCCCTAACGGTGCCCTTGACCAGCTCGTTCCCTTCCCTATCCATGGTAGATATGTGCATAAATGTTTCTTTACACCATTTAATGTCACCTTTTACCAGGGCCTCTGGAGACTGATATAATTCGGGTCTACCTAGCTTAATAGCCAGGTTCTGAATATATTTCAGCCAGGGTATACGCGACCCATAATCTAGCAATGTACAATCTTTCATAATTGTACGATTCAGCTGTAGATCCGGGTTAAGCCAAATGCTAATCCATTTCAATAATGGGGCCAGGGCAATACTGTCTTCTAGAAAACCAATTCCGAGTTCCTGATGGACATTATAGTTAGCAGTTGAGATCGGGACTGAAAGGAGGTTTTTTAAGAACCTATCCTCAACAATCTGAATGTTTTTGACATTTTTAATGCCCCATATCTCAGCTCCATACAATGCCAAGGAGAGACACTTAGCTTTATAAACTTGAATAAGGGCCCTCATTGGTCTGGCACCTAGCTTTCTGGCAAAACCCAGAACACCCACAGTTGCTCTGGAAAAAACAATCTTTTTTGCTATTATTTGGGTTACCCAGGAACCTTGGTCGTCAAAAAGAACGCCCAAATAAGGAAATGAAGATACCCTGGATAATTGGTGACCCCCACATTTAAAGGTTTTAGACTTAGCGGATTTAGGACCGATGACCATGACATGTGATTTAGCAAAATTGACAGATAAATCCAAGGCCTTCATGAAACCAGCAAATGAATCAAGCAGTGACTGAAGGCCCACTCCCGTTCTTGCGACTAGGGCGGCGTCATCAGCATATAAAAGTGCAGGGATTAAACATTTCCCTGCACGAGGGATATCATTACATGAGGCGATTAGGGTATTGTCTAGTTCATTTATGTAAAGTGTAAAAAGAAGAGGTGCCAAAATGCACCCTTGTCTAACCCCATTTGATATGGGTATATCTTTTGTACAATTGCCCCTTTGATCATAGCGAACTGTTGCCGATAACTCTCTATGTAGGTCCGCTAAGAAGTAGACGATGTCTTTGTCTACTCCATAGGATAGGAGCAGGGACCATAGTTTTGACCTATTTACACGGTTAAAGGCCGATGACAGATCCATAAAGGCTACCAATAAGGTTCCCTTCTTGGCCACCGTGTATTTGCCAATTAATAGTTGTAAGTTTAGACATTGATCTATGGTACCCATCCCTTTTCTAAATCCGTACTGGACCTTAGAGAGTGTTCCTGTTTCCTCTAGCCAACCAGTCAGTTGGGCAAGGACAACCCTCCCCAGAACTTTCACGGAAGAATCTATTAGGGAGATTGGACGGTAACAGCTCGGATCACCTCTATCACCCTTTTTAAAAATGGGGATGATGACAGATTTCGCCCAAGTCGACGGTAGGCCCAGTTGACATGCGTTTACGAAGACATTAAATAGAATTTTGGACCAGGTTTTTATATCTGATTTAAAAAGATCTGCCGGGACTCCATCAGGTCCCGGCCCCTTGTTACTTGTCATTTGCATGATGGCATTTGTGACCTCTAGTTCTGTGAAGGACAGGGCATAATTCTCCAAGCTAAGTGAAGACGTCACCCTCGGGCCATCTCCATCATACACCTGTTTGAAATGGCTAAACCACTTATCTTCTTGGATACCGCAGTCAAGCTCGTTATTACTTTTGCCATTAAAAAAAGGCTTGTTTACGATAGACCAAAATTTGGCACTATTTTTGATAACATCGATGGATAAAAGTTCATTCCATGCCTCTTCCCTAATTTCATTTTTACGCTTATTCTGGGCCATTTTATAGGCTTTCCTAAATACAGCGATTTCTGCTCTGTCTGGTGGAACAGCTTTCAGAGCTCTCATTAGCTTCCGTTGGGCTGATGAGCAGCTGTGATCAAACCATTTCTCCCCGTTCGTAGGTTTGGCCTTACATGCTTTTTTAAGATCACTATTTACCTGAGAACAAATTTTGCCATAAGCTTTCAGGACCGCTTCACCAAAAATCCCATCTTGCAAGCACATATGTATTTCATCCCCAACCGTTCCCCACAAATTCTCATTAAAATCCTTTGGTACCACTTGACACCATTTCAGGCGACGTGTTTGGTCAGTTGGCCTTATGTCCAGAGTTCTGACAGTGGGATTGTCAGATTCTCTTTTCCTAAGATCATCAGTCAGAACTATCTGGACAGAATTGTGGTCACTGTAAATAGACCAATTTACCATGTATCGACTTACATTATCTGCTAGGTTGGTGCTGACAAAAATGTAATCAATGGTGGAGCCCAAGCCATTTCCTTTATAGGTTGGGATATCATTTAGATGATTAACGGGGTGAACCAAGGCATTGCCAGCAAGAAGCTCATCTAGATACATGCCTTGTGGTGTATGTTCGAAATGCGTATTTCCTTGATTTAATGGACCTAAGCTGTCCCATACAAAACAATTGTTAAAACAACAATGAACATTAAAATCACCAAGCACTATAACCGAATAGGGATTCTTGTTAGTTTCATTATACATTTGCAAAAAATCATATAGACTGACTAAATGTTCATTTGGCGTGCTCTTAGTAAATGAATTATAAAAATTTACAATAAGCCAGTTCCCATTAGAGTTGGATTGAATTTCCACTGCTAGGCAATAAGGCGAGCCCGACTCCACTTTGCTATATTTACCCTCAAGTGTCAGTGAAATGAGAGTGAGAAGTCCGCCTTTTGCCCTCCCCCTGCAAGAGACCACCGCAGGTGACCAAAAAGCAGAAAACCCATCCAACAAGAAGGTACTTTCAGTGTCCCAAGTTTCTTGTAGCCCAATAATTTCGTGGCCTGATAAACAGTCCCTCCATATGGGATCATGTGCTTTGCTATTAAGGCCGGCTATATTCCAACTAAGGACACTTGTGCCTAAAGGCTGCAATGGAACAGCAGCTATACTATCCACATTTTCAACATTAACATTCCTCACTACAATCATAGCATTTGGGGTGCCCTCTACCCTCGTGCTTAGCTCAGTTCCACTTAATCCCTGGGCCTCCTCCAGTATTGAAATTGAACCTTCCCTAGTAGATCTAGGAGTAACCCGATCATGGTGGAGTCAATCATTAGAGTCTAAATCACTCAGAACTTGAAAACGATTAGAAGTGACGACACCATGAAAAAACTGTCCTTCAGGGTAACGTACTCTGCCCTCCAATGGATCCCTAATGGGTAGATTTGTCTGTTGCCTATAAAAATAACCCAGTGATCGGAGGGTAATACCCTGATCGGTATGAGGGAGCAAGGTAGCTTTTAATAGGGTATTATTAACTAGGGAAGGATTACTAAAATTTATTATAACACAATCCCCCTTTGTATTCTTACGAGAATGCCCTATCCATGAAACTCTTCTAGTTGTTAATATCTGATGGGCTAAATGCACTGGAAATCCACAATGTTTATTTAACCACAAAACTGTTTTATTTTTAAGAGATTCATGGGATTCTGAATTGATTTTTTGGGCACCATCCTTCAGGGGGGGTACGTTTGTTAACACTACAACAAATGGGGCGCAATCAGGGGGTAAGTCTGGTTTCGCTCCTCCTGTATGCATACTTCCGAGTACCCGGTTGCTCCTTGAACAGCTATCTAGAGGTAAAGTATTATTCACGTTGATCGTGGGTACAACAGCCAGGGGTTTAGCACAGTTTGGAATTACCTTTGAGGACTTATGAGGATCAACAGTTCCACATGAACTCCCAGCTACACTACAAGATTTCCCGGAAGAGTTGTTACTAAGGGCCATGAGATTACGTAGACCTTCAATCTCTGCCGATAGTTCGCCAATCTTGGTTACTAGGGGTTCAACTATTTTTAAAATTTTTGCCTCCAAAAAGCCTACCAAAGAATCTAATTGGTCAGGATCTATCTTAGTTGTTAGGTTATTAGGAGAGGCTACCTCCGAGGTAACCCCGTTTAAAGATGCAGAACCTGTTTTTTTGTGGATGCTTCGTGCACCTCCCTGTTTCAGTTGGGTGCGTTTACGGGATCTCAGCACTCTCTGAGTGGTCCGGTCCGGGGATTCTTCTGGTGGGACCTCATTTACATCAGTTACTGGGTCCCTATTTGCTTCTGGCAATTCTTGTTCAACAAGGGTTACCAAATCGTAGTTATCATTGGAACTGTTCGCACCATGAGATGGAGGGGAAGATATGATGGATATATCATCTAATAAAGGGCAGATGGTCGTTAAGTTGGACCCCTGACCTAAAGATTTGCGCCTATCGCTATTGATTTTTGTAACTACTTTAACTAAGTAGTTATCTAATGTTGAGGCAGTGGAGGATTTACTACTCGATGTAGATTTAGCCATGGTAGGCACACCCCTGGGAGTTCCTAAAATTTAAATTAAACAGTAGTACAATATGATATCACCAACACATACAGTGATACCAATTAGCCAAAATGAATTAATTAAAACCAGTACAACAAAATCTATAGTCCAAAGGATAAGCGGGTCACCCAAACCAGGTGCTCGCGTGTAGTAGTCTTACAGCTTAATGACGTGGCCCGTCCCGGCCTCACTCGGTCCTCTGAGGGCCACAGAGGGCCCGCCCTTTGCCCGGGCTTAGCCCGGCGCCGCCCGCGCGCGTCCCGCGACGCGGAGGGAGCCGTCTGATTTTAGCGCCACCGGGCGGAAGTGCTGACGTGAGGGGGCGGTACCTGCTAGGATGCTGGGAGCCGTAGTCCGGCGCTCCCCTCGTGTGGCAGCCAGCAAACTCCAACAGCGTCGCAAGCAGGCGAGGGCGTCCGCCTCGCAGGTCCCCCCACAGGTTGCCAAGTGTCCAAGTGAGTAATTTCACTGCCCGCTACCGCGGGCCAAAGGGTTCCGCGATGTCTCCCGCTCCACCGAGGGAGCCGTTTGATTTTAGCGCCTCCGGGCGGAAGTGCTGACGTGAGGGGGCGGTACCTGCTAGGATGCTGGGAGCCGTAGTCCGGCGCTCCCCTCGTGTGGCAGCCAGCAAACTCCAACAGCGTCGCAAGCAGGCGAGGGCGTCCGCCTCGAGGTCCCCCCACAGGTTGCCAAGTGTCCAAGTGAGTAATTTCACCGCCCGCTACTGAGGGCCAAAGGGTTCCGCGATGTCTGTTAGTGTATACATTAGTACGTGCCTGGCTGTGTTAGCATATGCATCAGTGTGAACATGGGTGTGCCAGTATATGAATCAGTGCGTGCCTGGGTGTCTTATTCGACGCATTAGCCTTTTGATGGGTGTATCATGTCTGCATTGGTGTGTGCCTGAGTGTGTCAGTGTCTGTATTGGCAAGTATCTTCATATAACTAATATCAAGGCCTGGGATAACCCAAACCTGCGCGATGCACAGCCTAACTCCTCAAGGTTTCAAGTATCTGCACATTTTATACATTTTGGTTAATAAGTTTAAAGAAAATAAGACACAAATGAGGAGCGAAAACTTGTATTGCTCGTAATTATAATAGTACAGTGTGAATAACAGCAACTTAAGTCAGTCCATATGGACTGAAAATGAACATGTACCAATTTCTGTTATATAATGCAGTGTTTTCCAAACACGTGATACAAATATAACAAAGAATTACAAAATAAATCCCAATGCATTTCGGGTTAAATGAACCCTTCTTCAAGGGTGCTTCATGGCAACAGAGTAGTGGAGGCAGTGTACAGATATCCTCCATGTGGAACTACAACAAAACATAAGAATGTAAGAAAATTTCAGGAGTTATAGGTACATATGGTCATTCAATAGGATTTGCACATCACTATGAAAAAAAATTGCTCCCAAAATAGCGAGTACACCAAGCGTAATGTAATTGTGTTTATGCGTGACAGATAACCTCACGATAACTCAACAGTTGCAAGGCTATAAGAGGTAATCAGAAATAATACCAGGAAGGGGCGGGTTCATCACCCAGTGTGTGAAAGCCGAAGCTACATAAAGAATCTTACCCTGGCAAAGATAAGCCTTTGCAACAATGTGTCTCTAAAAAAACCAGAAGTACAACAAACGTATAAATCCCAACTCGTGCAGGTCTGGTATGAGTAAACAAAACGCTCAAGTGTGTAGGGCCATGGCTTACCAGGATTCATAACGTGAAGTTCCGTCGCTGCAAAAAAAGGCAGAGCGAGACGTCCTCTGTCTGGCCTCTGTACAAAGTGTTACGAGAAAAATAAAACGGAACGCCAGTAAAACTGGCGAATAAGGAACGCTCACCTCTAAGTGTCTGCAACTATCTTCCTCTACTGCAAACACTCGCCGCCCGGAACGTGCGTGATGACGAGTGCGCGTATCCGATGCATTTAAAGGAAAACGGTAACATAGTAACCTGAAAAAAGTGACAATACAACGGTGCAACTTTATTGCTATACCTAACGTATGCACCTGTGTTAGATCGTGGTGTCAATCGCTGTGTGGTTACAAGTTATGAGATGCTATAAAGAAGTGGAAAAGGTGATAAAAACACTAGTACGCAGTGTGGTGATAACCACAAGTGTACTCTCATGCGGAGAATAACAACGCGATTCAAATACTAGCGTCGTGAAATGGGTTTGCCGGTTAGTGAAGCCATCATGGCGTATTGTCAGACTTATTATACAAATACGAACCGTCAGACTGGATACTTAGTAAAAGTCAGTGAGAAGCTGAATATAGGGTATACTAGCGTAAAATCACGTGGCTGTAGAAAAGGGGGTTTGTTGGCTGGTGAAGCCATAGAGTGAGCTGGTGCATTAGTGTTATGAAAACGAACGAAAACGAAGAGGTTTTGGCAAAAATCAAAACTTCGTCATAACGTGGGAGGGATGAATGAAAACGTGTTCATGTGCAAATCCTGTACAGAGAAGTATATGCGTAATAGACAAAGGTACATAGTGTCCCAGATGTAAAGGACACAAACATATGTACATTGTTACATAAAAACTGACATGAATATTCATAAGAAACATAATAATTCGTAGTGATCATTGAGACCTCCCGGGGTGGTCGTGCCCAAATATTTAATCCAAAAGGTCTCTCTACGTGCTAAGGATGTATTGTAATCTATACCTGAATCCGGATCTATTTTTTCAAGAATGGTGAATCTGATCTGGGGATTAGTGTGTGATGTGTTCACCCAGTGTGCGGCTCAGCAGGACTTGAGGTTTCTATTGCGAATCATGCTTTTGTGTTCTATTATGCGTGTTTTAATTCTCCTTGATGTTCTGCCCACGTAAACAAGCCCACATGGGCATTGGATGGCATAAATGATGCCTTCAGTATTGCAGTCTGATGTATGTCTTAGTAGAATCTTTCTTCCGGTGTGAGGGTGAGACAAGGTGTTTCCCGGGATTATATTGCCGCACTGGCCGCAATTCCAACATTTCCTCATTCCTTTATAATTCAGTGTTGCAGGAAGGGATCTAGGTTTTAATAATTCCCTCAAGTTCTTGGGTCGGTTGTGCGCGAACATGGGTTTTTCTTGGAACAGCATGGCAAAGTCAACCTCCTGCTCGATAATTTCCCAACGTTTTCTGATGATAGTTTTAATTTTAGGGGATCGCACTGGGTGTTTTAAAACAAAGACCTCGCTTTTTCTTGTAGGTTTACTCGTCTTCCTTAACAGATCCTCATGTTTTTTCTGTGCTACAGTATTCATGGCTTCTGACAGCACGTCCTCTGGATATCCCCTCTCCTTGTATCTGTTAAGTTGTTCCCGTATGAGGAGATCACTCTGTGCCTGTTCTGATGTTATTCTTTTAATTCTGATGAATTGCGAGACTGGGAAATGTCTCTTAAGAGAAATCGGATGCGCGCTAGAATAATGCAACGCGTTGTTTACATCAGTGGGTTTTCTATAAACTGCTGTAGCCAATCCTGTCTCGGTCTTTTGGATTTCAATGTCTAAAAAAATTATTTTTTTAGACTGGATGTTGTGTATGAACTGTATTCTGGGATTACATTGGTTCAATTCATGAATACAGTCTTCCAGTGTTTCTTGAGTTCCTCTCCAGATGACTAATATATCATCTATGTAACGTAGATATGTGATTGTGTTTTCTTGCCATCTTTGGTTGTGTAAAATATGCATGTCCTCAAAATGAGCCATGAAAGTGTTGGCGTAGGACGGGGCCCCGGGAAATCCCATTGATGTACCTGTTTTTTGTAAATAATATTTGTCTTTCCAAACAAAATAACTGCGGTATAATGAAAAATGCAGTAACTCCAATAAAAATATGCCTGTGTCATCTTCGGTGTAAGTTTGTAACAGTCTCCATTCCACTGCATCCAAACCTTCATTGTGAGGGAAGGAAGTATACAGAGCGACTACGTCAATAGTGCAGAGTAATATCTCGTCGTTAAAATGATGTCTTAATGCTTCCTGTTTCAGGAGACAATCTGTGGTATCCTTAACGTATGTTCCCCAAGATTGCACCAGCGGTTGTAAGTGATGGTCTAGATATTGTCCAATAGGTTCATGAATAGACCCACAGCCGGCTACTATAGGTCGAAATGGGGGATTGGTCGCATGTTTGTGTATTTTAGGAAGCATGTATATATGCGGTGTTTTGGGGGTCGTGATTTGTAAAAACTTTCTAGTGCTTTCACTAATGAAGTCAGTGTCTTCCGCTTTTTTCAAAATGGGCCCCAGTAAGTCCATGAATTCTCTCATCGGGTCTGTGTCCAACTGGATATACGTCTCATTGTTAACATGAGAGCTCACACTTTGTTCATAGAATTCAGTATCCAGGGCGACGAGGGCTCCCCCTTTATCTGCTGGTTGAAAGATTATGTCCTTGTCTTGTCTTAGGGCATTGAGGATGCCTTTATCTGCTGGTTGAAAGATTATGTCCTTGTCTTGTCTTAGGGCATTGAGGATGCGTAATTCTTTTTTAGTTAGATTAGTATGTTTTGGTCTTCTGTATTTTAACTGTACTAGATTTCCCCCCCCCCCCGGCCTTGATATTAGTTGTTGTTGGTGAGGGGTTAGGGCTATACCCCGCAGCGAGATAGCACGCAGACACGACACACAGCACAATGAAACTGTTCCAGCTTCACATAAACATTAACTATATAGGGGTGCAGGTCCACCCACATACAAAGTATCTTCATAGGTCAGTGGGTGTGTTATTGGATGCATTAATGTTTGGCTGGGTGTCTCAGTGTCTGCATTGCTGTATGCGTGGGTGGGCCAGTGTCTGCATTGGTAAGTCTCTGAGTGTGGGCATGTTAATGGAAGAATTAGTGTTTGGCTGGGTGTATCAGTGTCTGCACCCCTATATGCCTGGGTGTGCCAGCGTCTGCACTGGTATGTCTCTGGGTGTGTCAGTATATGCATCAGTGTGTGCCTGGGTATGTTAGCATATATATCAGTGTTAGCCTGGGTATGCCAGTGTATGTATCCAAGTGTGCCTGGGTGTGTTATTGTATGGATTACTGTTTGGTTGAGTGTGTCTGTGTCTTCATTGCTGTATGCCTGGGTATGTCAGTGTTTGTACTGGTATGTCCCTGTGTGAGTCAGTGTATGCATCAGTGTGTGGCTGGGTGTGTCAGTCTATACATCAGTGTGTGCCTGGGTGTTCTAGTGTATGCAAAAATATGCACCAGTGTGTTAGTATATACATGAGTGTATGCCTGGGTGTGTTAGTGTATGCATCAGTATGTGCCTGGGTGTGTTAGCATATTCATCAGTGTGAGCATGGATATGCCAGTGTACGCATCAGTGAGTGCCCGAGTGTGTTATTGGATGCATTACAGTTTGGCTGGGTGCGTCAGTGGCTGTATTGGTAAGTCTCTCAGTGTGTCAATGTGCATGTGTCAGTATGTGCCTGGGTATCCTATTGGATGCATTAGTGTTTGGATGGATGTGTCGGTGTCTGCATTGCTGTATGTCTGGGTGTGTCAGTGTCTACATTGGTAAGTCTCTGGGTGTCTCACTGTGTACATCAGTGTGTGCCTGGGTGTGTTGTTGGTTGCATTAGTGTTTGACTAGGTGTGTCAGGGTCTGCATTGCTGTATACCTGGGTGTGTCAGTGTCTATACTGGTATGTCCCTGGGTGTGTCAGTGGGTGCATCAGTGTGTGCCTGGGTGTGTCATTCTATACATCAGTGTGTGTCTGAGTGCTAATGTATGCATCAGTGTGAGCCTGGGTGTGTTATTGGATGCATTGGTGTTTAAATGGCTGTGTCAGTGCCTGCATTGGTGTATGCCCGGGTGTGTCAGTGTCTGCATTGGCAAGTCTCTGGGTGTGTCAGTGTCTGCATTGGTGTATGCCTGGGTGTGTCAGTGTCTGCATTGGTAAGCCTCTGGGTGTGTCAGTGTGTGCATCAGTGTGTGCCTGAATGTGATATTGGATGCATTGGTGTTTGGCTGGGTGTGCCAGTGTCTGCATTCCTATGTGCCTGGGTGTGTCAGTGTCTGCATTGTATGTCTCTGGGTGAGTCAGTATATGCAGCAGTGTGTACCTGGGTGTCTCGGTGTTTGCATCAGTGTGCGCCTGGGTGTGCAAGTGTATGCATTAATATGTGCCTGGGTGGGTTAGCATATGCATCAGAGTGAGCCTGGGTATGCCAGTGTGTGTATCAGTGTGTGTCAGTATCTATATTGGCATGTCCTTGTGTGTGTCAATCTATATATCAGAGTGTCTGGGTGTGCTACTGTATGCATTAGTGTGTGCTTGGGTGTGTTAGTGTATACTTCAGGGTGATCCTGGGTGTTTAGTGTATGCAAGAATGTGCATCTAAGTGTGTTAGAGTATACGTGAGTGTATACCTGGGTGTGTTAGTGTATGCATCAGTATGTGCTGGGGTGTTAGCAATGCATTAGCGTGACCATGGGTAGGTCAGTGTATGCATCAGGTTTTGGCTGGGTGTGTTATTTGATGTATTAGTTTTTGGCTGGCTGTGTCAGTATACCAGGGTATGCGAGCGTCTGCACTGGAAAGTCCCTGGGTGTGTCAGTGTGTGTGATTGGATGCATTAGTGTTTGTCTGGATATGTCAGTGCCTGTATCGGTGTGTACTTGGGTGTATCAGTGTCTGCATTCGTAAGACCCTGGGTGTGTCAGTGTGTGCCTAGGCGGGTTATTGGACGCATTAGTGTTTGGTGGCTGTGTCAGTATCTGCATTGCTGCATGTCTGGTTGTTTCAGTGTCTGCATTGGCAAGTCTCTGGGTATGTCAGTGTGTGCATCAGTTTGTGCCCGGGTGTGTTATTGGATGCATTGGTGTTTAAATGGCTGTGTCAGTGCCTGCATTGGTGTATGAAAAAGCTAGACCCCCCTATTAACCACTACTCATGAGATTGGATGTCCATAGTACGCCAGTATCATGTCGATGAAGCAGTTGCTGAACCCAAACCTGTGAAGAGTGTGGAAAAGAAAGGAAAATTCCACCCAGCCGGAGGCTTTCTCAGCATCTAGTGCCACCAGAACAGCTCAAATTTGTTTATCGGTGACCTACTCGACTTGGTGGATCCCCCTCCTTAGATTATCGTGTGTTTGTCGCCCCTGGTTAAATCCTGATTGATCCAGATGGATCAGCTCCGGTAGTATTTCTCTAATCTAGTAGCCAGGATTTTTGTATAGCTCTTAAGGTCGAGATTAAGTGGAGCTATGGGTCCGTATGATGCGCAATAATGAGAGTCCTTTCCTGGCTTGGGGATGACCAAAATTAATGCCTCGCTCAATGTTGATGTTACCATGCGAGTTGAGAAGCGAGTAGGTCTGAACCAAATGTTTTAAAAATTAAGCCATAAACCCACTGGACCCTGGGTATTTGTGTAATTTGAGTGCATTCATCGTTGTACAAACCTCATCTTCCACAATTGGGCTACTCAATGTTTAATTCTGGTCTGCAGTTACTTGAGGTAGTTCCACCTCCTGTAGGTATTCCAATTGTGTCTCCTCCATTGGTGGTTAGGATGTGTATAGAGTAGTACAATAGTCCCTGAACACCTTGGCTTTGTCTATTTCAGACTGGGCTATCTGTCCTGTTTCTGTATTAATATGGGGAATATAGTCTTTCTCACATTGTATTCTAGGCTGTCATGCCAAATGGGTGCCCACTTTGTTCCCTTTACAGTATTTTTTATGTTGAAGGCGTAATATTTTCTATTCTGCTCTGTTGTTGTATATTGCATTCAATTTTCCCCTAAGGGCAGTAACTTTCCTTTGTAGTGTGGGAGTTTCTTTGGGCTCTTTCTCCACTGTCTGAAGCTCCTTCTCAAGAGTGAGTCCATCCTTAGTTTTCTGTTTATTTAATGCAGACATCAGTGAGGTGCACGTGCCCCGAACTGCTGTTTGAAGGCGTCCCATGTAATTGAAGGATTGGTATTTTTTAGATCATTTGGTAAAATTCTCGAATTGCTTTCCATAAACCATCGCATAAGAGATGATACCTTGTCAGAGATCTCAGAAGAAAACAGCAAGAGAGCTTAGGTGGAGGAGGAGCCCAATCCAATGTAAGTTCTACAGGGGCATGATTAGACCGAGCAATAGGGTAAATATCGATCCACATATTGGCCTGTTCTAAGGATTGGCTTAGAAAAATATAGTTAATATACAAGTAGGATTGATGGGAGTGGGAGAAAAAAAGTATAATCCCGGGTGAATGGATGTCTCTTTCTCCATGCATCAAGCAGGCCTGTAGATTGTATAGATGTTTTGAGAGCTTTGGTAAAATTGCTGGTGCCTGCCTATATGGGTGATTGCCATCTATTTCTGAGTCTCACATGAGATTTAAGCCCCCCCATAAAGAAAATTTCACCCTCAGCAAACTCTCCCAGGAGAGTGAGGAGAGAATGGAGAAAGGTGGCTTGGGTGCTCTTCGTAGCATATATCATGACAATTATACAAATCTTGCCTGAGATTGTTCCAATACCCATCATCACTCTCCCCTCTTGACCTGTTTTGCTGCCTGTTGGTTGAAAGTGTAGAGAAGAGTGGAATAGGAGGGCCACTCTGTTATGTTTAGTAGAAGCTGAGAATCTGTAGATTGTGAGATAGGCTCTGTGGCGTAATCTGTGGTCCTCAGTGCGTTTGAGATGAGTTTCTTGAAGTGCAACTATATCATACCTTTTATCCAACAGGTATTTCCATAATTTGTGTGATTTGGCGGGGTAGTTGAGCCCTTTAATGTTCTATGTTAATGTGGTTACCACCATTGCAGTGTATGATAATAAAAAACAGATGTGATTACCCCTCTAGGCTTGGCTCTGGTGTGGTAACGTTCTCCATCCTCCTTCAAGATCTCATCTCTCTCTCTCCTCCCCAGCCAATCTGCCACCCACTTTTGAATGCAATCTTAGTCGTGGTATGAAATTTCAAAAACATAAAAAGAACGTTTGGGTAAAACATTCCCCAACAGTCAAGTAACAATGACATAAACACGCCTAAATGTATACACTTTGTCATAAACCACATTACGCATTTGCGTTAAGGTAGCAATTGTTCAAGGTATTCACTTCTGCAACATAGGCAGTAATTATATGTCTCACCATTCCTCCATGTATAGAGTCACGTTTAGTCTTTTCTAAGAAGTGTAAAGAGCTGCGGAGGGATAACAACAAAAAAAAAAGTTCCCAAGTTAGGGATTGCAAAAACAACAGTTGATGGACAGAATGCAGAACAATGTCATACATTCACCCCAGTACAGAGATCTGGGCCTAAATCCATCGTTTTTTTGCTCTCCATGCCCTTCCAGTTTGAACCCAACCATATGGAAATCAGTCTTGACCCTGTGCCTCATGGGAACATTCCAGCCCGAACTGCCAAGCCAGGTCCTCCCTGGACTGGAAACAAGCATCCTAGGACCGGTTTCGGGGTTTCACCCCCTCTTCAGCCAGGATAGCTTGATTCCAGTGGCATGGAGAGCACGGGACTCACGTCTGAGCATACCCGTCCCACTCGGGGTGACAATTGCTTGAAAAAACAACAGTTCCCATGAGGCACAGGGTCAGACTGATTTGCATGTGACCATGTCTGAACTGAGGTGGCGGAGTGAGCTAAAGAATGATGGTGGATTAAACCCAGATCAGTTGACTGGGGGTGAGTGCTTGCAATGTTCAACACTCCGTCCATCGTCCCCTTTGGTTTTGCTTTGTTCGCCATAAGTTGGCAGGGTATGCCCAGACGTAGGTCCCTTGCTCACTTTGCCACTGGATTCAAGCTAGCCTGGCTGATGACGGCTGATTAGCCAGAAACCGGTCCCAGGATGCTTGTTTTGTCCCGGGAAGACATGGCTTGGCAGTTTGGGCTGGACTATTCCCATGAGGCACAGGGTCAGACTGATTTGCATATGGCCATGTCTGAACTGGGGTGGCAGAGTGGGCTAAAGAACGGTGATGGATTAAACCCAGATCAGTTGACTGGGGGTGAGTGCTTGCAATGTTCAACACTCCGTCCATCATCCCCTTTTATTTTGCCAAGTTAGGGCTTACCATATTTTTATCGAACATTCCATAATGGTCTTTAGAGAAAACGTCTTCGGTCACTCGATGGCTCGTCTCCTATCTGGATCTACCTCATCGTACATATGGGACTTCACTTGTGCACTGTTGCTTGGAGAATTTGATGTCCCCCGTTGTCAAATGAGTCTCTGTGAGAGCCATTGCTGTGTGCCAGTATTTACCAGTCGATTGGCCTTCAGTGGAAAAATCTGGGTAGTCTGGCTCCGGATTTGTCAGACCCAACAGAGCCATGCTTCTTGAAGTTCTGTGAAGTAAACCTGTTTATCCTGGAAAGTGAAGGCTATTCCAAAGGGATATGTCCATCTATATCTGATATTATCTTTGCCCAGTTTGTCAGTTAGAGGCTTGAGCTGTAGTCAGAGAGCAAGAATTGCTGGGGCAATATCTTGAAATATGGAAGATGCTTCCTGAAAGGAAATTTCCTCCATCTTTCGTGCTGCTTGAAGAAGTGTCTTTAGTTTTGAAGGAGTGAAGTTTCGCCAAGATATCTCGTGGTCGCTGCCCTTCATCCCACTCTATAAAAAACTCACTCCAGCTTGATCTTGGGACCATTATTCTCCAGGAGTTCTGAGAAGAGGCCCAATACAAAGGCCTCAAAACCTGGCTCTTCTGACATTGTCGCGCCAAGAACGATTTCCCAGATCTTTGCACTTTAATAGAGTGGCCTTAAGATATGTTTGGAGATGCAGAGAGTTGCGCTCAAGTTGACTCATTCTTTGATCCAAGGTTTGCCAAGTATTATCCAATTCAAGAGTCCTTACCCAAGCAGAGTCCACATCTTGCTGAAGAGCGGCGAGCATCAAGGTGAGGTCTGATCTAAGAGTCTCTAAGGAAGTGTTAAGATCAGCCTTGAGCTCTTCTCACACCTCTTTTTTAAAGCTCTGGAGGAAGGATAGTAGATCTTCCTTAGTAAGCTCCATTGCCTCAGTCGGGGGACTGGAGGGACGCTGATCTCTCGCTTCAGCAGTTTGGAAGTAGTTCAACACCCTATTTGTCCGCAACTTACTTGGAAGCATGCAGAAGTGGACTAGGCCCATTGAATAGGGGCTGATACAATTTCACCTGTAATATCACTAGATGTATCTTGTAAAGTTCTTTTATGTGCTTCAAGTGTTTCTGGGTGATTTTCAGGACCATTAGAGAGGGTTCCCTATTGCAATCTACTCTCCAGGAGGAAGGTAAACTCATTTTCTCTTTATTAGGCTTGTGTTGATGGATTCCCCACTCTATACAAGAGAAGATCTGCTTCTGCCCAATATGTGGTGATCTGACCTCCAAAAGTCTGCTTTCGACTCACTATGATGACTGCAATACGGGTTCACTATGCTACCCTGGAGGTTCTTCGAGCAAATGTTGTGGCCTAATTTAACTTCATGAATAGTGAACACTGCTTCGGCATGGCATCCCATTGCTAAGGAGCGTCTTCTGAGGGCAGGGAGAAAGGGTGCCAACTTTTGATGTATCTTCTCAACTAGTGCTCCCACCGCCAGCCTCTTCTTGTTAACTCCTGCCCTCCACCTCTTTCGAGTGGCATGCAGATCACCGCACAGCTGAGGGGGTGTACCCGCAAAAGAAGAGCAGGCAGGGATAGATTTATTTTGGATAGCCGAGTTTCCCCAGGGCTTAAACGCTTTTGGTAATTGGGAGTGATTTTCCAGTGTTAGACAGCTTACCCCACTCCTGGTCAGGGGTGCATCATAATTCAATCCTTAGGGGCCAAGGCCATTACCTCTCTGCTTCTATCTTCTGTGGGCAGCTTGCGGGGAGGTTAATTACTGTGTGGTGCGGCTGCAATTTTGAGTTCAGACAAAGGATGTTTCACTAAGGTCCCAGTTTGCTTATTTGAAGCACTTAGGCCTCCCGTCTCTTTGGATTTCGTCGCCACCACCTCTCAAGATATCTCGTGCCCCCTGTCAGGAGCTCACCTGTTTTTCTGCAGAAGCGCCCAGGAACTGAAGACAAGGTCCGCTACCTCGCCCAACCACCTATCGTGCCTATCAAACCCTAAGCAACAATGGTGATTAGGGGGAAGAAGGGAGACAAAACAAGGGGAAGAAATCCCTCGACGTGGTTCACCTTCCACGGGGCTTTCGTCTTAAACAAAACTTAAAGAAAAGAAGGGGCGTGTTAGATAGCAATGTGTATTTTCTGTATGCAACAACTATAAACCCTTTTATGAGTACCTTAATACTCCCTTCTTCTGATTAGGGCTGGGGAAGATGAAGTATAGTCCAGGATACTGTGCTGTGTGAAAGGAGTAGAGTACATAAACACACAAACCAGTAAGAAACACACAACTAGATTCATAGACGTAACACTACTGCTCACCAGTCTTGCTAAACTACTGGTCGGTAATTAATGAGTTGAGGTGATTGGAACTTCATGATTCCTTACTCTTTTCATAAAATACACGTGACTTGTAGAACTTCTAAATATTTAGAGAATACTATCCTCTGTCTTCATGTAAGAGGTTCTTGAGTACATAGAAAACAAATAAAAGGCAGCACCGAAACGCTGTTACCGTAAACTTCAGTTTCCACTTCTTTGCAGTCTCGGTAATTAGGGTCTCAACCAGCAGTAAAGGGAAGCAGGCTGGAGTGGGGGCTTAGGAGGACAGATGAGCGGAACTACAGAGCGGGGGTGGCCCGGCCGACAGGCAGAACGAACAGCCAGAAGTCCGGCCGGGCCAGCGGAACCATCAAAGTCCGGCCGACGGGCGCAACCCAAAAGCTATCGTCCCGCCTGCTTATTTTTAAGGCCATCTTCAAGAAATTCACCAGACAAAACAGAGTCCGAGAGTCATTTACCATTTGTAGGTGTAGCAAGGCGACCCTGGCCTGCTTAAATTTAGCCTGTTTTAAAATACCAACTAAAAATCGACGTCTCGGCACTGAATAAAATAGGCATAACAGTACAAAATGAAGGGTATCCTGAGGAGATCGTAGATCGCAGCCACAGGGACCCTTCTGCTCAACCGAAACAGTAAAACCATGAGGCACAGATAACAAGTGATGTAAAAGATTGAGCCTAAAACGGATGATTAAAAACCTATCCTGAGCATTAAACATAAGAGTCAAATACAGTTCCATCCCTACCACCGTTTTCAACATATTGTAACCTATCACAGAGTTCTTGCCCCCTTCTTTTGTTTCTCTCTGCAATTGGACATAGTTAAAATATCTTTTCATCACCAATTTCCTGTCCAAACGGGTAATTACCATGGGGGTACTAAAAAGGTTTTTACATCCAATAGACTCAAAAGAGGACTTTCAATATCTCAGCCAAGGAATGGACAACCCTTTATCCCTACTGATGCTGTCCATAATTATTTGCCTGTTTAGTTCAGCCTCTGGGTTCGCCCATATCCTAATCCAGGCCATAATCGGCTTCAAATGAACCACATCCTCTATATTAGCCAATCCTAGTTCCTCATGGGTGACATAAGACGAGGTACTTTGGGGAATGTTAAGTAGGGATCTCAGGTATTTATTCTCCTCTGTCTGAAGCGGATACTTCTCTACAGCCCCAAATTTCAGATCCATATAACACCTTTGCACAGCAAATTGAGGTGTACAATCTTGCTATCTGCTCCGGGGACCACCGTCCCAGCCTACGTCCATAATTCATAATGGAACCTGTGGCCGAGAATAACTTTGTGCATCGTTCCTCCAGTAAAATTTTAAAATTTAAACGCCCATCAAATAAAATGCCTACATATGAGAAATGTTGTACTTTCCCTATACTATTGTCACCCATTTTATAAGTACATTTCTTAATGGGTTTGCGTCCAACCTCCATGACAAAGGATTTAGAGAGATTGCCCGACAGATCCAGCGTGTCCATGAAATTAACAAAACCGTCTATTAGACGCTGCGTGTGTGCGTGCTAGAAGTACCGCGTCATCTGCGTAAAGCAGAACCGGGATTGGCCTAGATCCTATCCTGGGGGAATCCACCTTTAGATCAAGTAATGCTTGCTCCAATCCATTAATATATAGGGAGAACAAAAAGGGAGCCAAAATGCACTCTTGTCTAACCCCACTGGTGCACGACAGCGATGCTGATAGGTTCCCCTCACAGTTATATCGGACTCTAGCAGATGTGTTACAGTGTAGGTCCCTAAGTATATTTATAAGTCCCCCATCCACCCCAAGCCTACTTAAAAGGGCCCATAATTTCTCCCTGTTTACAGCCTAAATAAACCGACCCCTCACTTGCTAGTGTATATTTAGCCACTAGTAAATATAAATTTATACACTGGTCGGATGTAGATTTCCCCGGTCTAAAACCATATTGAACATCAGTAATGACCCGATTTTCCTCTGACCAATCCATCAATCGTGCTAAAATCACACGTCCCATAACTTTCGCTGTGACGTCGATCAAAGAGATCGGACGATAACATTGAGGATTGTCCCTATTCCCTTATTTGAATATAGGGACAATTATCGCTGTGGACCACAAACTGGGACAACCAAACGTTACTGCAGCATTGATCACTCTTGTCAGTATGGGCGCCCACAACTCAATATTACTTAGAAAAAGATCCGGGGGAATGCCATCCGGTCCTGGTGCTTTATTAGGGGATAGACCCTGTATTCCCCCAATGATCTCCTCCAACGTAAACATAATTGCAGGTACCTCCCCTGCCTCCACCTCAGAGGGAATTGTACTATCTGCTACATAATTATAAAGGCCTTTGAAATGAGCTACCCAATCTTCCGGCAAGATATTGGTGCCGAGTACGGGAACACTGGCATCCTGGAAACATGGATTATTAATTATTTTCCAGAATGCGGATGTGTCCCTCCTTAAGGCAGGTGGGTGGAGCACAACAACTTGTCCACTAAATGGGCAACTGCCTCAAAGCATTTAACTACTTCTGGATCCTCAACCACTGGGTCCAGGCACCTTTCTAGTTCTCTCTTGCCTTCTCTTAGGAGTTTTTTTTATAAAAAGTACATCCGTCCACTTTGGCCCATTTTAATCTTCTCCCCTGGTCTGTTATTTTCTCTATGCTACCACCCCTTCCCTTCTTCTTAGACTTTTTAGTGACCACACCCTCAGCCACCCATGTTAGAGGGTTGTGGTCACTAAAAGCACTTGGGTCAATACCAGCCCCACTTACCCGGTCTTTTAAAAATTTAGAGACTACTATAAAGTCAATGAAAGAGGAGCACCTCCTCCCCTTAAAAGTGGGATTAATCTCTCTCTCCCTCTCTTTGGTTATCAAATCCACAGTATGCTCAAGGGCGTGTTTACTTAACACCCTTCCCAGCTCATTGCCCTCAATTGAGTGCTCAAAGTGTGGTCCGATCCTAACCGGGCACGAAGACCAATTTCCTTGGGCCGGTCTCAGATCAGGGCAAAGATGACAATTAAAATCACCCACAACGGCTACCAACGGGGCCACCGCCCCCTTGTAGACCCAATTCCCTGCAGTGAGCCTAGCATCTAACTCTTCCACACCAGACCCTGTCCTTTTGTGTGACTTTGGGTTATAAAAATTGATCAAGAGAATACAGTCCCCATAATTAGAAAACCTAAGGGCCTGCATACAAGCAGAGGACCATTTTAGATCGGTCCAAGTGCCTCCCAATTGTAGGTCCACAAAAATACACAATCCCCCCATGGCTCTCCCTGAGCAGGACTTTCGGGCCGGGACAGCGAAGCGCTTGTAACCTACTAAGTGAATATTACTACAATCTATTATCCAGGTTTCCTGTAAGCATATAATCTGGAAACCCTGAATATATTGCAGCCAATCAGGGTCCTCTATTTTGGACGCAAGCCCTGCAATATTCCAAGATGTTATTTTTATTGTATTGGAATTTTTAACCTTGTGTACTTCCAACTGTGACGAGTTTACGGGGTCCTGTGCTACTCTTTCTGGTGTGATGCCCTCTTCAAGTGCTACCATAGTGGCAATCCTCCCTGCCATCCCTACATTTTCCATTAACAGGTCCATGTTATCCCCAAACCCCGCATCAACACCCTGTGAGACCCTACCTGGTTCCTTTGTTTGGTCTAGCTGCTGTGCCCTTCCATTTTTTGCCCACCGTCAATCCACCTCACTTAAAACTCTCCCTCTAAGCAGTGGGTCAAACCTGTTGCGTAAAGGGATATCTCTCACTCCCCCTGCTCCATATGCACATTCTAATGATCCCTCTCCATAATTGCTAACCTCCAATGCTAATCTTGCCGGCTTCCTATAAAAGAATTCCAGGGGCAACAAGCCTATCGCCAATCGTTCCTCCCACGCTCGGTCTCTGAAGCAGTGAAGTGCTTTGTCCACCAGGTTAGGGTGCCTGAGGGTTACTACAAAACAGTCCCCTGGGTATACTTTTTTAGACTTCCCTACCCATGCTACTCACCTCGCCATTAAAATATGCCTAAGGTCTGTACCATTAAACCTCGCATTCTGACTTAGCCAGTGTGCCGTCTTGTTTATTAATATTTCTGTTGTTTGCTGGGTGTTCCCTTTGGGTGCCGGCACGACCACGAGAACCAATGTGTATGGGCTGCATGTAGGAGGGAGATCTAGATGTATCAACCCCTTTGATCCCTGCACATAGCCTTCGCCCTCCGAGTCCCTGTTATATTCCTTACTCAAGATCCCCCTAGTAGCCTGATCTGGAGTAGGTCCCCGCCTCTCTGTCTCGCCCTCATTAATCGCTTGTCCTTGGTCCTGGTTTTTTCTAGTACCGGGCACTTGTTTGACCCTCTGTGCTCCTAGTCCATTCTTCCCATCAGAAGGCCTGGTCTCTACCGCCACATGATCACTAACAGTCCTCCCTATAATATCCACACCTTTCCCACTTATCAAACTCTCCTGGTGAAACTAGGGACCCTTTTTCCAATCTCCCATCTCCATCAAGTGAAACTCAATCCGGTCTAATTTAGATAATAAGGGTTTTAAGGCAAGGATAAGGAGATGCTCAATTTTGTCCCAAAGTGCGCTATTCCTAAACAATTCTAAATCAATCTCCTCGTGCACCACATTGGGACATGAAGCTACTTTGTTTGAATCATCTGCCCCCTCCTCCCTCGCCCCAGCTGCGCCAGTCGAGTGCTTACTTATATTTCTTGGGGGGCCCCCTTTGTTTTTTTTGCCTGGACTGTTTGGTTAATTTCGATTTTATTCCCCCCCACCCCCTTTCGCCACCGGCTCACAAACTGCTGGACTTGCTTTTTTCTGGGACCGTGTCGTAACTGACCTACTTCCCCTGGCTAAAATCGGGTCCGTGGCATTTTCATTAACACCCTCATTCATACTCTCCCCCATTTCCTCATGGATCTCAACAATCACACTCTTGCCCACCTTAACTGAATTCTGGGCCTCTTTACCCTCCTCCCCCTTTGACCCTTGATTATGGCTAATATTACTACCATCCTTGGCCCCCCCTGGACACTGTGGCGGACTTAAAGGGAGTGACTGTGATTCTGTAATACAACACGGATCCCCCTCTGGAATCACAGACTGGCTCAGCCTACTCATAATTGGTGATTTTGACAGGGCAATATGCCCGAGCGATGAGCGTGTCTTTGCCTGCGCCAGTTCAGTCGACACCCTTCTTTCCATCAGCTGGATTTGATGTGATACCAGGGATTCTGCTCTTATGATGAAAGCGTTCAAAGTCCCTACAATGCTGCATCCTCCCCCCCCGTCCCGAGGTTCTATGTTTACTCATAGTTCTCCGGTCACGCTGATGGTCTCCAAGAGGTAATTACCAGCTTTTGTGAGAAGTCCTTAAGGGTGTGGCCCTGCCCTGCCTCTACCGGCCCACTAACGGCCACAAACGGCCCGCCCTTGGCCCGGGCTGAGCCCAGCGTCCGCCGCGGGTATCCGGAGCGTGTTTTTGAGCGCGAGTCAGGAGTCACCTCCTACCTCCAGGGAGTAAGGACCTCTGGGACTTAGAGTCCCTGATGGAATGCACTGCTGGCACTCACAAGATGCCAGGGGAGCCTGCACAATAATTAGGGAGCTCCGGCACTAACCACAAAAGGGAAGTCTTCCCAATTGTTGTCAACCAGCGCTACAGCATGCAGGGGCCCAGGTGGACAGATCAGGGACCAGGAGTAGAGGTAAAGACCTCAATTTTATTGTGACATCTGCTAGATGGCCAGCGCGCCACCGCCGCCACACTCCAGGAGCCACCGCGGCATTCAGTCACAGCAGGACCATCAGCAGCCCCCAGGCCTGACCGCGGCACTCAGACCTGCAGGGACATCCCAATTACCGCCGGTCAGGGCCCTGCTGCTGCAGTACATGCACCAGGCTCGCCGGAGATTCCAAGCCGGGAGCAGCCTGCTCTGTCGGGGTCACTGACACCCAGGCCGCAGCCACAACGTGCACCCTACCTTAGGGGGCTCAGCTCAACAAGCGCGAAAAGCCTCCAGTGTTGGCAGGGCGTCTCCGAGTGGTTCTCTCCGGTGAGCCTCCCGGGGTTCGGATGTCTACCTTACAGCCAGGGCAGCGTAGTACATCGGCGCCTTCCCCTCCGGTCCGGAGGATTGCAAAGTTCACTCGTAGCTCACGGAGGCCTCCGCACCACCAAATCGGCCCCAGCCGAGAGCGCCTGCTATAACTGGCTTGGCGTGCCCGAAATCGTTGCTCCTACTTAGCCACACTCTTACCGGTCACTTTCAACCAGTCACTTTCTTCCCTCCTCCAGTTCTGCAGCTTCATTAGCTCCAAGGCGTCACAGGGCTTCACAGGGAGCCCTTCCTTGGCTTGCTCACACCACAGCTCATTCAGGGCTGAAACGGGGCTTTTTTTCCTAAAGCTCCCTCTGTTCCTCCTCCTCGCAGCAGCCTCCCAGCTGCACTTCACCAAATGCCCCACGCTTCCTGCTGCTCTCCAGGGCCCGGCAGCCTGGCCTCTGCAGCTCACTGAGGCTTTCTGCCACACGCCTCACCCTCCGCGCTTGAGGAGCCCAATCTGCCGGTATGCTTCTGATATGTTCCCGGTTTGCTCCCTGCTCGTGGAGCACAGCTCTTGACCTTCCGTGGCTCTGCTCCGCTCGTGGCCCCAAATGCCACTCCCGGTGTGCTCCCGGTATGCTCCAGGCTCGCGGAGCACAGCTCTTGGCCTCCCGCGGCACTACTCCGTTCCACTGCCGCTATTGCCGGTACCGATCCTCCTCGGGGGGTCAATTCTTTTTTCAACCGTTGCGCCCCCCCACGATTCACATAAGCAGGAACTCGCTATGGGTCAGTTTGTATGCAGAATGATATGAAAAACCTTGATGTGAGCAAATGCAGCTGAGCTCGTACAGATCATGTACAAGAGGCCATGGTGGTGAGCCATGCCTCCCCCAGAAACATTTTAGAATACCTTCAGGGGAAAGATTACAGCTAAATAAGTAATATGTAACATTTGCAGCATAAGGTTACCCAGCAGCAGTTGCAAGAATCATCCACTTAGGGCAAGTTCCAATTGGAAGCACTTAAAAACAATTAATGAAACTGTGTACTGAATGATGCACGAGAAACTCGGTGCAGGAGAACATTCATCAGCTGCAGTTATCACAATACCAGCAGCCTATGAATATTTGAGTGAGATGGTTACTCACTGTGCCAAATTCCACATTTGCCACTGAAAACATGCTATATGGGTCCATTTTCCATTCTCCCTGTGTGAATGCCTAAATAGGTATGTGAGTACATGTATGTGTACCTGTATTGGTGTGTTTATGACCCTTAACAATAAATATATATATAACTTTACAAGTATACTTTAACATAGTAGAATACAATTTAAACCTAACTTTTAACATAACATAACTTATTTAACTATTTACAAATACGGAAACTTGAACCTTTACAACAAAAAGCAGTATCCTTGGAAATGAAGTGATGATTCATATGTAGGGGAAAAGATAGGTGAAGAGGTACAGAGAAGTAGACATGATCCTGTGTATAAATGGAAGTGCATTAGTATTTGCCAGGAATAAATTGATACAGTAGGACCCCACCAATATACTTGCAGTGCTGCTGTCTATTTACTTTATCTCTGCAAATATTAGGACAAAAGAGTACTGATATTGTCACGTTGAGCTTAAGTACATGTTGTGAAATTTAGCGAACACTAACTTGGTTTCTAAACCTGAGTTGTGCAGAATATCCATGGGATCACTTGCATTACTTTCTGAAGAATGCAAACTCTAACATTAAAGGTACCATTCACCAAGCTTCAGAAAGTGCTTAAAGGCACTGTTGTGTATTTTCCTTTAGATGTCAAACACAATATTGAAACTGTGGGTGTAGAGAGAGACTTGGAGGAACCGCTTGTTATTCTAGTGAATGGTGTTCCCATGAAAAATAAAAAAAATCTGGCAGAAACTAGTGATTGTAAATAAGGTGAAGAAAGCTACATTATATCTTAAAGACAATAATGTGTGCTATATAGATGTAGCTGTTGTCTAACATGGAAGTTGCATGAAGGATGACATGTTGCCTTCAAGTGTACAGTTTCAAAAAGCGAATGGAAGTAGTTCTGAAGAAATATATGAGCATTAAAGTATCCATCCACTACATTCAAGATATGCTATGGGGGAAGACATTAAACTGTATCAGATGAAACAAGCCAAAAGAACTCCAGTGAGTCTCTGGAGAAAGGTTTTTTAAAGTTGCTTCTTCTCAGTTCCCTTTGAAAAGAAAGTATAAAACTGTCAGAAAAACCTTCTAAAATAAAAAAACTTCACAAGCATTTCAAAACTACCCCACAAAATTCTCTCTACAGTAGTGACAATGCAGTTTCTGACTAACCTTGAATTGCAGCCTGCACGGCTTCGGGGTTAATTCATACTTACTAACAAGGACTTCCTTTACAGTGGGATACCTCAACCTCTTCCCCTTACTAAAAGCCAGTATATTGTCCCTCCCCTCACCACAAATATGACTCCAAAGGCACCTCTACAATCTTCCTAAGAGATCACCCGTACCTCTACAGCTACTTCTTATGCCAGAAATAACCTGCCTATAGCAAATAACTCCTTAAAATCAGACACCAAGTCTCTGAATATATGAACTCTTTCTTGAGCACTGGACACAGTAGTGGTTCTCACCCCTTTTTTGCTAGACTCGAACAGCTACTTAGCCCTCAAGTGCACCTCCTTGGCACTCCAGGCAGCACAACCCTTTTCTCTTCCAAGACTCTCTTAGCCTCACTTTTTCTGTCCTCTGCATCTAGCAGGGTCAGCTGGGACCTCAGGTCCCACTCAGCCTGTCTGTCCTTGAATTCCTCAGGAGACTCTGTTTGGGAGGAGACAGTACTTTCTGAACCATTTCCAATAAAGAAGTCTCTCTCTGGGGGAATCCCCTCTCTTCTAAGGAGACTTTACTCACTAATTTTTCCACTCCTCTCCCTTCTTACGAAACCAACTACACTTTGGCACCCTGATTCTGAGGTCAACCACTATCAGGATTCTCCCTTTAAAAGAGTGCTAAAGTAGTCCTCTTCTTGTGGTGCAGGTTGCATTATGTGGATGTACCCACAAGCTCTAAGGGTGAATAGTACTCAAACGTGGATGTACACAAGAGTAAATGGGTGTGTGAATGGTCTTAAGGGTGTGTGAGTGAGTGTGGCAGTCCCTTCCTGGCTATCTGAGTGATAGGTGCATAACTGCTTTTGTGAGAGTGTAGCTGGATCTGTAATTGCCTTCCTTACTGCGAGAGCATGTGCAAATTACATACTACTGAATTACATACTATAAGCAAACACCCACCTCTAATTTCAAATGTATTCATTCACCATAGCATAATACAGTTAATATACATTCAGTATAACAATTCCACTTTCACTTCTCACTGTATTTTTTAGTTAATATTCTAATCTAAGCAACCTTCTATTTTCCCTTCTAGTATACTATCTAGAAGCTACACATTTCTTTCAGCTTACATACACTCACAATTTTGTTTTCTAATACTTTTATGTACTACAACCCAATTACAATGCCTGTAAAAGCTCTTTGCTGTTCTCTCAGTATTATTTCTATGTCTGGTAACATCTATTTTTATTTGAAATCTCTAGTCAGAACTCCTGCAAACCAACTTCTCTCTCAGACGAAAAGCAGGTAAAATAGCTCCCCCCTCACCATGCGCTCATACGTATGCTGCTCTAGTTAACAAATCACAGGTTTCCTTTCATCTTTCTTTTCTGTTTTAACACTTCTAAATGGTCAGTATTTCTTTAACCCTTATAAATGTTTCCTTCAAAGAAGCTAATTTAATTGTGTTTTTCATGAATCTGCTAATCCACTGCGATGCTCAGAGAGGCCCCCGCCCCAGCCCCCCAATGTAACTTAGTCACAAGGTTCGTAGATTTACACAGGGGGCTGTGATGATCCCAATGAGGGTTCTTGCGCGAAGCCTAAATATATTTAGAAAAAAATATTTATTTGGCATTTTACTGCCCAGTACACAGGCTTACCCCTAATTCTACACATAGACAAGGGGTCAGGAAAGCTCTCACCCTACCCCTTTGTTCACTATACAAGCACATTTTGAGCCCCAGGAACAGTTTCCTGATAAATAAAATGGTGGTTGCAACTTTTCTATGACTACTCAACGGATTTACACCCAAAAACATGCTTTCTGGACCAAAAGCCAGCTTTGTGCCAAATTTACTGTAATTCAGTTCAACAGTTTGGACTGCAGTTGTGCTGAAAATCCCTATGGGAATTAACATGGAGAAACCACGCTTTGGGAAACCCTCCTCTCTTTTTCTTGGCCCCTGAAAGGCAGATCACCCCAAAAAATTCAACACAGCAGCTGAAATGAGCGCCATGCTCATTTTGAATATTTCATGAAGAATCGTCGACCGGTGCCAAAGTTATTGCCAAAACAAAAAACACTTTTCCTATGGAAACAAGGTCTTAACTATAGCTACCTACTGGCGACAACCAGTAGGATATAGATGATGATATATATATATATATATATATATATATATATATATATATATATATATATATATATATATATATATGAAACACCAAAACCGGTCCTAGGATGCTTGTTTCCAGTCCAGGGAGGACCTGGCTTGGCAGTTTGGGCTGGACTGTTCTCATGAGGCACAGGGTCAAGACTGATTTGCATATGGCTGGGTTCAAACTGGAACGGCACGGTGAGCAAAAAAACGATGGATTTAGACCAAGATATCTGTACTGGGGTGAATGTATGACATTGTTCTGCATTCTGTCCAACAACTGTTGTTTTTGCATTTATCATCCCGAGTGGAAAGGGTATGCCCAGACGTGGGTTCTGTGCTCTCCATGCCACTGGAATCAAGCTATCCTGGCTGAAGAGGGGTGAAACCCCGAAACCGGTCCTAGGATGCTTGTTTACAGTCCAGGGAGGACCTGGCTTGGCAGTTTGGGCTGGACTGTTCCCATGAGGCACAGGGTCAAGACTGATTTGCATATGGCTGGGTTCAAACTGGAACGGCATGGTGAGCAAAAAAACGATGGATTTAGGCCCAGATCTCTGTACTGGGGTAAATGTATGACATTGTTCTGCATCCTGTCCATCAACTGTTGTTTTTGTATATATATATCAAAACACCATCTACTGTTTTAGAAGTAGACAAGGGGACACAGCGGGCTTCATGAAACCGTTCATTCAGACTTCTGGCACGACGCGTTTCGGCGATAGCCTTTCTCAAATGCCTCAGGTGCTTGGGGTTTCCTTTTGTCAGTCTTTTATATTCTGCTCCTCCTTCCAAAGTGGCGAGGTGCACACCTGAGCCACATTTCATTAGAGAACACTCAAGCAGTTTGATGTTTAAAGACTGCAAATCCCATCATGCAGTTTGTTTGTGGCACGGATGAATGACTTTCACCCAGATTTTTATATTACTCAAAGTGAGAGGCTGATTTTGAACGTGGTTAGGTTGAAACCGTAGCACTGTACTGGGAAACAAACAGTCTTAGCCCTCACTTCTAGCCACACTTTCCCGCTGGTAGCATACCTGGAGACGCCGGTTCAGTGACAACGTCTCTCCATGTGGTCGTGGACTGTCGGATGACAGCAGTGCCTCTGCTTCCTTGGGTCGAGCAGCGGTTCCAGGTTTATGCCACTGAAATCCAGAACTCTTGTTGGAAGGGTCCCCCTGCGTGTCACTGGCTACAAGCTAAATATCAAAACACCATCTCCTTCTTTAGAAGTAGACAAGGGGACACGGCGGGGATTCAGGATATCGTTTATTCAGACTTCTGGCATGCATATATATATATATATATATATATATATATATATATATATATATACATACACACACATATGTATACACGTATATACACAAACACTTGATAAAACTAAAGGTTAAAACTAAAGGTTAAAGTAACGTTAGTTAGGTGAAACTTCCAGTGATAACGTAATGCTTTAGAGTAAAAAAAACACAGAACTTGACCAGCAAGTTATCTCTAGTAATTAGAACTTGTGCCCAAAAGTAACTAACTTGCACCTCTGCCATGCAGTGTCTTCATCAATGTCAGCTCAGTTGTCATTAGTAATGCCATCAATGATTTTATAGATCATGTAATGAGTGATGTAATATGGGGAGTAATTAACACTGCATGGGGAAGGAATTATTGTTACTTCAGGGCACGAGTTATAGCTACTAGAGAAATATAACTAGTGAATTTCATTTTTTTTTTTTAGTTTAAAATGTTACGTTGTCAGAGAGTTGTTTTTCATTTAATTCCTAGGTTTTTTTCCCTTTCTTTTTACGTAAAGTAATATTTCATTACCATATGTAAAGCCAGCCTCTGGCAGGGTTGGCTGCAGGGCTTGGCCTGCCACAAGGCACTGCATTGAACCCCTTGCAGGCAAGCAACCTCACACAGCACACCGCTAGTTGGCCGCAGGGATGGGGTCCCCAGGCCTGAAGAAGCTCAGGGAGGGGTCCACATGCCCCCCCCCCCCTTTCACACATATGCAAGACCCCAGGGGATGGGGGCTCCCTGGCGCGTAATTACTTTAAGAGGGGCCACATGCCCTCTTCCCTTCAATGATTATGCCAGGTCCAAATGTATGGGGTCCCAAGGAGCGGCGCATCTGCGTCCAACCCCTTGCAAGCAGCCCTATGCCGCACAGAGACGGGTGGCCACAGAGATGGGGTCCCCGGGCTATCTGCTTGGGAGAGGAGCTGCATGCCCCCTCACCTTCCACAGATATGCCAGGCCCCGGGAAAAGGGGCCTCCGGAGTCGTATTCGGCACGTGGGGGTGTGTGCACCACACTACCATCGCTAATTATGCCAGGCCCTGGAGGATGGGTTCCCTGGGCCTGTAATCTGCTAGGGAAAGGAGGCTGCATGCCCCCACCCCTTCAATAATGTTGCTGGGCCCCAGGGGATGGGTAGCTCTTGAACATATAATCTGCTCAGGGGCGGAGGTCACACGCCACCCTCCTCTTTCTTAATTATGTGAGTCCTTGCCCCAAGTCTAGAAAGACAGTCATGTCAGCCTTGAGCAGTTTAGACAATGCCCAGCACACAGCAAAATAACTAATCTATTCTGGCCTGGGAACCAACTGCTTTGGCAGGGCAGGTGATATCAGTGTGGTGCTGCTTCAAAATGCATGGAATAGATCCACAGGTTTCTCTGGTAACTCGCAGGTCTCACTGATAGACATGCCAATTGATGGCACCCGACTCAACTGTGACAAGACTCCGACTTGGAGTGCTTCAAAGTGCACAGCCACAGCACACTCCTTCTGCTTTTCTGCGCTTGTAAGGAAGCATATCCAGCAGAGTTTTGTCCCTTTCGAGGATTTGCAAGGGGTTTGGAGCAATGAGAAGGTCCACCTCTGCAACACCAACCCCACAAACCTGTCTGGGATCCGGCCACCAAAAGCTAGACAGTCCGGTGCAATGAACTGCTCAGTTTCCTGCCCCTACCGCCACCAAATCACTTTACCTTGCCCTCCATGGCACATGGTCATCCTGTTGGAGGCAAGATAGAGTATTACTTCACATCCCATCTGACAGATGGGTGCTTGAAATCATTCAATAAGGAAATGCACTACCAATCCTCGCAGATCTCTTGCAGTCTTCAACAGTTGGATGGAAGCAGACAGGTTACTTTGAAATTGGGCCCACAGAGACTTCTGATCCCACTGCAAAGCTTGCATGCACCACTTGGGATGGTCAGTGAGCAGGATGCAAGAGTCTAGTAGATCCAAAAGCATTAGAGCCATTCTCAATGAAACCCAGGCCAGAGGCTGAAACAGATAGCAGCCCACATGAAGTTATTTAGCAAAGCTTTATCTGGTAGAGATTAACTGCAGATTGTGAACCATAGAACATTCCCAGGCATCAGACTGGATCCAGAAAATCTTGAGCAGTAACTCTGCGTGCCAGTAACTGGCGTTGATCGGCTTTGCGTCAGCCGTGCTGGAAGTGTTGTTACAATGCCTATTTAAGCATCACCCTTGCATTGTTTTTTTCACAAAGATCTGCACGCAAAAACCACGGAGCTCTGTAAAAACCTATGTACTGGGTGATCAGTGTGTGGTTTCTAACGTGATCTTTTGAGAAAGGAACCCAGTTCGCAGAGTGGGTAGGAGGAGTGGTTAGATAAGAGTTTCTATCAGATAAGGTGTTCCCAAAGGTAAGGCACTTGTTCATCTGATAGACTTCTAACTGCAGATTCATCAAGTTAGAATACATATCCCTGCAATACCTTCTCAGAGGTGGGATTGTAAAACGGGTAGACCAAAAAGTTATAGAGGACCAAACGGGGAAAACGCATGTTACAACAGACCTGGCTGTCAAGGTAGTAGAGTAGTGTCTGGTGAATGTGTGCAGGGATGACCATGTGGCTGCCTAACGGACGTCCAGAACAGGTACCCCGAGCGTTAACACAGTAGTGGCCACCTTGGCCCTAGTAAAGTGAGCACACAAGCCCTACGAATGTTGCTACTTCGCCAGTGCATAGCATATTTTTATGCAGAGTACTATCCATCTGGAGATGGTTTGTTTCTGCACAGCAGTGTTCTTATTGATGGCACACACAATAAAGAGTTGATTGTCCATCTTGTGTTCTTTGGTGCAATTAATGTACAAGGAGAGAGCCCTCTTAGGGTTGGGTGATGGAAGTCTCTCCTCATCCTCAGAAGGATGAAGCGGAGCACAAAAAGCAGGCAGAGATATGCTCTGGCCAACATGGAAGGGAGTGACTACCTTAGGCAGGAAAGAGGCATGCCCAGATGGATCAGCAGCCCACCTCCCCCACAGCGCCTTGAGACCCTCATGGCTGAGTAGCCGTGCTTTACAAACGCCTGATTGATTGCTTTCCAGAGGACCAGCTTGTCCAGGAAGGGAGCAATGTATAGAGGGTGGATCGACAGAGCCTGAAACTCTCTGACCCTTCTGGTTGATGTAATTGCCACCAAGAAGGCAGTTATACTCAGGAGCCGCGGAGGACAACTATGTAATGGCTCGAAGGAGATACGTTCGCACCAAAATAAAGTCCCTCCGAGGCATACCAAATAGGGTAGACAAAAACAAATGTTGCAGACCTTTAAAAAAAAAAAAACAAGTCACAACTGGTGACATGAACAGGGAGGGTTGGTTTGGCAACTGCAAGAAAGCTGATATGAATGACAAATATGACCCTTAATAGTGCACAAGGGAAGGCCTTGCCGGGCCAATGAAAGAACGAACAAAACCGCTAATAGAGGGGGAAGAAAAGAGATCCACCTGGCGTGACAAACACCACGCCACAAACGTATCCCAACACAGGCATGGATGATCTTGGAAGAGGGAAGCCTGGCTGCCAAGATGACAACAAACTTGGGGATGAATATCAAAAACCCTCAACTGTCGCCGCTCAATCTCCATGCATGAAGGTGGAGAGTGTGGAGGTTTGGGTGCAGAGCCCTACCTTTCTGCTGCCACAGTATATTCTCCCGAACAGGCAGCCTGATCAGAGGAGCAATGCTCAGGAGTTCTGGATACCACACTCTGAGCCACTAAGTTGACTTGTGCCTGGTTGGTTTTGATCTTCTTGAGAACTCAGGGCAGTAATGGTATCGGCGAAAAGGCATATAGGAGTCCCAAAGTCCACTCTAGGCAGAATGCTTTTCTGTGTGAGAGTCGCCTTGGAAACAAGTGGTCATTGCACGTTCGGAGCGGTGGTGAACAGATCACGCCAAGGCTCTTGCCACTCTTGAAAGATCTCGTACCACCTCCAGTTGCAGACACCATTTGTGACCGGCTAGGCAGCGTCGGCTGAACTTGTTCACTTGGTGTTCAAAGAGCCCACCAGATGCTGCATGACCAGTAAGATGGGCTGGTATTCAAGCCAAGACCAGAGACGGAGGGCCCCCGGCACATGTCCAAGACCTGACCCTATTTGTTGCAGTACCACATGGTGGTCATGCGGTCTGTGAACACCTGCCACCAGCCACACCTTGATGGATGGCTATTAGTGCCAAGCGGGTCACTCTCAGCTCCTACTAACTGATGTGGAGCTGAAACTTTGCCAGAGACCAGGGTCCTCAGATCTTCCCCTCTCCAAGATGGTCGCCCCAACATAGGAGTAATGCATCTGCCACTACTGCAAGCTCTGGGTGGAGAAGGGAGAGGGATCAGCCGCCGACCCAGTCTCGGTTTGTCAGCCACCTCTGCTAGTCTTTTGCAGTTCCCGCCGACATGTGGACCAGGTCAGAAAGATTTCCCTGATACTGTGCCCTATGGGATCCCACTGGAGAGACCACATATGCCATTGTACTTGCTTTGCTAGCAGAATACAGGAGGCCATGAGGCCCAGCTTCCTCACAGCCAGTCTCACCCCAATCCAGGGAAGAGGCTGAAACATCAGAATCATAGCCTGTAAATCCTGGACTCGCAGCTCTGGAGGATAGGCACAGAACGGCATTGTGTGAAGAATGGCTCAGATGAAAGAGCGTTTGAGAGGGAGGCAGGGATGACTTCGGCACCCTGTGAATACAGGAGGTTTACCATAGTCTGGAGGAGAGTGACGACTGTCTGGGGCAAGCGTTACTTAAGCAACCAGTCGTTGAAGTAGGGGAAGACTGGGACCCCTGACCTCTGTAGGTGTGCTGCAAGCACCGGCATCACATTCATGAACACCAAAGGGCACTGGTAAGGCAGAAGGGGACCACAGTGAACTAAAAATGCAGACGGCCCACCGTGATCTGCAAGTAACACCTTTGGGCCCGCAGGGATGTGGAAATAAGCGTCCAGCAAGTCCCACACTACTATCCAGGCTCCAGGGCAGACAAGACCTGAGCAAACATTAGCTTATTGCACTTCTCTTTCCACAGAAAGGCATTGAAAGGATGTAGATATAAGATAGCAGGGAGAACTCCATTCTTTTTTTGCCACCAAAAAGTAGCAGGAATAACAACCACACCCTTCTTCTGGTGTGGGACCCTCTTGATGGCTCCTTTGGCCAAAAGAGGCTGCACTTCTTGATAGAGTAAGAAGAGATGGTCTTCCATCAGCCATTCGTTGGATTGTGGTAATGGCAGAGATGTTTCCACAAATGGTAGGGCCCTTCAGCACAATCTGAAGCCCCCATTTGTAGGTGAGGATCTCCGAACATTGGGACAGGTAGTGACTGATCCTGCAACCAGCGTGATGACGGTGCGGCATGGAGGGCTCACTTTTTAGGGTGTGGCAGCCAGAGTGTGGGGGGGGGGGGGGGTGGGCTGAACAACACGTTGTGATTGGCTCCCATGTTCTTTGGGGTACCCGTGACCTCAAAAGGACTTGCAGGGTAAGGATGGGACTGCAGACACCCAAAAGTGCTCCGGTCACATTTGTGGCATGGGTGAAAGGACCTCTGTTGGGGGCAGCCAGTCAGAGAAAGGCCCAGGGACCTAGCAGTAACTCAGCTCCATCAGATGGCCTTACGGTTTATCTGGGTGCAGTCATCGCAGGCCTTGGAATTGTCTAAAGAACCTAACATCAGAAGTACACCTTGTGTGACTTGGTCACAGAAATCTGTTTGCCACTGTCCCTACAAGGTTCAATCCTGTAGTTTCAGGGGACGACATCTCTTGCACAATGGAAATTATATTTTAAGAAAATTATCTACATAGAGTGAAGAAGGGAGCGGAGTTCAGGATGTGCATCTGAAGGTGCAGAAAGTGAGGAGGTCAGCAGCAGTGTCCAGGGCAGGTCCTGCTGGAACGCTGTCCACAAAGAATTTGTAGAGTGCTATGAGATATTGGACCCCTCACAAAACTGTTTCAGACCACACCACAGTACCGAATCCGCTTTGTTGGCAGTGACAGAGCAATTCCAAAGCAGTTTGGATGAAGGAAACTCCATGTCCCTAATTCTTCTTGACCTAAGCGCCGCTTTTGATACGGTATCCCATGAGATCCTATTGCGACGCTTGCAGGAGATCGGAATCGGGAGTGAGGCCTTGGCCTGGTTCAGGTCTTTTATGAATGGTAGAACATCCCAGGTCACTGTACCACCCCACTGCTCGCAGGAGTATGCTATCCATTACGGAGTACCACAGGGATCAATATTAAGCCGGACGCTCTTTAATATTTACCTGCAATCCCTTGCTGGGTCTAGCAAAAAGCAGAGGGCTGGCATCAGTGTCTTAAGATGAGAACACCCAATTGGTTATCTCTTTTTCAAGAAATGCAAAAACAACCGTGTGAAATTCAAGGAGGACTTGTTGGCCATTGCGGACTGAGGACAGCAAACTGCTTGCAGTTAAATGCCAGCAAATCTGAAATACTACTATTTGGGAGGGACGGTAATTTGTGGTCGGAGCAACGGTGGCCAGATGAGCTGAAACCTGAACCCCTGCCTAAGGAGGCAGTGAAAAATCTGGGAATTTGGATTGACAGAGGGCTATCCTTTGAAACCCAAACAAAGGCGGTCGCGGGGATTTGTTTTGGGCTTTTGCAAGGATTAAAGCCCCTTCTTGGTTTCTTTGATCCACAAACTCGTCAGACTGTTGTCCAGGCCACGATCTTATCCAGGCTGGACTATGGTAATTCCCTATACCCAGGCGCTAATACATCTGATATTCAGCACCTTCAAAGGATACAAAACGCAGCAGCATGCACTCTTTTTGCTCTCAATAAATTTTGCTCAGTGTCAAAGTTTTTACCTAAGCTACACTGGTTGCCTGTGGATAAAAGAATTCAATTCAAGACGTTATGCTTTGCCCACAAAATTCTGACCCAGCAGGTGCCTCCTGTCCTAGCGAATATGCTAGCACCGTACTCTCCAAGACGTAACCTGCGTTCAGCAGATCAGTTTTTAGCCTGTACAACTTCCCCTCACACCCCCCACAAGTCCTACGAGCTAGAGCCAGGGGGACGCTCCTTTAAGGCTTTGGCGCTGGACTCTGGAACTCGCTCCCTGTATCCATTAGAGGTATTCAGAACCTTCTAACCTTCCAAAAGGCCTTAAAAACCTGGTTATTCTCGGTCTAACCTCTCTCTGCTCGTCTTTCGGCAACTTGTACCTCGGTAGCGCTGGGATACCCCATCGCAGGGGCAGCCATGCGCTGTATAAAGCCTTTTAACATAACATAACTAGTCAGCTGAGCAGTTACAGAAAAGGGCATCTTGCAATTTTCTGTGCCCCTGTAGCTTGAACAGGAGGTCAGCCTTAAGAGGTCTGGAGTTCACGTCTTTGTCCTTGGTACAAGATGGAGAGCAGATCCAGTCAGTAGGCTCTTCTCAGGTTATCGGCAGCAGGTCCAGTCTTTCTGTTCTTCCTCAGGTCCAGGGGCACTGTGGATGCCACAAATGCCTGGCACCAGTATGTACGCCTGGGGTGACTTTGCCACTCCTTCACCAACAGGGTAATGTAGGGAGCTGGCTCTCTATACAGTGTATTAAAACGAGGTACGCTGTATAGAGAGTCTAGGCAACCCTTAATGGTTTACAGAGACAAACATGATGACACTAAATGCTCGCTTTTGTGTTAGTGTGGGCAAGCAGTTTAGGCTCATCAGAGGCTAGTGCTAAGCATTTGTTGGACTCGCAATGTAATATATCAGAAATCAATTTAGAAAAATAACTCGTACGTTTATATAAATGTTGATAACACGAACTTTATGAGCATTTAAGTATAAAAATATGGCCTTTCACAGGTACGTAAAATGTTTACTTAAACAAGTCTTTACGCATAATGCTTTCCAATGAGAGAAAAAGACATACATAGGCTTTCCTGTTTTCCAGTGATTTCAATGTCTAAAGAAAAAAACAGTGGTTATCAGTGGTAACCCATTTTTGCACCATTAAAAACAGAAACAGTTTTTCTGGTGTTTATGGAACGTTTTGCTTTCATTATTGCTCGCTTTCTGCACTGATAGTGCATGGTATATAGACAGTGTACGTTCACTGTATATGAGGTCCAAATGAACAAGTTACTTACCTCTGGTAACGATATATCTCTAAGAAACATAGGTTAGTTACAGATTCCTTACCTTTGAATTACCCCCAGGCGTCAGACTGTATCCGGAAAGTTTTGTCAGCAGTTCCTCTGCGCGACAAAAGGTGGCGTCGGTCGGCTCCACATGCGTGGTTGGAGTCGTGGTCGCTGGGATGACGTCCTGGTAGCTACTTTGACACCGCCCCCACGTGCTGATGTCAGTTATGTACACGACTTTCCAAGCCAGAAGCACAGAGCCATGCAAGACACTGACCACAGGTGCACAAAACTAGGGCCCTGAAAGGATGTCCTTAACCCTAGACAGAAGTACGCAGAACGGGGAGGATGGTTGGGGCGGTAAGGAACCTATAACTAACCTATGTTTCTTACAGATTTATCATTACTAAAGATAAGTAACTTGTTCATCTGAAAGAAACAGTTATAGATTCCTTACCTTAGATAGATACCCCAGAGGTGGGTCTGCGAACCCAGTTCACACCAGAAAGTCCTGGAGAACAGAACGGCCAAAGAACCCGTCTGTCCAGGCAGTAGTGTTTAGTGAACATGTGCAAAGATGCCCACGTAGCTGCCTGGCTAATGTCATGCAGAGGGACTCCCGTCCCTAAGCAGTAGTGGCTGCCGTCGCCCTGGTGGAATGGGTGCGTAGCCCTACTGGAGGGTCCTTTTTTGCTAGAGAATAGCAGGCTTTAATACACAAAACGACCCATCTGGAGATGATCCGCTTGTGTACAGCCTGACCTTTCTTGGCACCCACGTTGCCAACAAAGGGATGGTCATCCACCCGGAACTGTTTGGTGCGATCCAATTAGAAGGAAAGCGCACATTTTAGGTCCAGACGGTGGAGCCTCTGATCCTCTTTAGAAGGAATGCGGAGGTGGAAAGAAGGTGGGCAAAGTGATAGTTTGCCCAATATGAATTTAGGTGAATACCTTGGGAAGGAAGGATGGACGAGTTCTTAAGACTACTTTGTCCGGATACGCAGCCAGAAAAGGAGGCATGGATGAAAGATCCTGGAGCTTACTCACTCTTCAGATGTGATGGCCACCAGGAATGCAGTCTTAAGAGTTAAGAGTCTGAGAGGACAGTTATGAAGCGGCTCAAAGGGAGTGCACATCAAATAGGTCAAGACCAAATTCAAGTCCCACTGTGGCATTACGAAGGGGATGGGAGGAAAGAGACGAGTAATGCTTTTTAAGAAACGATTTACAACCGGGGACTTGGAGAGAAGGCTGATCAGGAAGCCTAAGAAAGGCAGAAATGGCCAAGAAACAGCCCTTAAGAGTGCCCAGAGCAAAGCTCTGCGGGGCCAAAGAAAGGAGGAACAAGAGAACATCAGAAAGAGGGGCAGAAAGGGGATCCACAGCCTTTGTTGTGCAACATGCCACAAATTTGTTCCATCGGCAGGCGTATACCGTCTTAGTAGAGGGATGCCTGGCTGCCAAGATTACATCACAGACTTCGGGAGGCAAGTCGAATGAAGTCAACTGCTGCTGCTCAATCTCCACGCAAGGAGGTGAAGGATGGACAGGTTCAGGTGGAGGACCGTCCCCTGCTGCTGCAACACAAGATCCTCCCGAAGAGGCAGACAGATCGGAGGATCGATGGCCAGATGCATTAGCTCTGGATACCAGACTCTTCGTACCCAATCCGGAGCCACAAGAATAACTTGGGCCCGGTCGCGCTTGATCTTCTTCAGCACTCTGGGCAGAAGTGGTATAAGCGGAAAGGTGTACAACAGACCACAACTCCACTCGCGACAAAAAGCGTTGCCTAGTGAGTGCCGCCTTGGAAATTCCAACGTGCAGAATTACTGATATTGCGTGTTCTCTTTGGTGGCGAATAGATCTAACCAAGGCTCTCCCCATTGACGAAAGAGACCTTGCGCCACCTCCGAGTGAAGACACCATTCATGATCCATCATGCACCTGCGGCAGAGCTAGTCTGCCGTGGTGTTCAGAGAACCTGCCAGGTGTTGAACCACCAGGGATATGCCCTGATGTTCCAGCCATGTCCAGAGGCGGAGGGCCTCTTGACATAGGGTCCACGACCCCACTCCTCCTTGCTTGTTGCAGTACCACATGGCGGTAGTGTTATCCGTGAACACCTGCACTACTCTTCCCCGATAAGAGGGAAGGAATGCTTTTAGTGCAAGACGGATCGCCCGTAGCTCTAGAAGGTTGAAGTGGAGCCTGGACTCTGCCAGAGACCAAGGGCCTCTGATCTCCATCTCTCCCATGTGGCCGCCCCATCCCAGCAGTGATGCATTTGTCACCACTGTGAACTCTGGTTGAGGAAGGGAGAGGGATACGCCGTTGACCCAATGCTGCAATTGGTGGGCAGTGCCCTCCGACATCTGGACGTAATCAGACAGATTCCCTTGATGTTGTGCCCACTGGAACTTCAGGTCCCACTGCACAGCCCACATATGCCATCTGGCATGATGTACCAGCAGGATGCAGGAGGACATGAGGCCCAGCAGCCTCAGTCACTCAACAAATCCGGGATAGGGGCTGAAACATTATCATAGCCCGAATACTCCAGACTCGCTGCTCGGGCGGAAAGGCCTGAAACTGCACTGTATCCAGAACCGCCTGATGACAGGGAGCGTCTGAGAGTAGGACAGGTGTGACTTCGGCAAGTTATAGAACCTTAGCAAACGCAGGCGATCCACCGTAGTCTGGAGGTGGGAGACAACAGTCTGGGTCGCGTCTGCTGTCAACAGCCACTCGTCGAGATAGGGGAAGACTGGAACCCCTGATCTGCACAGATGAGCTGCGACCACCGCCATCACCTTTGTGAACACCCGAGGGGCACTGGTAAGGCCAAAGGGGAGCATGGTGAACTTAAAGGTCGTGAAGGTAATGTCTGTGGGCCTTCAGGACGGGGATATGAAATTAAGCGTCCTGCAAGTCCAACGCCACCAGGCAGTCTCCTGGGTCAAGTGCAGAGAGAACTTGGGATGAGGTGAGCATTTTGAACTTCTTTCCAGAGGAAGAAGTTGAGGGCCCGGAGGTCTAAGATAGGATGCAGGCCTTTTTCCTTCTTGGGTACCAGAAAGTAGCGAGAATAACAACCACAATCTACTTCAGAGACATGGAACCTCTCTAAAGCGCCCTTGACCAAGAGAGCCGATACTTCCTGTGGAGAAAGCCCAAATGATACTACGCCATTCAATCGGAATAAGGTGGCATGGAGAGAGGGAGTAGCCCCTTCGGACTATTTGCAGAACCCACCTGTCTGACGTGAAGGATTGCGAGCGGAGGAGGTGATGGTGGGTCCTGCCTCATTGATGAACCTGAAACGTTGGCCTAGAAAGGTGTGGAGGCTGTGGTGGGGGAAAAGGGTGGACTGGCATGCCTGCTGGCTCCCTGACCCTCGAGGACACTGGGTCCCATGTCCGCAGCCACACAGACGCTGGACAGTTTGCGTGACTGTGGCTGGGCAGGAAAGTATGTGGCTGTGTGCTCCTTCCGTAGCCACGAAAGGCAGACTGAAATGGACGTGAGGTAGCCGTGATGCCCAAAGATCTGGCATTAGCTCGAGAATCCTTGGAGCGCTTAAGTGCTGAGTCTGCCTTGTCGCTGAAAAGGTGAGTGCCATCAAAGGGCACGTCCATCAAAGAAGGCAGGACCATCCCCTGAGAAGCCAGAAGGCCTCATCCAGGCATAGTGCCTAACAGCTACCGACGTGGCAATTGTTCTGCCCAGTGAGTCAGTGGTATCCAGTCCACATCATCCAAATCATATGGTTAATTTTACTGTGTCCCTCCCACCGGTCACTGCTTAAGCAAACGGCCCGGGCCTCCTCCGGGCACCAATTGTGCACCTGCGCAACCATATCCCAGATAGTATGGAAGTAGCGTCCCAAGAGGCATGCAATATTCACCAACCGCAATGCCAAGCTGGAGGAAGAGAACATCTTCCCAAGATGGTCCAGCTTCTTGGATTCCCTATCAGGGGGAGCAGAAGGGAACGTGCCTTTTAATGAAGAGGCTTGGACTACAAAGATCTCAGGGGAAGGGTGTTTGTTCAGGAACGTTGTTCTCCCGGAGCGAGGCGGTGGGCAATCGTCCTATCCACAGGAGCCTATGTGCTGGGCTCAGACCAAGTGCTCAGAATGACGTCCGTGAGGGCTTTATTGAACAGCAAAAGGGGTTCAGAAGAGGAAGCCACAAGCTGAAGAACCTGTCGGGCGGTTAGTCCTGACTGCCACCGTAGGGAGCTTGAGGCCGAGGACCTAGACTGCCCTCTTCACCACCACAGCATAGGAAACGCTCTCCTTCCTAGCCACAGTAGGGGGTGAAAGCAGACCAGGGTCAGGTTAAGTGTCCAGCCCACTAGCATCACCCAGGTCCATTCACCAGTCCGGTTCCTCAAGCTGGTCAAAGGGTCCAGTGGCCCCTTCCCAGGCCTCTTCCTCACAATCTGGCCCAAAAGGAACACCAGGAATTAACACAGGGACAAAAGTCCCTTCCGGCGTCTGAATGGACATTTGTTCAGCTCTGTGTCAACTTCAGGGACGAGGATGGGGTCGGCCGGACCGGTTGCATGTTCGATGCTGGGAGCGTCATCATCGGGGTCGACATCAGGGAAGGTAGAGTGAGATCGACCGGCATGTAGCCGGATTCAAGCCTGGATCCAGGGGGACCCTCCAGAACTGGGGCTGCCGGTGAAGTCACAGGGCCCATGACTCAGTGGAGATCGAAGGAGCGCCAGCAGAGTTGAGCTGCTCAATTACGAGGTAGAAGGCCTCATAGAACATCTGAATTTGGGCAGGAGATGCTACGGCTCCTGGAGAGGGAGGGAGGTGTGGCGCAGTCTCAGTAGTAGGCTCTGGAGACGGAGCTATTGAGTGACGACTCAACCAAAGGGGAGAGGTCGAAGAACATCTGTGCTTCTGCTACTTCGTCTTGTATTTCCCTGACTTACCCGAAGATCTCCCCGACAACTTCGAGTGCGAGGAGTGTGGGCTCTGTGACTGTTCGAGACCTTATCCTCGAACGAGAACAGGAGCGGCGCGGAGCTGAGCGCCGGCCTGTATCATCTTTCAGGACCACTCCCGCAAAGCTTTCAGGTTCATGGCCCAGCACTGTTGCACTCCAGACACCAAAGGCACACGAGGTCCGGATCATGGTCATGGACATCATCCGGTGGCAGGAACCACAGGGATTGAAGCTGGTACTTCGATGGGAAATCCTCGACGCACCAGGAGTCTACAACTCAAAAATGACGTTGACAAAAAGTCGAAAAAACTTAGCCCAAAGGTGCCCATGTGAAGCGGTCTCAGGATCTGAGCTAGGCAGGCACAGATAAAAAGAACGGACGTCAGTCCGCATCGGCGGCAGCGCTATAGGTCCCGCAAGATCATCCCGGCACCCATGACACAGACGACTGACGTGGAGCCGAACGACGCCACCAAACGACACGTAAGGGTACTGTGAAAGAAAAAACTCCCCAGATCCAGACTGACGCCCGAGGGATATTCTAAGGGAAGGAATCTACAACAGTCTATCACTATAAATATTTCACAAAGTCAAAAAATGACATTTGCAGCTTCTTCCTAGCCAGAAATAACAGTAAAAATAGGACTTGTTAAGTTTTAAACAAACTACTTTTAATTATCAATGTGCCCTTCCTTGCGCCCTTCCTTACGGCCTACTAAGGGAGGACTTATTTATATTTGAAAGGAAGGTTCAGGCCTCTCAAAAGGGATTATTCTGACAGGTAAAATCTTCAGTTTAAAACTGCACAGCCAGGCTACATTCCTATTTACACAGTCACTATGGAGGATGGCACAATGGGTGCTGCAGTCCACTTGTGACATTTAACTAGCAGGCCATGGGAACACTTTTGTACCATATACTAGGGACTTATAGGTAGGTTAAATATGCCAATCAGGGGGTATGTCAATTTCATCAAGTAGTAAGGTGAAGCACAGACATTTTATCAGTGGTTGGCAGGGGTAAAGTGCACAGAACTCTATAGTCCGCAAACAGTCAAGGCAAAAATCTAGGGGCACACGTCATTAAAAATGGACATTTCCAACATGGTGCACGTGGTCAATTATGAAACTTCCCTTACCACTAACTGGTCAACATGTTCCAGCCCAGGTCTTCCTAGTTCAACGCTTCCGGACATTCTTCATGACCCAAGGGACCTTTAGTAGTCTGCCTATTGCTATCCCCAAGCTTTGGATGTGGTGCTATAAGGTGATAAAGGATAAAGTGGTAAAATCTGTATGCCAGAGTTTAACCAGTATCGGTTCTGCGCCTAGAATGGCCAATGAGAACAATTTGTTGATCCAAGCGATCCAGCAAGCACATATCTTCTAATGTAATTTCAATACACACTGGTGTAGGAGAGTTTTCTTTTTAATATGCCTTTCCCACTGTCAACTCCAAACAGACACATACTGATCTACCTTTGTGCATTGAATGAAGTCTAAATGCAAATGTGATGCGACTCAGGCATATGCTCCTGTAGTTTCAAGTTTCTTAATTTATTCTCGCAAAGTTCTTTTAAATGGCCAATCTATGGCTGGCCGGACAGATTGTAATGCCTTCTGATTTGATTCAGCACTGTCATGTAATAAGAGTGAAATTCCATAGATTAGTTAAAAAACAATCTTTCTATCCTCCTGAGTAAACAATGGTCGGCAAGAACTACAGTTAATTGGATATCTATACCCTCTCCTGGTGCACTCTCCTATGTCACTGTGATGGGGGTACCTCAGTGCAATGCCTTCTTCTAATCGTATTACTCAAGTGACTGTTGACGTTGAGCAGAAACGCCAAATGTATGATGCAGGTCGAGAGTGGATGTTGTCTGATAACTGCTTCCTCAAGTACTAGGCATGTGTGGGAATGTGTGACCATGTGTCACTCCCTATTACCCATTGTTTTAACATTTAGGGCAAGTTCCATTAGAGCATCACATAAGCCAATGGCCCAGCTAGCCAGAACAAATAAAAAATAACGTTTTCTAATAATAAAAATGCGCATTATAGCAGCTTCATGTCAACTTAACACATGAGATAGCATGAACATTATGAACTTTAAAAATGTGGTAATTAGGCCTTACAGAATTTTCTAATCTTCCCTTAAGAAAAATTGTTGACTTGAGGATTATGAAAAAATACTAAGTGATAGATGCACTTTAAATGGATACTGCAAAGTTGTTTAGCTGAGAAATACTTGGGGCATACGCTAGTTTGTTAAGTGTACATACTTGGCGAATTATAAAAGCTTGCAAAGACTGACAACTTGTACATTATCAAAACTTGTACCATGCACATTGTAGCACACATAGGCTTCTGGTGCCACTTCTAGCCACAGAAGGGCTTTGTAATCTTGTGGGTCATTTTTGAATTTGAAAGCTGAGAACCTGGGTTCTAATCCTGGCCCTAGTGCTTAATAGGAAATTGTATGCTGGTGGTGGAATTGCTTTGTCTTGATGTGCCTAAAATTTAAACTGTATCTGAACTGTAATTCAAGTGTCTGCTGAATGCAATGACATTGTGCTACTCAAATGTGTATAATATAGAACTGATGTACAGAAACCCTGGGTAATGTACAACACTCTAATCAGCTAAATAGGTAATACTAGGGCATAATAATATGTAAATCCTACTAAGTTTTCACAAATGCACTCTATAAAGAAGTACCATTTGCCCAACTTATTGAAATATTGATTGAAGGAGAACCCAAATATTCCCTGTACACGACTATTTAAACATGTTTTACCAATAGTATTGAAAAAAATGGAGAAAAAAAAATGTGTGGGTATTTTACAAACTAGTTGGGGATAGGCGGGGTGAGACTTCCTTGCCCCTTTGTTAAGTGGTCTTCGGAGCCTTCCAAATTTTACCTAAGTTCCTGAACAAATGCGCTGTAAAACACACCGTTTTACACATGACTTTCTTTCAATTATTTTGTAGGAGAGCCCTGAATCTTGCTAACTTAAATTATGCACACATTTTGCTGGCTGTGCCGGCTTTAAAATGTTACATTTTTTTTTTTTTTAATCCAAAACCTCCTTGGGCATAGCCTTCAGTCCCTTTTACACTGATCTTTAAATCACATCTTGATTAATGTGAAAGATCCATCCTCGATCCAGGCGAGCAGAAGCGTGTAGGTCCCAAGTCCTCCATGCATGGGAGCCATTCAGTAGCAGTGTGCTGATCTCTATCTACCAGTTGGGACAATTGTGATTGTTACACAGGGTGGATGAGCGGAATTTCTCCACATCTACACCAGGTATTATACCACTGTGGAATACCTACATAATAGATCACAACATAAGTGTGGGGTATGTCCACCACTCATCTTTTATTGGTCCTGACAAAGTGCCGCAGATCCGTTCTGGACCAGCAGGCACAAAACATGTTGGCCTGATTACACTATTTTTGATTTAGTCACAGCTACTAGGCCACATTACACCCCACCAATAGCTTCTACCAATTATTTGGTCTTTCTAATCCTGCAAGGAGAACCTACACATTAAAATATTTACTTTGTATATCCCAGACAGTTATATTTCTCACTCCCTGTTAGACTTGGCATCTTTTGGCGTGTTTCCCCTGAGTTTTTGCTTTCTGACCTCCCGGTTTTGACTCTGTTTTTGCTGGTGTAATGATTCTGCGCACTTTTCTCACTGCTGATCAGTGGTAAAGTGCAAGTGCTTCTGTGGTAAAATGTGTTATGGATTGGTGTTTCCATGATTGGCCTATTTGATTTATGTGTCAGTCCCTAGTAAAGTGCACTGCGAGTGCCAGGGCCTATAAATCAAATGCTGTTGGTGGGCTGCAGCACTGGATTGTGCCACCCACACAAACAGCCCATAAAGGGCAACTCTGGCCTGCCATTGCAGAGCCTGTGTGCAGCCCGGGGCTGCCATGTCGACTTGGCAAGTGCACACACTTACCAGTCCCTTAACCTTCCCTTTTCTACATGTTAGTCCCCCCTAAGGTAGGCCCAAGTTAGCCCTGTGGGCAGGGTGCATTGTATGTGAAAGGTAGGACATGCCCTGGTGTGTGTGGCATGTCTTGATAGTGAATTACAGCCTACTTTATTTTTCACTATTGCAAGGCTACCTGTTACCGATAGGCCAGAATGGGCAGTTTGATTATTACATCCTATAATCCTAACTGACCCAGGGAACATGGTAGAAATTCGAGTTCAGTATGCCTGAACTCAGAATAATACAATACAGGTTTTAACATTCTGTGTTTTAAAACACCACTTTTAGAAAGTAGGTATTTTCTTACCTAACCATCCAGCCTGCCTCTGCTAGCTTGTGTATTGTCTGTCTGGTTTGTGAGTGACAGGGGGAGACTCCAGGAGACACAGTGGGTCAGCACAGGGCTGAATAGACCGATCTGCATGTAGATGGGTTGGGAGGAGTAGCACCTGGGTCTGAATAGGGCTATGCCTGCCTTCCACAATGCTGGCTCCACCTCCTTTGGTGCGTCGGAGGACCCTGGCCCACACTGAAAAGGAAGAAGGTGCACACTGGCAGAATGCACCCAGAACTGGTGTGAACTAGGTACAGGACCCTCTGTCTTCAGAGGACAAAGGATTTGCCAGTATAAATATTGGGACCCAGACCCCAAGATTTTAGAACTGTTTTGGATCAAGAAGACTGCCTAGAAAAAGAACTGGAGAAGCTGTGGAAGGAACTACCACTTTGTTGTGTGCTTTGCTGTGTTGGTCTGCAGTGGCTGTTTCTGTCTTTGGCAGTGAAAGGACTGGACCGAACTTTCTGTAATCTACATTTGTGAGTTTCTCCAAGGGCTTGAGGTAGAGATTGCCCCATGTTTAAGAAGTCTCAGGAACAGCACAAACTTCAAGCTTGATGCAGACTACGACGCCGCTGCTGACTCTGTGTCCTGAAGGCATCGCAGAGCGCACTGCCGCAACGACGCACCGCAACCCTGGTCTCACCGACGACACTTGCTGATGCCGCCGAGCCACTGCTCGCACCACGACCTGTGGGCATCGCACTCTGCACCACTTAACAACAGTGACTGGATTCCCCCCCCCCCCGACGCCATTCCACGCCAGAATCGACACCGCTGCTTGCAACTTGGTTTGAGGGCACCGCTCATAAAGTTACACGACGCACCGCCCTCATCCCGCACCACAGCCGTGGCCTACCCACGCCAGTGCCATTGACTCCCGTTCGTCAGCCGACGACAGCGCTTTAGCAACGACGCCGCCGCTTGCACCGTGACATACCAGCACCACGACGAACACCACCTTCATTTCACACCGCGACCCTGGTCTCACCGACGCCATCTATGCCGCCACTGAGCCACTTCTCGCACCGCAGCACCCAACGCCAGCGCTCCTGACTTCAACAAAGAGAAGTTCGATCTGCAACGCTTGTGACTTTGAGGGTCCGACAACTCCTCTATCGACCTCCGGAACCAACGCCTGCGGACGCTATGTGATCGGAAGCTCAACGAGAGGTTATCGACGCTCTGCATTTCTGAAATGTACTGTTGCGCGTCTTCCAGATGCCGTAGCTGGCCCGTGACGCCACGGTCAGCCAGAACTGTTTGGAGTTGTTCACGACGCCGTGATAGCCCCGGACCGAGCTATCGACATCAAGGAACTATTTTACCAGGTTATTTTGATTACTGAAGATTTTTAAGTACTGTATTGTGGATTTTTATCGTTTTGGTCTAGTCTTAAGTATATAAAAATATTGGATATTTTTCTGGTGTGGTGTCCGTTTGTAGTGCTTACATTGTATTACTGTTGGTTATGTGCAAATGCTTTACACACTGCCTCTAAGATAAGCCTGACTGCTCGTGCCAAGATACCAAGGGGATGAGCAGGGGTTATTTTAGGAGTGTAACTCACTTACCCTGACTTGGGAGAAGGGTCCCCATTTGATCATAGGTGCAAGCCCTTGCCAACTAGAGACCCCCATTTGTAACACTCCCTTGCATAACACCATCCCACACGTTAACTATACCCTTACACTCATGCCTTCTATCATACCATATAAAACAAAGAAAAATCTGTTAAAGTGACCCTTTGTGGGGCCCGCAGGGCACTGCAGCACTGGCCCGAAGAGAAGCAATGCCCAATGATGAAGCATAACATCCTTAGGGGTGTGTGAGGGCAACAAGAAATAATCGGTAGGATTCCCCTCTCCGCTCTTCCATTCTAGAGAATCGTCCTCCCTTTCTTTCGACTCCTTCATTGATGGGAACAGTACCTTTGTGGTTGATACAACGATCCACCCTAAACTTTAAAATGTACTTTGCCCCAATACTTGAAAAATAAATATTGGTATATATATATATATATTCACTTAAAAAACCATAGGTTTCACACATGTTATAGTTAGCTGGACATTTCACTCGTAAAAAAACAATGAAATTCCCCCGTTATAGTTAGTTCAGATAACTATAACTCGCACGCCCGCAATGCACTGCTCATGACGTCACATATTACATCACCAATGACATGGTCAGTGGCATCACTCAGGACATCACTGATGACATCATCCTTGTGATGGAGTGGAGGGCGCGCGAGTTATAGTTAGCTGAACTAACTATAACGGGGGAATTTCATTGGTGTTTTACGAGTGAAATATCCACCTAACTAGAACATGTGTGAAATCTATGGTTTTTAAAGTGAATATATATATATATATATATATATATATATATATATATATATATATATATATATATATTTGCAGCGTTTTTCCTATGCGGAAATATTTCACACGCACTCACGGGTGTCTTCAAAACAAGGTTTTTGTTTTATTGATTTAAACAGCAATTGTAGCCGAAAATATATTGAATGATTAAGATCAAAAAGCCTCATGGAGTATGACAAGGCCCACTGGAGGGCGAGACATCAAATACAATCCAAACATGGGTGGAGCATAAATAATGACCCACTAGAGGGTGGTCACTTCCCCTACAAATAGGCACCGGTTGGTGCTTAGCAAATAAGGAGAAAAAAAGAGGAAAAAATAATTGTTTTTTTGTGTCACAATTATTTAATTTAATTGAAGCACTTTCACTGAAAGATTGAGTTTGTACATCACTGTCTTGTAAATACACAGTAATGAGCACACTACAATGACCAGAATGCTAAGGGTCAACCTTACAGGAAATGACGTAATTGATTTTGTCTGTTAAATAATGGTTTTGAATTCAACTCTGGTTACCCGTGACAAAGGTCTAAGAGAGACCGAAACGCGTAGGGTTATTTTTCGGCTACAATTGCTGTTTAAATCAATAAAACAAAAACCTTGTTTTGAAGACACACGTGAGTGCGTGTGAAATATTTCCGCATAGGAAAAACGCTGCAAATGTAATGACGGCTTGGCTCAGCCGTGTTCAATATCGCACCATCAAAGAGCGCCGCCAATAGAGAAGCTGAGCTGGCTGGAGATGGATATATATATATATATATATATATATATATATATATATATATATATATATTCAGTTAAAAAAACCATAGGTTTCACAAATGTTATAGTTAGCTGGACATTTCCCTCATAAAAAAACATTGAAATTCCCCCGTTATAGTTAGTTCAGCTAACTATAACTCGCGCGCCCGCAATGCACTGCTGATGACGTCACATATTACATCACTCATGACATGGTCAGTGACATCACTGATGACATCATCCTTGTGTAAGAGTGGCAGACCTCCTCTTATCCTAATATAAACTTTGATACACACATTGAAAAATACAACCTAAAGTTTTGAAAACTATAGAGATACCAATACCAGTTAGAACAACCTATTCAGTAATTCCAAAATCTACATACACATCCACTTATTCATCAACACTTCTATATAGTCACTCATACATGTACTCAATCATATCTACTCATACACCTATGCATCCTGTTACACACCTACACTCATACATAGAGTTACTCACACACATACTCACATGCAAATAAACATCCATTTACTTGCATATACAGCTATACACACACCACTACACTTACTTCTACAGAAACGTACACATATTTATACAGGAACTCTTCTAATCTCTCTCTCATATATCCTCACTTATATACATCAATACTCACATATACTACTTCAAAACATATGGACTTACTCATAAAGACACTATTGAGACAGTCATTTACTCTCTTACTCACCCATATACACACTCATCCACCCATACTGTCCTGCTCACATACTGTCTTCAAAACACATACAGTGAGTCGCTCATTCATGCATCTATACACTAAGTAAGATCCCCCACTGAACCATACAGACACTCATACTGATACTCTAAAAATGAACTAATAACCCATATACACACTCATGTAGCTACTCACCAACCCATGCAGCCACTTATACACAAAGCGAGACACTAATACAGATATTTAAATATTTAAACATTACTCACTAATACTTGTATTCACTAAGATACTGTTAATAAGTCAGTTATACAATTAATTTTTCCAAAAAAACATCCATTTAGACACTTATTTACCAATTTATTCTTCCATTAACCTTTAGATAACATATAAAAAATAATAATTTTTCCACAAAGACACAGTCACTGGATGATGTCATCAGTGATGTCATTTGAGATGTCATCAGTGATGTCATGAGTGAGGTCACGGACCATGTCATGAGTGATGTAATATGTGACATCAGCAGTGGATTGCGGGCGCGCAAGTTATAGTTAGCTGAACTAACTATAACGGGGGAATTTGAATGGTTTTTTAAGAGAGAAATGTCCAGCTAACTATAACATGTGTGAAACCTATGGTTTTCTAAGTGAATTTGTAAGCTTTTTTAAATGCCAATTTATCTATGTATTATATTTTTTATACATTTATTTTACAATAAACTACCTATGTATATAGTTATAGATTGACTGTATCCTGTAATATGGAATGGCTCAGCTCTTTTTTTTGAATTTGGATAAAGTTGAACACCATAGTTAATATCTTCTATAAACTTATAAACAGTTTAAAATGTTTTTTTTTAAAACTGTTTTTCACCATGCGCGCACCATGCGCCCACCCCGCAATTTAAAAAAAAAAAAATAAAGGCATAGGACGTTAGGAAGTGTCTTCCGTTATTTGTTTTCACGTTCTTAACTTTTCTCTTTGGCTATTTTCTGCCACGGGGGTGCGTGCTCCGTGCGCGCCTGCGTGCGGGCACCGTGCGCACACGGCAAGTCATGTGATTACGAAACACTTTCATTGGTTCATAGTAGTTTCTGTTCCAGAATCTTCAAACACCACACCCACTCCCCTCACTATTTCTTCTTATTTCCTGGGAGAAGGTTGCTGAACAGCTACTCGAGTGAAATCTTACTTGAAAATGGCAGAACAGCAGTCAACTTCAGGGAGTGAGGAGGAGACCTTTGTGGAACCACCAAGGAAGAGCAAGCAAAAACACTTTTACATCTGGAATTATTTCACATTTCCAGAGGGCCAAAAGAAGGTGAATGCGCCGAAGGTGACATGCACTATTTGCAGAAGTGTCCTATCTAGAGGAGATCCGAGCAAAAAATACTCCTTTCGTATTTATTCCATGCTGAGGCACTTCAAAACAGTGCATCCTATCCGCTATGCTCGAGAAACAACTAGAGCCCTAAGGGACAACCCTCCACCTGCTCAGCCGAGCACATCATCTGCGGCCGCAGATTCACCGTGCACCAGGCAACTGGACATCCGCCCCCTTTTCAAGAAGGTGCACATACATTGCAATGTGTGCAATGCTGTTCTTTGTTATGGAGAGAGCAGCATTAATTTGATTGAGAACAAAATCCAGCAGCACACATGCTCCACCCCATAATTTTTTTCATTTATTGTTTTTGTTCCTGTTGAACAGTTTTTCATTCCCAGTTTTTTTTGGGTGCTTCAAAAAAAAAAATACAATATTGTTAAAAAACTAAGAAAAAATACAAAACAAAAAAAGACAAAAAAAACCCAGTTCTTTTCAGAACTCACTTCACTTCTCCAAGAAGAGCTATATTCCTAATATAGTGTGTTGTAATTTTATTGAATGAATGTGTAGTGTATACATGAATGATTGAAATGATTCAAATGACTGAGTGAAGAGGAGGAAAAAACAGACCGAATGAGTGAGAAAAGGAAAGTATGATCAGTCATGAAAGGGAAGTGAAAGACTGACTGCAACAAAAGGACTAAGGGTAGAGGATACAGGTAAGAAGAGTGAATGAGTAAGGGAATGGCAGTGAGTAATGGAGAGTGATGGAAGGGGAGCGAGAAAGGGGAGTAAGGGACGGAGGTAGGAAAAGGGAGTAACAGATGAAGCGGATGAAGTACAGCAGGGTAAAGGGATTGAAAATAAGAGAAGTGGAGTGATGGTGAGATAAGGGGTATGAGGATTAGAAAAGGGGGTAAGGGTAAGTGAGAGATGGGGAGTGAGGGGATGGAGAGATTTAGGAAACTGGAGTGAGAGAAAGGGAGTCAGGATTTCAATGAGCAAAGGAGAGTGAGGGAGAGTGAAGGAAAGAATGCGAAAAGATGAAGGGGTGTGAGATACAGACAGGAGGAAGTGAAGTAGGAGAATAGGAGTGACTATGAGTAAAGGATAGTGACAGTTAGGGAAGGTGAGGGAAGGAGAATGACGGAGAAGGTTAAAAAGCTTAACATAGATAGAAAATGAGTGATGGAGAGAGGAGGAGTGGTAGAAACAAAGGGGCAGATTTATGTTAGACTTGCGCCACTTTTCCGCCGCCGTTGCGTCACTTTTGTGACGCAGCGGCGGCGTAAACCCTGCGCCACGTTGATCCCTATTTACATCGTGACGCATCTATGCGTCACGGTGTAATGCCCTGCGCCACATTAAACCTGCGCCAGGTTTAATGTATGCAGGGTAGGCGTTACAGCAGAAAAAGCCTCAGAAAAGTGACGTAGTGAAATCTACAAGATTTCACTCAGTCACTTTTCTGACGCTGCTGCGTCAAAACCTTACGCCTGCTTGAAGCAGGCATAAGGTATGACGCAACATGTTAGGTATGGGCAGCCCTTAAACATTGCTGGAGTTGCATTGTGCTTGTGACACGACTCCAGCAATGCGCCGCCCTTACGCCATCAGATGCGTCACGCATCTGTTTATCCTTGCGCCACGATGCGCTGCATTGTAAATGCGCCGCATCTGCGGTGGCGCAAGGGTAAACTTGTGTGACGCATCTGCAGGGATGCGCCAGGAAACATAAATCTGCCCCAGAGATGTTAAGGAAATTAAGGGTAAGAGAGACACAGAAACAGAGAGAGAGCAAGGAACTGAGAAGGAGTAAGGCAGTTTAAATGACAGACATATGGAGACAGGGAGAGAAACATGGTTGAAAAAATAGTGATGGAGGCAGTAAACCTAGGGGAGTAGTAGAGAAGGAGTGAGGGAGTTACGAAAGAGCAGTAAAGTAAGAAGAGAGAGGGAAGGGGAATGAGAAAAGCAGAGTGAGGAGAAGTGAAGAAAAGGGAGCATGAAAGTGAAGGGGTGAGAAATAGATATTTTAAACTTACCTGACCAACAAAATAACTTAATTAGAAATAAATGTTTTTTTTTTTTTAATTACAAGAAAAATATATTCAATTTCCTAAATTTTCTCTCGATCTGAAAAAAAAGAAAAAAAGTAGTAATATTTAACAATACATTTTAGAATACAGTACACATTTTCATATTTAACAAAGTAATTTTTTGCCCTTTTGTTGCTGTTTTCAGAATATATTGAATTTCACTGAAAATAGTGATATCAATTGCATTCATCACTTAACAGCGGGCAAAAAAATAAACAATCTGAAAGACTGTTTAAAAAAGCCCTGAATCTATCCTCAGTAAAACATACCTTGATAGAAATGTAACATATATATTAAAAATATCTTCTAAGAACAATAACTATTTGCAATAAATAACGTCTGTAAATCTTGTTGCTTAAGCACATACACCAAAATAATATCTGTCAAAGAAGTCCACAATAGAAACATTTACCTTTCCATGAGGCCAAATGGTGATTTTTAAACCCTTTTTTGGTGAAATATCCAATGATAATCCTATAAAATCGAAATAATGGTTTCTTCAGATGCTGCAATTTGTATCTAAAATTTTGGTTTTAGAAAAATTAAGTAGGAATTTGGTAATTCTGCAGGCAAACGTTGCTTGAAAATCAATTGAGAATCATTACACAGTGTCCAGCCTTTTTCACATTTTAGATAAACTGTGTAATGACCAGAAGTTAAAGAAGGTCCATCATGGAAAACTATTGCAACTGCAACAAAAGTCTTTCCTGATATTGATAATTGATTTCCTACAAACTTCTTTATAAAAGTGTCCAATTTTGTTCCATCAGCTCTACAACGTTGCATCATTAAAATGATATACGGTCCACATTTCTTTAAAAATAACGTTGATAACATTTCTGATTTACATTGAGAACATTCCATGTTGTGATTTGCATCTTTAACTAATTTACTAAAAGTCACTGATTTACTCTCTGGTAATGTTAAATGTATGAACCTTTCAGAATCAACATTAGTGCTGCATGTATTCATACAGTTTTCACAACAATGTTCCCATTTATAAGAGAGACCAAACATATTTTCTATTTCTACCCCTTCATCTTCCAGTACCATAAGCATATACATTAAGAATTCCTGTGCATCTTGCTGGACATTCAGTAAACTGTGTACATCCAGAACATACATCTAAAAGATTTCTAACATCAGAAGCACTTTCTATTTTAGTTTTATCATTACTCAACTTCTCATAAAGAAAACTCAGCAGAGAACAAAATCTTTTTTCATGATTTAGTATTATCTGCTCTTGCAAACTTTCAAGATAAAATACAACATTCAGCACTACATTAGCGTAGCAGTTGACACCAGAGCTATTTTCAAAATGACAACCAACAACCTCTTCAACATTGTCCTTTTTCTTTTTGCTTGCAATCCCATCACTCTCCTTTTGTTTTCTCTTCTGTACATCCTCATTACAGATATTCTCAATTCTCCTTTTCCGACAAACACGTTTTTCAAACACAGGATACTGACCTAAATGAGGAGCATAGCTTCTTCTTAATCTATTATATTCCTTTACACAGTTTGCATCAGCACTAACTTTTGACTCATCAAAGTCTATCATGAATAAACCAGATAATTTTTTCACTCGTGACAAAGCAACATATGCCATACCTTCTTTAAACACACTAGATCCAATGTTTACAAAAGCACTATCTACAGTTAATCCTTGAGATTTGTGAATAGTTACAGCATATGCTAGAGAAAACGGAAACTGCTTCCTACGTACATACAAGTCTTTCACAAGCAAAAAACGAACTGAACGACTAATGTCTTTAACCTCTTCAATCTGATCTAATTTTATTTTTAAAAATTCAATTCCAGCTTTTTTCTGGTAGTTAACAAAACCCACAACTTTACCCATAGCTCCATTCACTAAACCTTTTTCTACATTCAAATTGCGTCTTAAAATTACTCGACAGTTCATACATACATAAAGGTTCTTTTCTAAAACAGCTGTTTGATATGTTTTTCTCTAGAGAATCCAATTTAGTTGTCAATTTGCTTGTCAATATAATAGTTATTTCTTCATGCTGTATTTTATCCACAGCTTCCATTTTCATAATCTCTTCATTTTCCAATTTCAAAAGTTCTTCATTGAATATAGAGCATTCATGTAGTGTTGACATTAAGCAGATTACAGTATTTTGTTCTGCAATTTTCTTGTATATTTTCTCTGGAACTATTTGTTCTGTTGGAAACAAATTACATAGCAATCGACTCTGTAAAGCTTTTCTGCCATTTTCTGTGAGTAGTCCAATTCTGATATCTTTGAGAATACTTGCATAATCATCATCATTTGCTTGCCGCATATTGGTAATGAGTTCTTTGTACTCAAAGTATGTCCAAATATTCACATTACCTATACTTCCTAATGATTTTTTCGTGTCTTCATGTGCAAGAGTATTAAATACTGGTTGTCCTTTAACTGGAGTCAGCTGCAGTAGATCCCCAAAAACTATTACATGTTTTCCTCCAAATAACACGTCATAGTCTGTCTTTAGAATTGGCTGCATTCTTAAATGCACAAAGGCAAGCATTAAGTTTGATACCATACTTACCTCATCAATAATGAGAACTTTCATTTTCTTCAACACTCTTGAAACTCCAAAACATGCTTCTCCTGTTAGCTTGTGGTATTGTATTTTGTTCTCATGCTCTACTGGTAACATTAGCAAACGATGGAGGGTAATTCCTTTTATGTTATATGCTGCTAACCCAGTTGGAGCAGTAACAACACAAGACAAAGTTGAATCAGTTTTTTCTGTAGGTAGCTTCTAATTACTTTAATCAAGAAACTTTTTCCAGTTCCAGCTTGTCCACTCACATACATTCTGATTGGTTCAAATGATGTGCATGAGCACTCTTTATTTTCATGTAGTAATCCATGATCAATTTGTTTTGTGACTTCCTCATAAATTTGTTGTTGTTCATCATTCAGTTGCTGTTCCAAATTTGGTAAGTTTATTAAATCTTCCTGAGCTTGATTCATAGCTGTTTCCACTTCAGTCATGGCTATTGCAGCTTCATTTTCTACGATTGGTTGTCCTAGGGGATCTTTACTGAGTGTCCCAGAACTTGGACTGTCTTGAGAACTGTCTCTAGCTACTTCAGCTGCAATTGTTGCTTCTTGTTCAATTTCTTCATTCAACATTTGTACATAAGTTGTGAAAGTACTGCATTCTATGGTATCTTTGCATGCATTAAAGGAATCTTCATAGCTTTGAAAATGTCCAAGTAATTCATCCTCTGAGCGCCATGGTTTAAATAACTGTAAAAGTGCTAAGTGGTAAAATTCCTTCTTGTCAGTAGTGTCGCAACTCAGCTTTCTGTGATTAATCAAACTTCCTTTTGTTTGTTTTACCAAACCTCCTTCCTCACCAATGACTTTATATTTTCCATTGTTGATGTCTTCTGTGGCATTCCGTGTAAAAATGTAGTTCTGCAGCACTTCATAGACACACATGTTCTCAAGATGACGACTTTTGTTTGGGTAATATGTGTCCAACATATTTGTTTTCAAAATGTCTGTACTTTCTGGTTCGTTCTCTGCTAAATATTCAATTTCTCAAATAGATTTCAGTACCCGATTTCACATTCCTGCAAGGCCTAAACTTACCCAAATTATTCTTCTGGATTTGGAGTACAGACTTGCAGTCTAGAGAGGCAGAAAAGAGCACACGTCCTAACAGCTACTTGAGACCATGAGCATGTGGAACCTGGGTGAGTGATTAGACTAGAGCAAAGGAAATGAGCCTTGGTGATGGTGAATGTGTTAGCGTTACACACTGCTATCTGAAATACCACACAGTGCTGAATAGTAAGCATGGGAGTGCAGGAGAAGCAGCTGGCTGTGTGCTAAGAGTGTGTTTCTGGAGACTGTGTATTGTCAGGTGCAAGAGAGATCTGCATGGACGCTTGCACAACTGCATGAAGACTGCAGAGATGTATGTAAGATCACCTGTGGTAAGGGTTAATTGGAGTTTTGAACATGTAGGAACTACCTCACCCATTGCAGGAGTGGAAGGAAAATCTACCCTGTTGTTTTCAAATGTGTTAGCATTTGTCTCTCATCTGTGAGATAGTGATTTGTGCTGAATGCTAACCATCACAGTTCAAGAAAACAAGCTGCCCCTTTCCTACGAGTGCAAGTCTTACAGAACAAGAGCAACACAAATTAAATCTCTGACAACAATTCCTGTGTGCACACAGACTCATGGTGTGATTCTAGGCACAAAACAGTATTCCTGGGTGATACCAGTACACCTTAACTTATGGTGAAGACATACTCCATAATATCTTACAAGTTCAAGGCAGTTAAATATCTTCCAAAACATAAAATGTAAAACACAACTTTAAAAGAAGAAACACATTTCTATTATTTATATCAAAATACACCACATACATCCCCTCTCAAATTCATAACTAACCTTTAAAAGTAGTTAGTTGAGAAAGAAATGTACCACTCACACAGATTATCAGAGCCAGAATCTCTGAGCTGTACTCCTCTCACCAAAACCACTAAATGGCAAAATGTCCCTCTTTTTCACACATATACATGTTAACTTCAAATCACATTGCTTCCCACATTTTTGTAAATGGAAACACACATTTCTATTGGTTGCAAATGTCAACCCTTTCCAAATGATTCCTACCCCCAACATGACTTCTGCCCGCTACCATAGCAACAGATCATGGAACACTGGTGTGAGCAGAGAGGTCAGAAGTTCAGCACACAATGTTTCTAATCCAAAGAGCAAGAGTGCTTGACTTTTCAAACCTAACAGCATATCCAAAGTAATCTTCTGTGGGAACACATTTTTCTGAACCAATACAAAACATACTTTTAAAAATTCAAACATACAGCCTAGTTTTTAGTGTTGAATGGTCTGAAACAGACAATGAGCTCTTTTTATTAAAAAAAAAAAAAGTATGTAAGCCTCCATTTTACAACTATCTTTCTTTTCATATTGCCATTCTACTGAAAGACACCTTCTGAGTGCATCCAGATCTCCTTGAAAGATGTTCACAGTGTGGATTGTAGGTCATAGCTATGTCTACTGGAGTGAAAAGTATGCAGAAAAAAGAGGTATTGTGACAGACCTTGCTTTGCCAAATGTAGACATTAAATGGATTGGTCAGAGAAGGTTAAAGTGGCACAAATTAATGCCTTTGGTGAAATCCTTTCTACATCTCCCACAGCCTGACCTTATAATTGTGCACTGTGGTGGAAATGACCTAGGCACTTTAACTGGGGTAGGTCTGGAAATGCTTGTTAAGGACACCTTTGTACCATTGATGTCACTTTTTCCACAAACTACCTTGGTATATTCTAATATATGCCAAAGGCAAAAGTGGAACTGGTCCAACCAATATTGTCCGCAGTTTGAGAAAGCAAAAACGCACGTCAATAAGTCTGTTTCTGCTTTCCTCAAGGACTATGGTATGGGTTCTATATGCCACAACAACTTGCGTTACAACATGCAAGGCATTTATAGAGGAGACGGTGTTCATTTCACAGATGAAGGGAACAGAGTCTTCCTCTTGAACTTTAGACTCTGCATCGGTACTTACTTGTAGGTACAAAAACAACACTCAATGAACACAACGGCTCTTTTTAGAGCCAACCAACATCTAAACACTTAAACTTGATTTTTGATTCTATTTTTTTAATGAATTTTTTGCCGCCGTGCGCGCACCGCGCAATATTTAGACATTCTTTTTTTTTGGGGACCTTAGGAGTCTTTCATGGTCCCCCTGAGAAGACCTAGTGGGTCAGGGACTCTCTACCCTGCCCCCTTTTCACGTTCTCCACCTTTCTTTTTCACTGCCACACACAAAATGGCTTCCGACACTTCCTGATTTCGACCGATTCGAATGTTGACTGACATCTAACCACCAATCAGAATTACGCTCGCGCACGGCACGGTGCGCGCATATAGATATTTATATACTTTTAACTGCAATTTTCTCAGGAACTACTGAACAGATTGACACCATATATGCAAAAGGCACATGCCTGACCTGAGGACTACCTCTTTGCCAAATTTCAAGTAATTCTGTTCAGCCGTTCGGGCTGTACCTTCGACTAAAGGTCCTATGGGAAAATGCATGGGGGAAACGCGTTTTGGGACCCCCCTTTTTTCTCAGCCCCCGCTTGACGAATCACCTCGAGACTTTCAGGGTAGGAGCTGAGCGGAGCGCCCCATTAGTTTTGAAAATTTCACGAAGGTAAGTCAACCGGCGCCAAAGTTATTCAAAATAGAATTTTCAGATTTCCTATGGGAACTCGGTCCTAACTATAACTATCTACTGGCCACCGCCAGTAGATATATATATATATATGCTCCTTTCAGTTTTATTTCATGTTTCTTTCCAGCAGATTTGCATCAATACTTTGAATGTTTTTTTTAATTTTTTTTTTTTTTTTTTATATTTTTGCTCACTTTTATTTCAGGCTCAATAATTGCTCATTGTCAGCCAAAGGCAACCCAGGACTACGTCATAAAAAACTGATGAATAAAACAAAGACAACAGTTTTTCTGCCACTTCCAGCTCTTTAAAATCATGTCTCATCTCCCTTGGAAAACGTTGTGCAGGGGTCTTCAATCTGACAAGCTAGTCACAGCTTCGCTAAGCCACCGATTTCCTTCTCCGCCTCCCCAAATTTTAAATAGCTAAGCTACAGAGGCTGCAAAACATAGCTAAATTGCTTGAGGCTAGTCTTAGAAGATTCGACCATCTATCCTAGGCCTGCCATGAGCAGCATTGGCTCATGGCCAAACAGCGCATCACGTTCAAGGTAATTTGTTTGGTCCACCAGGATTACTAATGCAAGAGACCAAATCTCCAATGTCACTCTACCTCTCAGGGAGAGTTTTTAGATTAAGATGCCTCTGTATGCATCAACAGCACATTTCCACAAGGCTAGATGTGGAGGCAGGGCACTAGGTTAGGATCTTGCGACCAAAACACTCAGTTTCTTCCCCTCAACCCATGTCAGGCCCCCCCCCCCCCCATTTGATCTTTTGCCTACAAGACAACTTTATTTTGTTGAGATCCCTGGTGCGTCTTTTTATTAATCTTCATTTGGTCTTCTTCGTCGTCTGATGTTTGCTTTTTGTTTATAATGTTGTCTTCCATCTTACCGTCTGCATCTTTATGTGGTCTTAGCACCACAATGACTGGGCTACAGCTCCTGCTTAACAAATAAATACATTATAAAGAACAGATGAGAATATAAAGTGGTCTGTATGTCCTGAAAGTTTATTCATTGTATAAATTCACTTTTTTACGATTATAAAACCTTTCGAGAGATGTACAAGCAATGATTAACTTTCTAGCGCCTTCATGATCTTAGTTAACTGTGGACTGTATAGATGCACAGTAACATTAACTGCAAGTTTATCAGGATCTTGGGTAAAACAATCATTTAAGTATACAATAATCATTTCTTATTACTCAATTTAAAGCATTGCCAAAGCACTTTTTTCAGAATGCCTGACAAGACTGTACTGTTATAGCTACCAGGGATACCTTCAACTCACTAAACATGCCATGCTCAGACTAATATAAAGTATGATTTTATGGTACAGTAGAAAAATATTTTCTCTGCAATTGTGTAGTAAAAAAATCCATTTGAAATACTCTCCCTCATCAAGAAATTCAAAATAATTACATCCTTTGCGTGTATAGTTTCCCTTTGAGAAGAATAAGAATAGCAAGATAAAGCTAATAAAAGTACATTTTCACAAGTGGGAACCCGTCAATTGATCACTCAAGTTTACCAACGAATACCATACCACTCGTTTGCAATGTGGGAGACCCTCCCCCAAAGAGTAAACTGTAGTTCTACAAAAAAATATCAATCTATTATACCTATTTCTTTATGCTGTCATTTAATATTTAAACTTAGCTATTTTAAATACTGCCAATGAAAACTTCAGTACAGGGTTTCCATAACTATAGTGATTATAAGGTAAATACCTCCACCTTTACTGTATGTATATTTAAATATATATGTATACATTTACTTAGATTTATTTTACTTATAAGACTACGGTCACCATTCATTTTACTCTCATACACTGTCACACAAAAACAGTGCTCCTTTTTGCTCTGTAAGTGCATGTTATGGCATTACATTCAAAGGCTGCGCAACAGCCAGGTTATTTCAGAGCCTCCCATGAATACTGAAATATTCCAAACAAATTCTCTAACCAGACATGTTAAACCGTCTTCTTTCCTGTATAAATTCAAAATTATACAAGTGTACTAAAAAAAAGATAGGGGAGTTAATTAAAAAAACATACAAATATTGGATAGCACAAAGTATACTAACAAACTATTTTTTTTTAAGCTAAATGTTCAACATAAGAGTCCATCCTTGACACGTAACAAAAACATTTTTGGGGACAAGAAAAAAATCTGTATAAAAATAATGCTTCACGGTGCAGAGTGCTGTATTCAGTGTATGTTCACGTCAAGGTGAAGTCCATAATTCTTATTTTTTCCCAATTGATGAACATTCATTTTAGTTCTGCTTCCATTCGATGTTCCAGCTCAATCATCAGCATGGTCAACGCCTTGCCATCAACAGTTTGAAACCAGAAAATAGCAAAGCAGCAGCATTTTGGGTACCAGCTGAGCAGAGCAGTTGCAGGCATCTCTCCTATTGTGACGTCTCTTGTATTGGATTGTGCGCTCATCCTCTGCTGTGGTACCAAAAGTCTGGAAGAGGCCACTTCATAGGGCAGTTGAGGTAATTTTCTTTACACCCCTTCGCTGAGCAAGCGTAGACCGACCTACTGGCTCCAAAACTGGTGACAAGGGATTGCGGCTCAGTGCAGAATATGTGGCTGCCATAGCACCCTATTGATAAACAAAAGGTGAAATGATAACTGGTACTAGATAAAGCTGTACACTCAATAGGACAATATAATCCAATTGCACTCAGGCCAACAAACCAGCCTCTGAAAAAACATCAAGACAATAGAATTAGACTATAGATTACGTCATAGAATGAGAATATCAGTGTGAATGCTTTTCTTGTTTGCATCTCCCGAAACCATTAAAAACGAACCTTTAAGCACTTTTGGGGAGGGGGAGGGGAGAGAGGGAGGGAAGAATACTGTAGTGCAGACATGGATACCATTGTTTTTCATTTTAAAGTTTTGGATTGCCTTACATGTCTACCTGCAGTTACTACAGAATGGTTAGGGTCTTATTACAAGTGATTCCTTGGGATCATGTCTGTTACAATCCAATCAGAAGGTGGCAGCTAGTCCAAACTTCATCACAACCTATTCTTGCATGTTTAGTTGTAGGAGAGTATAAAGAAAGTGACTTTCCTTTGTTTTTCTGATCGGAATGCAGTGTGGTTCAACTTGTTAACTTGGGACATTCGCTCAAAATGTATTAAAAAACATGCTCAAAATAGGCCTATTTACTCTACTTACTCTGTCACCATAAATTATGGACAGTGTCAACTGGATAAACGTCTTCATAAAAACCACAGCCTGCCATCCGCCTTGAAAAATAGCTGAATTTTCATATTATAGCCTGTGACATCACTAGTGATGTGTACTAAGAAAATGGTATAGCTGATCAACTATAGTAAGGAATTACAGCATAGCTGTGATGTCAAGATACCTGATGCCAAAGTCATCAGTCAGTGTGAAAGCAAGTCACGGAGCAGAAGTACAACAGCTGTTAAACAAAGCTGACTAGCAGCCTTCCAGCACTTTGAAATATTTTCTGGAAATGAAGCGTGAAGATAACTATAATGAAGCGTTCTTTTGCACAGCTATAGTTCAACATTGGAGAGCAAAGATCTCTGCACGTTACCACACAGTAAAAATTACAGCTATTTTTTTTTTAAGTGACTAACAATAAATTGCATATAGTTTTCTATTTGTGTGCTCAATTTTGAAACACATTATGCATTTATTATACTTATTTGTAAATTTATTCATTCATATGAAGGAAAAAATGAGCAAATATTTAAGCTTTTTGGGGATTGGTAAAGGTGTGCGACCATGTGCTTTAAGGAATAAAAGATCCTTTTTTGTACAATAAAATCGGGTCGCATCAATTTTTCTCCAACACCAATTTATTTTTCTTCATTTGTAACTTGTTTCAATCAATCAATTGTATTGCATGGCTAATAACCCCTAGGAGTATCCAAGTGATGTGCTGGAGGTATCAGTTGAAGAGCCAGGCCTTGAACTCGTTCCTGAAGTGGCTCAGTGAAGAAGATGTGCAGAAGTGGAGGGGGAAGGTGGTCCAGGCTTTGGCAGCAAGTTGGGTAAATGAGCATCACTGGAGCAGCTGTGGAGGATACGTTGCGTCTGAGCGAGTGATAGGTGTGCGGAGCGGAGGTTTGGTGAAATATCAGGCAGTGGTTCATGCAGTTTGGTCCTTGCCTATGGAGGTCTTTGCATGCTTAGGGCAGGAGCTTGAACTGAAATCTCTTCTGGACGGGGAGCCAGTGAAGGTCTTTCAGGTGCTGGGTGATGTGTGTCCTTTTAGGCAGGTTGAGGATCATTCTGGCTGCTGCACTTCACTTTAGCCCCCTCTCAGAACTATGTGGAGAGCTGCATTAGGATTCATCATCAATCCTGAATCACAATTGTGAACCTGACTTATGAAACAAACCTTCCGCCCATTTTATAAAGAGACTTTCCCTTGCATATCTTTCCTTGTATATAACGTATACCAATACATTTTATTGGTTCCCCTCATTGCCCAGAATGTATAACTGGCACAAAGAATTTCACTTTTCATCATCGTGTCCTAATAAATTTCTTTGAGAATTATGGTCAATCTTGTTCCACAATGAAAATATTACGTACCTTCAGTAATGCTCTTTCTGATTTATACATCTGCCTGTGGATTCCTCATGTTTTGAATTTCCCTCTTGCACAGCATTCCACAGAAACATTTATTCAGAGCTCGCCCACACCGACGAGGATGTCATAATGGAACAGCTCTGTACGCGACTCCATGTGACATCAGAGCCATAAGAAGGCCTAGTCGGCGTGCTGACGTCCGTTCCTTTTTTTCCGCACTGTCGAAGCGCAACGTTTTTTCTAGGAATTTCCATTTCTTTGTAGTCTACTTTGTTGCAGTTGTCTTTAAACTGTTTCTGTTTTATGGCTAGTCAGAAGCAGCCTGGTTTTAAACCCTGTAGGGAATGAGGGGGCCATATGTCTGACAAGGACCAATGCCTTTGGTGTTTGTCGTCTGACCATGATGTCGAGGGATGCTCGTTGTGTCGTTGGATGAATCCAAAGGCCTTTAAAGAGAGGGAAGCAAAGTTGTTTATGGTCAGGGTGAAGAGTGAGAAGAGGTCAGAAGAGGCCTAAGTCGAGGTCGCTGACTCCGCACACCTCAAGGTCATCCAAAAAGCATTAGAAGTGGCGTCATGGGTCCAAACGTCGCTCTTCGACAAGTCATCAAAGTCGGCATCCCTGGTCCAGCGGCGTCATTGGAAGGATGACATCTCGCCTTCTCCTTCACCGCATGTGACGCCAGTGCATTCTCAGACACCGAGGGACTCTCCGGCACCCAGAGAAACATCTCCTGCCCCTCTGATCCCAGATCCAGTGTCTTAGTCGCCGCAGCCAGAACCCTCCTTTTGACCTCTATCTATTCCAGATCGGGCGGTTCCGAATTCCTACCCTTCTTTTCCGGCTACAGATGTGGATCTGTTGCATTTTCTTATAGCGATGTATGGTATTTTTGCCAAGGCGGTTTACCCATCCGGCGCACCGGCTGGCCCCGTGGGACCGCTTTCCTATAATTTAGGTGTTCCAACATTATTCCCAGGCACCATTCATGCAGATGACTACGTCTTATCCTCTCCTGACGCCAAGGTACTTTACGCCGATCCCATCCCAAGAGGGGAGGATGGACTTTTCTCCAGTGCCGTCGGGCTCTGGTCTGGAGCCGTCTCGACTTCAGGTGCCGCTGCTGGCCGCTACTGAAGGACCTCAATCGACGTCCGCTCCGAGGTCACCGCCGATTTAAAAGATGCAATCAAGGAGGGAGGCTCAGAAGCTTCTGAAAGAGGAGGAATTCCAGAAGCAGCAGGAGAAGGCTGAGGAGGGGGAGATGCAGTATCCTATTGATGATTTTGAAGGTATTCAAGAAGTCAGTGGGCTGGACACATCACCAGAGTGGGAGCTCACTTCTCCCAAAGCTCTTCCTTCTCAGGATGTGGCCTCATACCATTCAGTCATAAGAAAGGCTGCTCAACTTCTGGATTTGCAGTTGCCAACGGCGGAGGTAAAGTCTAATATTTTAACTGAGGTACTGCACTTCCCTCTGTCAGCGGTGGAACCTTTGCTTCCGTTCAATGAAGCCTTGACAGATCTAATCTTGTAAGTTTGGCAGAAGCCAATGTCTGCCCCTGCTGTGTTGAGAACGGTGGCAAGGAGTTATAAGGTTGCGCCTAGGAATTCAGCATTTTTATCGTCGCACCCTTCGCCTGAAATCTTGGTGGTTCAAGCTACTTGTTCCTCTAAGCAATCCGCTGGTTCCTTTCCCTCCACTCCCTTATGGGGGATGGAGAGACTAAGAAGTTAGAACAATCCGAAAAAAGGTCTTTTCATTGGCCAGCATGGCTTTGTAGTCAACTAATGCCACGTGCTTGTTGGGGCATTACATCACATCCATGCATTGATGAAGTCAGCTAAGGAGGTGATACCTAAGCTGCCAAATGATGTCTGGGGTCACTTTGTTGAGGTACCGTCGGATACGCAGGCTGAGGCCCTTTAAGTGATCTAGTCCGGGCTCTATACGCTGACTCCGTTGCCAGGGTGATGGGTTCTTTGGTGGCAACTGGGAGGCATGCCTTGTTAACAGGGTCAGGATTCTCTACGGACGTCCAGGCCATGCTGTTGGATCTTCCCTTTGATGGCTCAAGACTCTTTGGGACCAAGGCTGACTCCGCTCTACAGCGATTTAAGGATACAAGAGCTACTGCTAGATACTTAGGCTTGCAATGCCAGCCTAGGGGTTTTGGTTACCGGAGATTTCGGGGCTTTGGGAAGGCTGCTCCATTTCGAGGTCGTCAGCAACAACAGAACCCACTGTATAGGTCATACAGAGGGAAGGGAAGAGGTCGTCTGCGAGGGGCTGCTCACCAACAGGTCTCATCATCCTCCTCCTCTTACCCCCTCCTCTTGCTGCTCCTCCCCTCTGCCCCCTCCTCCTCCTTTTCCTCCCCCAACTTCTCTGCCCCCACCACTGACTCCGCAGAGAAGCAGATCTAGATACCCCATCTTTGAGCATGTTGGACCCGTGGGAGGTTGGGTGTCCCATTTTCTACAAAATTAGAAATCTGCAGAGTCAGATCTTTGGGTTTTGAATCTTATAGAAAATGGGTACGCCCTTCTTTATGAGTTACCCCTACTTATCCTCCTTGCCAGGGTTGGTGTTCGGAGGACCACCTGTTGCTTCAGCAACAAGAGGTATTGTTCTTGTTACAGAAAGGGGCAATAGAGGTTGTTCCGGAGCAACAAAGGGGTTAGGGATGCTACTCTCAGTATTTCCTGATCCCCAAAACGGACGGGCGATTGAGACGGATCCTAGACCTCAGGGTCTTGAATTTGTATCTCAAACAGGAGAAGTTCAAGATGTTGACCCTAGCTCAGATTCTTCTGGCACTGCAGCAGGAAGACTGGACGGTGTTGATCGATTTACAAGATGCGTATTTTCACATTCCCATCCTGAAGTCGCATTGGACTCATCTCTGTTTTACGGTGGGGTCTCAGCATTATCAGTTTGCGGTCCTTCCATTTGGGCTTACATCCGTGACAGGGGTCTTCACGAACGTGATGGCGGTGGTAGCAGCACATCTCAGAAGGTCCCGGATTCCTGTTTTCCCCTACCTGGAGGACTGGCTGCTCAAAGCAAGGTCGCCAGAGATGGTGCTTCATCTTTTGCAAGTAACAACTCTACAGTTGTTCGACTTGGGTTTTTTGTTAAATGTACGCAAATCTCACCTGGTGCCCTCTCAGCACAACCTGTTCATAGAGGCAGTACTGGATACTACTGTGAGACGTTGCCTTCTCGCCGCCTCCGAGGATTCTGGCCATACAGGCTACGATTCCCCCGTTTCAAAATGGAGCGATTATTCCAGTCCTGAAGGTGCTGCGTCTGCTCTGTCTGTTCGCTTCCTGCATACTGTTGGCCAACCATGCACGCTGGCACATGAGGGCACTCCAGTGGGGCCTCCGCAGATAGTGGTATCAACACAACGGAGATCTCAAGGAGTTGGGTGGTCATAATCTCCAGAGACACTGCATCTGAGCTGTCTTGGTGGAGTGTTACAGGCAACCGGTATCAAGAGAAGCCTTTTCAACCTCCTTCTCTGGTGACCACAGTGATAACAGATGCCTCCTCTCTAGGGTGGGGTGCTCAGCTGGGGGATCTGGAGATAAAGGGCCTTTGGTCTCCAGAGGAAAGATTGCTTCACATCAATCTTCTGGAACTGCGGGCTATACGTTTGGCTCTCAAGGCCTCTCTTCCATACCTTTGTGGTCAGTCAGTTCAGGTCCTGATGTACAACACTACCGCAATGTGCTACATCAACAAACAGGAAGGAGTAGGGTTGTAGAGTCTCTGCATAGAGGCTCTGCAGCTCTGGTCTTGTGCTCAGGACCACCAGATTTGCAAACATCTGGCCGTGGTGCTGAATGTGCGTGCGGACAGTCTCAGTCGGCAATACTTGGCCGATCCAGAGTGGCGTCTTCATCTGGAGGTGGTCCACCACATTTTCAGGATGTGGGTGTTTCCTTGGTTGGACCGGTTTGCCACTCACAAGGACGCGCACTGCCAGTCGTTCTGCAGTCTCCAGTATCCGATGCGGGAAGTGTTGAGGGACGCGTTTCAACTAGACTGGAGCTTTCGGCTTCTTTACGCGTTTCCTCCCATACCCTTGATTCCTCAGGTTCTGAGGAAGATTCGAAAAGGCCAGGCCCAAGTCCTATTGACTGCCCCGGATTGGCCAAGAAGGGTTTGGTACACAGACCTTCACCTCTCATTGCACCCTCTGCTCCATCTCCCTCTCAAGGCAGACCTCCTCTCGCAATCGCAGGGGCAGGTTCTACACCCCACCTCCAAAGCCTGCACCTTCATGCCTGGAGCTTGAACGGGGCAACCAGAGTTCTGTCTCCCCTACCGGATGTGGCGGATATTTTATTATCAGCCAGAAGACTCCACCAAATCTATGTATTCTAGTAAGTGGGCCAGATTTGTTAAATGGTGTGTAGAGAGCTCCATTGATTCTTTAAAGGCTCGTTTGTCTGATATTTTTAGTTTTGCTCTTTCTTTGGCTTATCAGGGTTGTGCTGTAGCAACTGTTGAGGGCTACTTGTCAGCCTTTCTTTGTTTGCCTCAGTGGGATTTAAATGTAGTTCTTACTTTCCTCATGGGGTCTCCTTTCCAGCCTCTACATAGTTGTCCATTGAGGCTTCTCTCATTCAAAACAATTTTTCTGATTGTGATTACCCCAGCCAGGAGGGTTAGTGAGCTACAGGCTTAGTTCTAAGCCTCCTTTCACCAATATCCATGCAGATAAGATGGTTCTCAGGACCAGAGCAGCTTTCCTGCCTAAGTGGTTACTACTTTATATCAGGGCAGTCCATCACTTTACCCACTTTCTATCCTTCCCCTCACCCTTTAAAGAGGGCAGTCAGCTTCTACCTGGACAGAACCAAGGACTACAGGCTAGACGACTAGCTCTTCATTAATTCCGTGGGGAAAATGAAGGGCAAGGCTGTCCACAAGCAAACACTGCCCAGGTGGATCATCCTGTGAATCAAGATCTGCTACGCCTTGGCCAAGAAAGCTTCCTGTAGGTATTAGAGCTCATTCCACTAGTGCCAAGTCTTCTTTGGCTAGGGGTGTACCTGTTGTAGACATCTGCCAGGCGGCAACTTAGGCCTCCCTCCACACTTTTGCGAAGCATTACTGCTTGGACTCAGAGGTGAGGAGGGAGTGCTACTTGGCATGTTCTGTGCTGCAGGTTTTTTTTTTTTTATGTAGGTAGGCGGGCACCCTCCTCCTGGAGCGCTTGGGTATTCAGTTCAAAAGGTGAGGAATCCAGAGGCAGATGTATCCATCAGAAGAGCAAGGTACTTACCTTAGGTAACGCTTTTTCTGGTGGATACAGTATCTGTCTGTGGATTCTACACTCACCCACCCGCCTCCCTGTTGCCAGTCTATTGGGACCAAAAAGATCAGGATTCATAAAGTTCTTATATTTCATTGTCATTCATGATGTTGTGATGTTTCTTGCTAGGGAATGTCCATCCTAAAGAAATTTCCAGTTTTCTCTCTATTCTATTTGTAAGTTTTGTGCCGCAATTATACCAAAAGTAAAGAAATAGATGTTTTTTTCTATTTCTTAACTTTTGGGATAATCGTGGCACAGCACCAGCGCTTTACATTTAACATTAAAAGTAAAGCGCGGGTGCCGCGATTATACCAAAAGTAAAGACATAGAAAAAAACATCTATTTCTTTAGCTATAATCGCGGCACCCGCGCTTTACTTTTAATGTTAAATGTAAACCGTGGGTGCCGCGATTATACCAAAAGTAAAGAAAACATGCTACAAGACATGCTTTAGTAGGTGAGTTTTCAAAGTGCTGTTGAAGGCTGGCGGTTCGCGCATGCACGCTCGCGTGAATACAAGCTTGTCTCCAGCCAACAGCCCTTTGAAAACTCACCTACTAAAGTCTCTCCGAGCAACGCATGCGCGCTGGTGGAGACGAGGCCTTCTTATGGCTCCGATGGAGTCACGTGCGGAGTTGTTCCATTGAGACGTCCTAGTCGACGTGGGAGAGCTATGAAAAAAGGTTTCTGTGGAATGCTGCGCAAGGGGGAAATTCAAAAGGTGAGGAATCCACAGGCAGATACTGTTCACCAGAAAAAGTATTACCGAAGGTAAGTAACTTGTTCTTCAGGTGGATACAGTGTCTAACTAGAATCCTCGACTTGTGAACTTGCCCCAGGCGCCAGACTGGATCCAGAGATTTATCTCAGCAATTGCCGGGGCAGTCATGCAGCTCTGCGTTGAATCCACTCCGCTCAAGAAGGCAAATCAGGGTCACAATATAACCATCACTTCCTAGTGTTTACACAAGTTTTTTTCTGATATCTGTCCATGCTACTGGACATGGAGCCCTTATAAATCAGACTGTGCCAGTGTGCAGATCTCTAATTCGGTTATCTTTTTAGTATGGACCAAGATAATCCATTCAACAGAACTGGGAGGGAGACAGGTCGGTGACAAATCAGAGCATCCACCAAATAGTGCATTACCGAAAGTAAGTATTGTGTTACCAAAGGTAAGTAAATTGTTCATTTGATGCATACTTCTAACCACAGATTCTTCACCTTATGAATAGATATCAGAGCAGTACCTGTGGAATGGCTCACACCAATAAATCCTGCAGGACCGAACTGGTAGAGTGCCCCCCTCCCATCAGACCTGGCTATCCAGGCAGTAGTACTTTGTGAACTGACACCCATATTGTAGTCTTGCAGATGTCTAGAACAGGCACTCCGAACCCCAGCGTGATAATACCAGCTTCGGCTCTGGTGGAATGAGCCTGCAGGAGTTCCAGAAGCTTTTTCTTAGTTAGCCTGTTGCTGGTCTTTATACAAAGAACAATCTATCTGGAGATGGTCTGTTTTGCACAGCTCTTCTCTCTTTTGTCCCAAAGAATCCCACACAGAGCTGACTGTCCACCCGGTGGTCTTTGATGCGAGCAATGTAACAGCTCTTTGGATCTAAGTGACATTTCTCTTCCGGCTAGGTTGGATGAAGTGGGACAAAAACAATGACCAGGTTATAGACTGCCCAATGAACAAAGGCATTACAGCCTTCGGGAGTAAAGGTGCCTTAGTCCTTAACACCACTTGTGGTTGAAGCTCACTCATGTGATGACCTGATTTGACTGCAATGAGGAACACAATCTTTAATGTGAGAAACCTCAGAAGGCCACTGGGCATTTGCTCGACTGGGGGCTCATCAGGAATATGAGAACCAGAATGAGGTTACCCTGGACTCGTGCAGCTCTAGAAATACTGGTACACAAAGTGAGGGGTGTCCCAAAGACGTGCAACAGAATCTAGGGAGCGTGTCGACAAATCTGCCTTTTAATAATTTCCACTGGGGTTGGCTCTGGCCATTTTCGGCAAGTGCATTAGTAGCCACCTTTATTGATACGAATTGTGTCCTGTGTAGATGATTTGTATTGCCTGCGGTTTCTATGATGACCTCATGGCTTAATCTCAATTTTGTATTGTTTTAATGAGCATCATAAAAGCAATAATATGTGCTAAAAAAACAAAAGAATGAGGTCACCCTGAGGCATTACATATGGTTTTGGCAGGAACTAATGGGTCAAACTTAAATGCATCACAAATAGTGATTTAAACAGGAATGACAGATCCAGTGACGTTAAAAAGAAAAAAAAAAAACAGGCCAATAAAGTAACAGTTAGCCTGGCACCATTGGCGTAGGTCTCCCTTCCATTTTTGTCTTTTATGTCCCCTTCATGGTTGCTGGCTTTAGATGTTCTGGGCGCTGTGCCAATACCATTCATTGACACAGCGCGAATGCTCCTTATTATAAATAACTGATGAACCGGTGAAGTCCTAGTAGTACCAAGTAACATGCTAAGGAGGTCGAATTTGGTATGCTTCCGCTCCAAATATTAACGTGCATCTGATAGTAGTGATTGTCTTTATGTTCTGCATTTGCGACTGCCGCTTTTGGAAAGTAGGTATCTTTTTGTCTGAGTCTTCCTGTGTGTTTCACTGGTATGTGTATTGTTTGTCTGGTTTAGAGGGCCAGGGCAGGCTGGGGCCGACCTGGGTCAAATGGAGCAATCTGCCGTTAAATTATGGGGAGGGGTGACCCCTTTGATCTGAGCAGGGCTGTGCCTGGCAAGGTGAATGATGGCTCCATCTTCCGCTGGGTGTCTGATGGTGGGCCCCTCTCCATGAAAAGGAGGATGCAGCCTCGTAAATAAAGTGACCCAAGTCGACACCAAACTGGTTCTGGCCGGGTCGAGTGATTTGTGACTTTCTCAAGAACAAAGACTTTTGGGGTATAAAGATCTGAGCTGAAACCCCTTTGTGGTGTGTAACTTCGGGATGCCAAGACAAACCTCTGGCCGAGAGGGAGAGGACTTTGAAACTTTGATCCATCCACTGAAGCAACTACCCAAGGGCCTGAATTGAGCTTGCCTCCTGCTGAAGTCTCAGGGACATTAGACTTGATTCATCAGCAGCCCGGATTCTTATTGAGAGGAATCCTACTCACAGGTGAGGCCTCTGTCGAGAAATCCAGGGCCTCTGGATCTACTGTGGGGAACGCCGCATTTGCCTTGCCTACGGACATTATTGCTATCGCCATTGCGGGCCGCTGCAGCTGAGGAGCTGTGCCGCTGAGTGTCCGCATTTGACTTGCCTACGGAAACTATTACTATCGCCATTGTGGGCTGCTGCAGCTGAGGAGCTGTGCCGCTGAGTGCCCGCATTTGCCTTGTCTATGGAAACTATTGCTATCGCCATTGTAGGCTGCTGCAGCCGAGGGGCTGTGCCGCTGAGTGCATACCTTGGCCTTGCTACAAAAAACCTTATTGTCGCTATTGTAGGCCGCTGCGAAGCCGTGCCGCTGGGTGCCCGCATCTGCCCTACTACGAGAATCAGTACAATCGCCACTGTGGGCTGCCGAGGAGTTGTGTCGCTGCAGGCCCACATTAGCTTTGAGAGTCCTTACTATCACTGTTTTGGGCTGCCGCCATCGAAAAGCTGTGCCGCTGAATGCCCAACCCTACCTTGCCACAAGAATCATCTATCGCGGGCCGCTGCAGCTGAAGAGCTGCGCCGCTGAGTGCCCACACTAGCTCCACATCGAGAGCCTTGCCAACTTCCGTGTGCGTCGCTGGGTGCCGCTTTCACGCCAATCCCAGGATTACCGTGCATGCACGCTGCGGATCGCCACCGCCCAGGGACTGTGGCCGCTGTGGGTCCGCCTGACATCCCGCACCCTCTCAGAGGAGCTGTGTACTGTGCCCCTTTATATCCTAGGTACTTTGTACATTGTGCATCACCGGGTCGCATAGACCACGGCCCCAAACCAAGTTTGTTCCACCCGTGCGCACAAGTGCTTTCATCACTCCTGAGACGAATCTGTAATTACGTGCATTGTGGCTCTTTGAGCATTTCCCAATTTCGTGTTTAATCTATATAAAGATAGCTATTTTTTATAATTGCTTGTGGTGTCTATTTTGTAGCATCTTTCCTGCGTTGTTGTATATGGTCCTAAATAATTCAGACACTGCCTCTGAGATAAGCCTGTCTGCTCGTGCTACGTTACCACAGGGTTGAGCAGGGGTTATCAAAGGGTGTAGCCCCCTTACTCTGACTTAGGAAGAATGGCCACTATTTGACATCGGCGCCAGCCACTGTCAACTAGAGACCCCCATTTCTAACATTGGTGGGGATCAGGACTTGCATTTATGATCCACATACAATAACCAGTGTATGCTACTAGTGAGGGTAAACCACGTACGGTTTGATTTTGGTTCTATTGCCGACTCTGGTTGCCAGCCAAGTATTTTTTGTTCTGTGCTGACTGATTGCCAGCCACGTAATTTTTTTTTTTTTTGTGTGAAAACCTTTATTGTACATAAAAATCAATACAAACATGGGCCTACAACCACCAGGGCCGGCCGCTAATATGTACATGATCAACAACATCAGGGCAGCAACAGGCCCCCTGGGGCCCAGCCGAATTAACGAGTTACTGAGTACACCTCAGAGATTATCAGGATACATAGATTTTTAGAAATACAAACAAAGAAAAAGAAAATAACAACAAAAAGCAAGGCGGAAACCATCGAAAAAGGGGGCGTCTAACCACATCCGGGGAACTGCACAATACATACTCCACCCTCAGGTGGACAATGAGGATGAGCAAGAGGGAGGTGGGGGCGACGGGAGAACCACAACCGTCTACAGGTAAAATGTAATAGTCCGGGAACCTCAGGATCAGGGGGTCAAGGCAGTATCAGATGTGTCCACGAGGGGGGCGTGCAGATGTTCCCTCGGTACGCGTTCCACTGGCCCCAGATTCTACCCCACGCCCCCGGCTTACCCCGAGACACATACACAGTCTTCTCTCTGCACATGCACCAATCCATGCTCTCCTTCCATACTGACACGGTGGGAGGCCGTTGGGAACCCCAACGCTGTGCGATGTCCCTCTTAGCAATCATGTTCCCAAGGGCCGCCCACCGAGTCTGAGCCGCATTATAGTCATTAGGCTCCCACACGTTCAACAAACATCGGCGAGCCTCGGGCAACAAAGCGACCCCAGTGACGCATTCCATGACAGCATGCACCCGGCGCCAATACTCCGCTACCTCACAGCACTCCCAGAGAACATGGAGAAAAGTGGCGCTGAGCCCACAGCCGCGCCTACAGAGCCCGTCTTCAGAAAAACCCATCAAAACTAAACGAGGGCCAGTCACGTAGACACGGTGGAGAATTTTAAGCTGGACAAGACGGAGACGCGCGGGTATGGCCACTTCCTTAGGGGAGGACAGCGCAGACTGCCAGTCCTCATCGTCCAGTTCCACACCATCCCCGGTCCACGCCTCCTGAAGGCGCACGAGGAGATCCGCCCGCACGTTTATTAGTTTTTTATAGATAAGGGAAATAGTACTGTCGGGCAAGTGACCGTCAAGTATGCGGTCCTCGAGTGGCGAAGACACAGGGACTGCAGTCCCAGCCCCGAAGGCCGAGAGCAAGGCGTGCCGAACCTGGACGTACCGAAAGAACTCCCGCTCACTCAATTCGTACTCACTCTGCAACGCAGCAAAGGATTTAACCGCACCCTTCACCCAAAGGTCACCTACTCTACTGATGCCAATCGTGTCCCAACGCTCGAAGCCCTTCGTCGTGCAGAGGCTTCCCAATCTTTCAGACGCAAACAGAGGGGTCGCACCCGTCAAACGCTCATTCCAGCCCATGGCCACATTCGCAGCCCTCCACACGCGCACAGCAATCTTAGTGGGACCGGTTAAGTTCCTCCCAGCCGATCGAGAATAAAGCGCTCTGTTAAAGTTGCCGCCAGGCAACAAAAATCTATCCATTTCGAAAGCCGGATTCGGACCAGGTGCGTACGTTGCATGGTTAATAGCAGATAGCTGGGAGGCCCAGTAGTACCTCCTGATGTCCGGGAGCGCAATGCCCCCGTCATACCAGGGAAGAGTCAGTTTTGCAAGAGCAATACGTGCACGACCATCCCAAACAAGCCTCCTCTGTAAGCTCTCCACCTCCCGGAAGTAGGCCGCTGGAATAATATCAAAGGAGTTCTGAAGTGCGTAAAGGAATCGGGGAAGAGACATTTTAAAAAGCGCCGCACGACCGAGGGGAGACAAGGGAAGCTTACACCAACGGGCCACGTCTACCCTCAATCTCCGAAGTGGAGAGAGGAGATTATGCTCGTAGCGAATCGCCGGGTCCAATGAGACGTACACCCCCAGGTACGTAAAGCCGGAGTGGGACGCCTTAATAGGAAAACGAGAAGGTAAGAGAGGAAAGTCACCGGATATAGCATAGACACAAGATTTGGACCAGTTAATAATCAAACCAGAGTTCTTGCCGAAGGAAGTAAGGATGTCAAAGAGCACATTGAGTGACTGACGTGGTGAGGTGTGGTACAAAAGAATGTCATCCGCGTACAACGAAACTCGATCCTCGAAGCCAGGGGCCCACCGGATCCCTCTTATCGACGGCTCCCAACGAAGCCAAGCAGCGAGCGGCTCCAAAGCCAGAGCGAAGAGCAGGGGAGACAACGGACACCCCTGCCTAGTGCCTCTCCCAAGAACGAAGGGTTGGGAAACCCTTCCATTAACGACAACCTGAGCCAACGGAGCAGTGTATAAGAGTTTAACCCAACTAATAAATCCCGCCCCGAGTCCAAACTTTGCCAGGGCGGCCCAAAGATACGGCCATTCTATCGTATCAAAGGCCATCGTGGCGTCCAAGGAAACCAAGATGGCCGGCTCTGAGAGATATTCCGCCCTTGCAAGTACGCCATGTAGGCGCCGCAAGTTAAGGGCCGTATTCCGGTGCGGGATAAAACCGGATTGGTCCGGATGAACCAGGTCACAGATAACAGTAAGCAGGCGATTAGCAAGAACCTTGGCAAGGATTTTCGGCTCAGCGTTCAACAGGGAAATAGGCCTGTACGAGGTGCAACGGTCCCGAGGCTTACCGTCCTTGGGAATCACGACTATAGTGGCCAAGCGCTGGTCAGCAGGGAGAGAACCAAGTTCAAGTGACTCCGAAAACATACGACGGAGAAATGGCGCAATTTTATCCGGTTGCAGTTTGTAAAGTTCAATAGGGAGTCCGTTGGGGCCCATAGCCTTGCCTGAGCGAAGGGAACGAATCGCGGTAGCAATCTCGTCGACCGACAACGGGGCATCTAACTGTTCACGCTCATCCACCGACAGGCAGGGCAAAGCAATATCCTTCAACAAGTGACGGGAGTCAGCCTCATCCCTATCAGACACCGGGGAGTACACAGCACGGAAGTAATCAGCGAAACACTCCACAATCTCACCAGGGTCAGTCACACTCACTCCCTCCGACGTCTGAAGCACGGGGACCACTCGATTCACTCTCTCCTTCTTATCAAGCCAAGCAATCAATTTACCCGCCTTATCCCCAGCATCATACAGTCTACCCTGCTGTTCCCTATACATGGTTCGAGCAGCCTCCGTAACAAGGGATTTATATTCGAATTGCTTCAGGCTGAGAGCGTGGAGCCCGTCCTGAGTGACAGCCGTCTCCAAGGCAGCCTCCAACCCAGATATTTCGGCCTCCAACGCAACCACCTCCCCGTTCTTAGCTTTCTTGGCCTCCACGATCAGGGATAGGGCGTGTCCTCGGAGAACCGTTTTGAAAGCCTCCCACAAGGACACAGAGGACAAGACGGACCCCTCATTCTCAAGAAAATACTGGTCAAGCGACTTAATGAGACCCTTGCGGATCTTGGGGTCACGCAGGTACCAGGGGTTAATGGGGGCGACCCGCCCGGCGGATCGCATCCCAGTATCGAAGAGGAGCCACAATGGGGAATGATCGGAAATGCCCCGGGCCAGGTGCTTAACCTCCCGGACCCGGGTGGTCTGGGCCGCTGGCATAAGAAAGTAATCTAGTCTGGAGAGACTCCCGTGAGCCCCGGAGTGAAATGTGTACTGACTCTGTGTCGGATCCACTAGGCCAAAAGTGTCCAAGAACCCGCCGAGCCACGCCTGGGCGGCAGAGAGGGCTCTGGGAGGGTAACGATCCAACTCGCCAGAAATCACGGAATTAAAATCCCCACCCACAAGCAAGAGACTATCAGGAAGTTCAAGTAACATACGACCCACATCAGAGAAAGTGGAGGTCTGGAGGCCCGGGGGAACATAGACCGAGACCAATGAAAGAGTCTGACCCTCCCACCGTCCAGTCAAGGACGCATAGCGCCCTCTATCATCAAGAGTAACTTTGTCAATCTCAAGCGGGAGGGAAGATCGCAGTAAGATGCCCACCCCTCTGGATCCAGTGGTGAAGCCAGAATGCGCAACCAATCGGTAGCCCCCCCTGTTCATGGCATGACATACATTACCCACCAAGTGCGTCTCTTGAAGGAATACCACATCAGGGGCCAATCGGCGCAAAAATTGCAACACCACCCCACGTTTGATACGGTCCCCCAATCCGTTGACGTTCCAAGACATGAGTTTCAACCCGTCCCCACCCCCCATCCCAACACAAGAAGCTGGAGTCCCCGGGCACGCAGCCAGACACCTAAAACTGAAAGGAAACAAACACACCGCCTTGAAAAGAAAAAACACACAACCCAACAACCACTGTCCCCCTCCCACCCCCACGCCATTACAACTCCCCCCACCCTGCACCCCTGCGGACTATACAGCCCCCCCAACTTGCAGTGTGCCTGTCGCCCTAACAATCCCATGCTACAAAAAGACCCTAGAGGAGGGAAGGGACCCGTCCCCGCCCGCATCCAAACAGCACATTAGTAGACAAAATATACAATTGAAGTAGAACCTGGCTGGGCGCAGAAGGAAATGTCAAAGTAGGACCAAGAATCATTCCTGCGGAGGCCCTCCGCCCTCAGCACCGCCAGTACGCCCAGATCGTTCGCCCCGGTCCGGCAGGGAGTCTAACCAGTCACTCACAATATCAGGGCGTTCAAAAAAGATAGTCCGATCTTCATATTCCACACGAAGCCTGGCAGGGAAAAGCATAGAGTATTTAAGTTCCAAATCTCGAAGACAGCGCTTCACCCCCTGAAAGCCCATTCTCTGTTTCTGAACGAGTTGGGTGAAGTCCGGAAAGAAGTTAACGGAGGCATTCTCATAGTTAACTGGGCCGTGTACCCTCGAGGCCTGCAGGATCGCATCCCGGTCTCTGTAGTGAAAAAGTTTGGCAATAATAGGCCTCGGGGGAGCTCCTGGTCGAGGCCTACCGCCCGGGACACCATGAGCACGCTCCACGGCAAAGAACTTGCTCAGGCCTGAAGAAGCAAGATGATTGAGGACTAGATCTTCGACCATGAGGTCCACCGGACGATTGTCGAGAGTCTCCGGCACACCTATGACGCGGATATTATTGCGTCGTGCCCGACCCTCGAAATCCTCCAGCCGGCGGGACATCGTGTCGTTCTCTAACTTTAGATCGCCAAGAGTTGCCTGGAGGTCTGATACATCCGTGACAAGCGTGGACGTCCTCAAGTCCAGCGATTGAACCCTCTCGTTAGTCTTAGAGAGATCCGCCCGAATTAGCGTGACATCAATGGCAACCGTGTCAATTTTACGGGCCAGAGCCTCGTACTGCAGGGCCATGGTCTCCCTTATGCCGTTGATGGCACCCATAACGTCTTGCAGCGACAATTCCGTGGGCACGGACGGGCCACCACCAGAGTCCTCCACGGCGGCACTCGCTGGCCCAGGGGATCCTTTACCCTGGGTATAACGATCCATGATGTTACTCTGGACTGGTCCCCCACGGTGGGATGTCTTGGTCCTCCGTTTCTCGGGATCCCCCTTGCCCGCCATGTTAAGCGATGCTCACCGGAGGGGTCCGCCAGGACCGATAGCAAAGGGGTGCCAGCAGATCAGACACCGACTGTCCGAGAGCCCGCTCAGAAAAGTGGAGAAAAAGGCACAAATCAGTCCAGTACAAAGGCCGGAGGACGCCCCAGTCGCGCGAAGCAGCTCCTCAATCAGGCCCTGCAGAAGTGCAAAAGCGAAACCGAAAGTGGGTGCGCGGTCATTGGCAAGGCTCCGATGCCGTTGTTGTTCAACTACTCCCCGGCCCCACAGTTCACCAAAGCACCGGGCACAGCTTCCAGGTGGGCCTCCAAAATGCAAGACGCTATATTTCAGGTCTCCCAGGTCCGATTTTCGTTCTGAAAAGAGTTATGGATTTAGCCAAGGTTCATCTTCCAGAATCCGTTCACAAATCCAGGATAATGTCAGGATAAGTTGCGAGGAGCGGCAAGGGTCCGGGGAGCCCTGTGCCTACGCGTCCATCTTGGTTGCGCGCTAGGCTCCTCCCAGCCAAGTAATTTTTGTTGTTCTGTGCGAACTGTGATTGTCAGCCAGGTAATTGTTTTTGGGTTCTGTTCTATTGTTGACTGTAGTTACCAGTCATGTCTACAATGGGTAGGCCAACCTTCAATACTTCGAAGGACCTCCTCTTTGAGGAAGATCGGTTAGAAACATATACTGCCAAACAGCTGAAGTCTTTTTGCAAGCGATTCACCGTCCATGTTGCGGGCCTCTCTAGGAAGGAGGAATATCAGAAGACCCTTAAGGCCTGGATGGAGGCAAGAGAGTCCGCCAGGAATGAGGAAGAGAACGCTGGAGGGCAGCAGGATGAGGAAGTGGGTTTAGTGGGAGGTAAGGCACTTTCCAACCCAGGTACTAGTGTGTCCTCAAAGAGTGTCTCCAGAAGAGATGGAGGACAGAGCGAGAGATAGGAGGCATAGTTTGGAGATGGCCAAACTGGAAAGTCAGAAGGACCTAGAGAGCAAAAAATTGGATATTGAGAATAATAGGTTGGCATTTGAACTGGAGATAATGAAACTTGAGCATTAGAGAGTATTGAGGGAATTGGAGATCAAAGCTAAGAGTTTGGAGATCTCCCCCTCTGGTGGCAGCATACCTTTAGTACCTACCGAGAGTAGAGTGTACATACCCAAGGATGTCATCAAGGATTTCCATAAGAGTGAGGATATTGGGCAATGGTTTGCCGCATACGAGATAGCCATGGTGTCCCACCGGGTCCCTGAGAAGGATTAGGGAGCGGGGTGGTGGGGACGCTTTGTGAGTGAGGGGAGGGATACCTTGTTAGACCTGCCTGGGCAGCGCAGGATGGTGTATGCCCATATGAAAGAGGCCTTGATGACGCGTTATGACTTGACCCCAGAAATGTACAGGCAGAGATTTAGGACCTGCAAGAAGCTGGAGGGTACCACTTGGGTTGAATATGTGTCTCTTTTGCAGAGCAATGGATCGCTGGGTAAAAGGTAGCAAAGTGGAAACCTTTGAGCAATTGTATGATTTGTTCGCATGGGAGTATTTATCTAGTAACTGTTTTCCAGAGCAACACCAGCACCTTGTTGATAGCAAGCTCACTAACCCTAGGAAGCTTGCTGAGGAGGCAGACTGCTGGGTGAGCACCCGGGTTCGCAAGGGTCTTGTGGGAGACTTCGCCAAAGGTGGGCAGGGTCCCCAGAGGAGAAGTGGGGGGGGGACAGGGGTAAACAGAGAGTGTTCCAGAAAGGGCCCCAAAATAATTCCCCAGGGAACCAAGGAGTGGTGTCCCAGCCTCCCCCTGAAAAGAAACCAGTGCCCCTGACAGGTAGGCCTTTTCAGAGGGGGCCCCTTACTTGCTTTAAGTGTGGTCAAGTGGGCCACAGGTATTAAGATCCTCAGTGTCCTCTGAAGGACACCAATGCACCACCCCGTGCACCCCCCCACCAGATTGCCAGTGTAGCCCTGGAAGGGGAAGAGATGGGTGTCCGAAGTGGGTGGGATCCCGTAGAATTGACCCTTGTCTCGCTATGAGACTTTGAGAAGGTCCCTAACCCCGCACTGCCTGCTATCACTAAGAAGTACAGGCAGTGGGTAACAATCAATGGCCATAGGGTGGAGGCTCTGAGGGACACAGGAGCTAGTGTGACTTCTGGCAGCTCCCGGTTGGTGTCCAAAGAGCAGATTGTCCCCCATGCATTCTGCCCAGAAGTGTCAGCAGACAACTCTGAGAGCCAGTGTGAAGTGGCTCAAGCTCCCTTTGAGTGAGGGGGGGGGGTCTCAAGAACTCTCCAAGTAGCTGTGAGGCCAGCCATGCCGGTAGACTGTCTGTTGGGCAACGATTTAGAGAACTCCCGTGGGCTACGGTGGAGAGGAAGTCCCATTTGGAAATGTTGGGTCTGCCTGAGTGGGCGTGTGCGACCACTCGGTCCATGGCAGCCAGTAAGGATGTTCAGAAGGACCTGGAGCCTGAAAGTATGGCTCAGGCCCCTGCCTTAAAGAGAAGGGGTAGGGGGCGCTGGAAACCTGCCCCCATGGTTCCCACGGTCCAGGAAGGAACAGACCTTGAGGGGGATGCCCTGGAACCTACAGGGGAACAAGTAGACAAACTGGGGGACTTACCAGAGCTGACCCATTGGCAGTAGGAAGGAGGGCCCACCAGGGAGGAATTTTGTGAACAGCAGAGAACGTGCCCTTCTCTTGAGGGACTGCGGCGGCCCAGGCAGCAGGTGATCAGTCAGGATCACATCTGATCTATTGGGAGAATGACCTTTACAGCGAGCCTAAGGCTGCTGAGCCTGGGTCAGCCTGTGTGATGGTGGTACCCCGGCGCTTCAGAGCCTTCCTACTGGGGTTGGCTCACGATGTGCCATTGGCCGGGCATCTGGGGCAGAGCAAGACCTTTGAGAGGCTGGTCATCCACTTTTATTGGCCCTTAGATGCGCAAGAGCTCAGATGCTCACTGCAGGACATGTGAGACTTGCCAGGCAAGTGTAAAGAGCGGGGGGAAGAGCAAGGCCCCGCTCCAGCCCTTCCCGGTTGTCAGTACTCCATTCGAGCGAGTGGGCATTGACATTGTGGGGCCTCTGGACCCCAAGACAGCCATAGGCAGCAGGTTCATCCTGGTCTTGGTGGACCATGCCACCCGGTACCCTGAAGCCATCCCCCTCAGGACAGTGACAGCCCCCGTGGTGGGACGTGCACTGATGGGGATTTTCTCCCGTGTGGGATTCCCCAGAGAGGTGGGGTCCGATAGGGGTACTAACTTCATTTTCAAATATATGAAGTCTCTGTGGGGGGAGTGCGGAGTAACGTACAAGTTCACGACTCCTTACCACCCCCAAGGTAACGGGCTGGTTGAGAGATTCAACCGGACCCTTAAGGGCATGATTATGGGCCTAGAGGAGCCCATGAGGTGTAAGTGGGACGTTCTCTTGCCATGCCTATTTGCTTACCGTGAGGTGCCACAGAAGTCTCTAGGGTTCAGTCCCTTTGAACTGCTCTATGGTCACCCAGTAAGAGGGCCTCTGACTTTGGTCAAGGAAGGCTGGGAGCAATCTCCCAGGAAGCCTCCCGGGATGTGTTTAGCTACATGCTGGCCTTCTGGAACCAAACTCGACGTTTCCGAAAACTTGCTGAGGCAAATCTGGAAATCAGCCAGGAAGAGATGAAACGCTGGCACGATCAGAATGCCACTCTGATCGAGTTTCAGCCTGGTCAAAAGGTGTGGGTCATGGCCCCAGTGGAGCCCTGTGTCCAGGATAAGTGGACCAGCCCCTTTCAGGTGGTGGAGCGCAAGAGTCCTCTTAGATACTTGGTGGACTTGCAGTCTTCCAGGAACCCTCTGCGGGTCCTGCATGTCAACCGCCTGAAGCCCCGCTTTGAGAGGTCTGAAGTGGGCATGCTACTAGCTACAGATGCTGGAACGGAAGAGGAGAGTGAGCCTCTTACTGACCTCCTGTGGGCAGAGGAGAAAGATGGGTCAGTGGAGGGCGTGGTCCTCTCCACCACACTGACCCCTGAACAGCAGAGTGATTGTCGCAAACTGTTTGGGCAATTCAGTGATCGGTTCTCCCTGGTGCCTAGTGTCACCGATTGGTGTGTAAATGAGGTGGACACTGGGGATAGTCCTCCCGTGAAGCATAAGGCTTACCGAGTGACTGACCGGGTCAGAGCGTACATTAAGGAGGAGGTCTCCAAAATGTTTGCTTTAGGGGTGATTGAGTCCTCTAGCAGCCCTTGGTCCAGCCCAGTGGTCCTGGTACCCAAGGCTGCGGTGCCTGGTGCCACCCCAGAACTTCGGTTCTGCGTGGACTACCGAGGTATCAATTCAGTCACCAAGACTGACCCGCACCCCATCCCCAGAGCTGATGAGCTCAGATCAGCTAGGGGCTGCACGGTATCTCAGCACGTTTGATTTGACGTCCGGGTTCTGGCAGATCGGGCAAAGGAGCTGCCGGCGTTCTCCACGCCTGACGGGCACTACCAGTTCCGGGTGATGCCCTTTGGGATGCAGAATGCCCCTGCCACCTTCCAGAGGTTGGTCAACAGAGTGTTGGTTGGGCTGGAAGATTTCAGCGCCGCCTAACTGGATGACATTGCAGTGTTTAGTTCCTCATGGGAGGGCCACCTCTGGGAAGTGTTGATGGCACTGTGAAAGGCAGGCCTCACAATCAGGCAAGCAAGTACCAGATTGGGCAGGGTTCTGTGGTGTACTTAGGACATCAGGTGGAGAGCAGCCAGGTGGCACCCCTGCAAACCAAGATTGAAACCATCCTGGCTTGGGAGCACCCAAGGACCCAGACATAGTTGAGCCTTTTTAGGACTCTCAGGTTATTACAGGAGGTTTGTCAAAGGGTATGGCAACATTGTTGCACCCTTGACTGAGCTGACTTCTAAAAAGCAGCCAAAGATTGTGAACTGGACTGACCTGTCAGAAAGCTTTCGATGCCCTGAAGACTGCCATGTGCTCCGCACCAGTACTCCAGACGCCCAACTTTTCAAAGGAATTTGTTGTCCGGACAGATGATTCAGAGCATGGTGTGGGGGCCGTTCTGTCACAGATAAATGAGGAGGGCCTAGACCAACCTGTGGCTTTCATTAGTAGAAGGTTGCTTCCCCGGGAACAGAGATGGAGTGCAATTGAACGCAAGGCATTTGCTGTTGTCTGGGCACTGAAGAAGCTGAGACCATACCTGTTTGGGACTCACTTCCAGGTTCAGACAGACCACAGGCCCCTCAGATGGTTGATGCAGATGAGGGGGGAGAATCCAAAGTTGTTGAGGTGGTCCATTTCTCTACAGGGTATGGAGTTTACGGTGGAACACCGCCCTGGTACAGAACACGCCAACGCTGACGGTCAGTCCAGATTTTTCCACCTCAGTGATGAGAACTCCCAGGGGGTGGGTAGTTCTCCCCACATTTCAGCTGGAGGGGACGCGCGTTAGACCTGGCACCATTGGCGTAGGTCTCCCTTTCATTTTTGTCATTTATGTTTCCTTCATGGTTGCTGGCGTTAGATGTTCTGGGCGCAAATGCTCCTTATTATAAAATAACAGATGTACCGGTGTAGTCCTAGTAGTACCAAGGAACATGCTAGGGAGGTCGAATTTGGTATGCTTCCGCTCCAAATATTAACGTGCATCTGGTAGTAGTGATTGTCTTTATGTTCTGCATGTGCGACTGCCGCTTTTGGAAAGTAGGTATCTTTTTGTCTGAGTCTTCTTGTGTGTTTCACTGGTATGTGTATTGGTTGTCTGGTTTAGAGGGGCAGGGCAGGCCGGGCCGACCTCGGTCGAATGGAGCAATCTGCCGTTGAAGTATGGGGAGGGGTGACCCCTTTGATCTGAGCAGGGCTGTGCCTGGCAAGGTGATTGATGGCTCCACCTCCCGCTGGGTGTCTGATGGTGGGCCCCTCTCCCTGAAAGGGAGGATGCAGCCTCGTAAATAAAGTGACACAAGTCGACACCAAACTGGCTCTGGCCGGGTCGAGTGATTTGTGACTCAAGAACAAAGACTTTTGGGGTATAAAGATCTGAGCTGAAACCCCTTCGTGGTGTGTAACTTCGGGATGCCAAGACGAACCTCTGGCCGTGTAAACGAGAGGGAGAGGACTTTGAAACTTTGATCCATCCACTGAAGCAACTACCCAAGGGCCTCAATTGAGCTTGCCTCCTGCTGAAGTCTCAGGGACATTAGACTTCATTCATCAGCAGCCTGGATTCTTGAGAGGAATCCTACTCACAGGTGAGGCCTGTGTCCAGAAATCCAGGGCCTCTGGATCTACTGTGGGGAACGCCGCATTTGCCTTGCCTACGGAAACTATTGCTATCGCCATTGCGGGCCGCTGCAGCTGAGGAGCTGTGCCGCTGAGTGCCCGCATAGGCCTTGCTACGAGATCCATTGTTGACGCCATTGTGGGCCGCTGCAGCCAAGGGGCTGTGCCGCTGAGTGCCTACCTTGGCCTTGCTACGAAAAACCTTGTTGTCGCTATTGTGGGCCGCTGCGAAGCAGTGCCGCTGGGTGGCCGCATCTGCCCTACTACGAGAATACGTACAACCACCACTGTGGGCCGCTGCAGCCCGAGGAGTTGGGTCACTGCAGGCCCGCATTGGCTTTAAGAGTCCTTACTATCACTGTTTTGGGCCGCCGCCATCGAAAAGCGGTGCCGCTGAATGCCGAACCCTACCTTGCCGCAAAGAATCATCGCTATCATGGGCCTCTGCAGCTGAAGAGCTGCGCCGCTGAGTGCCCACGCTAGCTCCACATCGAGAGCCTTGCCAACTTCCTCATGCGCCGCTGGGTGCCGCTTTCACGCCCATCCCAGGATTACCGTGAGTGCACGCTGCGGATCGCCACCGCCCAGGGACTGTGGCCGCTGTGGGTCCACCTGCCATCCCGCAGCCTCTCTGAGAAGCTGTGTACAGTGCCCCTTTATATCCTAGGTACTTTGTACATTGTGCATCACCGGGTTGCATAGACCGTGGCCCTGAACCAAGTTCGTTCCACCCGCACGCACAAGTGCTTTCATCGCTCCGGAGACGAATCTGTAATTACGTGCATTGTGGCTCTTTGAGCATTTCCCAATTTCGTGTTTAATCTATATAAAGATAACTATTATAATTGCTTGTGGTGTCTATTTTGTAGCGTCTTTCCTGCGTTGTTGTGTATGGTCCTAAATGCTTCACACACTGCCTCTGAGATAGGCTTGTCTTCTCGTGCTACGTTACCACAGGGTTGAGCAGGGGTTAGAAAAGGATGTAGCCCCCTTAGTCTGACTTAGGAAGAAGGGCCACTATTTGACATAGGCGCCAGCCACTGTCAACTAGTGACCCCCATTTCTAACAACAACCTATAAATGTTGTGACAGTAAGGCCCTGCTTGGCCAGTGGAAAAGAGAAAATTAGAACATCAGACAACTTGGCATGTAAGGGCTGGATATATCGTGAAATACAAACTTCCCCCAGCATACCGCATAGATGGCTTTAGTCAAGGGATGCGCTGCTGCCAAAGTGACATAATACATCAGGGAGAAGATCGAAGGCTGTCAACTGGTGCAGTTGAATCTCCAAGCACAAAGGTACTAACTGTGGAGACTCAGATGCAGAACTTTGCCCTGTTGCGACACGCAATCCTCCTGAAGAGGCAGCTTGATCAGAGGCCAAATGATCATGGCTAGCAGTTCTGGGTACCAAACTCTCCTGAACCAATTCAGAGCCACTAATATGACTTGGGCCCAGTTGTTACTGATCTTCTTTAGATCCCTGGTCAGGAGAGGTAGGGGTGGAAAGGAGTACAGGAGTCTCAAGCCCAAATTCAGACAGAAGACTTCTCCAAGCGAGAACTGCCTTGGGAACTCCAACACAAAGCTTTGGACACTGCACGTTCCACATGGCAAGAAGATTGAGACAGAAAGATGCCCTTTGACACCTCTGAGTGCAGCTGTCATTCGTGATTCGATAGAGATCGTCGTCTGATCTTTTCTGACCAGGGAGATGACCTGATGACGCAACCAGTTCCAGAGGCACAGAGCATTGTAGCACAAGATCCCCAACCCCACTTCGTCCTGATTGTTGCAGTACCACATGGTGTTGGTGTTGTCCATAAGAACCTGCACCAGCTCTACCTGGATGGATAGAAGGAAGACTTTCAATGCCAAACTAATCGCTCACAACGCCAAGTTGATGTGAAGGTGGGTTTCTGGCAGAGCAATCTGATCTCCACCTCTCCTAGATGACCTCTGCTACTCAGAAGAGATGCATCAGTCATGACCATCTGCTCTGAGTGGGCTAGGGAGTGGGGTCTGTCAAAGGTCCAATTGCAGTCCAGCAGCCACTAATGCAGATGTGCTGCAGTCTCCTTCGTCACCTGGATGGAATAGGAGAGGTTTCCTTTGTGCCAAGCTCACTTAGACTTCAGATACTGCTGTAGAACCCACATGTGCCACCAGGGATGGTCCACTAGCAAGAGACCAAGAAGCCTCAGAGCTGCTCTCACGGAGACCCAGGTCAAAGGTTGACTCATCGGGATTTTAGCACAAATGACCTAGACTCATTGAGGCGAAGGATTTAGGTGTGACTTCAGCATGTTGATTGAAAATCCCAGAGATGTACACATGTTGACAAGTATCTGGAAGTAGTTGACAACTATTTGAGGTGAGCCCACCTTGACCAACCAGCCGTCAAGATATGAAAAGACTGGTATTCACAACCGTTGAAAATGGCAAGTAACTACCACCATTACTTTTGTTAACACACATGGGTTGCTGGTAAGGAGGAAAGGGAACACTACAAGAGGAAAATGCTTCTGGCCCACCTGAAATCACAAGTAACCTCTGCACGACTGCAGGACAGGAATGTGGAAATAAGTGGCCTGCAAATTCAACTCCACCATCCAGTTGCCTGAATCCAGGGCAGGCAGAACTTGAGGCAAGGTGGGCATCCTGAACTTGTCCTTCTTGAAGACGTTCAGAGGGCTAGTGCCTAGAATAGGGTGAAGGCCTCAGTCTTTTCTTTGTCACACGCAGTAGTGGAAGTAGCAGCTAGTCCCATCCTCTGATGCCAGTTACCTCTCCATGGCTCCCTTCTCAAAGAATACTTAAAATTCCCTTTGCAGAATGGGCAAGTAGTTCAAGAAGCTGCTGTGGTGTAGGTAGTATGTTTGGAGGGGTGGAAAGAAAGGGTAGGGCATAACAGTGTTGGACAATCTAAAGCACCCATTTGTCTCATGTGATGCAATATCATCCATGGAGGTAAGGAAAATGCTACTTACCGGTTTGCATCTGTTCTTGGCATGTAGATCTGCAGAGTTGTACACTTTGCATAGATCGCCATATAGTATTGGGCTCAGATGCTTGCACCTTGTTGTCTTGGAAGAAGTCTTTTGTAGTCATGAAATAGGTGACTCCTCCCTTGTACGATAGTGCGCATGGGCATCGACTCCATCTTCAGATTGTTTTTTGCCATAAAGAGAAATTATGGCGTTAGTAACAAATATAAGAGATGTCCATGTAAGTGTATCTTATTAAGATAATACTGGAACAGATACAGGTCCCGGGGAGGCGGGTGGGCGTGTACAACTCTGCAGCTCTACATGCCAAGAACAGATGCACACTGGTAAGTAGCATTTTCCGTTCGAGGCATATGAGCTGCAGATTGTACACTTTGCATAGGCTGTATAGCAGTGTCTCCCCTAGCGGTGGTCACCTGAATCTGTTGCAGTGGTTTGAAAAAGTGTATTAAGAACAGCCTGGCCTAAAGAAGCCTGTTGCTTTGCCTGCACATCAACACAATAGTGTTTGGTGAAGGTGTGTGGTGTAGACCATGTTGCTGCCTTACAGATGTCATCTAAGGGAACGTTCCCCAAGAATGCCATGGAGGCCCCTAGTTTGCGTGTGGAATGCGCTCTAGGGGGAATGGTTAATGTGCGTTTAGCCTTTTGGTAGCATATTTAAATGCATTTGACTATACACCTAGCAATCTCAGCTTTGGAGAAGGGGTTTCCTTTATGAGGTGGTGGGAAAGCTACAAACAGCTGTTTTGTCTTTCTAAAGGTTTTAGTCCTGTCAATATAATAAAGAATGGCTCTTTTGACGTAAAGTGTGTGAAGAGCTTTCTGCTACTGAATCTGAGTTTTGGAAAAATACTGGTAACTCTACTGATTGGTTAAGATGAAAAGCAGAGATTACTTTGGGAAGGAATTTTGGGCTTGTTCCAAGAAGCACCTTGTTACGATGGATTTGTAAGAATGGTTCTTGTATGGTTAAATCCTGGATCTCACTTACTCCCCTGAGAGAGGTGATTGCCAATAGGAAAGCTACTTTCCAAGTAAGGAATTGCAATTCACATTTGTGCAGAGGTTTAAATGGTGGACCCATGAGCCTAGTAAGGACAATATTTAAGTACCATACCGGAGATGGTGGTACTCTGGGAGGAATTACTCTTTTAAGGCCTTCCATAAAAGCTTCAATTTCAGGTACTCTAAACAGTGACAAGGGTTGGCTGTACTGTAAGTAAGCGGCAAGAGCGGCTAGATGTAATCTTATGGATAAATATGCTAGATTACATGTCTGTAAATGCAGCAAGTGGAAAGTGATGTCCTGGATTGAAGAATCCAGTGGGTCAATTTTATTGTTATTACAGTAAATAACAAATCCTTTTAATTTTTCTGCTTAACAGGCTCTAGTAGTAGGGCGTCTAGCTTCTTTAATAATGTTCATACAGTCCGGTGGAAGGTTAAGGCAACTGAACTCTAGGACTTCAGGAGCCAGATTGCGAGATTCAGTTGCCCTGGATCGGGGTGTCTTAGGTCTCCATGGTTCTACGTTAGTAGTTTCGGGGAGAGACGCAGTTTTTGGTGTGGAACCATTGAGAGTTCTAGAAGTGTGGTGAACCACGGTTGCCGTGCCCATGTAGGAGCAACGAGGATCATTTTGAGAGACTGTTGCCTGAGCTTGCATATTACTAGCGGAATGAGTGGGAGTGGCGGAAAAGCGTACGCAAATCTGCCAGACCAGTTCATCCATATTGCATTGCCCTTGGACGACGGGTGTGGAAACCTGGCGGCGAAGGTTGGGCATGTTGCGTTTATGTGTGGTGAACAGATCTATGTCTGGGTGGCCCCACATTTGGAAAAATGGTTGAAGAACCTGTGGATGAAGTTCCAATTTGTGAAGTTGTTGTGTCTGACGACTGAGCAGATCTGCAATCTGATTGTGTATTCCTGGAAGATGTTCTGCTAGGAGATGTATGTTTTGCAGGATGGACCATCGCCATGTGTTGCGCTAGTTGAGAAAGCTGCAATGAGTGTGTTCCCCCTTGTTTTTATATGTAATACATTGCTGTCATGTTGTCCGTCCGAACTAGGACGGTTTTGTTGAGGAGATGTGGTTGGAATGATTTTAGCGACAGGAATATTGCTAGTAATTCTAGGTGATTGATGTGGAGCACTTTTTGTTGAGTGGTCCATCTGCCCTGGACTGTTCGGTTTAGGAGGTGGGCTCCCCAGCCGGTGAGGGATGCGTCTGATGTTAGTACTATCTGTGGAACTGGCTCTAGGAACGCCCGCCCTTTGGATAGGTTTTGTGTGTTCCACCACTGCAGAAAGTGATGTGTGCGGCTGTCCACTAACACTAGATCTGTAAGTTGACCTTGAGCCTGGTTCCACAGACGTGCTAAGCACTCTTGTACAGGGTGCATCTGGAGTCTTGCGTGAGGTACAATGAAAACACAAGAGGCCATCATTCCTGCTAGCTGCATAAACACTCAAGCTGGAAGGGAGTGTTGAGGTTGAAACCTTTTGATGAGGGTTTGTATACTGGCTATTCTGGCAGGACTGGGGTATGCCAGAGCTTTGAAAGGGTTTGTGGCCCCTAGATACTGATGTAAGTAGGAGGGCTGCAGGTGGGATTTGGTGTAGTTTATTGTGAACCCCAAATAGTGTAGTAGCTGAATTGTTTGGTAGGTGTGCTGTACACACTGCTTGGGTGACTTGGCTTTTATTTGCCAGTCGTCCAGGTACGGGAACACATGAATGTGTGGTCTTCGCAAGTGCGCGGCTACTACCGCCAGACACTTTGTGAAGACCCTGGGTGCTGTTGTTACTCCAAATGGCAGGACCTTGAACCGATAATGGTGGCAGTCCACTGTGAACCTTAGATATTTTCTGTGAGCAGGGTGTGTGGGAATATGGAAGTAGGCGTCCTTGAGATCTAATGCGGCAAGGAAGTCGCCTTGTTGAAGCAGTGGAAGGACTTGTTGAAGAGTGATCATGTGAAAATGATCTGACAATGTAGAAATTTAGGGGTATGAGGTCCAATATTGGTCTGAGGGAGCCATCCTTCTTGGGGATTAGAAAGTACAGTGAATACACCCCTGTTCCTTGATGCTCTAGGGGAACTGGTTCAATTGCGTGTTTTTGAAGCCTGGAGATAACCTCTTGTTTGAGAAGCGATAGATGTTCCGTGGACATGGGACGCTGTTTGGGTGGTATGTTGGGGGGGAGTAGCATCAAGTTCCAGGCAGTAACCATACTGGATAATTTGTCTTACCCACCTGTCTGTGGTGATGGAGTTCCACATAGTTAGGAACTGTGATAGTCTTCCCCCGACTGGAGTGGAATGGTCTGGGGGGAAGTGGAGGGAAGTCACTGTTTTGTGGTGGGGGAGTTGCAAGTGTTAGACCCGCGACGTCTCCCTCTGCCGTTATTGCCTCTGTAATTTCCTCTACAATAACCTCTGTTAGGAGAGGTGTGGGTGGGATTTTTGTAATTGGAAGAGGCGGTGTCCGTGCCAATGGATTTTGAGGAGCCCCTATAAAAGGAGCGACGAAAGGAACCTCTAGTAGCTGTGGTCTGTAGAGACCCCATGGATTTGGCTGTTTGTGACAATACTGGCGAGGGGAGGGAGTTTTTTTACGAGTCAAAGGGAATCGAACAATGTCGACCCTGGAGCGCAGCAAACTGCATTTGAACCAGATGGCGGAAAAAAACAATCTGAAGATGGAGTCGATGCCCATGTGCACTATTGTACAAGGTAGGAGTCACCTATCTCGTGACTACAAAAGACTTCTTCCAAGACAACAACAAGGTGCAAGCATCTGAGCCCAACACTAGATGGCGATCTATGCAAAGTGTACAATCTACAGCTCTACAGCTCATATGACTAGAACATAATTATCCAACCTTCAAACATGTTGTGACCTTGTGCTGTTAAAGGTAAACTTAAGGGGTTTTGCAGTGGCAGCAGACTGGGTAGTTCATTACTCGTGAGGGCCTAGATGCTGTTGGCTCGGTCCCCAGGAGGTCTCAAAGGTCTGTTGTTGGGGAGGCAAAGTTGGTCTTGGTAGCCCTACCTTAGCTACAGAAGGAGCAGCAGGAAGAATGGGGCATCCCAACCTCCAGGCGATGATTCTGCTATCCTTAAACGGCTTGAGCGTTAAATCTGCCTGGTCACCACACAGGCGAGTGCTATCGAATGGCATGTCCATAAGGGATACCTGGACAACCCTCGATTAACTAGTTGACCTCAGCCAGGTGTGGTAGTGAAGCGCCACAGATGAAGCATTCACTTTATCTAGCGAGTTTGTATTCAGTTCGCAGCATATCGTGAACTGTACTGCATCCCTGCCATCGCCAATAGCCTAGGTCAGGATGGCTTGGGCTTCCCCGGAGACCATTGGCAGCACTTGTGCTACTGAGTCAAAAACTGTGTGAGAATACTGACCTAAGAGGCATGCTGTGTTCACTGACCGCAGTACAAGGCTAGTGGAAGAGAAAAAACATCTGGTCAAAGGTGTCAAGCCTCTTGGATTCCTAATATGGTGATGTGGAAGGGAACGTGCCAGGGTTAACTTTGGACATGGAGGACTGGATGACCAGGCTTTATGGGGTGGGGTCCCCAAGGAGTAGGGTGATGGCGGCGGGCTATCGTCCTGTGCACAAGTGCGCCTGTGCACGTGCTTGGCCCAGGCCCTTAACAGAACATCAGCGAGGGCTTCGTTAAAGGGGAGTAACGGTTATGCGGGGGCTACCATGGGATGGAGCCCCTTTGTGCAGATGCAGCTCGACTGCCACTGAGGATCCCAGCTGTCATCAGTAGCATCATGGCAAATGAGGCCACCCATAGGCACACAAGGTGGTAAGATCAGGTAAGTGTCTGGTGACGTGTCAAGACCACTGACATCAGCCACTTCCTCATACAAATTATCCTTGGCCCAAGGGTGCCTTAATGGGGTCAGGAAGACAATAAGGTCTTTAGATCCAACCCAATCGTACTCTCCACAGGGTCTGTCAAGAAAAGGGCACTGTCTCAAACCTTGAGGGTCTGGATACACCGGAGGTGATGACAGATGAATCAAGCTCCTCATTGGAGTCAGGAATGATGATTGGGTCGATGCTGCCAACAAACTCATGTGAAGCTCATGTATTTGTGACCAGAGCTGGTCCGGGTCCAAGAAAGGATCCAAAGGGCCAAAATGGTGCTGAGGGCCATTGGCAGAAATCCAGTTGGGCACCTTTCAAAATCAAAACTCCTTCGGTGGGAAGGGGGTCATTCTAGATTTGGGAAATTCAGGAAGGAATGAGCAGACACAGATTCAGCCTCTGCATGGGAAATGTGGGAGCTAGGGCAAAAACTAATTTCTTTCCCACAACTCGTCCGATGAATAGGACCAGCTCAATGAAGTCAGAGCATTTCAACTTCTTGGCCGCCTCCTCCTTCGATTTATCAGATGAAGATTTAGACCTCGACAATGACTGACAGGAGAGTATCCGAGAATAAGCCTGGGGCCATCAATGTAACTGGGACCTGGAGCGGTGCAGTTATCCTGTGCCGAGCAACCAGGAGGTTCAAGGCACGCTCCTTGAACACCTTGGGGTTCCTCGCACACTAGTCTTAAAAGGCTTTGGAGTTGTTGCCTGGCTCCAGGCATCGTAAGCAAACCAGGTGTGGGTCTGTCACAGGCTCTATAGGGTTAAAAACCCACAGGTTTTTTAGGGGCTACTTTTTTTTAAAAAGCAGCCAAAAAAGGACAGGTAGCTCTTCTGGTTTTGGTGTGATGGCGTGCAAACAAAATAACTGATGTTAGCATTTTAGGGTGATACCTATATAGGCCCTGTGCACATCACATGTGGTGCAGGCCGATCGCGCCACCTACTAGTGCACAGAGGTACTGCTCAAGATTTTACGGATTGAGTCGGTGAGAAATTGGGGTGTATTATGTGGTGTGGTTGTCCTAGCTCACCATATAATACAATTAAAAGCGAGGGCCAGTAGGTTTCATTTGCTAAACCTCTAGCTCAATCGTGGGTAGCTGTAGCTCTGAGCAGCAAGGGTTACACGAAGGAACAATTGTGAAGTTTTTAAACCGCACCAAAATAATTGAAGAAATACATGACACTCAAGAAATCAGACACCAATTTATAGAAAGCCCGTAAAAGCATGACTGTGGCGTGGACGCGCAGTAGAGCCAGTATGGTCCTCTGGTTCAGACCGCTGGCATGCTGATAAAACTTGTGGAAATTTTAAAAAGTTTTATCTAGCTTTAAATCAATTTTAAGGATACTATTGTGAATTGAACAGTGGGAAGTGTTTACATTCTGTGTGTTATCGGCAGGCCCTAGGGGAACAAGAGGAAGCACACTTGCACTTTAAGCCTTGCTAGAGATGCCACTGAGGTAGGCGTTCTCGCTTATTATTTTCTACACCCATAAAAGCATGACCATGGCGCGGACATGCAGTTAACACAGTATGGTCCTTAGGCTCAGACCACAGTCACGCTAATCAAACTGGAGGGAATTTGAAAAGTAGCATCTAGCTATGAATCAATTTTAAGGTTACTATTGTGAATTGAATTGTGTGAAGTGTTTACATTCTGTGTGTTATCAGCAGGCCCCGGGGGAACAAGGTGTAGCACTCTTGCACTTTAAGCCTCGCTAGAGACGCCATTGAGGTAGGTGCTGTAGCTCTTTTTCTGTGCCCATAAAAGCATGACCATAGAACTGATGTGCCAAAAGCGAGCCCTTCTGCACCCAGCTGGAACCAGGGGCCAGGACCCCTGCCCTCCCCCATTCCACAACACAAAACAAAACATCACTTACTCAGCCAAAAAGTTGCAGAATCTTCACATTAGTATGGACTAAAGTTGAACACCTGTTCTTGACCCTACAATCCCCAGCTTATATTGTACACAATGTTCCTTCTGCTTTCTGCCTACCTTCCCTCAGTTTAAAAGAAAGAAAGAGGAAAAAAAGCTTGTGCCTAGTCCTCAAACTGTAGGGCACTGTCTTGCCAAAAAATAGACATTTTCTCTCCAATTCAGGACAATAGCCCCGATATCTTTTTCGGACAGAAACCTGGCCACAACAGAGCTCTGAACCTGATGTAGTCCAGGCCCTACCTCCAGGATATCACATTATCCAGCAAGAGCGAGTAAAAAAATAAAAAAGGACGTATAGGTATTGTCATCATTCTCAAAGACTGTTTGAATGGCGTTTTCACTCCCTTCACCCTCATGGACTGTGAAAGCATCTTTTGCCATTTGCCTTAACACTACTTTTACCTTCTCTGGAGTTCTACTTCAATGACCTGCTCGCTTTCTTAACATGCAGTTGTGGACCTGGCCTTAAACAAAACAAACTTCACTCTGCTAGGAGATTTCAACATTTACGCCAAGGAGAGCACAGCTGGGGCTGTCAATCGTCTCCTCCAAGACCATTTACGCCTGCAACTTGAACAAAAGGTCAAGGGCCCCACAAACGAGAAAGGACATACCATTGATTTGGCTTCAAGTAATACACCCAGCCTTCATCCCTGGAATGAATTCCCAAGGCTAATTCCAGGTTTCTCACCTGGATCAATAACTTGAAAGACTGTTCTTTCAGTTAAGGCTAATAAGGGAGCACAGAAATCGAAACAGGCACCAGGGTTCTGCTCCAACTAGCAAACACTGAAGAAGCATTGTAAGCAATTAGAAAGGAAACAGAGGAGGCACTATGAGGAAGCAAGTAGTCTAGAATACTAGAAAGCATTCAGGCTCTACAACTTCGAGATTAGATCTGCCCAATCAACCTATTATGCCACCGAAATTGAGAATGCATCGAACTCGCCTAAGGAAATATTCTTAATTCTTAAATCATTACTGGAAGTAAGATCTGGCCGCCCAAACCAAGAACCCTCAACTGCCCATTGCAATGAGTTAGCCTCCTTCTTCCCCAAAATGTTTTAGACATCTTTTTGTCTTTTACAGGCAACGCAAAAGTAGCTATGCTCCCTACAGACTCTTCTCCGGTAATCTGTCAAAACACCGGACTCCTGGCCTTTTCCCCCTATCTCCCACAGTCAACTTTTGACCTTGCGTAGGTAGCCAAGTGAAGTTAGAATCTCCAATTGACCCAGCCCCCCTCCGTATCTTAACACAAGGCCCAGAGATTATCTTTCAAGTTCTATCAGAATGACTAAATCGGTCACTTTCCTCTGGTATAGTTCCCCAACAATTGAAATACGTAGTGGTAAAACCCCTGCTGAAAAAAACAAATCTCGACCCCTCTTGGCTGGATAACTCCAGGCCCATTTATCTGCTGCCAGGCATATCCAAACTTCTGGAGAAAGAGGTCAGTCATCACCGCTCTGTTTTTAAAATCAAGCAACCTTCTCCACTACACCCTAACGGGATTCAGACCACTACATAGTACAGAGACTGCGTGCCACAACTGAAGATCTCAGAGTACTTCTTGATCAGGGTGGCTCAGCTGCGATTATTCGCTTGGACCTCAGCAAAGCCTTCAAGATAGTGGAACACACAACACTTATCAAAAGGCTCGTGGAGGTAGGGATAGGTGAATGTTACTCTGAATTTGGCTCAAGTCCTTCCTCGAAGACATATCCTTCCAGGTGTGGAACCAACCATGTTTCTCTGATATCTTGTCCATGAAATGTGGAGTACCTCAGGGCACTACATAAAGCCCCACTCTGTTTAATCTTTACCTGCACCCTCTAGCAAAGTTCAGTCTTATGGCCTGACTACAGTATTGTATGCGGACGATTCACAATTAGTTGTATCTATCACTCCAGAACAAGGCTCTTAATGTAATCAACTTGTCACAGAGGTGGTCGACTGGATGTTAACTGCTACCTCAAACTTAACGGGGACAAGACAGAGCTTATATGGCTAGGAAACAATGAAGCCTAGAGGAAGCCTTTCCCCTGGTCATATTGCTAAAGAGCTACTACAACTGTGAAAAACAAAATAAAAAGTCTGGGTATCTGGTTAGACAACAGGCTTACAATGGAAGTACAGGTAAATGCGCTAGCTGCTGAATACTTCGGTATGCTAAGACTTTTAAGGAAAGTGTTAGATCTGATGCACCCCTGGCATAAAGTCATCATTCAGGCCCTCATCTCTTGGCCGGATTGCGGGAATCCCCCGGAATCCCCTATATTTAGGATCCCCCATGCTATTTTAAGAAAAAGATAAACCATTTAAAATTATGCTGCCTGTTTCTGCCTCAAAATCCCAATGCACCTGTCCACAAGGTGGGCCTTGGTTGACCTTCATTTGTAACCCATAGATCCACAAGTCCAATTTAAATCTGTGTATTACCTACAGGACCTTCTACAGGAAGGGGTCTCAAATTCTTCATACCTTGTTGACCCATATTACTCTGGCAGATCTCTAAGGTCCGCAGCTTCCTCTTTCTCAACAACACCCAGTATTCGTAGATCCAGATGAGGTGGTCGCTCCTTTAAGCATTTGGCACCCAGACTAACTCTTTGCCTATCGAACTGTGTCAGTTGGATCTTAACCCTGCCTTCAGAAAAGCTCTTAAAACATGGCTTTTTTCTAATATTTCCTCGCTTGCTCAGCTGACCTTGTTACCTGCTGGTTTGAATCAGTGCTGAGAAGCCTCCAGGTAGCCATGAGATATACAAATCGACTAGATTAGATAAAAATACACTATTTTCATGTTTTTGTAGACATCACAATGAAAGATCCACCAGAGATCTAGATTTTACAAGGTACAGTAAATATGCACTTTTTTTTGCTCAACCACAAACAAGCATTGGCAAATTCGACTTTGGCTAGTTGTACTGTAGTTGGTTAAGAGCCAGTGAGGGGGGACCAGGGAGGTCCTCAGAAAAGTTTACCTAGGTCATGGAAGCAGTCTTCAGTCAGTTCAAGGCACTTTTATCCCTTTTCTATAGGTTCCTATGGAAGTGCTCCTGCTGTAAGGGATACAGAATGGTCAAAATGCTCAAGGGTTCTGTAGATGCGATGCGGTGGGGACAGCTACCCCTTGGTCCACAAAGGGGGTGAAGCGCTCCTGGCCATGGAGTCAACATTCCTCAAAATCATATTGGTCCTGGTAGATGTCGAGTCGCCAATGGGCTTCCAGTTGCCCGGTATCATGGTCATTGTCCTTCCCTAGATGATAACTCTTCTGAGTGACTAAGCTGCACTCTGATGGCTTACCTGGGCCCAGTGGACTCAAGTGCAAATTTGAGTGTTGTATTCTGGTCTTCGGTATTGGCCCCATCAGGAAGTAAGCCAACTGACCCTTGCAGTCTATTACTTTGGCTGGGTTCTGGAGACTACTACTCCACTTGCAGGGGACAGCATGCACAGTTTGACCTGAATATCAAGCGTAGCTTAATGTAACAAGTTATTTGATATCTTGGAGTATCAGCTTTGGTCTCACTGTTCAGGAGCTAGCAGAGATGAGGGGTCAGCGTGTAACCCTATACTCGCCAAGGGGGCGACCACGTCTTTCCACAGTAAAAAGTGAAAATTTTATGTTTTTACTGTCAGTGATGGCTCAGCGCCATGCTTTTTTTGTGGCTAGATGCCTGATCAGGATTGAGAGGCCTCTCGTCCTATCCTGGCTCCAAAGCCTTGTTTCCTTGTCGAGCGTAACAAATTGGTCATTGAGCACCGGGATGATCTACTCTAGGGCATGGCTCCGATAGGTCTTGCAGCCTCACTTTGTATGTAGGGACTTGAGGGGCAACAGTACTCGCGACCCGTGGCATGGTCTGCTGGCCTGTGGTGGTCTACGGCTCCTCTTCGGGACCCTTAGGGACGGAGCTCAATGGCTGGCTCTAGTCATTGCTGCTTCCTGTGTCGATGTCAGAGTTCGGATGTGACTTAGTGCAGGCTACCGACCTACTTGCCGCCTTCGTACTCACAGGCACCAATTATCTCATCTTTCTCCTGCTCTGTGCTATGCAGCGGTCTCAATACTGTGGGCAAGACGTTGTGCCAGACAGTAATTTAAAGTCTTATTTTAATCTGCTGTCTGCACGGTTCTGTTCATTCTGTTCCATAGAAAGACAAGTTACAGATCAGGTGTAGACCACTGTGCGGTAATTTGGCATTACAATGAAAGCACCTACGAAATGGGGCCCATTTAATTACTCCTCCGAGAGCTTCTTCGACCAGATGGAAGGTGCTGCGTAGTCGAGGAGCCGATTCCTCAGGCTCGTTACTGAGGTCATGACCGCATCACGGGATGAATCCTCAACGACAGCATTAGCTTTGCAGGGTTTATAAGGCCTTGAGAAAGGGGGTCGAGAGTTTAGACTACCACGCCCAAGTTCAATAGAGGAGAAAAACAATCTGAAGATGGAGCCGATGACCATGCGCATTACCTTGAAGAGAAGCCACAGCATCTCGTGATTCAAACAACTTCAATAAACAAAAACAAGTTGTAAATGTCCGAGCCCAACACTAGATTGCAGGAGTATGCAGAGCATGTGTAGCTACAGTCAAATGCTATGAATACACTTAAAACTGGCCTTTTGCTGAAAGGCATTTAATAGAAGAGTCTGAAAAAGGCCTGAAGCTCCCTTTACCCTTTCAAATGAAGATAGTCTTCAAAGTCCTGTACCTGTTCAATGGTACCCTTGGAGAATAAAAGATTGACTTACTGCTGCAGGATTGCAGAGTGCTCATCTAAAATGCACTCTGGTGTGGGAGGAAGATGGGTTGGGTTGGAGCCGAAATTAAACAATGGGAGAAGCCTTTTTAAGCAATCTGGGAGAAACATTTGTCTGGTGAGAGAGATCTCCAGCCAGGGAGTAAAGGTCAAATCCTGCCTCCTACCCGCTTGGCATGAGTTGGTAAGGGCAAGCAAAAGGAGCTGGGTAGCTAGCCCTGCAGTAACCCCTGAATTTCCTTAGCTAGTGGAGAAGTCAATCTGAAGGTGCCAATAATCCAAAGGATCAAGAAGTAGTGTGACTGTGTTTGAATGATTCTATGGCTGAATCAGCCTTTTCTCTGAAGAGCCTGGAACCATCAAAGGGCATATCCATTAAGGATACTTTCACATCACCAGAAAGCTAGGCTGACCTCATCCAGGAACATCTTGCCAATAGAAATGTCAATGGAGGCTGGCCCACAGGATGCATTTTGCTGCATCCTGGCAGTCTTGTATCCGAGCCAGTGAAGCCATAAAATCCTCTGGGACAGACAGCAAAACTTTGCCGGCTATGTGGCATAATGAATGTGTGTACCGGTCTAATAAGCAAAACCCACTGATTAATCTGAAGGCCAGGCTAGCTGATGGAAATATTTTCTCAAAAGCATCAATTCTTTGGTTTCTCTATCCAGTGGACTGGGCAGAAAGGAAAATGGGTTGTAATGGCTCGTATGAAGAGGACACGGTTTGGAACATATCAGTCAGAATGTTTGTTTTTGCATCAATGGTGGGCAACTGAATTTTTTGCGTCTCAGCTGCCCTCTGAACTACCACTGCAAACAAGGCACTTTCCTCAGTTGGTGGTCCATATGGGGAGTTTAGATCGGTTTCATGAATTGTATTTCCCTTTTAACATCCTGTAGGTCTAGATTCTGTACAGCACTAGTGTAATGAAAGGGGAGAAAGTTATCCATCATCTTGAACATCAGTGTCCTGAGGTGCTATATCGTCCTGCTGTACTAGGTTAGAATCCGAGCCAAACATAGAAAGGAGTGTCTGATGGCAGTGGGGATAAAGCCGAGATTTAGGACTAAAGCTAGGCTGTATGACAACTGGTTGCACTTAGTAACTTTGTAGTGCAACATTGGTCTAGAGCCGCCTGATGGCAGGTCTGAGATCCGCATCAGTAGCAGATCTGCTACAGGTGCCAGCAGAGCCTTTGTCGATGCAGCGGGAACTTGCGTGAAAGTTTGCACCCGAGTCGTCACAGGCTTGGTAGTGAGTTCCATGGCGCCAGACTTCATCAAGGGTAGACCACCCAGTGGTATTTTCACTGGAGACCTGATGTGGCTCCATGGGGCCCAAAGGAGTGCTAGAGGGAGACCGAATTGTATCAAAAATCTGCAGCATGGCCTCCTTGAAGGCCACTATCTGCTGTGGAGTTGATGATAGTCCCCCAAAAACTTGGGCATCCAAGTCCAACTTCAAAATTAGTTTGGATTCTGAGGACTGCAATGGGGTGTAGTTTTCATCTCAACACCCTCATACCTTCTTGTAGGATTGTGAGTGGCTGGACGAGCCCCCTTTGTTGTCTTATGATTGTGCTTGAACTTTCTGTTAAATAATCGCCTCTACACAAGTTGATCAGAAGACAGGTGTTTATTCAGCTACAGATCCTCCAGCACCAGCTAAGCAAGTGAAGAACACCAACATTCCAAGGTGAGCTTTACACCAAGATTCTACTGGGATGGAACGTACTACTAGGGGAAGAGGAGGAGGGGGGAGAGAGATGGAAGGAGAGAACCAAAAGAGGTAGAGAGGTACAGGCATGGGGAATATCACTGGTTACAACACATTCATATCAACTTACTGGTAGGAATGAAGTAAACCTCTAGTGAGAATGGCCTTGTGACAGACTAGGCCTGCGCTTTGGAGCTGGTGCAGGAAGCATGCTTTGAAGAGATATCTTGTGTCCTGAAACAGAGTTTTCTCTCTCTAATACCGCTTTTAGGTGAAAGACGGTACACTTGTTGCATATTCTGGAGTCGCACCTTGAGCCGAAACACAAGAGATATGCTTTGTGCGAGTCTGACAGACATCTGCTTCTAGCAGTCTCGCCACAGCTTACATCTATTACATACATATATATATATACACATTTATGATCGTAACAACGTTCCCTAGCATATTGTTGGTCCTCAGACAATCTTGAAATTCTGGAACAAAGTTGGGACTGGTACTCCAGAGCCACGTTGCAAGGTGCAAAAAAAAAAAAAGTATCTAAAATCAGCCTGCAGGGATGGCACTTATATGCAGCTCTACACCACTTGCGGTGTGGTATGGACCTACAGCAGAGCCACACAACACCAACTACCAGCCCACAGACGCACTGCTTAGAAAAATCTCCATATCCAGTGTTAAGCATTGGAATATTCTACCAGTGAGTAATCTGCGGCTAGAAGTATCCATCAGAAAATAATATATTTCCTGGTGCTGCCATGATATTCAACAGTCGAGGCATAGGAGTTAGCAAAAGGCAAAAAAGAAAGGCCAAAACAAAAATAGTGATCCTTAACTACCACAACCTTTAGAAATTGCTTGTGATCTTCTGCAATCGGGATATGAATTGAAAACCGATATCCTAGAGGACAAGGGACACAATACAGTGTATACTCTTAACAGACAAAACAAGATGCAGGGCTCACATTCTGAACTCTTCTTTCCCCAAGGAACCAACTAAAAGAGCAAGAACCACAGATACAGGACAGGTCTAAGGCTACCCCTTCAATTTAATGGGCATGGTGGAATATTAGGAGTAGTAACAGCATCCACCTCAAGCAGAGAGGGGTTTGGAATCTCTCCTTGGATGTAAGAGGAGACCACCTCTACCAAAATGTTTGTGTAGGAAGGTGGAGGAGGATTTAGGGGCAAGTGACTGTCTCTTCAGGGAAGATAATGTGATACTACATGAGTTCAATGCTATCTCTTCACCAAGAAAAAAATGCCAACTGTCCCCTACACCAGTGCACTGAAATCCTGAATATAGAAGTCAGAGAGGTCTGTGATGCTTGGACCAGATTAAGAGGAGAACGAACCTGCCTTCTGCCAATCCCTCAAATCCAGTTGGACTGAAAGGATTATTGCTGCTGGGGCAGTGTCCAAGGGTTCTGGTGAGGTCTCTGGGCGTCATGGCTAAACTCCCCTAATTTCCTGTACTGCTGAAGGAATTTCTTTGCGCTACAAACTTTGTTTAAAGCTTTCAACAAACTCTCCTTGAGTTTGCTGACAAAGCAGTCAACGTTAAAGGTAATGTTGAATAACTGAGTCCTGATGTTATGAAAATCCAGTGGACCACCTCTACAGTGACTACGTACGACAGAAGCCCATCTGCATTGGCCGCTTGGCTACATCAATTCTGTGCTGCACTAAGGAACAAACAATCCCTCAAGGGCTCACGCATGCTAGGCACTATGAATGAGGGGATTTTACATAGCGTATGGAAATAAGTCGCTAGGAGGCAGTTTGCATTATTGGTTATTACTGACATGCTGATGAAGGCAAAACACGTTGCAACCTCAGGCACCGAGCATCTTTGACTCCCTTCTCAGGGAGGACTGACTGACAACTATTGAGTTTAACCCTCCCTGGGGAGAGATCGCAGGGAAGGACTGTCGCTGGAGCCTCATTGACATCACCCAAGCAGTTCTGAGAACTGCTTTCCCAATAGTGTATCTGAAAGGTTAAACTTGGTGCTACTCTGTGCTTAAAGGTTTCCTTACAGCCTATGCAGATTTACGAATGACTGCCATTAAGTAAGATTGATTGGCTGTCATGTCTTAAGAGGGAGGAAACTTGACGAGGTGTCCAGCTCACTTTCATTTTGGAAGTCCCTAAAAAGACCAGAATTTGCATGGATTTGGGCAATGGCATTCGGATGCTTGTAATCCTCCTCTCTTAGAAGCACATGTCCTCACCCATCAAGAGTGTCTGCACCTGAAATGTACTTGCAACATTTGTTGCAGGACTTAAACTTCGGAGGGGACAGGTGATCCAAAAGAGAAATTTGTTCAGTAAAAACCTGGAAACCATAAGGGTCTATCGATTCCGCAGTAGGTGGTGAAAACCTAATGAGTCTTCTGGTGGAGATGGCCTGGATGGATAAAGGTCATCTTGTGGGACATCTGGAATGTCTGGATTATTATAATTGTCCCATGGGTCTGGGGATCCTGTAGGGGTGGGGTCTTGTGGCAAATCCCCTGGATCGTAGTATGGGTCCCCCTGATCATCATGGTCTGGAGATGGGGTCGGAGAGCGATGAGGTAGGGGTGGAGAAGGCGGAGGTGGAGAGGGTGGAGGAGGTGGGGAAGGCACTCCGAAAGGGGAGGTAGCACAGTCTTTCCTCTTTGGAGGTGGAGGCGGAGCCGGCTTGTCCAAATGTCTCTTTTTGGTAGAAAGTGCCAAATGTCCAGTTTTTGGATCCTTGGTAAGTGTCTTTTGCAAAGGATCCGGTGTAAACAGTTCTTGAGACAATGGTTGTTCGGTCGGCGCCGATGGCTTTTTAGGCTTGTCCGTGCCGTGCTTTTTTGGAACATCCGATTTTTTGGTCGGCGCAGAGGCAGGCTTCGGCGCGGGAGTGTCGGTGCCGAGGGCCTTATGATGTTTGGTCGGTACCGAAATGCTGTGTTTCGACACCAAGGGCTTTGGTGCGGAGCTCGGTGTCGAGGTAGAGGCCGGTCTCTTTTTCGGTGCCGAAGTGTGTTTATCGGCACCGCTAGCAGGCTGGCTCGAGCCCGAGCCGCCGGAAGGCTTATTAGGCTTCTTCACCGGGCCCGAAGGTGGGGTGTTCGAAGCAGTGTCTTTGGTCTTGCCTAGGCCTGGAGGCGAAGGCGTGACCGAAGCCTTTTTGGGTGTCGGTGTGGGAGGGGGTATATTACTCACGACCCTTTGCGCCGGGGTGATGTCCTCCACATCCGAGTCATCGGCTTCGGAAGCACTGACTAGGTCCTCTTCGATGTGCTGCTGTCCCGGAGCTTCGACGTCGCCCCCGAAGATGTCGACTGGAACGGAGGTCGAGGAGTGCGCCATGTTTCGTCTGGCCCTTCGATCTCGAATAGTCTTTTTCGATCTGAAAGACTTGCAGGCGGGACAGTCTCGAGCATCGTGTTCAGGGGAGAGGCAGAGGTTGCATACCTCATGAAGATCGGTGTGGGGGAATTTGGACCCACATCGAGGGCACTTCTTGAATGGAGTTCTTTCCATCAGCCGGGACCGGAGCTTGGATAGGCCCGAAGGCCGCCGTCGACGACTGGAATCGAAGGTGTGTCGAAGAGAAGGTGATTGAGGAGATCAGGATCTGAACAATACCGCAATGAGCAAGGATTCCGCTTCGATCGTCGAACTGGAAATGTTCGGAACCGGAGCGCGAAGTATTACATCCGAGCCCGATGGCGGAAAAAACAATCTGAGGATGGAGCCGAAGCCCATGCGCAATAGTATCCAAGGGAGGAGTCACCGACCTCGTGACTTCCAAAGACTTTCCAAGAGGAAAAACAAACTGCAAACATCCGGGCCCAACACCAGATGGCGATCTATGCTAAAGTGTGTAATCTGCAGCTCATATGCCTCGAACTATTAATTACAGTAATGTATCATTTGGTACACCTGCAGAAAATGTGATTTATCCAGGGTAAGAATAGGTGAATGGTTTACCTTCACTAGATGTGGTGCATCTTGCCTGTTTAGCTGGTATTGAGGTAACTGGTCACAGAGAACTATCCAAGGGTGTCGGAGGACCTGGGCAGCTGTCAATCTTTGATGGGGGTCAACGTGAAGCATTTTGGACACCAAATCCTGCAAATGATAGTCAACAAATCTTAGAACGATCAAGCCGCATCTACCTTTGGAACAATCCTTCCCCTCTACTCACCCACTTTAAGAGAGAACTACAAAATTTTACAGATCGAAAACATTGAATAACACTAAATAACTCATAATATAGTGACACCATTGAGTATGATGAACTTAAAATAAACATTTCTGTAAAGTAAATTATTAGCCACTATGGTGAGAACAGATGAGCTCTCACAATTCTTAGTGAAAAGGTGCCAAGTAGTAAAAACAGGTCTCAATGAGGAATGATGAATGTTACTTACCCTGTAAGCATACGTTTGTGGCATGTAGTGCTGTAGATTTGCATGCTTAGCATAAGTCAGCCAGTTAGTGTTGGGCTCGGAAGGGTGGAAGATGTTATTCTTTGAAGAAGTCTTTCGGGTAATGAGTTAACAAGAGACTTCTCTTGCTTGCAGTGCGCATGGTCATCAAATCCATTGTTATATTGTTTTCTGTTTGGTGGTTGAGGATGGAGTGAAAGGATAGTGTATCCAATGTAGATCACCATGTAATGTGATAAATGATGTATACAAATGCAAGAAATAAGTCACCGGGGAAGAGGGTGGGCGCATGTGAATCTACAGCACTACATGCCACAAACAGATGCTTACAGGGTAGGTATCATTGACCATTTGGTGGCATGTGTGGCCGTGGATACACATGCTTATAGAACACAAAACAGTTTCTCTTGTAAGCGGTGACTAACTTTTGGCAGGTGCATTTGTTTGAAATAATGTACATAGTCCTGCTTGACCAACATTAGCTTGTTGCCGTGCCATAACATCTACACTAATGTTTAGTAAATGTATGTGGTGTAGTCCATGTAGCTGCTGTACATAGGTCAGCTAATGGAATAGTCCCTAGAAATGCTATAGAAGCCCTTTTTTGCATGTAGGCTTTTGGTGCTATAGGAAGAGGTCTTTTAGCTTCAGCATAGCAGGTTTGGATACATTTTATTATCCAGCATGCAATACCAGATTTGGAAATTGCTTTACCCTTATGTGGTTTAGAGAATGCCACTAATAGTGGAGTCTTTCTAAATTGTGTTCTATCTATTTATTACATTAGTGCTCTTTTAACATCTAATGTGTGTAACACTCTTTCTGCCACTGAGTCTGGTTGAGGAAAAAATACAGGCAATTCAATTGATTGGCTCATGTGAAATATTAGGGTTTCATACTGAGGTAGGTGGAGCCCTCGGTGGAATAACTCTTAAGGCCTTGTAAAATAGCTTTTAATTACAGGAATTCTGAATATAGAGGTGTGTTCTCATTTTTGAAGGTATGCAGCTAAAGCTGCAAGATGTATTTTTATAGAAGTAAAAGTTAACCCTACGTTTTGAAGCAGGTAGCAACACGGTTTGAGGTGATACATTTAGTGGGTCAATATCTTTAAAGTGAGAGTAATTAACAAATCTTTTCCACTTTGCTGCATAGCATGCCCGTGTTGAGGGTCTTCTTGCTATTTTTAAGATATTCATACATTCTTGTGGTAGATTTAGATATTAAAATTCTAAGACCTCAGGAGCCAAACTGCACAATTGGTTGATTTGGGTGTCTTACTGCTCCCTGGTTCTGAGCAAGGAGGGTTTGTCTGTTGGGTAGGAGGTGATGTGGGACTACTGATAATTCCAGTAATTTTGTGTACCAAGGTTGCCTGGCATATGTGGGAGAAACCAGGATGAGTGTTAGGAATGTCTGTCTTAATTTGTGAATTACAAATGGAAGCAGGGTGGAGGGGTGGAAAAGCGTAAGCAAATATCCCTGCCCAATCGATCCATTGCCGATTGCTTTTGGACTGTGGGTGTTGGAATCTGGAGGCAAGGTTTTGGGCATTTTGCATTCTCTGCTGTTGCAAATAGGTCTATGTCTGGTTGTCCCCATTGTTAGAAGAATATGTGTAGGACTTGCATATTGAGTTCTCATTTACAAACTTGTTGGCGTGACCTGCTGAGGAGATCTGCCAATTGGTTTTCTAGTCCTGGAATGTATAATGCACACAACTGAAGTTGTGTTGTAGAGCAAACTTCCACATTTTCTATGCTAGCAGACATAGCTGTCCCTCCTGTTCTTGCAGAAAATACATTGTAGTCATGGTGTCGGTTTTGATTAGGACTACTTTTCCTATCAGGTGAGGAATGAATGCTTTCATCGCTTGATGAACAGCTAGCAGCTGTAGGTGACTGATATGTAGAAGGGATTGACTGTGTCCAATGCCCATGTACAGTTATGTGTTGTGTTTTAAGTGTGCTCCCACAAGCAGTCATTGACGCATCCACTGTTAACCCCTTCGCCGCGGCGCTGGAGGTGTTTGCGGCGCCGCCATGCTCGTGACGGAACCACTCCTTCATGAGCCACGGGCGCGCTGTGCTCACGACGGAGTGGTTCCGTCATGACTCCGCCCACTTGCATTGATCGCCCGCACAGGCGGGGAATCAGTGCCGCGTGGGCAGAGCGGCCGCCAACGGCCGCAGCATGACGGAACCACTCCGTCATGAGCATACGGCGCCCGTGGCTCATGACGGAGTGGTTCCGTCATGAGCAGGGAAGGAGTTAAGGTTATTTGCAGAATTGGGACTACAAACAGCTGATTTTTGGAGTTCCACCATTGCAGAGATTTGCAAAATTGATGGCTGATCAACAGTAGACCCTCTAATTGACCCTCAGCTTGAGATCATTATTAAATTAAGCATTGTTATAGAGAGCACACAGAGTCTGGCATGAGGTATCATGGCTATACATGATGTCATGGTTCCCTGGAAACGCATAACTGTTCTCACTTACAATCGATTTTGAGGGTGAAACTGTGGCACTAGGTTTTTGAATGTTTGTATCCTGGCTGTATTTCGGTAGGCTACTCCTATTTGACAATTCAGTATGGCTCCCAAGCAAGGCTGTATTTAAAGAGGAAACAGGTGTGACAACTTTACTGCATTTATCGTAAAACCTAGTTGATGTACTACATTTATTGTTGTTTGTGTGTGTTGCAAACATTTGTGATGTGTTGCTTTTGATAAACCAGTCGTCTAAATATGGAAAAAGTAGTTTGTTTCGTCTTCGCAAGTGGGCTGCTAGCACTTCTAGACATTTGGCAAACACCCTGGGTGCTGTGGCGACTTCGAGCAGAAGCACTTTGCATTGATGGGGAAGCACTTTGAATTGAAAGTGTTGTCACTTGAAGGAAACCTGAGGTACTGCCTGTGTGCTGGGTGAACTAGAATGTGAAAATATGCATGCTTTAGGTCTAATACAGTCATGAAGTCTTCCTGTTGGAGAAGTGGTAAGATGTTTTGAAGAGTGACCATCTGAAAATGTTCTGAAAGGAAGTATTTGTTTAGAGGTCTGAGTTCTTATATGGGTGTTAGAGCTCCATCCTTTTTGGGTATAAGGAAATAAAGGCAATAAACTCCTATGCCGTGTTGTAATAGCACTGGTTCGATTGCCCCTTTGTTCAGTAAAGCTTTAATTTCCTTTATGAGTAGCTTTTGATGGTCTGCTGATAATGTATGGAGGTGTTTAAGTGAGCTTCAGATGATAATGTTGGATAATATCCAACACTCATTGATCGGATGTGATAATTAATCATGTGGGAATGAAGTATTCTAGTCTTCTGCCAACAGGTTGTGTGATCAGGGGAACAATAGCTTAGGTGTTAGTGGAGGTATTGCTTTTGTTAAAACCTCCTTTACCTCTGCCTCTATTATTGTTTCCTCTGTGGGACCCCCTATAATATCCTCTAGGTGAGGCTGTTTGAGTTTGTGCTTTATTATAGGAGGAGGATGCGTCAATGGAGGTTTTTTTGTTTGATCCACCATAATATGAGGAGAAATGAAAAGTGCTCATTTGAGATTGTGTTTGTAGGGCTCCCATTGACTTAGCGGTCTCATTGTCTTTTTAAATTCTTTTCTAAGAGAGAATCCACTTGCAGTCCAAAATGATGCTCTCCATTGAAGGGAAGAGCTAGTACATTTTGTTGTACTTCTGGTTTAAAACCAGATACTCTAAACCAAGCATGTCTTACTTAGTATAAAGCTAGTGATTATTCCACTAGCCGGTGTATCTGCAGCATCAACAGCACATCTTCTAATTGTATTAGAAATAGATTACCCTTGGATACAAGTTAGTACGCCTTTTTTATATTCCTCTGGGAGATGATGTAAACTTTGTTCCACTTCATCCCAGTGTGCCGTATCATACCTTGATAATCGGTCTATTGAATTAGCAATCCTCCAAAGTTTGGATCATTGAGCTCTCACCCTCCTTCCTGTCTCATCTATACGTTTGCTCTTTCTGGTGGTGGAGCTTCAACAGTTGCATGGGAGTTTGCTCTTTTGCGGGCAGTAGCCACAACCAGAGAGTCTGGCATAAGTTGACTCCCGATGTAAATATGGTTTGCTGGAGAAGGCTTATATTTTTTATCAACTAGATCATTCTACATGTGACCGGGTTACTGAATACATCAGTAGTATGCCTGAGCATTCCTTTTAACATGGGGAAATACTGTGTAGATGTGTTGAAGAAAGTCTTAAATAAAAAATCATCCTCTATTTCCTCAGTATGTAATGGTACCTTATGGAAATTAGCTGCCATACTGATAAAGTCAAGATATGTAGTGGTATCATCTGGTGGGGATGGTTTAGATGGATAAAGATGGGGATCTGTATTATCTTGTGGATCTGTATCAATTGTATCCCAGTCATCCTGTGGTGGTATTCACTGTTGATCATCGTCCCTCCCATTTCCATCCCCTGTAAAAGAATGTAATTATTCTTCTGGTGAATGTATGTGCTAATGAACTGGAGAGTGTTGTGGTGATGGTGTGTTCATGCTGTAGTGGAGGATGACTTTATCCTGCATTTTACTTGCTTTTGTAGGAATTAGACATTCCTCCTTAAAAAGATAGTTGTCTTTTAGAAGGTTGTGCATGCTCTTGCGGGAGCTTGGTGAGTATCTTTCCTGTATCAGGATGGATTACTAAAGGTTTTGTCAAGAAGAACAAGGTACTTACCTTCGGTAACGATGTATCTGTAAGAAACGTTAGTTAGATTCCTCACCTTAGAATATCCCCAGGCTGGATCGGGAAAGATTTTTGTAGCAATACCCATTGCGCGTCGCTAGGCGTCGTCTGCAGCTCCGCGTCCGTCGTTGGCGGCGTGCGCCGGAATGACGGAGTACTTAGACGCCGCCCTCGCGCGCTGACGTCAGTTCTTGTACATAGCTTTCCGCGCCAGGGACGCTGAGCCATGCAAGAGACAGACACTGGTGCCAAAAAATCTAGGGCCCTGAAGGGGAGAACCTTAACCCTAGATGTCGGTTCGCAGAACGGGGAGGTTGGGTGGGTCGGTGAGGAATCTAACTAATGTTTCTTACAGATACATCGTTACTGAAGGTAAGTAACTTGTTCATCTGAAAGAAACACATTAGTTAGATTCCTCACCTTAGAATAGATACCCCAGCAATACCAACCCCGGTGGTGGGTCTGCGAACCAAGATCACACCAGAAAGTCCTGGAGAACAGAACGGCCAAAGTGGCCATCCCTCCGGACTTGGCTGTCCAGGCAGTAATGTCTCGCAAACGTGTGCAGCGAAGCCCACGTCGCCGCCTGACAGATGTCTTGCAAGGGGACTCCCCATCCCAGTGCAGTCGTGGCCCGAGTAGAATGGGCCCGTAACCCAACAGGAGGAACCTTTTTCGCCAAAGAATAGCAGGTCTTAATACACAACACGACCCACCGAGAGATGGTCCGCTTGTGTACAGCTTTACCCTTCTTAGCCCCTACGTACCCAACAAAAAGTTGGTCGTCCACCCGGAACGGTCTTGTGCGGTCCAAATAAAAGGATAGCGCACGTTTTGGGTCCAGACGGTGGAGCCTCTTCATTTTTTGAAGGATGCGGAAAGAAGGTGGGCAGCGTGACAGATTGCCCGATGTGAAAGGGAGTCACGCCTTTAGGCAGGAAAGAAGGACGTGTCCGGAGGACAACTTTGTCCGGATGAACTGAAAGGAAGGGAGGCTTGGATGACAAAGCCTGGAGCTCACCCACCCGCCTAGCGGAGGTGATTGCTACCAAGAAAACAGTTTTCAAAGTCAAAAGACGGATGGGACAGTTATGGAGGAGCTCAAAGGGAGCGCACATCAGAAAAGTGAGAACAAGGTTCAAGTCCCACTGAGGCATTACGAAAGGAACAGGAGGGTACATATGAGTAACGCCCTTGAGAAAGCGTGAAACAACAGGGGACTTGAAAAGAGAAGGCTGATCAGGAAGCCGAAGGAAGGCAGAGATAGCAGCAAGTTAACCTTTCAAGGTGCCCAGAGCAGAGCCCTGCTGGGCCAAAGAAAGAAGAAAGAGGAGAACCTAAGAAAGAGGGGCAGAAAGGGGATCCACAGCCTTTGCTGTGCACCATGCCACAAATTTGTTCCACCGGCAGGCGTATACCGTCTTTGTGGAGGGACGCCTGGCTGCCAGAATGACATCACAGACTTTTTTTTTTATAACTATTTATTTTTTGTAAACAAATCAATAAAGAGATCTCTTCAATGGTTACATTTGTCTTATGTGTGAAAATTACATTTCGATGGCAATACACCCGTGTCTTAACAATTTGGAAGCCTGGCTCCAAGCAGAACTATCATATCCTTTATTACAGCAATCTAATCCGTCAGAATCCATGTGACTAAACAATGCAGTACTGACCCTCGACATGCCCATCATTTGCATAAGAGCTCTGCCATTCAAGTCCTACAGTACCACCCCCTTGCGCTACCCTTAAACTATACCCAAAGCGAGGGAATCCGCCGCACCTCGACCACCCCAATGCCCACCCGATCGCACAGTCACCACCACCAAACCTAACCAACCCCCGTGGGCACAATTCCTGAGCTGGAGTGTGATGGGGAGGAGCCCGGCATATTCGCGATATATGTTCTGTATGGGCCCCAGATGTCTTTGGGACGGGCCACACTAGGAAGGAGACTGGAGTAAATCTCGCTGTTTAAGCTACAATAAGCCATATCCGTAAGCCATGCTTTAGTTGCGGGAACCGCCCCACCGCTTAGCAATTTCTCGCTTTGCTAACAGAAAGCCCAGAGATGCCAGCCTCCTCACCGACTTGGGAAAATTAACAGTGTATCCCAGCAGCGCCACCTCCGGGGTAGGAACTAGGGTAAGCCCCAGCATCTCCCCCATGATTTTGTGTATCTGTGCCCAGTAGGATTGCAGTCTCGGACAGGTCCAGGTCATATGGGCAAAATCAGCATGAGGGGAGGCACATTGCCAGCAAGTGTAGGGCCTCTTGGGATCAATGGAGTGAAGTTTATCCGGTGTCGTGTAGCTTCTGCGGAAAAACTTATAGTGTAGAAGTTTGTGGCGGCTATTGAGTGATATCTTGTTAGTGACCTTACAGCAAACGGACCACTGTTCATCCGTAATGGGCCTACCCAAGTCAGCCTCCCATGCCATACGTAGTTTGTCGTCTAAGCAGGGAACCTGTGCTATACATAGCTTGTACAACTTAGAAATAAGATGAGCCCCTGTATCTTTGTCGATGAGGAGAGTATGTGGCTCGAAGGAAGCCGGCTCGAGGGGGAATCCCCTAATCTCTGCCCTAACGGTAAAATAAAGCCGGTTGAGGATGAATTTGTCCATGAAAGTGGCATCACTGAATCGTGCCTCCTCCGATCGAGAATATGTGCCCGCCCGGGTATAAACCCCCAACCTTGGTGAGGTCAAACTTCGTCAAAGTGCGTTGCACAAGTTTCTCGCCAGTGACCGGGAGCCATCCCTCATTAGGTAATGGGAGAGAAGCGCAGTATAAAATGGGCTGGTCCATATAGCGCAGTAACCTATTCCAAGCCCAGCTTGTGGTAGACACCGTTTGAATGTCAACTGGACTTCTAGGTACGCCCCTGGGCAATACCGCGGCCAAGCGACCCGGGAGCACAAAATCAGCCTCTGGGCGAAGAAATGGAATCCTAGCATCAGGGTGGTACCAAGCATGGGCACAGTGTGCAATCAGATAATATAGATACAAATCCGGTACTCCAAGGCTGCCTCTATCGTGCAGGAGCGTGAGAATCTTCCAGCGGATCCGGGGCTGTTTCCCACCCCAGACCAATCTAATCAAGTGGGCCCGCAGCGAGGCGAAAATTTTTTGGGTGAGGGGTATGGGGATGTTCTTTCTTAAAAAGATATAAAAATTTAGGGAGCACTATCATTTTTAGAATGATGATTCTAGCCGCCATGGACAGCGGAAGCCGTAGACATCTGTCCACCTGCGATTCAAGCGTTGTAATCGCGCAGCCATAGTTAAGACGAATAATCTCGTCTGTGTTCAGGTGTATGTGTATGCCTAAATATCTTAGAGTCTGAGCACCATTCCAGCGGATACTCACATTGCCAAGGGGAAGTGCCGCTGGTTAATGGGAAAATTATGGACTTATGCCAGTTGATACCCAGCCCGGAATGACGACCAAAGCGAAGTATTTCACGTATCAAAGGAGCCAGGTTCAGCTGAGGCTCTCCAACATACAGAATGGTGTCGTCGGCATAGAGTGAAAAGAATAGGGGACCTGTCCGGAACTGGAGCCCTCTATGAAGGTGTCGTTCCTGAAAATGTCGAATCAGCGGGTCCATGGCGAGAATGAACAGCAGCGTGGAAAAGCGGACAGCCCTGACGTGTGCCGCGAGTAAGACCAAACGAGCGCGATAACGTACCATTAATGCGGAGCCTCGCCGTGGGTCGACTATACAAGAGCCGCGTGGTGGCAACAAAGCCAGCCGGCATGCCCATGCGCTGCATTATGGATAAAAAAAGGGCCATTCTAGAGAATCGAAGGCTTTTTCGGTGTCAAGTAGAATCGCCGCCGCGGGTGTGTCAGGGTTTTATTCTATGCAGGACAGTGAATAAGTCCGCAAATTCAGTGATGTCGAGCGATGGGGTATGAAGCCAGATTGAGCCGGCGCAATAATAAACTCCATCAATTGTGAAAGTCTGTTAGCCACAATTTTGGCGAGAATCTTATACTCAATATTCAATAGCGAAAGGGGCCTATATGACCCACATAACGCCGGGTCTTTGTTCGGTTTTGGAAGTAGAACAATGACTGCTTCGCTTAGAGTGGGCGGTAGAGTCTCTCGCTCCAAGGCCTCGGCATAGACCTCGATAAGTTTAGGTGCCAACAGATCCGAAAATGCCTTATAGAAATCGCCAGTCAAGCCATCAAGGCCCGGGGCTGAGGAGCTCCGTAGTATGACATCACAGACTTCAGGAGGCAAGTCAAATGGCATCAACTGCCGCCGCTCAATCTCCACGCATGTAGGTGGAGGCTGGACAGGTTCGGGTGGAGGACCGCCCCCTGCTACTGCGACAGAAGATCCTCCTGAAGAGGCAGTCGTATCGGGGGATCGATGGACATACTGAGTAGCTCGGGATACCAGTACCTTCGTGCCCAATCCGGAGCCACCAAGATGACTTGGGCCCGGTCGCGCCAGAAGTGGTATAGGCGGAAAGGCGTTCAACAGAACGCAACTCCACTCGCGACGAAAAGCGTCTCCGAGCGAGTGCCGCCTTGGAAACTCCAACGCGCAGAACTGCTGACATTGCGCCTTCTCTTCGGTGGTGAATAGATCTAACCAAGGCTCTCCCCACTGCAGAAAGAGACCTTGCGCCACGTCCGAGTTCAGATGCCATTCGTGATCCATCATGCTCCGGCGGCTGAGTTCGTCCGCTCTGGCGTTCAGAGAGCCCGCCAGATGTTGAACCACTAGGGTGATGCCCTGTTGTTCCAGCCATGTCCAGAGGCGCAGGGCCTCCTGACAAAGGGTCCACGACCCCACCCCGCCCTGTTTGTTGCAATACCACATGGCGGTGGTGTTGTCTGTGAACACCTGCACGACACTTCCCCGGACAGAGGGAAGGAAGGCTTTCAGTGCAAGTCGGATCGCCCTCAGCTCCAAAAGATTGATATGGAGCCGAGTCTCCTCCGGAGACCAGAGTCCTCTGATCTCCGCCTCTCCCATATGGCCCCCCCCCATCCCAGGAGGGACGCATCCGTCACTACCACGTGCTCCGGTTGGGGAAGGGAGAGGGATCTGCCGCGGACCCAATCGCGATTCGTGAGCCACCACTGCAGCTGTTTCGCAGTGCCCTCCGAGATCAAGACGTGGTCGGACAGGTTGCCTCGATGCTGGGCCCACTGAAACTTCAGGTCCCACTGCAGAGACCGCATCCGCCAACTGGCGTGAGGTACTAACAGGATGCAGGAGGCCATCAGCCCCAGAAGCCGCAGCACCAACCTGACCGAAATCCAGGACAGAGGCCGGAAGATGGGAATCAGGGCTCGAATGTCCAGGACCCGCTGTTCCGGCGGATAGATCTGGAACTGCGCCGAATCGAGAACCGCCCCTATGAAAAGGATCTTTTGGGAGGGACTCAGGTGCGAGTTCGGCACATTGATGGAGAACCCCAGCGAAAACAGGAGGTCTGCCGTAGTCTGGAGGTGGGAGCCGACTTGCTGGGGCGAGCCCGCCTTCAACAGCCAGTCGTCGAGATAGGGGAAGACTGGGACCCCTGATCTGCGCAGATGAGCTGCGACCACCGCCATCACTTTCGTGAACACCCGAGGGGCACTGGTGAGGCCGAAGGGGAGCACGGTGAACTGAAAGTGCTCCTGACCCACCGTGAACCGCAGGTAACGCCGGTGGGCTGGCAGGACGGGGATGTGGAAATAAGTGTCCTGCAAGTCCAACGCTACCATCCAGTCTCCAGGGTCTAGGGCAGCAAGAACCTAAGCTAAAGTGAGCATCTTGAACCGTTCCTTCTGGAGGAAGGCGTTCACGCTTCTGAGATCCAAGATCGGGCGTAGGCCCCCTTTGCCCTTCTTGGGAACCAGAAAGTAGTGGGACTAGCAACCACGACCTACTTCTGGACCAGGAACGCGCTCAACGGCCTCTTTGGCCAAGAGGGCCGAAACCTCCTCCCGGAGAAGATGCAAATGATCCCCCGACATACGGTGGTTCTGCGGTGGCATGGCTGGATGGGTCGTCTCGAAGGGGAGGGAGTAGCCCCTTCGGACGATTTGCAGCACCCACCTGTCCGAAGTGATGTACGCCAGTGGAGCAGGTGATGGCGAACTCTGCCCCCCACTGGCGTTGAATGGGCCTGAAAGCTCGGACTAGGAGGGCTTTGAGGCGGATGCTGCCGGGGTGGATGTGGACTGACCGGCACGTTATCCTCCAGAACCGCCTTGGCGGAAACCACGTCCGCGTGCAGGTTGTTTCTGCGGCCGGTGGCTGGGCGGACGCGAGGTGCCCCTTCCTTGGCCACGAAAGGGGCGAAAAGCCGAAGTTTGCGGCCGCGGGCCGAAAGACCCAAGGACTTGGCCGTGGCCCGGGAGTCCTTGAACCGGGCCAGCGCACTGTCCGCCTTCTCGCCAAAAAGGCGAGTGCCATCGAAGGGCATGTCCATGAGGGAGCTTTGGACATCCCCTGAAAACGACGTGGACCTCAGCCAGGCGTGACTCCGAAGCGCCACCGTGGTGGAAATTGCCCGACCCAGCGAGTCCGTGGTGTCTAGTCCACATCTAATGGCGTGCCGCGCTGCATCTCGCCCGTTAGCAAGTGCTTGGGTGAGTCGCTGCCGGGCCTCCTCCGGGCACAAGGGCAGCACGTCCTCCACCACATCCCACAACGAGTGGGAGTAACGGTCCAAAAGGCAAGCGGTATTTAAAGACCGCAGTCCCGAACTCAGGGACGAGAACAGTTTCTTGCCGAACTGCTCCAACCTCTTGGATTCCCTATCCGGAGGAGCGGACGGGAAGGAGGATTGGGAGGTTGAGGCCTGGATAACCAGGCTCTCGGGGGTGGGGTGGTGGGAGAGGACTGTGGGGGTCGCACGGAGCAGGGCGGTGGCGCCGAGCAACGTTCCTGTCCACAGGAGGGACTGGGGAGGGCTTGGACCAAGTGCCCTGGAGAACGTCAACGAGGGCCTCGTTAAACTGCAGCAGAGACTCAGTGGAGCTTGCTGTCGGTTGAAGGACCTCGGTGAGGACGTTAGTCCTCACAGCCACAGCAGGCAACTCGAGCCCTAGGGCTTCGGCCGCCTTGCGCAGCACCACAGAAAAGGCTGCACCTTCCTCTGAGGCCACAGTCGGAGGAGAGATGAATTCAGCGTCTGGAGAGGTATCCAAACCGCTGGCGTCTCCCAATTCCTCTGCCCAGTCCTGAGACAAGTGGGCCTGTTCGGCCAGATGGTCCTGAGACCCCTCCCAGTCGCCCTCATCATCCAATTCCTGGTAGACAGGAGGAATGATCGGAGCCGGACGGTGGATGAAGTAGTCACCCATCGGCACCGTTAACGGCGTCGGACGGCGCCGGGTCCGGAATAGGGCTAAACCGAGGATCAACGCCGTGCAAGGACGGCGTCGGGGGCGGAATCGGTGTCGGCAGAGGCGTCGTGTGATCGACCGGCGCCGGCAGAGATCCAGGCCTGGATCCCTCGGGGACCTGCGGCGTCGGGGCCGTGGCCGGAACCCTCGACGGCGCCGGAGCCGCCGGCACGCGAGGTCGCCCAGTCAACCCTGCGGGGCCCGAAGGCGCGCCGGCAGAGCCAGATTCCTCATGGCCGAGAGGAAGGCACTGACCTCCGCCGGAGTCGCGTCAGTCCCAGGGACCGGAGGGTATGGGGACGAGTGCGGCTCCGATGGAGCCGCGGGGGTGGAACCACCCGGACCCTCGGCCGGGTCGCGCGACCGGTGAGGGGAGTCCGAAGAGCGAGGACGCCGCTTGGACTTCTTAGAATGTTTGGAGTGCCGGGACTTACCCGAAGATCCCGACGAGCGATGTCGATGGCTGCAGCTCCGCGAACGGTCCTTGGACCTCCTCCTGGACCGGGACCGAGAGCGACACGGAGCAGAGTGTCAACACGGAGCAGAGTGTCAAAGCTCGAGTAGCTTATGAGACCACTCCCGTCTAGCCTTCGACGTCAAGGCCTGACAGTCGGGGCATGACTCTGCGTCATGGTCGGCCCCCAGGCAGTACAGGCACCGGCGGTGGTGATCCGTTGCTGACATCAGTCGGTGACAGGCGTCACAGCGCTTGAATCCAGGCATCCTACCGGCACCAGATGCCGAGTAACTAAAAGAGGTCAAAAAGTTAGTCAAAAAGTGACTAGGGGTAAGCTCTCCCCTGGATCGGCGCTTACTGGCGCGGAAAAAAGAACTGACGTCAGCGTGCGAGGGCGGCGTCTAAGTACTCCGACGACATCATTCCGGAGCACGACGCCAACGACGGACATGGAGCCGCAGACGACGCTTAGCAACGCGCAAGGGGTATTGCTACAAAAATCTTTCCGGATCCAGCCTGACGCCTGGGGATATTCTAAGGTGAGGAATCTAACTAACGTGTTTCTTTCAGATGAACAAGTTACTTACCTTCGGTAATGCTTTTCTGGTGGATACAGTATCTGCCTGTGGATTCCTCACCTTGTGAATATCCCCCTGCGCCAGCAACATTCGGAAACTTTTGTAGCTCTCCACGCCGACGAGGACGACATCACAGAAGCACGGCTCCGCACGCGGCTCCACTGACGTCACTGGATCCATAAGAGGACCTAGTCGGAGTGATGACGTCAGTTCTGCCCTTTTTTCCGTGCCTTCGAGGCACACGGACCGACCGACAACAATATATATATACAGTATACACAGTACATAATATTCATACCAACACAGTGTGAAGACAATGCAACAGATACATTTTGTCATATTATCACTATTGTAGGTATACAAGGGGAGGAGGGTGGGTCAGTGAGGAATCCACAGTTCTTATGGATACATCTGCAAGTGGTTTCCTCACCTTGTGAATAGATTCTCACAGCAGTCCCCCACTCCCGAAGGTTGTCCACCCTTCTATACCAAAAAGTCCTGAAGGACGGAACGAGCAAAGTGTCCGTCCCTCCTCACCTCGGAATCCAAGCAGTGATGCTTCGCGAAAGTGTGGAGGGAGGCCCAAGTTGCCGCCCTACAAATGTCCTCCACAGGAACACCACTAGATAAGGCAGATGTAGAAGACTTTGCCCTGGTAGAATGAGCCCTTATACCCTCTGGAGGTTCCTTACCGGCCAAAGATTAACATATCTTGATGCACAAGATAATCCATCTGGAAAGGGTGCGCTTGTGCACCGCTCTGCCTTTCCTACAGCCAACAAAACCCACGAAGAGCTGGTCATCCACTCTAAAGTCTTTAGTCCTATCAAGGTAAAAACTCACCGCCCTCTTGGGGTCCAAGCCGTGAAGCCGCTCCTCCTCCTTGGAAGGGTGAGGGGGAGGATAGAAGGTAGGAAGGGTAATGGACTGCCCCAGATGGAAAGGAGTTACCACCATAGGCAGAAAAGCAGCCCTAGTCCCGAGTACCATTCTTTCAGCATCAATGGTCAAGAACGGGGGTTTCGGACTCCGAGCTTGAAGCTCACTTACCCTCCTTGCCGAGATAATGTCAATGAGAAAAACTGCTTTGAAAGACAACAGCCTTAAGGGACACTTGTGCAAGGGCTCAAAGGGAGAACCCATCAAGTAAGTTAAGACAAGATTTAAGTCCCATTGAGGCACAATAAATGGAGTGGGCGGAAATTTGTTGGTCAGGCCCTTAATGAACCGTAATACAATGGGTGATTTAAACAAGGACAGCTGATCCGGCAAACAAAGGAAAGCAGACAAAGCCGATAAATAACCCTTAACAGTAGCTACAGCAAAACCTTGCTGAGCAAGAGAGAGCAAATTGAAGGATGTTGGATAAACGAGCCCTCAAAGGGTCAACAGACTTCTCTCTGCACCAAAGGACAAATTTAGACCACCTATAGGAATAGATGGACTTGGTGGAATGACGCCTGGCAGACAAAATTACGACTACCACGTCAGGCGGGAGAGAAAAAGATTTCAGGTTGCCCCGTTCAATCTCCAGGCATGAAGGTGTAAGCTCTGGAGGTGGGGGTGTAGAACCTGCCCCTCCGACTGTGAGAGGAGGTCTGCGCTGAGAGGGAGACGGAGCGGAGGGCACGAGGAGAGGTGGAGAAGATCAGTGTACCACACCCTTCTTGGCCAGTCCAGGTCGATCAATATGACTTGGGCCCGGTCTTGGCGAATCTTCCACAGAACCCGAGGAATCAAGGGTATGGGAGGAAACACGTAAAGGAGATGTGAGTCCCATCTCAACTGAAACGCGTCCCCCAAAGCTCCCTGCATCGGATACTGGAGACTGCAGAATGACGGGCAGTGAGCGTTCTTGTGAGTGGCAAACAGGTCCACACGAGGAGTTCCCCACGTCCGAAAGACAACCCGAACCACCTCCGGATGGAGCCTCCACTCGTGGTCGGCAAAGAACTGCCGGCAGACTGCATGCACGTTCAGAACTCCGGCCAGATGATTTACCATCAGACAAATCTGATGATCCTGAACCCAGGACCAGAGACACAGCCTCTCTGCAGAGACAATGCGATCCCACTCCTCCCTGCTTGTTGACATACCACATCGCGGTAGTGTTGTCCGTCAGGACCTGACCAGACTGAACGTGAAGGGAAGGGAGGAAGGCCTTGAGTGCCAAACGTATAGCCCGCAACTCCAAAAGGTTGATATGAAGCAACCTTTCCTCTGGAGACCAAAGACCTTTGATCTCCATCTCCCCCAGATGCGCACCTCACCCTAAAGTGGATGCATCCGTTATCACTGTGGCCAGATGAAACGGCTTTCCTTGAGTCAGATTTCCCTCCAGGCTCCACCAAGACAGATCCGCTGCAGCTTCTCTGGAGATCCTCACAGACTCCCTGAGATCTCCGTTGTGCTGATACCACTGCCTGCGGAGGCACCACTGGAGCGCCCTCATGTGCCAGCGTGCATGGTTGACCAACAGAAAGCAGGAAGCAAACAGACCGAGCAGACGAAGGACCTTCAGGACTGGAACGACCGCTCCATTGTAAAACAAAGGAATCATTTCCTGTATGTCGAGAATCCTTTGAGGAGGTGGGAATGCTCGACACACAGTAGTGTCCGGTACCGCCCCTATGAACAGGTTGCGCTGAGAGGGCACCAGGTGAGATTTGGGCACGTTTAACGAGAAACCCAATTTGTACAACAGCTGAGTTGTAACCTGCAGATGATGAAGCACCTTCTCTGGCGACTCTGCTTTGATCAGCCAGTCGTCCAGATAGGGGAAAACTGGAATCACTGTCCTTCTGAGATGGGCTGCCACCACTGCCATCACCTTGGTGAAGACTCGAGATGCAGTAGTAAGACCAAACGGGAGGACCGCAAACTGATAATGTTGCGACCCTACTGTAAAACGGAGATACTTCCAGTGCGACCCCAGGATGGGGATGTGAAAATACGCATCCTGTAAGTCGATCGACACCATCCAGTCCTTCTGTTGCAGCGCTTGAAGAACCTGCGCAAGGGTGAGCATCTTGAACCTCTCCTGCTTCAGAAAAAGGTTCAAGATCCTGAGGTCCAGAATTGGATGTAGCCTGCCATCCTTCTTCGGAATCAGGAAATACCGGGAGTAGCATCCCTGACCCCTCTCCTGCACTGGAACCACCTCTATCGCACCTTTTTTTTTTTTAGTATAGTAAGGACTTCCTCCTACAGGAGAAGACGGTGGTCCTTCGAGCAAGCACCTTGGCAAGGAGGGTAATTTGGAGGGAATTCCCAAAAGGGAAGAGCATACCCATTTTCTACAAGATCTAGAACGCAAAGTTCTGTAGTGACCGATTACCAATCTTGTAGAAAATGAGTAAGCCGACCCCCACAGGACCAACATGATCCAGAATGTTGGATCTAGGACTGCTTTGCAGTGGTGGTGGTGGTGGGGGGGGGGGGGGGGGGGGGGGGGGGGGAGGGAAGAAGAGGAGGAGCAGAGATGACTACCTCGAGCACGACCTCTGTTCCTGCCCCTGTAGTTCTTATACAGGGTATTTTGCTGCTGCTGTTGAGGCTGCCTGAAGGTCCGAAAGGATGACCTCCCAAACCCTCTGTACCTCCTATAAGAGGAACCTCCAGGCTGTGCCTGCAGGCCCAGAGACTTGGCCATGGCTTTGCTGTCCTTGAACCTTTCCAAGGCTGCATGCGCTTTCTTCCCGAATAGCCCAGAACCATCAAAAGGCAAGTCCAGAAGTGTTGCCTGCACATCAGGAGAGAACTGTGAAGATTAAGCCAAGCACTCCTCCTACTTGTGGCGATCGAGGAGCCCATGATCCTGGCAACAGAGTCAGCAGTGTCCAAACCACTCTGCAGTTTGAGTGTCCGACAGAACTTCATTAAAATTCTGCTTGTCCTCCTCAGACAACTTAGGAGCCAGCTGTTTAGCAGAATCCATGAGAGCGTGGATGTAACGGCCCAAGAGACCGGTGGCGTTTGTGGACTTTAAGGCCATACTCGCCGAGGAGAACACCTTCTTGGCCAATTGGTCGAGCTTTTTCGACTCCCTGTCACTAGGAACCTGTGGAAAAGCCCCAGAAAGCTTCTTTGAACAGGCAGCCTGAACCACCAGACTTTCAGGAGAAGGATGGGATGTAAGAAAGTCCGGATCTCCTGGAGCCGCCCTGTACCTCCTAGCAACAGACTTAGATACTGCCGGAGCCGAAAAGGGCTTACGCCAAACCTCCATGACTGGCTCAGTGATGGCATCATTAAATGGAAGTAAAGGCTCTACCACGGTAGAGGGAGAATGAAGAACCTCAGTAAGGATGTTAGGTTTAAATTCAGCAGTTGGAACTGTAAGTCCAAAAGCTCCGCTGCTTTCCTTATTACCGTGCGGCAAGGAGCCACATCCTTAGAGGGAGCATCAGTAGGAGGAGTAAGCTCCCAATCCGGTGACAAATCAAGGACACTTGCCTCTTTCAGTTCCTCAAACAAGTCATCTGACTCCATAAGCTCACCCTCTTCCATTTCTTCCACCTGGTACCTCTGCTCCTCCAAAATTCTCTGCTTCTCGCCTGGACCTAATCCTCAGGACCAGCGTCGAACACGGATCCGGAGGAGCAGCCGGATTCGAACAAGGTCGAGATGGAGCCGGAGAAGAAGGAAGTGGCATCGACGTCCTCGGCGCCGGGAAATGCCAGGACGGCGTCGCTGGAAAGAATGGCATAAATGGAGCCTGAGCGTAGGCCTGAGGGACCCCCAGATTAAAGGCTCCAGAGGGGTACATCGCTCTCGAAAAGACGCCATACATAGCATTTAAATAATGTGATGGGTCTTGTCCTGGGCCTGGAAAGGGGGGGTAAGGCTCAGATTGAGGCATTACCGGACTCGGGCCAATCGGCGCAGACGGTGGAGCCAATGGAGCCGAAGACTCATCAGGAGCCGGAGCCTCTTCCACCGGAGCCGGAGAACGCGTTGCCGTCGGTGATGGTGCCGGAGCCAGAGAACGCTCCGGAGAAGCTGCAGGCGAAGTCGGGCAAACAGGAGAAGCTGGGTTTGACACAGAAGAAGAGGGAGAAACAGTCCTTACGACGTCGAGGAGCAGATGAAGTCGACCTCTCAGCCATCTCCTTATCTGAAAGGCGTCGAGAGCTGTGCCTCTTTTTATATTTCTTCGACTTCGAAGCAGGATCAGACGTAGACTTCGTGTCCGACCTCGAACGTCTTCGACCTCTCTTCTCCTTTCTCATTTTTTCGCTATAAATAGCTTAGCTTCTCTTTGCCTTTGGATTCATCTTGCGGCAGCAAGAGCATCCCTCCACGTCATGTTCCGACGACAGGCACCAGACACAATCCTCGTGTGGATCCGTAATTGACATGTGCTTACTGTGAGAAAGTGCCATCTTTCTTGCATGGTATGCCCCCACTTTTTGCTGAATGTACTTTGACCGAGTGTGCCCTGGACTCCTGCCAATCAGGTGCCCAGGGCCTATGTTCCTTCTCTAAAAACCTCAAACCCAAATTGGCAAACCCTGGCCACATGTCAGCCCCTGGTAAATGGTACCCTAGGTACCCAGGGCCTTGTGACCAGGGAAGGCCTCTAGGGCTGCAGCACTCATTGTGCCACCCTTAGAGGCCCTGTACCCTAACACACACACACACACTGCCCTTGCAGGCTGAGTGTCTGGGTACAAGACTAAACAGAGTAGACATGGCACACATCCCTGTGTGCCATGCCCACCACCTACACTGCCCTGGCATACATCAGCCACCCCTCTAGCTGGATGCCCTATGCCAGTGGTGTGGGCACTGGAGCATGAGCCATGTGCCCCTACAGTACCCAGGTCCATTCCTGAGCACTGTAAGTGCAGTGCTGCCCTTTAAGAGTACATGGTGCTTTGAGCTCGTCAAACACGAACTCCACAGCACCATAATGGCAACACTGAAGACTGAGAAGTTTGGTACCAAACTTTGCAGCACATTAAACCCGCACTGATGCCAGTGTGGGATTTAATGTACCAAGCACCCAAGAGGGCATCTCAGAGATGCCCCCTGAAACCTAACCTACAATCCACGTCTGGTCTGGGAGGCTGCCTAGGCTGCCACACAGCATACATGTTGCTGGACCCCTGGGTAGGAGAGCCCCCGCTCTCCTGGGCCTGCAACAATGCACCTCCTGGGCGAGGTGCTAGGTCTCCTCCCACAGGATGGACAGGGGGCGAGCTTCCCCAGGCCACCTGCTGCCCCCACTCTGGCGGGAAGCCTGGCCGTAAACCCCAAATAAGGACAGGGGATGTGCCAGCCTGCCAACCCCACCCCTCAGGTGGGGAGGCGAGGTGAAGCACATCTCCGGGCGCTCGCCATCTTGAAGATGGGAGGCTCTGCCCAATCAGGACTAGGCTATTGCCCCCCTCCCACAGGAGAGTGGCAGGATAGGGGGTGTACCCACCCCAGGGCAGGGACCCATTGGTCGCTGCCCTTTACCTACCTGTAACACCCCTACATTTAGTATTTAGGGGCACCCTGAACCTTCCTTCCTTAGATTCCAGATTGCGAAATACAAAGAAGAACAAGAAGAAAGAAGACCTGCCGTGCAGCTGCTAAGAAGAGAAAGACACCAACTGCTTTGGCCCCAGCCCTACCGGCCTGTCGACCCTCGAACCTGCTCCTGCTACATCCCGGCACCTCTAGTGGCCAGCAACCTCACAAACCCCGGAGGACCTGGCTACCTTTTGGCCCCAAGCACCTGCGACTCCCATGAGCAGAGGCTCTGCTCAAAACCAGCTTCTAACCCCTGGCATCAGCCCGGAACCACGAACCCTGCACACTCTGCACCCGCCAAGCCTGGCCTGTGCCGGAGTGAACAAAGACCCCGAGGACGTCCCCCCGGCGACTGTGACCCCGAATCCGGCACCCAAGGACTCACCTAGACGCTCCTGACGACGCCTGCAGCCTCAGAACCAGGTACCCTCCCCAACCGCAATCAACAGAGGGTAAGATTTCCCAACACCCAAAGGCACCCCTGCACTCGGCGCCCTGCGGCCCCCTGTGCCCAACTCCTGGGTACCTACCTATCCTCCAACTACCCAACTTACCTCTCGAAGTGGCGGTGGCACCTGAAGAATCTTAGTCCCCGAGCTTGCAGCCTTTGTTCAACCAGGAGCTTTCCCATTGAAAACCATTGAGCACCCGAAGGCTCAAAAGCACCCTGCACCCAGCTGCCAGAGTGGCCCTGGCAGTGTAACCTCCTACACCTATCTACTTCCCCATTTGCCCTGAGCTAGTGACCAGGAGCCCAGCCCCCACAGCCGCGTGGCCTGCTAGTCAGCAGCCACCAACCAACGCCCCCTTGCCTCCCATAGGAAAACATTGGGCCTAACTCACTCTGCACCCGGCTGCCCCTGTGCCGCTGAGGTGTAACAACTGTATCTAGCTGACCCTGGGAGACCAGAGTCTGTGCCCAGAACCTTAACTCTGCCAGTCGAGTACTTACCCAAAAGCCGATAACCCAATTTTCCTACATAGGGTAAAATTGACTGGTTTCTTCTGAAATTTCTTTTAAGTGTGGAGTTTCACCAAAAATCAACCGAGTAACAAAAACAAAAATACTCACCTGCTATTAGGAGAGATCCCAGTGCTGGATCTTGGTGCCCAGCACTGACCCTGAAAAATATTCACACCCATACTTACCAGTAACCCAATTTTCTTCCATAGGAAATCATTGACTGTTTTTCTGTGAAATTTCTTCTGTGTCGATTTTTGCACACTTCAAATATTCTTTAAAAATCGTATCAACTGTGAAAACGTAATTACTTCCCTGTTTTAGATAGAGGTCCCAGTACTGAGTCTAGGAGCCCAGTACTGGATTACAAAAGTAACGAGAACCTACTTTACCTGCAACTTGAATTTTCTCCCATAGGAAATCATTGACTGTTTTTCTATGAAATTTCTCTTAAGTGTTAGCTTTTAAAATAGCAAAATATTGCCTAAAAATCACAAAAGTAACCAAGTCGACTTTTATCACTTGTTTCTAAGAACTGTCACAGGACTAAATCTAGGATCCAGTCCTGGAGTTACAAAAGTAATCCTGAAAGTAATCTATTGCAAATAACTTAAAACTTCCATTGAGCTCAATGCATTATTGTGTTTGAAATTGTGTTGCCTATTGCAACAACCTGTAATCAGTATTTACACAAGTAAATTGCATATTGCAAAAGTATTTATCTAAAGCATCTTATTCTGAGAAAGTATACTTTAATACCTATTGTTGGTTCTAAAATAAAACAAGCTTATTTTTTTTATATAAACCATTGGCCTAGAGTTCAGATATTGAGTGTGTGAGACCGTTTGCTGACTGAGTGTGTACAACAAATGCTTTACACTGTCCTCGGATACTGCCTTACTGCTCGACCAAGCTACCACTTTAGAGAGTAAGGTTATATCTAACTTTAGCCTCTGCCAAACGTCTGGGGACTGTGGACTCTGTACACACTGTACCTATTTGGGAACATTATATACAGAGCCACTTTCTCAAACTTAACACACTCTCTGCAGGGCTTGAACCCTGACCTCTTCGTAGACATCTTGAAAAAGAAGCAAGAAGAAAGCAGAAACACCAAGTAACCAGCAAAAGCTATGGAGAGTCCCAGAAAACCGTTAGCGTCGACGGCGCGGAAAAAAGGGAACTGATGTCATCACGCCGACGAGGTCCTCTTATGGATCCAGTGACGACAGCGGAGCCGTGCTTCTGTGACGTCATCCTCGTCAGCGTGGAAAGCTACAAATGTTTACGAATGTTGGCGCATGGGATATTCACAAGGTGAGGAATCCACAGTTAGATACTGTATCCATCAGAATATAATTTCTCAAGTACTGGTTATACAGTCTGTGGACAATGCGCAACTGGTTGCTTTTTCGACTCAGAAAAATATAGTAGAAAAATGTATTTGAAAGCAGAGTGTTTCAGTTCATTGCTTTGGCTGCGGAGTTGGAGTATTTCTTTGAATCCAAGCGTTTTGGTTCCGAAGATATAGGAGAGTCTGCTTTTGAATGTTTTTTAATGCAGAGAATGACACTTCAGAGGTAGACTGTTTCGGACCGAAGAGTTGAGGCTGTTTTTTTAGAGCGGAGGCCAAACTTTCTAGGAATCAGCCGGTCGGTGCCGACCATGACCCAAAGGCAGTAGAGGCCCAACAGCAGACTTTTGTAATGTCTGTGGTTTTTGATGGGGCAATTTACCCATGGTGTGTTGCCCTGATGTGAGGGTATCTTCTTGTTCTTCTGAATCAGAGCTCAGTTCAGGAGAGAAATTACCCTCATCTGCAGCCAATGAATGTGCCTCCATTTCTGTTTGCAGCTCTTCCCATCCGGAAATGGGTGGTGTCTCAGCGTGATGCGTCGATACATTTGCATTCTTCTGACTTTCCGATCTCGTAGTTTTTTCTTACATCTGAATGATTTACAGACTTCATAGGTTTGTTCCTGATGATCAGGAGATATGCATAAGTTACACACCTTGTGTAAATCAGTATGTGGAAATTTAGAATGGCAGTAATGACAACATTTAAAGGTGTCCGTTCCATCACCTTTTGGTCATTTTAATATTAAAAAAACGTATAAGCGAATTTCCACCCAGAAGGGCACAATGGAATCGAGTCCCCCAGATGAAAGTGGTGTCCAAAAAGTTAGCGCCTAAATAAGGATTCAATCTCGATGGAAAACAATATAGACAGTATTAGAAAAGGATCCTAATGACTGTCGACCGGAGCAGAGGAGGACACGACCGAACCAAACGGCAGAAAATAACAATCTAACAATAAATGGAGCGGATGACCATGCGTGCTACAAGAGAAGGATTAATTGTAACTCGTGACTCGAAAAACGTATTTGGAGGAAATAACTTGCACACTTCCGAGCCCAACACTTGATATAATTATTGCGGTGCATATAGATGAAAATATATAACTTCTCCTACAGATCCCCACCAAAGGGGTGATGTGACCCAAAGCCTGCTCTCAATTATTATAATGTAATGATTTTTTTTTTTTAATCCTTTCAGACTTATTTAAGGAACCATACCCATCTGGGTATAGTATTAAGTGCATGTCATTGTTTATATGCATTATTCCTGCTTGATTCAGTAGCAGATCATATTGTTGTTTTCTTCTAAGGTTCTGATGAGAAGCCAAGGGGATGGCTTCGAAACATGTAGACTACGGAGGTGATAGCTCATTGTAGCACAGTACCTCAACTCCCCACTTTTAATAATACCAGCTAGAAGGAACATTAAAGTATATTTTTTCACATAACCAGGTATTAACGTACTTCACAATTTACATTTTTGACCCTTCCACTCATTTTTGCATCACACACAGTATTCTTTCACTACTAAGTGCTCCTGTGTCTTCGCTGATCGTAGCACGCCCCGTCCCGCAGCAGGGCGGGAAGAACCTGGTGATGAAGCATGCCACCAAGGGTCCTTTTGGGGGGGTGAGGTTATTTTAACAAAGCATTATGCTCCCTATACATCAGTAGGAACACACATTTCACAAATAGTGAAAAATTACTATGGAAGGATTTTTTCATTTTGCTTTATCCAAGGTTGATTCCTTTTGGTTTCTTCAGGACTGGATCGCCACATGCTAACAGTGGTAGCAGCCTTAGCTCTGGTGGAATGAGCACTTAAGCCTTCAGAAGGCTGCTTCTTTGCCAGAGCATAACAAATCTTGATACAGATGACTACCCATCACAAGATTGTCCTTTTTTGCACCACCGGCCCTTCTTCACTCCAACATACCCCACGAAGAGTTGGTAGTCCACCCTGAACTCTTTTGTGCAGACAAGCTCGAACAACGCACTTTTTGGGTCCAGACAGTGGAGTTGCTCCTCTTCTTTAGAGGGATGTGGATGAGTGTAGAAGGTGGGCACCGTGACAGATTGTCCCACATAGAAAGATTTAACCACTTTCAGAAGGAAAGAGGCCCAAGTGCGAAGTACCAACTTGCCAGGAAATATTTTCAAGAAGGGAGGCTTGGATGAGAATGCCTGCGGCTCAGTTACCCTTCTGGCAGAGGTAATTGCCACTGAACACGCTGCTTTAATGGTGAGCAGCCAGAGGGGACAATTATGCAAGGGCTCAAAAGGAGCACACATGAGGAAGGTGAGAACCAAATTAAGTCCCACTAAGGCATAATGTAAGGAGCAGGCGGGAACATATGTACTAGACCTTACAGGAATCTATGTACAATGGGTGATTTAACTAAGAAGGGCTGGTCTGGCAGCCTCAGGAAGGCAGACAAAGTCAAAAGATACCCTTTAGGGTGCCCAGAGCAGAGCCCAGCTGGGCAAGGGTCCAACAAAAACAAAAAAAGCAACACATCAGAAAAGGAAACAGAAAGAGGGTCAATAAACTTTTCTGTACAAGATTATACAAATCTTTTCCACCGGAAGGCGTATACCGTCTTGGCACAGGGCTGCCTGGCTGCCAAAATAGCACTGCAGACTTCAAGAGGAAGGTCGAAAGCTGTCAACTGTTGCACCTCAATCTTCCACGCAAGAAGGCGTAAAGTTGACACGTTCGATGGAAGACCCTCCCCTGCTGCTGCGACAGAAGATCTTTCTGAAGGGGCAGCCTGATCAGAGGAACAATGCTCATTTGCAGAAGCTCGGGCATACCAAACTCTGTGCCCAATCCAGGGCCACGAGGATGACTTGGGCCCGGTCATTCCTGAGCTTCTTGAGAACTCGGGGCAGGAGTGATATGGAAGGATATGCATACAGGAGGACTGAGCTCCACTCTAGACAGTGTCTGAGTGAGAACCGCCTTGGAAACTCCAGAATGCAAAATTGCTGACAGTTTTTGTGTTTGGTGAAGGTGAACAGATCTAAAGAAGGCTCTACCCACTACTGAAAGAGACCTTGCCATCTCCCAATGGAGACACCACTTGTGATCTACTAGGCATAGGCGGCAGAGTTTATCCGTCCATGCGTTCACAGAACCTGCCAGGTGTTGAATCACCAGGTAGATTCCCTGCTGTTCCAGCCATGTCCAGAGCCCTGTTAGCTATAATACTACATGGTGGTAGTGTTGTCTGAATAGTTGAACTAGCCTTCCCTTGATTGAGGGTAGAAAGGCTTTCAATGCCATGCCGGATCGCTCGGAGCTCCAGCATGTTGATGTGGAGTCCGGATTCCGCCGCTGACCAGAATCCTCTGATCTCCACCTCTCCCAGATAGCAGCCCCATCCCAGGAGTGACAAATCTGTCACTACTGTGAGATATGGTTGGGGAAGAGAGAGGGTCTGCCTCTGACCCAATTGCAGCTAATCATCCACCACTGCAGGTCTTTCGCAGTTCCCTCCAAGATCTGGACCATGTTGGAGAGATTTCCCTGAAACTGCGCCCACTGAACTTCAGGCCCCACTGCAGAGCCTGTATATGCCATCTGACATGTGTCACTAGCAGGATAAAGGAGGGCATGAGGCACAGCAGCCTCAGTCTCATTCTCACCAAAATCCAGTATAGAGGCTCATAGCCTAAATATCCTGGACTCGCTGCTCGAGAAGATAGGCCAATGAGTGAGGCCTGGTCATTCCATGAAAAGCCAAATGTCCACAGATAGGCATGGTGTCTAACAGCCACCGTTGTGGATATCACTCTGCCCAGCGAGTCAGTCTAGTCCAAACCACATCGAATGGAAAAGTTTGCTGCATCTCTCCTATCTGATGCTGCTTGGGAGAAGATGGCTCGGGCCTCCTCTGGGACCTGTGGCAGCACTTGTACAACCGTTTCGCACAGAGGGAATAATAGGCCAATAAGAATGCAGTGTTCACCCACCGCAATGCAAGGCTGGCGGAAGAAACATTTTTCTTGCCCCAACTGTCCAGCCTATTGGTTTCCCTGTCTGGGGGAGCGGCAGGGAATGTGCCTTGGGAAGTAAATCTTGGACCACCAAGCTCTCTGGGGTGGGGTCGGTAGTGGGGAGGTTTGGGCCACCTAGGGCAGGGCAGAGGTAGATGATCCTGTTCACAGGAGCTCCTGTGCTGGGCTTGGACCAGGTTTCCAGAAGAACGTCCATGAGGACTTAGTTGAATGGGAGCAAGGATTCTGAAGAGGACGCTCCTGGCTGTAGCACCTCTGTCAAGATGCTGGTCTTGACTGCCACTAAGGGTAGTTAAATCAAGGACCTCAGCCGCCCTGCGCACCACCATGGCATAAGATGCACCCTCCTCCATAGCCATGGTAGGAGGAGAAAGCATGGCAGTATATGGGGAGGTGTCCAGTGAGTGCACACAATTCCTCATACCATTTCATGTCTTGGTCATACTGCTGGTATTCTAAAGGGTTCAGTGACTACTCCCATTCTTCTCCCCAACACTAACTGTCCAAATAAGGCTCAGGGAACAACGTAGGACAAATGGACCCTGTCAGTGCTGGAATCAGTGTCGGTCAACACAGTACTGGTTCTGTGTTGTCAGGGATCAGAATATGGCTGGTGCGGCTGATGTGCAGCCACGCCGGAGGGGTCAGGCTGCTCAAAACTGAGGCGCATGGCCTTGTAAAACTCTTTAATTTGAGCGGGGGTGTAGGAAGCTGGCTGTGTATACTATGCCAAAATAAGGTATAGTGTCCATTGAGTGCATGGATCCCCAGAGGTATAGCAGAGGCTAAAGTAAATAGTACCGTACTCTGTTTTGTGGCAGTGTGGTTGAGCAGTAAGGCTTATCAGAGGGTAGTGTTAAACATTTATGTACACACACAGGCAAGACATGATGTCACACACTCCAAGACTGAATCCAGACCAATTGTTTGTATAAATAGTTATTTTGTTGTTTTATTTTTAGACCCAAGATTGACTCAGTAGCAGTAAGTTAAACTCTTCATACAATGTTACTTTTCAAAAGACAGTGAATACTGGTTTGTCAGAAACATTTAGAGAAGTTTTGAAGTTAAGAAAACAATTGGTAAGCTGTTTAAAAACACTTGAAACTTATATTTTGAGTACTTTTAGATTAATTTGAGATTTACTTTTCTAGTTTGGCATGAAACACACTCCAAACACAGTTTAAGCAACACAGTACATTGGCAAACTTGTTAACTGAGGTGAAGGCGCTAGGGGCGTGGCCAAGCCGGCTATCATGGCGGCCGCATCCTGCTAGGGCTCCGCGATCGGGCCGAACAAGTGGCCACTTCCTGACGTTGCACCTCAGCAGAAAACTTCCCGCTGGGCGGTGGAGGGTCTCGGGCACCCGCTGCTCCGTTGTGGTGCGCCGCTGAACGGGGGGAAACGGAGTAGCGGCGACGAACAGCTCCGGATCGGGACCCGAGAGCGCAAAATGGCGGCGAGCGGACCCTGAAGCCCGCGATCGAGGGACCGGCGGAACTATGGACGGCAGGCACAGCCGACACGCCTGCCCTGTGACCCCCGTGGAGCCATAACTGATGCCTGCATTCCACGGTGGGCTGGTGAAACCCCGGAGACGGGCTGCGGGTGTGGGCGTCCCCTTCCCTGCCCGGACGCGAAGAAGGAGAGCGGCCATGACACCAGCGGCCCGAGTCTCACGCAACGAACGGCCCCGCAGCTAGAGGGACGAGGCGCATCAGACGAGACTCGGCGCTTTCCCTGGAGGCGCCTGGAGACTGCGACGCCCGCGGTGAGTGCGGTGCTGCGGAGGGGAGGCCTGGCGGGTCTGGAAACCGGATCGGGGTGCCTGACCCTAAGATGGCGCCCGGCGAGACGGCGCCTCATTGAGGCCTGGAGCGGAGGGCGCCAGTGTTGTGAAGGAGCGACCTACATCCCTCCCGGACCCTACCCGGGATACCCCGCCCTGCGGGGCGGCACGAACCCGGACGGCACCCAGCCCTTGCACATCGCCGATGGGGGTGGCCGGCCTGGGACCCTACCGAAGAGCACCGAGCGGTGAAGTGCCTCGCGAGGGCCCGCGTTGATGGAAGTCACGAGTTGGGACGGAGCCTCTCACGTGCCGTGCATAAACGATCCCTGAGAGCGCCGGACGGCGGCCTCCTCAAAGCACACAAACAGGAACGAAATAACGGAGGGCCCTGGTGGGGACATACACTACAGGACTGAGTGAAACAGGAGAGGAGACGACCCCCCTGCCCCCGTGGGGGGAGAGGGAATCGGTGCCCCCCAGCGGACGCACCTCGCCCGCAACCATGGGGAAGCCCCGGGGGACCCAACAGACGGCGGTCCCCGAGACGGCCCCGGAAAAGATGCCTAGAGCTCGGACATGGGTGGGCGCGACGGAGTCGCTGCCCGACTCCTCGGTATCTGTCAAGTTGGACCAGGTTCTGGCCGCCATAGAACACTCCAGGGTCTCCATGGAGGAGCGACTCGGGACACTAGCGACGGACATTAGCCTTATCCGGGACGACCATCGGAAACTGGTGGATAGAGTGAAGGACGGAGAGAAGAAGATCGAAGAAGTACAGCCAACGCTCGATAAACACCAGCAGACGCTCCAGGAGGTGCTGCATCGCCTAACCATCATGGAGGAGCGGGCGGACGATTTAGAAGGGCGCTCTCGACGCTGCAACATACGCGTAATCGGGCTACCCGAAGGAATCGAAGGCACGGACCCCCTACAATACGTAGAGACCTGGGTGAAATCCTTCACCCCGGATAAGGACCGCTCCGCATTCTTTTCCCTGGAACGAGCCCACAGGGTCCCGGCTCGCCGACCGCCCCCAGGGGCGCCCCCGAGGCCGCTGCTAGCGAAATTCCTCCACTTCCGTGACAGGGATGCGGTGCTGCGCGCGGCACGAGTGGCGGGCGCCCTGCGAGTCGACAACCAACGTGTTATGGTGTTCCCCGACTATGCACGAGCAGTTCAACAACAACGCGCCTCCTTCCTGAATGTAAAGAGACGTTTGCGCGAGAACAATATCCACTACTCCTTGCTTTTCCCAGCCCGTCTCAGGGTGGTCTACGCTGACTCTACTGTGTTCTTCACGAACGTCACGGAAGCTCAAGATTGGGCAGATCAGCACTGTGCACGACAATCCAGGGCGGAGATCACAAGAGACCCGCATCCTAAGCCTCCACGATCAGGAAGGCGGTCGCAACGACGCCCGCGCGCAGGCGCGAGTGGCAGGGCACCTGCCCGCACCCAAGACTCTCCGGACCTTGAGCAAATCGTGAAAGAGCGAAGGGAGGCCTTGCAAGCAGTGATCGACCTGCAGGCGTCTCCTCTACCGGATGACATTGATCGGCCGCCGCATATTTTTACCTCGGAGGAGGAGAATGACAGCGATGGGACGGGGGAGAACTCCGTGACACCCCCCATGGTCACTCCGCAGACGGCGGACCTCATTCTAGATGGACAATCTGGCTCCCATACGATATGAAAAGGGGACTCTTGTATTTACCATTACGCCAAATGCACTTTCTTCCCCACCTGTTGCATTGACCCTTCTATCGTAACCTGCTGCAACAGGTGCAACGTCCTTTTCTCCTACTACTGGCCCGATTCGTCTCTGGCCCAGCACGCATGCACCGCCGCCCCCCTTCATATATAGTCGTATTTCCCCTTAAGTGGGTAACCAGGTTTGGACGCACCGTCCTTGACGATGGGTCCCAGGTATTGGGGATGTTCCTCGACCCCTTTGGTTCAGTTGTATACCCCAGTTACACACCTTTCCCACCCCTCATATGGAATGAAACAGATCCAACCATCTCCCACATATGCTTATGCGGCGTCGGGGGGCGCAGACACTCTTTACCACCCGGAGCGACCGAGGTCTACACACCTCAATAGGCGTAGTCCCTGCGCTAGGCGAACAGACACAGCCCATGACGCATCACACACCACACACTGATGTCACCCTCCTTACCCTGAATGTTAGGGGGCTGCACACTCCGCGCAAACGATATGCGGTGTACTCCTATGCAAAACGTCACAATACCCCGATAGTCTTTTTGCAAGAGACACACCTCATTGCAAAAGAGGTCGGGAAACTGCAGTTGAAATGGCGGGGTCTCCTGTGCGCCACAACCTACTCTGCGTATGCGCGCGGGGCGTTGATCTGGGTGCGACCGGGGACCCCCTTCCGGGAGCTTCGGAGGGTCATCGACAAAGAAGGTAGATATGCACTACTGGAGGGTCTTTTAGACGGACAGGTAGTACTTCTCGGTAGCATTTATGCCCCTAACGTTGACCAAGACAAGTTCTGGGACCATCTCACAGGGGTCCTTGCCCCATTTGCTTCCATACCCTGGGTTCTGGGAGGAGACTATAATTGCTCACTAGACCTGCACCTTGACCGATCGCACCCACCTCCACTGCACTCACCGGCACATAAGCAAACCACTAGATTCCGGGCATGGATTTCACACTGGTCGCTAACTGATGCTTGGCGGCTGCGCCACCCCCAGGTCCGCCTGTATTCCTTTCATTCCATCCCACACAACTTGCGCGTCCGCCTTGACCGCTTCTTATGTACGGCGACTATCCTACCCCGGATCACCCACACAGACTACCTGGGCAGAATTATCTCCGATCATGATGCCCACATTCTCCGGATACGCTGGCAGCCCCCACACCCACCGGTCCCCATGTGGCGTTTGCCACGGGACTGCCTATCGGACCAGATCTTTCGTCACGATCAGGAGGGTAGCATCCAAGACTATTTCACGCGCAACTCGGGAACGGCGTCCTCTAGGTTGGTGGAATGGGATGCGTTTAAGGTGGTGGCCCGGGGAGAATGCCTGCGGCAAATAACGGGTGTTCGACACGTGTTGGAACAAGCCCTCACCACCGCGGAGCACCGCCTGGCGACCCTCACCAAGCGGGATGCTACGTCCGAAGAGGAAACGCGGCGTATAGCAGACGCCAAAACAGCCTATCACTCAGCCTCTACGGATCTGCGAAGGTGCAACTTCCGATCCTATGCTACCCGGATGCATAAGGAGAGGGACAAGACGGGCACTCTACTGGCGTGGTTAGCCAGGCAAGACACGGAAGTCAAGCCCATTACCGAGCTACTGGACCCTAGGGGGGTGTTAGTGCACTCCCAGGCGGAGATTCTGGGGGCCTTCCGCGACTACTATGCCGAGACATATAGTGACCCCACCTCTACCCCGCAGGAAGTAGTGGATCGCTTTCTCGATCCTTTGCCGCTCCCAACAATCACGAGAACAGAACAAGAGGCCCTAGATACCATACTAGTTTCGGCGGATGTGACGCGGGCCCTACGTGCCCTGGCCCGCAATAAAGCTCCGGGACTGGATGGGTTCCCCCTAGAATATTACACAACCTTTTCAGTGCACCTGATCCCTCGGTTAGTGGAGGTGTTTACGGCGGCGCTGAAGAAAGGAGAAATGCCGAAATCTATGCGAGAATCCGTCATCGTGACATTCCTGAAACCACATAGGGACCCACAACTAATGGCCTCCTACCGTCCGATATCGCTATTGTCTGCCGATTGTAAACTCTTCGGGAAGACCTTAGCGGATAGGTATGTCCAAATTATACGCTCTCTGGTTCACCCGGACCAGTGCGGATTTATACCTGGCAGATGTACGTCCCAGAACATACGTCGAGTCTTCCACATTCAGGATCAGGTGCAGGGGATCTACCCTCGAGCGGCCTGTCTCATCTTAGACCTTGAGAAGGCCTTCGATTCCCTCACATGGCAGTTTCTGTTCTCGGTGCTACAACGAGTAGGCATAGGGCCCACCCTCCTCGCCTACACGCGCTTATTGTACACCGGACTGACTTCGCGGGTGCGCCTAGGCCGATACATATCGACGGAGTTCGCGGTTCAGAGAGGCACGCGACAGGGCTGCCCGCTGTCCCCTCTGCTCTTTGCCCTGGCGGTGGAGCCCCTGGCGGTGCGGCTCCGGAGGGAAGGTGAGAGCTGGGGCATCCCGATAGCGGACACGGTGCATAGTATTTCCTTATACGCAGATGACCTACTGATCTATGTACGGGACATTGCGGATGATCTGACACCCCTCTGGGAAACCTTGCAGGAATTTACCGTGGCCTCAGGACTACGAGTAAATTGGGATAAATCCGCAATTTATCCGCTGCATCCGGGACTACCTCCGCAGGTGGTTCACATGGGAACCCAGCGAGTACCCTGGAGCGCGGAGGCCCCCCGGTACCTGGGTATTCGTCTCTACCACTCCACCGCAGATATGTTCGAGGGTAATCATTGCAGGGCTTTAGCGAGCATTAGGGCTTCGATCGGCTTTTGGAAGAGCCTCCCATTGGCTCCCATTGGGAGAGTGGCATTGGCCAAAATGATCATGGTTCCGAGATTGCTGTACTTTTTTACCAACCTCCCCGTGATCCCGCCCAGGACCTTTTTCCGGGACCTAGACTCCCTTCTTAGTGCGCTCATCTGGGGGTCTAACAGACACAGAATAGCCCTGACAAAACTACAATTGCCCACCACGCAGGGTGGCTTGGGAGCCCCATCCTTCGAAGCCTACTTCTTGGCAGCACAACTGCAATGGCTGTCGCATTGGACAGCAGACAGGTACACTGTGGAAACGCATACCATCGCGGGACGAGTATCAGTTCCGGAGATCCGTCGCTTGCTCCTCCCTGGCACACGCCCAAAGCCCACGTACCCCTTGCAGGTGCTGGTCGCACGTAAGTGTATGATGCGGATACACCGCATGTCCCCGGGGACCCCTTTGTACTCCCCTTTACTCACTCTAGTGGGTTGGCCCAATCGGGAACACTACTACACGAATAGCGCGCTTCGCACATGGACGGGATGTGACCTGACAGAGGCAGCGTCCCTTTTCGAAGACGGGCAACTAAGACCATTCCTTAGTTTGGTGGAGGAACACGGGCTTCCCCCAGGGCAGTTTCTGCTCCACCGCCAACTCCTAGATAGCTACCGACCACACCAGGACCTAAGTAGCGGGGAACCACACCCACACCCAGTGCTACACACGATCCTACATTTGGGAGCAGGACGCCATCTCACTACATGGCTGTACAAAGCCATACGGGAATTGACTAATAAACCATTGGCGACCCTCCGGGCCACCTGGGAGGCGGAAATCGGGCGAGTGCTCCATGACGGGGAGTGGCAGAAGGCTTTGAGATACCCGAAGAAAGTCTCCAGAAACGCACGATTTAAAAACATCCAATATTATATCCTACACAGGGCCTATCTCACACCTGCACGCCTCCAGCGATTCTACCCTGACACTCAGTTCCTATGCCCCAGATGTCAAGAACAAAACGCGGACTTTCGACATATGTTCTGGGGCTGCTCCGTCATTCAAATCTTCTGGCATCACATTCACACCGCATTGGGCACCCTCACTGGGCTAACCTGCATGAACACTTGGGAGGCCAGCGCCATAGGCATCTTTCGCATCAGTAAGCAACACAAGGTGCAGACTCGCTTCCTCTCCTTAGCGGTGCTCTTGGCCAAACGCAGCATAGCCATGTATTGGCGTTCCCCCATCGGCCCTCCGGTGGCGGCGTGGGTGGGAGCTACACTCAAATGGGCGGCGGCGGAGGAAACATTACGGGAGGAGGAGGTGAAAGGGACCCGCAAGCACCCTATATCAATGGAATGGGCCATGTTACTGTATCAATTTAGGCAGCTCTCCCCGGGGGCGGACCCGCCAGACGACGCATCTACACAACTAATCCGGAATACACAATCATAGGCTCTGCCCACCTGAACCCGTAGGCCCCCAGCTGTGCAAAGCCTTGACAGACCCTAACTTCAGGCGCACTATTGCGATTTTGGGTCGCAACGACCAAGATAGACACACATAGTATCAGAGATACCTCACCATCACGACGCTGCATTTCCCCCCTTAGTGCAAGTGGATATATTCTTCCATATTCATCCCCTAGTTTGCACCACTGTTGACCCCCAGTTCCTTTGCCATGTATGGAACCCGAGATTGTAGGCTGTGAACGTCACGATGATTGCATACCCAGTTTAGGCCTCATGATAACGAATTATCAAGAAATATAATTGTTGAGTAATCCTACAGGATGCATGATCGGATATGACCACTTGACGAATATGTATGATGTACAATATAAGAAATGTGAAAATGGCAATAAAAATAAGTTTAAAAAAAAAAAAACTGAGGTGAAGGCGCTAGGTTGCTTTTGTTGCAGTTCAAGATATATCAACACTTAGAGGTTTCAGTGAAAACCTACCATTCGGTCCTATGGAGAAAAACTACATTAAGTTTGCAGGTAAGTAAGCAGTTTTGGAGAGGAGAACTAAGGTTCAGGTTGACACTCAAGGGGCACCAAATCACACGAAGTACACAGGGGTGAGAGGAAGGACCCTCTTCGACCTCCCGCTTGTTAACTGAATATCACAAAAAGAAGAGGGTTAAAGATAAAATTGAGTGAAGAGCCATGGGTGTGGGGGGAGGGAGGGAAATCCACCAATTTAGTAAAACTGCCCTCACACACAGCAAGCTGTGTCATGCTTCATCATAGGGCTGCTACTACACCTCCGCGCCAACCAAACGCTGGAGGTGGAGCAATAATGGAGGGGAAGACAATACAACACACAATATAAGTGGAACCAAAGGTGAGTTAAAGGTGCAGAACCAGTGATAATCAGTGATATAAAACCGATCCCGGGAAGTCCTTATTTCAAATTTAATATTAGGTACCCAGAACGGATTTAAAAACCAAAAAACGTGGGTGGTAGGTTGGAGAGCTTATAATGAGGTTCCAACTCCCCCATTCTGCATGGATGCCGACATGTTTCAGCCAGCTCTAAATAATAACCCGGGACTTCACCACATAAGTTCCTAGGTGTAGAACCTTCTTCCTCCCAATTTGTAAAAGAAGAAAAACACCTCAAGTGAGGTCTCTCGCCTTTGGAGAGGAACCTAAAGTGATAAAAAAAAAAAAAACATTAAATAAACATAAAACTGGTGGATACTCCCCGAAACACACACGAAAAAAAACACACAATCTTCACAAAAGCATACTCATACCTCCCCTCATGTGGGGATCAAGGTGGTTGCTTTCAGTCACGATATCAATATAGCTACTTGCTATAGCCCCCCGATAGTTAATATATAAATCAGGAGGTGTAGTTATAAACAAACTACAGAAGAAAATAATTGCTCAGAAGACACCACCGGACCACCCGGCACCATACACTACGCCCAGCTTACCGAGTTTATTGAATTAGTAAACTCGAAATGGCGGGGGAGTGAGGACAGCCGTCCACACGCACTCTCTGTAAAAAGGTAATGCTGAGGTAAGGATTTAGATTTGTAAATAAATAAATAAATAAATAAATTGCACACTGAAAGAGCTTCTGTTAAACAAGCGCAAACAAAAGGTGTCTAGTAAGTAACTGAAGTATAATTTATACATGGTCGACTAAATCAAAAGTAACTACCTCTCGTACTAGGAAGTTTTATGTTGTTACCCTGGTTTTTATAACCAAGCAGGTATATGTATACACATGGTGCAGCTATAGTATAGATATAGTCCCAGCGTCACCGCATATACTTTGGTAGATTAAAGGTTCCGAAGAAATTTCAAAGAAATACCTTTGTTGCGTAAAGAGAAGTGCCCCCTATAAATTAAACAAATAGATATTCAAGGCCCCCATTCCTCGTCTAGCGTAGCATGTTATGCTTTTCTTTTGAATGCCCCCAAAGTCCCACTTACTGCTTTCTAGGACAGCTATCCGCCATAAATTCTGTTACTCCTTCACCGCCGCGTAGGATACTACCGGCGTTTCCTCGATCCTATTGAGGACGAATAGCCCACGCCCATTACGGGACGCCGTCTCACGTGACCCGCCCGAAGCATCGGTGTCACGAGAAAAACTAGAACGCGTAAGGAGAGTGGATTTACTCATTCCTTTGAGTTTCATTAGAAATTCCCTGTTCGAGACCCCAGGCCTGATGGTCACAATCCGAATCATGCAATATACACTTATACAAAAAAAAAATTTTGTTGTTCGTCACAAATGGAAAATAAAAATGTATTTTATCGAGTGACTTGGGGGTAAGGTGTAACAACCTCCAGTAGAGGCGGATAGCGATCTTAAAATCCTGCCAAACTAAGGATTTTTCCATAAATTCCCATTCCAAAAATAGATTTGTCAAATCCTGGCGGTGTGGACTCTATGGAGTAAAACAATGACTAGGTGATAAGTCTATAATGCTAAACATTCATACGACTGCTAAAGCTAAGTAAGGGCATAGGCAGACCCACTGTAGGACAAGGTACAGAGAGGACCCTAATGTAATCAAAAGCAATCATATTACCTTCCTACTTGCCCATTAAAAGGCCACATATCTATTATTTATTAGTACTAGAGCAAAGATACAGATAGGGGGATCAGAACCAACTCAGGCAAACCAAATAAGCAGTATAATATTCATTATGAGCGCTATTAAACACTTTTGATATTCTTATTTTTGTTTTTATTCAGGGTTAAAGATTAAGTAGCAATGTAATCCAGATTAATCTAAGGATTCAGAAGACTATTCCAGGGGATATCATCATTTAATCCCCTGGTGGAACTTCCAACTCTATAGATCCATTTCTGTTCACATAGGAAAAGGGCTCTTTCTGGATTACCTCTACTCAGATTGATTTTAGGTTTGTCCAGCACAGTCCAAAAGAAGTCCTCAGCCGAGTGCTTCTTTTCTTTGAAATGGTTCGTCAATTTGCTAATTGTTCGTTGACATCTGAAGGTCGACCTATGCTCCATGATCCTTATCTTGACCAGTCTTGTCAAGAACAACAAAGAAATTGTAATAAAGCAGGCAGACAAGGGTGGTGCCACTGTAGTATTGAGTAGAATAGCCTATGAAACAGAATGTCTGAGACTCCTTGCGGACAGTAGAAACTAGAAGATACTAAGACAGGATCCTACTGAGGATATTAAAAAGGAAATTGCATTAATGGTAGAAGAAGCCACTCAAAGTGATTGGATTACAGAGAAAGAAGGTAGATTTCCCTGTCAATTAAAACCAGTGACCCCATATTTTTATATTCTCCCGAAAGCGCATAAACCAACCAGGCCCCCACCAGGGAGACCTATTGTTTTGGCCATGGGGTCCCTTTTGGAGCCGTTATCACAAGTTTGTAACTTCTTCTTTAAACCTATTGTACAATCCAGACCGGCATACCTTAAAGATACAACAGAAGTCTTAAAACTATTAAACCCTGTGGAATACGATCCCACAGAGGACTTCTTGGTAGGACTGGACGTGGAGTCCTTATATACTAACATACCTCAGATGGAAACACTAAGGGTGGTTGAAGACATTCTGTACACTTTGGACTGGGAGTATACTACGCCTAGACCTTTTATACTACATTTGGCTGAGATAGCCCTGACAAATTTTATTTTTTAATTTCAAGGAAACTGCTACCTCCAGACCCACGGGACCTCCATGGGAAGTGTTTTTGCTCCCAGCTTGGCAGGGTTGTATATGTCGGCCTTTGAGGACCAGTACATCTACTCCCATGGAGGTCCTTGGTCTAATCATATAAAGGTCTGGAGACGTTTTATCGATGATGTCCTTTTGATATGGAAGGGCAATAGGGAGTCTCTTGAGGACTTTTTAATGTGGCTGAATAGTAGGAATCCCTTGCTTCTTTTCACGTCCACTATATCAAAGGATTGTTTAAGTTTTCTGGATTTGACTATTTTTTGTGAAGGCGGCTGCCGCCTACATACCAGAATGTTTCATAAGCCCACAGGCAAACAGTTGGTCTTTTAAAAGTTTCCACCCTAAATCTCTTAGGGAAAATCTTCCTGTAGGTCAATTTTTGCGACTTCGGCTAAATTGTTCCAATCGCACAGATTTTAAATTGGAAGCGGAGACCTTGGAGAAGAAACTCCTGCAAAGAGATTACCCTGTGAGAGTGGTACGAAGGGCGAAGAAAAGAGCGTCCAATTGCCATCGTGAGGCGCTCCTTGAACCTAATGAGCAAACACCAACTGAAAGAACGGTCTGTGTGACTACTTTCAACACAGCCTCTAATGACATTCAGAGAATCATCTTACGTAATTGGAGAATTTTAAACTCTAAGGGACTCGCTTTTGAGAAACCCCTGTTCTCATTCAAGAGGAGTCAGAATATCAAAGACATGTTGGTCCATACTAGACCTAGAATGAACAGGAATAGGCAAGATGATACAGCTGGGGAGAATCGGATAGGTTTTCTTCCCCCAATTTCAGGTCACACAAGATGCGGTATGTGTGATGTTTGTCATCTCACAGCAAATACAAAGAGCATTGATGTAGGGTTACTTCACCCTTGGGAACAGCGGAATCATACAAACTGTAACTCCGCCTATGTAATTTATTTGCTGAAGTGTCCCTGTGATCTGTTATACCTTGGTATGACGACAAGACGGGTCAAGATAAGGATCATGGAGCATAGGTCGACCTTTAGATGTCAACGAACAATTAGATTGAACAACCATTTCAAAGAAAAGAAGCACTCGGCTGAGGACTTTTTTTGGACAGTGCTTGACAAACCTAAAATCAATCTGAGTAGTATTAATCCAGAAAGAGCCCTTTTCCTATGTGAACAGAAATGGATCTATAGAGTTGGAAGTTCCACCAGGGGATTAAATGATGATATCCCCTGGAATGGTCTTCTGAATCCTTAGATTAATCTGGATTACATTGCTACTTAATCTTTAACCCTGAATAAAAACAAAAATAAGAGATAACAAAAGTGTTTAATAGCGCTCATAATTAATATTATACTGCCTGATTTGGTTTGCCTGAGTTGGTTCTGATCCCCCTATCTGTATCTTTGCTCTAGTACTAATAAATAATAGATATGTGGCCTTTTAATGAGCAAGTAGGAAGGTAGTATGATTACTTTTGATTACATTAGGGTCCTCTCTATGCCTTGTCCTACAGTGGGTCTGCCTATGCCCTTACTTAGCTTTAGCAGTCGTATGAATGTTTAGCATTATAGACTTATCACCTAGTCATTGTTTTACTCCATAGAGTCCACACCGCCAGGATTTGACGCATCTATTTTTGGAATGGGCATTTATGGAAAGATCCTTACAGTTTGGCAGGATTTTATTAAGATTGCTGTCCGCCTCTACTGGAGGTTAGTACACCTTACCCCCAAGTCACTCGATAAAATACATTTTTATATTTCCATTTGTGATGAGCAACAATTTTTTTTTGTATAAGTCCATATTGCATGATTCGGATTGTGACCATCAGGCCTGGGGTCTCGAACGGGGAATTTCTAATGAAACGCGAAGGAATGAGTAAATCCACTCGCCTTACGCGTTCTAGTTTTTCTCGTGACACCGACGCTTCGGGCGGGTCACGTGAGACGACCTCCCGTAATGGGCGTGGGCTATTCGTCCTCAATAGGATCGAAGAAACGCCGGTTCAGTATCCTACGCGGCGGTGAAGGAGTAACAGAATTTGTGGCGGATAGCTGTCCTAGAAAGCAGTAAGTGGGACTTTGGGGACATTCAAAAGAAAAGCACAACATGCTACGCTAGACGAGGAATGAGGAATGGGGGCCTTGAATATCTATTTGTTTATTGTTTAATTTATACGGGGCACTTCTCTTTACGCAACAAAGGCACTTCTTTGAAATCTCTTTTGAACCAAAATCTTCCAAAGTATATGCGGTGACGCTGGGACTATATCTATACTATAGCTGCACCATGCGTATACATATACCTGCTTGGCTATAAAAACCAGGGTAACAACATAAAACTTCCTAGTACGAGAGATAGTTAGCTTTTGATTTAGACGACCATGTATAAATCGTACTTCAGTTATTTACTAGACACCTTTGTTTGCGCTTGTTTAACAGCAGCTCTTTCAGTGTGCAATTTATTTATTTATTTATTTACAAATCTAAATCCTTACCTCAGCATTACCTTTTTACAGAGTGCGTATGGACGGCTGTCCTCACTCCCCCGCCATTTCGAGTTTACTAATTCAATAAACTCGGTAAGTTGGGCATAGTGTATGGTGCCGGGTGGTCCGGTGGTGTCTTCTGAGCAATTATTTTCTTCTGTAGTTGATAGTTAATATATAAATCAGGAGGTGTAGTTATAAACAATCAGGAGGCTATAGCAAATAGCTATATTGATATTGTGACTGAAAGCAACCACCTTGATCCCCACATGAGGGGAGGTATGAGTATGCTTTTCTGAAGATTGTGCGTTTTTTTCGTGTGTGTGTCGGGGAGTATGCACCAGTTTCATGTTTATTTAATGTGTTTTTTTTTTTTAATCACTTTAGGTTCCTCTCCAAAGGCGAGAGACCTCACTTGAGGTGTTTTTCTTCTTTTCCAAATTGGGAGGAAGAAGGTTCTACACCTAGGAACTTATGTGGTGAGAAGTCGTGAGGAAAGCCGGGTTATTATTTAGAGCTGGCTGAAACATGTCGACATCCATGCAGAGTGGGGGGGTTGGAACCTCATTAGCTCTCCAACCTACCACTCACGTTTTTTGGTTTTTAAATCCGTTCTGGGTACCTAATATTATATTTGAAATAAGGACTTCCCGGGATCGGTTTTATATCACTGACTATCACTGGTTCTGCACCTTTAACTCACCTTTGGTTCCACTTATATTCTGTGTTGTATTGTCTTCCCCTCCCTTATTGCTCCACCTCCAGCATTTGGTTGGCGCGGAGGTGTAGTAGCAGCCCTATGAGGAAGCATGACACAGCTTGCTGTGTGTGAGGGCAGTTTCACTAAATTGGTGGATTTTACTCCCTCCCCCCACACCCATGGCTCTTCACGCAATTTCGTCTTTAACCCTCTTCTTTTTGTGATATTCACTCAAGGGGCACCACCAGCTGCACTTCAGTGACCGGGTGCAGGGTGCTAATGTTAGCCAATGGGGCTAGGGGGCATATCGGTTGGGGGCTGGTCACTGGCTGGTCACTCGCTGGTCACTCGGTCTCTGGAGCCAAGCTCTTAGGGTTAAAGTAAGGGCAAAGGGGGTCCAAGGTTGGCACCAAGTTCACACCACCAGCAGGGCATGGGCAGCTGGGTGCAGGGTGCTCAGAAGGTGTTGGGAGCCCAATATTTTTCAATGGAGTATGTTGGTCGCAGTAAAGGACTGAAGGCTGGAGCCAGAGGACTGGATGAAGGAAACCAACAACTGGGCAATGAAGAGTTTATAGAAACCAGGACACCATTGGTCGGGCACCTTAGGACTCGGGAGTGGCGGGTGCTGGGGTGTCCTTTTGTGTTGGATTCTTCTCACTAGTTGCGGTTGAGGGGACACTTTAGAATGAGGCTGCAGGCATAGAGGCGAAGGTCGATGGAGGTTGCCCAATGCTGGCACAGGTCAGGATTGTCGGGGGGGGGGGGGGTGAGAGACGTAGATGGGACGCTGGGCCACTGACTGTCAGGTGCAGAATGGTGAGGACTTGCGGATCCGGCTGGATCTGGAGTCCTGGCTTGGGTTGCTGTTGAACAAATCTGGTGTGCATGGGAGATAAGAGTTCTTTAGGAAGGCAGGGCATGTCCCCAGCTTTCTTGGAGGCCGCTGGCTGTAGGACACGCTGGGTTCAGCTCGCAGGGGTTCAGAGCAGAACAGGATGGTAGGGCTGGGTCCAAAGCAGTTGGCGTCATCCTCCTCTTCTACAGCACGGGTTTTCGGTGGTTCATCTTTTGAGGTTGAATCTGAAGAGGTAGGTTCAGGCATGCCCCTAGATATTGGATTTCGGTGTGTTACAGTGCTGTGTAGGTTGGGACCAATGGACCCATTACCTGGGGTGTTTACAGCCCCTAGTATGCCACCCTTCAGTAGGAGGGGGACTAGGCCTCTTCCTGATTGGAAGGGACCTCCATCTCCAAGATGGCAGGGACTGAGAGGTGGCCTTAACTTCGCCTCCCCCACCTGAGTGGTGGGGTTGGCAAAGGTGAGTACACCTCCCTCCTGGTTAGGTTTTTAGGTTTCCTGCTGGTTCTCACACCCAAAATGGGGGGTCAGAACCAGTGGGAGACAGTTGCTGATAGCAGGACAAGGCTGGGGGGCAGCTAACAAAGGTGGCATGCCTTTGAAGATCCCCCTTCGAGGACCTTGCCCATCCTGGGGGGGGAGGTGAGGGCGGGGGGGTGAGGCATGACACCTCTGCCCAGGAAGGGCTTTGTTTACAGGCTCAGAGACTGAAGGCTCTCTACCCAGGGGTCCAGAAATGTGTCTGGTTGTGGCAGGTGGCTGGGAGCCAGTCAGAAACCACACCAGGGTTGGTCGTTTTTCAGGGGCCATCTCTAAGAAGCCCTCTGAGTGCATTTTCCATTAAATCCCACACGGTCATCAGTGTGGGTTTAATGTGCTGGGTAGTTTTATATAATACTACTCAGACTTCAGTAAAGCCATGCAGCTGTGGAGTTAGTGTTGAAAACTCCCAGCCCATGCATTCAAAATTACTTCACTGCACTTACAAGGTCTGTGAACGGCACAGACACTGTAGGGTATATTGCTCTTGCAGCTATGCCCTAACTTGTGTATGGTGACCCTGCCTTTAGGGCTCTGAGGCCTGCTAGAAGGGTGACTTAACCATATCACAGGTAGTGTTGTGGGCATGACACACAGGGATGTGTGACATGTCGACTCCTTAGTTGGGTCTGCACCAAAACACCCAGTAGTCTGCATTGGCAGGGTTGGGGTTTTAAGGTGAGGGGGGCTGAGGGTGGTATAATACATGCTGCAGCCCTCAGAGGACCTCTCTGGTCACAAGGCCATTGGTACTAGAGGTGCCTTTTACTAGAGACTTTCAGGTGGCCCAGAGGTGTGCCAATTGCGGGTACAAAGGTACAGTTTTAGGAAAGAACATAGGTGCTGGGGCCTGGTTAGCAAGCTCCCAGCAGACACTCAAGTTGACATTGGGTATCTGGCAAAATGTTATGGGGTAACCATGTAAAAACAAGCACTATCCTACAGGGGGGAGGCGCTGAGCCGACCCAGGAGCAGGCTCTGGATAAGGAGGCCTTGAACTCCGAGGCTCTTCCATCACGCCGGCCAGCAGATGGGGAGAAGTCAAAGCACCTTTTTGACTTCTTGAGCCTCTCAAAATTAAAATAGGAAAATATGCATACTGCAGTCCAAATGCAAAAACAACAGTTTATGGACAGAATGCAGAATGTCATACATTCACCCCAGTACATTGATCTGGGCCTAAATCCATCGTTTTTTTGCTCGCCATGCCATTCCAGTTTGAACTCAGCCATGTGCAAATCAGTCTTGGCCCTGTGCCTCATGGGAACAGTCCAGCCCGAACTGCCAAGCCAGGTCCTTCCTGGACTGGAAACAAGCATCCTAGGACCGGTTTCGGGGTTTCACCCCTCTTCAGCCAAGATAGCTTCATTCCAGTGGCCTGGAGAGCACGGGATGGGACCAACGTCTGGGCATACCCGTCCCACTCGGGTGACAAATGCAAAACAAGCATTGGCATAGCCAATAGGTCTCGCCTTTGGGACCTTATAAGTGTTAAGCCATGCAACAGTTGCATAACTAAATACTTATAAGGTCCCAAAAGCGAGACCTATTGGCTATGCCAAGCGGCCGCGAAAGTTACAGTGATCGCGATCACGATCAAACATCAAAGCGGCCGAAAGTAAAGGTAATCGCGGTAAAGCGCGGCGCGCGCACATGCACTGTAGCTCTAGGCTGGCCTGGTAGCACATGATAGATATATATAGATATATATATATATATATTCAGTGAAAAAACCATAGGTTTCACACATGTTATAGTTAGCTGGACATTTTACTCGTAAAAAACCAATGAAATTGCCCCGTTATAGTTAGTTCAGCTAACTATAACTCGCGCGCCCGCAATGCACTGCTGATGACGTCACATATTACATCACTCATGACATGGTCAGTGACATCACTCATGACATCACTGATGACATCTCAAATGACATCACTGATGACATCATCCAGTGAATGTGTGTTTTTCAGAAAAATAAATATGTTTTATATATGTGTATCTCAAGGTCGATGGAAGAATAAATGGGTATATAAGTGTCTAAATGGATGATTTGTTTTTGAAAAATTGATTGTGTTACTGACTGATTAAGTGTATCTCTCACTTTGTGTATAAGTGGCTGCATGGGTTGGTGAGTAGCTACATGGGTGTCTATATAGGTTATTAGTTGTTTTTTTGAGTATCAGTCTGAGTGTCTGTATGGTACGGTGGGGGGTATTACGTAGTGCATAGATGCATGAATGAGTGACTCACTGTTTGTATGTGTTGAAGACAGCATGTGTGCAGGACTGTATGGGTGGATGAGTGTGTGTATGGGTGTGTTAGTGAGTGAATGACTGTCTCAATAGTGTCTTCAGGAGTAACTACATATGTTTTTAACTAGTATATGTGACTATTGGTGTATATATGTGAGTATATGTGAGAGGGAGAGATTGAAAGAGTTCCTGTATGAATAAGTATGTGTTTCTATAAGTGATTGTTTAAAAGACTAAGTATGTGTAAGTTTCCGTAGAAGTAAGTATGGTGGTGTGTGTATTACTGTATATGCAAGTAAATGTATGTTTTATTCTTTATTAGCATGAGTGACTATGTGTGTGAGTAACTCTATGGATGAGTGGCATTGTGTAACAGGATGTATAGATGTATGAGTACATATGATGAGTGAGTACATGTATGAGTGACTGTATAGGACTGTTGGTGAATGAGTGGATGTGTATGTGGATCTTAGAATTACTGAAGAGGTTGTTGTAACTGGTATTGGTATGTCCATTGTTTTGAAATTTTTAGTCTCTATTTTTGAATGTGTGTATCAAAGCTTATATTAAGGTGAGAGGAGGTCTGCCACTCTATCACAAGGATGATGTCATCAGTGATGTCATCAGTGATGTCATTTGAGATGTCATCAGTGATGTCATGAGTGATGTCACTGACCATGTCATGAGTGATGTAATATGTGACGTCATCAGCAGTGCATTGCGGGCGCGCGAGTTATAGTTAGCTGAACTAACTATAACGGGGCAATTTCATTGGTTTTTTACGAGTAAAATGTCCAGCTAACTATAACATGTGTGAAACCTATGGTTTTTTCACTGAATTTCTAAGGTTTTTTAAATGCTAATTCCTAACTATAACGTGTGTGAAACCTATGGTTTTTTCAGTGAATTTCTAAGGTTTTTTAAATGCTAATTCCTAACTATAACGTGTGTGAAACCCATGGTTTTTTCAGTGAATTTGCAAGGTTTTTTAAATGCTAATTCCTAAATATAACGTGTGTGAAACCCATGGTTTTTTCAGTGAATTTGCAAGGTTTTTTATATGCTATTTTTTTTTTTATTCTTCATTTTTTTCAAACATATTTTTAATTTAATTTTCTTATCTTTTATAAAGACTATGCTTAAATTTTTAAAATCCTTAAATATTTTTTTTATATATATTTTTTAAAATAAACATGTAAAATTTATTTCCAGTTTTTTTTTTTTTTTATTATTTTTTTTTATAGTACGCGTACCGTAAGCTCACGGTAAGCGTACGGTTTACGCAACGCCCGTAATCTATCTACGCTGCTTGCGTATAGTTACGTACTTTGCGTAGCCGCGCGTACTGCGCGTGGGACGCGTGCGCGCTTACGCAACACGCGCACGTTACGCGGAAGTGCCGGGAAATGACTGTTATGCGCATGCGCGCAAGCGCGTGTCTTTTTTACGCGCACGCGTACTTTTTGCCGTAAGCGTACCGTAAGCGTACCGTAAGCGTACGGTAGGTCATGTGATCTTGAAACACAACTTTTGATTGGTTGAAACTACTTTCAGTTCTAGAACTCTCCTACACCACACCCATTCCCCTCATTTCTGCTTGTGATCCCTTGGGAGAAGGAGCTGGTTTGTCTTTGGGATACGATGGCAGAACAGCAGAGCTCTTCTGAGAGTGAGGCTAGCACCAGCAGCACTGTCTTGAGGCAGAGAGCGAGGAAAGTAAAGCCTTCTTACGTTTGGGAGTATTTTACTTTTCCAGAAGGCCAGCAAAAGGTGAATGCACCCTTAGTTACTTGCAAGCTGTGTAAGCGTGTACTTTCTAGAGGTAATCCTAACAGGAAGTATTCCTTTGGGAATCACACCATGAAGAGACACCTCCAGGAAGTACACAGAAGGACACATGGTCATCTTTTTGGAGGTAACTCTTCAGAAAGACGAGCCAGTACATCCACAGCAGCTCAGCCTGGACCATCATCTGCAGGGCAGACTCCTTCTTCTGCAGGTCAGGTGAGCCCTTCATCTGTGGGGGGAGAATCTCCTTTTGCTGGCCCTCTGGAAATTAACCCTCGGTTTGCGAGGGTTGAAGTACGGTGCGCCACTTGTCACGATCTAATTACTTATAGGGAGACCAGTGTTTCCCTGGTGAACAGTAAAATAGATCAGCACACTTGTCGTACCGTCTAATATTCCCAATCTTTCTTTCCTCTGTCCCTGCATGAACACAACGGTTCTTTTAAGAGCCAACCTTATCTTTCATCTTTTTTTTTCTTTTTTTTTAAAAACTTTTTTTTTTTTTTTTTACCGTACGCGTACGGTAAGCGTACCTTTTTTTTATTTTTTAAAAAAAAACACTAAAAATCATTTATCTCATTACAAAGTCCTTGAGAGACTACAATTTTTATTTTTAACTTACCATACTCACTCAAAAAAATATTTATTCATTTGTTTTTTTTAAAAATAGTTTTTAAAATGGTTGTAGTTTCCGAAAATTTTCTATATCGATCTGAAAATAAAGAAAAAAGTATTAATATTTTTTATCCATTTTATAATACAATACACATATTTACATTTTTTAAAAAATATTTTTGCCTTATTTTTGCTGTTTTCAGAATATATTGCATTTCACTATTAATTGTGAAAGCAATTGCATTCATCATTTTACAGCGGGCAAAAAAAATTAACAATCACAAAGATTGTAATAAAAAAGCCCAGAATCTCTTTTTACTTAAACTTAACATTAAAAATATCATCTAATACCAATAGTTATTTCTTTAAAATACCGTCTGATATGTTTGTTTCAGAAGTATAATCACAATATTATATCTCAAATAACTCCACAATACATCTGATTCCATTTCCTTTAGGGCAAATAGTATTTTTTTTTTTTTCCTGGAATAAATTTCCAAGGGAAAACCATTAAAATTCTAAAGTTTAATCTGTCCAGATCTCACCAATTCTCTGTAACATTTTGGTTCACGAAAATTTTTTGAATAATTTATTTAGTCCACAATAGAATTGCTTACTTTTCCACATGGCCAAATAGTAATTTTTTAAATCATTTTTGAAAAAATTTCCAATGGCAGTCCAATAGCATTCCATAAATTAAAATGTGCAGAAGTTACCGATTATCTCTAAATTATTGGTTTTTGAAAATTGCATTAAAATTTAAAAAAGTCCACATTACAATTGGTTATCTTTCCTTTAGGCCAAATGATAATTTTAAAAATCTTTTTTCTACAAAATTGCAATGGTAATCCAGTAAAATGGTAAAATTATTTTGTCCAGATCTTGCCAAATCTCTCTAAAATTTAGGTTTCAGGAAGATTAGATAGGAATTTGCTAAATCAAAAGGCAAACGTTGTTTGAAAATCAATTTGGAATCATTACACAGTGTCCAGCCTTTTTCACATTTTAGATAAACTGTGTAATGTCCAGAAGTAACAGTAGGTCCATCATGGAAAATTATTGCAACAGTTACAAAAGTTTTTCCTGAAATTGATAATTGCTGTCCTGTAAACTTCTTTATTAAAGTATCCAATTTTGATCCATCAGCTCTACATCGTTGCATCATTAAAATTACATACTGTCCGTATTCCCTTAAAATTAATGTTGAAAACATGTCAGAATTACACTCACCACATTTCATGCTATGATTAGCATCTTTAACTAATTTTGCAAAAGTGACTGTTTTACTCTCTGGCAATGTCAAATAAATAAACCTTTCATTATCAACAATAGAGCCACATATATTATAACAATTATCACAACTATGTTCCCATTTATAAGAGAGACCAAAAAAAATGTCAATGGGAACTCCTTCTTCTTCCACTACCTGAAGAAAATACATCAAAAATTCGTGTGCATCTTGCTGTTCATTTTGAGAAAACTGTGTTCGTCCTGAACATACATCTAAAAGTTTTCTAATTTCAGTAGCACTTTCTATTTGAGTTTTATCTTTACTCAGCTTTTGAAAAAGGAGACTGAGCTCTGAACAGAATCTTTTTCCCTGATTTACTATTATCTGCTCTTGCAAACTTTCCAGATAAAATGCAACATTCAGCACTACATTAGCGTAGCAGTTGACACCAGAGCTATTTTCAAAATGACATCCTACAACCTGTTCTTCATTTTCCTTATTCTTTTTGCTTGCAATTACATCACTCCTCTTTTTTTTCCTCTTCTCTACATCTTCATTACAGATATTCTCATTTCTCCTTTTACGAGAAACTACACGTTTCTCCAACACAGGATACTGACCTAAATGAGGAGCATAGCTTCTTCTTAATCTATTATACTCCTTTACACAGTTTGTATCAGCACTAACTTTTGAGTCATCAAAGTCTATCATGAATAAACCTGATAATGTTTTGACTCGTGACAAAGCTACATATGCCATACCTTCTTTGAACACAGTTGAACCAATGTTCACAAATGCACAATCTACAGTCAATCCTTGAGACTTGTGGATAGTTACAGCATATGCTAGTGAAAACGGAAACTGCTTCCTACGTACATATAAGTCTTTCACAAGCATGAAACGAACAACGACAAATGTCTTTAACTTCCTCTATCTGATCAAATTTTATCTGTAAACATTCAATTCCTTCTTTTTTCTGATAATTAATAAAACCCACAACTCTTCCCATCGCTCCATTCACTAAGCCTTTCTCAACATCCAAATTTCTCCTTAAAAACACTCTACAGTTCATGCAAACATAAAGATTTTTTTCTAATCCTGCTGTTTTGGAGATGTTCTTCTCTAGTGAGTCCAATTTATTTTTCAGTTTGCCTGTTACTGTGACTGTAATTCTTCCATCCTCAATTTTGTCCACTGCTTCCAATTTCCTGATGTCTTCCTTTTCCAATTTCAAAAGCTCCTCATTAAATATTGAGCATTCACGTAGAGTTGGCATTAAGCAGATGACACTTTTGTTTTCTGCAATATTCTTGTATATTTTCTCTGCAACTATTTCTTCCTTTGGAAATAAATTATGTAGCAGCCGACTCTGTAATGCTTTTTTCCCAACATCTGTGAGTAGTCCAATCCTGATATCTTTCAGAATACTTCCATATTCTTCATCGTTTGCTTGCCTCATATTAGTTGTAAGTTCCTTGTACTCAAAGAAGGACCAAATATTTGTATTTCCAATGCTTCCCAATGACTTCTTCGTGTCTTCATGTGTCACAGTATTAAACACTGGTTGTCCTTTAACTGGAGTAAGTTGCAAAAGATCCCCAAAAACTATGACGTGTTTTCCACCAAATAACACGTCATAGTCTGTCTTCAAAATTTGCTGCATTCTTAAATGCACAAAGGCAAGCATTAAGTTTGATACCATGCTCACCTCATCAATAATGAGAACTTGCATCTTCTTCAATACTCGTGAAACTTCCAAGGATGCTTCTCCAGTTAGCTTGTTGAATTGTATTTTGTTCTCATGCTCCACTGGTAACATTAGCAAACGATGTAAGGTGATTCCTTTTATGTTATATGCTGCTAACCCAGTTGGAGCAGTAACCACACAAGACAAAGTAGAATCCGTTTTTTGCTTTAGGTAGCTTCTGATGACTTTAATTAGGAAACTTTTTCCAGTGCCAGCTTGTCCGCTTACATACATCCTGATTGGATGAAATGATGTGCATGAGCACTCTTTTTTGATATGTAGAAATCCGTGATCAATTTTGTTTCTGATCTCTTCATAAATTTGTTGCTGCTCTTGATTCAGTTGTCTTTCCAAATTTTCTAAGTCTATAAATTCTTCTTGAGCTAGATTCATAGCCGTTTCCACTTCATTCATGGCTATTGATGCTTCATTTTCAACGATTGGTTGTCCTAGGGGATCTTGACTGTGTGTTCCTGAACTTTGGCTGTCCTGAGAACTGTCTCTAGCTATTTCTGCTGCAATTGTAGTTTCCTGTTCAATTTCTTCATTTAACATTTGCAGATAAGTTGAGAATGTACTGCATTGTATGCTGTCTTTGCAAGCATTAAAAGAATCTTCATAGCTCTGGAATTCTCCCAGTAGTTCATCCTCTGTACGCCATGGTTTAAACAACTGTAAAAGAGCCAAGTAGTAAAATTCTTTCTTGTCGGTAGTGTCGCAACTCAGCTTCCGGTGATTTATCAAACTTCCTTTGGTTTGCTTCACCAAACATCCTTCTTCACCAACAACTTTATATTTTCCACTGTTGATGTCTTCTGCAGCTTTCCGTGAATAAATGTAGTTCTGCAGCACTTCATAGAGACACATGTTCTCCAGATGATGACTTCTCTTGGGATAATATGTGTCCCAACATGTTTGTTTTCAATATGTCTGTACTTTCTGGGTCATTCTCGGCCAAATATTCAATTTCTCCAACAGATTTCAGTACCCGATTTCTCATTGCTGCAAGGCCTAAACTTGCCCAAATTATTCTTCTTGACTTCGAGTAGAGACTTGCAGAAGATAACCTATCTGAACATTCGTAGGATCCAATTTCTCGATGCGATAACATCTTCAAACTAAAACTGTACAGCTTCTTACTGACAGTCTTCTCGTGAGAAATCTCTTCCCACATTTCCTTCAATTCTGTTTTTTCTGATTTCGTAATGTAAGACGTTACATATCGAGCAACAGCAATGGAATTGTCAGCAACATACTGTATATCCATGTTAGCGTTCCACATGGATAAAATGACTGGGTTGTAGTCATTTATATTTTTTGATTCTTCTTTTCTTTTAAGGTTGTAGGTATTCTTAGGTGATTTTCTTGTGATAGTATGTCTCACAGCTGACATAAAACTGTTGACTCTTCCATTTGTAAGAACAGGTCTAGGAAATCCAAATCGACATTTAGTGTAGTATTTTTCTTTGCTCTTGTATTTCCGTCGACAGTATTTTCCACACCGATGACTTTGGAAACGTAGAACTTGCTCCTTTAACTTGTTCTCTTCTGTGTTTTTAGGTATAGCACATGTTGCATATTCTTCAATGTAAGATAACACTGCTTCATCAGTATCTGTTCCAAACTTTGGGGCATCCTTGATCCACAGCAGCATATGAATATGAGGAGCACCTCTTGCCTGGTACTCTTTTCTCCAAAAGAAATCCACTACTTCTCCAAGGGGTGGATTTTTTTTATTGCAGATGAAGGACATCATAGCCTCAAATCTATGATTGAAATATCTGCAAACATTAACCGGATCCAATGAGCACAGTTCTCCTGCTGTCTTGTATTCGATGTTTTCAATGTTTGAATTGGCCTCTCGTAGAAAATCCAGTAAATCATCCCAAGCGTACTCGGCGCAGCTTAGGGTAAGGAACCATGTTGGTGTTCCTAAGTTGCGTAACATGCATTTTAGTTCACCATGGCGTCGGTACCAATATTCATTTGTCCCACGCTGACAAGCCATCAGATTGATCAGTTGTGTTTCCAAATGATCATCTCGGTGCTGCACTTTCTCCATAAAATCCTTAGCAGACACATTTTGTAAATGTACTCCACTTTTTAAAATGTGATTTACTGCATAAGACAGTGCAGACAAGTCGCTTTCAAATAAAAGATGGAACAAATAAGGGATACTTTGTCGAAATCTGGGATCTTCAGCATATAGTCTTGTAGTCCGATACTCAGAAGCTGGAATCTGTTCCGGACGTTCATCGTATCGTCCTCCTTTTCCTTTAGGAAACAGCTGGGGAAAACATCGAGCTTCCAAGCTCTCCTCCCATACACTCACAGGATTTCCTTTTGCTTTCTTCATCTGAAAGAGATCAATATTGTCTCCCATAACTTCTTTCGAATGGAGAGGATGTATGCTAAAATGTTCATAAATTTCTTCTTCCTTTGACTTGTCCACTTTTTCAATTTGTCCAGTTGGTGTTTCTGTGTCTCCTTGTAAATCTTCTTCTTCTTCTTCTTCTTCTATATAAATTGATTCATACCATTTGTTATTTTTTTTCAAATACAAATTTGCTCTTTGTACTTTCCGCACATCTACCAGCTCCTGCCAAATCTTCTTATTCTTTGTAGGGACACCATTAACCAGAATAATTAATGGTTCAGTTTCCAAAGTATCTGCATCAATAGTTTCCATATTTTTTTTCAAATCCAAGGGCAAATACACCACTCTACCTTTTAAACCTCTCAGTAAATCTGAAGGAGGTAATTTACCAGTTTTGGGCTCCATACGTACTATGGTCTGGAACGGATGAACACATTGAATGAGTATAGACTCATATGTATTTAATTCAGAAAGTTCAGCAGGAATAGCATCCAATTCTAAATTATTATGTACAGCTCTGGTCGGCATTCTATTTTCCTCTAACTTGTTGTAGCAGTATTTGCAAATACGCTGATCTTCACCCAATTCAAAACAATTTTCAAGAAATATATATGTGGCAAAATCCATCCACTTATAATTATCTTCATTTTCACTCTTTCTGTAGAGATCAACATTCCTAGTTTGTTTTCTATAATGAGTTCTGCGGCAACAAATACAAGTAACATTTGGTCTTTCATTAGAGACTATTGCAAATTTTGTTATGTGATCATTAAATGTGTTACTTACAGAGGGTTCTACATTCTCTTCCACTTCTGCCTCATTTATTGTGTCCTTCTCTGCACTGTTTTGTTCAGGACCAAAGTAACAAAACTGAATTTCATCAACAACCTTCTCTACATCTGATACCGTTCCTCGGAACAGAGCCCTATTCAATTCATTTAACTTTATTGCTGGACTTTTGGCAAAATACAACCGTCTCACAAACTTTCTTATTTCAGTATGATGAACAGCCAGCATCCTAAAATGATGGAAAACACTATTGCACACTTTTCTAGATAGACAAGCAAGAGAATGACCCTGCAAACCAGTATTCTCTCTCACTCTGCATGGATCCAGACTTTGAAGCACCTTAATCTTTTGTTTTACACTTTTTTTACTATATTCTCTTAGAAACTCTCGAAATCTGTCAATAGATTCCTGACGCACAGTGCAAATACTACTACAATTCCAAGTGTACACTGGGGCTTTAGGACGTCTCCCCATTGCCTCATCTGCCATCACTTGTACCTCATCTCTTGGAACCATTATCTCCTTCTCCATTATGCAACCGTTTTTTACTTCGTATGAACGACCTCTGGTGTCAACTGCATGCAGCAAACTATTGCTTTGAAAATAGCTTTCTTCATTAAAAAAAGGTTCACTACTTGAACTATGCATCCACTTTCCTAAAAACACTTTACAAAAGTTTGTTCTGTTCACTACTCTTTTGCTTTTGCTTTGTGATTTCAGTACATTAACCATTTTATCTAATGTACGCATCCTATTCAAAATTAATATGAATAGTTTCCTTTTTAATTCTAATGCTTTTGCTGCAATGGCTTCAATTTCTTTTTTTCTCTTATAATATTTAGCCTTCTGCTTATATTTCTTTATATCCTTTATCAAATTGGACATAACTCTTCTCTGAAACATTTTTCTACGTATCTCTTTAAATGCTGTTTTTCTGTTTATGTTAAACTTTTCAATTGCAGAAGGTATATTTGCATTAACTAAATCCTCAATTTTTTGCTGTTCTGTAGGTTTTGTTACATTTTTCCGAGAACAGACATTTTGTACATTTTTGTTTGTTTTCAATATTTTGTTTAGGAATTGTCTTTTTTGCTTACCAGAAGATTTTTTCTTTTTCCCAACATCAGCATCTTCTACTAACTTTGGTCCTCCAGTTGTCCTCAAATATAGTTTTTTTTTTAGAGTTTTTTGAACTCGAGATTTTGTAGGCATCTTAAATTTTGTTCACTGTTCTTCAGCAATACCTGAAAAAAACTAAAAAAAAAATCCTTTATTGTATTTAAATATATTACTACATTTCTTTTCACAATAGTCACAAAACGAAATTTCTTTGCCATTTTCAATGCACACAAACTGCTCTTTTTTAAAATTTATTTAAATGCACATGTCCAAGCTTTTTTTTTTTTTCAGATCACCACCGTGTGTATTCTCTGTGACTGCCTACACTCCAGCAGGGGCCACCAGCCTTAGTGATGCTGAATGTATTTGCATTACAGACTTAAACCTGAAAACCCCACTCGCTTCTAATTACTGTGCATGACTATACATGGCAAGCACATGGGTGTGTGCTAAGCCTCTGCTTCTTCCCCCAAAAATTCGCTCCTCTTTTCCATCTACTGCAACTGTGAAATCACCAGAGCAAGACGCAATAAATTTCTGCCTATAATTCTTCTATGCACACAGAGTCATGTTTTCACATTAGTGCCAAAACGAAATTTCTTTGCCAATTTGAAAGCACACTTACTGCTCTTTTTTTTTCGGGCCAAGTGAAAATCTCTTTTTACACTTTGAAATCACTTTTACAGACTGACACATTCTGAAACCTTTTTTTTAAATTTATTTAAATGCACATGTCCAAGCTGTTTTTTTTTCAGACCACCACCGTGTGTATTCTCTGTGACTGCCTACACTCCAGCAGGAGCAACCAGCCTTAGTGATGCTGAATGTATTTGCATTACAGACTTAAACCTGAAAACCCCACTCGCTTCTAATTACTGTGCATGACTATACATGGCAAGCACATGGGTGTGTGCTAAGCCTCTGCTTCTTCCCCCAAAAATTCGCTCCTCTTTTCCATCTACTGCAACTGTGAAATCACCAGAGCAAGACGCAATACATTTCTGCCTATAATTCTTCTATGCACACAGAGTCATGTTTTCACATAAGTGCCAAAACGAAATTTCTATGCCAATTTGAAAGCACACTTACTGCTCTTTTTTTTTTGGGCCAAGTGAAAATCTCTTTTTACACTTTGAAATCACTTTTACAGACTGACACATTCTGAAACCTTTTTTTTTAAATTTATTTAAATGCACATGTCCAAGCTGTTTTTTTTTCAGACCACCACCGTGTGTATTCTCTGTGACTGCCTACACTCCAGCAGGGGCAACCAGCCTTAGTGATGCTGAATGTATTTGCATTACAGACTTAAACTTGAAAACCCCACTCGCTTCTAATTACTGTGCATGACTATACATGGCAAGCACATGGGTGTGTGCTAAGCCTCTGCTTCTTCCCCCAAAAATTCGCTCCTCTTTTCCATCTACTGCAACTGTGAAATCACCAGAGCAAGACGCAATACATTTCTGCCTATAATTCTTCTATGCACACAGAGTCATGTTTTCACATAAGTGCCAAAACGAAATTTCTTTGCCAATTTGAAAGCACACTTACTGCTCCTTTTTTTTTCGGGCCAAGTGAAAATCTTTTTACACTTTGAAATCACTTTTACAGACTGACACATTCTGAAACCTTTTTTTTTAAATTTATTTAAATGCACATGTCGAAGCTGTTTTTTTTTCAGACCACCACCGTGTGTATTCTCTGTGACTGCCTACACTCCAGCAGGGGCAACCAGCCTTAGTGATGCTGAATGTATTTGCATTACAGACTTAAACCTGAAAACCCCACTCGCTTCTAATTACTGTGCATGACTATACATGGCAAGCACATGGGTGTGTGCTAAGCCTCTGCTTCTTCCCCCAAAACTTCGCTCCTCTTTTCCATCTACTGCAACTGTGAAATCACCAGAGCAAGACGCAATACATTTCTGCCTATAATTCTTCTATGCACACAGAGTCATGTTTTCACATTAGTGCCAAAACGAAATTTCTTTGCCAAATTGAAAGCACACTTACTGCTCTTTTTTTTTTGGGCCAAGTAAAAATCTCTTTTTACACTTTGAAATCACTTTTACAGACTGACACATTCTGAAACCTTTTTTTTTAAATTTATTTAAATGCACATGTCCAAGCTGTTTTTTTTTCAGACCACCACCGTGTGTATTCTCTGTGACTGCCTACACTCCAGCAGGAGCAACCAGCCTTAGTGATGCTGAATGTATTTGCATTACAGACTTAAACCTGAAAACCCCACTCGCTTCTAATTACTGTGCATGACTATACATGGCAAGCACATGGGTGTGTGCTAAGCCTCTGCTTCTTCCCCCAAAAATTCGCTCCTCTTTTCCATCTACTGCAACTGTGAAATCACCAGAGCAAGACGCAATACATTTCTGCCTATAATTCTTCTATGGACACAGAGTCATGTTTTCACATTAGTGCCAAAACGAAATTTCTTTGCCAAATTGAAAGCACACTTACTGCTCCTTTTTTTTTCGGGCCAAGTGAAAATCTCTTTTTACACTTTGAAATCACTTTTACAGACTGACACATTCTGAAACCTTTTTTTTAAATTTATTTAAATGCACATGTCCAAGCTGTTTTTTTTTCAGACCACCACCGTGTGTATTCTCTGTGACTGCCTACACTCCAGCAGGGGCAACCAGCCTTAGTGATGCTGAATGTATTTGCATTACAGACTTAAACCTGAAAACCCCACTCGCTTCTAATTACTGTGCATGACTATACATGGCAAGCACATGGGTGTGTGCTAAGCCTCTGCTTCTTCCCCCAAAAATTCGCTCCTCTTTTCCATCTACTGCAACTGTGAAATCACCAGAGCAAGACGCAATACATTTCTGCCTATAATTCTTCTATGCACACAGAGTCATGTTTTCACATTAGTGCCAAAACGAAATTTCTTTGCCAAATTGAAAGCACACTTACTGCTCTTTTTTTTTTGGGCCAAGTAAAAATCTCTTTTTACACTTTGAAATCACTTTTACAGACTGACACATTCTGAAACCTTTTTTTTTAAATTTATTTAAATGCACATGTCCAAGCTGTTTTTTTTTCAGACCACCACCGTGTGTATTCTCTGTGACTGCCTACACTCCAGCAGGAGCAACCAGCCTTAGTGATGCTGAATGTATTTGCATTACAGACTTAAACCTGAAAACCCCACTCGCTTCTAATTACTGTGCATGACTATACATGGCAAGCACATGGGTGTGTGCTAAGCCTCTGCTTCTTCCCCCAAAAATTCGCTCCTCTTTTCCATTTACTGCAACTGTGAAATCACCAGAGCAAGACGCAATACATTTCTGCCTATAATTCTTCTATGGACACAGAGTCATGTTTTCACATTAGTGCCAAAACGAAATTTCTTTGCCAAATTGAAAGCACACTTACTGCTCCTTTTTTTTTCGGGCCAAGTGAAAATCTCTTTTTACACTTTGAAATCACTTTTACAGACTGACACATTCTGAAACCTTTTTTTTAAATTTATTTAAATGCACATGTCCAAGCTGTTTTTTTTTCAGACCACCACCGTGTGTATTCTCTGTGACTGCCTACACTCCAGCAGGGGCAACCAGCCTTAGTGATGCTGAATGTATTTGCATTACAGACTTAAACCTGAAAACCCCACCCGCTTCTAATTACTGTGCATGACTATACATGGCAAGCACATGGGTGTGTGCTAAGCCTCTGCTTCTTCCCCCAAAAATTCGCTCCTCTTTTCCATCTACTGCAACTGTGAAATCACCAGAGCAAGACGCAATACATTTCTGCCTATAATTCTTCTATGCACACAGAGTCATGTTTTCACATAAGTGCCAAAACGAAATTTCTTTGCCAATTTGAAAGCACACTTACTGCTCTTTTTTTTTCGGGCCAAGTGAAAATCTCTTTTACAGACTGACACATTATGAATCCACCATGTGTAACTACAACAAAAACAATTCCCATTTCTATTATTCATTTCTTAAGTTACCACATACATCCCCTCTCAAACTGTAAACTCACCTTTAAATTTAGTTAGTTGTGAAAGAAATGTGTCACTCAAACAGCAGATTATCAGAGCCAGGATCTCTGTTCTGTACACCTCTCTCCTCTCAGCAGAACCAGATAATGGCAAACTTTCCCTCTATTTTTCCACACATATACATGTAAGTTTCAAATCTCAGTGCTTCCCCCTTTTTTTCAAATGTAATGACACATTTCTATTGGTTGAAAACCAACCCTTTTCCAAAAGTACCCTGCCCCCAACTTGACTTCTGCCTAGTACCCTTCCCCCAACTTGACTTCTGCCTGCTACCATAGCAACAGCTCATGGAACACTGCTGTGTGCAGTTAGGTCAGAAGTTCGACACACAATGTTTCAATTCCACAGAGCAAGAGTGCTTGACTTTTCAAACCTAACTGCAAATCCATAGTACTGTTCTTTGGTTACACATTTTTTTGTACCAATACAAAACATGCTTCTATTAATTTTCACATACAGCCTATTTTTTATTCTAGAATGGTATGAAACAGCCAATCAGTTCTTTTTGTTTTGTAAAAAATATGTATGCCTCCATTTCCAAACTGTCTTTATTTTCATATTGCCATTCTACTGAAAGACACCTCCTGAGTGCATCCAGTTCTCCTTTGAAGATGTTCACAGTGTGGATTGTAGGGCACAGCTATGTCTTCTGGAGTGAAAAGTTTGCAGAGAAAACAGATATGGTGAGAGACCTTGCTTTGCCAAATGTAGACATTAAATGGATTGGTCAGAGAGGGTTAAAGTGGCACCAATTGATGCCATTGGTGAAATCCTTCATGCAAATCCAACACCCTGACCTCATAATAGTGCACTGTGGTGGCAATGACCTAGGCACTTTGACTGGGGTAGGTCTGGAAATGCTTATGAAGGACACCTTTGCACAACTGTTTACACTTTTCCCTAAAACTGCCTTTGTGTTTTCCAACATATGCCAAAGGCAAAAATGGAACTGGTCCAATCATTTCTGTCCACAGATTGACAAAGCAAGAAAGCACGTCAACAAATCTGTTTCTGCTTTCCTCCGTGACTATGGTATGGGTGCCATTTACCACAACAACTTGCGTTACGACATGCAAGACATTTATAGAGGAGATGGTGTGCACTTCAATGATGAAGGGAACAGAGTCTTCCTCTTGAACCTTAGACTCTGCATCGGTACTTACTTGTAAGTACCACTAAAAAAATGACTCCATAAACACAACAGCTCTTTTTAGAGCTCCCTAATTTCTAAACTCTTAAATCTGATTTTCATTTATTTATTTTTATTTTTTTTACCGTACGCTTACCGTGAGCTTACCGTACGCGTACCCCGTGATTTTTTTTAAAATCAATAAATGTTTTTTTTGTACTTTTCTGTCCTTCTTTGACCCCCTTACAATTGTTAGGGGGTCTGTAACTCTCCTCATTGCCCCCTTACTTTGTTTTCACTCTTTTTTTTCAGAGTGAAATACACAAAATGGCGGCCGCCGCTTCCTGGTTTCGGCCGATTCGAATGTTTACTAAGATCTAAGAGCCAATCAGAATCGCGCTCGCGCACGCCACCGTACGCTTACCGTAAGCGTACGGTAAGCGTACCGTAAGCGGGCTCAGATATATATATTGATTTAAAGGCTATTTTCTCAGAATCTACTGAACAGATTTACACCAAACCTACAAAAGGCACTTCCTTGACCTGAGGACTACCTCTCTGCCAAATTTTGAGTAATTCTGTTCAGCCGTTCGGGCTGTAGGTCGTTCTAAAGGTCCTAAGGAAAAATGCATGGGAAAAACGCGTTTTGGGACCCCCCTTTTATCTCAGCCCCCGCTTGACGGATCCCCCCGAGACTTTCAGGGTAGGAGCGGAGCGTAGCGCCCCACCTATTTTGAGAAATTCGCGAGGATTCGTCGACCGGCGCCAAAGTTATTCAAAATAGAATGTTGAGGTTTTCCTATGGAAACGTGGTCCTAACTATAACTACCTACTGGCGACCGCCAGTAGGTAATATATATATATATATATCATCATCTATATCCTACTGGCTGTTGTCAGTAGGCAGCTATAGTAAACACCTTGTTTCCATAGTAAAAGTGTTTTTTGTTTTGCCTGGATGCTTTTTTCTAGTGGTATGGTGAGCAAAGGAAAGATGGATTTCACCCAGATCTCTTGACTGGGGGTTAATGCTTTGATTTGTTCTGCATTCCGTTCATCAATTGTGTGTCTTTTGCTTTATCGCCCCAAGTGTGCCAGGTATGCCCAGACGTGGGTTCTGGGCCCACTGTGCCACTGGAATCAAGCTATCCTGGCTGAAGAGGGGTGAAACCCAAAACCAGTCCTAGGATGCTTGTTTCCAGTCCAGGGAGGACCTGGCTTGGCAGTTCGGGCTGGACTGTTCCCATGAGGCACAAGGTCAAGACTGATTTGCATATGGCCAGGTCTAAACTGGGGTGGCATGGTGAGCAAAGGAATGATGGATTTAACCCAGATCTCTTGATTGGGAGTGAATGTTTCGATTTTTTCTGCATTCCGTCCATCAATTGTGTGTCTACTGCAGTCCAAAGGCATCCATCTAATTTCCTAGGATCAGACTGGCCAATATCTGGGCCAACATGAGCACTTTGAAATTTATCCTTCTGTAAGAAGGTATTTCGAAATAGAGGATCCTATAACGTCCGGAAACCTTCCGCCTTTTTCAGCACAATGAAATAACAAAAATAAAAACCTTACCTACTTTCCGTGCCTGGAACCCGCTCAGTAGCACAATTGAAGAGCAGCACTTGCACCTTCCAAAGCAATATAGAAAGGTGGTCTTCTGAAAGTCAGTCAGATGTGTGGAAACATGTAGTAGAGAAAATGGAAAGGGTAGGGTGTAACCATGCTGAACCATCGGTATGATCCATCTCCATCTGCCAGGCAGGATGGAACATCCTAGGTGGAAAAAATGAATTCTGCCAGGATAAGTGTGCACTTCTTGGGGCAAACTAAAGTTGTCAAGGTGAGGGGGACTGAAGACTGGTTTCCCTGCTGGCCTGCCAAACCCCCATCCCAGGCTTTTAAAAGAACTGAGGAATCTAATATAGTGATTAGGCGACTGTCCCAGTCTGTACGCCAACCCCCCTGGATTAGCCCCTATTATTTTTTTTAAATGATGTGGAAACTGCTTGGTGAAGAACCGCTCTCGAGAGCGCGCCATAGCTCCACAGTCCTTAAAGCGGTTTAGGGGAAAACCCTGTTTTTTCATCAAAAGGCATATCTAAAGAAAAATTTGGGGTCAGACACCAGGATCAAAATCTGATCTGCTGGCATAGACGAGTGGCGGCTCGGATCAGGTCAAGGCACCGGCGTAGGCACCTGTAAAGAGTTGGTAATGGACCCATCAAAGGTAACCAAGACTGAAGGTTCCTCTGGATCCAGGGAGCCCTAAGGTACATTGTCAGAATTAGGAAAAATCCCCAAAATCTGCAGGATGGACTATTTTAAGGCCTTGATTTGCTGTGGTGCTGCTGATGGCCCTGGAAACTCCGGATGCATCATGATCAGTTGGGGAAATCGGCTCCATGTTTGGGGACTCCGAAGGAGATTGACAATCATCATCCTTGGACACAGAGTGAAGGGATGGCGATAAGTTCAGCTCCACTTTTTTAGTTTTTCTGTAAGACTATAATAGGTATTAACAGAGCATTTTGAATGCAAGTTGGACCACTTGCGAAAATGGCCCCAGGAGTGAGACGGAGCCACGTACACAACCTGCAGCAGGACTTATGCAGAGGTTTCAACTTCTAATGTTCAGTGATGTACAGTTTCACCTCCTGGTACCGGAATGCCTTACCTCCTTGTACCGGAATGCCTTACCTCCTTGTCCCGGAATGCCTTAGGGTGCCCTTTTTCAATGACTACGAGTCGTGCCTAGAGCTGAGACACCAGAGACACCTTGTGCGGGTCCACAACAGACCTCTGCTTCATTCAGTCACTGCATGGCATGAAGTTGTTTCGTTTTTGGAGGGGACACACTGGTTCTTGTTTTGAAGTAGTCAAAAGGCCAATTAATGTGAGAAAAGGGCTCAGGATCCATGTCAGAAAGTGTGGAAAGAAGCCAACTGAGTTCAGCACACAGGGGTGGTACTTATATGGAGCTCAACAGTTACGGTACGCTACAGAGCCAGTGCGGAGCAGCGCTGACCACGCTTCTAGATCTATCCTGGCACCCGAGGAGTAAGGTGAGGAATCAGTGGTTAGAAGTATTAATCGGAAGCTTCAAATATATTATTTATACAAAATATTGCAGAAACGCAAGTGCTTTTCAAATGCAGTATTCCAACACTAGCTTTGTGAGTAGGCTGAGATACCTTATATTAACGTTCAATAGTTCAGTTTTCAGACAAGTTGCAAGGTGTGTCCTTACCTTTGCTGTGTCAGAAACTGAATTCCAGTATCCACCAGTCAGAGAAAACTTCCCACTGCCTATTCGAGCCAATATCTCTTCAGGCGTATCATCTGGACCATTTGCAAATGGAGTGTAACTAAAATAAGAGAACTAAATTTAGAATAACTTTATGGTACACAAAGTCTCTTAAGAGAAGTGTGCTTCATGACCTATTGTAACAGCAGACTATCTTAAGAGCAAAATACATATTTTTTCAAACTCTGACGGCGCACAACTTTCAGTGTCCTGCTTTCACAAAAGTTTCAAAAGTTAACAGAATACAATCCTTCAGAGCGAAGTAACCTACAGCAATGAATTACAACCAATCATTTTTCAATATCCTGTGTGCCAGAGAAGGTATTTGAAATTTCAAATTAAGAGTGAAATACTTTAAAGTCATGACATTCAGTGGAGGCTTGAGACTCATCCTCTGTGAAGATGCCCGCCCCCCTCCCGCCTCCCCACCCACATTGTAAATTGTAGAGATGGGAGGTTCAGTGCCATTCGGCTAACTGAATGCCTCCCTGATGTTTAGCACAAAGAATGATTACTGAATTTCCACAGAATAACATTAAAAAGTTGATCTTTTTAAGATGTTACTTGTTAAAATTAAATAAAGACAAAGTCAAACATATTGCAAGCAAGGAGGTTCGCCAGGGAAACACATCCACTCTCATAAGTTTTGTAAAGACACCCTTTATTTTATCAAACTTCAAAATTATTTTTATAACAAATGCAATCCAGCCAAAAGGGTTTCGTTCCAAACCACTTCAGGAACCTCGTCAGGGATTTAATTTAAAATCAAATCAAATAAATAATCCTCAGTAGTGACCAAAAGTCCAGCACTGTTTATCAGAATATGTGGGTATTCCCAAGCCCCTTGTCTGCCACCATGATAAGTGCGGAGTCTCGTCTAACTGCGTTCTGAATTCTTTGAAAGGCAAATATGTAATGGAAAGGAAAATGGAAGTGCAGATTCATGAACATTTACCCAAAAAAACAAGTTACTTACCTTTGGTAAACACTGTGGTTGATACTCTAACAACAGATTCCTCACCTGTAGAATATCCCCAGGTGCCTGACGGGATCGATCAGTTTTCTCAGCAGTGTACCAGTGCGCAGCAAGGTGGGGCTATGTAGGTCTATGTTGGATTTCTTTCCAAACGGAAGTGACAGAGTGGAGCTGCATAAAAGCACCACCACCTCCACTATCAGTTATTTTCTTTCCCAGCCTATGAATGAGGATCCAGATCTCTGCTCCCTTCTTTTGTCAGTCTCTGTGATTTTTCCTATTCGAATCCAGTGTGCAAGGGAACAATGTCCCCACCAAAAGCTAAAGGGTTCAAGCCTTGCAGAGAATGTTGGAAACAGATGTCGGTAGCGGAACAACAGGAGTTGTGGCTTCGGTGTTTGGCCCCGGGACACGACAAAGTCATGTGGACTGTGCCCTCATGAACCCGAAGGCAACCAGAGATCGTGACCTAAATCTGTATGTCACCAAACCTCCAAAAAATAAATCACAGACTTCGTGTAAGTCCAGCTTCAAGTCGAAACACTGACTCACTCCTGCTCTTGAGGCCCATTTCAAGACCGATTCTCTTCACCATCTAAATTTGTTAAGTTGGAGTGGAAACACAAGAAGGTAAAAGGACTCTACCCATCCTGTCACTTTCAATCTAAATAGAAGTAGCGAGGATCTCAAGGTGCATATTGGGCTCACTCCTGCTCCTTGCTTACAGAACAGATCACGCAATTGGTTAAGATGCACCTCGAGGAGTTCCCCGGGTCATCTGTGATGCTGCAGCAAGACAAAACCTTTTAAGTGACCATGCTGCATATTTTTGACACTCCTCTGCCTCTCTATTGTGTGCCTTTGGGCCCCACGAATCTACAGGGTCCTACAGTTGGGTTACAATCAGCAGATACATCTTTGGCGCCATCTATGCCCATACAACCTCCCCCCTAGTTCACCCCAAATCTGGTGCAGACTTCCATTCTGCCTCCAAGACCTGTCCCAGACTCCCTTTCGTCTACATCGATACGGACCTCACCCGTGCCAGAGGGGGATCCAGTGCTGAGGCCCTAACCGACCAGACTCAAATCTGTCTCAACCCCAACTGAGGTTGCACTGCAAATCTATTCTAGTGCACCTAGTTCCTGTACACCCTAAATCTGACAACATATTGCCACTACAGTGGAGCTATCCTAAGCGGCTCTAGAATATATTTGGTTCTGATTCGAAACTAAGTTTACCTCCTAGCGAGGACAATGGTGATGATGGGGAGGATTTGCCCCAGAAATATGACAGTTTACATACAGACCTACAAGAGGCCAAAGAACTTGATAATTCCACGAATACAGAGGTGTCCCCATGAGACCTTCAACAGAATTAACACCTCCCCCTATGCTGTGGTAATTTGACTGCTCTATGTGGTCAGAAGAAAAAAGGCCATCGCCATATTTTTGTGCGATAGTCTATCACAGAGGTGAAAGGGGTTAATTTCTATGAAAACTGGACTACACAACTTTGGGAAGCTGTGAGATTTTTCAATTCCATACAACCTTGCTATTAGGGGAAAACGGTCTGCAGATGCATTCTCTTCCCAGAGATTTTTCCTTCAAAAAATCTTTTACAGGAGGAAAAAAAAAAAAAGGAAAAAAAGACTGGTCTGTAGACTTGAGTGCCTAATGCGAACCTCTGTGGTACGCGTATATGCAACCAGAGAAAAAAAGGCAGCTCTGACAAGAAAACTTAAACATAACATTTAGAACCACCACAGATGGTTGGCTTCAAGGTTGCAGAGATGTGAATCAGGACAAATTGAGGGTTGACCTGTGGGTCACACTATCTGCGTACAAGAGGTCATCAAATGCCCAGAGGTGGGCCTGTGAACTGGCTTAAACAAAAAAGTCCTGGAGGACCAAACGGGTAAAATGCCCATCTTAATGAGCCTGACTGTCCAAGCAGTAGTGCTTTGTGAACATGTGGAATGATGCCCGCGTAGCGGTTTGAAAGATGTCCAGAACAGGTACCCCATGTGCTAATGGAGATGTAGCTGCCTTGGCCTAGGTGGTATGGGCCTGCAAGCCCTCAGAAGGCTACTTTTTAGCTAGTGTGTAGCAGATCTTAATGCAGAGAACAATCTATCGAGAGATGGTTCGCTTCTGTACCGCCTCGCACTTTTTCCAGTGAACCCAATGATCTTTGGTGTGATCATAGTAAATCAAAGAGCTCTCTTGGGGTCCAGAAGATGAAGTCTCTTCTCTTCCTTGGAGGGATGAGGTGGGCAAAAAAGGTAGGCAGAGTGGTACTCTGGGTGAAATAGAAGTAAGTGACTAGCTTCGGCAGAAATGAGGCAGGTGTCCAAAGGTCAAATTTGATGGGAAAAAACCTGGCCGTCAGGAGGGTGGACTGACTGAGCTTGAAGATCACCAACCCTCCTGGCTGTTGTGAACGGCAATAAAAATACAATTATGAGAGGCAAGAGTTGTGTTGCAGAGGACAGCTGTGTATTGGCTCAAATGGAAAACACATCAGAAATGCGATTACCAAATTGAGGTCTCGTTAGGGCATAAAACCAAAGGGGGTAGAAGGAAAAAAGTGCTGATGGCGAACTTTGCTGTGACCCAGCAATCCCCGAGGGCTTGGTTGAGGATGACATTTCATCTTAGGAAGCAGCTGTGCAACAGAGTCCCACAATGCATGGGAGTAATGGCCTAAGAGACATGTGGCATTCACAGATCACAAAGCTAGGCTGGTGGAGGAGAAAACAATATGCTTCCCAAAGGTGCTTACCCTCTAGCATTCTGGCTGGTGTGGTGAAAGGGAACACACTTGTGTTGGCCTTAGAGGAGGAGGCCTTCATAACCATGCTATCAGGGGAGTGGTGCTGGGAGAGGAAGGCCATGTGCTCTGGGATGGGAAGATGGCATTGGGCTATCAGGCAGGATACAGGAGCCCCTCTGCAAGGTTTAGCCTAGGCCCAAAGAGAATGTCGATGAGGGCTTCATTGAAGAGGAGCAAGTGATCAGCCATACCCACTCTTCGGTGAAGCACCTCAGTCAAGACTATCTTGATCTCACCTGCTGCCATTTGCAGGCCAAGGACACCCACCCGTGCATCATGGCAGTGAAGAATGCGCCTTACTCCAACCGGGCCTGAAGGGAAAAACATGTCAGAGCAGGGGGAAGTGTCCAAACCACTGGCGTCACACAACTCCTTGTACCAGTTTTCAGATGGATCAGGGTCCTCCTCCATAGAACCAAATCTTTCCTCATAGCCCCCTTCAGGAAGGAAGGGACTATCAAGTGGCAGGAAGTTCAGGTGTTGGTAGGGGCCGGGTGGCACTGCAATGGTGGAGAATAGCGCTTGCTCAGAGCAGAGGATGATAGACAAGCAGCGTCGGGAGGGAGGTGGGGTGAAAGAAGACACCTGTGGTGGTATCGGTTTCGAGTCAGGGGCAGATCCGGAGTGCTCAGCTGGCGTTTGGGACGAACCAGCCAGCAGTAATCCAGCTGGGCCTCCTTGCGGCTCTTTGGGGCCCCAAAGGTGCACCAGAGGAAGTCAGTGGCCCAAAGATGGCATGCATGGCGTCACAGAACTGATGCCGGATCCACAGGTGGAGTGCGGGAGCAAGGCCTAGAAGTATAGCGTTTAGATGCAGAAGCTGAAAAACACAAACATCTTTTTTGTGCTGCTTCGACTTACCAGACTTGGAGAAAGAGGACTTAAGAGTGTTAAGATGGCAGTCTGCATGAACTGCTCCAAAAGAACAAGTTACTTACCTTCGGTAACGATATATCTGTAAGAAATATTAGTTAGTGTTAGATTCCTTACCTTAGAATGTCCCCAGGTGTCAGACTGGATCCGGAAAGTTTTCGCTAGCAGTACCTCTGCGCGTCAGTACACGCCATCATGCAGCTCCGCGTCCGTCGCTGGAGTCGTATGCGCCGAGATGACGTCACGGAGACTACTTAGGTGCCACCCATGCGCGCTGACGTCAGTTCTGTACACGACTTTCCGCGCCAGAAACACAGAGCCATGCAAGACACTGACCACTGGTGCATAAAACTATGGCCCTAAAAGGGATAACCTTAACCCTAGAAATCAGTTTGCAGAACGGGGAGGATGGGTGGGGCGGTAAGGAATCTAACACCAACTAATGTTTCTTACAGATATATCGTTACCGAAGGTAAGTAACTTGTTCATCTGAATGAAACAAGTTAGTGTTAGATTCCTTACCTTAGAATAAATACCCCAGCAATACCAACCCAGGTGGTGGGTCTGCGAACCAAGATTACACCAGGAAGTCCCGGAGAACAGAACGGCCAAAGAAGCCGTCTCTCTGGACTTTGCTGTCAAGACAATAATGCTTGGTAAAGGCATGGAGCGAGGATCACGTAGCTGCCTGACAGATATCCTGCAAAGGGACTCCCCGTCCCAGAACGGTAGTGGCTGCCGTCGCCAGAATAGAATGGGCACGCAGCCCCACAGGAGGCTCCTTTTTAGCAAGGGAGTAACAGGCTTTAATACACAGAACGAGCCACCGAGAGATGGTTCGTTTATTCACAGCCAGACCTTTCTTGGCGCCCACGTAGCCAACAAAGAGTTGATCATCCACCCGGAACTGTTGTGTGCACTTCAGATAGAACGAAAGCGCACGTTTTGGGTCCAGATGGTGGAGCCGCTCTTCCTCTTTCGAAGGATGTGGAGGCGGAAAGAAGGTGGGCAAAGTGATGGTCTGCCCGATGTGGAATGGCGTGAAAACCTTGGGCCGAAAACAAGGACGGGTCCTTAACACCACCTTGTCCGGATGAACAGAAAGGAAAGGAGGTTTAGAAGAAAGAGCCTGGCGCTCACTCAGTCTTCTGGCAGAGGTGATAGCAACCAGGAAAGCAGTCTTGAAGGTGAGAAGACGCAAAGGACAGTTGTTAAGTGGCTCAGAGGGAGCGCACATCAAATAAATCAACACAAGATTCAGGTCCCACTGAGGCATTATAAAGGGGACTGGAGGGAACGTGTGTGTAATGCCTTTCAAGAAACGACTAACAGGGGACTTGAAAAGAGAAGGCTGATCTGGAAGCCTTAAAAAGGCGGAAATGGCCGAGAGATAGCCCTTGATAGTGCCCAGGGCAGAGACCTGCTGGGCCAGAGAAAGAAGGAACAGAAGAACTTCTGAAAGAGGGGCAGAAAGGGGATCCACAGCTTTCGCAGTGCACCATGCTACAAATGTATTCCACCTGCAGGCGTATACCGTTTTAGTGGAGGGACGCCTGGCTGCCAAAATAACATATTATATCAACAAAGGAGGGGGGACGAGGAGCTGTTAGAATAAGGTCCTGTACCAGGGCTCCCAAATAAATTGCAATAGCAGTAAGATGGTAACAGTTCCTTAAGAATAGAGTAAGAGAGATACAGACAGCCAATTAGGCCTTAGAAGAATGTGCAGTGTCTCCAAGAGGGTTAGAGTGTGCCGAGAAAGAGTGAAGGTACTCCTATGTGGATCTAGAAGTGCCCTCACACACCCTGACAGGTGTATAGCATCATCATCGGGCTGGTGCTCCTCGTGGGGGTGGCGCTGCAGTCCCTCACGGGCCCGTTTGACGGGGCTCTTTATCGAAGATCTTCAAGGAGTTTGCCGCATTTGTGCATGGGGGTGTGTGGGGCTAGATGGAGGTGGTGTAGTGAGTGAGGTCTAAAAAGAGCCCAAGGACATCAAAAATTTATTAAGGGTGTCCTAGGGGTCTGGATTAAAATATATCACGGGGATGGAGAAGCAATCTCAGTTGCCTGTGTGAGAGGGGAAAATGAAAAAAATACAATCCCTCTTCTCTCACCCGTGTAGTGGATAGAGTGAGTGTGTCAAGGGGTCGACATGTTTCGCGCCATAAATAGTCCCTAGTGGATCTGGGGGCGCTTCATCAGGACCAAAAGAGTAAAGAATGTCAAATGGGAGTCGGGAAAGAGACACCCTATAAACCCATGAATCCTAAATGTAGGAGATATAGTTACAAAGATAGATAAGAGACACGTCGTCTTTGCGTATCCCTAGTTGCGGCCCTCCCTAGTTCCAGGACAGGCCTCGTCAGCCTCGCCGAATCTCAGTGAAGGCAGTGCGTGCTCTTCATCTGTGCTCCGGAACACCTACCCGGTAGCTTCGGCAACTACCGGGTAGGTGTTCCGGAGCACAGATGAAGAGCACGCACTGCCTTCACTGAGATTCGGCGAGGCTGACGAGGCCTGTCCTGGAACTAGGGAGGGCCGCAACTAGGGATACGCAAAGACGACGTGTCTCTTATCTATCTTTGTAACTATATCTCCTACATTTAGGATTCATGGGTTTATAGGGTGTCTCTTTCCCGACTCCCATTTGACATTCTTTACTCTTTTGGTCCTGATGAAGCGCCCCCAGATCCACTAGGGACTATTTATGGCGCGAAACATGTCGACCCCTTGACACACTCACTCTATCCACTACACGGGTGAGAGAAGAGGGATTGTATTTTTTTCATTTTCCCCTCTCACACAGGCAACTGAGATTGCTTCTCCATCCCCGTGATATATTTTAATCCAGACCCCTAGGACACCCTTAATAAATTTTTGATGTCCTTGGGCTCTTTTTAGACCTCACTCACTACACCACCTCCATCCAGCCCCACACACCCCCATGCACAAATGCGGCAAACTCCTTGAAGATCTCCGATAAAGAGCCCCGTCAAACGGGCCCGTGAGGGACTGCAGCGCCACCCCCACGAGGAGCACCAGCCCGATGATGATGCTATACACCTGTCAGGGTGTGTGAGGGCACTTCTAGATCCACATAGGAGTACCTTCACTCTTTCTCGGCACACTCTAACCCTCTTGGAGACACTGCACATTCTTCTAAGGCCTAATTGGCTGTCTGTATCTCTCTTACTCTATTCTTAAGGAACTGTTACCATCTTACTGCTATTGCCAAAATAACATCACAGACTTCGGCAGGAAGGTCAAAAGCTGTCAACTGTCGCCGCTCAATCTCCACGCATGGAGGTGGAGGCTGGACAAATTTGGGTGAAGTACCGTCCCCTGCTGCTGCAACAGAAGATCCACCTGAAGAGGAAGTCGGATTGGAGGACAGATTGACAGACTGAGTAGCTCAGGATACCATACTCTTCTTGCCCAAACCGGAGTCACAGGAATGACTTGGGCACGGTCGAATCTGATCTTCAGCACTCTGGGCAGAAATGGTATAGGCAGAAAGGCGTACAAGAGACCGCAACTCCACTCGCAACGAAAAGCGTCTCCGAGCGAGCGCCACCTTGGAAATTCCAAAGCGCAGAATTGATGACATTCCGCATTCTCTTTGGTGGCGAATAGATCTAACCAAGGCTCTCCCCACTGCAGAAAGAGACCTTGCACCACGACCGAGGCCAGACGCCATTCGTGATCCAACATGCATCTGCGGCTGAGTACGTCCACCCTGGCGTTCAGGGAGCCTGCCAGGTGTTGAACAACTAGAGACATGCCCGATGTTCCAGCCATGTCCAGAGGCGCAGAGCCTCCTGACATAGGGTCCACGACCCCACCCGCCCTGTTTGTTGCAATACCACATGGCGGTGGTGTTGTCTGTGAACACCTGCACTACCTGTACCCGGACAGAGGGAAGAAAAGCTTTCAGAGCAAGTCGGATCGCCCGCAGCTCCAGAAGGTTGTAATGGAGCCGGGATTCCACTGGAGACCAGAGGCCCCTGATCTCCGCCTCTCCCATGTGGCCACACCATCCCAGGAGGGACGCATCCGTCACCACTGTGAACTCCGGTTGGCGAAGGGAGAGGTATCTGCCATTTACCCAATCGCTATTCGTGAGCCACCACTGCAAGTGACGTGCAGTGCCCTCCGTGATCTGGACGTGATCGGGCAGGTTGCCCTGATGCTGTGCCCACTGAAACTTCAGGTCCCACTGCAGAGCCCGCATATGCCATCTGGCATGTTGCACTAGCAGGATGCAGGAGGCCAGCAGGCCCAGGATTCGGAGGGTCATTCTGACTGAAACCCGGGATAGAGGCTGAAAGATCTGAATCATAGCCTGAATATCCCGGATCCGCTATTCGGGAGGAGAGACCCGAAACTGTGCCGAATCCAGAACCGCTCCGATGAATTGGAGCTTCTGAGAGGGATTCAGGTGCCACTTCGGCACATTGATGGAAAACCCCAGCAAATGCAGGAGGTTGGCCGTAGTTTAGAAGTGGGAGACGACCGTGTGGGACGAGCCCGCCTTCAACAACCAGATCTATCGTCTAGATAGGGGAAGACTGAGACCCCGATCTGCGCAGATGAGCTGCGACCACTGCCACTTTCGTGAACGTAGTGAGGACGGGGTTTTATGTACACACATTGCTATGTTAGCATAAGCGCTTTAGATGTAAAACGCTATCTTGCCACTTTGCTGCTTTTGCACACGACACTGCAGGTTATTACAAGTAAAACTGCTTGCTTTTTCTTCACATGACAACGGCCTGTTCACATCCCTAGACGTGCACCGCAACCTTAGTCTGAACACTGTGTACAGAAGCCGTCAAGGTCAAATAATGTATGCTGTTGAATTCAGGTTGATCGGCCCACGCTCTAGACACAACACGCACACAGCTGCAAATATCTGAAACTCAGGTGCCTTTAATATTGCATTTGCATGCATGATCCAGACACTTGGAGAAAACCTTTCCAGACACAGAGAGCAGTGCTGATCCTGTGATTTACCTAAGCTGATCTTTGAGGTATGGGGTTCCCCAATCAAGCCTAGAGACCTTCTATTAGTTTTATAAAACTAGTTTACTAGCGAAGAGAGGGTGGTTCACAAAGTATTATAGGACTTGTTTTCCACTATCATTTGTAATATGATTTCTCCCTTCATTTTCTATGGTATTGTAACAGTGCTGATGATTTTGTTTTTTAATCATTTGTCTGCTTATATTGGCCAAAGTACTGCACCTTAGAGCACTTAGTTAAAAATAAACATTTTAAACTTTACTGTGTCTCTGATTACTCTTTTTGTGGACTGATATGAGAATAATAACGAAAAGGTGTTTCTGATTTTCACCATTCCAGGGAGTAACCTAAGTTGCTTTTTCTGGGTTGTCTAATCATTGGTAGCTTCGAGATAATACGGAGAACGAATGAGACACTGATGCTAGTCGGATAGGTGTCCTGGGTACGGAGGTGAGTTTTTTGGTACACCATAGAGGTCCTGGTTTCCTGTGCATAGTTCTGTGCATGAGCAGAATCCCCACAACATGAACACCTGAGGGGCGCGTGTAAGGCCAAAGGAGAACACGGTAAACTTAAAGTGCTCCTGGCCTACCATGAACCGCAGGTAACGTCGATGGGCCTGCAGGACAGGAACATGAAAATAGGCTTCCTGCAGGTCCAACGCTACCATCCAGTCCCCTGGATCGAGAGCAGACAAGACCTGAGTCAAAGTCAACATCTTGAACTTCTCCTTCCGGAGGAAGCGGTTGACGTTCCGGAGGTCCAAGATGGGACGCAGACCCCCTTTGTCCTTCTTGGGGACCAGAAAGTAGTGGGAATAACAACCACTCCCGGCCCAGGAACGCACTTGACGGCCCCCTAGGCCAAGAGGGCCGTGACTTCCTGCTGGAGAAGTGCCAAGTGTTCCCCCGACATGCGGTGGTACTGAGGTGGTATGGCCGGAGGGGTGGACTAAAAGGGAAGAGAGTAACCCTTGCGGATGATCTGCAACACCCACTTGTCCGACGTGATAGTGTGCTAGTGGGGGAGGTGATGGCGGATCCTGCCACCCACTGGCATGGGGTGCCCCCCAAAGTTCGGATTAGGAAGGTTTGGCCGTAGAAGCCGCGAAGGTGGACTGACCCCCACGCTGATTCCCAGACTAGCCCCGCAGAAACCGCGGTCGCGCGGCGGTTGGGTCTGCACTGGCTTGCTGAAGGAACGTACCTGGGTGCCCCATCCGTGGCCACGAAGGGAACGAAAACTAGGAGTGGCTGGGCTTTTCGTGGAAAGACGGGAGGACTTGGCCGTGGCCTGCGAGTCCTTAAAACGCTCCAGCGCAGTGTCTGCTTTATCGCCAAACAGGCGAGTGCTATCAAAGAGCATGTCCATGAGTGAGCTTTGGACATCTGGTGAGAACCCGGTAGATCTCAACCGGGCATGGCGACAAAGCGCCACAGTTGTAGCAATTGCTCTACCTAGTGAGTCCGCTGTGTCCAAACCACACCACACCACACGGCGAACTTAGCCACATCTTTACCATCGGCAACAGCTTGGGTCAGCACAGCTTGGGTCTCTTCAGGACACTGAGGCAACACCTGTGCACCTAAGCTGGCTGAAGAGAACAACCGCTTGCCGAACTGCTCCAGCTTCTTAGAGTACTTATCCAGCGGAGCCGTGGGAAAGGCACTCTGGGACGTCGAAGCTTGGATGACCAGGCTCTCGGGCGTAGGATGAGTTGTCAGAAACGCAGGGTCACCCGGCGCCGGGCGAGGACGCCGGGCGACGTTCTTATCCACAGGGGCCCCTGTGGCTGGCCGCGACCAAGTGCCCAGTAAGAAGTCAGTGAGGGCGTCATTAAATGGCAGCAGGGGCTCCGACGAAGTGGACGCCATCTGGAGCACCTCAGTGAGGAGATTTTTAAGGCCACCGTAGGGAGATCAAGGTTGAGGACCTCAGCAGCCCGACGGAGCACCACCGTGAAAGAAGCGCCCTCCTCCATGGTAGGCGGAGGAGAGACATCAAGTCCGCTGGCCTCCTCTAACTCGTCCGCCCAGTCCTGCTCAGAGTCACACTGACGAGCAAGAGGGTCCGCTGACCCCTACCAGTTATCCTCCACCTCCGCCATATGAAATACAGACTGCGGCGGCAGGGACCGGGGAAGGAACTAACAGCACCGGGAACGGCGCCAGACGGGGCTGAACCGGCGCTGTGTCCCAATGCGGATCCCAGGTATGGACATAAGTGTCCTGGAACCTGGGCTGGGGCGGAACAAATGGCATCCCCACTGCAGCACCGGAGGCGGAGCCGAGGGTGGCGCTGGGGCCGGAGCTGGCAGCGTGGGACCTTGTCGTGCTGTGGCCGGAGCCTGCGGCGCAGGATCCTGCGGGGCTGGAGCCGCCGACAGGATCCTGACACGGGACCGCAGGGCCCAAGAGCGCGCCGGCGGGAGCCCGAGGCCTAAACAGGCGGATATGGTAGCAAGAAATTCTTGCACCTGTGCGGGAGTCGCCGACCCGGGTAAGTTGGGTAAGCAGCAGGACTCCCCGGCCCCTGTCCCCCCTCGTCCGCATCCGGGGATCAGGGGGGGGGGGGGGGGCAAACATCGGAGAGTGACAACGCTTCTTCGACTTCTTTGTGTCGTCTCTTACCCGAATCCGAGGGTGAAGACTTGGAGCCCGAGGAGTGATGATGGCGGCCCGTGAGCTTTCTCTGGAGCGGCCCCTGGACCGTGAATGGCGCGGGGATGACTGCCGGACCTCAAGCAGCTTCCGGCGCCGCTCCCGCAAGGCCTTCGGGGCCATGGCCAGACAGTCCATAAAGGACCGGGAGTCGTGGTTGCTCTCCAGGTAGTAGAGACAGATGCGGGGGGGGGGGGCGGGTCCGCCACCGGCATATTGCGACGGCAGGCCCCACAAGACTTCAAACCAGGCATCCCTACGTGCACTAGAGTAGACTCAAACTTACAGGAGACAAAGAGACTCAAAAAGATAGTCAAAAAGTGACTAAGGTACATACTCTAACTGGATCTGCGCTTACTGCCGTGGAAAAAGAAAGAACAGACGTCAGCACGCATGGGTGGCGCCCAAGTAGTCTCCGTGACGTCATCTCGGCGCATAAGACTCCAGCGATGGATGCGGACCCGCACGACGCCACCTACTGACGCACAGAGGTACTGCTAGCAAAAAGTTTCCGGATGCAGTCTGATGCCTGGGGATATTCTAAGGTAAGGAATCTAACACCAACGTGTTTCTTTCAGATACAGCCTGAGATCTGCCTCAAGACCGGGAATAGCACAGAGCCGCCTTCTTCCATGGCACCAGAAGTTTCATTGCCCACTCGTGAATCGCCTTGCGGGGCATGAACTGGCACTCAGCGCAGGCCTTGGAGCTGTTACTCATTCCCAGAAACGAACCAAGTGGCGATCAGACATCTGCCTGTGACATTCCCGCAAAGTTTAAACCCCGTAGATTTTGTAGGGGACATGTCTCTAGTACACAGGGAGCAACAGCTCAAAAATAGTTGACCAAATGGTCTAAACGAGTGTAAAAAATATCTGAGGGTCAGATAGGCCTCGCAATGTCACTTCAGATACAGAGGCAATCAACTCCACCTACCGTCATTTAGAGGTACTGCTCAAGATTTTCAGGAACCAGTCTGACACCTGGGGAATACTCTAAAGTAAGGAATTTACGGTTATAAGTCAATATGAGAATAGCTACATTTATTTACCTAAAACCTCAAGATGCTGGCCTGTTCAAACAAGATGTGAACAGTCTATACGCATCAATGAAACAATGCATTGGAGACGTCAATTTCTTTGAAATCTAATACCACATATATGATCATGTCAAATTGTCTGGTTCCACATTATGTAAGCATTGTGTACCCACACTAGTCACAACCTCACTCAACTGTTTGAGACTGCATTTTCTTAAGAGTTTGAAGAAATTGAGGATGAACTTGCTCCAAAATATAGTTCATAATTGTAGCAGGCGTTTGAAGTCATTAAGCTGTTCAAATGCTGTATTCTTGTGCCAACATACGAAAAGTAAGCATACTCTACTGTGTTCAACTTTATCTGGCACTGGCAAAGTCTATTGACAAGGAATTCAGACATAGGGGAGTCGGGAAGCATTCCACATATTACTGCTATAAAATACTTCACCACTTCCTCCCTAGTAAGAGACACACAAACTCAAAGAAATCACACAAATAACTCAAATGCCCAAACATTTCAAAGAAAGAGCGAACATACCAAGTGACAACCTAGTTCTGAGACCCTGGGTCTCCCACCACAATTATGAACACACCCTTATAAATATCTTGACACTTGCATAGCTCAGTACTTATCACAATTATTCACACCTTTCCTCCGCTCTACCATCTCCAGAAGCAGTGCCCTTTCCGTTCTCTTGTATACCCCTTAGCATACCATCCACCTCACCACCAATACCACTGAATGTCATACCAAATAGTTAATCAGTTCCAACTTAGTTTGCCTCTTCTCATACAAAGTCAACTCTAAAATACTCCGGTGGGCCCACCCTCCAAAACCAAAAGGTTACAAGTTTGGTTCTTTACCAGCACTGGTGCTCTGACTGAAAACAGTCCACCAAGTAGTCTGCTTGTACTCTTTAACCACATTTCTCCTTCAATGCCTGTTTGAGCTGGGCAAGCTTCCAGTCAGCTTAATAGCTAGAATTTTCCTACATGGTTTTCTGCCTTCTTTTCTCCCTGTCCACCTTTTTAAATGACACCCCTGATAACCCCAAATGATTTACCGCTGTTGTAACTATGTGCAATTACTCAGTCGATGAAGAAGAGGTGAGTAATACATTACAACAATTTGAGTCTGGATTGAGTATCATGATGCAACCAGCTGGTGTCAGCACATCAAGAAATCAGAAGGGGTGGAGAAAGTTTTGTTGCTGAACATGAAACAAAATGAATGCACTCAGGATTCATGAGACTGGGTCCATCTGGAACAATGCTTCAGATACTGGGGAATAATGGCTTTGTAAGAAAGTTCCATTACTTCCAAGAGTCACAAGCAACCTTAAGCCTGGATGGATCTACACCAAGGAAGGTCACTGAATAGGATGCCTTGTTATCGCTTATATACTTTAAGTTTGTACATACAGCTCCTAGTTTCATAGTGTACACACTTAACTTTTGAATTTCCTCTTCAGAATTAAACCCAGATTCTACAGCAGGATAGGGTCACCATTGCTCTGCATACGGATAAGTGTTTCAACTCTTCAAGAGCAACGTGTACTTTTTTGGAGATCTTGTTACAATGGTTGTACAGGTCACTGAGGAGAGCAGCATATGGATATTAAATGTGGAAGGTTAAGTAGAATGCATCTTATTCAGCTTCTGCCAAATGCCATGCCCTACTGGTAATCCGTTACTTTTGAGGAGGCAGGGCTAAAACAAGTGGTTCTTCAGCTTTTTCCTTTTTTTAAAAAGTGTTTCCAGTCTTATGGAGTATGGAAGATTATTCCACCAACATTAGATATTTTGGGGCTAAGAATTCATTTAAGTAAAATGCAGACTGAAATTCACCCTTTTTCTTTACTCTGAGCCAATAGAGATCTCTTCTTGCTGATGAACCAGGGTCTCTACTTTTTAAGCTAGCTGCTAGGTGGACCCCACATTCTGCACTTTTTAGAGAAGTACCAGCTTATATTTGTTAGTCCCCCAGTAAACTGTTTATTCTTAGTCCAATGGGGCTTTGAAAACTAGGCTTATTAGAATCCTTTGCAGCTTGAATGAAATGGGTGGTTTTAACTTTTTTCAGACATCTTAGGTGAAAAAAAGATACATTATAACGATTTCTATCTGGAACTGCATGGGAAGTGTAATGTCCAACTAACTTGACCTCTCTGACTTTTTTCTTTGGATGGACTACTTAGACTGCTGGGGAGCATGAGGTTATAAGCCAATATTCCAACTAGTAACGTTTTGATTTAAATCCAATTTGGTTGCAGGGAATCTCTGCTTTACCCGCAAACTTATTTCCTTCAAACACTGAAGGCTAAAGTCTAACTGTGGATTGTTTTTTCCTAAGACATGCCAAAACCTTCTATCTACCCATCAAAGAAATTCCAAATGATATTTCCTCCAAATACTTGTGAGTTGCTGCATGCAGCAACATAGATTGAGGCAGTGAAAGGACAGAGTTGCGCTATCTGACCTCTATTGTTTAGGAGGGAAACAAACATTTCACCGGTTGAGATGCCTACTCCCACAACTTCCCATCAACATCTGGGACAATATCTTGTGGACCAGTGTCAAATGCTGCTGAAAGGCCCAAATGTATAAGTGCAAATCTTGTGGGTCAATAACTTCTAGCAAGCCGTCAATTACCTCTACAAAGGCCTCTTCTAAACCATATCATGCACAGAAACCAGACTTGCTGCTGCCTAACATTCAATAAACTTTCAAGTGATACTGCAATTGAGTAAAAACACAAGTAACTTGCCTTAACTATGGCTCTCCTGCATTGATATCTTTTAAAGATTCACAAGCTTGAATCATTACCCATTGTCAAAGTGGGAGTCCCTCTTTAACTTTAAAACAGCAGTACTAGGCACTGACAGCCGTACAGGCCATTACAAGTGCCCACTTTTTAAACCTATGCACATCTTTCTAAAGGGACCAGATTTTGATCAAGGAGAGGAAGTTGCTGTTTGGCTCACCCCTCCTAGATGGCTTCACACGTCAGATTTATTAGCACAAGAGTGAAAATACAAATCCATTAGATAATGTCTGTGGTGAACCTCTATTTAATTAGGAGGGCAGGTCACAAGTGAATCTATGAAAGATACCAACGTTTGAGAACCACAGTTACAGGTAAGCCCCTCATTTTTTCTCCAGGATTGATCCTTCATAGATTCACATGCTTGAATCAGTAGTAGGTAGTATACTCATTTTAATGTATTATGTACATTATGTGAGGATGGTGCGACAGAAAAAACAGGCTAACCTCATTTGAAAAGATGACAAAACTGCCTGCCCCAATGTTGCATATCTATGTGCAACTGCTTCTCGGCAGTAGTGTCTTGTGAATGTGTGTCGGCTCCTCCATGCTGCTGCTTGGCAAATATCTATCAGTGGCACTCCCAAAATACAGTGCTGATGATTTTGCCATGCTTCTTGCAGAATGGGCTTTGACTGCTTATGTTAATGACTATCGTTTTGTGCGACAGAAGGCTGCTGTCGCAGCTACTCAACTCAAAATGCCCTGTTTTTCACAAGGAGATCTTAAAGTAGTGCCAAGAAAGATACTAGAAACTGGTTAGACCTTATTTGTTTAGTTCGCTCCAAACAGAATTTTAGACATCTGTTAATGTCCAATGAGCAGAGTTATTTTTGTTGGACTTGTTGGATTTGGAAAGAAGGTCCTATAGATAACTGGTTCATTAAGGTGAAATTCAATTACTGGATTAGGTATAAATCTGGGATTAGACATTAATATGACTGTCTTTTGAAAATTGCGGGAAAAGCTCTGCAATTGTAAAGTCCTGGAACTCACTACCTCGTCTTGCTGACATAATGGCTAGTAGGAATGCAGTTTTCCAGGTCCGGGATCAGAAGGTTGCCTTATGTACAGGTTTGTATAGTGCCGACATTAACTACGATAGCATGGTATTCAATTTCCAGGTCACTGTGTTCTAGCTGGTGGGAACACTCTAAATAGACCTTTTAAAACTCCATGACCACTCTCTGCGACCATATAGATGGATAATTCTGTGTTCATTTAAAATGTGGGATTGCAGCCAGGTGAACTCTGATTGAAGTATGCTTCAGGGCAGACTTCTCTAGGTCTTGAGGAAGTATCTGATGAGGCTGAATTTGAAAAGGAGGAAATATGATAGTATGTTTTATTTGTTGACACAGCCTGTGCTAAAATGTACTTGCAGTAGTGCAGGCTATCTAGTAGTGCAAATCATGGCTTACAAGAGCAAGGCTGCTAATTTGAGCTTTCTTGGGTTGGGGTGAAGAATTTGACCCTTATATCTGAAGAATAGATACGCTATCAATTTTAATAGAATGGGTGGGTGTTGTACTAATTGCAGCAGGTCAAAAAAAGAATACGTCTTGACCAGTAGGGGGCTATGAGTATTAGCCTGCCAGATTTGGTTTTCATTTGTGCTGCCAGTTTGTGTAGGAGGGAACTCTGTGGATAAGCATAGATAAAAACAGTATGTACCAGCTTAATCAAACTAACATTCCCTCAGGAGTGCAGTTGTTGGTTTCTGCTTACGTAAAAGCAGCATTTCGGGTTGTTTCTTGTTCAAAATAGCTCTAAGTTTTATCCAAGGTCTGGAATTTTGGGTTCAGCACACTGTCCTTCAACTCCCACTCAAGAAAATACTGTAATGTTCTGCTGTGACAATCCACCTGATCATTGTGTGGGCATATAGAGATGCTCTACTAAGGCAAATTCTGCTGTGAATTGCACAATGAACAAGTTCAATCTCTTCAGTAATGCCTTTTCTGGTAGAGACTATCTAACCGCAGATTGCCCGCCTTGAGCATTTCTGCAGGTGCCAGGCTGAATCCAGACACTTTTAAGCAATTTACTTGCATGTCTGTAGATAGCGTGTGGCTCCACAATGCTTCGGATGTGACATTGGGGCCCCTATAAATGCACCACCTCCACACACCGTCAGTTTCTTTCTGATCTCTGCCCGTGCTGTCAGAAGCAGAGCCACAGAATTCCGATTCGCTGATTTTTAAGATTTGGTACCTTTTTAAGGACTATGAGTCACTTCCACAAAGCAGGGAGGTGAGGAATCTGCGGAGTCTCTGTCAGAAAAGATATTACTGAAGGTAAGTAACTTATTGTCTGATAGAGACTCCCATCCGCAGATTCCTCACCTTGTGAATAGATATCCAAAGGAGTACACATCTGTGGTGGTGGTTCTTTGGAATTGCTCAGACCAGGAAATTCTGCAGGAGAGATTGGCAAAGACAGGGGAATTTGCCTTCCCATAGGACCGGACTATTCAGGCAGTAATGCTTTGAAATCATGTGAAGGGATGCCCATTTAATGGCCTGGCAAATTTTCGCGACTGGCACACAGCATGCAAGCACATTTGCAGCATCTGTCGTTCTGGTGAAAGGAGCACATAAGGCTTCTGGGGCTGCTTCTTGGCTAGTCCATAGCAGATCTTGATCTGTAGCACAATCCATCTTGTGATGATGCTCTTTTGCACTACTTTTCCTTCCTCAGCCAAAGAGAGACTGATGAAAAGCTGGTCATCCTATCAGTCTCTGGTTCAGTCCACATAGAAGCTTAGTGCTCATTTATGGTCAAGGTAACAACACTATTCTTTTTCTTGGAGGGATGAAGCATTGCATAGAAACCCAGTAAGATGATGGATTGCCCTATATGGATGGGTGGGACTACCTTGGGGAGAAATTCTGCTATTGTCCAGAGGACGAATCTATCCAGGAATAAAGATGAATATGGGTAAGCACAGACAATGCCTGGAGTTCCCTTACCAGTTTGCCCGATGTTATGATGAGGAATGTGCTCTTTATAGTAAGACGACAAACAGAACTGGTCATGGGTTTGAAGGGTGTGTACATCAAGTACGCAAGTACCAAATTAAGGTCTCACTGTGGCATGACAAATTGAGTTGGGGGAGGGATGGGGGAATAAATTGACCAGCCCCTTCAAAAAATGTATTGCATTAGGTTACTTTAAGAGGAATGGCTGGTCAGGTAAACGTAAGGTTGAAAGGGTTGAGATGAAACCTTTAGCTGATGCTACAGCAAGGTCTTGCTGGGCCTTTAACAATCAGAACAGTAGAACATCCAGCAACTGCGCATTCAGTAGATGTATGTTTTGGGAAAAGTGTCAGACTTCTTCCATCATCTTGCATAAAGCAATTTCGATGATGGATGCCTTGCTGCCAAGATGACACCAACCACTTCGGGAGGAAGTTTGAAAGCTAGCAACTCTCGACATACAAAGATTTAGGCACTCCAGGTTTGGGTGCATGATTTGACCCTGCTGGTTCAACAGGTCATTCCAAAGGGGTAGCTGGATTTGAGGGCATATGTTCCTTGGCAAAAGTTCCGGTTACCACACTCTCCACCTAATTTGGGGCAAAAAGAGCGACTTGGGCGGAGACTCTCTTGATCTTCTTGAGTACTCTGGGCAGGAGAGGAAGAGGTGGTACCGCCTACAGAGTCACGACCCCCAGTGTTGGCAGAAGGTGTCTTAGAGGGTAGACTGCTTTGAAAACTCAAACGTGCAACCGTTGTGACACTGCACTTTCTCTGCAGTGGCAAACAGATCAAGCCAGGGTTTTCCCTATTTTTTGGACGATGCCCTGTGCCACCTCAGAGTGTAACTGACATTTGTAATCCTCTAGGCAACGTTAGGTCTGTTTGTCTGCCTTGGTATTTAAGCATCCTGCGGGGTGCTGGGTGTTCAGGGAGATGATACAAGAGTTTACCCATTTACAGGAGCGCAGAGCCTCCTGTCACAGAAACCGGTGACCCCTCGCCACACTGCTTATTACAATACAACATGGCGGTCATGTTGTCCGTAACTGCACCTGTTCTCCTTTGATAGGTGGAATGCTTTCAGTACCAAGCAAATACCCCGCAAGAGTTGAGCCTCTGCTGGAGGCCAAAGTCCTTTGATGTCTGCCTCTCCCAGATTATTACATTGAATTTGTAGGGCGCACAGCTACCCAAAGAGGTTTCCCGGCGCCAACCCAGTCCGAAAGAGAAAGGACGAAAAAAAATTATGATTGAACAACCAAGTCTTCAAACTTCAGCGGAATCTACCATAAACTGTTTCCACCCGTAGAAAGATAGGTAGAGAATTCCATAGGGTAGGTTCTAAGTAGGAAAAAGACTGACCACGCATGCAGGAAAGTTTGATTTTAGGGATGGTAAACCTAGTCTGCAGGACAGAGCGCAAAGGGTGTGAGGGTTGGTAGAGTTGAACTAGATTTTGCAACTATTTCGGGGCCACTCCAGTTTCATTTTGAACATGTAGCACAAGGCTTTGAATTTGACTCTATTACCCACCTTCAGTTAATGAAGGTCGCGAAGGAAGCCAGAGACTGAGGCAGTCTTAGGCATATGACCCAGCGGTCTGGCAGCCGCATTTTGCACCACCTGAAGTCTTTGGATCGTAGCTTTGTTGGAGCCCAAGTACAGAACATTTCCGTAGTCCAGCCTAGATGCAACTAGGGCATGAACTATCGTTCTCCAAGCAGAGAGGGGTATCATCCATAAAATGATCTTCAGACACTTTAGAATAGTAAAACAGGTGGAGGCCACCTTGATGACTTGTTTCATTGAAAAACGTTCGTTGATGAAGCCCAAATTGCTAACCTGATGTACTGGCAAGGGTAAGGCACCCATTTCAGAAAACCAGTGTTGAGTTCACCAGATGACCTCCCCAACCCAGCAACAATTCATCCGTCACTACTGTCAACTTAGGATGGGGAAGGGAGAGGGGTCTGCCACTGATCTAATTGCGATCAAGCAGCCACCACTTCAGTTATTTTGCAGTTTCCTTTGACACCTGGATAGAATCTAAGAGGTTGCCTTGATGTCGAGCTCACTGAGGCTACAGATTTCACAGACCAGTCAGTATGTGGCACCTGGCGTGGTCCACAAGCAGGATGCAGGAGGCCAAGAAGCCCCAGAACCACCCTCACTATGACCCCGGTCAAAGGTTGAAACATCGGAATCTTATACTGAATGGTTTGGACTCGAGGAGGAGGAATGGCTCTGAAAAGAAAAGGCAAACCGCATTAACTACAAGTGGTGTCAACCGCTTGCCTTAACCACGCATATGCCTGAGCCACGCATATGCCTGGTTATGGCAGTCGGCGGTCTAGTTACTGAGACTAGATGGGTGGGGAGAGGAACAGAAAGAATTGCGGGAGGAAGTACCAGGATGCGGCTTGATAAGTAGGGCTTTTGTAGTTTTCAGTTTTTCAAGGAGAAGGGGGTAGCATAGTTTTAGGGCTCAGGTAGGGAGCTGGGGGTCAGGGTATTTTTTTGGCCCATGGGCTGTTGGTCGTTTTGGGGCTCAGGGCAGGGGGGCTGGGGTGTGATATTTACCACGTATCCCTTTACCAATCATGCCTTTACAATGAAATTTGTTGTAAGGCATGCATGGTAAAGACACGCCGCGGTTGAGACCGTGTGGTTTAGGCATGCGTTGTATCATACAACCATCCAGGATGGCTTTGATATAAAGGAGCCATTATGAAGGAGTCAGGTGTGACTAGCACATTGATGGAAAAACCCAAACATGTCAAAAGGCGAGTCGTCTGGAGGCGGGTTATGATGGTTGGGGGAAGCTTGCCTTCAAAAGTCAGCTGTTGACGTATGGGAGAACAAGTTACTTACTTTCTGTAACGCGCTTTCTAGTAGAGACTATCTAGCTGCAGTTTCCTCAGCTGGTAGGATGATATTTTGACCGACGTGGCACATCACCACAAATTTGGGTAAAAATGATGCTTAGCTCTTCAGGACCAGCTTGCCTGAAAAGAAGGTAGGGTATGGTGGATTGACACCAACATTGAAGTTGACTCATGCCGTGCCGCGGTGATGGCAACGCCATTTATATTCTGTGGCCTTCACGATCCGGTGGTGCTAAACGTGGTGCCTGGGTCTTCGTTGTGCTGCCTCGTGATCACCAAATAAACCCGGGAGGCATAATGGTGAATTCCCCAGGTATTTTCTTTCATCATCAATTCACAGCACTATCGCTGCCATTCTAGCTGAAGCTAGCATACATTTTATGCCTTCTTGTCAGATAGGATCTTGGCTTGATATGATCTATTAGTGGTATTGGCTTGACCTGTCTGCTGGTTCTTTGAAGTCATACAGGAAACATTCAGTTTTTACTGCCACTGATAAATATAATCTCAGGGCTTTTCAATCTACCAAAGAGTGAAATCTGCCAATATCATCAGGAGGTGAATCTGCAGCTGGTTGTTTGCCACTGATAGGATGCTTTAATCCCATTCATATCCCCTCGTGGGACTGTTGGGCGTATTCACTCTTCCACGTACTTTCATGTACATCTAAATACGGATGTACCGGTTGACGTGGAGATGGATGATTTTCACCTTCTTGTGATGCTATTGGTGCTGATGCTAGAGAACTGCGGTCTTGAGTGAGAACAGATTTAGGCACCTGCTGTAGGCCCGTTCGAAATAGCGTGTAGTAGCTTGCCATCATGTGCTATAGATTATTATTTTTTTAACTATGTTTTGTGCGTTTTATGTGAGAATTAGAATCAGAATTCCAAACAGTAAGTATACAATGTGCAACATAGAGATCAATAACACGTATATTGTTAGACTTCGCATCTTTTGGAGTGTTTCCCCTGTCTTTTTGCTTTCTGACGTCCAGTTTTGACTCTGTTTGTGCTGTTCAGTGTTAACGTGCAAGTGCTCCTGTTGTAAATTATGTTATGGATTTGTGTTTACCGGATTGCCATGTTTGATTTACTGGTGGAGTCCCTAGTAAAGTGCACTGAGAGTGCGAGGGTTGGTATATCAAATGCTACTAGTGGGCTGTCAGCACTGGTTGTGCCACCCACAGAAGTAGCCCTGAAAAGTTAACTCCTACCTGCCACCGCAGAGTCTGTGCGCAGTTTGTAATTGCCATGCCGACCTGGCAAGTGCACCCACTTGCCAGGCCACAACCTTCCCTTTTTCTACAGGTCAGGCACCCTTAAGGTAGGCCCAAGGTACCCCTATGGGCAGGGTGCTGTGTATGTCCTGATGTGTGTGACATGTCCTGGTGGTGAATTACAGTGTACTTCGTTTTTCACCATGGCAAGTCTGCCGGTTCCCATAGGACCGTATGGGGAGTTTGCTTATAACATGTTATACGCCTAACTACCCCAAAGAACAAGGCAGGAAAATGAAGTTTAATATGTCTGGACTCAGAATGTTGAAATGCATCTTTTAGTGAAGATGCTTTTTACATTCTGTGTTTGAAAATACCCCTCTTATAAAGTAGGTATTTTCTTACTTAGCCAACCGGTGTGCCTTTGCTGGGGTTGTGGACTGACTGTCTGGCTTTGGAGTGACAGGGGCTGTGGAGGAGTAGTGGTTCCGGAGAGCCTGAGGGGTCAGGGCTGGGCTGACTAGACCTGGGCTGCATTTAGAGTAGTGGGAGGAGATTTCCTTGCACCTGAATGGGCCTGGTCTGCCTTGCACAATGCTGTCTCCACCCCCTACCAGGAAGCTGCACCAGTGAGGACGGAACTGCTTTGTGCTGGGAACAAACACACTGCCTTCAGAGAACACAGGATTTTGGTGCATAAATATTGGGGCCCAGAACTTTAGAACTCTTCTGGACCAAGAAGACTGCCAAGAAGAAGAGCTGGAGAAGCTGTGAGGAGGAACTGCCACTTTGCTGTGTTGGCCTGCAGTGCCTGCTTCTGTCTCGGCAGTGAAAGGACAGGACTTAAACTTTCTGCAATCTCTTTCTGAGAGTTTCTCCAAAGGCTTGAGGTAGAGCTTGCCCCCTGTTCAAGAAGTCTCAGGAACAGCACAGAGTTCAAGTTCTTCTGCACTGGGGACTGCGTGTTTTGTGCTGCAACAGAAGAAAAGGCAACCAGACGCCATCTACGTCACCGCTGCAGACTGTGTGTCCTGAAGGCACCGCAACCCTGGTCTCAGACGCCTCCTAACGCAACCACGAACCGCTGCTTGCACCGTGACCTGTGGGCACCACAATATGCACAGCCCGCACCGCAGCCTTGGCCTACCGGCACCAGACTCCAGTTTGTCAGCCAATGACAGCGCTTCAGCAAAGACAACGAGCACTGTATCACTTCGCACCGCAGCCCCGGCTCAGCGACGACTGTCACCGAGCCGCTGCCTGCACCACGACCTGAGGGCACTGCACGCCGCACTTCGCGCCGCACTTCGCATCGCAGCTCCGACGCCTGCCAATGCTCCCGACTTCAACTGTGAGGAGTTCGATCTGCAACACGTGCGACTTCAAGGGCCCGATGACTCCTGCACCGACTTCCAGAACTGCCGCCTGCAGAAGCCGTGCTTTCGGAGCTCAACAAGAGGTCGCCGACGCCCTGCATTTCTAAAGGTACTGTTTTGCGGGTCTTCCTGAAAGCGTAGCAGGTCCCCAATGCCGCGGTCAGCCAGAACTGTTCGGATTTGTTGTTCACGATGCTGTGATAGCCCCAGACGGAGCTATTGACTTCGAGGAACTGTTTTTCAAGTTTATTTTGATAATTTAAGATTTCCAAGTACTCTACTGTGGATTTTTATTGTTTATGGTCTTGTCATAAGTATATAAAAATATTGGATATTTTTCTAAACTGGTGTGGTGTCCTTTTGTAGTACTTACACTCAGGGCCTGCTTTAGCACTGGTGGCTCCCTGTGTGACAATGTAAGTTGGCACCCCCCAGTGACCATCTCCGCCACAGATTCCCTCACAATCACCAGTTAACAGTGCCCCTCAAATCTCCAGAACCAGTATTTCAGATTCATTTAGTTTTATAGCACCACTCATACCAGTTTGAGGTGTCAGAGCACTTTACATCATACACACATTTAACAGAGACAATCACACGTGTAAATCAGTGTATAGGAAACGTTACACAAGACAGAATTACAATATGTAGAAGTCACATGTCATCCATACTGGTAGGCAGCAGAGTTTAAGAGTCCTTGGTCTGGAAAACCACAAATTCAGAATTTAAAACACAACACTAATTGTTAGGGGTTCTCTTTAGTAGTAATAATTAATTTCTATCCAAATGAACCCTGTTTGCAAGATTAGGTTAAGGAAAGACCAGGCGAAAAAACATATAGGTCTAATATAAACCTTGCAGTTTGCATGCAGACCTTTGATGACAGTTAATAGCTCATTGTTCTATATGAGGATTTTAACTTATAAACTGCAAGTAACAAAAAGATCTCTCCAACAATAGCAGAAACCTATTGACCTATTAACATTATATGCACTTTGTGATCTGCATGACCCACTTTTTTAGCAGCAGGGATATTAATTCTCTGAGCTACCTTAGGAGAAGTCAAGCTGCCACTAGACAAAAACTCCTCCCTCTCCAGGAAGAACATTAATCACCAGAGTAATCTTGACATTTTTATTGATGTCTGAAAATTGGTGGAGGTAAGGAACGAGGCAGCAGGTGGTTTTCAAGCCATAAAATATTTGCAAACAGGGTGCGCCGACCCCAAGTCAACGCCCGGTGCGGTGGCACTGATCGCACCACCCTAGAGCCGGCCCTGCTTACACTGTATTACTGTTGGTTATGTGCAAATGCTTTACACACTGCCTCCAAGATGAGCCTGACTGCTTGCGCAAAGCTACCAAGGACGGGGGGAGGGGAGGGGTGAGCATGGGTTATTTTAGGAGTGTAACTCCCTTATCCTGACTAGAAAAAAGGGTCCCTATGTGGACAAGGTACAAATCATTGCCAACTAGAGACCCCCATTTCTAACATATACATTTAAAATGTCATTTTCCACAATTTCAAACATTTACCCTCATTATATGAGACCATACATAACCTTTATAATCAAGCATAGTTCCATGTTAGGGAATTGTGTATCGGAGTGTAAGGCATTATCACGTAGTGGGCAGTAGATAGATGGGAGTACGACATTAAGCATCATCATACTGTAAACATGAAGTATGGAAAGACACCCCAGAGCACCATAGACATGGGCCATGTAACGCCTAATGCAGGAGGAAGGGAGTGGTTAAGTTGGACACAGATAATAAAGCTCCGTATCAGGCGCTTCAAATCCGCCTCTAGAGAAAGGCAAAGTGAGTGTGTCCCATTGGATACAGGTCTGTTTACCAGCCCATGCTAGACTTATCAGCAGTGTTAAGTGCTTTGAAGAAGGAACGTCCCAGCGGTAGAGGAATATGGAGGAACAAATTTAGGGATTCAAGCAAAATGACCATTTTCATAATCGCAATGTGTCCCATTAAACAAAGAGGTAGTGAAATCCAGCTTGTGATACTTTCAATGACAGTGGACAGCGCTGTGCCATAAATCACCCCAATAGTTTCCTCTTTGTTTCTTGACATTATCACTCCATGGTAGTGGACCTCAGTAGTGCACCACCTCAATGTAAAGTCAAGGTTGAATTGCTGTGTGGCTGGTGTAAGGGGAAATAGGTTAGATTTTCCCCAGTAGATTTAAATACCAGACAATCCCCCAAATTTGACAAACTCATGAGGCTCCATACTGAGAATGAGCTGAGGGTCTCTTAAATAGAGTAATGTCATCTGCATATAGCAAGACAAGTAGGTCTCGAAGGGTACCAGATAGCGTATACTCAGCAGTTTTAGTGGAGTTTTGTAGACTGGCTCCATTGCAGAGGCAAAAAGTAAAGGTGGCAATAGACACCCCTGCCGAATGCCTCTAGTGATGCTGAATGGAGCTGAAACTGAGCCATTAATCCTAATTCTTGCCATAGGATGCGAATAAAAGAGTGCAATCCATGTCAGAAAAGAATGTGGGATCCCCAATGCGGTGAAGGACAGTCATTCAAAGTCTTATACCAGTTAATCAAATGCTTTGGTGGCATCCAGGAATACTGTCTCTGGAGCTAAATCTGGATTGCTGTCATGCAAAAAAGAAAACAATGAACGCAAATTGTGGAATGTAGATCTTCCCAGGAAAAAACCTGATTAGTCCAGGCCAAACCAGAAATGTAATTAGGAGGGAGACCCGATTGGCCAGAACTTTTGCTAAAATGTCTGCGTCACAGTTGATAAGCGATCGAAGCTTATAAGACTCTCAGCTGTCAGGGGGTTTCCCCGGTTTGAGTAGGGCAATTAGCATGGCCTCCCTCATGAATGGTGGGAGGTCATTCATCCTAGCCTCTTAGTAAACTGATTTTAGAATCAGAAGTTAGGTGCCAATATACATCATATATAAGTCTGCAGGTAGGCTATCCAGCCCGGGGGCCTTACCGGATTGTAGCTGAAGGATGGCGTCTCGGATTTAATCTTCCTCACAGTCGGCAGCAAGGAAGTTTCTGTGACTATCACTTACCCAGCCAAGTGCAGCCTCGTTGAGGTAATCATCTATGTGTGAGTATTGACAGGTCAGGATAGTTAGAGTCACTCATCTGAGAGTCATAATCCTTCAAGACACATTCTAGCCTACCCAGCTGCTCCCATAAAGAACTCACTCACCCACCCTTGGACAGGCATATGCCTTGAATTATGACTTTAAAAGCCTCCCACACAGTGCCCAGATTGGATACAGCAGCAATATTTTCAACGAAGTTGAGGGCAATTTCTTGCCTCAATTCTTCCTGAAACGGAGTGTCTAGGAGAAGCCTGGGAGAGAGTCGCCATGACGCATATGCTGGCAGTGCAGCACCATCAGGACAAGAGAGTGATCAGAGTATGTTCGTGCTAGGAGTGTGGCATACCTCACCTAGGGCCAGGTCTTGTTCTTCCATAATCTCTTGTTTGTTGCGAGCGGCATTACTGTGTTGACCAGCAAGTGAGTGTGAACGGTCACCCTATGTGCTCAGAAAAACACTTAAATTTCGCCCTCATATAATGCAAGATGAGTTTTGTCTGCAATTTGTCCTTTTAAATGGTCGCAGAAAATTGGACCATCAATGTTAAGACCATAACAACTGACCAAGCTAACAGCTGTCAAGGCCAATCTGCCCCACATCAGGGAGAAGCGCCCTTGGGTATCATGCGATGCTCATTGCATGGCACTCCTTTGCGACTAGGGATAAGCATGCCCCTGCCATACGTGGAGTATTGCCTGTGGGACTCCCAGCGACAGGTAAATGCGGTGCTGGTGGACTCTATGAGGCGAGTCTCTTGTAGTAAGGCTATATGGACATTTTGTCTATCAAGATAGGCCAGCATGTATCTGCATTTACGTTGAGTGCCCAGCCCTCTAACATTCCAGATCACGCAAATGTAGCAGGCGTTGGGTATCATTTTGCGTAGAAGAAACGCTGGCCATAGTGAAGCAGATAGTTCTGCATGAAGCTGCAGTACTGAAGTAGAAGGTAAGACAGTATGTGATGGAAACAGTTTAGTCCTGAGATAATGACTATGTAAACATTGCAACTTCAACAGTCCCTTTTTCCTCCTCCTCCCACAATGGCAGCTCAATCCCACAAGGAATGCATAACCCACACAAACAAAAACATCAGCACACTTCAAAGCAATCCTAATATAATGAAACAGGGGTATCCCATAGTGGACCTCCAGTGAGCCAGGCAGGGGTCTATCTTGTTGGAACAAGGATGTCCGGGGGGGGGGATTTGTATTCATTTCAAGTCTTAAGATGAGCAGCTTGATCTCCTATTACTTACGGAGACAGGCGCTTCCAACCACACGATCGCTATGGCCATTCCCACGTGCTATAAAATTCTCAGGAAGGATCGTTCTGGGGGTAAGGGTGGAGGGGTCGCTATAATTTATAAGCATAGCCTAGATTGTTCACTTATTCCGATGGAAACCATAGAGAACACAGAGTTCTTAGGTTTCCGCTGTTTTTAATCCCCCCATCAAAGCATTGCGGGCTTTCAGATTTATAGACACCCTGGTGCTATCAAAAATGTTTATTACCTCACTCAACTCAGCCACCTCCTCCCTGGCCCTAAAATACAAAGATTGTTTGATCCTGGGGGATTTTAATATCCATATGGATAATGTGAAAGATCGCCAAGCTACAATCTTGTTGGAGACACTGCAGACCTTTAAGAGGTTCACCTCCATCTTCTCGGCTACCCATGAGAAAGGTCATGCCCTCGACCAAATTTTTCAGAATTTTAACCTATCTGCCCATCCTCCTTTTCCTATTACTTGGTCTGACCACTCCCTGGCGTTCGTTGGAAAAAAGACCTCCAGCTATAGAGCCTTTCCTAAAATATCCATTCCAAAGTTAGCCGATGCTTTAGGACATTCTCTACTAGAGTTATCTAATATCCCTGATTTGGGTGCCCTTCAAATAGATTCCTGGCTTCGTACAAACCGAGGCAGCAGCTCCGGTTATCACTCGTTCCTCTAAGAGGTCGGCTGCGCCGGCTCCCTGGTTTAGTGATCTTCTCATAACCAGTAAAAAACTGTAGGAAAATGGCGTAACCTTACTTGACGGAAGACAGAAAGTCTTACAAAGAAATTCTAAAAACCCACTATTCTCTGGTAAAAACAGCCAAAAAGAACTTTTTCGAAACAAAGACTGCAACTTCTCAAAACAAAAGTAAAGATATCTTCAGGAAAGTGAAATCCTTCACCTCACCGAAAGCCGGCTCAACGGAAGGGCCATGCACAGAAGAAAGGTCAATGCAGAGTGCCCAAGTTTTTCATAAAAAGATCTTGCTGATCCAACAAGCCTTCGCTAAAATCTCAGAAGATGAGGTCTTTCTATCATAGTGCTAATAATACATTTCAAAACCTGAATCCTTCACTTTTACACGCTTTCCCGGAGCTCCAGCTGGAAGAGTCACTGTCCCTCATTCAAAACATTAAGTTGGGCTCCCGTCCGACTCATGCCCAGCTAATATCATGACCTTATTAGCCCCCAATATTAACCATATAGTACATCAGCTCTTTAATGCCTCCCTTTCCTCAGATACTAGGCCAAAATAATTGAAACACGCTAAGATTCTTCCATTGATAAAAAAAAAGCTAACGCCAACCGGACGGATCCGGCCAACTATAGGCAAAGAAGACGGTAAGCTTCTCCATGAATCCCAGTCTGGCTTTAGAGCTAACTTCAGTACTGAGTCAGCTTTGCTGGAGGTGACAGAGTTCATTAGGGGCAGTCTGGACCGAGGTCGCAAGGCTGTTCTGATACTGCTAGACCTGTCGGCGGCCTTCGATACGGTCCCACACGATAGGCTCTTAATCAGGCTTAGAGACATCGGCCTGTGTGGTACCGTCTTGACTTAGATGTCCTTTTTGGGTAATAGATCTCACGATATCTGGCTCACTTGGTTTTCATCTCCGGTGCCGGCCTCTAATGTGGGTGTCCCTCAGGGATCCATTCTTAGCCCTACCCTCTTTAATATCCATCTATCCTCCCCTTGCATCCATGGTAGAGGAAGAGGGCGCCAAGATTGTTTCCTATGCTGATGACACCCAGCTGATTTTCACCTGTGATAAAGGCTTAGACTTTGATGGGGCAAGGATCAGAGCCTGTCTCACGAAGGTGTTCAACTGGCTGACGATTAATCACCTTAAGTGTAATCCAGATAAAACGGAAGTGGTCTTCTTTGGAAACCCTGAAATTCTGGAATGGAGCTCTTGGTGGCCTGAAGATCTTCCACCTCCACCGATAGAAAAGGAGAAAGCACAAAATGCAGGAATTATGATTGATAAATCACTCTCCATGCATTCTCAGATTCAGAATCTCACTGGCACTTGTTTTGGCATACTTTGTATGCTAAAACATTCCTGCCACTACTGCCCCTGGAGAGCAGAAAGTTAGTGGTGCAGGCGATGGCAACCTCAAAGCTGGACTGTGTCAACTGCCTGTACCTTGGCCTTCCTAAATCTCTGATCCAGCGCTTACAAGTGGTTCAGAACGCGGCAGATAGAGCCATCATTAAACCCAAACCCAGATCTAATATGACTCCGATTCTTGCATCCCTACATTGGCTCCGCATAAAAGAACGGATAGATTTTAAAGCCATGACCATCTTTTTTAAAGCGTTTGATGAAGTTGGAGCCGGTTACTTAATTAAACTGGTTAATTCACTACACTACCCCTAGACCTCTGCTCTCTTCCAATGCCAATTTGGCCAGTGTCCCCAGGATACGTCTGGCACGCACGGGAGGCAGACCCTTTGACTTCCTAGGTGCGAAGCTGTGGAATAGCCTCCTGGAGGCCTTGAGGTAAAACACCAACCTTTTGTCTTTCAGGAAGAACGTAAAAACTTGGCTTTTTAATCACTAATTGGGTCTTCCTCACTCTTTATCCTACTACTTCCAAGGCGCCAGGACACTCTAGTTTTGAGTAGCTGTGCGCTCTAACAAATACCATATTTAATTTCATTTCTTGCAACCGTTATACAGGGGGTAGCAGACAGTCAACACTGGGGCTAAAGATGTCAGATCAGGAGGGAGTGGCAGTCGACGGCACCCATACACAGCCATTAGAATAGGCAGCAGCGGCTTGTAGGTGGACCTGGGGAGAGTCAGAAAGAGGTTTCTTTGGAGAGTGGCATATGGGAGTTACAGTGCATGATGTCTGCAGGCTGTTGCGGTGTCATGAAGTGGTCCTTCTCTGTGAAAGAATTGCAAAGTCGAGCTGGGTACATCATGGCGTAAGGGATTTCAGCAAGTCGCAGCCTTTGTTCCGATGGGAGCAAATTTCCTTTGTGCTTCTTGTGCCACCATGGCGATGCCCGGATATAGTTACTGCTTTTCCCTCGAACTGAAGGGTCCTGTTTTCTCTGGCTAGGCTCAGGGCAGTGTCCCTATGGCAATAGTTGAGTAAATGGGCGATTATCGGTCTTGCAGGAGCGCCAGGAGGAGGTTGAGTCAGCAGCGCCTGATGCGCTTGTTCAACAATGAGCATTTTTGAGAAGGACTGAGCCGTTCAACAAAGTCCTTCATTTTCCCCCAGAGATGGCGAATTCCGGGATTCCCAGAATCTGTAAGTTGTTCCGGTAGGATCTTGCTTCCAAGTCTTTGTTTTTGGCTGAGATGAGCCTGAGCACTTTTCATATTGAGTAGTTCACCGCGAGTAGAAACGGGAGTCTTCTACAATAGACAGGCTCTGTTCTGCTTCTAGGAGGTGGCAATCCTGCTTCTTTAATTTGTTTGATGTACTCCATTCAAGTGCACAAGGTGTCCATTTTTGTTTCGATTGAGGGTAGGCTCTGTTGCATGGCTATTAGGAGTATTTTCATGTCTGTTGCATCAGAAATGCCCTTTGCGGACGACTATCCTCACTAGGATGGTCAGTGCTGCCACTGGGGAAACGAGTGGGCCGCAGAGTCTCAAATTGCAATTTAGTCTGTTTCCCATCTGTTTTGCTCATGACTGCACTTTATGGAAGCGTATCAGCAGACAGGATCACACTTCGTCCCCCAGTAGTAGCAGGGCAGCTGTCAGGTAAGCTATGCGCCATGTCGGTGGTGTTTACCTTCAGCCTCCAAGGTCCCTACTGCGACATGCAGTGTGACCCTGGTGATAATAAGCTTCAGAGTCAACAGGCACTGGCTTTAATGGAAATGCATGGATGTACGCAATAGGCGCAAAGACTTCCATGGTTATGAGAATGAGCTTACTGATGTCCAGATGTTTCGCTAACCCGACAAAGCGCACTCTCACCTGCCTAAGATTTGGCACTTTAGAATGAGGTGGATAAGCTAAGTGGGCCATACCTAGATGTTTTAGAGTTGTCAGTGCTTAGTACTACTGTTTTAAAGTTACAGAATGACTCCACTTCAAAGATGGGGAATGATTTAATCATGTAAATCTAAGATAGATTCAAAGCTGCATAACAATACTTTCCTCCATGTGCTTAGGACCAGGGGCACAGTCACTGTGTGATAATCCTCCAGAGCCAAACTGTGCTTTCCTCAACTGCTTTTTGCAATACCACATAGCGGGAGTGTTGTCCCTTAACACCTGCACTAGCTTCCCCTTGACAGAGGGAATAAATGCTTTCAATGCAAACCAAATCTCTCAGAGCGCCAATAAATTTATGTGGAGCTCCGACTCTGCCGGAGACCGGTGTCCCCTGATCTCCACTTCTCCCAGATGGCTGGCCCATCCCAGAAGTGACGCATCTGTCAACAGTGAGATCTGGATGGAGAAGGGAGAGAGGTCTGCCGTGGACCCAATCGAAGTTGGTTAACGACCACTGCAGATCTTTTGCAGTTCCTTCAGAGATCTGAACCATGTGGGTGAGATTTCCCCGATGCTGTGCCCATTGGAACTTCAAGTCCCACTGCAGAGCCTGCATACACCGTCTTGCGTGTCTTACCAACAGGATGCAGGAGGCCATGAGTCCCAACAGCCTCAGAGTCAGTCTCACTGACATCCAGGATAGAGGCTGACATATCTGAATCATAGCCTGAATATCTTGGTCTTGCTGCTCGGGAGGATAAGCCCCAAACTGCACTGTGTCCAGAACAGCTCCAATGAAAAGAAGCATCTGAGATGGCGTCAGGTATGACTTCGGCACGTTTATAGAGAACCCCAGAGTATGCAGGCGGTTAGTCATAGTCTGAAGGTGGGAGACGACTGCCTGGGATGAGGGAGCCTTCAACAGCCAGTCGTCGAGGTAAGGGAAGACCAAAACCCCTAACCTACGCAGATGTGCTGCGACCAGCACCATCACCTTGGTGAACACCCTAGGGGCACAGGTTAGGCCAAAGGGGAGCACGGTAAACTGAAAGTGCTCACGGACTACCTTGATCCGCAGGTAATGCCTGCGGCCCGGCAGGATGGGAATGTGAAAATACGCATCCTGCAGGTCCAACGCTACCATCCAGTCTTCTTGGTCTATGGCAGACAAGACCTGAGCCAGAGTGAGCATTTTGAATTTCTCGTTTTTGAGGAAGAGACTGACAGTCTGAAGATCTAAAATGGGCTGCAGCCCCTTCTTTGGAATCAGAAAGCAGCGGGAATGGCAGCCACTGCCTACTTCTGAAACGGGGACCCTTTCTATAGCTCCCATGGCCAAAAGAGCCATAACTTCCTCTTGGAGTAACTTTAAATGATCCTCCATCAGCCATTCCGGACTTGGCAGAATAGAAGGAGGAAAGGAAAGGTAGAGAATATCCCTTACTGGACGATCTGCAAGATCCACTTGTCCAATGTTATGGATCTCCAGTAGGGGCGATGACGAGTTCTCCCTCCAAAAGGAGTAGTGTGGTTCTGCAGAATCAGTCTAGGAGCATTCTCTTGGCTGTATCCACCTTGAGAGGTGAGAAACTATCAGAGTGTGACTTTTTGTTTCCAACAGAGAATCACTAACTCTAGGAAATTTAGCATAAATCAAATTGATTTTTTGTTTAAAGTAATTAGCCATCTTTTTGCGAAGTACTTGAGGTGGGAGGATGTGTCATTGATGCAAGCACTCTGGTTAGGGAAAGATTTCAGAGCTTTATATAGTTCTTTAGGAGAGTTTATTGCCTGGTTAAGTTGTGAGGTGATGTGGGCTCTTCGAGCATTTTTTAATATTCTTGTGGTAGCATGCTACTGAAGACTTCTAGGTCTCTATCATTCAGTGTGAGTGACCCCCCCCAATGTCGCTCCAGTTTTTGGCAATGGGCCTTCTCCTTAAGCAGTTCAGGAGAGTACCAGACTGCATGTGGTCTCTGTGGGTCGTTGAAGCACAAGTTACTTACCTTCGGTAACGATATATCTGTAAGAAACATTAGTTAGTTATAGATTTCTTGCCTTAGAATTACCCCCAGGCATCAGACTGGATCAGGAAAGTTTTCGTTAGCAGTACCCCTGCGCGTCGGAATGTGGCGTTGTGCGGCTCCGTGTCAGTCGTTGGCGTCGTTGTCTCCAAGATGGCATCACGGCAGCTACTTAGACGCCGCCGTCACGCGCTGTCAGTTCTGTACACGACTTTCCGCGCTAGGTACACAGAACCATGCAAGATACTGACCACTGGTGCACTGAAACTAGGGCCCTGAAAGGGATAACCTTAACCCTAGAAATCAGTTCGCAGAATGGAGAGGATGCGTGGGGCGGTAAGGAATCCATCACTAACTAATGTTTCTTACAGATATATCGTTACCGAAGGTAAGTAACTTGTTCATGTGAAAAACATGTTAGTGATAGATTCCTTACCTTAGAATAGATACCCCAGCAATACCAACCTCGGTGGTGGGTCTGCGAACCAAGATCACTCCAGGAAGTCCCAGAGAACAGAACGGCCAAAGAAGCTGTCTCTCCGGACTTGGCTGTCCAGGGAACAGTGCTTAGTAAAAGTGTGCAACGAGGCCCACGTAGTTGCCTGACAGATGTCTTGTAAGGGGACACCACGTCCCAATGCTGTAGTGGGAGCAGTCACCCTGGTGGAATGGGCGCGCAGCCCCAACGGTGGCTCCTTCTTAGCCAGAGAATAAGAGGCTTTAATACACAAGACGACCCATCTGGAGATAGTCTGCTTGTGTACGGCCCGACCTTTCTTAGCGCCAACGAAGCCAACAAAGAGCTGGTCATCCACCGGGAACTGTTGTGTGCGACTCAGGTAAAATGAGAGTGCATGTTTTGGGTCCAGACGGTGGAGCCTCTCTGGAAGGATGCGGAGGCGGAAAGAAGGTGGGCAAAGTGATGGTCTGCCCGATGTGAAAGGCAGTGACAACCATTGGTAGAAAGGATAGACTTGTCCTGAGCACAACCTTGTCCGGATAGAAAAGGAGGCTTGCAAGAAAGAGCCTGGAGCTCACTCACTCTCCTAGCAGAGGTGATGGCAACCAGGAAAGCAGTCTTCAGAGTTAACAGACTAAGAGGACAGTTGTGAAGAGGCTCAAAGGGAGCACACATTAAGAATGTGAGAACCTGGTTCAAGTCCCACTGTGGCATCACGAAGGGAATAGGAGGAAAAAGGTGAGTAATGCCTTTAAGGAATCTGTTAACAGGGGACTCGAAAAGAGGTCTGATCAGGGAGCCTGAAAAAGGCCGAAATAGCAGAAAGATAGCACTTGATAGTGCCCAGAGCAGAGCTCTGCTGGGCCAAAGAAAGAAGGGACAGTAGGACTTCAGAAAGAGGGGCAGAAAGGAGATCCACAGCCTTTGCTGTGCACCATGACACAAACTTGTTCCACCTGCAGGCATATACTAACTTAGTGGAGGGACGCCTGGCTGCCAGAATTACAGAACAGACTTCAGGAGGCAAGTCAAAAGGAATCAACTGCCGCCACTCAATCTCCACGCTAAGAGGTGGAGACTGGACAGGTTCGTGTGGAGGACCGTCCCCTGCTGCTGCGACAGAAGATACTCCCGAAGAGGCAGTCGGATCGGAGGATCAATAGTAATACTGAGTAGCTTGGGATACCAAACTCTTCGAGCCCAGTCCAGAGCCACAAGAATGAATTGAGCCCAGTCATGCCTGATCTTCAGCGCTCTGGCCAGAAGTGGTATAGGCGGAAAAGCGTACAACAGACCACAACTCCACTTGCGACGAAGAGAGTTGCTGAGTGAGTGCCGCTTTGGAAATTCCAACGCTCAGAGCTGCTGACATTGTGCATTCTCTTCGGTGGCGAATAGATCTAACCAAGGCTCTCTCCACTGTTGAACGAGACCTTGCGCCACATTCGAGTGAAGACGCCATTCTTGATCCATCATGCACCTGCGGCTGAGTTGTTACTCCCTGGCGTTCAGTGAACCTGCCAGGTGTTAAACCATCAGGGAAATGCCCTGATGTTCCAGCCATGTCCAGAGGCGGAGGGCCTCCTGACATAGGGTCCATGACCCCACCCGGACCTGTTTCTTACAGTACCACATGGCGGTGGTGTTGTCTGAACACTTGCACTACTCTCCCCTTGACAGAGGGAGGGAATGCCCTCAATGCAAGTCGAATCACCCGGTTGGGGGGGACGGACGACTAGAACCCCCGATCTGCGCAGATGAGCTGCGACCACCACCACTTTCGTGAACACCCAAGGGGCGCTGGTAAGGCCAAAGGGGAGCACGGTAAACTGAAAGTGCCCGTGGCATACTGTAAACCGTAGGTAACGCTGGTGGGCCGGTAGGACGGGAATGTGGAAATATGCGTCCTGCAGGTCTAACGCTACCATCCAGTCTCCACGGTCGAGGGCAGACAAGACTTGAGCCAGTCAACATCTTGAACTTCTTCTTCCGGAGGAAGCGATTGACGTCCATGAGGTCCAAGATAGGATGCAGGCCCTTCTCCTTTGTGGGTACGAGAAAGTAGTGGGGGTAACAACCACGTCCTACTTATGGCGCAGGAACGTGCTCGATGGCCCCCTTGGCCAAGAGGGCCGCGACTTCCTGTTGAAGAAGTGCCAAGTGATCCCCCGACATGCGGTGGTACTGGGGTGGCATAGCTGGAGGGGTAGTCTCGAAGGGGAGGGAGTGGCCCCTTCGGAATATTTGTAAAACCCACCTTTCCGAAGTGATGGTGCGCCAGTGGGGGTGGTGATGGCGAGTCCTGCCGTCATATGGCATTTGATGGGCCTGAAAAACCGGACTAGGAAGGTTTGGAGGCAGTGGTGGCCGGGGTGGAGGTGGACTGATCCGCCCGTTGCAGCCGCTCACTGTTGCTGCGCAGGCCTGTGGCTCTGAAGCGAACTTGTCGGGGCGCCTCTTCCGTGGCCACGAAAGAAGCGAAAAGCAGAAGGCGGAGGAGGGGACGTGGCGGATAGGCCCAGGGACTTGGCTGTAGCCTGCGAGTCCTTCAAGCGCTCCAACGCACTATCTGCTTTGTTGCCGAAAAGGCTAATGCCATCAAAGGGCATGTCCTTCAGAGTGTTATGGACATCCCCAGAAAAACCATTGGTCCTCAGCCAGGCGTGGCGACGGAGCGCCACTGTCATGGAAATCGCCCTGCCCAGTGAGTCGGTTGTGTCAAGGCCACAACGAATTGTGAAGTTGACTGCATCCCTCCCTTCAGCAATAGCTTGAGAGAGCACTGTCCGGGCCTCCTCCGGACATTGAGGTAGCACGTGCGCCACCGTATCCCACAGAGTGGGAATAACGGCCCAAGAGACATGCCGTGTTCACAGACTGCATCCCTGAAATGGCGGAAGAAAAAAAATCTTACCAAAATGCTCCAGTTTCTTTGATTCCCTGTCCGGTGGTGCGGTAGGGAATGCGCTCGGGGATGCAGAGGCTTAGACAACCAAGCTCTCAGGGGTGGGGTGTTGGGAAAAGAAAAGGGGGTCGCCCGGGGTCGGGCGATCGCGTGGGGCCACGTTCCTATCCATAGGAGTCCCTGTGTTGGGCCTGGACCAGGTGCCCAAAAGAACATCTGAAAGTGCATCATTAAAAGTCAGCAGCGGCTCCGCAGAGGTAGCCGCCAGCTGAAGCACTTCTGTCAGGAGGTTTGTCCTGACGGCCACTGTAGGGAGTTCAAGGTGGAGGGCCTCGGCCACCCTACGCAACATCACTGCGTAACTTGCACCCTGCTCCGTAGCCACGGTAGGAGGAGTGAGCATACCAAGGTCAAGAGAGGTATCAAGACCACTGGCCTCCCCCAGCTCCTCTACCCAGTCCGGGTCAAGCTCACATTGTGCTGTGAGAGGGTCCTCAGACCCCTCCCAGTCCTCCCCTTCCTCCGAAGGCTGATTAACAGGCCGAAAATAAGGAGGCTGGCTATAGGATAGAAATCCCCCATCGGCGTCATAATCGGCATTGAGCAATGCCGTTCCGGCGCCGTATCCACATCGGGGCTGAAACCGGGGAAGACGTCGTCCGGGCGACGTCGGAGGTGGTGCCAGTGGGGTCGACGTCAGTGGAGGTGTCACAAGGTCAACCGGCGTCGACCAGGATCTAGGCCTGGATCCAGGGGGGCTCTGCGGCAGGAGCGGACAGCGATGCTGGAGCCACCGACAGTAAAGGGTGAGGACCCCTAGTAGGGCCTGAAGGCGCACTGGCAGGGCCCGATGGCCCAAAGAGGCGAGACATGGCTGACAGAAATTTCTGCAGCTGGGCTGGAGTCGCCGACGGACCCGGGAAGGGCGGGTAGGCAGACGGCGACTGCGTAGGCTCCGCTGGAGCCATGGGGCAGGCACCACCCTCAGCTGCGACTCGCGAGGGGAAGTTGGAGAGCGATGGCGTTTCTTCGACTTCTTGGAACACTTGGTCTTACCTAACCCAGAGTGCGAAGACTTCGGTCCCAACGAACGATGGTGGTGGTGGCTCCGCAACCGGTCCCTTGACCTCCCACGGGACCAGGACCTTGAGCGCCGCGGAGCCGACTGCCGGACTTCAAGCAACTTTCGGGACCGCTCCCGCAAAGTCTTCGGCGCCATGGCCCAGCAGTTGGGGCACGACTTGGGGTCGTGGTCGCGCCCTAGTCAGTAAAGACACACGCTGTGCGGGTCCGTCACCGACATCATGCGATGACAGTCCCCGCAGGACTTTAAGCCGGGCATCCCTACTGCACCAGGAGTCGATCAACTCGAAAAATAGAGATAAAAAGGCCTCGAAAAACTCAGTCAAAAATTGACTGGGGGTACCGTTCTCTCCGGATCTGCGATTGCTGGTGCAGATAAAGAAAATATTGTCGTCAGCGCGCGAGGGCGGCGTCTAAGTAGCTGCTGTGAGGTCATCTTGGCGACCACGACTGCTGACAAAAACTTTCCGGATCCAGTCTGACACCTGGGGCAATTCTTTCAGATTTGTCGTTTCAAAGGGGCAATATTGTCTATAGCCAATTTTAACGTGTTATGATAGTCATCTAAACAATTATTCATGCTCCTCAGTTCCCGATTCGTAGACACTGTAAATTCTTTCATAAAAAGCGTCCAGAGTAATTTTGTGTCATTGTCTCCTGAAACTATAAGAGGCACTGGTGGGGGGGGGGGAATAACCAACTTCGCTAATTTGCTAATCCATCAGGAAATGATCTGACCATACTAAAACAAAAAAAAAAGGGGGGGGGGGGGGGGCTCGATATGAATGTGAGGAAAGTTGGTCAAAATGAGATCCGCGTGTCCTGCCAAATGCGTAGGACCCTCAATCTTTTTCAGACCTAGAGTAGCCAAGTCGGAAAGGAGCTGAGAAGCTTCTGTGTTAGAGGTAATTTTGCAGTGCATATTAAAATCCCCTTAATAAAACAAAACGTTTAGAGGAGAAAGTATGGGTAGTAATCAGTTACATCAATTTAAGGGTAAAATCACAGAGGGTCCAGGGGGGCGATACACAATGGCACCTTTCCAACAGTCTTGGGACGAGAGATCAATTCTGAAAATACAAATCTCTATCTTCTCTTCTGAGCTATGTTCAATTATAGATGCCTTAACAGTCCTTATGAATAATGGCAATGCCTCCACCCACTCGGTCCTCCCTATCAATCCTTTGAATGCGATAATTCTTGGGGAGTGCCAAGGTAATGAAAGGAATGGAGGTAGGTTTAAGCCACGTCTCGGAAAGAAACCCAAGATTGGGTGTTTCGGAGGTAAGCAAGTCCCATATTTCTACAGCGTGCTTGGGCAAAGATCTAACATTGCCCAAGAAGCATAGAGTAGAGAAGGCTTAACAGGAGAGGTGTCAGAGAGGAGAGGAGATGTAGCAAGAGTGTAATTCCTAACCGCCCGGTCAGGTATAGGCCTTCTGCTTAAACTCAAAACTCAGATAGTGACAGAATCTGCAGAAAAACCGACCCTCGATATTAAAAGAGGCCCTAGACATGCCACAAGAGTTATTCAGGCAATGATTCCTGCCAGACAGTTTCATTAGGTGTAAAAATCTCAACAGGAGCGGACATCCAATGATTTGTTTGTCCGTCGGCTGGAGGACTTTGAAAGTAGAGCTCGGCGGAATAATGTGCGCATAATAGGGGTGCCGGAGAAATCGGAGGTTCCTGCGGCCGACCTCTTCGTGGAAGATCTCGTGCTCAACTATCTTGCACCCAAAGGGTTGAGTAAATTTTTTGCGGTTGAGCGGGCACAGAGTTCCAGGTGGTAGGCCGAAAGCGGGCGCTCCCCCACGGCCTATTGCCAGAATTTTCAATTTCAGGGACTGGGAAGCTATCCTGCAGGACTCGAGGGTGAGTGGACCGAGGAAGTTCGAGAACACTAATTATAAGTTTCTACCCGGACTTCACACAATCGGTCCAAAAGCAGAGACAGGGATTCATGGGTGTTAAACGGCGCCTGAGGGACATGGAGCTGAAATATGCGATGCTCTTTCCGGCCAGGTTGCGTGTTGAGTTTGAGGATCGTTCACATTTCTTCGACCGGCCGGAGGTGGTTGGAGATTGGCTTGATACTTTGCCCCAGCGACGCAGTCGAGAGGACCAGACTGAGGAGAACGGAGGGGGCTTGACGGGGCAGGAGGTTCCCGGTGACTGAACATTGCGATGACACTTCAATACCTTGGTTCGATGTTTCTATTCAGTGCCTTATTCTTATATGCCCGGAGGTTGTGGGGTGCTTAGTGAGGCTCTTTCCTCCTCTGGGGGTTCTTTTCGTAGATTAGTCAATGGTAGGGCGACAGGCACACTGCAAGTTGGGGGGGCTACATGGGCTCACGCAGGGGTGCAGGGAGGGGGGAGTTGTAACGGGAATGTTGGTGGGGGGGGGGGGGGTTGGGGAATGTTTGAATGTTTTAAAAGGCAACGTAACGCTATATGACTGGTGGTTGGGGTCGTGTTCTCTGGGGGGAAGGGGTTGTGCACGAGGCTGGGATGGGGGGTAGGGGATTGAGAGTACTCTCATGGAATGTGAATGGCTTGGGGGACAGGATTAAACGTGGGGTAGTGCTGCAGTTTTTGAAACGGCTCTCGCCAGACATTGTCTTTCTGCAGGAAACGCATCTAATTGGGAATTCTTGCCATGCTATGAATAGGCGGGGATATCGTCTCGCTGCTCACTCCAGTTTCACTTCTGGCTCGAGGGGGGTGGGCATCTTGGTTAGAGCCTCTCTCCCACTGGAGGTGGAAGATATAATCCATGATGACAGAGGGCGGTATGCTGCACTCGTGGGACGGTGGGAGGGCAGAACTGTCTCGCTGGTTTCTGTGTATGTCCCGCTGGGATTGCAGACTAACATTTGCTGACTTAGGGCGCATGGTCCTGGGACTCCCGGGGGGGGGGCGATTTTAATTCTGTCGTATCCGGTAGAGCGGATCGTCACCCTCCCAGGGATCTCCCTGGGCGCAGACCTGGATGAGTGGGTTTATAGATACCCTCGGACTTAGACTGCTGGAGATTACTGCACCCAGGACAGGCGCAATACACTTTCCACTCAGGGGCTCATGGAAGTCTGTCGAGACTTGATTATGTCCTTATGCCGGCGGCCCAAGCTGTGATGGTTAGGGAAGTAAGACATCTGGCCCGGGGTATTTCTGACCACTCCCCACTACTGTTGCACATGGAGGTCACCCCCGGGGCTGAGGGGAGGGTAGCACCGATTAACACTTGGTACCTGCGTAATCCTAAAATCCGGGCGGAACTGGTTAAGTCTCTCGAACACTATTTTAATGAAAATGTGGGGTCATTATCTACTGTCTCGTTGTGGGAAGCCTTCAAAACGGTGATCCGTGGGCAAGCCCTTTCCCTAATTTCCCACACCAAGAAAAGCAAGATTGAGGAGGTGGTTCGCCTTGAGAATGAAATAGCTGAGTTGGAAGGGGACCTGGAGCTGGGTGTTACGAATGATAAGTTGCACGTTCTCAGTCTCAAGCAGCTTGATTATAGAGCGTTGGTCACCGATGCCGCCAATTTGATGAGTAGAGAGCAACAAGGGCGTTTATACGATGTGGGGGATAAGGCCGGAAAGTTGATTGCATGGTTGGACAAGAAAGAGAGAGTCGAGTGGTACCGGTTATTGAGAGAGCGGATGGCGCGCGTGTGACTGACCCTGTGGAAATTGTTGAATGTTTCGCGGATTATTTCCGCGACGTATATTCTCCAGTCTCGGAGCGCTCCGAGGATGACTCATCTACTGCGGAGAGATATTGCATTGCTGTCTTTGTCAGAGGAGGATAGGACACTGATGGACGCGACGCTGTCGTCTGATGAGATTGCTTTGGCCATTCGCTCGGTCGCTTCCGGCAAGGCCATGGGTCCTAATGGCCTTCCCATCGAACTGTATAAACTGCGTCCGGACAAGATGGCGCCTCATCTACGTGCAATGTTCCTTGAAGTACGAGAAGTGGGCTCCCTCCCCTATGATCAGCGTCTTGCCACAATAGTCGTGATTCACAAGGCGGGGAAGTCGCGGGATCGATGTATCTCTTATAGACCTATCTCACTGTTGAATGCAGAGCCCAAAATTCTAGCTAAGGTTTTAGCTAATCGTCTGATTAGGGTCGTTGGCGACTTGATCCACCCGGATCAGTCTGGCTTCATACCTCACCGTAACACGGCTCTGAACCTGAGGCGTCTCCATGGAGTGCTCGCCAGAGCGGCGCACATTCGTGAGCCGGCCATTTTGGCGTCTCTGGATGCGACAATGGCGTTTAACACTCTCGAGTGGCCGTATCTTTGGGCGGCACTCGCGAAATTTGGTTTTGGCCCCGGGTTTATCGGTTGGGTGAAGTTGTTGTATGATGAACCATTGGCTCAGGTGGTAGTGAATGGCAGAGTGTCGACACCCTTTGTGTTGGGAAGAGGCACGCGGCAGGGTTGTCCGTTGTCGCCTCTTCTCTTCGCCCTTTGCCTTGGAGCCTCTGGCTGCCTGGCTCCGATGGGAGCCTTCCTTGCGGGTCATTCGATGGACGCCTGAATTTGAGGACCGCATCTCTCTTTATGCGGATGACATTCTCCTGTACCTCACATCTCCCCGGTAGTCTTTACTTGTATTAGTCGATGTTCTAAACTCATTTGGTCGTAACTCCGGCTTGGTCATTAACTGGGCTAAGTCATGCGCCTACGTTCTCTCGGGTGATGCTCCTCTCCTCCCGCGTGGCTGCCCTATCCAGATTTCGCCATCAGGGTTAAAATACTTGGGAATCTTCATAACATTAGACCCAGTGGCCCGTTATGAGCGGAACTTGCTCCCCCCACTTCAGCGACTAAAGGCCGACGTTTTGGGTTGGCGACGGCTTCCGCTTTCGCCGCTCGGCGTTGTTCAAGATGAGGTCACTACCACGATTCCTGTATGCACTACAAAACACGCTTGACGTTATACCGGCCCGCTATTTCCGTGAGGTGGAGAGTTTGCAGATGCAATTGTTCTGGGACGGGCGATCGCGTATCGCTCTCACAAAATTGACACTCCCTTGGTATGATGGGGGTATTGCACTCCCCGATATTAAGCGATATTATTGGGCGTCCCAACTGGCGGCGGTGTATCACGGGATGTAAGGACTGGCCCTGAACCCGGCGTTTGCAATGGATAAAATGTTATTGCCTGGTGGGGATTACAATAGGGCACTTTATTCGAAGTCTCCCGGGGTGCAGTTGACAGGCCCAACAAAGATAGCAGTACGTGTGTGGCATGCTGCGAATGCTGCGATGGGATGGAAGGACCGCCTGACTCGAGCGACCCCGCTGTATGCTTCAGAAACGCTGGGCTGTTTGTGGAAAACAAAAGGATTTGAGAAATGGGATCTGATTGGCATATGTAAGGTGAGTGATTTTTGGGTGAAAGGGAAGTTTAAAACGTTTGACATGCTGAAAGTGGAATATAAGCTGACCGATAGGGAGTATTTCCGGTATGCTCAGGTCCGCCATGCGTTGTGTTCAGTTTTTCCCGATGCTACTGTTATCCCGGAATATTCCCCATTGGAGGACAGGGTGCTAGATGGCTACGTGCCTGACAGCACAATCTCCTTGATTTATAAAAAGCTTATAAACGACCGGGCGGACCTGTTGACCCACCTGAGGGAGGTCTGGGTGGCTGACGGTTTGGTATTAGACGATGAGGACTGGGTATCGGCGGTGGCCTCCCCGAGGGAGGTGGCAATTCCGGCTCGCACAATTGAAGATACTCCATAGAGTGTATGTCACTGGACCCCGCCTGATGCGCATGGGTCTTTCCGTGGTTGGTCTGTGTAAGCGTGGCTGTGGTCTGCTGGGTACTTTCCTTCACGTTATATGGGAATGTCCTGAGGTGGCTCGCTTTTGGAGTCGGGTGCATGCGGTAATGGAAGAGGTCACACACGTTGCTCTGTCACCAGAAGCTAGAAGGTGTCTGCTGAACGTGTGGGAGCCGAATGACTATGATGTGGCACAGACGCAGTGGGCGACTTTGGGGAACATGGTGGCTAAACGCGACATCGCACAGTTATGGGGTTCTCAGAGGTCGCCCACGATCTCGGTATGGAAGGAGAATATGGACTGGTGCATGTTTAGAGAAAAGACGGTGTATGTGGCAAGAGGCAAGCCCAGGAAATGGTCCAAGGTGTGGGGTCCGTGGAATTCATATCGCGGAGACATCTGCGCCCCTCCTCTGGAGATAGTATTGGATGTCCCTTTGTCCCCCTAGCTGAACATTCCTAATGTGCTATGTGAGGAGTATGCTACAGTTTGACTTTTTCTCCACTCCCGGGGCACCCCCCCCTCCTCTGTCGCAGACCACTCATGATTACTCTATGGAGGGGACTTTCCTACCCCGGGGAGCACGTACTGACACTTATAATTCTTATTGCCTTGTTTGTGTGAAATGTTTACACGTTTTAAATTAAAAGTTGAAACGGTCTTTAAACTGGTGTCGGATACAACTGCTGCCTTTACTTAGAGTGCGGACGGACTAACGGGGTTTTTTGATTGACATGTCTGTATAACGATGAACTAAATCTGCTTGTACTACTTAGCGGCCGGCCCAAGTGGTTGTAGGCCCAAGTCTGTAACTCTTTGAAGTCAAATAAAGGTTTCTTAAAAAAAAAAAAATCTCAACAGGCCTGGTCTGGAGAACCACAGCTTAAACATCTTGGATAGGAAGAGAGAGGGACTTAAATGACCATCAACCAGCATATAAATAAGAATGTGAAGGAAAATGTAAGCGTAAGTGTTGAAAAGATGACAGCACAATGGTGTAAGTAAGATCTTCTTTATTCCACCTCCACAGCGTTCCACAGTTCGTCTCAAGTGAGCTACACTAGGAACGTTCCCAACATTCTAAAGCAGCCTCTCGGCCAACAGAAGGGAAGTACCAACGGAGGACAGAGAGCAGGGGGGGGGAAGGAAGGGAGGAAGATTCCAAAGGAGGATAGAGGTAAAAGAGGAAAGGACAGTGTAGGAAAAAGGGATATAATTGTAACACATCTTTCCCCTTAAAGAAGAGGAACGGGAAGAACACCTTAAGCTTGAAACGTAAGCAAGGTAAAGGCAGTTAAAACAACATCATTAATATGTATACAACATAGGCTAAAGAAAGGTAAAGAGACCTATGCGATGTTATGAGCTAGGAACAGTAGAGCGGGATAGTCTGTCCATACTCCAGCATTGGCCATTTTCAAGAATGACAGTATTTTGCCTAACTTCTGCAATCTTCATAGGTTCAGAAAATTTCGATTCACTCTCCCCACTGCGAGTGGGCCTTTTAACAACCACCCAGTCACCAACATCCCACTTCTGTTCCTTAGTACCCTTCTTGGTATCATAGTACTGTTTGTATTTGGTCTGGTTGGAAACAACCTTCCTACACCTCTCTTCCTCATCATATTCAACAGATTCTCCCCCACCAATCCAATTAGGAAAGAACTTGGTTCCAGGTTTCCTCCCTCTAAGAGAAGAAAATGGGGATATGCCCGTAATTTGATTGGGAGTGGTATGGTATGTCAAAAAAGAAGGGGGAAAGAGAGGTTTTTTAACGGTTAGGTTCACCCTCCCATTGTATATATAATTAAATAAATAATCTGAGTCGTCAGATTATGAGAACCTAACCAAAGGGTGTGTGGAAAGCACTTGTTTCCCGAAAGAACACCCAAGCAAAAGAAAGAAAGGGCAATTCCTTTCTTTAGTCCCCTCACTCACCAGGGTTTCCCCACGGTGACATGCTTCATCATTGGGGTCCTCTCAGTCCTCTACGGGCTGAGGCGTGCTGCGACTTGCGGATTTACGTAGGAGCACTGAACAAGACTATGTGTTGTGCAAGTGTTGTGGTGTGGAGTGGTTTAAAGTGAGTTAAAATAATCAACTAGTGGGCCAATCTAAATTTTAATGTTGCTCCTAGCTAATTAATTAAAAAAGTGGGTGATATGCTAGAGATAACTACTATGATTATGATTATGACAAGTAAGTTGAATATGCTCCTTGATCATTCTGTTGACTCTTTCAACCATGCCGTTAGCCCTGGGACAATAAAGAGCTGTCTTATGCTGTGTGATCCCTAACTTAGACAGAAAGGACGACATAGCTAAAGAAGTGAATTGCACTCCATTGTCAGTTACAATGGTTGAGGGGATTCCTTCAGATGCAAAAGTGTCCCTCAAGAAATTTATGAGTGATTCAGTATTAGTTTGAGTAACCATCTTAATAACCACCCAATGGGAGTGATAATCAGTTAACACAAATGCAAATCTTTTGCTCACCCCTTTCCTGTTGATAGGACCCATCATATCCAAGGCTAGCTTGTCCCATGGTTTGCAAGGTATGGATACTGGGGATAACGGCGCTTTGGAAGTAGCCTTTGACTTGTCGCTGTTCGCGCACACACTGCAATTCTTAACTTTGTTCTCGACCAATGAATCCATTCCTGGGAACCAATAACGTTCCCTAAGTCTAGACTTAGTCAAGCTACGTCCTAGATGTCCTTCATGGACGAGATCAATGATTTTCTCTCTCATCCCTGATGGTGGTATAATTTTGTCATATCTCCAAACTCGATCTTGCTGTAAATTAATTTCATACCTCACCTCCCAATATTTCTTAATTTCTTGGTTGAGTTGATCACACGTGTCTGGCCACCCCTGTAATGCGTAATTCTTCAATTGTGTAAGGGTCATGTCTTGTTCTTGCAAGGTGCACCATTCATCAGAGTTAATAGTGCATGAGTGTATTTCCAGGATGGGGTATTCCGTGATCCCAAATTGTTCTTCCACATTTAAAGGTGCTCTTGAAAGGAAGTCAGCAGCCAAATTGTGTTCTCCTGCAACATATTCTACCTTGAAACAGAAGTTTTCTAACCCTAACACCCACCTTGCTACTCTTGGGGTGCTGTTGTGAGTCCCTTTCGGGTTGAACATAAAAATAAGAGGTTTGTGGTCAGTGCGCACAGTAAATTTTATACCCCATAAGTAGAATTTAAAGTGTTTAATGGCCCAGAAGCATGATAGTAAACCAACAAAACATCTTGTCCAAACTGAGACCTATTAGACAACAATCTCTTTACAGAAAAACCTATCATGAAGTGAAACAGGAAAGGAAGGCTTTACGAATTGCCTGTTACTCAAAAACACTTTTGTTTATTTCATATTTTTCTTTTTTGTGTGAACAGCAATTATAATTTACAAAAAACCATACATTACACATACAAATATATTCAAAAACAATGACAACAAACTAGAAAATACCCTAGAGATTTTTTACATTCAATCATCAAGCATTCTTGGCCAATCCATTCATCCCAGAAACTAACATACACTAAACAAAAACGGTCCTTATGACACCTCTCCCTTTTAACAAAAATTGTTATCCGCACTTTATGCGTATTGTAACATTTTCTTTCTTCATATACAGTTAAAGAATCACAAAAGCATATAGGGCAGAGCTTTCAAAAAGGATGTGCGAAGGACCGACTGGTCGACGCGTTTCGAACCTCGAATTTCTGCAAAACAAAACGAAAAAATAAATAAAAAATAAAAACCTATTTAGATAGGTGAACAGTTTAAGAACTCAAGTCAGCCCCCGCCAGCGGCCTGGCACACCCACCTTATGGACAAGTGTCAGAATGGAACCTTGACCTGCTTTGGCTTTCAGACGATTCTAACAGCTAGAGCCGGAGCTGTGGAAACCAAACAAAACAAACCCCACTCATATTGTCATTCTTTCTCTAACATGACAAACAAAAACGGACATCACAACCGCAGCATTTCCTTTTCGCTCACCCTGCTATTTGTAGTCTGACTCATCGTATGGGCTGATGAAATGTTTCCGTACCAACGTTGTTTCGACTTTGATGGGAAATTAGTCGTGAACCTTTTCTTTTATTCTTAACGTCAACTGAAATTAAAAATAAAGGACGTCGCCATTAGGTGAATTCAGCTATTTCTGACGACGCTGGTGATTAAGAGATGTAAAAAAGGGGGTCAATACTTCGCTTACCTAATTTTCTCTCTATTAACGGCGTGCCGCGAGCCCGTGAATCCGCGTCAGGTACACCAAGCCCGATCCGGAAGTGAAAACGATGGATTTCGCCGGGTCAAAAAGCTGCCATTGACTAATGGGAATTGTAGTTACTTCCAACGGAGATGTGGGGGATGTAGTTCTCTACAGGAGTGATGCCGACCTGGCATTTTTTAAGGTTAACGACAATGCTGTAAAACACGATAAGCTTAGTGAAACGAATTCTGAAAAGCTGCGCCATTGTTGTAGCACTATTACATGTAAGGACAGCCATAAAGGGCATTTTCAAGTTGTGATCGGTCTGTAGATCTCTGCTGTTTCATTAAGACCGTTAGTTGTCGTATTGAATTTCATGATGAGGAAAGCCTCTCGTTGGCTCAAGAGCCTCTCCAAGTCACCGCCACGTGGGTCTTTCTCAATTTTGGACAATACTGTCCATTTGAAGTCTTCCTCACGATGTGTCTTTAAGATCCAATGGCTTACTAGCGGAGCGTTTTCAACTCTCCGTCGAATCCTCGACTTGTGCTGAGTGATGCGTTGCCGTACTTCCTGAGTAGTCTTTCCTATATAAAATTTTGGACATGGGCATGTTACTGCGTAAACGACATTCTTGGTTCTGCAGTTTGTGAATGTATTATGTTTCCAATTGATGCTGTCAAAGATAAAAACGTCTCCCTCTAAGGTTTGCTCACAACACATGCAAGATCCGCACCTGTGATGCCCAACGATTGGAGGTAAGGCTAGCAGACCTCTCAAAGTAGGGGGCTGCTGTTTTGGTAAAGCTGCTCTTACAATGAAATTTGCTATACTTTTTTCTTTTTTGAACGCAAAGAGAGGTGGTGTAAAAAAGTCCTCATGGAGGTCTTTGATCAGGTGCCAATTTGAAAGGATCAGTTTGCGAAGTTGGTGTGTGTTAGGGCAAAACGTTGTGACGCAAACTGGCCTATTAACCGTCTTCTTTGCTTTGCTCTCCAACAGTTTCCCTTGGGGTCCACCAAGCTCTTTTAAGGGAGTGTTTGAGCAATTTTTTCGGGTACCCCCTTTCCATCAAACGATCTTTAAGTTTGTTAGCATGGGCAAAATACTCTTTTTTTGAACAATTCCTACGGATCCGCAGGAACTGTCCATATGGTAAATTCTGTCTCAGACTTAGAGGATGATTACTGGTGTAATGGAGTGCCTTGTTTCTATCAGTTGATTTCCTGAAGAGTGTGGTTTCTAGTTGACCCTCAGAATCCTCTACTTTGACGTCCAAAAATGTAATTGATTGGTTGGATGCCTAACAGCTGAACTTGATGTCTCTTGATCGTTCGTTAAGCCATCCTACAAACTCGTCTAGTCGTTGTTGTGTCCCAGACCATATTAAAAAGATATCATCTATGTACCGCATGTAGTTGGAAATGCTTGCCGAGTACGGGTTGTTGTTATAAATGAAATTGTTTTCATAAAGTCCCATGAATAGCACCGCTAGCTCTGGGGCGAATGGACACCCCATCGCCACGCCTCTTATTTGGAAGAAAAACTGACTCAAAAGAAAAATAGTTTTTTGACAATGCGAATTTGGCAAGGGCCAGAATAAATTCCGTTGGAACCTGAACTGGTCGTTCTCTTTTGTCTAAGAACCACGTTAATGTGTCTAACGCTTGATCTTGGGGTATTTGGGTGTAAAGCGACACCACATCGAGTGTCACCATCAGCTGGCTTTTGTTGTCAAACTTTACCGACGCTATTCTATTCAAAAAGGCTGTGGTGTCTTTCAGATGGGCCGGAATGTCACTAATGAAAGGTTTTAAAAAGAAGTCAATGTATTGAGCGACTGGTTCAATAAGTGACACACACCCCGAAACGATGGGTCTGCCAGGGGGGTCAACTTCACTTTTATGTAATTTAGGCAAAACATAAAAGACAGGCGTTCTAGGATTCTTATTTTCTAGAAAAATCCGTTCTTTTGGACCAACAAAGCCTTGTGTGAACCCTTCCTCGATGATTTGAAACAGTTGATTTTGAAGTTCCTTGGTTGGATCCTTGGAAATTTTTCGGTAACAGTCAGCATCTTCCAACTGGCGCAACGCCTCTCTCTTATATTTATTCAAGTCCCAAATAACCACTGCACCCCCTTTATCCGCTTGTTTGACCACAACGGATCTGTCATTTTTAAGGGCCATCAAAGCGTCTTTCTCTTGTTTGGCTAGATTATACTTAATATAGCCTTTTTTCTTTTCCATTGCTTGTATCCCAGATAGAATAGTTTTTTCGAAGGTGCTGACCTCCTTGGGGATTTTTGGGCCTGATGGACAAAACGAAGATTTTCTCCTTAATCCTGTTATCTCTGTTGTGGATGTTTCCGGGGTGTCCTGAAAAAACGTTTTGAGCCGAATTTTCCGACAGAATTCAATTGTTTCCAATTTTAGTTTGACAAAATCCGTTGGCCTGGATGGTACGAAACTGAGTCCTTTAGATAATATAGACAATTCAGCTTCTGTTAGGATTCTTTCAGACAAATTAAACACCGGTGAGGGAACTAGCTCCTGTAGTACTGACGGCGAGTTCGCATTTCCCATGGTTGGGAATAACGTAGGCGTCCTCTGCCCTGCCGTTGGCCTCGCGCTAAAAAATGCGCCCCTTGGTTTGTTATTTGTTGATCCTGATTTTGTTGTTTTAATCTTGGATTTATGTTTGTCCCTGTGTTATCATACGATTCTCCACCTGAAGACTAGGATGTTGTTTCAGAAAAGGTGATAAATTTCTTTCTTGATCGGCCTCGGTAATTCTGGAGATAATTTCTCGATTCGTTATTGATGTAAAAATCTTTATTTAGATAAGGATAAGAGGTTTGTGGTCAGTGCGCACAGTAAATTTTATACCCCATAAGTAGAATTTAAAGTGTTTAATGGCCCAGAAGCATGATAGGGCCCCTTTTTCTATTACGGAGTAGTTCTTTTCAGGCTTGGTAAGCACCCGTGAAGCAAACGCAACTATGCGCTCCTTACCATCAATTACTTGTGATAGTGTAGCACCAAGGCCTTTCTTACTAGCATCTGTAGTGATTATAGTCCTCCTATTGGGGTCAAAGTTGCACAGGTATGGAGTGGAGAGAATGGCTGCCTTTAATTTCTCAAAAGCATTCTGGTGTTCTTCCTGCCACTTAAACTGTGAGTTACTCTTAGTTAGATCTCTAATATTGCTGGTGAGATCTGCAAAATTTTTCACATATTTTGCCATATACTCTGCTAACCCCAAGAAAGACAGGAGTTCTTGTTTGTTAGTAGGGGCAGGGGCATCCTTCACTGCTTCCACTAAGCACATTTTAGGTTTAAAGCCCTCTTTGCTGATAGTATGTCCCAGGAAGTCAACTGTGCTCACCCCTATCTTACACTTTTCTTCCTTGAGCGTAAGACCAGCCTCCTTAAACTTGTTAAGCACTTGAAATAAGTTCTTATCATGCTCTACTGTGGTAGCACCATAAATTAGGACATCGTCCTGGAAGCACAAAGTATTGGGTATGCCTTCCAGTGCGTGCTGCATGATTTTCTGAAATACTGCAGCCGCAGACGCTAATCCAAATGGCATTCTGCAGAACATGAATGTGCCCAAAGGGGTGGTGAAAGCCGTAAGTTCTCTCTCATCCCTGATGGTGGTATGTTGGGAACGTTCCTAGTGTAGCTCACTTGAGACGAACTGTGGAACGCTGTGGAGGTGGAATAAAGAAGATCTTACTTACACCATTGTGCTGTCATCTTTTCAACACTGGCGACTAGAAGACTGCGTGAGGGAGCAGTTTCCACCTCCATCCCTTTGATATTCATACACCTTGTGGCCCACGAGGTCAGGTACTTTTAACATAGTCTAAGGAAATGTTAAACCATTCCTGGTAGTTAACCAGCGTAGCGGTGTGTGGTGGAACTTAACCACTGGGAGGTGACTTTACGGCACTTCGAGTATTTTGCTGGTTTTGGACGTTTAGTACATTGGGAGGTACGTCAAACTCTCACCTCAAAATCTTTGGGTGTTCCGTTTCCTTCTGGTTCCTGATGTGCTTTCAGGGACGATCGGATTTCAACGCTGAGTAATTTTCGTTGAGGGAGCCTTTCCTTTGACGTTTCCCTGCTCATTCGTGCGTCTGGTGTGCGTGGGGGCCCAGTGCCGAGCTTGGGAGCAGAAGACAGCTGTTGTTTGGGGGCACGAAGCGGATGGCCTTTCTCTTCTTCCTCGGAGTGATCGTGTCAGCTTCCTTGTTCCGTGTTCGCCTTTGCCGGCGCAGCCGTCCTTAGTTCAGCCACACCTGCAGTGTCATCAGAGGCGGGGCTGGTTCCTCACAAACTGTTAACCCCTGATAACCCATTTTCTACAATTTACGCTTTCAAAGGAGCTTTGTGTGAAGTTTCTACTTCATTTCTTCATCACGTTTTTTTTTGTATCTTTACCTCGTTTGCGGTGACAGGCACACCACTCCAATCCGTAGCAGCCTGTCATCTCTATTGTACTGCGGATGCCATCCATTATTAAGCATTCTGAGGAAATCTATGTGGATTAGAAATTAACGGTGACAGGCGCACCTCAAACCTTTAGCAGCCTGTCATCTATATCTTTACCTCGTTTGCGGTGACAGGCACACCACTCCTATTTGCAGCAGCCTGTCATCTCCATTGTACAGCGGATGCCATCCATTATTAAGCATTCTGAGGAAATCGATGTTGATTAGAAATTAACGGTGACAGGCACACCTCAAACCTTTAGCAGCCTGTCATCTCTAATTCAGCGGAGGACAACCATTAAGAAGCGTTCTGTGGTGGATTGGACACTGTTTAAGACATACTATCAACTGAAATCTTCGTAGCATTTCCTCACTCAAGCCAGTTGCTAGTGACAGACTCTGTTCAGACTGTAGAATTGTTGTTGATTATTCCTGTGTAGATTACCAGTGCATATATTTTGTTAAAATGGCGGCTAATATGTCTCAACCTCCTCCATACTTAAATGAGTTTTCAGAACCAAATTGTCCTTCTAATGAATGGGAAAAAGTGTTGGAGTCATATTTAATAGCCATTGAGGGGGAAAGATTTGGTCCGATAAGAAAACAGCACATTTTGTTGCATAATCTTGGATCCCATGGCAGAAAAGTTTTTGATACGCTTCCTGACATTCCGCAAGATTCCAACTTAGCAGATGATCAGTTGGATCTTTACCACTTGGCATTGATAAAATTGAGGTTACATTTTGGTGATAAAGTGAATATTCTTGAACGACACAAATTTTTTAGCAGGGTTCAGGGAAAGCAGGAAAGTGTCTCAAGTTATGTGGCTGTACTTAGGGGTCTGAGTGAGTTATGTGAGTTCGAGAATCTTAGAGATTCACTTATAAGGGCTCAGGTGGTTAGATGTACTAACAATCCTAGGATCCAAGAAAAACTATTACAGAAGCAACCTGATCTTAAAAATACTATAGAAATAGCGAAGTCCATAGAACACACAGCGCTATGCATCAAAGAGATGAAAACACCTATCAATAGTGAACCGGTGTCAGAGGTAGCCAAGTTAAACCTTGAGGATACGGTATGTAAGGTAAAAGAGAAAAGTAATGAAAACTCACGTAATGATGATAATACTAAACTAAAATGTTATCGCTGTGGCAGCAGCAATCACTTAGCTAATAGTCCGAATTGCCAAGCAAGATCGTATATTTGTAGGAAGTGTAATAAAAGGTCACCTGGCTAGGTTGTGCCACAGCAATCAAAAGAAACCGTATGTTGTAAGTGATGCTAATGATAGTAAACAAGAGAGTGTGAAGAAAATTGTATTTCAGATTCATGATGGCGGGGAGATCAATCAGATAAAATATCCCCAATGTGATGTCAGATTGAATGGTAAAGTGATTAAGATGTACGCAGATTCGTGTTCACCGTTTACTCTAATGTGTCTGATTTCAAGGAAATGAACATTGGGAAAGAGAAAGAATTACAGGTTGCTGATATTTCACCAAGCAGTTACACGAAAGACTCGATTCCTATAAAAGGGATGATGCAAACCCTAATTTCTTTTGAGGACCGTTCCACTTCCGGGAAAATTTATGTTGTGGAGGAAGGGTCCAATCTGCTGGGTTGGCAGCATCAAAAGGAATTAGGGATAAGATTAGACCCCAACAACCCAGAGCAAGTGCTGGTTGTTGACCAGGAGGTGTCAGGTAGAGAAATTTGTAAGGAATTCCCTGAGGTATTTACTGAAGAGTTAGGACTTCTCAAACATTATCAGCATCGCATAAAACTCAAACTTAATGCTAAGCCTAGGGTACATAAAACCAGACCTATACCACACCTCATGTGGGAACCATTAAAGAAGGAGTTAACTAAGTTACAGAACTTAGGGATAATATGTCCCATAGATTGCTCTGAATGGGTTGCCCCCATTGTAATTGCCCGTAAGGCCCATGGAGAGGACATCAGATTATGTATTGATCTTAGAGACCTAAATGACAGCATAATAGTTGAGAGGCACCCATTGCCCCGCATACACGAAATACTCAGTACGATGGGCAAAGCTACTTGCTTTAGTGTGCTAGATCTATCAATGGCATACCACCAGGTAGAGTTACACCCGGATTCGATAGTTGTTGATGTTAGGGCGACAGATGCTTCAGTTCCCGAAGTGTAGGGTGGGGGGTTGGGGGTTAAGGGGTGGGTTTTGTTGGATGTTTTGTTGGATACTCCTCCTCGGGGGGGTGGTCCTTTTCGTTCATGTCTGGTCTTCCATGGGCGCGCCGTATCGCAGCTTCCTGCAAGCGTTACTGCAAAGCCCAGCGCTTGCCCACGCACGCGGCCTGTTGCTGCTCGCTCCCGTCCTGGCGCCCCTTGGCTTCCTCCCGCGGGCGTCATTGCAGCGCTCCGCGCTGGCTCCTGCCCACAGTCTGCTGCCGCCCGCTCCTGGCCGGGCGCTCCTGGTCCCCTGTTGCCTGCCCCCTGCTTTCCCCGCGGGTCCTGGGCGATCCTCCCCTCCTCCCGGCGCACCAGTACGACATGATGTCCTCCCGACACCCCTGGGGTGGCTCCGACCCTGCTATGTCCCGATGTACCCGTTGCATCCATGGCTGACGTGACCCCCAAGGCACAGCTGCACGTCCTGTCCTGGAATGTGAACGGCCTGCTGGATAGGCATAAGCGCACGGCGGTCCTTAAATATGCTCAGCGCGTTGGGGCCGACGTCCTCCTCCTTCAGGAGACCCATCTCCTTGGGGAAAAATGCCCTTTCTTGGCGCGCTATGGCTACGACCGGGTGTGGCACTCGGGGTTCTCCCGTGGTTCCCGCGGGGTGGCGGTCCTGCTGCGTCGTTCCTTCCCCTTCGTCCTTCAGAGGGTGGCCCGTGCGCCCCTGGGAATCGGGATTGCCATTTGTGGTACGCTGGAGGGTCGCCCGGTCAGCTTCCTTTCACTCTATGTGCCCCCCTCGGGACTGTCGCAGGCTTTATCCCACGTCGCCTCGTTGTTAGAAGTTCTCCCCGTGGGCACTGTCGTGCTTGGGGGCGATTTTAATGCGGTCTTGGCCCCTCAGCTGGATTCGTCGGGACCGATTTCGGAATCCCGCGCCGCGCGAGCGAGACAGCTGGCGGGCTGGGCGGAGGCCCAGGGCCTCTGCGACGCCTGGAGGCTTTGGCATCCTCACGACCGTCAATACACCCACACTTCAGCCGCTCACCACTCTCACGCTCGTATTGATATGGTTTTTGTCCCCCCCACCGAGTGCGGAAGTGTCCAGGATGTCCGCATCCTTCCCAGGGGCATCTCGGACCACTCGCCAGTCCTCCTGGGTCTGGGCCCCCCGCCTCACGCGGCCAGGCCGGTGTGGAGGTTCAACGCCTGGTTCCTCCAGGACAAGACAGTGCGCGAGACGGTCGGCACTGAGCTCGCTCATTACTATGGTGCCAATGAGGGCTCTGTCTCGTCTGCAGGCACCCTCTGGGAGGCTTGCAAGGCAACCATCAGGGGGGCGGCCAAGGCACAGGTGGTGCGGCACCGCCAGACACAGCTGCAGCAGCTCACTGCCTGCGAGGCCCGGGCGTTGCGGCTGGAGCAGTCGCTCTCCGAGCATGACGACCCGGCGGTGGACCGACAGTTGCGGCTCCTTCGTCAGGAGATTTGTCAGCGGTCCCTCGAGGCGGCCAGGCTTCTTTGGCAGTCCTCGGTAGCGAGGGTCTACGGCTGGGGTGACAAGAACGGCGCACTATTGCACCGCCTGGCCACTTACCCCAGGGCGTCGCGCATCATTCCGGCGATTGCCGACTCTTCGGGGGTGCTCCAGTCCTCCTCCGTGGCTATGGCGGAGGCATTTGCCCAGTTCTACTCCCAGCTCTACCGAGCGCGTGCGCCGGACCTTTCTCTGGACGCCCTGCTCGCGTCCGGGAGCGCCTGCCTGGCCCGGCTTCGGCCGGACGAAATGGAGAGCCTGGAGGCGCCCATCTCCGCCGAGGAGATCGGGGAGGCAATCGGGCGTACGTCAACGGGGAAGACACCGGGACCGGACGGTTTTCCTCAGGAATTCTTTGCGGCCTATAAGGACACCCTGGTCCCGCGGCTGAGAGCCCACTATGCGGAGGCGCTTGAGAGGGGTTTCTTCCCCCTGGAATCCGACCTGGCCACGATTGTGGTTTTGCCCAAATCCACGCCGCCGCCCGCTGATAGAGCGGCCTATCGCCCAATTTCGCTCATCAATACTGATGTGAAACTCTATGCGGCGGTTCTGGCCCAACGACTTAAGCCCATGTTGTCGACCTTGGTCCACCCGGATCAATGTGGCTTCATGCCCGCTCGGGGCACGCGCCACTGTCTGCGCCGTCTCCATGTGGCCTTGGCCCATCGCCATCGACTGACCCCGTACCTCGCCCTCCTCCTCGTTGACTTCGAGAAGGCTTTCGATTCGGTGGGGTGGGCCTACCTCTTCGATGTCCTGTCCCGTATGGGCTTTGGCCCCCGGTTCCTGGGGATGGTGCGAGTCCTCTATGCCCGGCCCCGTGCCAGAGTGCTGGTCAATGGTGCGTTGTCAAGGCCCTTCCGGATTGGCCGGGGGACGAGGCAGGGTTGCCCATTGTCGCCCCTTCTCTTCGCCCTGGCGATGGAGCCTCTGGCCGCCTTGATTAGATCCGATCCCCTCCTTCGGGGGTGGGAGTGGCCCGGCTTGGAAGCCGACAAAATCGCCCTCTATGCGGACGATGTCCTCCTCTACCTGGGGGACCCAGCGAGCTCCGGACCGCGCGCACTATCCATCCTGAGCCGCTTCGGCCGGGCGTCGGGTCTCTCCCTCAACCCACGGAAGTCGGTCCTGGTACCGTTGCACCCCTCCAGGGAATGCTTTGACTGGCAGGAGACCATCCCTCTGCGTCGCTTAACATTTCAGTACCTGGGCATTTGGGTCTCCCTCCTCCCGGAGCTAAGCTGGGCGCTCAACGTCTCCCCCCTGGTCAAGAGAGCCAAGGTCGATTTGGCGCGGTGGTAGCAGCTGCCCCTCAACCCGCTGGGAAGGGTCGCCCTCTACAAAATGATGATCCTTCCCCGGTTTCTGTATGTCTTGCAAAACACTCCCCTCTCCTTTCCGCGCCCGTGGTTCCGCGAGCTCGACGGGATGGCGACGAGATTTCTCTGGGGCGAGGGGAGGCGGCGGCTGGCTCTGTCGACGTGCCGTATTCCCACCTTTGACGGGGGCCTGGGCATGTCTGATCTCTACCTCTACTACATGGCCACCCGCCTACTGGTCATTCACGACTGGTATGGAGGGGGTTGGTCCGACCCGGCCTACAGGGTGGAACTTCACGGCTTGGGCTTCTCCGACATCCAAGACCGCCTGTACGGCGCCCCCATCCCTGCTTCTTGCCCGGACATCACCAGGGCTGTGTTCCTGTCCTGGAGAGCGGCGCTCCGCCTCACCCGATGGACGGGACGGTTGACCCGGGTCACTCCCCTGTGGCACGGGACGTGGTTGCGGGAGGTCACAACGCTGGAAGGCTTCAAATCATGGGATCTTATCGGCATATCCCAGCTGGGGGACGTCTGGCGGGGCGGGCGGATGTGTTCCTTTTCGGAGCTGCAAGCGCGTTTCTCCCTTCACTCCTCCCAATTTTACCGGTACCTCCAGCTGCGCCACGCCATACGCACCTACACGCCACTGGACGTCCGGCTGCCGGATCACAGCCCTCCGGAGGCTCAGGTTCTGCTGGGCAACCTGGGGAGGGGGGGCATCTCCAGGATCTACCGCTCCCTCATTAACTGCACCCCTACATCCCTTGCGGGTCTTAAGGAGCGCTGGGAGGGATGGGTGGGTCCCCTGGACGAGGCCGACTGGCGGGACGCCCTTATGGCCCCCCGGTTGGTGACGGCTTCCGCTAAGCTGCGACTCATCCAAATCTATTATCTCCACGCGGCGTACCTCACACCAGCTCGCCTTCACCGTGCGGGCCTCTCCGGGGATGCGGCCTGCCCCCGATGTGGTTCCGACCCGGCAGACTTCCTGCATATGGTGTGGTCCTGCCCGGCCCTGGAGGGGTTCTGGAGGGGCATCGAGACCGAACTTACGGAGGTCCTGGGGTGGGAGGTGCCCCATGATCCAAGACACTCGCTGCTGGGCATCACGGATGGCTTGGATGGCACGCGCTCAGAGCAACTGTTTCTCATGACGGCCTTGATGGTGGCCAAGCGCGACATTGCTGCGGCATGGAAGCAGCCGCTGCCGCCAAGTGTGGCCAAATGGGGCGCTGGGGTGGACTGGTGCGCGGCGCAGGAACGTACTCTCTATCAGGCACGAGGATGCCCCAAGAAATACCGAAAGGTTTGGGGGAAATGGCTAGGCAACATACCTTAATGGGGCGGTGTGGGGGCTGGGGGGAGGATTCTGGGGGCGGGGGGGGGGGGGCGGGGGGTGCTTCCTAATGTTTTGCTGTGTGATACTGATTCGGAATACCAGACTGTTTTTGTTATTGTGCTGTTTAAAACAATAAAACTTGTTTATCAAAAAAAAAAGATCAATACATAATCTGATGTCCTCTCCATGGGCCTTACGGGCAATTACAATGGGGGCAACCCATTCAGAGCAATCTATGGGACATATTATCCCTAAGTTCTGTAACTTAGTTAACTCCTTCTTTAATGGTTCCCACATGAGGTGTGGTATAGGTCTGGTTTTATGTACCCTAGGCTTAGCATTAAGTTTGAGTTTTATGCGATGCTGATAATGTTTGAGAAGTCCTAACTCTTCAGTAAATACCTCAGGGAATTCCTTACAAATTTCTCTACCTGACACCTCCTGGTCAACAACCAGCACTTGCTCTGGGTTGTTGGGGTCTAATCTTATCCCTAATTCCTTTTGATGCTGCCAACCCAGCAGATTGGACCCTTCCTCCACAACATAAATTTTCCCGGAAGTGGAACGGTCCTTAAAAGAAATTAGGGTTTGCATCATCCCTTTTATAGGAATCGAGTCTTTCGTGTAACTGCTTGGTGAAATATCAGCAACCTGTAATTCTTTCTCTTTCCCAATGTTCATTTCCTTGAAATCAGACACATTAGAGTAAACGGTGAACACGAATCTGCGTACATCTTAATCACTTTACCATTCAATCTGACATCACATTGGGGATATTTTATCTGATTGATCTCCCCGCCATCATGAATCTGAAATACAATTTTCTTCACACTCTCTTGTTTACTATCATTAGCATCACTTACAACATACGGTTTCTTTTGATTGCTGTGGCACAACCTAGCCAGGTGACCTTTTTTATTACACTTCCTACAAATATACGATCTTGCTTGGCAATTCGGACTATTAGCTAAGTGATTGCTGCTGCCACAGCGATAACATTTTAGTTTAGTATTATCATCATTACGTGAGTTTATTACTTTTCTCTTTTACCTTACATACCGTATCCTCAAGGTTTAACTTGGCTACCTCTGACACCGGTTCACTATTGATAGGTGTTTTCATCTCTTTGATGCATAGCGCTGTGTGTTCTATGGACTTCGCTATTTCTATAGTATTTTTAAGATCAGGTTGCTTCTGTAATAGTTTTTCTTGGATCCTAGGATTGTTAGTACATCTAACCACCTGAGCCCTTATAAGTGAATCTCTAAGATTCTCGAACTCACATAACTCACTCAGACCCCTAAGTACAGCCACATAACTTGAGACACTTTCCTGCTTTCCCTGAACCCTGCTAAAAAATTTGTGTCGTTCAAGAATATTCACTTTATCACCAAAATGTAACCTCAATTTTATCAATGCCAAGTGGTAAAGATCCAACTGATCATCTGCTAAGTTGGAATCTTGCGGAATGTCAGGAAGCGTATCAAAAACTTTTCTGCCATGGGACCCAAGATTATGCAACAAAATGTGCTGTTTTCTTATCGGACCAAATCTTTCCCCCTCAATGGCTATTAAATATGACTCCAACACTTTTTCCCATTCATTAGAAGGACAATTAGGTTCTGAAAACTCATTTAAGTATGGAGGAGGTTGAGACATATTAGCCGCCATTTTAACAAAATATATGCACTGGTAATCTACACAGGAATAATCAACAACAATTCTACAGTCTGAACAGAGTCTGTCACTAACAACTGGCTTGAGTGAGGAAATGCTACGAAGATTTCAGTTGATAGTATGTCTTAAACAGTGTCAAATCCACCACAGAACGCTTCTTAATGGTTGTCCTCCGCTGAATTAGAGATGACAGGCTGCTAAAGGTTTGAGGTGTGCCTGTCACCGTTAATTTCTAATCAACATCGATTTCCTCAGAATGCTTAATAATGGATGGCATCCGCTGTACAATGGAGATGACAGGCTGCTGCAAATAGGAGTGGTGTGCCTGTCACCGCAAACGAGGTAAAGATATAGATGACAGGCTACTAAAGGTTTGAGGTGCGCCTGTCACCGTTAATTTCTAATCAACATAGATTTCCTTAGAATGCTTAATAATGGATGGCATCCGCAGTACAATAGAGATGACAGGCTGCTACGGATTGGAGTGGTGTGCCTGTCACCACAAACGAGGTAAAGATACAAAAAACAACGTGATGAAGAAATGAAGTAGAAACTTCACACAAAGCTCCTTTGAAAGCGTAAATTGTAGAAAATGGGTTATCAGGGGTTAACAGTTCGTGAGGAACCAGCCCCGACTCTGATGACACTGCAGGCGTGGCTGAACTAAGGACGGCTGCGCCGGCAAAGACGAACACGGAACAAGGAAGCTGACACGATCACTCCGAGGAAGAAGAGAAAGGCCATCCGCTTCGTGCCCCCAAACAACAGCTGTCTTCTGCTCCCAAGCTCGGCACTGGGCCCCCACGCACACCAGACGCACGAATGAGCAGGGAAACGTCAAAGGAAAGGCTCCCTCAACGAAAATTACTCAGCGTTGAAATCCGATCGTCCCTGAAAGCACATCAGGAACCAGAAGGAAACGGAACACCCAAAGATTTTGAGGTGAGAGTTTGACGTACCTCCCAATGTACTAAACGTCCAAAACCAGCAAAATACTCGAAGTGCCGTAAAGTCACCTCCCAGTGGTTAAGTTCCACCACACACCGCTACGCTGGTTAACTACCAGGAATGGTTTAACATTTCCTTAGACTATGTTAAAAGTACCTGACCTCGTGGGCCACAAGGTGTATGAATATCAAAGGGATGGAGGTGGAAACTGCTCCCTCACGCAGTCTTCTAGTCGCCAGTGTTGAAAAGATGACAGCACAATGGTATAAGTAAGATCTTCTTTATTCCACCTCCACAGCGTTCCACAGTTTGTCTCAAGTGAGCTACACTAGGAACGTTCCCAACATTCTAAAGCAGCCTCTCGGCCAACAGAAGGGAAGTACCAACGGAGGACAGAGAGCAGGGGGGGAAGGAAGGGAGGAAGATTCCAAAGGAGGATAGAGGTAAAAGAGGAAAGGACAGTGTAGGAAAAAGGGATATAATTGTAACAGTAAGGCCCTCTCAAAATCACAGACTGGAATGCAGCCCAGAGTGACCGCAAGTGACAGATTAATTCAAGCATTCAGTCCATCACTTTATTGTTGGTTACAGTTGCCTCCCTAAGTGCAAAGAATAGGCCCAAATGTGGGTCCTGTGCTCACTATGGCATAGGACTCAAGCGGCAACCTACTATAAATAGGCAAAGCTGGTGTGTGAGTAGCTTGTGTTTTTTTTTTAGGGTGGCCTTGCATGGCAGTTCGACATGGACCGAGGAGCAGGATCAGTTCTTTTTTGCATAAGGCAGGCCTTCGTCTAGGGTGGCATGGTGGTTAAAAGATGATGAACTTAGAGTGGCCCAAGCAGCTGCCAATGATTAATTCAAGCATTCCATCCATCATCTCGTTTTTCGTATTTGACACCCTAGGTGTGATAGGTTTGCCCAGCCATCGGTACTGCGCTTGCTGCGACATAGGTCTCAAGCTGCACTCTATTGACCAAGCCAAAATTGGTGTGGGGTTGCCTGTACTACCTTTTAGAGGGGATCCTTGTCTGGTAGTTCAGGATGGACTTCTCACGAGGAGCAGTGTTAGTACTGATTTGCATGAGGCAAGCCTCTTTCTAGAGTGGCACAGTGGGCGAAAAATAATGGGTTGAAATGCGGCCTGAGTGATCACCAATGGCTGAAATTAATTCCATCCATATCCCAGGTTTGTTTTGACTTGCAAAAGAAGGCTGGAATGCTGGAATTTACCTTAATTATGAAAATACAGATATATAGTGTAAGCCTGCTTCTGAAGTGGCCATTTCCTGGCCAGGGTGTCTACTTTCTTCATGAGGATGGCAAGGAACAGAATCATTTTATGCTTTCTCATGTAGAAGGGGTAACCCCATTTGAATAGGACCATTCATGAACGAGCAAGTAGAGCTCTGGAAACTTGAAAAGTTGGCTGCCACACCGAAAAATGGAAATTGCATTTTCAGGGATTGTTTTTTACCAGATGTTAGGAAAAAAAACTGCAGAATTGGGAAGGGTCTAATGTGAGTTTAGGAGAGTAGGTCTAGAGCCACGCACCAACGTTGAGTTAATACTACTACTTCAGTCTTCCATCACTTCCAAGTAGGAACACCACTGGAAAAGGACAAGACAAAGAAGAAAGAAAATTAGCCTCTTACTGCCTATGTGCCTGGGAGAAGATCAAGGCCTTGAACCTGCCCTCCCTTGTTCACAAGATTGTGGAAGTTATACTTGCAAGAAATAAGATTACTTGGGTTTAGCGACTGCCCACCTCAAGGAATATCCACAACTCATCAGGGCGAATCCTAAAAGTCAATAAAATAACCGGAGCTCAACACCCTGGTAGCTATGGCACAGGGCAGATAGGCTTAACTTAGGCAATGTGTACAGTATTTATGCAGTACTAAAAACAGTAATCACATGAAAATGCCAGGCAGTGAAAATCCCAAAGTTGACAAACAGAATACATTTTAACTAACAAAATTACACCAAAACAACAAAAATGCAAAGGGATGAACTGGAGACGGGAATGTGAAGTAGGAATAGCGCCAAAAAGCACTATGCGCTAATAGTCTACGATCTTGGTAGACCAGGACCTAGGAACAATGTCAAGCTGAAGATTTTAGAGCACATTTTGGATACATCAACCACAGTTGTCGGAGTCAAATATTTACCTTCTGACTTAGTTTTTAACCCCTTGCATGCCCGCCCCTTTCCCCGCCCAGTGCCGCGCCTTCCATTAGCGGGCGGAGTTCATGACGAGCTGCGGGCGGAGTTCATGACGAGCTGGACTCGTCATGGGCACAGCGCCACCGCAGCCCATGACGAGTCCAGCTCGTCATGGGCACTGAAGGGGTTAAAGTTCCAAAGAACTACAGGAGAACTTCTCTAAAGCCCCTCAGGGAGGAACTTAAGACACTCACAGGGTGTCAAAGAAGCCAACAGGAGGGTCCAGTCCAGAATAATTTGCCACTGGTCAGCTGGGTACTGACAGAAAGGGTTTCTTGCAGCTTGTTGTCTCCCTGTAGGCACAGAGGAGGTCAGTCAACTGACCTCTGGGTTATACTTCTTTGTAGTGGGTACAAGAAGGAGCCGGTTCAGTACTTCAGGCCAGGTCACAGACAAGAGGTCAAGTCCTATTCTGATCATCCGGAGGTCCAGAAAGCATTCTTATGAGGATGCCTGAGGTGCCACATTTAGGCTGGTCACCAGCTTGTTGGTGGGAACGACTCCTAGGCACTCCCTAACCGATGGGGTATAAGTTCCCGGGACCAGCCCTACTAACTTTTCCAATAGTTCCTATGTGCCTTACAAGTGAATATGCCCAAAATACCTTGCGTCAGAGCATTTCAAAGATGGCCAAAGCCGTTCGGCCACATTAAACCTTGACTGGGTACATGTGTGTGGGGAGCGAACAATGGTAATCCTAGTGTCTTCCCACATCTAACTCAAAAATGTAACTGCAAGTTTAACACAAGCAAGAGACAGGCGTCTGGAAGAAACAAATGCAGGGTTAATCAGCAACCAGATAGGAGATTCATGGAATGGTCTATGCATCCTGTTCTCTCACTTTTAAGTGTGCCCCAAGTGGTAAATGTGGCTCAACAGACCTGAAAGGTAGGATTTGACAATGAGGTGTTACAGGATACCACAGCTCTCATTCTGAATTTTCTGGGGCATACAGAAGTAATCTCTGCCTATTAAGGTTCACTTATTGTTTGCTCCTGGGTGGCAGTTCACACCTATTCAAGACTGAGCACAGGCTGAGAGCTGACAGAAGCTTATGCTAATTAGCCTTCAGACAGTTCAGACAGGCAAAGGCTAACTTTCTAAAAGTTGCTTTCCCTTAATATTTATTAAATTCACAATAAAGATTACAAATAGTGGTTTAGTGATTTTTCTAGCGGGTATCTTTCCTGAGATACAGGATTAGTATTGTAATTTCAAGACCGGAAAGCTAGGCCTGACACAGTGATAATAACTTTGTGGGCCTTTTCATTGTAGGGATATGGTAACAAATGTTTTACATGTCCCACTTTTAAATACCATGCATCCTACGTTGTGAGCTGGAAGGCCTATATAAGGTTGACATATGTAAAAGGTTTTCTCTTCTCACAAAGGGAATTCTGCAGAGTTTGTGCAGTGCAGCAGTCAGGCTACAAATCTTATTTTGTCACACTAGTGGATGGCACAATAGTTGCTGCAGTCCACTGTTGACAGTTAACATTTCAGGCCATGGGTGTATTTACACACCATATACTATGGGCTTTTAGATGTGAAATACGCCAATTGGGGATTAGCCAATTCAGCCATGTTTAAAGGAAGAGGATAGAGTACATTTACTCCTGGTTAGCATAGGGTAAAGTGCACAGAGTTCTAAAGCCAGGAAAAAAATATGGTAAAGAAAAATATGAAAATTCTGTGGAGGGGGGTTATGCAGAAATTGTGGATTGTCTACAGTTCTCAATGGGCATCCAAAGATGGAATAAGGAGGCTAGGTAGGACTGGGCTTTGACCCTGATGAAGAAGTGGTACAGGAAACTCTAACCTTTGAGGTGTGTTTCAATCTCCCCTCCCTCAACCTCCTGCAGAAGTATTCCTGGCAGTGTGGGAGGTTCTGTGCATCGAAATGAACATGTGAAACCTGGCTTAGACAAAGTTTGAACTTGAACACTTGACTGGCAGAGAAACGGGGGGAGGTGACAAGGCTATGAAAGAAAGAGAATGTTGGCAGAGAAGATTCCATGGTTTGTCTGGCTTGGAGCTTTCTGTCGAGAGGAACAAACGGGCTGTTGGATCTTTCACCGCGGGCATCTAACCTGGTGAAGCCCTACCGATCAGCAATTAACACTCTCGGCTCCCTGGAGGAACAGGTCTCAATGTAAAGTGAGAGAGGGGGTGAAGGTAGCAAGGTGACCCTGACAACAAGAAGACTTTACCAGCTTTTGTATGTTCACTCCCAAACAGAGATTTTGGTGCCAACATTCAAGATTTAGGCGGAATTTTGAGACATACATACAAAGCCTTGAGGAGGCCTCACTGGCCATTGTGCCTGGATTGCGCCACTGGAGAATTTTGGACTCCATAAAAGCGAACTTATAGCATATCAGGGGAAGAGATCAGCAAATGATCCTGGTGGCGACAACTATAGATTTCAGGTTAAACCTGCTTAGAGTTTTTGGTGCCAAAACTGAAGGAATTAGCAGAGCCACATATTGATTTTACCTGGAGTTGTGGAGCTCAAATCAACCAGTATTCTGCATTGGCCTGCAGGGGGATTTCTACTACCACCTGAGAGACCAAGTCTGAAAGTAATACTGGTGAGTGGAGTGAAATGCGCGGCCTCAAAAATGGGGTATAACAGCATGCTACATACACTTGCATACGTGGCTCCACACTGAATGTACCTACACGAGTGGTACCAGGAGACCAGGGCTTAATCAACTTTGAAAACCTATCACTAATATTTCTACAATATTTTGTTCACAGAGCTTGCTTCAGGGAGGGAAGGCTCAAGCTGAGGTGGATTACAGTATGCTCTAATGTAATCCCAAAGGACAGAATCTGATTCAAATCTGGCCACAGGTTGCTTAGGACCAAAACTGATCTGCAAACTAAAACTGCAAAGGTTGCACATAAGGAATACAGAAGTCCATGTTTAACAGATAAAAGGCATTTTTGTCCACATTACAAAAAAAAGAACAAATATGGATCCAGGAAAAAAAACATATGCCTGGTTAAACGGAAGCCCAACACTTGAGAAAGTACTAGAGTTTTAAAATGTTCTCTAATAAATCTAACAGTGATTTATAGCAGACAGAAGTACAACACACAACTATTTTCAAGAAACAAAGCAGAACCTCTATAACTCTAAATATTATCAGGCAATACATGGCTTGCTTCAGTAATGCATTTACAGTGTATAGAACTAGTCACTGAACAAAAAAAATGTAGACTCACCCCGTAAGCATGGTATACAAAAGAACCCCTAGGCTCCATATATCACATGCAGCATCATACCCTTGTCTTTTTAATACCTGCAAAAATGAGGATAAAAATTGGTGATTTAGAGACAGAAAGCAATGACCCAGATTTAAACAAAATTTGATTCATTTGAAAATTTAGCTACACTCTGCACACAGCAAATCACTAGGTTTAATTTCCCTGTTTCAGGTCAGAGGGCTCAAATCTGTGTGTACACTCGAGAGAGGCTGGAAGGCTGACATCACGGCATTACACCCAACATGCAATGGAAAACTGTTTCAACCCTTCCCACACTTGTCAAGCTTATTTTTGGTATTCCCAATTTAACAGCTCAAAGAAAAAGACCAAACAAAGCTTGAATGTCAGACTAAAGTGGCTCAGATGAAAAGAGTATACCTCACTTTCAACTAAATATTTATTCAGGTTAACTTTTGGTAAGGGACTCCCAGATCAGGTATGGTTCTTACAAATCTTCACATCAATCCTTTTTAAATGTCTGCAGAAGTAGCAGAATCGCACACCAGTACGAGTGTGGCTATAGTCATAAGCAGGCAACACCCTTTACAACGTAATGCCTTTACCACACATCCATTTTTATGCACTGCCATTACCACAAATATGCCTTTCCATCACAAGGTAAGTATATACAAGGTAAATGTGTGTATGTATATATCGATCTACATCTATATCTATACATCTCTAGCTCTCTCCCAATCTCTATCCATATATCTATACATATTACCTACTGGCTAGGTAGTTCTAGTTAGGATCTATTTTCCAAAGGAAAAGCATTTTTTTACTTGCCTGTATCTTTAGCGGCTTTTGACAAATCGCCGCAAAATGTTCCCAAAAATGTAACTGGTGATTCTAGTGGAGCATGGAAAGTTTCGGGGTGATCCGTCAAATGGGGTCGAGAAAAAGGGGTACGTCTAAAAACATAGTTTCCCCATGTTAATTCCCATATGACCTTAAGACATGGCTACAGCTCGAACTGCTGAACGGAATATACCAAATTTGGCAAGAAAGGTAGATGTTGGTTCGGCAAAGTGCCTTTTTGTGATTTGATGAAAATCTGTTCAGAAGTTTTAGAAATACTAACCAACATCCAAATTAGTATATATAGGGAAGCAAAGGCTCCGTGACCCCCTCCCAATCGCGTGCTGAGATCTGACTGGCTGCCAACACTTAAAACCAGGAACTGTTGGCACCCATTTTGGGACTCGCTTGCGCTGAGTCCCAGAAAAAAAAACATTAAAAAAAAGAAAAGGCGCAAGGGCGAATGGTTTGAAATACCCTGACCCCCCTCTAGGCCTCTTAGAAGGGAGGTCCCTATAAAGACCCTGCATGGCCAAAAAAGCATTAAAGAAAAAGTTCAGCGGGAGTCGCGTTGAATCCACCAGGTCCCTGGGGCACGTTGTTGATGAAGGGGGTGGGAGGCGCAAGGCCCACCCTGGGCATATTATTGCCACTGGGACCACCAACACCTCCTTGGGCTTATTCATTGTAAGGGGGGGGGGGGGGAGGGGGGAGGGTCTCTTGGACTCCTACAGGCCCCGGGGTCTACCACCTCCCTGGGGCCATATGGCAAACAAGGAACTGGGGGGCCTCTTGGACCACCAACTCTCCGAGGCTAATGTATTATTATTATGGGGGGGGGGGCTTCTCATTCACCCCCCAGCCCTGGGGACCATTACCTCCCCAGGGCCATCTTCCTTTTAAAATAATTGCGAGGGGCATGCATGGCCCCACCTTTCGTGCTGTTTTCAGCCCCTGGGACCACCACCTCCCCAGGGCAGGCCCTACACAGAAGAAAGGAAGGGGGCTGCACAGCTCCCCTCCTGATCTAGGAACATAGCTGTTTGCTGTGGCTTGAGGGGAGCTTTATCACTCCAGTCAAGCCATAGTAAAAACTCGAGAGGGGTGTGGGGCAACAGGCCTTTCTCCCTAACCCAAGATTATTATTTTATTTTTTTTAATTAAAAAGCTCCAGGCAAGTTGCCGGAGGCCACGCTCCCTTTCACCAACACTCCTGTTACCTCCAGTAAGTCCCAAACAGCGGGGCTTCTGAGAGGTCCTCAGAAGCCACGCCCCTTTCTCCACCACGCTGCAAACCTGACTACTGGTCAAAAAAACAAAGAACTTCAGTAAAAAAAAAAAAGAAAAAAAAAAAAAAAAAAAAAGGTTACAGGGACGTTCTAGTTCGGCTCAGACTTCACTTGTACAAAACCATATCATTTCCGCAGTTATAGTTACTTGAGCTACCTAACATTACCCTGCAATGCACTGCTTATGACCTCACATATTAAATCACTGATGATATGGTTAGCGACATCACTGATGACATCATCCACACAACCACTCACACAACCACTAACACCCCCATAAAACCGCTCATATGCCCACTCACACACAAGCCCAACCACTCACATACCAGTTCACAGACCCATACCAGTACTCACACATCCTCTCACTCCTCCATAGAGCCACTCAAACACCCACTCATACAACCAGTCACTCACCCATACAGCCAGTCACATAGCCACACACTCACCCATTAAGCGGGGTCACACGGACCCCCACCACAGCCCCCTGGGGATCAACACCTACATAGGCTATAAAAAAAAAAGTTATAAAGGGGGGCCGCATGGAACTTTAAAGAGGGTGTCCGTGTGGATCCCTGGCCCCAGGGACTTCCACCTTCCCAGGGACACAGCTGTCTGCTTTTGCTTGGGAGCTGTGAAAGCTCCCGCCAAGGAAAAGCAAAGAGTCTGCTTCCAGCAATCGAGAGCTGTCAAACCGCTTCCACTTGCTGGAAGCAGAGGTTTTAACTCTTTCCCTGCCCGCAGACATGTGGGCAGGGAAATAGATGAAAATATTGCTCAGACACGCAGGTTGCTGCATTTCCAGCAGCTCCTTGCACGCAAGAGCAATGCTGGCTGGGACGGCGGGGGCCTTTAGGCTCTCTCAGTGCTTCCATAGCACACTAGATGCCCTGAGTGGTGGGCTCCAGGGAGAAGTGGACAAGCCCCGGGGTGAAATGGACCCGTGGATGTGGTGGCGCATGACCATTCATCCCCCATTGATATATGGCTGGGGCCCGCGGTGCCAGAAGTAGTTTAGGGAGCAGGGCCACGCCGCCCCCTCCACCATTAAAAATAATCTGGACCCCAGGGGATTGGGTCCCCGGGGTCGAAATCAACACAGGGATGGGTATCGCGCAGCCCCCTGTCCCAATAAGTCATGGACAGGCCCTGGGAGATGTGGTCCCCGGGGCCATTCTGGCCCTGATGCTCATTTCACAGAAATTAAACCTCAATAGGAAACCCACAGCAGGAGCCCCAGCTGAAGCTCCACTTCTGTAAAGGACAAATTAATTTCACTACTGGGTTGGCGAAGGCAAAGCATGTGTGTTTTTGCTGCAATTCCTTATTAAAGGCAATCAGAAATGCTTCATGGAGGTGAATGCATTGTTGAGCTACTGGAGGCAATCTGTACTGACTAATGAGTGGATTCTTTCTTGACCTTACATGGTGAGGGCAGAGTCCATGGCTCTCCTTTTAAATTGCAAAAAGTACTCAAATGTACACATCACTTGAAAGCGTTGCTGTTTGGCCCTGTCCAGCTTAGTAATATGCAAATGACTTCCTCTCTTTTAGCCAGGAGGACGGACAACTTATTCACGCTTCCCTACTATTCTGGTGAGGTCTTGTTGATGCAGAGGAATAGGAGGACCAAACAAAGAAGCACTTGCATCACGTACTTAAGAAAGATCCTTGTTTGATGGAGATTTACCTCTTTATTTTCTCTATAGGAGGATTCAGGTTATCACATATTTGTGGATAAAGATGCACCTGGAACAATCAAATTGCAAAAACATACACAAGGTCACTGCTGACAATTACTCGTGCTCCATTATGCAGCTGTATTGTAGAATACGTACTAGACATTTACCCAAGGAGATAGCACTTAATAGAGCACTAGAAAGTTCTCTACATGGGTAGATATTTTGTGTAAAACTGTACAGTCTTGTTGGATTGAGTGGCACGTATGTTTCATTTGTGCCTCAGTCACTCAAACTGCTACTGACACATCCAGTCACACACTCCGGCACATACACACCCACCGACAGACCAATTCAGACATTAATGTACTCACTCATAGACCCCACTCATACACACACACCCATACTCACAGACCTACTCAAACTCGCATGCACTCAGACCTACTCATACTCACATGCACTCATAGACCTACTTTGACAATTATGCACCTACTCACAGAACCACTCATGCAGCCACTCAGACTGACACACACTCATGGGGCACTTGCAAACCTACTCAGACCAGACACCCACTGAGACACTCACACATCCAGTGAGACACTTATGCAGCCACTCCAAGATCCAGTCAGATACCCACCAACAGACCAAATGAGACACTCATGCACTCACACACACACTCTCAAAGGTTACAGTTAGGAAATTAAATTTTAAAAACCTTAGAAATTCACTCAAAAAAATACAGAGGTTACAGGGACGTTATAGTTGGGCTCAGATTTCACTCCAAAACCAGTATAATGCAGCAGTTATTGCTACCAGAGCTAACCATAACTTATACACCCTGCAATCCACTGCTTATGACCTCACATATTACATCACTCATGACACAGTCAGTGACATCACTAGACTAGACGAGGGAAAAGAGCAGGGATTGTTTGACCATTTTTGCCAGGGCTGCTTTTGTTCCTCAGTCCAGCACTGTCTTACTTGACAGCACAGGACTAACTTTCTGCATATCTAAGAAAAGGACAGAACCAGGGAAGAGAGGATTATCTGCCTTCTCCTGGTCATTCGCTTCCTCACTGTTTGGAGTAGTCAGAGGCATCTGAATAGGATCTCAAATTCAAAAATGTCTTCCAACCTGACAAATCACGGACTCTGCAGAAGGGGACCTAAAAAAAAAAAAATCATTGTCAAGGCAAAGTTGCATTTTTGTTATGGAGTGCCATGACACAAGGCTGACAGTACCCGAGGAAGGGTCAAAAAGCACAGGCACCATTAGAGTTAGGCACACCTTGTTACAGGAAAGATTAGTGCCAAGGACAAAGCTGATGTGATGACAACTCGTATGCACCTAGGCAAGGAAGAATTAAGACCTGGTGCCTAAAGCGGGTGAGGTTGACTGAGGGACAGTGAGCCAGTACCACGGCCAAGGTTGCAGGTGTACGTGCAGTTGGGGCCTGCCGGTGCTGCAGAGATACTCGGATCCATACTGAAAAACTTCAACATTGAATCTCTGAAGACAGCAACCTGCTGAGCATCTGAGGAAGCCACTGAACGCTGGTACAGCTTTTTCGGGATTTGAAAGGGTTCAAAGAAGGAAGAGGAAGCTGGTGACCGACCACAATCAAAAACTATGTGGCCTGGACTGTGACTGGGAATGCCTGTTGGCTGAGGAGCCCAGTTTGTGATGCTTACTGTGCTTTTACCTCAAAGACTAGTCCCTCAACTTTACGAAGGAAGATGACCTGCAGCAGACTTGCGTCATTTCTTGCAGGCTTTCGTAAGGTAAAATAGGACCTCCCATGCCCATTTATCTAGAAAATTTGGTTGTAAATCTAACAGACACAGCTCTGACAGAAAACCAACTAAAAGTGCAGAATAAAGGACATGGCTTCATCCCATCCCCACAGGTAGACCATTGTGATCTTTGTGGTGAGCTATCTGAATTATTATATCTTTTTTTAAATGCAGGGTGTGCAGGATCTGAAACCAATCGTGATGAGGACACCAATAATGGACTCCGCAAAAAAACTTGTTTTCCTCATCCCATCCCGTAATAATCTTATAATTAGATGAAAATCCCGAGATGAGTTATGCAACAATACAAAATTTGTTATAAAACCTGCAAATAAGATTTGTGCCTCAAACTTCTATGTCTCCCGAGGAACTATCCCATTTTGCAGAAAGATCCTACATTAATGGAACCACTAAAATAAAACTGCTAGTTGACGAAGTCAAACAGGCTAACTGTATCACACAACACAAGGCAGTTCTTTTTAATAACTCAAAATCCAAAAATGCAATACTTTCATGCACAGCCCAAAATTGTTCTAACAATGAGGCCACCACCCAGATGCCCCATTGCTTCAGGTATTGGGTTTGCCTGAGAGCCCCTGTCAAGGTTCTGAGACTTGTTCCTTTATCCCTTGTTACTAAAACCGCCTCCTTACTTGAATGACACAGATTGGTGACTTTGCTTTACACATCCTTTGATCTGGAAGAAGAACTTCTGATGAGCCTTTACACTAAGATCTTGTATACTAGCATACCACAGGAGGAGACATTAAGTGCCATTGAGAAACACATCAATAATTACCACTGGGATTACATGCCACACCTCCACACCTTTTGGTCCAATGTGCTTGTTTTGTTATTTTGTATTTGAAGGGATTATTTGCCCACAAACTCCTGGTAAATCTGTGGGTTGCACCACTGCTACCAGGGTAGCAAGCCTTTATGTACATCCATTTGAGGTGGAATACATTTTCGCAACAATCTCCATAAAAGATGGGATTGTGGAATCAATACATTTATGGTATGTTCATTATTTGGAGTGGTGGAACCGATTCAGCCATGGATTTCAATGAAAGGGTTAACACCCATAGAAGGTTTTCAAACCCACACACTACAAGTCACACAGAACTGGCCTACTTTGAGATAAAAATATTACCTAAGAATGCAAGACTGAGCAAGGACGTTTATTGTAAGTCCACAGATAGGAACAGCAGTTTCCTTCCCTGATAGGAGAACCCATTTTGGCCACTTTTAAGATTACAACAACAATGTTCAACCAGAGTCGATTTCAATAATCTGTCTGATGTACTATCTCAAAATTTTGTCAATCAGTATTAACCTCCAAAGACAGTTCAAACTGCTTAAATTAAAAACAATAATAAAAAAAAAAAAGCCAGTCAGTAATAGTTGTGAAGCATTGTTAGAAACCTATCCACGGACAGAGATTAGACTGATCTATGAAACTACTTACTGCACCATTTCTAATAAAATAGGTGCATACTAAACTGACGCATGAGTTTAAGACCCATTATAGTCCAAACCACACCACCAAAATAAAATCTCATTGAGCAGCAGCTACATTTCTGACTGCCATCAGGCATATGCCTCTTCCCGTGTGGCATGTGTAGTCCATACCATTTTACTAGTACCACAAAATCAACCAATTACGGCCTGGAAAATAAACTGAAATTCCCAAAAAAGTAATCCATATTACATAACCATGTCACCTAAAAACACAGGCATGACAACGCAGGTTGCTTAAATTGGGATATGAAAATATAGGAGTAATATTAGATATCAATCAATCAATCATGGAATTTATATCGCGCGCTACTCACCCGGAAGGGTCTCAAGGCGCTGGGGGAGGGGGTCTGCTACTGCTCGAACAGCCAGGTCTTGATCTGTTTCCTGAAGGCGAGGTGGTCCTGGGTCAGCCGCAGGTGGATGGGCAGGGAGTTCCATGTCTTGGCCGCCAGGTAGGAGAAGGATCTTCCTCCGGTGGTGGCTCTCTGGATGCGAGGTACGGCGGCGAGGGCGAGGTGCGCGGATCGTAGCTGGCGGGTGGGCGTGTAGAAGGTCAGGCGGTCGTTGAGGTACTTGGGGCCCAGGTCGTGGAGGGATTTTTGTGCGTGGGTGAGGAGTCTGAACGTGATCCTCTTGTTGACGGGGAGCCAGTGCAGGTCTCAGGTGGCTCGAGCTGTGGCTGCGTCGGGGGACGTCCAGGATGAGTCGGGCGGAGGCGTTCTGGATACATTGGAGTCTTTTCTGAAGCTTGGCTGTGGTTCTGGCGTAGAGGGTGTTTCCGTAGACTAGTCGGCTGGTGACGAGGGCCTGGGTGACCGTCTTCCTGGTTTCGGTCGGGATCCACCAGAAGATTTTGCAGAGCATGCGGAGGGTGTGGAAGCATGACGAGGAGACGGCGTTGACTTGTCTGGTCATCGATAGGGAGGAGTCCAGGATGAAGCCCAGGTTGCGTGCGTGGTCTGTTGGCTTGGGTGCGGTGCCTAGGGCTGGGGGCCACCAGGAGTCGTCCCATGCGGAGGGTGATGGTCCAAGGATGAGGACTTCTGTCTTGTCTGTGTTCAGTTTCAGGCGGCTGATGTTCATCCATTCAGCGACGTCATTCATCCCTTCGTGTAGGCTGGCTCTGGCGGTGTCGGGGTCTCTGGTGAGGGAGAGGATAAGCTGGGTGTCGTCGGCGTAGGAGATGATGTTGAGGTTGTGTTGGCGTGCGATGGCAGCGAGGGGCTTCATGTAGACGTTGAAGAGGGTGGGGCTGAGTGACGATCCATGCGGAACGCCGCAGATGACTTCGGTGGCCTCCGAACAGAAGGGGGGGAGGCGTACTCTCTGTGTTCTGCCGGTGAGGTATGAGGTGATCAATTCCAGAGCCTTCCCTTGGATGCCGGTGTCGTTGAGGCGTTGGACTAGGGTGCGGTGGCAGACAGTGTCAAATGCTGCGGAGAGGTCTAGGAGGATGAGTGCCGCTGTTTCTCCGTTGTCGAGCAGGGCTCGGATGTCGTCAGTGGCTGCGATGAGGGCGGTCTCGGTGCTGTGGTTGGCTCTGAATCCGGACTGCGATGGGTCGAGGGATCCGTTAGTCTCGAGGAAGGCAGCCAGCTGCTTGTTGACGACCTTCTCGATGACTTTGGCTGGGAAAGGAAGGAGCGAGATGGGGCGGAAGTTCTTTAGGTCGGTCGGGTCCGCTGTTGGTTTCTTCAGCAGGGCGCTGAGCTCGGCATACTTCCAGCTCTCTGGGAAGGTGGCTGTGTCGAAAGGAGGTGTTGATGATGTCTCGGAGGTGGGGTGCGATGGTGGAGTCTGCCTTGTTGAAGACATGGTGGGGGCATGGGTCGGTCGGAGATCCGGAGTGGATGGTGCTCATCATGCGGGCCGTGTCTTCGGTGGTCACTTCGGTCCATGTCAGGAGGGCGGCGGCGAGGTGCGTTGGTTCGACCGATGGGTGCGGGGGTGGTGCGCCGAAGCTGTTGTGGATGTCGGCAGATATAAAACTAATAAAACAAGTATGACTATTTTCTTGACACTGCCAGGTGCAAGGACTTGGAATGGGAGGTCACAGAGATATTTCGGCAACCTATCCAAATCACATTGCAGAGTTTTAATTAGAAAGAAAATGGAGGAGGGTGTGTATATATACACTAAGCTCACGCCTGTTCAGGATGAATGATGAGATTCCTTGGTAACGTAAGAGTATTGGAAGAAGTCTGTGGTTTAATAAATTTAGTTATTCCAAGGAATCGGACTGAAATGTTAACCATCCATAACACACTCTAGGAGCAGAGATCTTGAGAGCTAAAGACCAAAATTGGCCCTCCAATGCACATAGGCTGTAATTTTCGGTCACACATTTATTATACAATTAAACTTTATGCGACTTTGGAAGGGACCACCCTTATGCATGTCGCTCCATATGTGAAAATATTTCCAACCCTTTCCTATCACAATGCTTCTTCTTATTTGATGCTACTCATGTCCCTTTTTAGTAGTTTTATGAAATAGACCAGATCCCCCTCTAGTGGTACTAGAATTCAACAGCTATTAATGATTTCTTGAGAAGCTATGGGGAATATATATATACACATACGTATTCACTGAAAAAAACATAGGTTTCAGGGGCGTTATAGTAAGTTGGACATTTCACTCGTACAAAACCATTGAAATTCCCCCGTTATAGTTAGTTCAGCTAACTATAACTCGCGCGCCCGCAATGCACTGCTGATGACGTCATATATTACATCACTCATGACATGGTCAGTGACATCACTCATGACATCACTGATGACATCATCCTTGTGATATTGTGATAGAGTGGCAGACCTCCGCTCACCCTAATATAACCTTTGATACACACTCAAAAATAAAATTTTCAAAACAATGGACATACCAATACCAGTTACAACACACCTATTCAGTAATTCCAAGAGCTACGCACACATCCACTCATTCACCAACAGTCCCTATACAGTCACTGATACATGTACTCACTCATCATATGTACTCATACACCTATACATCCTGTTACACACCGCCACTCACCCATAGAGTTACTCACACGCAGTCACACATGCAAAGTATCAAACATTCATTTACTTGCATATACAGTTATACACACACTACCACACTTACTTCTACAGAAACTTACATACACACAGAATATATAGCTTTTTCTTGATTGTACACACCCAGAAATCTGGAGAGCCACATCTGAAAGGCTGGGGCATCCATGTCCTTCCATCTAGCTGCCAGTAAAATTCTATATACCGCAGTCCCTATAAAAAGACATGATTCCTCATCCGAATTCAGCCCAAACGCCCCATCGTAGCCAAGAATTAACAATGTAGGTGATTCAGCTATTCTATGCCCAAATACTTCTTCCCAGAACTTTAAAAGCTTGTTTTTAAGTGAGGTTAATTTATCACAATCATAGAACATATGGATCAAGGTAGCCGGCCCCAGTCCACATCTGGGACAAGAGTCATCTATCCTTTTCCCCTACAAAAACAGCTTAGCGGGGTTAAAGTACAAGTTAAAAATTGTCATACACTTGGGCTTTCAACCGTGGGGATAGAAGTATTTGATGTTAAAAAAAGACTCTTATCAATATCGACGTTGGGGATAATGAGCTTCAGCGCCCAAGATGATTCAATTTGATCCAGATCATCGGGAGTTCTATCAAGAAGCAAGTTATATAAATTGCCAATTTTTATCGATTTCTTCGCTATAGCATCTAGAAACGGGATCTATGCCAATGTGATCTTGGGGGTCTTTAATCTCAGAATATTTTGGATCTGAATAAATTTAAAGTAGTGGCTGTTAGGAACTTCAAAAGCATTCTGTAACACCGAAAACTGGAAATCTGATTTTCCCCCAGAAAAATCACCAACTGTTCTTATCCCCATACTTTCCCACTTGTTGGCCATATCATCCTTAACCTGTATGGGGAGTAGTGACAAATGCCACAAGGGAGTGTATCTATTAAACTTCGGGATTATCATAAGCCTCGAAAACTTCCTCCATATTTTCCATGCGGTGGTAATCACCTTAAATTTAACCTTTTTATAATAGCTTGGTTCTACATGATTCAGAAGAAATCCTTGGGCTTTCTTTCCAACAGAAAGTTCAAAAATGGTGGGTATTTCTATATCTGATCTAGTTTGATTTGCAGTCTCCAAGTTAAACAAAGGGGCTATTTGATAAAGAAGGGCCGCCCAATAGTACAGCGTAATATTAGGAATTGTTAGGCCGCCCCTACTATGTGGTAGAGCTAGATATTTCAACGATCTTCTAATTTTTCCATATTGCCAGACAAAGTTTGAAAATAATGATTCTAGTTTTTTCAAGATATTGTCTTCTACCACCAATGGTATAGCCCGAAATAAGTACAGTACTTTCGGGAGCACATTCATTTTTAAAAAATTGCCCCTTCCGATAATAGTTCAGTGTAAACTATTAACCCTCCTTAGGTCTTTCCCAATATTTTTAATCAGGGGTTCATAATTATATTTTATTAATATCCTCTATTTTAGAAGACAAATGAACCCCGAGATAAGTGGCTTTGTCTATTTTTCTGGGGTCATTATAGTCAGTGTTATCAGTGCATAATATAACAGTTTTTTTCTTTATTAAGTGAATAACCTGAATACCGGCCAAAATGTTCGGCAATTATATCTATTTCTAAAATTGCCTCAGCTGGGATTGGTGTTAAAATTGCCACATCATCAGCATAATCTAGGATTTTGGTCTCATAAGCCCCAGTAATAATTGGTTTAATTATTCGGATTCTGTAGCAAACTAATAATCAAGAGATTAAAGTATAGGGCAAATAAAATCGGAGAGCAGGGACATCCCTGTCTTGTTCCCCTGGATATATTAATAATATGTGACGCTTTACCCATTAATTGCAATCAAGCTTTCGGTTGTAAATACATAGCTTTAATTGATTTAATAAGCTGGGGCCCAAAATTATTTATCTCGAGTATCCCCCATAAAAACTCCCAGGACACCCGATCAAAAGCTTTCTCGGCGTCCAGGAGGATCATAGACATCTGGTCACCAGTCTCTGACATGATATCAAAAAGCGAAATGACTCTGCGAATATGGTCTGTGGTGCCTTTACCAGGGATAAAACCATGTTGCCAAGGGGAGATCAGATGTTCTATGACCCTCCCGAGCCGATTAGCCAAAATTTTAGCATATCATTTAGAATCTGAATTGATCAGGGAGATTGGTCGGTATGAAGATGGATTCTCGATAGGCTTGCCTTTTTTAGCAAATATAATTATATCCGTCTCCTTCCAAGATTCAGGGGGAATTCCACTAGATTGTACTCCGTTAAACAGATCCAAAAGAAGAAGAGGTAATATCAGATTTCCTAAAATTTTATAAATCTCTATGGGAATTTTATCTGGACCTGCAGCTTTACCTGCGGCCAGGTCAGAAAGGGCTAATTGGACTTCTGTAATATTAAATTCTCTTTCTAGCTCTTCTCTACTTGGATCGTCCAGACCTCTTCCTAATTCAAGGGTTGTAGACAATTTTTTTATTGCATCCCTGACTTCCGCAGTGTTTTTCGAGATATCATCTTGATATAACTTTTGATAGTAGCGTTGAAATCACTCAATGATATCGTCCGGATTGGTATATTCATGCCCATCCAGTTTGATAGAGGATATTACATTGTGGGAAACCTTCTGACGGGTGTGTAAAGCCAATAGCTTGCCTACCCTTTCACCATTTTCATAGGAGCTATTCAGATGCGAATGAAAAATTTCGGCGAATCTCTGGGTTAGCCAACTGTTTAATTCGGTTTTTAAAACCAATATACGATGAAGAATATGGACTCCCATCATCACCCTACATTATTGTTGAAACGTGCTCTTCCTCAGCTCTAGCCAAATAACGTAGCAGTTGCTGATTTTTAAATTCCTGTTTTTTTTACTCACAGTGTAACTAATAGTTTCTCCTCTAAGAGTGGCCTTAAAGAACAAGTTACTTACCTTCGGTAACGATGTATCTGTAAGAAACAGTTAGTTAGATTCCTCACCTTAGAATATCTCAGGCGTCAGGCTGGATCCGGAAAGATTTTTGTAGCAATACCCCTTGCGCGTCGTCTGCGGCTCCGCGTCCGTCGTCGGCGTTGTGCGCTGGATTGACGTAGGAGTACTTAGACGCCGCCCTCGCGTCATGCAGAAACTATTTGTTGTATCCTGTCATTTGTGATTTAGCACTTCATAAAAGTACAAGGCCTGTTCCTTTTTCGGTCTTTCATTGGAGCACGATTTTGTCTCCACTCCCGACTCTCCCCACCACTTCCAACCTTCCAATCATCCTTCTGTAGTACCTCCGATAATAACCACTGTAGCAGCTCATTGTCTAATTCACTCCTCTCCCATCCCTCAACTCTCTCTTCCCTGCCTCTCCTTTCTATCCTGGACTTAACTACTACTGGCTTAGCCCATGTTGATTTCTTTTTAAATTGCACATAGTCAGCAAGTCAAAATCAGCAGTGTGACGTTTATTTATATACTTCCAAGATGGCTGTCATGTTGCAATCAAACGCAACATGGCAACCACCTAGAAAGTGTAGAAAATAACATTCCGAGATGGCCTAATATTCCCTAGACTGCCAAGACGGCCGCCAAATTGGGTCTATAAGCAACATAATCGAAAACCTTGAAGTATAAAAATTATTTCGAGAAAGCCAGACACTGCTAATGGCTTTGTTAATGTGGGCACAATTGTTTTGGCAATGCCAGCAGCAGCAAATGAGAATAACTGGATATTCCAAAGCTTGTTTTCTATTGCTTGCTGCTGTTTCACTGTGCTCCTGGAAATGTTGACCTATTTATTCCATTAAACAAATACGTGTCTCTCTTTAGGGGGCTTATTTTTCAAAAAAGCAGGATCCACTCCACTTTCAATATCCACTGCATTGTGGTCAGTCAATCTCTGCAACAAACATATGTTTGCAGAGGTATATAAGGCCCAACATCTATAGCCACCAATAAGAAAGGCAATACGTAGAAGGCTAAATGAAAAGCCCAACTGGCGTCACTGGGCTGTAGAGTTCAGAGGTTCTTATAAATGCATTTGCTCGTCTTAAGTGAGGAAAGGATACAATTTCTATCTAGAGCCATTATAACGGTCGCTGGAGCAAGACAGCTGTATTTCTTTGAGGTTTTGGGCCAGTGTCAAACTTCATGACTCACCTGACAATTATTCGGGCAGAGAATACCCCCCAAAAAAAGATTAGCACACACAAATTTTACGTTACAAATTGCATTTTCTGATAACTGGTGTTATTTATTACTATACTGAATGGTGCACATTTTATTGACCTTAAAATAATGAGAAGCACAGTGGACCTTCGAGGATTCAAAGTTTTGACCTTCAGGTTACACTAAAGACCTCTTTATAGATGCAATATTCCACTGAGCTATCTTTCCGTAGTTTCAAGAGAGATCTGGAGAATTCAGTTTTAGAAACAGAAGTGGATTCAGAGTAGTGCTAACGAAGTGTTACCATACGGGCAAAACTAGATTTTTGAATGACTATAAAAACTGTACGAAAAATGAAACCAACAATAGACTAAAATGTTAAAATAAATGAGGATACAAACCCAGGGTAGCAAAAATTAGTCTGGAAAAAGAATGACATTGCTTTGCTAATGCTATCGATATGAAGGGACTTTGAAATATTTCTCTAATGCAGCACTTCAAGGATTTGCTGAAGGATAGGGTTTACATGGAAACGTGTAGGATGGAAGCATAATCTGAATACCCTTTCTACTCAATCTCAAATTTCCCAATCCTTCCTCCAGGTGTGGATGGGATAGAAGAATATTATGAATGTGTCAGATTTTGTGCTTTCAAAAGAAATCTAAACCCAAGTGGCGAACTAGCATGGGGGTCTAAGGGATTTAGGATTATTTGGCGAAAGATAAAACATTCAACCCACAAGGTATACTGTTCATAATGTAATATACATTGAAACAAAAATACGAATAGGAAAGTGTTAAAATAACCTCAGGTGCAACAAAGTTCGCTGTATAACATGGAGTCATTAGAAGACCATTCTCTGCTCGGAGTTGCTTTGCAAACCCAAAATCACATATTCTAATGGACTCTGGATTTCCAGACTCATCCACGTATAGAATGTTGCTGGGCTTCAAATCCCTGTGCACAACCTAATATAAAAGGAAAAAAAAGGAACGTGATTACAAACTGCACATTTAGTTTGATGTTAGAAGGCAATATGTATTGTCAATCGGATTTTATGACAGGCTAAATACAATACTTAGTAGCTGCTCCACCTCAGTAATCCTGGTAAATAATTTTCTACCCGAAGTCGCTATTTTCTATTCTTTGCAGTTATATACTGCTGAACCCCTAAATCGGGCACCACAGACTAAACACTGAGGATGTTCACAAAATGTTGAAAACCTGTTTTCAGCATGTCTCACAACTGTTGGAAAGTTCTGATATTCTACGGCATTGCGTGGTACCATTTGGCTTGTAAAGTAAAACAGGCGTTTACAAAGTTAATTAGTTTGCCTAGTGTATTTATTTAGATTACTTTGATAAAGAGCCACTTGCCATATTACCATACTGAACGTACACTGATACAACATCAAGGAACAAAGAAACCACAGATGCAGATATTGCAACATACCAACAGACAGTCATGCACACACACACAAACACCTTTAGACATCCAGGCTAACAAACCAGCACACAAACAAGTATCCTTGCACATGCAGACCACTACACATGAAGCTGCCTAGTTAGAGACCAACAGACAAAGGTACCCCTGCAGAGAGATCAACAGGGCTACTTCCTCACATACGTACATAAAGTCCACACTATTGTAAGCCTCTGCAGTGTAACAAGTTATCCTTTCTGTAAAGCTGCTTCACTATTTACAGGCTCTTTCTGTAATTACTAATTCAGTCTTTTGTGATAAAGACATTAAGACTGGCCACATTGGCAACTTCCATTTTGGCAGAATCTACCCTGCTTTTTGACATGCCATATCTAGTCTGAGGACATAGAAAGAGCTACATCTACATGAATCTCCAACTGTTGGGTCCACCCAATGGCTGTAAGTCATTATGCTTATTCCAGGTACTTGTTTTCAGCTTTCTGGCGGCCACTATTTTCTAACCGCAGATTCCTCATGCTTTGAATATTCCCCAGGTGTAAGACTGAATTCGGAAAATTTAAAGCAGGACTCCTGCGTACTGGTAGGTGGCATTGTGCTGCTCCGCGCCAATATCATGCTCCAGAAGTGACTAGCTGAGCTGCATATAGGCTCTATCCATATGCCCTGACGTCAGTTGGTTTCACAGGCTGTCCGCACATTCAGACGTAGAGCCTATCGGCATACTGGCATAACCAGAGTACAAATCTCTCAATTTGGTCCTTTTTAGATGGAAAAGAGTCTGATTCACAGAATCGAGAGACAGGAGGGTCAGTGAGGAATTTGCGGTTAGAGTTTTCACTAGATAGATAGGTACTGAAGGTAAGTAACCTGTTCCTTTGATGGATAATTCTAACCAGATTCCTCGCCTTATGCGTAGACACTATAAGACCCGATGGGTCCGTGAGCTACTCAGACCGAAAAGCCCTACAAAACCGAGCAAGCCAAATGCCCCTCTCGACTGACCAGATTGTTGAAGCAGTAATGCTTTGTGAATGTGTGTACTGATTGCCACATAGCCGCCTGACAAATATCTCGGATGGGCATTCCACATGCCAATGCATTAGTAGAAGCTTTGCCTCTGGGTAATGAGCCTGCAAGCCATCTAAAGCCACATAGCAGATCTTTATGCAGAGAACAATCCATAAGGAGGGTGATAAGTCTATTTTTTGTACAGCCTTGAACCAGGGACCTCCACTAAGAGCTGATAATCCACTTGATGTTTTTTGGTGTGATTTATATAAAAGTTGAGTGCCCTCTTACGGTCTAATCTATGAAGTCTCTCTTCCTTCTAGGTAGGGTAAAAAATGCAGGAAGGGTGAAAGCCTGCCACACATGCAAGGGAGTTACCACTTCAGGGAGAAAGAAAGCATGAGTCCTCAACACGAACTGATCAGGGAAGAATGTTGTACAAGGTGGGTTGACAGAAAGAGCCTCCAGCTTGTTCACAGCCCTAATCATCTTTATGGGAATGAGAAAGATAGTCGTCAATGTAAGAAGTCTCAAGGGACACTGTGCAGCAGCTCAAAAGGCATGCACATCAGAACACCGAGTACTAAATTAAAGTCCCTCTGTGGCATCAAAGGATGTCGGTGGAAATAGAGGTTACAAACCCATTAAAAATCTTACCACAACAGGTGATTTCAACAAAGGCATTTGGTCCGGCTACTGCAAAAAAGCTAAAAAGGACAACAAATAGCCTTTAAGAGTGCCCAAATCAAGTCGTTGCTGGGCCAGGGGCAAAATCTAACAAAATTTCAGACACCTTGTCTTGCAGTGGGTCTATTTGGAGAGTACAGCACCAAGCCACAAATTACTCACAATGACAGGTGTACACCTATTTCATAGAGGGATGCCTCACTGCCAAAATGAAATCAACGACTTCGGGAGGAAGGTCAAAGGAGGTCAACTGTCACTGCTCAATATCAAAGGCTTGAGCTATAAATTGTACTGGGTTGGGTGCAGCACCCTGTCCAGGTGGTGAAAAGGAAGATTCTGCCTAAGCAGCAACTTGAAGTGAGGGCAGATGCTTATGCCCAGAGGTTCTGTGAACCACACTCTCCTGGCCCCATCCAGTGCCACTAAGATGACTTGGGCCCAGTAGTGCCTTCTATCCACTGGCTCTCCTGCCCCTGGCAGGAGAGCCAGTGGATAGAAGGCATACAGGAGTCCCAAGCTCCACTCTAGGCGGAATGCATTTCTGAGAAAAAAGCAGTCTAGGGAACTCCAATACACAGTCTGGTCCGGCTTCAGATTCATCCGAGCACAATCGTCACAGGCTTTCCAGTTGTGCCCCAACCCTAGGCACTGTAAAGCGTACTTAGTGAGGGTCTATGATAGACATCTGTTTTTGATAGTCCCTGCACAGCCTGAACCCAGTTAATGGGGTGACATGTACCCTGTACCCGATTTGTAAGAGTTTTGAAAAACAACAAAAAACAAGTAGTAGCTCCTGATTCGTGTCTGAAGGCGCAGAAAGAAAGGAACTGACGTTAGTGCGTATGGGGGTCACTTATATGAGAGACTAACTTATGGACTGAAATGACGATGGTGCAAAGCTGAACGGTAGCTACTGGAGCAGAGGAGTACTCCTTTGAAATTTCCAGATCCGGTCTGAGGCCTGGGGAGAAATTCACAAGGTGAGGAATCTGCAGCAAGAAATATCCATCATGTCCCAAATTTCTTCTTTTTTTTTTTAATTGACCATCTCATTTTCTTCAAATTGCTTTTCATTTTAGCCAAATACAAAACTCTAGAAAACACAATTTAATTTCACCAACATTAATATGTCTACTAGATGCCTCATGAATATGCAAAGTCATATCTGAAAAATGAAATAATCCCAAACCCTGTAGCCTATTTGTTTACAACGTAATTGTCAACATTCACCTCTACATACAACAAAACAACAGCGTGATCACAGATGGAAATAAATCTAGATTTAATGTGTCATTTTTTCTGGTAGCTTCATCCACCTATCCTTCGTAGTGACCCAGATCATCTTCGATTTGCTTGAGTATCTCAGACTCTCGTATACTGACTCTTTAAATGCCCAAAAACCAATCCATCCCATGCTGCAACTCATCCAACCTTTCCATTTGTGCAGTACCACAATGTTTATTAGTAGCCCTCCCTGCTAGCACGAGACCCATAACCCCCATAATTTTCTTACAATTAATGCCTACCCACATTCCTAGTAGGCTTAAGGGTGGGCCTAACTCAATTTTTAAGTCAGTACCCATCAAAAGGTAGGGGTTTCCTCTCGGCTCACTCAACACAATCCCATCAACCTAAAATCACGTATGGTAGGACACATATGTATTGAAATGTACTCAACTTGCAACTCGAACAAGTGGTACGTAAATTAAACTGCTTCAAAACTAAATGGATCCATGGAAATGTATGCTATACAATTTGGAGCTTAACCAATCGAAGTGGAGACTAGAAGGTCACCCTCCCTGAGCAGGAATAGGTTACCTACCCTGTAAGCATCTGTTTGTGGCATGTAGTGCTGTAGTTTCACATGCTTTACATACTCCTGCCATCTAGTGTTGGGTCCGGATGTGTTCAAGTTGTTTTTCTTCGATGAAGTCTATCAAGTCACGAGATAGTGACTCCTTTTCTTGGTGATAAGGTGTATGGGCATCGACTCCATTGTAAGATTATTTTCCCGCGGGCGGGTGAGAATGGAGTGTAAAGTGCAAGTAAAGATATTCTCGTGTGTATACAAAGTAAACTGTAATGGCCACAAGTGTCTGGGGAGGAGGGTGGACGCATGTGAATCTACAGCACTACATGCCACAAACAGATGCTTACTGGGTGAGTAACATACTCCGTTCGAGGAATGTGTAGCTGTAGATACACATACTTTACATTAAAGCAGTACTCTGAAGAGTTGGATAACCTGTGGGTGTTGCAGTTGTTTGGAAAAGTGTACGTACATTAGCTTGCTAGTGTGCAAGAACATCTACACAATAATGTTTAGTGAAAGTGTGTGGTGTAGACAAGGTAGCAGCTTTGTATATTTCAGCTACTGGAATATTTCCTAGGAAAGTCATGGATTCTCCTTTCATCCGAGCCGAGTGTGCTCTAGAAGGTGCAGTTAGAATTCTTTTGGCTTTAGCATAATCTGTCTGAATGCACTTGACCATTGATCTGGCAATACCCGATTTGTACATAGGTCTTTCTTTATGAGAATGTGAAGAAAAAAATAGTTACTTAGTGTTTCTAGAGGTTTCAGCTCCATCAATGTAGAACATTTTGACATCTAATGTGTGGAGAGCCCTCAGCAGCAGAGTTTGGTTGAGGGGAAAAAAAGGCAACTATATTGATTGAGGTTAAAACGAGAGACAACTTTTGGGACAAATTTAGGGTTGGTCAGAGGACCGCCCTGTCTGTGCAGCTGGAAGAAAGGTTCTTCCAGGGTTAATGCCTGGAGCTCACTAACACATCTAACTGAAGTCATAATTAAAAAATGCCACCTGCCAAGAGAGAAATTGGTTGCTCGTCCAGAGTTGTTAGGGCGTGTTGTGGACTCCTGTGCCTCACCTGGTGTTCCGTGTGCTCCGGTCCTCTCCGTATCAGTCCTCCGCCGCCGCCATTCTACCGCGGCCGCCGAGTGGGGACTGCATCTCCCAGCTGCCTGTGCGCCCGGAGCCCGATGACAGCCTTTCCCGCGCCAGGAGGCGTATAAGAACCAGGCTCTCCCTCGGCAGAGCGGGTTGCTCGTCCAGAGTTGTTAGGGCGTGTTGTGGACTCCTGTGCCTCACCTGGTGTTCCGTGTGCTCCGGTCCTCTCCGTATCAGTCCTCCGCCGCCGCCATTCTACCGCGGCCGCCGAGTGGGGACTGCATCTCCCAGCTGCCTGTGCGCCCGGAGCCCGATGACAGCCTTTCCCGCGCCAGGAGGCATATAAGAACCAGGCTCTCCCCCCGCGACGCGGGACGCGCGCGGGCGTCGCCGGGCTAAGCCCGGGCAAAGGGCGGGCCGTCTGTGGCCGTCCGGGGCTGGACAGGGCTGAGCTGGGCCACCCCCCTTATCTTGCACGAACGTTATTCAGTGACTTGGGGCTGTCATACACAGTGTACAGTAAGACTTAGTTTGTGTTGATTTGACGGGTTGTTTGAAATGTGGTCATAAGATCCTTGTGCGATTTGTTTGATCTCCACAAGCAATGGCTAAGAACTTCAACAAGGCGCAGTTAGCGGGAGGGTCCGGAACTTTAGACGCTTTTTTGAAAAAAGTCGAACATGCCGTCTCCAAGGAAATTGAGACTGTGGAAAAAAGGTTGTCACTAGAGCCCTTCTCTCAACCCCTGTTGGCTGCCCCCTCTGGGACTTCTTACTCTAATTCCCCTGGGCCTGTACCTGAGTTCCATCATCCCAGCGTTCAATCATCGCTGAACATGTCTAGTCCTTCCCCTTCTCTCTCCCCCCCAGTTTTACGCACTAGGCAACCAAAAACCTCCTCTGTGGCCCATGTTAAAGCTTCTAAAGGTAAGAGGAAAGCCATTCACGCCCCTAATGGTCCTCGCCAACATGCTAAACACTCTAGAAATAATGATCCTATTAAGGGGGTGGCTCACCCGGTAGAGAGTCCGGCGGTTGAGGCCACCCCTCATCCAGGTAGTAGTGATAGGGAGCCTGTTGCCCAGGGGGGGGCTGTCATCTTTAGAGAAATGTTAGCTGATGTAATTAAGCAGCTTGACGAACGATTGAGTAGGTGTATATCCCCAGTCTTGGATAGACTCAGCGAGATTGATAACAGACTCACTCTTATTGAGCGCCACATTGCTGTTCAAAGCGCCCCTGTGCCAAGGTCTAATCCCTCTGAATTACTACCCCTCGGTGAAATTACTACTAGAGTAGCGGATATGATTGACACCTTGGCAACTACTGCTGTAAGTCCAGTAATCCCCTTACCTCCTGCTTCGAGCATTAACGGTACTAGTTCAGGCCCGAGGGACATTAATGAAACCCGAAGAGTTCGAGGTCCTTTGGCACATGAGGTTCGCCCGTTAAATTTGCCCCCAGATGCTTGCCCTTACACCGTTATTTTGGCTAACGTTCCAAAGACCAGTGATGGCAAAGAAGAGCACTGGTCCACTTTGAAAAACAAAGCCCTTCATTTCTTGGCAGGAAAGACAGTCCTGGGGAGTCACCTTTATGATTGTTTTAAAATGGTGAGAAGGGTCCCGTGGGTAGGGAAATCCAATAAGTCTCTGAGGGGTGATTGTGTTGTGGTGAACTTCAGTACCCCTGATATAGTTGATCACATTTTTAGACAAGCAGGGTCTATTAGAATACACCAAGACCACATTAACATTCTTCCACTGGGCTTCTTTTACCCACCATTTCCTGCAGGCCAGGGCAGACAGAGAGAGCGTCCCCTTCAGTACGCCCCAACTAGCAACCCTTTGTTGTTATCAAATAGATTTGAAGCCCTTAGCACTCTAGACACTAATGATTGACTTAGTGATAATGGAGCTTATTTAAATAATGATGTTTTTAGTTTAGAAGTCCCTAATTCTTCTGAGCCTTTATCTGCTGGGTTTCCTGTTATGGCGAATAATGCCCCTTCTACTGTCTCAGTTAATAACGTGCCATTACAAATTGAGGTTGCAGTCGAGAAAGGAACTAAACCCATTTTTAATGGGGAAACCATGGGCGTGGACTTACCTTTGAATGGTGTAGCGGTTGCTTCATTACCTTGTTTATCTGACCTGGTTAATACTCCAACTATGGATCAAGGGCATGTAACTGGCCTCCCAGTCGCAGATTTAATTTCTGCATTATCTTGGAATATAGCCGGTCTTCGGTCTAAACGAGGTAATCAAAATTGGTTGGCTTTTCTCTCCTCCCATCATATCATTGCTTTACAAGAAACATGGGAGGCTAAAGATCCATTTTTTATTGATGGTTATCAATCTTTTATTAAATACGCTACACCCTCGGATACGGGCAGACCTCGAGGGGGTCTCCTGTTATTATTCAGCCTAAAGCTTCGGTATAATATTGAGTTATTACCAACCCACTCTCCTCATATTTTAGCAGTGAAAATGGATTGTGTTAACCTGCCATCATTTTTGGTGGTGAATTTTTACAATTCATTTACTAGGACGGAAGAACTGGAACACCTCAATGCACTACTCAGTTTCTTGGATGAGTTTGATGCATTGAATGAAAAACCTTATCTTCTTTTACTTTTTGGCGATTTTAATATACACTTATGTTATCTTAATTGTTATTTCAATAACTATTCAGATTACTGCCCTAATGAGGGGACTCATTTTGAGCATTCTAAAGGCGGGATCTTTTTAGAGAATATTGTATCGTCTCATTATCTTTATATGCCGGTTCAAGACTTGTCGGACCCGGTTCATACATTTACTGGCCACGGCCACGGCAGTACAATTGATTATATTTTTGTACCACGTAACATGTTGAATTTATTGGGCACGTTCCATGTTACACAAAACGGCCTAAGTGACCATAACCCACTAGTTCTGGAAATCAAAGTTAAGGCTTTGAGGAAAGATGTTACTCAGCCCTTGATCTCTAATTTAAATCTTGAGCCCACAAGTCAGGGTAGAAGACTTAGATGGGATGTCATCACCCCGGCCGATTTCCTCATCAATTTATATGAAAATAAAACAGAGGATTTCAGCTTGTGTCTTTCTTCAGGGGCGGAACCGATAGTGATTCTGGATGCTTTCGACAGAATCACCAAACATGTAGAGGGGAGCTTAACCTCCCATGGGAAACCAAAACCTAGGAAGTTTAAAAACTGGTTTGACCATGCCTGTTCTAGTGCTCACTCGGCTCTCTTACTGGCACTTAAAGAACCTGGGTGCATCCCCAGTAAGATAACTGAGGCAAGAAAATGTTATAAAAAAGCAATAAAGGAAAGGAAACGCGAGCTAAAATCCAAGGCATGGGATGACTTGACGGATGCTAGCCTTCAGAAAAATAGTAGCCAGTTTTGGAAAGCGATAAATAGTCCCCTCTTTAATGAGACAGAAAATTCCATCAAAGAATGTCTCATTCCGCCAGACAAATGGGTGGCTCACTTTAGTGGTCTCTATTCGGAGATACAAGAAGCTAACCCCACAAATTATGTGGATTATACTTTAGCCTCAAGAATCCTTTTCAAGGAGGAGGAAGTCCGGGAGGCCATTGAGGCCACGGCGTCTGGTAAAGCCCCTGGTCCGGACGGTGTCCCAGCGGACCTTTATAGGGCAGACCCACAGTTTTGGGCGAAACTTTTAACCTGTGTTTTTAACGCAGTTTCTGAGGTCGGGGCCCCTAGATCTTGGGCAAAAGCCGTTATTGTCCCACTTTTTAAAAAAGGTTCCAGAGATGATCCGGCTTGCTACCGGCCTATCTCTCTCCTCGATTCTGCCATGAAAATCATGGGTAAAGTAGTTCTTGCGCGTTTAACTATGTGGCTGGAGGAGCATTCCATTATTTCCGAACTACAATATGGGTTTAGACAGGGAAGGGGCACAGTGGGTCAATGCCTTAATCTACACCTTATTATAGGAAAATATACTGTCGTTAAGCAGGGGGACCTCCATTTAGCTTTTATGGACTTGTCCACCGCTTTCGACCTAGTAAATCGGCAAAAACTCTGGGCATTATTAGCCGGTTTGGGGCTTGACCCGATTTTGGTCTCTTTCCTGGCTGTAATCCACGACGACACAACCGCAGTCGTCCGTTATAGGGACGATGGAAGCCAGACTGATGCCTGGCAGGTAAAGCGGGGAGTTAGACAGGGGTGCATTCTTGCTCCCCTGCTCTTCTCGCTTTACATCAATAATTTGGGTCCGGTCCTGAACACGATCTGTAAGGACACCCCGAAAGTCGGCTTCAAAATGATTCCTGCTCTACTGTACGCGGACGACACAGTTTTGATGGCCAGAACCGCGAGAGGATTGCAAGCTCTTTTAAACGGATTTTATGATTTTATGGTCTCTTTAGACTTATTAGTTAATTTTAAAAAATCACATTCTATGTCGATTGGATCAGGGAAAGCAAAAAGGGTGAAATTTTTCTGCAATGGGCAGGAACTAACGAAAGTCCAGACGTTCCCATATCTAGGGGTAACATTTGACGACAGATCATCCTGGGTTACACAACGTGCTCAAAAAAAGAACATCTTAGCTAGTGCCACAGGTGCTTTGTTGGGCTTCGCGAAGCGCCTAGGCTGTAAACCACTCCCTGCTTTATTAAAAATATACAGTGCGAAGTGTTTGCCTATGGCACTCTATGGTAGCGAGGTCTGGGGTTACAAGGCTTCTCCTAACATCCAAGTAGTCGAAAATAATTTCTTTCGGAAACTGCTGTCTTTACCCCCCTCTGCCCCCACTTTTAATATTCATGAGGACTTAGGGATGGGTTATATTAGTGACCAGATAGCAGTGGCCCCGTTACTTGGTTGGTTGAGGGTTTGGGCACAACAGCCACCAAACCTAAACCAACAAATTATTCAGGACTGTCTGTCCTTGGAAAAAGCCCTGTCTATCCCTTGGTTAAGCTACATTAAAAATAATTTGACTTCATTAGGGTGTTCGGAACTGTTTTCTAGTCCTTGTGTGATTAGTAAAGAGCAAATTAAAGCTATTAAGACCCAATTTTTGTTAAGAGTTATGTTGTCAAGAGAAAGTGATGAGCTGGGGAAACCGACAGTGAGGAGGTTTGTGATGTTGAGTTCAGGGAACGAGATTCAGCCCTACCTAACCTACATCAACAAACCTTTCCATATGTTTTTGTTAATAAGATTTAAGCATGGTTTTCTTCCCTGGCTCTTGGCATACCCGAAAGGGTTTTTTAAAGAGGGAACTCTGGGGCCCTGTCCCTGTGATAATATTTCTGAACAAAATTTGTTGCACATGATATTTTTCTGTAAATTTTACTCTGTGCAGCGAAAAAAATACATCCTGCCGATTTTAAAAAACTGCCAATTTAAGCAAGTTAGGCCCGCCTTGGCTTATTTACAAATGTTGGAATCTCCATTGATTTGTTTTGGGGTTGCCTGCTTTATAGTGGGTGCCCTGAGAGTCAGAAATAGGGCCCAGTTGACATACCTATGTGATAATGATTAACGTACCCATCACGTTGTCGTATATGAAATGTTTTTTAAGGTTGTTATGAAATGTTATTATGTTTTTAGCTTTATGAATGAATTAATACTAAGTGTTATTTTATTGCACATTGCGCCAATCTATTTTGTATTTATTATTTGTGTTAATAATTTTTCTGTAATGCATTGACCTCTATTTCGTTTTCTGTATGTGCTTTGATGGTTTTAAATTTTAACCGAATAAAGCAAACTTAAAAAAAAAAAAAAAAAAAAAAATTAAAGCAGTACTCTGAAGAGTTGGATAACCTGTGGGTGTTGCAGTTGTTTGGAAAAGTGTACGTACATTAGCTTGCTAGTGTGCAAGAACATCTACACAATAATGTTTAGTGAAAGTGTGTGGTGTAGACAAGGTAGCAGCTTTGTATATTTCAGCTACTGGAATATTTCCTAGGAAAGTCATGGATTCTCCTTTCATCCGAGCCGAGTGTGCTCTAGAAGGTGCAGTTAGAATTCTTTTGGCTTTAGCATAATCTGTCTGAATGCACTTGACCATTGATCTGGCAATACCCGATTTGTACATAGGTCTTTCTTTATGAGAATGTGAAGAAAAAAATAGTTACTTAGTGTTTCTAGAGGTTTCAGCTCCATCAATGTAGAACATTTTGACATCTAATGTGTGGAGAGCCCTCAGCAGCAGAGTTTGGTTGAGGGGAAAAAAAGGCAACTATATTGATTGAGGTTAAAACGAGAGACAACTTTTGGGACAAATTTAGGGTTGGTCGGAGGACCGCCCTGTCTGTGCAGCTGGAAGAAAGGTTCTTCCAGGGTTAATGCCTGGAGCTCACTAACACATCTAACTGAAGTCATAATTAAAAAATGCCACCTGCCAAGAGAGAAATTGGTGGAGGCAGGTATGCAGGAGGTCAAATGGAGGGCCCATGACTCGTTTAAGGACAATGTTAAGATTCCATGAGGGTGCAGGTGGAACCAGTGATGAAATTAGTCTCTTAAGCCCCTCCATGAAGCTTTAATGACTGGTATTTTGAATAGAGATGTGTTGCCTATTGTGTAGAAAGGCAGCTTCTACAGCAAGATGCAACCTTATGGAGGTCAATGCTAGCCCAGAGAGTTGTAAATGAAGCAGGTAAAAGACAATGCTCAGTATAGTAGCATTGAAGGGATCAATTTGATTTGAATGACAACAAACCTCTTCCATTTAGCCGCGTAGCACACTCATGTGGTAGGCCTACGGGCTTCCTTAAGAATGGTCATACATTCAGGTGGTAGATTCAGGTAACCAAATTCTATGACCTCAGGAGCCATATCACCAGGTTGAGACCCTTGGGATCTGGGTGCCTGATGTTTCCATGGTTCTGAGTGAGAAGGTCCATCTTATTGGGAAGCTTCTTGTGGTGACCTTCAAGAGAGGTCCAGTAATTTTGTGAACCAGGGCCGATGGGCCCAAGTGGGAGCCACTAGTATTAGGGTGAGATGTTTGTCTGAGCTTCTGAACCACAAATGGTAGAAGAGGGAGAGTAGGAAAAGCATAGGCAAATATCCCTGACCAACTCATCCATATTGCGTTGTCCTTTGATAGTGGGTGCGGGAATCTGGACGCAAAGTTTGGGCATTTGGCGTGGTCTGCGGCTGCAAACCGATCTATTTGAGGGAACCTCCATTTGTGGAAGAATGAGGACGACAACTTGGGGGTGGAGTTCTATGTAGCTGATGTGGAGAACCAGGTGTTTGGTGTCCCAGAGACTCTGTACGGTAAGAACTTGCAAATGTACACCCCATCCTGTGAGTATTGTGTCCGTTGCAACAGTGATGTTGGGAACAGGGTTGAGGCAAGGCCGCCGTTGTAATAGGTTGTGGGAGTTCTACCACTTTAGTGATGAGTGGGGCGGTCTATCAACACTACATCTTCTAACTGACCCTGTGACATTGCAATGTTGAGCTTGGCATTCCTAGAACAGACGCATGTGCAGTCCTATATGAAGTACTATGACAATGCAAGAGGCCATCATACCCAAGAGATTCAGAAGTGTTCTCACTGAGAGTTGTTGATTTGTTTGGAAGTGAGGTATTAACACTTGGAAATTCTGATTCTTGCAGGATTGGGATAGGCTAATCTTACTTGTGTGATTAGAATAGACCGTAGACATGGTTGAACTTGCAGAGGGTGGAGGTGTGATTTGGCGATATTGATGGTGAACCCTGAGCGATGGAGCAGACTCACTGTAAACCGAGTATGCTGTTGACACGGCTGATGAGTGTTGGCTTTGATAAGCCAATTGTCTAGACATGGAAATACATGGACTTTGGCTCCATAGATGGGCTGCTACTACCGCTAGACACTTGGTGAATACCGAAGTGCAGTAGTCACCCAGAAAGGTAGGACCTTGAACCGATAACATTTGCCGCCCACCACAAACCGGAGATATTTGCGATGTGCTGGGAGCATTGGTATGTGAAAATAGGCGTCCTTTAGCTCTAGTGTAGCCATAAAGTCACCTTGTTGGAGAAGTGGGATTATGTCTTGTAAGGTGACCATATGAAAGTACTCGGACAGGATGAATGTACTCGTTTAGGGGCCTCAAGTCTAGAATTGGCCGTAAAGGTCTGTTCTTTTTGGGTATTACGATGTATAGAGACTATACCCCCTGAACCCTGATAATCTATAGGGACGGGTTCTATAGCTCCTTTGAGAAGAGCCTGGACTTCCTGTTTAAGCAATGTTTGGTGTTCCAGTGATAGCCTGTGAGTGCGAGATGGAATGTTGGGAGGTGTGGTAATGAGCTTCAGACAATAGCCATGTTGGATAATGTCCAACATCTACCGGTCTGATGTACCTCTCCGCTACGAGGGTAGGAAATCTTGTAAACAACTTCAGACATGTCTTATATGGTAAGAGGTAGGAGAGGGAAGTCACTACTTGGCAGTGGGTATTTCTCTGTGCGGGTAGGCACCCTTACTTCTGTCTTTGACATTGTTACCCCTGTAGGAGCCTCGGAAATAACCTTTCAAGGAGATATGTTGCCCTTGATTACGGTTGTAGGAGGAAAGTGTCGAAAGAGACTACCTTGGAACCTCTACAATAGTTGAGGAGGTGAAAAGAGCCATGGGGAGTAGTTGTTTGGAGGGCACCCGTTGCTTTAGCCTTCTCTGTACCTTTTAAAAAAAAAATGTTTTTCTAGTGTTGGGTCTACCTCTGGACCAAAGAGATGTGCCGTATCAAATTGCATATTAAGGACAGTCTGCTTCAACTCTGGTTTGAAACCAGAAATACGGAGCCATGCATGGAGTCTGAGCAAGATGCTAGTGTCGATACCCCTAGCTTCAGAGTCAGCAGAGTCTTAGGCACAGCGTATCGAGGGATTTGATATAAGCTTGCCTTCAGAGACAAGTACTTGTCCTCGTTTTTTGTGTTCCTCTGGGAGAATTACAGCAGTTCCTCCATTTCACCCCAGTGACACAATCATAACAAGGAAGTAGGCTTTTTTAATTGGTAATGCACCAATGACTGGCGGATTGTGCCACAACAGTCTTTCCTGCGCATTAATATGCCTGTTTTCTATGCCTCGTGGCAAGGCATCTCTGCTAGCTTCTGAGTTGGCACACTGGCAAGCGTGGTGATGACAAGAGTCTGGTGGTAATTGGCCCCTGATGTAGATGGGATCAGATGGGGAAGCTTTATACTTCTTATTTACCCTGGGCGTTATAACCCTGGCTCTAATAGGGTCTTTAAAGATGTCCTCTGTGAGTCTTTCAATGTCCTTTAGCATAAGGAGATACTGTGTAGCCCTATGAGTGGTAAAAAGGGTTTCAAAGAGAAAGTCTTCTTCTAACAGCTCTTTATGGAGTTGTGCGTCATGGAACACAGCAGCCCTGCCTATAAGCTCCAGATATGATGTTGAGTCATCAGAAGGGGAGAGACGGGCAGGATATAGATCGGGGCCTGTGCCCCCTGGAGGGTCGATATCATAAATATCCCAAGGGTCGATATGTGGTGGCGGTGTCCCAGAAGTGTCTTGCCCTCACTATTGCCAGCTGTATCATATTGTGGAGACCCATGAGGTGAAATATCTAGTGGGTCTTCTATAGGTTGTGGTGGTGAATGGGAGGTTGGTTGATTGGTGCAGCTGGTGAGGGTGACCAAGGCAAAGGACTCGTGGCTTTGTTTGACTTTCAATGTTTTGATGGTATCGGTAAATCCAGAACCTCCTGGAAAGACAGACATCTTCTTGGTGTTGGAGATATAGGAGTCGAATATGTGGCAAGAATCCAGCTGGTGTGAAAGACAGATGTAGATTTGCTTTTGTTTGGTATCCAGTTGCTCATGGAGTCTATGCATAAAGGGCTCTACTAGCTTGCTGGAATCCGGTTTGGAAGTCTGATTCCTAAGGGTTTATGTCCAACCCAGGTTTGGTACCAAAGTGCTGCTAAGCGTCGCAGCAGTGGATGTCACCAGTGATGGTCGGCTTAGCACCGAGGGTTGGGTAGACGCTCAAAGTGCTTGATGCCGAAGGCTTTGGCTTGGTTTTGTTGCGGAGCCAGATAGCAGGGCATCCGAACTATTCACTCCATGCCAACCATTGCCAGAAGGAAGAGGTGGAGGTGGAGGTGGACAGACAGCCTCTAAATAAATTGTTCCAGAGGGGCCAAGTGTCTTTTAGAGCAAACAACAAGGTGTTGAGGGATACTCACGGACTGCAGAGCAGGTATAATGTCCTTCATCTCCAGGTCGATCTAAAGGGCAGGGCCGAAACCACCCTGAATGGATAACGCCTCTTCCTCTACAACTGACTGTGTTCTTCCTTTTCTTAGTTGTCTTCATGACGAAAGAAGTCTGGAGTATCCTCTATTTTCCTCTGCAACATTTCGAGCCGATGTGCTCGACTGTCTTGGAGGGTGTTTTTTTAGAGAAGGAGTGGCAGGCCTCGCAATCTGCTTTTCTGTGTTCTGGACACAAAAAGATTACGGACCTGGTGTAGATCTGTCCAGAGATGCATCGCATGGCAGCGAGGGCAATAACAGAATGGTATGTTACATCACTAGCAAGGCATTCTTTGAAGAACTTGGAAACTCAAGAGAGGCCCTGTAGGGACCGCTGTCAAAGCTAATCGATTTACATAAAACTAGATAGGAAGAATGGAAAACGCGATTGAAACCATACCGACGAGGGGAATAATGTTGTACAAATCGAGAATAGCACTGTGACGGAGTCAATCTGGAGAGCAGACACATACGTCTGAACCAGAAAGCAGAAAGAAAACAATCCAACGATGGAGTTGCTGTCCATGCGCATCATCGCCAAGAGGAGGAGTCACTACCTCTTGAATAGAAAGACTTCTTTGAAGAACACAACTTGCACACATCCGGATCAAACACTAGATGGCAGAAGTATGCAAAGCATGCATATCTACAGCCACTCTTGTCTCGAACCTTATTTGATGGATATTTCTTACCAAAATTCCTCACCTTTAGAATAGATACCAAAGCAGTACCTCTATAGTGGTAAGTCTGTGGAATTACTCGAACCAAACAGACCTGCAGGGCCGAAGAGCCAAAATTGCCTTCATTTTGGACAAGGCGGTCAACACAATAATTCTTCGTGAATGTGTGCACTGATGCCCACAATGCAGCCTGACAAATATCGAAGACAGGCATTCCGCATGCCAGAGCAGTGCTAGCAGGGTTGGTTCTGGTGGAGTGGCCCCTCATGTCTGCAGGCTGCTCCTTGGTCAAAAAGAAGCAGATCTTAATGTAGAAGACTACACTTGGAAAAGGTCATCTCCTGCACCGTCTTGTCTTTCTTGCCCCAGACAACCCTGCAAACAACTGAGCATCCACCCGAAGGTCTTTAGTACGGTCAATATAAAAGTAGAGCACTTCTTTTTTTGGTGTCCAGGTAATAGAGACTCTTTTGAAGGGTGAAGTGGGGCTAATATGCCTAGAATCCTCAGAGACAACCTCAATGATACCCAGGATTAAGGCTGAAATATCAACATCATAGAAGGTACGCTGCAACCGACACCATCACCTTCATGAACACCCAAGTGGCACTATGGGCCACAGGACAGGGAACAGCATCCTGCAGGTCCAACGCTACCATTAGGTCTCCAGGATCCGGGCCAATATAGAACCTCGGCCAGTATTAGCATCTTGAATTTGTCCTTTATGAGGAAGAGATTGAGCGGTAGAAGATCTGAAATAGTATGAATGCCTCCTCCCTTTTTTGGAACGAAGAATTAACAGGGCTCTTCTGTGAGGCTGGACCCACAATTGTTATTTTCTCAAAGAGTGTCTGAATGTCCTGCAGCAGATGGAAAACTGGTGAACACTCCGATATGGGTAAAAGAAACTGGACAATAGAAAGGAATGGCAGGATGTAGCTCTGATGGACTATTAGCAGGACCCACCAGTCAAATGTTATGGCTTGCCATCCGCAGAGAAAATGACTTCCTGTCTCCCACGTGGTGGCTGTGTACGTTATCCACTGACTCCCACTGGAGCGCCTTTGGGCAGAACAGAGCCGCAAGGTGCCCAGGCTGGGTTACCACTGGTAGTTCTTCCCAAATGCCAGCTGGGCCCTCTGGATCCACCCCAGGATCTGGACCAATATCACCACAGGTCGCTCCCTTCTGGCATAGTCCCTGGTACCGCTTGACCATGATCTTATCTTCTGTGACTGAGTGAGCGCCGTTCAACGCCACTGCCCTGCCATCTAGACCTTATCAACCCCTGGACTTTGATCCACTTGATAGTTCCGTCCTCTATGAAGGGGGGAGAAGAGGAGGAAGGGTTTGGTCCTATTGAGAAGGACCTGATCCAGCTGAAAACTGGTACGAGGAGCTGGGTGACACCAAAGGTTTGGACACTTCCCCAGACTTTGGCATGCTTTCCCCTCCATGCCTGGTCTCGGAGGAAGGTGCATCCTTTGCCACCATGATGCACAGGGCTCCCTGACCTGCAGCTGCCAGTAGCCGAGATCAAGACCAACATCCTCACTGAGGTGCTTCACCAGGAGCGGGTTGGGCTGAGCCCTTACTTCCCTTCAATGAAGCCCTCACCAACGTTCTATTGGGGGCCTGGGCTAAACCTTGCACAGGGGCCCCTGTATACTGCATGATGGCCGGACAACATTGTCCCCCCAACCCCCAGGAGACCGATCCATCCTCTCCCAGCACCCCTCCCTTGAGAGTATAGATATGCAGGCCTTCACTTCTAAGGTCAGCCCAAATGAGTTCCTTTCCACCCCACTGGACCGGGAATCGGAGAGGCTGGACGGCTTTGGGAAGTGTATTTTCTTTCCCACCAGCCTAGCATTGCGGCTCGGTTGCACACATGCTTCCTTGTTTCCTTAAGACAGGCTCCCTAGGCAGGGCCATGGCTTCTATGGTGGAGCCTTGTCAACATGCCTGGATGCAGATCACTGGGTTCTCAAGGGACATCCATGTGTACACTGATTTACATGCACTGTGATTGCTCCAGTCTATTTAGCGAGAAAGCAGACATGGGCATGAGTGTTTTTAAGGGAGCTGTGTCACCAACAGATCTCTCAGGCTTTCTCTATCTGCCCAATCTCAGCAGCAGTCCGTTCGCCCTTACTGGGGTCGGGCACTTATGAGCACCCACTATACCAGTCATGCCTGCCGGTAAAACAACCAGCCCAGTCCTTTTGTGAACAGGGTTGCAGATCCCATAAACGATTCAGGAGCCAGGCACAGCGAACTGTCCATCCTCCATCCCTGCATCAGCTGCAACCTCTAAGCCTCTTTAGTACATGCTCCATCCAGCACAGCTATCTCATTGGTGACAGGATCAGGCCTCACTTGTCCCAGTAGTCTGCAATTACTTCCGACACATGGGTGCTCCAGATTGTGTGGAAGCCCTCCCATTCATAGAAACCTCTCTGCCTTTGCCCCCATCCCAAGAATGGCTGATGGAGGATCACCTCTCCTTGCTTTGTCAGAAAGTGCAGTCTATTTTGGTCAAAGGAGCCACTAAGAGGGTGCTGGTGCTGAAAATAATAGATGAGTGCTATCCTAGATCTGCACCCTCTTAGCGCCTTTTTGTAGAAATAGAAATTTAAAAAGCTCACCCTGGCTCAGGTGTCCTGGCCTCTGGATGGTACCGTTGGCTTTGCAGGATGCTTATTTTACATAACCGTCCTGCAAGCCCACAGGTGTTACTTGTAGTTCATGGCGGGACACAAGCATTTTCAGTTTGCTGTGCTCCCTTTCAGCATCACCAGTGCTCTTTAGGTCTTCATGAAAGTGTTGGCGGTAGGTGCAGTTCATCTTCGGAGGTTGGGGGTTCCAGTCTACCCTACCTAGACTGGCTGCTGAAGGTGGGCTCGCCCTAGACAATCGTCACCCACCTCCAGACTACAGCATACCTTTTGCACTCACTGGGGTTCACTATCTACAAACTGAAGTCACACCAGACTACTTTTCAGAAGCTCCCATTCATCAGAACCATTTTGCATACTCTCCGGTCTCAGTCCCGGATTTTGGTGAGACGGACTCAAAGGCTGCTAGGTCTAATGGCATCCTACTGGAATAGCAGGAAAGATGACATATGCTGGCTCTGCAGTGGGATCTGAAATCCCAGGGGAATCTCTACAACCTAGTACATATTTCGAAGAAGACTTCAAAAGAACTTCAGCGATGGCTAACGACTCGAGATTGGGTCAGCGGCAGACCCCTTTCTTGGCCAATCAGAGCAGACAGTGGTGACTGATGCATCACTTCTGGGTTGGGGTGACCATCTGCAAGAGGTGGAGATCAAAGGACTCTGGTCTCAGGCAGAATCTGAGTTTCATAGCAATCTTCTAGAACTGACAGCAATCAGCTTGGCATTGAAAGCCACCCTTCTATCCATCAAAGGGAGGCTTGTTCAGGTAGTCAGGGACAACACCACTCCCATATGGTATTGCAATTACAAGGCTGGGGTGGGGTTGTGGACGCTGTGCCAGAAGGATCTGCACCTCTGGACTGGGCTGGAGCACCAGGACATTTTCCTGGTGGTACAGCACCTGGTAGGCTGGAACGCAGCCGTTCATGCCTTGTGGATCACAAATGGCAACTACACCTAGAGGTGGCGTGCCTGTCTAGAGTGGAACTTGGGATTCCTGTATGCATTTCAGTCTATACCACTCTTACCCAGAGTTCTCAAGAAGATCAGGACCAACCAGGAGCAAGACATACTAAGCGCTCTGGATTAGGTAAGGAAAGTGTATCCCAAACTCTTGAGCACCGGTCCTCCAATCAGGCTGCCTCTCCAGGAGTATCTCCTTCTGCAGCAGCAAGGTAGAGACCTACACCCAAACCTGCGCACACTCCAACTTCATGCATGGAGAATGAATGGCAGGAGTTGAGGGTTTTTGATCTTCCTCCTGGGTCTGCAATGCCATCCTAGAAGCCAGGAGTCATGCCACCAAAACTGTACACACCTGCCGTTGGGGTATGTTTGCGGCCTGGTGCTCCTGACACCCTTTCCGCGCCACTGTCTGAGGTGTTGCTGTTTGTTTTATCTTTAGCCTGGCAAGTTCTTGCTCTGGGCACGGTTAAAGAGTCTGGTCAGCTGATGTTGCCGGACCAATCTTCCATGTCATCTGTTGACTCTAATGGAAACGTTCACAGCAGTTGTTCCTTCCAACCCCCTTTGTGATTGCCCAATAGGATCTCAATTTGGGCCTCACGTTCTTGATGTGTTCTCCCATCAAGTCCCTACACAGCTATCCTCCGTGTCTCCACACTCTTAAAACAGTCTTTTTAGTGACCATTTTATCTGCCAGGAAGGTCAGCACACTTCAAATTTTGCCAGTCCACCTGCCTTACACCAGCTTTTTTTTTCCTGACAAACTGATATTTCGGACCTCGTGCCTCCTTCCTGCCAAGGTTGTAACTCACTTCCATATTGGCCGGTGTATCACCCTGGGCTACCTTTTTCGTCCCACCTCATCATTCCAAGGAAGAGGAGAGACTCCATCACCGGGATCCCTTCGTTTTACATTGAGCACTCCAAAAACCATCGGGTTTTCAATCAGCTTTTTATCAGGTTAACTGGAGCGAAAAAAGGGGAGGCTGGACAGAGGGGAGGGGGGGGGGGGGGGGACATCTCTTGATGGATTGTACTCTGCATTAAGATCTGCTATGCGCTAGCTAAAAATCAGCCTGCTGAAGGCTTGGGGGCCCATTTTGCCAAGGATGCTCTTGGCGTGTGGGGTACTAGACTAGTCCTGGACATCTGCCAAGCTGCTAAGACGAAGTCACTTCACACGTTCATGAAGCACTACTGCTTGGATAGTCAGGTCTGTTAATACAGGCATTTTGCCTGTTCAGTCCACCGGAACTTTTTGGTGTGATTCAGTTCACAGATCAACTGCCAGAGGGGTATTGCCTGGGTATCTATTCTAGGGTGCGGTATCTGTACTTAGAAATCTCTATCAAACAAATAAGTTATTTACTTACTGTAACACAATTTCTGGCTGAGATTCTAACTGCAGATTCCTTACAGACCCTCATGTCCTCTGCAAAATGGGCTCTTTACCCAATAAATTCCATTAGACTATGCACAATGGTCACCCACTGGTTTTTACGTGACAGTTTTTGAAGCAGAAAAAGTCGCAAAAGAAATATGGGCACTGCGAAGTCACTTTCAACGTGGATGATGCTGAGCTGATCAATGCCACCTACCTGTGCGCAGAGGTACTGCTCAAGATTTACCACATTAAGGCTGACACCTAGGAAAAATTCTAAGGTGAGAAATCTGCAGTCAAAAGTCTTTACCGGAAAAAGCCTTACTGAAGGTAAGTATTTGTTCATAGATATGGTTCACATAGACATTTTCCAAGAAACTGATGGAGTGCCTCCAAGTGTGGCAAGGGATGGCCATGTCAGATTTTGGACTGCACCACTCAATCTACCATGTCCAAGGCAGAGGGGCAAGACTTGTTTAATGGCATTATGCCCAGCACACATAACTGCTGCAAAATGGTCATAAAGGAGAATGGGGAGGTTTGGAATTAGCATAATTCCTCACAAGGAGAGAGAGAGTAACGGGCTAGAAGGCAAGCTGCTTATGTGTATTGACCAGCAAGGTTCCTCAAGGAAAATACTTTCCTCTACAGGGTATTTTTTTCGGAGTCCTATCTGGAGGAGAAATAGGCAAAGAATATGTACTCTGGTTAGAGGAAGGCAATGTCTAAAACACAAAACTCTGCAGGGAAGAGTGAGCCATCAGGAACTTTGGGACCAGGAAATGGTGGCGAGCAATCTAGTAGTTTATAGCTGGAGTAAATGTCGGCTTGTCCCATGCGACTAAGAGGAGGTCCATCAGTTCCTCATTTAAGGGGAGCAAGGGCTTGACCACTGAACGACAGGCTGCAATATTTCAGTGACGTTAACCTTGTTTTCTTCCACAGGCAATGGCTGCTCAATGCATTACACAGCGTTGTGCAACAAGAGAGCGATGAATAAAGAAACGTCTTCACAGACAGACCTCTGGGCACTCCAGATCCACCTTGGAGGAGTCCAGGTCACTGGCATTCTGCAGGGCCAGATAGTCCCCAGCATTCGTATTAGCGAAGGGATGGGAAAGACAATCCCCCACTCTGCTAACATATTTTTGTGTTAAACAATACTGGGCATCTGAAAGGGGTCCAAATCGGAATCAAAGAGCTCCTAAGTTAGCCTTGTTCAGAACATTCATCAAGCATCGTAGCGGCTACGAGATCGGTCCGGTGCCTTAAGTTGGAAGCCACCTCTAAGGCCTTCAGAGGAAGAAGGGCATTGACTGGCCAGCGATTAAGCACGGTCGACCTGTGCACCGGATGCAGCTGGCAGGGGGAAGTCCTGTTGGGGGCCCAGTAGTCTTCTGTGGGCCTGCAAATACACCGTAGAGAGCCGGAGTGGAATGGAAAAGGGAAATTACTGCCTGGTTGAAGGCTGTGATTTGCACTGGATTAGCACCAGTGGCTTGGAACTCGAGCCCTGCGTCTACCTGATAAACCTCTGAAGTAAAGGCCAAGGTCAAGGAACAAAGGCAGTCAACTGAAAGGCGTACCCCATGAACTCCAGTAACATCAAAAAGCTTAACATTCCCTCCTGTGACATTTCTTCAAGCACTTCTTTCCTTTGGAGGAGACATTTCAAGGAATTATTAGCTGTGTGTGAGCCGCAGCATGCATGGGACCTGGACCTTGACCTTGAGTGACGCTGCTTCTATCAAAGTTCATCTCGTGCCTGCACAATGAAGAGCTTGGCCTCCATCGCAGCATGTGCATGCATGTGGTAAGTTTTCAAGCTCAATTTGGGAGTAGTGCTTGGGTGTCAGGCTCCAGATACGCATGGAAAGGCACAGAAAAACAAAATCTGAAAAACAAAACAACTAACATCAATAGACTGGGGTGGTGCCTTATATGTCTTCATTATATGCCACAACCAGAGGGAACCCAAAGCAGAGACTTAACTAAGGCACTATCCATATGCATCACTTACTGGAAGCGAGGAGCTATTTCAGGATTTTGGATACAGCCAGAGACATGGTGGTGATTGAAAACGCAGGGAACCTGTAGGCAGAAATATGCATCAGAAGGCAAGCTGCATGTGCTGCATGCAGAGCCAAATTGCTGGAATCAAAAACTCTTGCAACTCAATGCATCCAGTTTCTTGGAATCCCTATCTAGGTGAGCTGAAGGAAAGGCATTTGGTTTCTAATTAGAAGGCATGTGGCCAACCAGACTTTGGTGACAGATGGGAAAACAAAATTATGTATTCGGTAGTGCTGTCCGTGGGCTCATCTGTAGCCATCCACCGAAATGCCTTGAAGCATTCCACTAGTTTTTCAGGTGAAGGCCAAGCCAGCCTCATGAACATGCTCTTTGACAGAGCTAGTCTCTTTCGTGAGAACACTTGAACAAGGTTACATCCCCCCTTATAGAACCTGCCTTCTCTGATTCCTCCTGTTCTCTCTGTCATGTCAGATGACCATCCACCCAATGTGTAGAAGGTTCTCGCAGTGCTGAGAAAAGGGGCCCATGTATTTGGGTCCAAAGAATGAGATTGTGTAGGAATGCTACTTCTATTTTCTTGTTCCCAAAAAGGTAGTGGCGCAATGCATTCAGTACCTCCATATTCTGAATGCCTCTCTCTGCAAAGAGGTTTAATATGCTGTTGCATGACCTTTTGGCTCAGGAGCTCAGAGACAATGTTTTCGCTTGATTTACAGGATGTGTAGTTTCATATGATGATGCAGCAGTTCAGTAGGAGGTATGTGGTTGGGCACCTCCCATTACCCATTTGTGGTTCTACATTTTGGGATAACTTCTGCCCCAACTCTTCACAAAAGTTATGTCTAGTTGTGGCACATCTTTTCAGGTTGAGGATGTCTGTATTGCGCACCTTAACTGTTTGCTGAAGGCCGGATCATCACACCTACATTGGGTATCAATCTCACAGCTCTACAGCTTAGGATTGTCAATCAACTGTTCTGAAGTCCCAATTTCAGCCCTCCCAGCGTCTTCTCTTCATCGAGGTGGAGTAGGGCGCGGTCTCCCTCAAAGCCTTCTCATCTCCTCAGTAAATTCAGGACATTCAGGCTATTATTTCCAAAGGTTTCAGTACACCGTTTTCCTACAGCATCCTGTTGCAAGAAACCCCTTGGTGCTGCATTCTGCCTGAGGTGGGATTTTAATCTCCTCTAAACCTTTCATCCCATCCCCCTGATCCTAAGGTAAATGCATCTGTATAGTGCACATTAGATCTTATCAGCACCGGGCTGGCTAAGGAAGGTGTTCTCTGATCTGCTCTGCACTGCCCTTTCACTGTGCTCTTCTTCTCTTCTAGTCAGGGTGGACCTCCTCTCAATGTGTGGCACGGGTTCGGCATTCGAACCTCCAGAGCCTCCACCTTCATACTTGGAAAGTTAACTGGGCAATTTGGGCGGATGTCAGCTGTTGCCCCTCTACCAAATTTGCTTAGTCTGGTTGTTGGTTCTGGTGTAATTCTTGGTGCGCCAAAGATGAAGTTAGCCACCTCAAGGTGTGCTCATCTGAAATGTTGCACTTTGTGCTCTACTTGACCAGGCAAGGATTTGCTGTGGGCACTATTTTTCCATGTCTCATCAATTAGGTTAGGAGCTCGTGTGCGTCTCACTGGCTCAGCTGACAGCTACTAAGTCAGATGTCTCCATAAAGGGCCTCAGAGAATTTAAGCAGGGAACAACGTACCGCAAGAGGATGTCCTTTTCAGACCTCCACGACAACTGTATGAGGTGTCTGGGGCAGGCCATGATACCATGGGCCTGCGATTGTTCTCCATGAACCTGAAGCCCATCACGAAGCAGGAGGCCAAATTATTTTTAGTTAAGGCCCACAAGGGAGTCTCTCAAGTGGACTCCCTCTGACCAGGATAAATCACCCTCCAGGAAATGGTCTCATTAGAAGTATTCCCACCACAAGACGTGCAATCGGAAGGAGCGGTCTTCCTTAAAGAATTGGCCCCATTACCACGACTATTCAAAGTCAGAAAGTCATTCCCTGATGCCAGATTGTTGATGTTTCTGGTGCGGGGTGGGTCAGAGGAAGGGGCGGCCAACAGACTCCTGGAGCGTAAGAATTCAAGACCAGAGATTCCCAGCTGTTTGGCTAAACCCCACCCAGTTTGAAGCCTTCTGGCAAGCAATGTTGGACATTTTCAAGGCGGCTATGTAATCTCTCTGGGTCAGTGTTTCTCAAACTGTGGGTCGCAAACAGATTTTTGGTGGGTTGTGCTAGTCCAAGCAATAAATAAAAATGCCTTTAAATTCTGTACTTGTTTCTAACAATTGCTGCGCTTAAGGTCAAATGTCATTCAATATCTTTGCTGTTTTTTCCCCTAATATGGGGATTGGTGTTTACAAACTCCCCTCACTTTGCAGTCAGGGAAAGGAAGGAATATGCTACTTACCAGTATGCATCTGTTCTTGGCATGTAGAGCTGCAGATCTATACACTGTGCATAGATCGCCATCTGGTGTTGGGCCCGGATGTTTGCAGTTTGTTTTTCTTCTTGGACAGTCTTTGGAAGTCACGAGTTCGGTGACTCCTCCTTCGGTCCGTACTGCGCATGGGCTTCGGCTCCATCCTCCGATTGTTTTTCGCCAGCAGGGAAAAGATGGAGCGTAGTGATAATAGTGAAGAAACCCATGTGTGTTGTATCTAAATAAGATAGCCTGGAACGGATACAGGTAGCCGGGGAGGCGGGTGGGCGTGTATAGATCTGCAGCACTACATGCCAAGAACAGATGCATACTGGTAAGTAGCATATTCCGTTCGAGGCATATGAGCTGCAGATTATACACTGTGCATAGATTATATAGCAGTACCCAACCCTAGCGGCGACCACCGGTATCCGTTGCAGTAGTTTGAAACAGTGTCTTTAGTACAGCCTGGCCCACACTAGCTTGTTGTTTGGAGTGCACATCTACACAGTAATGTTTTGTGAAGTTGTGCGGTGTTGACCATGTGGCTGCCTTGCAGATGTCATCTAAGGGTATGTTCCCTAGAAAGGCCATAGAAGCCCCTATCTTTCTTGTAGAGTGGGCTTTAGGTGGAACAGATAATGTTCTTTTTGCTTTGTGATAGCAAATTTGTATACACTTTACAATCTATCTAGCTATCCCTGATTTTGAAATGGGGTTGCCTTTATGCGGTGGAGAGAAGGAGACGAACAACTGTTTAGTCTTTCTGAAAGGTTGCGTTCTTTGTATGTAGTACAGTAAGGCCCTTTTAACGTCAAGTGTATGTAGAGCCCTTTCCGCAACAGATTGAGGTTGCGAGAAAAAAACCGGTAACTCCACCGATTGATTAAGATGGAAGGGGGAAATGACCTTGGGCAGAAATTTTGGATTTGTGCGAAGTATCACCTTGCTGTGATGTACTTGCAAAAAGGGTTCTTGTATAGTGAATGCTTGTATTTTGCTAACCCTTCTAAGGGAAGTGATAGCTACGAGGAAAGCTGTTTTCCAAGTGAGGAACTGTAGCTCACATTTATGCATTGGTTCGAAAGGCGGACCCATTAGCCTTGTAAGAACTACGTTTAGATTCCATACAGGTGAGGGTGGTGCCCTGGGTGGAATTACTCTTTTCAGGCCTTCCATAAAGGCTTTAATAGCAGGCACTCTGAACAGTGATAAATGCTGTCTGTTTTGTAGGTAAGCAGCAATTGCTGCTAGGTGTAGACGGATGGATGAGTACGCCAGGTTACACCTTTGAAGATGGAGCAGATAGCATATGATGTGCTGTATGGATACATCTAAAGGGTTGATTGTATTGTTACGGCAGTAAACAACAAATCTCTTCCACTTTGCGGCATAGCATGCTCGAGTGGTAGGACGTCTGGCTTCCTTGATAATGTTCATGCAATCAGGGGGAAGGTTAAGGTATCCAAATTCTAAGATTTCAGGAGCCAGATCGCAAGATTGAGCTGAGCTGGGTCCGGGTGCCTGATTTCTACATGGTTCTGGGTCAGGAGGCATGGGGACAGGTGCAGTTTTTGATGTGGTACCACCGATAGCTGTAGTAGTGTGGTGTACCACGGCTGCCTGGCCCATGTCGGGGCTTAGTGGGAGAGGTGGAAAGGCGTATGCAAATCTGCCTGACCAGTTCATTCATATCGCATTGCCTTTGGACAATGGGTGTGGGTATCTGGCGGCGAAGCTTGGGCATTTTTTGTTTCTGTGGGTGGCGAAGAGGTCTATCTGAGGATGCCCCCACTTGTGGAAGAATGGGTGAAGAACTTGTGGATGCAGTTCTCATTCGTGCATTTGCTGCATTTGTCTGCTGAGCAGATCTGCCATGGTGTTTTGTATGCCTGGGACGTGTTGTGCCAGGAGAAAGATTTTTTGTGGAATTGCCCATCTCCATATGCTCTGTGCTAAGTGGGAGAGCTGGGGAGAGTGTCCCCCCCCCCCTGTTTTTGAATATAATACATTGCAGTCATATTGTCTGTGCGAATGAGGACTGCCTTGGCTGAAATTTGTTTCAGAAACTATTTCAGGGCTAGAAAGATCGCCAGTAACTCCAGATGGTTGATGTGGAGTAACCTCTGTTGTGGCGTCCCTAGACCTTGCACCGTGAGGTGTAAAAGATGCGCTCCCCAGCCGGAGAGCGATGCGTCTGTTAGAATCACCTGAGGAACCGGGTCCAGGAACGGTCGCCCTTTGGAAAGGTTTGTGGTGTTCCGCCACTGCAGAGATCGATGGGTGCGGCCGTCCACCAACACCAGATCCGTCAGCTGTCCCTGGGCCTGGTTCCACTGGCGTGCTAGGCACTCTTGGAGTGGACGCATATGAAGTCCTGCATGGGGCACTATGAAAATGCAAGACGCCATCATCCCTATTAGTTTCATGAACACTCTTGCTGGGAGAGAGTGCTGAAGAAGGAACTTTTGGCGCAGGGCTTGCATGCTTTACGATTCTGGCTGAGTTGGGATAGGCTATAGCTTTTGCGGTGTCTATAGTGGCACCGAGGTATTGCTTTGTGTGAGACGGTATCAAGTGGGACTTTTGGTGATTCACCGTAAAGCCTAGCTGGTGGAGTAGTTGGATGGTAGTGTTTGTATGCTGCACACACTGGTGGTAGGACGCGGCTTTTATGAGCCAGTCGTCCAGGTAGGGGGAAGACGTGAATGTTTTGTCTTCTGAGGTGTGCTGCCACTACTGCCAGGCATTTGGTAAACACCTGTGGTGCAGTTGTGACCCCGAAGGGGAGAACCTTGAACTGATAATGTTGGCCGTCCACCACAAATCGGAGGTACTTTCTGTGAGCAGGGTGTATTGGAATATGAAAGTATGCGTCTTTCAGGTCCAGTGTAATGAGAAAGTCGCCCTGACAGAGGAGTGGGAGAACTTGCTGAAGAGTTACCATATGAAAATGGTCTGAATGGATGTATGCATTTAGAGGCCGGAGGTCTAGAATGGGTCGTAGGGTCTCGTCTTTCTTCGGTATGAGAAAGTACAGAGAGTAGACCCCTAGATTTTACTGATTGACGGGTACCTGCTCTATCGCTTGTTTTTGCAGGAGGGAGAGTACCTCTTGTTTCAGAAGTGTGGTATGTTCTTGTGACATCGCACGGTGTCTGGGTGGAATATTTGGGGGGGTAGAAGTTAGTTCGAGACAGTACCCTGACCGAATAATTTGGGTCACCCATTTGTCTGATGTTATTGTCTCCCAGGTTTGAAGGAAGTCTTGTAGTCTGCCCCCGACCGGAGTGGAATGGTCTGGGGGGAGCGGGGGAAGTCATTGTGTGGGCGGTGTGGCAGAACGGGCGGTGTTGGTTTTGCCCCTGCCTTTATTATTGTTTCCTCGATATCCACCTCTTTGGTAGCCCTTTGTGAAGGTATTTTGAGGGGGGGGGGGGGACTTATAGGACGTGGAGGCGTTATCGGAAGAGTAACCTCTGCCAGAGCCTCGAAAGGAGGAACGGCGAAAGGAGCGTCTAGGGGTTTGTGATTGTAGGGCTCCCATAGACTTCGCTGTATCTGTATCCTTCTTCATTTTTTCCAGGGCTTCGTCTACTTTTGGGCCAAATAAGTATTGTTGGTCAAAAGGGTGGTTTAATATAGATGCTTGGACCTCTGGTTTAAAGCCTGAGATCCTGAGCCAGGCGTGGCGGCGAAGCAGAACACTGGTGTTTATAGCCCTGGACGCCGTGTCTGCTGCGTCACGTGCACATTTAATAGAGGTGTTGGTAATAATCTTTCCCTCTTGTGTCAGTTCATGAGCCTTATTCTTATATTTCTCTGGGAGATGTTGCATGAGAGCCTCCAGCTCATCATAGTGCGCTCTATCGTACCTCACCAGCAGCGCCTGCGTGTTGGCGATGCGCCACATATTGGCAGTTTGCGAGGCAGTGCGTTTGCCTGACGCATCTAAGAGCTTGGACTCCTTATCAGGTGGTGGAGCCTCACCAGATGACTGAGAGTTGGAGCGCTTCCTAGCTGTGGAAACCACTAATGAGTCTAGGGGCGCAGGTCCTTTAATATAGACAGGATCCGTGGGGGCTGCCTTGTACTTCTTTTCTATTCTGGGGTTTAAGACCCTAGCTCTGACGGGGTCTTTGAAAACCTCTGTGGCATGCTTGGTCACCCCTTTAAGCATGAGTAATATAGCGGTGGATTTATCTGCTATGTCAAATGTGCCAAGTAGGAAGTCTTCCTCAACTGGATCACTGTGTAACTCCACCCCGTGATAATGTGCCGCCCGTTGTAAGAGGTGGTGGAACCCCAGGGAGTCCTCCGGTGGAGATGGCCTGGATGGATAGAGATCATCCTGAGGCACATCTGGGACATCGGGATTGTGATAATCCTCCCATGGGTCAGGTGTTCCCGGAGGAGTGGGGTCCTGCGGGGCATCTGTGGGATCATAGAATGGATCTCCGTGGTCATCAGGGTCTGGAGACGGGGTTGGAGACCGATGAGGCAAGGGTGGAGGCGGAGATGGAGGAGGTGGAGGAGGTGGAGGAGGAGGAGGAGGAGGAGGAGAAAGGTGGTGGGGAGGGTACTCTGAACGGGGATGTGGCAGTCCCCTTCCGTTGTGGTGGTGGAGGAGGAGTTGGCTTGTCCAAAAGTCTTTTCTTAGAAGACAAAATTAAATGTCCAGTCCTTGGATCCTTTGTTAAAGTCGTTTGAAGAGGATCCGGGGTGAAAAGCTCCTCCGGCACCGATTCCTCCATCGATGCCGATGCTTTCGGAACCGAAGGCTTTGTTGGTTTATCCGCGCCATGCTTTCTCGGGGTGTCCGATTTTTTTGGTCGGCGCCGAGGCAGGCTTTGACACGGAAGCGTCGGTGCCGAGGGATTTATGTTTGGTCGGCACTGAGAGGCCAGGTTTCGACACCGATGGCTTCGGAGCGGAGCTTGTTTTCTTCAGTGCCGAAGAATGTTTTTCGGCGCCGCTAGGAGGCTGGCTCGAGCCCGAGCCGCCAGGAGACTTGTGATGCTTTTTCACCGGGCCCGAAGGTGGGGCGATGGAAGCAGTATGCTTGGCTTTCCCTAGGCCCGGAGGCGAAGGGGTAACCGGAGTCTCTTTCGGTATGGGCGCGGGAGTGGGAGGGGGTAGAGTACTCACGACCCTCTGCACCGGTGTGATCTCCTCCACGTCGGAGTCGTCGGCCTCGGAAGCGCTGACGACATCGTCCTCCAGCTCGGTGTGCTGCTGTCCCGAAGCTTCGGTGTCTTCTCCGAAGATGTCAGGTGGAGCAGAGGTCGATGAGTGTGCCATGGTGGGTCGAGCTCGTCGATCCCGAATAGTCTTTTTCGAACGAAAAGACTTGCAGGCGGGGCAGTCTCGGGCCTCGTGTTCGGGAGAGAGGCAGAGGTTGCACACCTGATGGAGGTCGGTGTGGGGAAATTTAGACCCACATTTTGGGCACTTCTTGAAGGGAGTCCTTTCCATCAGCCGAGACCGGAGTCGAGATAGGCCCGAAGGCCGCTGCCGATGCCTGGAATCGAAGAAGTGCCAAAGAGAGAGATGAAGAAGTCGATTTCGTCTAAAGAATCTTGATGGACGAGGATTTTTCGTCGAAGGTCGAACTGGAAAGGTTCGAAGCCGGAGCACGAAGTATTACATCCGAGCCCGATGGCGGAAAAAAACAATCTGAGGATGGAGCCGAAGCCCATGCGCAGTACGGACCGAAGGAGGAGTCACCAAACTTGTGACTTCCAAAGACTGTCCAAGAAGAAAAACAAACTGCAAACATCCGGGCCCAACACCAGATGGCGATCTATGCACAGTGTATAATCTGCAGCTCATATGCCTCGAACAGTGAAGAACTTAAAATCTTGCTGGGGTACAGAGTGTGACAGGAAAGGCTGTGGGATGTAACTTTTGGTAAAACAAAATGCAAATACCTGTAAATGACCTGTACACATTCAGCTGTTAGGAAAGATTGAGCACATTTAACAAATTATTTAATAGGATGAAAATATATCAAAAGACTTTACTAGGTGATGCACAAATGATAACTATTTACTGGAACCTGATTTCCACACATTTCTGTGCTATATAGTTTTGGGAGTAAAGCCGTCTGTATAGATTTAGTGGTCATGTCAATGGAAAATGTGCTGTCTGTAAATGACAGTGCGCTACTATAAGATGCTTTAGTTACATAAAAAAATACAATAAAAATTTCCCACCTTATGTCCATTTAAGCTAAGTTGGTCACAAAAGTTTGTCATTCTAAAAATGGGGTCCTCGTTCTAAAAAGTTTGCGAAGAACAGCTTTAGATATTTCAACAAGACATTTTTCTCCTTGAGGAGTGTATTTAAACATCTCCTGTATAAGGAAAGCAACTCTAGAGATAGTGAAATAACTTTACTTTCCAGATCAAACAAATTTCAGAGTAGGAAAACATTTAAAAATCTTCCAAATTTTAGCCCGAATATGCTCATCTTCTCAATTATTGATTTTCTTCAGGAAACATGTCCCAGAGTGCTCCCTAACTTTGACTCATGTTTGCCGATTAGGAGTCATTCTGATAGTGATACAAAGTCTTTTGTGGTTCATACAGCAAGTTTAGCTCTGGCTTTCAAAGACTATTGAGCAAGTGCCAGCCTTACTGAAATTCTCAGATAAGCAGACTGGACTAATGACACTATTTTCTGAATCATTTATTGGAAGCTGGTTTCCAGTGCTTCTTTGACAGCTGTCTACAGCCTTTGAACAAACAGAATAGGAGCCTCTGATATTTCCATCAAGTATAGGTTTTTCTAACCTGTAGTGTTGGGAAATCCTAATTTTATTAAAGACACAGAGGATAGTATTATCCCTCTGCAATGATTTCTGTATTTCAGCATATATCAGCCACTTATCCCGCTGCCGTTAAAAATGTTAAAGAGAAGCTTTTTGGATACTACTTAAGAGGTTTTCATCTTTCTTCCAGCATTGTTGATTATCTTGTTCATCATTCCCCTCTTATCACCCATGACTCAAGCAAGAAAAGAGGACCTGCTGCTCCCTATCAAGAGTTTTCTAAGGGTCTATGTGCTGTGATTGTTTTTTCTTTAATGTTGATCACTGGTTGCCCATTCCTCTAAGGCTGCTAGGAACTGTAGTTTTTATAGTTTTGTCTTGCCAGCAATGTACTTACAAGTGGTAAACAAAAACAGGCAACAGGAGGGCAGGTTGGAAAAAGCACGAGGAGCCAGTGTGGGGTTGGGTGGAAGCAAAATGGAGGGGGGGTAACATAGGGGGATTGGGTGGGGGAAGGAAGCAGCTACTGGGGAATGGAAGGTAATCAAATTAACGGGGAGAGAGAGCAACTTGGAGCACGACAAAGTAAATTAACGAGAGAGCAATGGGTAGTGAGAAGCACACTAGCAAGTGAGCACAACCTGAAGTTACAAGACCTGCACTCTGGTGGAGTTCTTAAACCCCCAAAAAAACGTAGCACCTGAACAATGTATCAGTGGAAGGAAGGACACAAGTAATGAGTCTATGCTCCAGGTGAGGCACAAGCACAAGATAAATGAAAGCAGACCAGCTAACGAATAAGAAAGCAAATGAGCATGACATTGAAGCCAAACAATGGTAAGCAATTGGTGGACTCTAAGCCTACTGCAAGCTAACAATATGTGTAGCAACAGACAGCACATGTGCGGCTTCATAGGCAAAACCTAAAAATTAGCCTTTCCTTATATGAAATTCATAACTTCTCTCTAAATAAAAAGCAACTGAAAATGAAAAGCTAACTAAAAGGCAGCTCATTGTAATAACCAAGAGCTGATAAATGTGGGCTGATCCATAATCAAAAGACAAGTACAATAACCCCTGGCTAACGGGGCCGACCTTTTTGCCCTTGCCAGCCACCCACTAGATAGTATATGTTCGACAGCAGCAAAGCTATCTTCAAATAAACATAAACCTAAAACAAAATGTAAAGATTAACTATATGTGATTCAATCTCAATACCAATTTGGGTTTGACCACTGGCAAAACCGTGGCTGGATTACTTAGCAATATTCTCCCCATGGCTCAAACCATAACCAAATGGAAAAGGATTTAGCAATCTTCACTACCTATATTTCTCAGTGGGCTGGAGAAAGGCAGGGTTTAAAGCCTAACACAATATATATATTAGGACCCTTGAAACAGGAAAACAGACATTTTTGTACAATGTTTAACAACATAAGTGGACTGTCATATCCACCTCCTCAAAATGTCCTATTTGTAATCAACTACCCAGGAGAGCGTGCCATTTTAACAAATTTCATTCAAGCAGATATTTTCACAGAAAAAAAAACAGTGCATATTTTGATACAAATTATGTTATGTAGGCATACTTAAAGAGTGAAAAGCCTCAAAACAAATTCTGGGAAATATAGTGCAAACCTGCATCAACATATCTAAATTCTTGCCCTTCATAAATAAACTAAAAAAACGTTTAGGCATAAATGATAATTACTTTTACAAATAAAAAGGTTGACTAGCACATCACCATCTACTGCACTTCAACACCACTTAATATCACTAATACTGAAAGGTTAACTTACATTGAAGTGCAACCTCTTAATATTATTTTGCTTCAATGAATTATCAATTTGCAGGAGTTAAATATGCATTTGATGGTGTAATAAGCATGGTTTGCTTCCTCTAAATTTACAAGAGTTTAATGCAACAATCAGTAAGTGACATGATCACAGTAAGATGTTCTATTGGGAAATATCGCATTTTCAGAATGTTTTTTGACAACACAAAAAGCACTATCAAGTACATTTGTAGAAGACATCCCCATCAATGTATACTTACTCCTTGTGCGTGCAGATACTGTACAGTTTTTGTTATTGTGTGAAGGACAGCACTGGCTTCCCGTTCAGAGAAAAATTTCTGCCTTAAAATTTTGTCTAGAAGCTCTCCTCCTTTCATGAGTTCTGTTACAACATACACATACTTCCCATCATCATAAACCTGAAAAAGTAACCAAATTATTGGCTGAAACAAATGCTTAATGCTGGAGTATTTCATGTAAATGCATTTCATGTTCAAGAAACAACTAACTGTAGAAGGACATTCCTTCCCTTCAAATGACATTTCTGCTGATAAACAGTACATGCTGTTAGAAGATGAATACATTGAAGAACTCTTAGAAGTAACAGAACTTGCAAACAGGCAAATCTAAAATAGGAAGTACTCTAGACCTCAATTTCAGGAACAGTTTACAGAAACTCCAATCACACTGGGGTTATTCAAATGACAGATCAGCTATGTTATCAGCTACGCATAAAAAAATAGAAATCAGATTGTGTGATAATTTATGGTGTGCTATGAAAAAATTGGAAGCAGCTTAAGACCAGGGCCTCGTACTCCTGGCATAAGTCCTTAATCCGATGCATGAAAGGATTGCCACCATCCAATCAGCAAGCCAATTTGAGCAGAGTTAACAAAGTAAAGTACAACCACCCATTTGCTGTTCATGTGAGCCTTCACCTAACTGAAAAAACAGATGCAGAGCAGGGGCCAAGCAACTTAAGTTTGTGTCGCCTGGCCTGCCGCAGTGAGCAGCAACGTCTGGTGCAATAGGATTTGTGGATAGTTCAACCAACAGCCAATTTGTTTTACAGGTAAGTCAGTACTTTTACTAGTATGGGGAATACTATGAAGGTTAATCCATGGAGAACTAGAAAGATGACCTCTGATCAAATCCCTGGTGCTAACTGTTTTGTATAGGCGAAATTGTGCTTGAGGACCATGCTTACTATTGAAGGAAGTGAATTTTATCCAGCAGTGCTTGTATTACTAATCAACAGGCGCCCTTTCCAATCAAAATACCCCAAACTGTTGCTTTAGCTGTTGAAAAATACTAGGTGAAACAACAGCCATGCAATCAAATTATTCTTTCATGCATGCGCCGATTTAATACTAGCATTTTTTAGCAATGTAGATGAACAAGCCTCATCAGTTTGTGGACAACGCGAGCCAAGTACTGGCTAGGGGAGATGTGTGTATAATTTATAATCACCTGTTGGCTAATGAAGACCGTCGGGTGTAACTAGAAAGGCTGCCATTTTCATAAGTTCAAAAGCTCCCTCAACCACTTGAGAGGATGGTTCTTGTTGCTAGTCAAATTTACAAACTTCCTGATTCCATATTGATAGCAGCATGGGCTAATTTGTGTACAGTGTACTGGCCTCTCGTCTGTCTGCAGGCCATTCCTATGATGATGGCCACAGCCCAGGGAGAAGGGAGGATTCCACTAAAGCTGGGTAAACCTGGGCTAAGAAAGGGGAATGGGCAGACTACCTCATCTACCCTACCAGGTACAACAGTGCTGGAAGGGGTTTAACGGTGGGTACATGGTGATTGGAGTGTATGGAAAAGACTGTCAGTCAAGTGCATATACACAGAGTCCAATGGATTCCCTCACCCATCAGTCCATTCACAGCATACAAGCCCACACAAACCATTCTTCGTACATGTGTCAGATAAGGAGGTCAACAACCCCAGTTACAGGAGACTGTATGAAACTTTTCCTGAGAGAGCCAACAGGCCATCTCTTGAGAGGACTGTATGACTTTACAATGAATGCCATTTTCACATAACCTTTACCAAGCATGGCAAGTATATGTACGGTAAGTATATACCTTTTTATTTTTTGTAGGTAACAACTTCCCATGTTTGTAATTTACGTCTAACCACCCTTTTCCACTAACCACATCACAACCCTAACATTACCTTAACCAATACTCCGGTAAACTCTAAAATTACTTTTTACCTCCCTTTATCTCCAACCTATCCAATAATCCTAAAATTAACCCTACCTCCCTTTACACTGCTCACCTCAAACCCTAAATGTACACACACACCTCCCTTTACCACTACCCACCCGATAAACCCTAAAATCACACCACCTTTTACCTCTACCCACCCATAAACCCTTATCTCCCTTTACCACTACCCACACCTAAACCCCATTTTGTTTTTTAAATATCATAAAAATCATGCCATTTAAAAATATATACTGACCTGTGTGGTAAAGGCATACGTGGTAAAGGCCATTTCCATCCTGAGAGGGCTACAAATAAAACACACAGTCACCACCACCAGTCACATCATAGCCTGTCCTGGGAGAGCAGTAAGCACACTCACTCAAAAAGAGGGTTCAATCTGTTCTCCCCTGGATTTGGTGCACAGCTCAGATGTTGAAAAATATACATTAAAGGGTTGATCTCCAGTAGGTTTGCAAGATTGTCAAGCAAAGAGGAAAAAAAACACAGGGCTGCCAAGAAGTACACATGGGCAGGACAGTCCAGCTTTAAAAAAGCCACAAAGGAATCCTAATGCCCCAAGATTTGCATGAAACTGTGCAGAAGAATCAAGCACCAACTCTGGAGGGGGACACGGTAGCAAAGGACAGGAGTAAGAAATGTTCATTATAGAAAGGTACACCATGAAAACATTCTTTAATCACCACTTATGCATTGCATTTCTTGAAATCTTTACCACTGAGGATTCTAATTTAACAATCGGGTAAGGCAATCTCCATATTTCCCTTTGGGATGCGCAAGCAGAAAACTATTAACAAAACTCCAAACTGCACTTGATGAAGAACAGATGGCATGAGTTTAGCAAATGTGATTTTTTTTTACAACTTTTTACAGCACCTGTATCGCAACAGATTACAGTAAACTACCGGGCTGAGTGAGCTCCATAGAACATTTCACTGAGCCAATTTTACCTGTTTTGGAACTAGCAAAAATGTCGCCAAGGAGGGAAAGGGTCAAGACAAGCCTCCCTCTATAAAATTAACGGACAAGTTACTTACCTTCGGTAACGATGTATCTGGTAGAGATACAGTCTAGCCGCAGATTCCTTAACTTAGAATATCCCCAGGCGTCAGACTGGATCCGGAAAACGTTCCGCAGCAGCACCTCTGCGCACAGGGGGGCAGCTCCGCCCTGATGTCGTCCACGGACGTGACTTCAGCGGAGCCATATAAGCCCCTTCCGGCACGTTGACGTCAGTTTTCGTCCGAGAAACTTTTCGGCACCACAACGCGGAGCTGTGAGAAAGTGGCACTGTATATACTGTTCGCAAGCAGGTACAGGGTGTACAGAGCCCACAGTCCCCAGAGGTTTGGCAGAGGCTAAAGATAGATATAACCTTACTCTCTAAAGTGGTAGCTTGGTCGAGCAGTAAGGCAGTGTCAGAGGACAGTGTAAAGCATTTGTTGTACACACTCAGTCAGCAAATGGTCTCACACACTCAATAACTGAACTCTAGGCCAATGGTTTATATATAAAAAACATATGCTTGTTTTATTTTAGAACCAACAATAGGTATTAAAATATACTGTCTCAGAATGAGATGCTTTATATAAATACTTTTTCAATATGCATTTGGCTTTTGTAGAAAGTTACAAGTGGTTGCAATAGGCAACACAATTTTAAAAACAATAATGCATTGAGTTCAATGGAAGTTTGAAGTTATTTGCAATAGATTACTTTTAGGATTACTTTTGGGATTCCAGGACTGGATCCTAGATTCAGTCCTGGGACAGTACTTCGAAACGAGTGATAAACGTCGACTTACTTACTGGTATGATTTTTAGACAATATTTTGCCATTTTAAAAGTTGACACTTAGAAAATATTTCATAGAAAACAGTCAATGATTCCCTATGGAAGAAAATTCAAGTTGCAGGTATAGTATGTTCTCGTTACTTTTGTAATCCAGTACTGGGTGCCTAGACTCAGTACTGGGACCTTTATCCAAAACAGGTAAGTAATTACGTTTTTACAATTTGTACGATTTTTAAAGAATATTTAAAGTTTTCAGAAATCGACACAAGAAATTTCACAGAAAAACAGTCAATTGTTTTCTATGGAAGAAAATTGGGTTACTGGTAAGTACGGTTGTGAATATTTTTCAGAGTCAGTGCTGGGTACCAAGATCCAGCACTGGGAGCTCACCTAATAGCAGGGGAGTATTTTCGTTTGTTACTTGGCTGATTTTTGGTGAATATTTAAGTTTTGAAAAGTCCACACTTAGAAGAAATTTCAGGAAAAACCAGTCAATGTTACCCTATGGAGAAAGGAATATGCTACTTACCAGTATGCATCTGTTCTTGGCATGTAGAGCTGCAGAGCCACACACTAAGGATAAGATCGCCATCTGGTGTTGGGCTCGGATGATTGCAGGTTGTTGTCTTCGGAAGAAGTCTTTGGTCACAAGATTGGTGACTCCTCCCCTGGACAACAGTGCGCATGGGCATCCACTCCATCATCAGATTGTTTTTCGCCATGATGGGAAATGATGGAGTGTATAAGAAGTAAAGAGAAAGGATGTCCATGTGTAGTGTCTAATTAAGACAATGCTGGAACGGATACAGGTCCCGGGGAGGCGGGTGGGCGTGTGTGGCTCTGCAGCTCTACATGCCAAGAACAGATGCATACTGGTAAGTAGCATATTCCGTTCGAGGCATATGAGCTGCAGATCACACACCAAGGATAGACTATATAGCAGTGTCTCCCCTAGCGGTGGTCACCTGTATCAGTTGCAGCAGTTTGGAATAGAGTTTTTAGGACAGCTTGGCCTACTGAAGCTTGTTGTTTGGATTGCACATCAACACAGTAATGCTTAGTGAAGGTGTGTGTAGTAGACGATGTGGCTGCTTTGCAAATGTCTTCTAAGGGGATGTTGCCCAAGAATTCCACAGAAGCCCCTATTTTACGCGTGGAGTGCGCCCTTGGGGGAACGGTAAGAGTACGTTTAGCTTTTTGGTAACATATTTGGATACATTGGACTATCCATCTGGCGATACCAGATTTGGAAATAGGGTTGCCTTTATGTGGTGGAGCGAAAGCAACAAACAGTTGCTTGGTTTTCCGAAAAGGTTTGGTTCTATCGATGTAATACAGGAAGGCTCTCTTAACATCTAAGGTATGAAGTGCCCTCTCAGCTACTGAGTCTGGATTAGGGAAGAAGACTGGCAGTTCGACTGACTGGTTTAGATGGAAAGGGGAAATGACTTTAGGGAGGAATTTTGGATTCGTCCTAAGAACCACTTTGTTCCGATGTAGTTGTAGGAAGGGTTCTTCGAGAGTTGAGGCTTGTATTTCACTTACTCTTCGCAGTGATGTGATTGCGATGAGGAAAGCCACTTTCCATGTTAGGAACTGCAGTTCGCATTTGTGCATTGGTTCAAATGGGGGACCCATGAGCCTTGTTAGAACAATATTAAGGTTCCACACCGGGGAAGGTGGTAACCTTGGAGGAATAATTCTTTTAAGACCCTCCATAAATGCTTTAATGGCTGGTACCTTAAAGAGGGACAGGTGTTGTCTATTTTGCAAATAGGCTGCTAATGCCGCTAGATGTAGACGTATAGAGGAATACGCTAAATTGCATCTTTGCAAGTGTAATAAATAGCAAATGATGTTTTGGATGTAAGCATCCAGTGGTTGTATGTCATTGTTAGCGCAGTAGATGGCAAATAGTTTCCATTTTGCAGCATAGCATGCCCTAGTAGTAGGTCTCCTGGCTTCTTTAATGATATTCATACAGTCTGGAGGAAGGTTGAGGTACCCGAACTCTAAGACTTCAGGAGCCAGATTGCCAAGTTCAGTGTTTGAGGATCTGGGTGTCTGATTTCTCCATGGTTCTGGGTTAAAAGATCCGGGGAGAGATGCAGTTTTTGATGTGGAACTAGCGATAGTTCCAAAAGTGTGGTGAACCAGGGTTGACGTGCCCAAGCGGGAACCACTAGGATGAGTGTCAGCGACTGTTGTTTCAGTTTGCGTACCACAAATGGAATGAGTGGGAGAGGCGGAAAAGCGTACGCAAATCTGCCTGACAAGTTCATCCATATTGCATTGCCCTTTGACCGTGGGTGTGGGAACCTGGCGGCGAAGGTTGGGCATTTTGTGTTTTCTTGTGTGGCGAACAGGTCTATGTCTGGTTGTCCCCACTTTTGGAAGAATGGGAGTAAGACTTTGGGGTGTAGTTCCCATTCGTGTATCTGCTGTGTGTGGCGACTTAAGAGGTCGGCCACCTGGTTCTGAACCCCTGGGAGGTGTTCTGCTAGCAGGTAGATTTTTTGGGGAATTGCCCATCTCCAAATTTGTTGCGCCAGTAAGGACAGTTGTAGAGAATGTGTCCCTTCTTGTTTCTGTATGTAATACATTGTGGTCATTGTGTCCGTGCGGATGAGGACAGTCTTGTTTTGTAGATGCACTTGGAAGGATTTCAGTGCTAGGAACACCGCTAGAAGTTCTAGGTGATTGATGTGGAGCTGTTTTTGTTGAGTGGTCCACCTTCCCTGAGTGGTGTGTTGAAGGAGGTGGGCTCCCCACCCCGTGAGAGAGGTCGGTGGTCAGCACAACTTGTGGAAGAGGCTCCAAGAACGGCCGCCCTTTGGACAGGTTTGTGTTCCACCACTTCAGCGAGCGAAGTGAGCGGCTGTCCACCATCACCAGATCGGTAAGTTGTCCGTGGGCCTAGTTCCACTGTTGTGCTAGACATTCCTGTAAGGGACGCATTTGAAGGCGTGTGTAGGGTACTATGGAGATGCATGACGCCATCATGCCTAAGAGTTGCATGAACACTCTTGCGGGGAGAGAGTGTTGTGTTTGAAATTTTTTGATGAGACTTTGTATGTTGGCTATCCTGGCTGTGCTGGGATAAGCTACGGCTTTGGATGTGTCTATGGTGGCTCCCAGGTATTGTTGTACTTGGGAGGGTTGTAGTTGAGATTTGGGATAGTTGATGGTAAATCCCAAGTTGTGTAGGGTGTGAATAGTGCGGTGAGATGGAGAACGCATTTGTCTAGAGTATTGGCTTTTATGAGCCAATCGTCCAGATAGGGGAAGACATGGATTTCTTGTCTCCTGAGACATGCTGCCACAACTGCCAAGCATTTGATGAATACCCTGGGTGCCGTTGTTACTCCGAATGGGAGAACTGTAAACTGATCGTCCTGACCGTCTACCACGAATCGTAGATACTTCCTGTGAGCGGGATGCATAGGGATGTGAAAATATGCGTCCTTGAGGTCTAATGTGGCAAGGAAGTCTCCTTGTTGAAGTAATGGAAGGACCTGTTGGAGAGTGATCATGTGGAAATGATCCGATTGTATGTACTGGTTTAGTAGTCTGAGGTCCAGTATGGGTCTTAAGGTTTTGTCCTTTTTGGGAATAAGAAGTATAGGGAATATACTCCTGTGCCCTGATGTTGTAGTGGAACAGGTTCTATTGCGTGTTTTTGAAGCAAAGACTGTATTTCTTGTTTGAGGAGCATGAGGTGGTGAGACGTCATGGGACGGTGCCTGGGTGGTATGTTTGGGGGTGGGTTTATGAGTTCGAGGCAGTAGCCAGATTGGATAATTTGTCTTACCCACCTGTCTGTAGTGATGGTATTCCAGACAGGTAGGAACTGTTGAAGTCTTCCCCCGACCGGAGTGGAATGGTCTGGGGGGAGTGGTGGCAAGTCACTGTTTGGTGGCTGTAGAGGTACGGGTGTTGTTGTTGCCCCATCCTCGGCCTTTAGTATTGTTTCCCCGATAACCTCCTCTAAAATATTCTCCGTTAGGGGATGTTTGACCTGATGCTTTGAAGGTGGAAGAGTTGTCTGTTCCCACATTTTTGGAAGCTCCTCTATAAAAGGAGCGACGAAAGGAGCCTCTGGGTTGAGTAGACTGCAATGCTCCCATAGATTTGGCAGTCTCATTAGCTTTCTTCATTTTTTCTAGGGCAGTGTCTACTGCAGGGCCGAATAATTGCTCCTGATTAAAGGGTTGAGCAAGAATGGTGGTTTGGACTTCCGGCTTGAAGCCGGAAATGCGCAGCCATGCGTGGCGTCTAAGCAATACGCTTGTGTTGACTGCACTAGAGGCGGTGTACGCTGCGTCTTATGCACATTTAATGGAGGTATTGGATATTAGTTTGCCCTCTTGGATGAGGTCAGTGGCCTGTGTTTTGAATGGTTCAGGCAGGTGTTGCAAGAGATCCTCTAGTTGATCATAATGGGCTCTATCATAACGAGCCAATAGGGCTTGTGTATTTGCAATACGCCAGTGGTTAGCAGCTTGTGCGGCAACCCTTTTGCCGGAAGCCTCCAGGAGTTTAGACTCTTTGTCTGGGGGCGGCGTGTCTCCGGTTGTTTGGGAGTTCGCCCGCTTTCTGGCATTTGATACGACTAGTGAGTCTAGGGGGAGTTGCGCCTTGATGTACGCAGGATCTTGTGGCACCGGTCTATATTTTTTTTCTATTCTGGGGTTGAGAACCCTGGCCCTGACAGGGTCTTTAAAAACCTCATTGGCATGCTTTATCACTCCCTTAATCATGGGTAGAATGTGAACTGTTTTCTGCGACTGCTCAAAAGTGTCGAGTAGAAAATCCTCCTCAGGAGTGTCGGTGTGCATGGTGACGCCATGAAACGATGCTGCTCTGTTTATAAGCTGACCGAACCCTAAATGGTCATCAGGAGGGGAGGATTTTGAGGGGTATTGAGTGGGGTCAGGCATATCAGGCATAGGGTAAGTCCAGTCATCTACTGGTGCTGTGCCTGGGAGTGTAAAGGGATCAGTAGGATCAGTGGAATAAGTAAAGAAATCTGGGTCTCCCCCTCCCCCTAAATCATCATCATCCTGTGGAGGTGGTGTGTGAGAAGGAGATGGTAGAGGTGAAGGCGGTGGGGGTGGGGGGGGCTGGAATAGGAGGTAATGTAGGAGAGGAAGGACGTATGGGTGAAGTGGCACAGTCCTTCTTTGGAGGTGCTGGAGGAGGTGTTGTGTCCAGCTTCCTTTTCTTGTAGGGCACCGTTGTGACATGCCCAGTTTTCGGATTTATGTAAATCCGTTTTTGCTTTGGATCAGGCCGAAAGAGTTCCTCACTGTCCGAAGGCGGCTTAGGTGCCGACTTTTTTTTTCCTGATTTCGATTTATGTTCTTTATGGACTTGTTTTGGCACCGAGGATGTTTTTGGTGCCGAAGAACTTTTCGGTTCCGGTGGATTTTTCGGTGCCGAAGGACCTTTCGGGGCCGACGAGCCTTTTGGTGTCGGTGGAGACCTCGGCGCCGAAGAACGTTTCGGTGCCGGTGGAGGTGTCGGTGCCGAGTGACGTTTCGGGGCCGATGGAGATTTCGGTCTCGGAGCCTGCTTCGGTGCCGAAGGTATTATAGGCACAATGACATGAGGTTTGCTCGAGCCCGAGCCACCTGCAGGCTTACTTTTCTTCGGAGCCGGGCCTGAGGGCGGGGCTTCTGAAGATGTTTTTGGGTCGCGACTGGGCCCAGCTGGCAGAGTCTTGACCAATGTCTTTTTGGGCGGTGTTGGGGTAGGGGGGCTCGTACTCACAGGTTGCCCCCGGATCAGAATCGTCGGCCTCGGACACGATCTGGAGATCTTCAGAGTCGTCGTCAGGGACATCCTGTGCAGAGATGTCCTCTGGTTCCGGAACCGGCTTGGCCATGACATGGCGTCGAGCTCTTCGGTCGCGGATGGTTTTCTTCGAACGGAATGCGGCGCAGGCTGGACAGCTGGATTCGTTGTGGTCTGGTGAAAGGCACAAATTACATACCTCGTGGTGATCGCTATGAGGAAACTTTGCTCAACATTGGGGGCATTTTTTAAAAGGTGTGCTTTCCATCAGCCGCGTCCGGAGTCGGTCCGATATGGATTTCGACGTTGAGTTTTCAAATTTTGAGAGTTGTAGTGATTGCTATAAGTTTTCTGCTGGAGCGGAAAAAAGTTCATCCGAACCCAATGGCGGAAAAAAACAATCTGAGGATGGAGTGGATGCCCATGCGCACTGTTGTCCAGGGGAGGAGTCACCAATCTCGTGACCAAAGACTTCTTCCGAAGACAACAACAACCTGCAATCATCCGAGCCCAACACCAGATGGCGATCTTATCCTTAGTGTGTGATCTGCAGCTCATATGCCTCGAACATGGAGTTATCGGCTTTAAGGTAAGTACTGGACTGGCAGAATTAAGGTTCTGGCCATAGACTCAGGGTTCTCCCTGTGTCAGGTAGGTCCAGTTGTTACACCCTCAGCGGCACAGGGGCAGCCGGGTGCAGAGAGAGAGTTAGGCCCAATGTTATCCTATGGGAGGCAGGGGGGGCCTTGGTTGGTGGCTGCTGACTAGCAGGCCTCGCAGCTGTGGGAGCTGGGCTCCTGGTCACTTGCTCAGAGCAAATGGGGAAGTAGATAGGTGTAGAGGTTACACTGCCAGGGCCACTTGGGCAGCAAGGTGCTTTTGAAACTTCGGGCGCTCAATTGATTTCAATGGGAAAGCTCCGGTTTAGAAAAAGACTGCAAGCTCTGGGACGAAGATTCTTCAGGTGCCACCACCACTTCAAGAGGTAAGTTGGGTAGTTGGAGGATAGGTAGGTACCCCGGAGTTGGGCACAGGGGGCCGCAGGGTGCCTTTTGGTGTCGGGAAATCTTACCCTCTGTTGATCGCGGTTGGAGGGGCACCTGGTTCTGAGGCTGCAGGCGTCGTCAGGAGCGTCGAGGGAAGTCCTTGGGTGCCGGACTCGGGGTCACAGTCGCCGTGGGGTCGTCCTCGGGGTCTTTTTTCACTCCGGCACAAGCCAGGCTTGCGGGTGCAGAGTGTGCTGGGTTCGCGGTTCCGCGGTAAAAAAGGGGGTGGTGATGGACGGAGCATCCGAACCAATCAAACACTCACACCCAGTCAACAGATCTGGGTTTGATCCATCACCGTTCTTTAGCCCACTCTGCCACCCCAGTTCAGACATGGCCATATGCAAATCAGTCTGACCCTGTGCCTCATGAGAACAGTCCAGACCGAACTGCCATGCCATGCCTTCCCTGGACCGGAAACAAGCTTCCTGGGACCGGTTTCTGGCATTTCAGCCGTCTTCAGCCAGGCTTGCTTGAATCCAGTGGCAAAGTGAGCAAGGGACTCACGTCTAAGCATACCCTGCCAACTTATGGCGAACAAAGCGGTTCCGGGCTGCTGCCAGGGATTACAAGTAGGTTTTGAGTAGAGCCTCTACTCCTGGGAGTCCCAGGGGCTTAGAGCCAAAAGGTAGCTAGGTCCTCCGGGGTGTGTGAGGTTGCTGGCCACAAGAGATGCCGGGTTGGAGCAGGAGCAGGTTCGAGGGTTGACAGGCCGGTAGGGCTGGGGCCAAAGCAGTTGGTGTCTTCCTCTTCTTAGCAGCTGCAGGGCAGGTCTTCTTTCTTCTTGCTCTTCTTTGTATTTCGGAATCTGGGGAAGGAAGGTTCAGGGTGCCCCTAAATACTAGATTTAGGGGCGTTACAGGTAGGTGAAGGGCAGGGACCAATGGGTCCCTGTCCTGAGGTGGGTACACCCCCTATCCTGCCTCTCTCCTGTGGGATGGGGTTGGCAGGCTGGCACATCCCCTGTCCTTATTTGAAATTTCGGGCCAAGCTCCCGCCAGAGTGGGGGGTTGCAGTGGCCTGGGGAAGCTCACAGAGGCGGCATGCCTTTGAAGCTTCCCCCTGCCCATCCTGGGGGAGGAGATCTAGCACCTCACCCAGGATGTGCATTGTTGCCGGCCCAGGAGAGCAGGGGCTCTCCTACCCAGGGGTCCAGCAACATGTCTGCTGTGTGGCAGCCTAGGCAGTCTCAGAACAGACGTGGATTGTAGGTTATGTTTCAGGGGGCCTCTCTAAGATGCCCTCTGTGGTGCTTGGTACATGAAATCCCACACTGGCATCAGTGTGGATTTAATGTGCTGAGCAGTTTGATACCAAACATCTCAGTCTTCAGTGCTGCCATTATGGTGCTGTGGAGTTCGTGTGAAAAGCTCCCAGCACCATGTACTCTTAAATGGCCGCACTGCACTTACAGGGCCCAGGAATGGACCTGGGTACTGAGGGGCACAGGGCTCCTGCCTCTGTGCCCACACCACTGGCATAGGGCAACCAGCTAGAGGGGTGGCTGATGTATGCCAGGGCAGTGTAGGTGGTGGGCATGGCACACAGGGATGTGTGCCATGTCGACTTTGTTTTGTCTTGTACCCAGACACTCTGCCTGCGAGGGGTGTGTGTGTGTGTACGTGTGTGTACCTGTGTGTACGTGTACATACAGGGCCTCTAAGGGTGGCACAATGAGTGCTGCAGCCCTTAGAGGCCTTCCCTGGTCACAAGGCCCTGGGTACCTAGGGTACCATTTACCAGGGGCTGACATGTAGCCAGGGTTTGCCAATTTGGGTTTTAGGAGTTTAGGGAAGGAACATAGGCCCTGGGCACCTGATTGGCAGGGGTCCAGGGCACACTCAGTCAAAGTGCATTCAGCAATTCAGCAAAAAGTGGGGGCATACCATGCAAGAAAGATGGCACTTTCTCACAGGAGCCAACACCCAAAACTGTGAGAGTATGGGAACAGTGTGTGAAAAAGATGAAAAAGAAATTGAATGGTGAAAAACTGCACCATAAAGGACAGTGCCAGGCACTGTATACTGAAAGATATTGAAGGGAAAGAGCGGAGCATCGCTCTGAGAAGCAATCCCGCAAAAGCGAAGGCTAAACCCTCCCCGGAGGCAGAAGATGTGAAAAAGTATCATGGCAGACGACAGAAGTCTGCAACCACAATATATAACTGAAGGGCAGCAAGTCCAGAACACATGAGCAATGACAATCCACCACAAGTCGGCACCAGAAAGGGACGTCGTATCCCCTGTAAGGAATCTATAGAGTGAGGCAGAGCCAATAGACTCCAAACCAATGGACTGCAGGGGAGGTAAGAGACCCCAAGGCGATTGAGAAGGGGGGGGGGGGGGGGCATGAGGAGATCCCACACTGGATGACCCAGGGCGTATGGATGTAAACAGACACATGAGGATACCACCCAATCATGAGAATGGGTGGAGTTGAGCAAGCAAAACAGAATGAAGCATCCCGTCGAGGAGTGGAGTGAAGTGAAAGATGTCACTCTGCAGAAAGACAAAGCCACCCGGAGGTAGTGGAACGCAGAAAACTCAACCTGAAAGGTCCTCGCAGAACAGGTAGGATGGGTGGGCGCTAAGGAAACGTGGCTACACACTCTCTACCAGATACATCGTTACCTAAGGTAAGTAACTCGTCCATCTGATAGAGACATCTAGCCACAGATTCCTTAACTTAGAATAGATACCAAAGCCATACCCATAGAGGTGGCGCATCTGCGACTGAACCCCACCAAGTTCCAGAGAGAACTTGGCCGTCAACAAGGTGACGAAACACAGTAGGGACCCCAATGCCAGCGCAGCCAACACCAGACCACGAAGCTCTGAAAAGAGCAGAAACCAATGGGAGGCAAAGGCACCACAAGCTGTCAAGAACAGCACGAAAACCTCAGTGTATATCGGGTTGAGAGAAAGAAAGCACAGAGCCAGAAATGCCGGTGCGGAAGTGAGTTCATGGCTTCGTAAAAGAGGATGAACTGAGCCTAGGGTCCGATGTGTCGACAGGAAGCAAGACCCAGAAGAGAGGACAAAACAGTATGACAGAGGCAGCGCATACCGGTTGAGTATGCACAACAGTGGAAAAAGGCACCGTTGAACCTGCACCAGCTAAAATACGTGGGGCAGCACTGGCAGGATGCCTACCCATGGTCAGAAAGTGCCAGCATCACTAGAAACACAAGATACTCCAGTACGCAGTCGCTCCATCACAAAAACATGTGAGAGGGCGGACGGCAACAAGCTGAAGCACCCAGAACAGGACCACAGTAAGACTGGTATTCATGTGGAAGACAGGAACACACATAGGCATACAGTGTGGACGCCAGAACCACACTAAGTATAGGGAAATTCCCCTGAAGGGTAGCGTGAGCAGCCCAGATGTGAAGGACGCATCACAAGATAGGCAACCGGTAAAAAGGGGCCTCCGGTAAACCGGACACACATACATGAGCTCACACCGTGAGAAGACCGGGGTGAAGACCACGGACATCGCAGCAAGGAACGTTGCCTGCACGACCCTGCTGTGCGAAGAGCACAGAGCAGATGTATATTAAGAAGCACGTGGGATGTATAAAAGACCACCCAAGAAAGCGAGTATCCTGAAGAGAACACTTCCCCTGAGGGTGTTACAGCAGGAACTCAGAGCAGATGCCTGGGAAACACCTGCGTGGAAAGCAGCAGGGAAATAGGAAAAGGAAAATGCTACTTACCAGTATGCATCTGTTCTTGGCATGTAGAGCTGCAGATCCTCACACTCCGCATTAGATCGCCATCTGGTGTTGGGCTCGGATGCTTGCATCTTGTTGTCTTGGAAGAAGTCTTTGTAGTCACGAGATAGGCGACTCCTCCCTTAGACGATAGTGCGCATGGGCATCGACTCCATCCTCAGATTGTTTTTCGCCATGATGGGAAATGATGGAGTTAGTAGAAAAGAAAGATGCCCATGTGTGTATATCTAAGTAAGATAGTACTGGAACATATACAGGTCCCGGGGAGGTGGGTGGGCGTGTGAGGATCTGCAGTTCTACATGCCAAGAACAGATGCATACTGGTAAGTAGCATTTTCCGTTCGAGAAATATGAACTGCAGATCTCACACTTAGCATAGACTGTACAGCAGTATCTCCCCTAGCGGTGGTCACCTGTATCTGTTGCAGTAGTTTGAAAAAGTGTTTTAAGAACAGCTTGGCCTACAGAAGCTTGCTGCTTGGCTTGCACGTCAACACAATAGTGTTTAGTGAAAGTATGTGTTGTAGACCATGTCGCTGCCTTACAAATGTCTTCTAGGGGAATATTCCCTAAGAATGCCATGGAAGAGCCTAGTTTGCATATTGAGTGCTCTCTAGGGGGAATTGTTAATGTGCGCTTGGCTTTTTGGTAGAATATTCAGATACATTTAACGATCCATCTTGCAATCCCAGCTTTTGAGATGGGATTACCCTTATGCGGTGGAGAGGAAGCTACAAAAAATGGTTTTGTTTTGCGAAAGGATTTAGTCCTGTCAATGTAATAGAGTAGAGCTCTTTTGACGTCTAGGGTGTGAAGCTCTCTGCTACAGAGTCCGGGTTTTGAAAAAACACTGGTAGGTCTACAGATTGACTAAGATGAAATGCAGAAATGACTTTAGGTAGGAATTTTGGGTTTGTTCTGAAAACCACTTTGTTACGATGTATTTGTAAAAATGGCTCTTGTATGATTAAAGCCTGGATCTCACTTACCCTCCTGAGACAGGTGATTGCAATAAGGAAAGTTACTTTCCATGTGAGGAACTGAAGTTCACATTTATGTAGAGGTTCAAATGGGGTTTCCATGAGCCTAGTAAGCACAATGTCGAGATTCCACACTAGAGAGGGTGGTAATCTGGGAGGTATGATGCGTTTAAGGCCTTCCATAAAGGTTTTAATTGCTGGGACCCTAAAAAGTGACAAGTGTTGTCTGTTTTGTAAGTAAGCGGCATGTGCTGCTAGATGTAGACGTATGGATGAGTGTGCCAAATTACATCTTTGCAAATGTAGTAAGTAGCAAATGATGTTCTGGATGGACGCATCCAGTGGATCGATATGATTGTTAGTGCAGTAAATGGTGAATCTTTTCCACCTTGCTGCGTAGAAAGCTCTGGTGGTAGGGCACCTGGCTTCTTTAATGATGTTCATAAAGTCCAGTGGAAGGTTAAGGTAACTGAACTCTAGGACTTCAGGAGCCAGATCGTGAGATTCAGTTGAGTTGGATCGGGGTGCCTTATCTCTCCATGGTTCGGCGTTAGTAGTGATGGGGAGAGAGGTAGTTTTTGGTGTGGGACTAATGAGAGTTCCAGTAGTGTTGTGTACCACGGTTGGAGCGCCCATGTGGGAGCCACTAGGATCATTTTTAGAGACTTGTCGGAGCTTGCGTACCACTAGTGGAATCAGTGGGAGTGGCGGAAAAGCGTACGCAAATCTGCCTGACCAGTTCATCCATATTGCATTGCCCTTGGACAGTGGGTGTGGAAACCTGGCAGCGAAGTTTGGGCATTTTGCGTTTTGGGGTGTGGCAAATAGATCTATGTCTGGTTGGCCCCACATCTGGAAAAAAGGTAGAAGAACTTGTGGATGTAGTTCCCATTTGTGAATCTGTTGTGACTGTCGACTTAATAGATCCGCAATGGGATTGTGAACTCCTGGAAGGTGTTCTGCGAGGAGGTATATGTTTTGTGGGATGGCCCACCTCCGAATGTTCTGTGCAAGCTGGGACAGTTGTAGAGAATGTGTTCCTCCCTGTTATTGTATGTAATACATGGCCGTCATGTTGTCCGTTCGGATCAGGACAACTTTGTTTTGTACATGGAGTTGGAATGATTTCAGAGCTAGGAATATCGCTAGTAGTTCCAGATGACTGATGTGGAGCACCTTTTGTTGTGGTCCATTTGCCCTGCGTTGTGTGGGCTAAAAGATGGGCTCCCCACCCTGTGAGTGATGCGTCTGGTAGTACTATTTGTGGAACAGTATCGAGGAACGCCCGCCCTTTGGACACGTTTTTTGTGTTCCACCACTGCAAAGAGCGATGTGTGCAGCTGTCTACCAACACCAGATCTGTAAGTTGTCCGTGAGCCTGATTCCATTGATGTGCCACTGAAAAAATATATATAGGAAACAATTATTAAAATAAATGTGGTGATGTACAGATTATTCAATATCCAGAATCAAGTATAACTATCACACTGGGAGATTAGATTGAAAATTCATTCTTTAATATTTTTGTGAAGTTATATACTTTTTTTGGCTTTTCTTTTCCCTTATTTATCCAACACAATATTCATGTAGGTATCATTGTAGCTTCCTAACAAAATATAACACAATTATTCTGAATTCATTTATGGTTTACAATTTGTCAGACATTTTATGTTTTCAATCGTATTGCAAAGTACCACATAAAATTACTGCACAATAAACATGGCTATTTTCATCTATTCCAGTCTACGCGCGTTTCGGCGATCAGCCTTCCTCAGGCAGCCATGGTATTCAAGAAATCCTAAAGCATAATAAAGAAAAAGAATAATCTATAACCAATTGTACGTCCCCACGTGTTCAAGTGCACAATATTTTAAAAAAGGCCCCATATCGACCCTATCCATATATACATACATGCATTTATACATTTATATACATTTGATTTCTACATCCCTAATTACAAATTGATTTTTAAACAGTAATCATCTCTAATCAAAAAACATGTGTATTTCAGTATCAGAAATTGCGGTTTTAATCCATTCTAATGACTTATATGTTTATCATCATTATTGCACCTATAGCGCCTAGTAATCCAGCGAAATTAATGATCCATCTCATATCAATCGCTTCATATATTGATCATACAATATCTGGGTACTCCCTAGGTGTTTCGGAGGCTGGGACACTTCATATAACTAGAGACTTCAACACAGAATTAAATTAGATTAAACTAACTTCTAGTTTAATGTGCTGAAATCTTAGTGAGCTGCAAGTGTTACCTGATTCATAGTGAACATGTCTGCTATCGAAGTTCCCTCTGTAAAGCGGATGTTCTATTCAACGCTATACATTTGATCTCTACTGGTCGCGTTTTGTGTATCAGCGTAATCTATATCCAAGCGTTGCTCTGGTAGTTGTTACGACCCCAATCATAGATATACTAAAAAGCAACCAATTAGACAAATTGGCATAATGTTTGTCACGGGAATAAAACTAAAAGCTTAAGCTACCTATCCGGGTAATTCAAAAACACTTACTCAAGCCACGAAGTTTTTGTGTGCGTTTGTTCGTACTTTTCTAATTTCGGCGGGGAAGCACGCTTAGAGTGACCCTCTCGGGAACCTGCAGCGTGTTTACACAGATTCTAATTGGGAATACAAAAAGCAGTTGGTTCTAATGCGTCACAATCGAGCCTCGTTTTATTATATTACTTTGACCTCTGCCTCAACGTTCGTTATGTCTTACCCGGTCGAGTTGGTTGTTTTTGTTTCCGCCGCTTATCTCATCTTTGTGATAGTGTTTCAGCGACGTAGTTTAAGGTGTGTAGTCGGACTCATCCAAACCTGGGGACATATAGTTAACGTAAATGGGTATGCTCCATTACCGAGGATTCTAAATTATCACGTTACATTTAAAACGCAGAGCTAATTCACCGAGGTTGTCGTGGAACACTCACCTCGCCATCTGAGTCCTTTCTCTCCTTTGCCAACAAATCATTGAGGTAGAAAGGGGACTAGGCATCGAAACGCTTCATATATAGTCTGACTTGCTCTATCATTGGTCAGTTCCCTATGACATTGACCTTCTGGTAACATGGTAATGGATCTTGCATTTAGCCGACGATAAAGCTTGACAATAATATGTGGGGGTGACAATAGATTTTTAATAAGCCCATAACGGTATTTTATTTATAAAACGCTTTTAATAGATCCTTCAATTATGTAAATGTATGAACCAACTGTTCACAGCTGTTATTTTGAACGATTCTTAACATCAATGTCAGAGGATTGTTCACTGTCGGGTGTAGCACTAGTTGTTATATCGTATTGCTTGGCTCCATGGTATCTCACTGTTCAATCCTCTCTTATAGGCGTCCAGAGAGAATATCCAAAACACTTCTCTCCTTTTTCGGATCTCAGTGCCTTGTGTCCCACTAGTGTTGATTTTTTCGAGAATCAGCCATCTTATGTCTTTTGCAGTGTGGCTATGCTCAACAAAATGTTGGACTAATGGCGCTTGTACCTTCTTGTTTTTAATCGCTGACCTGTGTTCCGTCAAACGAGTTGCCATTGACCTTGATGTCTCCCCTACGTATGGTCTCTCGCAGGGGCATAAAATGGCATAGATTATGTTAGTGGATTTGCAATTGGTTAGACATTGTAAGTTTATTTTAACTCCATTTATGGAGTATTGTCTAACTTCTAAAGCAGACTCACATGCTAAGCAAGACATGCATTTGTAATTTCCTTTCACAGCAGGTAGGCTGTTAAAATCAGGAAATTCCTTGAACGTTGGTCCCACATAGCCAATAGGTGTTCCCGGGATCTTATGATCCTCATAGTTGAAACATCTAAGGAGATGATTCAGGCACTAATGGAGGAAATCCAAGAATTGGAGAACAAAATTAAGAGCAATCAAGCTATAGAGGAAGCGAAAAAGAAGTTAGAGGAAGTGGAAACAGAGATGTTATCTTATCATGACTACCTGATGAAACGCAAGACTGAAAAGCTTAAAAAAGATGTAAGATACACCAGTCAGGAGAGAATGTACCCATACCTGGCAGATAATTTCTATCAGCAACAACCAATAGATGAAGACCAATTTCAATCTTCAACTGATAGATTTACTAAAAAAGTAGTCACCTTTTCTGACACGACGGATTCGGAAGGGGAAAATTATGACCAATACCAAACTGGCAATTCGGGCCGACGAGTCGCAAGCAATAGTAGGGGTGAACGTCCCAGTTTTTTAGCCAGGCGTGGGGAACAAAGATCCAGATGGCGGCCCAGATACCAACGACGTCAACGGGGCAACTATCAGCAAGCGTACAATTACACACAGGGGCAGAATATATACCAGGACGATCCTCAGGTCCTAGTAACGAGACATGCCCATTATTGGCGCGAGTAAACCAGATACCAATCTTTAACCTCAGTACTTACGAGATTAACCATCAGACAGAATCTTTGCTGACGAAAGGTCTCTTTCGTCCCACATACAAAAGCCAACAGATTTGAACTGTTTCAAGATCTAATCTCATTCTTTCGTAAGATACGATTGCGTGCATTTTTTGAGGGACGGGAACAGCAAGAACCCCTTATGCCCAACAAATCGGGTTTGACGCTTCCTTCTACTTTTGTCCCGACACTTGAACAGGTAGGACCCGAGATCGCCATTTTTGAGCATGTGGTATTCAACAGAATGATGGCAGTCACAAAATTTATCCCGACACCCAAATACAATCTTTCCAGGGATGAATATCAAGCCTTGTCCACCCTTAAGAATAATAAGGATATCACTATCAAGGGTTGTGACAAAGGTGGAGGCATAGTGCTCATGAACACTGACCAATATGTAGCAAATATGACAACCATGCTATCAAATGAGGAACATTACACACCTATACGAATGGATCCCACTAGAAGGGTATCTAAAATGATCAAAGATCTGACTGCCCGTGCCTTGGAAGAGGGGGTCATATGCGAGAAAGAATGTATTTTTTTGAATGTGGCCAAACCTAAAATGGCCTCAATATATGGAATCCCGAAAATACATAAAAGCACAACAGACCCCAATTATAGGCCCATTGTAACCACCATAGGATCTACAACAGAAGCACTATCTAAATACGTTGATGCTCTGCTGCGCCCACATGTCCCCAAAATAAGATCATATATAAGGGAGACCACATTCATATCTAGAGGATATCCCAAAAGATTAGTACGAGACTCGTACAAGAGAGCTCGATACTACGACCGCCAAAGTTTATTGAGCAAAAAACCTCCTAAACAGCAGAACCGACTTGTGATGGTAACACGGCACAGCACAATGAATGGTAGTATATGCCAGGTCATCAATGCTAACTGGCATATTTTAAATGCGACAAGAGCAGAATCAGAACATTTACCTAGGCCAATGTTTGCTTATCGCAAGAATAAAAACCTTAAAGATCTAGTGACAAGATCACGGATGCCAAAGAACGTATCCACACCAATTCAGACTACAATTGGTGGCCTACCTGCTGTGAAAGGAAATTACAAATGCATGTCTTGCTTAGCATGTGAGTCTGCTTTAGAAGTTAGACAATACTCCATAAATGGAGTTAAAATAAACTTACAATGTCTAACCAATTGCAAATCCACTAACATAATCTATGCCATTTTATGCCCCTGCGAGAGACCATACGTAGGGGAGACATCAAGGTCAATGGCAACTCGTTTGACGGAACACAGGTCAGCGATTAAAAACAAGAAGGTACAAGCGCCATTAGTCCAACATTTTGTTGAGCATAGCCACACTGCAAAAGACATAAGATGGCTGATTCTCGAAAAAATCAACACTAGTGGGACACAAGGCACTGAGATCCGAAAAAGGAGAGAAGTGTTTTGGATATTCTCTCTGGACGCCTATAAGAGAGGATTGAACAGTGAGATACCATGGAGCCAAGCAATACGATATAACAACTAGTGCTACACCCGACTGTGAACAATCCTCTGACATTGATGTTAAGAATCGTTCAAAATAACAGCTGTGAACAGTTGGTTCATACATTTACATAATTGAAGGATCTATTAAAAGCGTTTTATAAATAAAATACCGTTATGGGCTTATTAAAAATCTATTGTCACCCCCACATATTATTGTCAAGCTTTATCGTCGGCTAAATGCAAGATCCATTACCATGTTACCAGAAGGTCAATGTCATAGGGAACTGACCAATGATAGAGCAAGTCAGACTATATATGAAGCGTTTCGATGCCTAGTCCCCTTTCTACCTCAATGATTTGTTGGCAAAGGAGAGAAAGGACTCAGATGGCGAGGTGAGTGTTCCACGACAACCTCGGTGAATTAGCTCTGCGTTTTAAATGTAACGTGATAATTTAGAATCCTCGGTAATGGAGCATACCCATTTACGTTAACTATATGTCCCCAGGTTTGGATGAGTCCGACTACACACCTTAAACTACGTCGCTGAAACACTATCACAAAGATGAGATAAGCGGCGGAAACAAAAACAACCAACTCGACCGGGTAAGACATAACGAACGTTGAGGCAGAGGTCAAAGTAATATAATAAAACGAGGCTCGATTGCGACGCATTAGAACCAACTGCTTTTTGTATTCCCAATTAGAATCTGTGTAAACACGCTGCAGGTTCCCGAGAGGGTCACTCTAAGCGTGCTTCCCCGCCGAAATTAGAAAAGTACGAACAAACGCACACAAAAACTTCGTGGCTCGAGTAAGTGTTTTTGAATTACCCGGATAGGTAGCTTAAGCTTTTAGTTTTATTCCCGTGACAAACATTATGCCAATTTGTCTAATTGGTTGCTTTTTAGTATATCTATGATTGGGGTCGTAACAACTACCAGAGCAACGCTTGGATATAGATTACGCTGATACACAAAACGCAACCAGTAGAGATCAAATGTATAGCGTTGAATAGAACATCCGCTTTACAGAGGGAACTTCGATAGCAGACACATGTTCACTATGAATCAGGTAACACTTGCAGCTCACTAAGATTTCAGCACATTAAACTAGAAGTTAGTTTAATCTAATTTAATTCTGTGTTGAAGTCTCTAGTTATATGAAGTGTCCCAGCCTCCGAAACACCTAGGGAGTACCCAGATATTGTATGATCAATATATGAAGCGATTGATATGAGATGGATCATTAATTTCGCTGGATTACTAGGCGCTATAGGTGCAATAATGATGATAAACATAAGTCATTAGAATGGATTAAAACCGCAATTTCTGATACTGAAATACACATGTTTTTTGATTAGAGATGATTACTGTTTAAAAATCAATTTGTAATTAGGGATGTAGAAATCAAATGTATATAAATGTATAAATGTATGTATGTATATATGGATAGGGTCGATATGGGGCCTTTTTTAAAATATTGTGCACTTGAACACGTGGGGACGTACAATTGGTTATAGATTATTCTTTTTCTTTATTATGCTTTAGGATTTCTTGAATACCATGGCTGCCTGAGGAAGGCTGATCGCCGAAACGCGCGTAGACTGGAATAGATGAAAATAGCCATGTTTATTGTGCAGTAATTTTATGTGGTACTTTGCAATACGATTGAAAACATAAAATGTCTGACAAATTGTAAACCATAAATGAATTCAGAATAATTGTGTTATATTTTGTTAGGAAGCTACAATGATACCTACATGAATATTGTGTTGGATAAATAAGGGAAAAGAAAAGCCAAAAAAAGTATATAACTTCACAAAAATATTAAAGAATGAATTTTCAATCTAATCTCCCAGTGTGATAGTTATACTTGTTTCTGGATATTGAATAATCTGTACATCACCACATTTATTTTAATAATTGTTTCCTATATATATTTTTTCAGTAGTACTTACTTTAAATCCCTGAGATAGGAAACTAGATTAGGGGTACCCTTGTTATGTTACAAATTGTTTCTCCATTGATGTGCCAGACATTCCTGTAAGGAACACACTTGAAGCCTTGTGTGAGGTACAATGAAAATGCAAGATGCCATCATGCCTATGAGTTGCGTGAACACTGGCTGGGAGAGAGTGTTGGATTTGAAGTTTGGTGATGAGAGCTTGTACACTGGCTATCCTGGCTGGGCTGGGATACACTAGAGCTGTGGTAGTATTTATTGTGGCCCCCAGGTATTGATGTATATGAGAGGGCTGAAGGTGAGACTTGGTATAGATGATTGTGAACCCCAAGTTGTGTAGTGTTTGGATGGTTTGATGAGTGTGCTGGATACACTGGTTGAATGATCTGGCTTTTATTAGCCAGTCGTCCAGATACAGGAAGACAGGGATCTGTTGTCTTCGTAGGTATGCTGCTACTACTGCAAGGCACTTGGTAAACACTCTTGGAGCAGCGGTGACCCCGAATGGAAGGACCTTGAACGGATAGTGTTGTCCGTCCAGTACGAACCTTAGATACTTCCTGTGCGCAGGATGTATGGGAATGTGGAAGTCGGTGTCCTTGAGATCTAGTGTGGCAAGGAAGTCTCCTTGCTGTAGTAGTGGAAGCACCTGTTGGAGAGTGATCATGTGAAAATGATCTGAGTGTATATACTGATTGAGGGGTCTGAGGTCGAGAATTGGCCGTAGGGTCCCGTCCTTTTTGGGGATTAGGAAATACAGGGAGTAAACCCCTGTTCCCTGGTGTAGTAAGGGGACTGGCTCTACGGCGTGTTTTTGAAGCAGTGAGAGAACCTCTTGTTTCAACAGTGTAAGATGGTCTGTGGACATTGGACGCTGTCTGGGTGGTATGTTGGGGGGGGGGGGGGGGGTAGCTGTAAGTTCCAGGCAGTAACCATATTGGATAATTTGTCTTACCCACCTGTCTGTTGTGATGGAGTTCCAGACAGGTAGGAACTGTGTTAATCTTCCGCCGGCCGGAGTGGAATGGTCTGGGGGAGTGGAGGGAAGTCACTGTTTAGCAGCAGGGGAGGTACGAGTGTTGTTGTTACCTCGGCCTCTCCCGTTACTGTTGATAACTCTAACCTCCTCGGAAATATACTCTATTGGGGGATGTTTTGGTGGTATTTTTAAAGGAAGATGAGCTATCTGCTCACGTTCTTTGAGGCTCCTCTATAAAAGGAGCAACAAAAGGAGCCACGCGTTTGCAGAGACTGCAATGCTCCCATGGACTTGGCAGTCTCAGTATCTTTTTTTCATTTTTTCAAGAGCAGTGTCCAAAGCCGGCCCAAAAAGTTGGTTTTGATTGAACGGCTGATTTAGAATGGTTGTTTGGACCTCCTGCTTGAAGCCTGAAATGCGCAGCCAGGCATGTCTTCTGAGCAGTATACTAGTATTGACAGACCTAGCGGCAGTGTCCGCTGCATCAAGGGCACATTTAATTGATGCGTTGGTGATTAGTTTGCCCTCTTGGATTAGGTCATTTGCTTGAGTCTTATACTGGTCAGGCAAATGCTGTAATAGGGTTTCCAGCTGGTCATAATGGGCCCCATCATATCTAGCCAGTAGTGCTTGAGTGTTGGCTATGCGCCAGTGATTGCCTGTGCAGCTACCCTCTTGCCAGATGCGTCTAACAATTTAAATTCTTTATCAGGGGGCGGTGCGTCCCCTGAGGTTTGTGAATTAGCTCGATTTCTAGTATTGGACACTACTAATGAATCTAGAGGCAGCTGACCTTTGATGTATGCAGGATGGTCAGGGGCAGGTCTATATTTCTCATCGATCCTGGGATTAAGAATCCTGGCCCGTTCAGGATCTTTAAATATGTCAGGAGCATGCTTAATCACCCCTTTAATCATTGTCAATATTTGTACAGTCTTCTGGGACTGTTCAAATGTGTCTAGAAGAAAATACTCCTCTGGTGTGTCAGAGTGCATGTGCACCCCATGAAATACAGCAGCCCTATTGACGAGTTGTCCAAACCCAATATTATCATCTGGAGATGGTTTTGTTGGGTATGGTTGGGGGCTTGGGAGGTCTGGGGGATCTATTGGATCATTGTGATCCCAATCGTCTTGTGGCGCGTCATCTGGATCTGTGAACGGGTCAATAGGGTCACCACTCACCCCTAGGTCATCATCATAATCGTCTGGAGGTGGTTATGTGCTGGAGAAGTTACAGGCTGAGGCGGTGTAACAGGTTTGGGGAGAGGAGGGGTGTTAGATGGAAGGACAGGAGAAGGTGGCATAGGTGATGTGGCACAGTCCTTCACAGGCACTGGAGGGGTTTGTGCTGTGTCCAATTTCATTTTCTTGCATGGCACAGCTGTGACATGTCCTGTTTTAGGGTTGATATAGATCTTTTTCTGTTTAGGATCAACAGGATCCGGATGAAAAAGTTCCTCCTCCTCAATAACTGGTTTCGGTGCTGATTTTTTCAGTTCCGAGTGGGGCTGATGCGGAGTCTTTTGCTCTTTGGCCTTTTTGAGGTGAGGAGGAATCCTTAGGCTTGGTTTTCGGTTCCGAAGGCTTTGGTTTAGGAGCCGTGGCGTGATTTTTATATTTAGAGGTGTTAGACGCCGGCTTATCCATGGGCTTCGATGTGTTCGAGGCCGGTTTGTCTTTGGAAGTGGAAGGAAACGGAGCCGATTTCGGAGCAGAGTGTTCTTTTGGCTTCAGTGCCGAAGGTGCCGGTGGGACTAGTACGTGTGGTTTCCTCGGTCCCGAGTTACCGGAAGGCTTGTCTTTTTTCTTCAGAGCCGGGCTCGGAGGCAGGGCTTCTGAAGTGTGTTTTCGGTCGCGACTGGAGCCATCAGGCGAACTTTTGACCGGTGCCTTCTGCTTTGGTGTGGGGGTTGGGGTAGTAGTACTCACTCGTTGCCCAGGAGTGATCGGGTTGTCTGAATTTTCTGCTTCTGACACGATTTGGAGATCTTCGGAATCATCTTCTGGACATCTGGGCCTTCGTCGAAGATGTCAACTGGTTCCAGAGCTGGTCTCTGCGCCAGGACGTGTCTTCGAACTCGACGATCTCGAATGGTCTTTGACAGAAAGGAAGCGCAGGCTGGGCAGCTGGACTCGTTGTGATCTGGCGAGAGGCACAGGTTACAGACTTTGTGATGGTCACTGTGTGGAAATTTTGCTCCACACTGGGGGTACTTTTTGAAAGGCGTCTGTGAGAAAGTGGCTCTGTATATACTGTTCCCATATAGGTACAGGGTGTACTGAGTCCACAGTGCCCAGAGGTTTGGCAGAGGCTAAAGTTGGATATAACCTTACTCTCTAAAGTGGTAGCTTGGTCGAGCAGTAAGGCAGTATCAGAGGACAGTGTAAAGCATTTGTTGCACACAGTCAGCAAATGGTCTCACACACTCAATAACTGAACTCTATGCCAATGGTTTATATATAAAAAAAATATATGCTTGTTTTATTTTAGAACCAACACTTGGCATTAAAATATGCTTTCTCAGAATGAGATGCTTTATATAAATACTTTTGTAATATGCAATTGACTTTTGTAGACCGTTACAAGTGGTTGCAATAGGCAACCCAATTCTAAACACAATAATGCATTGAGTTCAAGGGAAGTTTCAAGTTATTTGCCACAGATTACTTTTAGGATTACTTTTGGAATTCCAGGACTGGAACCTAGATTCAGTCCTGGGTCAGGACTTGGAATCAAGTGCTAAAAGTTGACACTTAGAAAATATTTCATAGAAAACAGTCAATGATTCCCTATGGCAGAAAATTCAAGTTGCAGGTATAGTAGGTTCTCGTTACTTTTGTAATCCAGTACTGGGTGCCTAGACTCAGTACTGGGACCTATATCCAAAACAGGTAAGTAATTAGGTTTTCAGATACAATACGATTTTTAAAGAATATTTAAAGATTGCAGAAATTGATACTTAGAAGAAATTTCATAGAAAAACAGTCAATGAATTCCTACGGAAGAAAATTGGGTTACTGGTAAGTACAGTTGTAAGTAGTTTTTAGAGTCAGTGCTGGGCACCAAGATCCAGCACTGGGAGCTCACCTAAGAGCAGGTGAGTATTTTCGTTTCTCGGCTGATTTTTGGAGAATATTTTAAGTTTTGAAAAGTCCACACTTAGAAGAAATTTCAGGAAAAGCCAGTCAATGTTATGGAGAAAATTGAGTTATCGGTTTAAAGGTAAGTACTCGACTGGCAGAGTTAAGGTTCTGGGCATAGGCTCAGGGGTCTCCCAGGGTCAGGTAGGTACAGTTGGTTCACCCTCAGCGGCACAAGGGCAGCCGGGTGCAGAGAGAGTTAGGTCCAATGTTATCCTATGAGAGGTAGGGGGGCCTTGGTTGGTGGCTGCTGACTAGCAGGCCACACGGCTGTGGGAGCTGGGCTCCTGGTCACTTACTCAGGGCAAGTGGGGAAATAGATAGGTGTAGAGGTTGCACTGCCAGGGCCACTCGGGCGACTAAGTGCAGGGTGCTTTTGAGCCTTCGGGCGCTCAATTGATTTCAATTGGAAATCTCGGGTTTAGAAAAAGACTGCAAGCTCGGGGACGAAGATTCTTCAGGTGCCACCACCACTTCGAGAGGTAAGTTGGGTAGTTGGAGGATAGGTAGGTACCCTGGGATTTGGCACAGGGGGCCGCGGGGCACCTGGTGCAGGGGTGCCTTTTGGTGTTGGGAAATCTTACCCTCTGTTGATCGTGGTTGGGGGGGGTGGGGCACCTTGTTCTGAGGCTGCAGGCTTCTTCAGGAGTGTCGGAGCAGGAGCAGGTTCGAGGGTCGACAGGCCGGTAGGGCTGGGGCCAAAGCAGTTGGTGTCTCTCTTCTTAGCAGCTGCAGGGCAGGTCTTCTTTATTCTAGCTCTTCATCGGGTTTTGAAATCTGGAATCTGGGGAAGGAAGGTTCAGGGTGCCCCTAAATACTAGATTTAGGGGTGTTACAGGTAGGTGAAGGGCAGGGACCAATGGGTCCCTGTCCTGGGGTGGGTACACCCCCTATCCTGCCTCTCTCCTGTGGGAGGGGGGCAGTAGCCTAATCCTGATTGGGTAGGATTCCCCATCTTCAAGATGGCGAGAGCCCGGGGATGTGCTTCACCTCGCCTCCCCCACCTGATGGATGGGGTTGGCAGGCTGGCACATCCCCTGTCCTTATTTGGGGTTTCCGGCTAAGCTTCCCGCCAGAGTGGGGGGTTGCAGTGGCCTGGGGAAGCTCACAGAGGCAGCATGTCTTTGAAGCTTCCCCCTGCCCATCCTGGGGGAGGAGATTTAGCACCTCGCCCAGGATGTGCATTGTAGCAGACCCAGGAGAGCAGGGGCTCTCCTACACAGGGGTCCAGCAACATGTCTGCTGTGTGGCAGCCTAGGTAGTCTCAGAACTGACGTGGATTGTAGGTTATGTTTCAGGGGGCCTCTCTAAGATGCCCTCTGTGGTGCTTGGTACATGAAATCCCACACTGGCATCAGTGTGGATTTAATGTGCTGAGCAGTTGATACCAAACATCTCAGTCTTCAGCGCTGCCATTATGGTGCTGTGGAGTTCGTGTTTGACAAGCTCCCAGCACCATGTACTCTTAAATGGCAGCACTGCACTTACAAGGCCCTGGGTACTGAAAGGGCACAGGGCTCCTGCCTCTGTGCCCACACCACTGGCATAGGGCACCCAGCTAGAGGGGTGGCTGATGTATGCCAGGGCAGTGTAGGTTGTGGGCAAGGCACATAGGGATGTGTGCCATGTAGTCTTTGTTTTGTCTTGTACCCAGACACTCAGCCTGCAAGGGCAGTGTGTGTGTGTTAGGGTACAGGGCCTCTAAGGGTGGCACAATGAGTGCTGCAGCCCTTAGAGGCCTTCCATGTCATAAGACCCTGGGTACCTAGGGTACCACTTACCAGGGGCTGACATGTGGCCAGGGTTTGCCAATTTGGTTTGGAGGTTTTTGTCAAGGGAAGGAACATAGGCCCTGGGCACCCGATTGTACTTTGAGTGTGCCCTGGACTCCTGCCATTCAGCAATTCAGCAAAAAAGTGGAGGCATACCATGCAAGAAAGATGGCACTTTCTCACAGCGTCCTTTCCATGAGCCGTAGGCCTTACGGCGTCGATAGGCCCAGTGGCTCGCATCGTCGACTGGAATCGAACCGATGAAAAGCGCGTCGAGATTTCGATGTTGTCTAGTCAATTGGAAAAGTTTTGCGCGTCGAAAAGTTTGAAAACTTAAGTTTCGAACCAGTGCGCAAAAATTGCATCCGGACCCAATGAATGGCGGCAAAAAACAATCTGAGGATGGAGTCGATGCCCATGCGCACTATTGTCCAAGGGAGGAGTCACCTATCTCGTGACTACAAAGACTTCTTCCAAGACAACAACAAGGTGAAAGCATCTGAGCCCAACACCAGATGATCTAATGCTAAGTGTGAGATCTGCAGCTCATATGCCTCGAACACTCCTGTTTAGGGAAGTGCCCAGAAAATGGGGGCACAAGGCAGTGTACAGCATAGAAGTGCATGGTGAAGACGCCACCGCCTATAGACAAGTCCAGACAGGGCTGAAGTACGAGAAAGTATTACCCATCCCGGAGAGTGGAGGATATAACCAGTAACCGCAGAAGCGAAAGAAAGCAGGCACCCCATGATAGCGAACATGCCAGGGTGCCCCCACCCTACGCGCAACGCTGCAGAAGTGTGCCAAGCAGCGGCTCTGCCCCGGCGCTATACGATGGCAGGGTGTCAGCCGCAGAAGAACTGTGCCGGAACGGAACAGAACAAGGGGCCACAAAGGACAGTGGCTGGCGAAAAGAAGAGCAGCCAACATGGACAAAGGAGCACAGCGAAGGTGAAAAACGCCTCACGGTAGGGAACCTCTACCGATACTACAGACCACTGTAGACCCCAACCCTAACAAAGTGCAAGAGAGCGACACCAACCTGTGGGTCGCATAACAGCAGAAAGAGAGGACCGAGTGATCCACAGAAGAACCTCTGTGAGGAATACTCCACAGGAGCGTACCAAGCCTTCCTTGAAGCAAGGCAGCTACACAATAGCCAGCAAATACCCCACATAGGGTAATTATTAACCCCGGTAAGGGGGCTTCCTCTTAAGACAAGCTCACAGAAAGAGGACTGAAATGAAGGCAGAACCAGCTGACCAGCTATAATGAACAAAGGAAAACATGGCGGAGTAGCCGCCTAGACCATCTGGGTATTACGTCATTAATCCAGGGTCCAAAACAAACAAGGCAACGCTGCCTATGAAGAAAAAGCAACACAGTCATACAACGTATGAAAAAGATAGGCCACAAGGACGAGAAAGTCCGGCCGCAAGGGCCAGAAAATCAAGGGAGACCAGACATGAGGCAGGAGACCGCTGAATCAGCATGACAGTCAAAAATGTCCACGCCACTGAATGGCAGATCCCGAAGAGCGTCCCGAACATTGCCGGGAAAACGACTAACGCGCAGCCAAGCAGGGCGGCACAAAGCAACAAGCAACCGACTGGGCAATTGCCCTTCCCACAGAGTCAGTAGCATCCAGGGCCGACCGAAGGGAAAATTGTGCCATTCTCTGGCCATCAAGAAGGCGGCGATGCAAGTCAGCCCAGGGCCCTTCTGGGAGAGAACGAAGAAGGAGCTCAACCAAGTCCCAAAGGGCAAAGGAAGCACGTGCGAACACGCAAGACGTGTTCAAGGTACGGATGGCCGCACTGGCGGAGGCAAAAATGTGGCGACCACATTTCTCCAGCGACCGAGTCTCCCTAGTGGGGGGTAGCAACGGCAGAGCGGAAGAAGGCTGCAAGGCAAAAGCCACCTGGACAACCAGACCCTGAGCTCTAGGGTGAAGGGACAAGCAGACAGGATTGTCTGGGGCCGGGTGATGTCGGCGAGCAATGGCCCGATCAACAGGGTCACCAGAGGAGGGTCACCAGAGGAGGGCCATGCCCAGGTACCAAGCAGGATGTCAAACAAAGACCCACCAAAGATCCACGTCCACAGGCTCCATGTGATGGAGATCCAGTATACGATCAGAGGGCATGGAAAGCGTAGGGGGCTGCAAGCGAATAATATCCACAGCCCTGCGAACAACCCTCGTGAAAGCCACACTAGCCTCTGTCGCTATTTTGGGGGGCGACAACAACCCATCGGTCGGGGACGGTTGGAGGCTAACTCATCCACTAGACAGTAAAGGTGGAGGAGCCAGAGTTTGATCCAAAGGCCAAGGAACGCTAGGCACCTGTACCAAGGGGCACCGAAACGTCCCTGGGCACGGTGAGCCCAGAGGGATCTCATCCTCCTGTAACAGAGGAGCCGTAGGCGCCGGCGTCGACAGACGCCGAAATGGAGTCGCATCGTTGTCGAGAACCTCCAGAGGGGACTATCTGGGCACAGACCGACGGCGGCCCGACCTCCACCTGCTGCGGAGGAAAGAGGTCGACAGGACGTCGAACTCTGTGCTGCAGCCGGCGCAGGAAGCCGCACAGGGCTATGCGGCGACTGGATGTGTGGGCTGGAAGGACAACTGGGATGCCCCTCCGGGCTGTGTCCCAACATTGTATCGACCCCGGAACAGGAGTCGATGCATGCAGCAGGCGGCGAGGACTAATCCGCCGGCTAAGACCCGACATGAGTGCCTTCCTCCTCTGTGGGACCCAAAGGCGCACCAGGGAGAGGGGGTGACCCAAAGAGACTGGAGAGCCTTTGAGTAGGTCTCCATCTGGGTCCTTGTCGCTCCGACAACCGGGAAGAGCGGGTATGTAGGAGTAAACTCCTGGGCGCCTGTGCCTGGCAAAGACCGAGAGCAGCGGGCCCCAGCATCACGTTTACGGGAGGACAACCTCCATGACATATGCTTGTGCTTACCTGTCACCGAACGACGTCCGCGGGAACGACCCCATGAGCGGGCCCGATCCCCAGAGGGATAACGGCAGCGTGAAGGCGCAGGACCGGACATCCGAGAGCCCAGCAGCTTAGGGAGTTTGGTTTCATCTGAAGACAGGTGTCGCACTCTTCGGAGTCGTGGTTAACTACCAGGCACCACATACATATTGCGTGCGGATCCATGACAGACATTTGCCGTGTACAGTTCTCACACACCTTAAAGCCTGAAGGCATCGCACACAGTTCTGTGACACCGAAGACGTCGAGAATGCCTGAAAAAGAGGGCAAGGAAACGCTGTTTTTTCGGGATCCGCTTTGGGACGTGGAAAAGAAGAAAACTTGTCCGTGGACGACATCAGGGTGGAGCCGCCCCCCGGCATGCAGAGGTGTTGCTGCGGAAAGTTTTACGGATCCAGTCCGACGCCTGGGGATAATACAAGTTAAGGAATCTGCGGCTAGATGTCTATCAGATACGGGATGGATACAGGAAAGTGTGAAACCATGTTAATTAACCTGAGAGTATGCAAAATGGCAGATTTAGATATACTATGGAAAAGTGCCTCAGAATTCCAGAGTGTGGGTAGGACTATTCAGTCCTTACGACCATCAATGGAGATCTCCTAATAGAGAAGAATGGTTTGCCTCCGTTTAATAGTTCCAGGAATTTCACCTTGCTTTCTTCAGACAGGGCAAACAGATTATTCATTTGTTACTTTACATTTTGTTGCATCCTGCTGGGGTAGCTTTGGAAAATCCGGGCAAAAGTGCGGAGAGGAGTTCCCATTGCCAATCCAGTCAAGATTCTTAGCGAACAGTGAACGCTGAGCTCTTGCTCCGGTTAATGGCCTCTCAAAGAGCCAAGTGCTGAGCTGGAGGGCACTATGGACAGTTTTAAAAGGTACAAGCTTATTTTGTGTGTTCATTTTTCTGCAATATTTTGCAAACCTCTTCCAGAGCTTCTGCCTATGGGTCTCCTAAGAGAACCCCACTCAGAGAAGTATGAGGCAAAGGAATTACATGCTGTAGAGCATTCACTATCAATGCAGGAGCAGCACAAAATGTGTGCAAGTGCACAGGGGGGAGGGGAGGAAAACAAGATCAAACAACTGGGCTTGAAAGGGTTGAATTGGTTGCCAGAACAACATTTACTTCCTACGGAGGGAGGTAAAAAGCAGAACGCTGTCTGCGTTCAATCACTAAAAATAAAGGTATCAGTTGGGCAGGTTTGGGGCAGGACCCTCCCCAGCAACAGGAAATACTCCTCAAGAGGTAGCCGGACCGGGCGAGAAATGCTCATGACCAGAAATTCTGGTTGCCAGAATTACAAGGCTCAATCTAGAGCCACTAGGGTAACTTGGACCTGGTCCTTTCTGATCTTCAAAACTTTGGCCAGGCAGGAAGAAATACAGGTGCCCCGAGCTCCAGTCCAACAGAAAGGCATCTATGAGGGAGAATTGCTTTGGGAACTCTATTGCTCAAAAGTTTGGACAATAGGCATTCTTGGCAGTGGCGAAAAAAAAAAAAAAAAAAAAAAAAATCGAGACAGTTTTCCCCATTGCTGAAAGACACCATATGGCACTTCGGAATGCAGTTGCTATTCGTGATTTGCTAGGCAATACCATCGGAGTTTGTTCACCCTGGAGTTTAAAAATCCTGCCAGATGCTGAACAACCAGGGAAATGCCCCAATGACTCAGTCAGTTCAAGAGGCGCAAAGCCTCCTGCCAGAGGACCCACAACCCTACCCCACCTGTTGCATTCCCTCATGGTGGTGATTAGGTCTGTAAAATTCTGCACCGGTTTTTCCTTGATGGAAGGGAGAAAAGCCTAGTGCCAAACGAATCACCCGTAGCTCCATCAGGTTGATGTAGAGACTAGTTTCCATTGCAAACCAAAGCCCCCACCTCTCCCACATGGCCTCCCCAACCCAGAAATGATGCCTTCATCACAACCATCTGTTCTGTTCGAGGATATGCCACTAGTCCAATTTCAGTCCACCAACTACCACTCGAGATTTTTTGCAGGCTCCTCTGACAGCCGGATGGGATTAGACAGGTTCTCTTGGTGCTGAGCCCATTGGGACATTAGGCCCCACTGCATAGCCTGCATGTGCCACCTGGTGTGTCCCCTAGCAGGATGCCAAGAAGCAGGAGAGCTGCTCTTACTAAGACCCAGGTCAAAGGTTGAAATATCGGGATCATAGCAAAAGAAAACAAGCACCTTGGTTGAATGCATAACTAAAAAAGATAAAACAAGAAATTGCAAAGCTGTAATGCACCTGGCTCAAAACAAATGAAAATCAAGACAAACTTTACCTACACAAACTTAATATGAACAAGTCAGCAATCAAAAAGCTAAAAAAAAAAAACACAAACAGAATTATAAGGTATATTCAAACGGTTCAAAAAGCTAAATGCGCAAATAAAGAATTTGATAAAATTCTCACTGACTTTCGTAAACCTAAATGCACAGAAGGGACTCATCCCATTTCTCAAGAATCTGTTGATAATCAGTCAAATCATTACACAACCAAAGTAGATTTGTTGGACTCCTATTTAAAACAATGGAAAACCACCTGCACCAACCAATTTCCAACAATCCACTCTAAAGATAGGCTAACCCAGGCTCTGCATTCCTTCAAATAAAGTGAATTTATGGATTGTGTCGAAACAAGCAAGCCAGTCGGTTGCCCTTCCGACCGGTGCCCACCACAAATCTTCAAGAACATTCTTTTAACTAACTCTGCCACACTAGTCAGAACACTCCTCAGTAATTATTTAACTACAGGACTCTCGCGGCTTAAAAAAACATACATAAGCTCATTATTAAAGAAAACAAGCCTGGACCCACAAGACCCAAACTACAGACCATTTACAAATGGACCTTTCCTGGGGAAAACGGTTAGATACTACAGCATTCACCCAGATGTCAATTCACCATAGATACCTCCATACTTTGATTTCCAAACAGGATTTAGTCCAGGAAGAGGCACGGAATAAGCCCTCATTACCATTTGGGATGACTGAAAAACATAATAGAACGGGGTGGCTGCACTACTTCTCTTAGATCTTTCAGCTGCTTTCCACACAGTTCATCATGACACTGATCCAGAGACTCTACAAAGCCAGCATAGAGGGAAGTGGTCTCGATTGGGTCACATCCTACCTTTAAAACAGGACACATATAATCCATACTCACTGTTTAGTCTCCAAACCATATCTCACAAAAGTAGGGGTCCCTCAAGGCTCAATGATCTCAACCATGTTTTTCAACATCTACATGAAGTCATTACCGCCAATCAATGAATTTCAGCTTGCATGCTAAAACTGTGCAGATGACACAAATACATCTTAAACTGGAAAGTCCCAAAGTCAATGGAAACTCAAACATCTTCACTTGCCTCTGAGCTGTTGATTAGTGAATGACAAGTAGTCATCCCAAACTCAATTTGCCCAAAAGTGAAATATTCCCATTTGGAAAAATGATGACCCCAGTCTGCTCCTCGCTGGACTATCTGGCCCCACCTCCTAAATTATCCAAGAAAGTAAGAAACCATGGACTCCAAGCAATCAATTAATTCCCAAATGGGTAGGTTAGCAAGATCAAGCTTCATTACTAAGAAAACTCTGTGGTGTATATTCCCCCACCTACGATTTCCACACATGATCCAAGCTACCATCTTCTCTTGTACTGTATAAACTTGATGATGCCAATGGCCACTACCACAGATCATCTTTATCAACTATGAAAAGACTAACGAATTCAGAACTCTGCTGCGAGGCTACTCCTACATGTACAGCCACAAGCCCACATCTCCCCTGCCTTGGGGGCCCTACATTGGTTACCGGTTGCCAGAAGATTCACCTTCAAGCTGCTTTGCATCACCCACACAGCAATACATGGAATAGGACCACTTTATCAGGAATAAAATCGCATAAAAAGTACAAAGAAACCTCAGCTCCAGACTGGCACCTCATCTCAAAACTCCACGATTCAAGAAAAAACATGTCCTGTTCAAACATCTAAACTAAGAAACTCATTAACCTCAAAACATAAGATCCACGGATAACAATGTAATCTTCATAAGACAACGCAAGAGTTGACTCTTTCCCACATGACCACCATACTCAAATCACAAATGTACAGCATATGCCTGTGCATGTAAAAGTCTATGATTTGATTTGTATATATTTAGATATGTGCAGTTTTGTACAAATATACATACTACTTATGCTATTACAAATATATAGATATTCTTATAAGTCTGCTTAACAGATGTATATATTACTGATGGTTAAAAGACATATATTAATTCATGCTTAACATGTGTCACAGTATTTATTTGTTTGATTTGTATTGCGCAGGGCTGCCCCAGCAATGGGGTGTCCCAGCGCCACCAAAGACAGTGAGAGTGACCGGGGAGTAAAGAAACTTGGAGATTGCCTGAGAAAAGACAGGTCTTTATGGCTTTGTGAAAAACAAGGTGGTTCTGGATCCCTCTGATCAATACCGGAAGCAAATTCCAGATTTTTGCCACAAGACTGCGGAAGGAGCGTCCACCGGCTCTAGCTCTCAAGACACGGGGGATGCTAACCAAGGCTTGGTCAGCAGACCTAAAGGTACGCCGCGGCACATAGAACTGTAACACGTTGGACAGCCCCAGAGGAGCCTGTTGAGTCAGGATCCTATGCGACACACAAAGGGTCTTAAACTGGATTCGCTTTTCAACAGGCAACCAATGTAGTTTGGGCAAAACATGGGAAACCGAGCAAGATTTCGGAAGTGCCACCAAAATACGTGCTTCAGCGCTCTGAATTCTCTGCAGGCGCCTAATGCTGGACTTATTGGCCCCAAGATAAAGAGAATTACCATAATCCAGCCTCAATAAAATTGTCGCCTGGATAATGGTTTGACGCACTTTTGGGGAAAAGAAACCTAGGAGAGGTTTCAGGCCTCGCAAAAGCCCAAAACAGGTCCCTGTCACAGCTTTCGATTGTGTATCGAAGGTAAGCCCACTATAGATCCACACACCTAAATTCTTTACTGCCTCTTTGGGCAAGGGAGCCGGTTTAAGACTATCCGGCCAACACTGCACGGACCACATATCCCGGTCTTTCCCGAATAGCAGAATCTCGGACTTACTAGCATTCCTCATCCAGACTGCAACCTCTAGCAGGTCCTCCTTAAACTTTCCCAGGTGGACACTACTTCTATTAGAGAATGCGATCTCCAATTGGGTATCGTCAGCATACGACACCAATGACAGCCTTCTTCCCTTAGCCACCTGCGCAAATATTGAACAGAAGGGGGCTCAGTATTGAGCCCTGAGGCACCCCCTGTTTCAAGGCAAACTCCTGCGACTGAAAAGGTGGCACCAGGACCTAGAAAGATCTACCCTCCAAGAAGGACCGACACCAGGCCAAAGCCAAGCCCCTAAGTCCAATATCCTGTAAGCGCTTTAACAGTATCTCATGGGAGACCGAGTCAAAAGCGGTACTTAGGTCCAAAAGAACTAAGGCCGCAGAATCACCCGCATCAAGACACACAGTATAGTTTACATAGAAGTTCTCTTATTTTTATACATCACAATGTGTGATAAGTTATACAAGTCATTGAATTATATGGTTATGGGTCTATGTCTTATTTTATCTATCACAATGTGTAAATATGATCCTAAAAATTCTACCTACTACTGAAATATTAGAGAAAAATATAAAATTTAAATAAATAAAACGTATCAAACAAAGAATTTGCCCAAAAAAGTTTCATAAAAATACATACATGAATTAGCCTTATGTACTGCAACACTTGAAAGTTGGATTCTCTATTTATCCATACATGAACATATGAGACTTTATATAATACATTAGATCTTGTAATTATTTTCCATATACATTTATACCTTTCTATGTAGTTCCATATCTATATATGCATTACTTTACTCCCACTGTGGGGGAGGGGGAGGAAACCATTCAACTCTATCCTATTCACTACTCTATGTCTCCCCATAAACCTCTTTCAATATATCCTCTATCTCTATTTTGACTCATCCCAAACCTCACTGTAGAACCATCAGTGAAATAAGATGCGAACTACAATTCACTCGCAACTTAGAAAACAAAATACTCCTCTTGTTTACTTAACACAAAACATCTTTGGAAACCATTTTGTTTTTACAAGCAAGAAACAAGGTACAAGTAGCGAGTGTGAACATCCAAATTGTTTTTTTCCTTAATTCAAGACTATTTATTGAGTTTTGGTATAAACGAGATAAAACTCTGCAATGAGAATACATCAGTAAGAGTAATACGCAAAAATTTCCAATACAGTTAATAGACCAACACTGAATATAATTACGATCAGATGGAATAATAGCAGGATAGAAACTATATCACTTAGTATGAAATGATACGATGACATGCATAACACTAGAGGTGACAATATTACGTAATGGCAACAATTAAAGTTAATAAGAGCGACAGACCCACTTATAGATATACATTGAGAGTGAACATCCATGTTCTTAATTTCAAATGGACACTTTTTAGACTGTACTATTTCGAGCAAAAAAGAAAGATAAGCACAAAATACTTTGCAGAGTTCACAGTCTTTACAAAGAATGATTTTAAAGTCCCGAACCCCATTCACTCATTTAGATAAAATGACTACTACATTGATTATAAAATACTGTTATAATTAGATTGTCATTCTGTGGTAACATAACCCCTCTCCTATGCCAGGAAATATACCTACTGAGTTTAAAGAGACTACTCTTCCTCATGGGTTGAAGAAACCCTGTGTCAATTTGGCAATAGGCCTTACTTGTTACAATCAGCTCCTGCAAAACAGAGTTCATGTTGCTTAACATCTATTCATTATTTGGATGAAAGTCATGTTTTAGATGACACTGAGGCTGGCTTCCAGCCAAGTGCACAGTAACAATACTGGTTTCAGCCATTGAAGATCTATGGAACGAAGAACTCACTGTCCGTGCCCTGATAATTTTAGGCTCTTCAGTTGTGTTTGCCACTGATGACCACAGACTTGTATTAGACAGCCTAATCCAAAATGGCTCGTAAAGCACGTATATAACATGATAAAAACCTTCTTGAGCTGAATGGGGAGCCTATGCCTACAGCTCAACAAGATCAAGAAAGAATTTCTCCCGTTCAACACCACAAACAACTAGAGAACTTAACACTGTTTCACCTCCAACTGCAGTTAACACAAAATCACCTGGATTCAACCTAGAAAAAAAGAGTTACAAATGTTGATAACTATATAGATGGTGAGTAAATCATCTTTGTGCCGATTTCTCATCTCATTTTGAATTAACCTACCAGGTGTCAGGTTGGTCTGGATCCAGCGTTGCCAGATTGCTCCAAGTGGCTTTAGATACTATGACTCTTGGCATGATGAGACAGAGTATATCAGGCAAAATCCAGCATGCTGGCATCAGTTCTTTTTCCCCTGCACCTTATCTATAGGGTTCAGGTCCATCAAAAACAGACCTCTCCTTCAAGAATTACAAAGAAAACGAAGAGCACATGGCATTGCCTTACTCTCTTGAAACCAGTGAAACCCTTCTACCTAAAACTAACTTCAGAACAAAAGTGAAGTCCTGGTCCTCTTCCGCCAAGATGGAGACCATGCCCTGCTTAACTGTAACCAACATTGCTTTCAAACAGTCAAGTGATCCTAAACAATGCTGCAAGACTAGTTTCTAATTCTCAGTTTTAGACATGCTAAACTGTTTATTGAAATCGTACAGTGGCTACTTAAAGTATCCAGAGTACGTCAAGTTACCGAAAGTAACAAAGTCATCTAACAGGCAAATAACTCTTCAAAGCTGTAAAACATTGTACAGAAAAGTTCCAGAACCCCCATTTCCATAACCATTTGACAAGAGAAATGCTAATCAATCAATCCTCACCAACACATAATCGCACACAAAATGAAAAAGAGCCATGCTAACACAAGTCCACCTATAAAACCACACCTAAGCGGATAATCTTCAATCCACTCGCCAGACAAACTCTTGTGTCCTAAATTCACTCAAGGCCACAACCGTCGATGAATATCTTCTACCAACAAGAAAATCTTTCCATAGTAACACTCGGTCTCACATCGATGCCTCCCTGAGTCAAAGCACCACCCGGGATGACCCTGAAGCAGGTCGGATTGTCCCCTGCTCCAGAAACTCCTCTGCAACTAGAAAAAGCTTGTCAATTAGGGCCCCATCACTCAGCTAAGGTTTTTGGGGAGAAAGAGAGAAAGAAAGCAGTCTCCACCCTACTACAAGATCAGAATAGGAATAATCTTCTGCAGTACAATCAATCTGGCTCTTGAGCACATTGCAGCACAGAGTGGTCTACTCCTAAACAGACAATACCCTTCTCAATGGCAAGACCACTACCTTCCGATTCTACTCTACCTCTATTCAGCCTCTAACAATATCAACCACCAAACATTGATTCACCCTCTGGGCTTATCTGGCACAGTTCGGCAAGTAGACATTTAAGCATGCCTACCCGAGAAAAACTTAAGACTGCTTCACTTACCAGAACAGGAGTTGATACAAAATCACTTACAACCCTGGAAACAGACCTCTACTTCGAGAAGCACATCACCAAAAACACAAAGACCATATGGTACCAGCTGTTTCACCTGAAAATGGTGAATCTCCTATCCGAAACAGACTTCAGTACAACTTTGAAAGCCACGTTGTACTAGTCCCCGAAACCTGGTGGCTAGGTGTCATGAGGAGGCAGCCAGGAAAAATAACTGCCAAAGGCTTTCCCAGCACTAGCATGAAGAGAGAAGACAAGATCTACAGAGAAGAATATTTATGGAGAAGAGAAGAAGCTGGAGGTTCACACATGGCTATGCAGTAAAAGGCTTGAATCTGGAATTAAAGAGAGTGAACACTGCAAATGATGCACTCTACTAAAGGTGAAACACTCAATAAAGGATGTATTTCTAACCTTAACCTAGTGTTATGGCTATACTTTGAAATTAATTACTCTAGTATTACAAAATCATTTTTAAGGAATTATTAAGAAGTGTATTGTCTGCTAAAATGCATTAAGGCTCTAAGCTAGCTACCTTAAAGGAGTATTCAACCAGTAATTTTACTCACATCTCTTAACGTGATGATATTGGGATGTTGCCCATAGCGTAGTAAGATTTCAATTTCCTCAGTAGGGTCACGTTTGCTCTTATCAATTATCTGAAGAAGAAAAAAAAGAAAAAATTAAACAAAGAAATAGCAGTTATGTTTTTTAATACTGATGTAAGCAGAAACATTAACAAAGTATTTAATGCTGATAATTAGGAACACAGCAAATCTGTGGTTGATTAGATGCCCAAAGAGGATTTAGCTGCAGGAAACAATGAAAGGTTTGGTATGTGGTGTAAAATACTCTAGTAAACACTGAACTTTCATTTAATATTCAGTATATATAAAAAAAAAAAAAGCACTTGGTATTTGTTTTTCTTTACTAACAGCTGTTATGCAAGTTATTAAGTAGATTACAACACTGTGCATTACATAAAAAAGACATATGCAATAAACTTGAATCATTTCCATCCAACGCTCCAGCAAAAGGATCTTATAATAAATTCAGATGCGTATATTTCCTTTGGTAAACAGTTGTCACTGTCACATTGGGCTCCCATTTGCACCCCATATTCTAAAGCTTTCCCTCATACATCCAGAGATTTTGTAGGCTTTTTTCACAGACGAATATCTGCCCATACCTTGTTGCCAATCAAACACTGTTGGACAATTACAAGGCAATGTCTCGTTTAGCAACCAGTAACCCACTCGCCACGATGGTCTTAATACTGGCCACCTCCTCCCATCCATCCACAAGCCCCAGGATACCTACTTTCAGGTTCGCGCAACTGGTGGCCCACCACCCCACCAGCTCTCTTTGGATATGTTGCCAATAGGTCATGATTTTGGGGCAAGTCCATATTACATGTAGGAAAGTAAACAGGGCATCCGTGTAACGTGGGCCGTGTGGTGAGGGCGCTCTACCCATCTGCCATAATCTGAGAGGGTGATAATACACCATAAGATATTGAAATGGTATTAACTGCAGGCAGGAGGCAATGGCCAGAGTGTATGGGGTCATCTTAGCCTCCACCCACTCATCTACAAGCATTCTCAATCCTTCTCCCACTTCCCTCAGATGCAGGAAGGGGTCTGGTGCATCAAGAACAAGGGATACGTTACTCCGGGATCTAACGTTTATACCAAGTTGCTCCAATGTTCTTTTGATCTCCAGGGAATTGAATAACAGCACTACCCCTAATTTGTCTTTATATGCTTTCAGGGTATGGCACAGTTGTAAAAATTAAAAGAATTGTGTGTTACCAAGTTAGTATTCATCTACTAGTTGTCCAAATGATTTAATCTGACTCTGCACCAATACATTCCCCAATGTAGAGATGCCAATGAGGTCAGACGTGCAGCAGTTCCTCAAGGCTATTAACTGTGGGAGCAGTGCTCCACACCATAATGGGTGTCTCAACATTTAATTTCCCACACCATTGAGTTTTCCTAAAAGATGTGTTCCAGCATATCACAGGGCTCTTTGTAACTGGCGGAAGAGAGCGCAGGATAGGGATTCTATACAGCAGTGTGTGTAAATCATGTGGCTCAATTCAAGTTCAAGTCTCATGGCAGAGTCTAGTCTAATGCAGAAGAGCCAGTCATTAAGTTTGACCAATTGCGAGGCCCAGTAGTATTGTTGCAGATCAGGTACTCCCAATCCCCTGTTGAAAGTGAATTGTATATAATTCTCGAAGCAGAGTCAAGGCCCATAGGAATTTGTTGCGTTTTGATCAGTCGGATGGAAGAAATTTGGTTTTAAGTGGGTAGGGATAGTTTTGGATGATGTAGAGAAAGTGCTGAAGCATGACCATCTTGAAAAGGGCTCCTCTTCCCATAAAGGGCAGAGGGAGCGAGTCACCCATTCACATCTTATTTTTTGAGTGAGGTATTTTGACATTAGCAAGGTAAAACGTTCTGTGGAATAGGTGAGCTGCTCATGGATAAGGAATTTAACGAGAAGGCAAGGACTGAGTAATGAAGACTATCGGTGAGTAACCGGGCCCAGGCATTACCCTTCACTGGGGGAGGGGAGTGTCATCAGGCTAGAATATTACACAGCACGCTCCAAACTGTTCTTACAGGTAAAATATTATTTTTACAATGTGAACCTATTCTAGATTTATATGGCGTGCAGAATTTTTAAAATAGTACAAATCCAACCCCTACAGTAAGGAATCTGCTACTTACCAGTATGCATCTGTTCTTGGCATGTAGAGCTGCAGATCTATACACTATGCATAGATCGCCATCTGGTGTTGGGCCCGGATGTTTGCACTTGTTTTGGTCTTGGAAAGTCTTTGGAAGTCACGAGGTAGGTGACTCCTCCCTTGGATCATAGTGCACATGGGCATCGGCTCCATCCTCAGATTGTTTTTCGCCAGCAGGGAAATGATGGAGTTTTGTGAGAAACAGAAAAGATGCCCATGTATGCTGTATCTAAAGATAATACTGGAACAGATAAAAGCTAGCCGAGGAGGCGGGTGGGCGTGTGTAGAGCTGCAGCTCTACATGCCAAGAACGGATGCATACTGGTAAGTAGCATATTCCGTTCGAGGCATATGAGCTGCAGATTAGACACTATGCATAGACTGTATAGCAGTAGCCCCTCCTAGCGGCGACCACCAGTATCTGTTGCAGTAGTTTGGAATAGTGTTATGAGTACAGCTTGGCCCACACTAGCCTGTTTAGTTTGCACAGCTACACAATAGTGTTTTGTGAATGTGTGCGGTGTAGACCATGTAGCTGCTCTGCAGATATCGTCTAAGGGAATGTTCCCTAAAAATCCCATTGAAGCCCCTATCTTTCGTGTAGAGCGGGCTTTAGGAGGAACAGATAATGTACGTTTTGCTTTGTGGTAGCAAATGTGAATGCATTTGACAATCCACCTAGCTATCCCAGATTTTGATATGGGGTTGCCTTTGTGTGGCGGTGAGAAAGAAACAAATAGGGGTTGCCTTTGTGTGGCGGTGAGAAAGAAACAAATAGTTGTTTGGTCTTACGAAAAGGTTGTGTTCTCTCTATGTGGTACAGCAGTACTCTTTTGAAATCTAAGGTGTGAAGAGCTCTTTCTGCGACTGCTTGTGGCTGCGAGAAGAATACAGGCAGCTCTACAGATTGATTGAGGTGGAAGGGAGAAATAACTTTAGGGAGGAATTTAGGATTAGTTCGGAGAACAACCTTATTGTGATGCATCTGCAGAAAGGGTTCCTGAATGGTTAGTGCTTGTAGTTCGCTAACTCTTCATAGAGAAGTAATGGCTACTAGGAAAGCAGTTTTCCATGTTAAGAATTGTAGCTCACATTTATGTAGAGGTTCAAATGGAGGCCCCATTAGTCTTGTGAGAACGAGGTTTAAATTCCACACAGGTGAAGGTGGTACTCTGGGGGGGAATTATTCTTTTGAGTCCCTCCATAAGGCCTTTTTGGCAGGTACTCTGATAAGTGATCAGTCTATTTTGTAGATATGCTGCTATGGCTAATAGGCATGTAGGCTAAGTTGCATCTTTGGAGGTGTAGTAAGTAGCCTATGATGTGTTGGATAGACGCTTCTAGGGGGAATCGGTGGTGTTATGACAGTATATTACAAATCGTTTCCACTTGGCTGCATAGCATGCTCTAGTGGTAGGCCGTCTAGCATCTTTAATGACGTTCATACAGTCAGGAGGAAGGTTAAGGTAACCGAATTCTAGGACTTCAGGAGCTAGATCGCTAGGTTGAGCTGAGCTGGGTCTGGGTGTTGGATCTCTCCATGGTTCTGGGTTAAGAGGCGTGGAGAGAGAGGTCATTTTTGGTGCGGAACTACAAAGAGTTCCAGCAATGTGGTGTACCATGGTTGTCGTCTGGCCCAAGTTGGAGCAACTAGGATGAGCGTTAAGGAGTGTTGCTGTAGTTTGCGCACCACTAGTGGAATGAGTGGGAGAGGCGGAAAAACGTATGCAAATCTACCTGACCAGTTCATCCAGATCGCATTGCCTTTGGACAATGGGTGAGGTTATCTGGCATCGAAGCTTGGGCATTTGGTGTTTTCTTGGGTGGCGAAGAGGTCTATCTGTGGTTGCCCCCATATTTGAAAAAATGGTTGAAGAACTTGCGGATGAAGTTCCCACTCGTGGATCTGTTGTGTTTGACGGCTCAACAGATCGACTATGGTGTTTTGGACTCCTGGGACATGTTGGGCTAGGAGAAAAATGTTCTGAGGTATAGCCCACCTCCATATGTTCTGTGCCAGCTGAGAGAGCTGCAGAGAGTGTGTTCTGCCTTGTTTTTGTATATAATACATAGCTGTCATGTTGTCTGTGCGGACTAAGACAGCCTTGCCTGATATGTGTTTTTGAAATGCTTTTAAGTCTAGGAATATGGCTAGTAACTCCAGGTGGTTGGTGTGGAGTAACTTTTGTTGAGGTGTCCACCTGCCCTGCATGGTGTGATGTAGTAGGTGAGCTCCCCAGCCAGCGAGCGATGCGTCCGCTGTCATAACTATTTGAGGAATCGGCTCTAGGAACGGTCGCCCTTTCGAAAGGTTCTTGTGGTTCCACCACTGCAGAGAGCGATGGGTACAACCATCTACCAACACCATATCTGTTAGCGGACCTTGAGCCTGGTTCCATTGGCATGCTAAGCACTCTTGGAGAGGATGCATCTTGAGTCTTGCATGAGGCACAATGAATATGCAAGAGGCCATCATCCCTATGAGTTGCATGAACACTCGAGCTGGAAAAGAGTGTTGCGGTTGGAATTTGGTGAGAAGAGCCTGTATGCTTGCTATCCTGGCGGGACTGGGATAGGCTAGCGCCTTTGAGGTGTCCATTGTGGCACCGAGTTATTGATGCGTGTGGGACGGTTGCAGCTGAGACTTGGCATGGTTTACTCTGAACCCCAGGTCGGGAAGTTGTGGAATAGTGGCGTGAGTGAGTTGTACACACTGATTGTATGAGCTGGCTTTTATGAGCCAGTCGTCTAGATATGGGAAGACGTGGATGTGCTGTCTTCTTAGGTGTGCTGCCACCACCGCTAGGCACTTGGTAGGCACTCTTGGTGCTGTGGTGACTCCGAATGGGAGTACTTTGAATTGATAGTGCTGACCGTCCACTACTAATCAGAGATATTTCCTGTGAGCGTTGTGAATGGGAATGTGGAAATAGGCATCCTTGAGGTCTAGGGTAGCAAGGAAGTCGCCCTGAGAAAGCAGAGGAAGGACCTGCTGAAGTGTGACCATGTGGAAATGGTCTGAGTGTATGTATAGGTTTAGGGTCTGAGGTCTAGAATAGGCCTTAGAGAGCCGTCCTTTTTGGGTAGGAGAAAATAGAGGGCGTAAACTCCTTTGTTTTGTTGGTGCAGGGGAACTGGTTCTATTGCACTTTTTTTGTAGGAGGGAGATTACCTCCTGCTTTAGCAGTAACAGATGTTCTTGTGACCTTGGACACTGTTTGGGTGGTATGTTGGGGGAGGTAGATGTTAGTTCGAGACAGTAGCCTGATTGAATTATCTGTTGCACCCACCTGTCTGAAGTGATGTTTGCCCAGGCAGGAAGGAATTGGTGGAGTCTTCCCCTGACTGGAGTGGAATGGTCTGGGGGAAGTGGAGGGAAGTCATGGGGTGGGAGTGGAGGCAGAGTGGGAGGAGTTATTGCCTCTGCCTTTGTTGTTCCCCCTATAACCGCCTCTCAGGTAACCTCTAGTAAAGGTGGATTGGGTGGGAGCTTTGTAAGAAGTGGAGGGGCTATCAGAGGAGTAGCCTCTGTGGGTGCTTCTGAAGGATGAGCGACGAAAGAAACGTCTGGGAGCTTGCGACTGCAAGGCTCCCATAGATTTGGCTGTGTCGGTATCTTTAATTTTTTTAAGTGATACGTTCACATTAGAGCCAAATAGGTGTTGCTCATCGAATGGCTGATTGAGTATGGAACTCTGGACTTCAGGTTTAAACACCAAGATGCGTAACCAGGCATGCCTAGGCAGAAGGACACTGGTGTTTATTGCTCTTGAGGCGGTATCTGCGACATCTAAGGCACAACGGATGGAGGTATTAATGATGGTTTTACCTTCCTGTATGAGTGCATTGGCCCTTTTTTTATACCGGTCTGGGAGGTGTTGCATTATGGACTCAAGCTCATCATAATGTGCCCTGTCATACCTAGCTAACAGCGCTTGGGTATTGGCAATGTGCCATATGTTTGCTGCCTGTGACGCTGTCCGTTTGCCAGAGGCATCCAGGAGTTTAGATTCCTTATCTGGTGGTGGTGCGTCACCTGATGTTTGTGAATTGGCTCTCTTCCTCGCATTGGAGAGTACGAAGGAGTCTAGAGGTGCAGGGCCTTTAATGTAGGCTGGATCAGTAGGGGCAGCCTTATATTTTTTCTCTATTCTCGGGTTGATGACTAGAGCCCTAACCGGGTCTTTAAAGACCTCTGGTGTATGCTTAAGGACCCCTTTATTTCATAAACAATGGGGTGACCCTGTGTCCCTCAGAACCTGGGTATAGATTATATAAAGTACAATGCTTCTGTCGGGTATAACCACACAATTACTTTGCTTTGCAATAGAATTTGAAGAAAGCTGAATATATCAATCGACAAAAAAATCAAACGATAATTACATTTAAGAAGAACACATGAAAACAATCATAAGAATACACAAACCAGGGTAAAGTCAGATTTGCTGGGTGGTAAGGTATTCTTTATATATAAATTGCATCATTTATATTATCACCCATATAATTCTTTTTAGCAAAAAAAGGCTGCCAAAGTTGTGAACATTAGAGTGAATTTGTGAATAAGTGACATAGTGACATAAGTGACACAATTGGTGCGTAATATATACAGAGTGAATAGAAAAAATATATACACAATAAAACAGGCCAGTATAAAGAAGAGCAATGACACTGTTTCCAGAGATGACTTAAGTTCTTTGTAAAACAAGGTCTTGAACTGGGCCTAGGTGCGGTCGACGTTTCAACCCTATATATGAGATCTTAAATAGTCATGCGGGTCTTCATCAGGACTAAAAATACACAATGGCAACCTAACAAACAGTCTAGGCGGGCCTTGTATTGGCACGATGTAGATTCGAATCACTCATCCAATGGGATTCAATCCTGCCGTTCAGCCACTGAACGGCAGGATTTAATACTGCTCTCACGCGGTTACTGTGATGTATTCCGGTTTTCATCTACTAAGACGCTGGTAAAAGGACCTCAAACAACATTCCTTCTAAATTGAGTTTGACGGTGACTCCACATTCGGCTGAGCTTCATAGCCAGCACTTGATATCTACCTTTAAGAATCCCATTGGATGAGTGATTCGAATCTACATCGTGCCAATACAAGGCCCGCCTAGACTGTTTGTTAGGTTGCCATTGTGTATTTTTAGTCCTGATGAAGACCCGCATGACGATTTAAGATCTCATATAAAGGGTTGAAACGTCGACAGCACCTAGGCCCAGTTCAAGACCTTGTTTTACAAAGAACTTAAGTCATCTCTGGAAACAGTGTCATTGCTCTTCTTTATACTGGCCTGTTTTATTGTGTATATATTTTTTCTATTCACTCTGTATATATTACGCACCAATTGTGTCACTTATGTCACTATGTCACTTATTCACAAATTCACTCCAATGTTCACAACTTTGGCAGCCTTTTTTTGCTAAAAAGAATTATATGGGTGATAATATAAATGATGCAATTTATATATAAAGAATACCTTACCACCCAGCAAATCTGACTCTACCCTGGTTTGTGTATTCTTATTGTTTTCATGTGTTCTTCTTAAATGTAATTCGTTTGATTTTTTTGTCGATTGATATATTCAGCTTTCTTCAAATTCTATTGCAAAGCACAGTAATTGTGTGGTTATACCCGACAGAACCATTGTACTTTATATAATGACCCCTTTAAGCATGGGTAAAATTGAGGTGGACCTTTGAGTGGTGTCAAGTGTCCATGAGAAAATCTTCCTCCACGGGGTGTGTATGAAGGGCCACCCCATGGTACTGGGAAGCTCTGTGGAGGAGCTGGTTGAAGCAGATATTGTCTTCTGGAGGGACAGATGTCTTGTGGGGTGTTAGCGACGTCTGGGACACTGTAATCATCCCAGGGGTCTGGGGAGCGGGTAGGGTCCCCTAGGGGTTGATCGTCCACACCGCCCCCTGCATCATCTGCATCATCTGAGGTGTTAGCATCATCATCACCTACTGGAGTAGGTGATGGTGTAGGAGAGCGGTGTAATGGGTGTCTCTTCTTGATGCTAAGCAGTAAGTGACCAGTCTTAGGATCATTCACAAGAGTTTTTTGGGTAGGATCTGGGCAAAACAGTTCTTCTGTGGGAGGCAGATCCTTCGGAGCCGACGGCTTTGGTGCCGTAGGCTTTTTCGGCGCAGACTCGGTAGCGGTTCTGGGTTTGGAACCGTGCAGTTTTGCAGTGTCTTTGTCCGATGGAACCTGTTGTTTTTTCGGTTCCGAGGTCTTCGGCTTCGAAGAATGGGAGCCGGGGCCCTTTAGTGGCCGTTTTTTGGTCGGCTCTGAGCGTGTTGTCGGTGTCTAGGAACTGGTGCTAGTCTTCGACGCAGAGTGCTTAGATGTCGAAGCAGCGGTCGGCGTGGATGAGGAAGAGGACGACTTATTTTTCGGCGCCTGTGTATGTTTTTCAGCACCGAGGGTAGGCTGACTCGAGCCAGCATCACCTGAAGGCTTAGTAGGCTTCTTTACCGGGCCCGAAGGCGGGGCATGGGAAGCAGTCTATCGGTGCACACCTGGGCCCGAAGGTAAAGGTGGGACCAAAGCCTTTTTTGATAGTGTCAGGGGTTGGGGGGGGGTCGACGTCTGTACTCACGGCCCTCTGAGCTGGAGTGATGTCTTCGACGTTGGAGTCATCTGCTTCGGAGGCGCTGATGAGGCCTTCTTTGACCTGCCCTTGCTCTGGCACATCAACGCCTTCTTGGAAGATGTCGTCGGGGATCGAAGACGACGAGCGAGCCATTGTTATTCTAGCTCGTCAGTCCCGGATCGTCGACTTGGAGCGGAAGGAGGCGCAAGCTGGACAGTCTCTGGCCTCGTGCTCCGGTGAGAGGCAGAGGTTGCCATCTCATGCAGGTCGGTGTGGGGAAACTTGGACCCACATCGAGGACACTTTTTGAATGGCATCCTTTTCATGAGCCAGAAGATTAGTCCCAGGTAGGCCTGAAGGCCTTCGTCGACGACCAGAATGGAAGACTTCAAAGTTGTTAAGAGTCACGTGGATTGGGAAATTGCATTTGTGACAATACCGTCGAGAAGGGAAGGATTGCGCGTCGAAAGAGAAAACCGTTAACGGTTCCGAACTGGAGCGCGAGAAAAACATCCGCGCCCGATGGCGGAAAAAAACAATCTGAGGATGGAGCCGATGCCCATGCGCACTATGATCCAAGCGAGGAGTCACCTACCTCGTGACTTTCCAAGACAAAAACAAGTGCAAACATCCGGGCCCAACACCAGATGCCGATCTATGCATAGTGTGTAATCTGCAGCTCATATGCCTCGAACAGGCGAGTTTAAGGTTGACGATGATATGCAAATATTTAAGTACCGCTGGTCCACTCGACTTCTTGTAAGAACTTTGTGTCCCTGATTTTCTCCAGGTATAATCCCCCAATCTACTGGGTTCCTCAAACTCCTACCTCCTTTCAGTTCAGAGGTTTTTCAGAGCCCGTCTTGGAGGATAAGTGTTCTCTGATTACTTCTCAGGCTTGGAATTACATCCCCTTTGCTACCCACTCGGAATTGATTCTACTTTGGTTTCCCAAAGCCCTGAAAACCCATCTTTTTCAATAATCTCCATGCATGCTCAACTCAGTCTTCAGCGCCAGGACACCAAAGGGTATTTACGCACTATACAAAACCTACATTTAAATCAACATCTATGTCCAGTCTGGAATATGAATATATATATATAGTAATGCTGTGGTAATGTACAGGTCCAATGTTGGTACTCCATGAATTTCCTGCAACTGAATGCTCCCTTAAAAAAATGTTGCCCACGTTTTTGCTTTAAAGTTTTATTCCATTTTGATTTTCACACAGTGTATGAGCCACTGTGCTACTGTATCCCTTGTGACTGGTTTTCAATTGTCAGATACCGGATTTCAAATAATTGTTTTGCACATTAAATCTTTTCTTTAGCACACCGTACGTTATTGATTTGGAGCGGACCTCTAACGTCTGATGTCAATAAGTCCCTTACATGCCAATATTTGACAACAGGTGCTATGGAGGTTTACCAAAGGAAATAAAGACAATTTGGGAGAATGAATTTCTCCATTAACTTTTACTGAAATTGTGGCTGTCTTAAGCAGAAGAACTCAAAATCTGACATAAAAATCGCAAATCTGCTGCATACATTTGTATACTGTATGGATGAACTTGTGACAGACGGTAGATTCTTCAACCCAGGTAATTTATTGGTCCGATTGACCTGAAAAGTAGAAATCATCTAAGTTACCAATCTTGGCCATGTTCTAAGCACAGCTGGTTAGTTACAGAAGAGTATGGAGTGTTCTTTTTCTATTGACCATGTTTGTTATTTACTCCCACTCTAAGCTTTGTGTCAGCAAAATAGGCAACTTTCTATGATAGTTTTAGTCAAAAGGAGACTTGTTTATTCAATCTTTCCACAAGCTGTCACAGCTTCTAAATTATTCTTGACAAATATGTAGGCTAATGACCAATTTGCATTGTGTACAAGTTTTTTTTACTTGCTTTTTGATGTGACTGTATATTTGTGAAATTGGTCCCTGTGAAAATCGTTGCAAATCCTTTCCACTTGGCAAACTAGCAATTTCTACTCATTAATTGGTTCACACAAGTCTTCAAACATGCACAAACATCCAGTCGAAGCTGTAAGTGATCAAACTCATTAGACTTGCAGCTAAACTGGGTGAACAGAAGCATTTCTAACAGATTCTATTAGATGCAAGTCATGGTTGTTTCCATGAGATAATATCTGGGCCTGCCCTGCCTAAACTAGATCAGAAGTACAAAGTACCAACGCCAACAATGAGATCAACATATTTGTGAGCATCAGTGGCGTTGGTTGGAAAGCATAAGCCCTTATCAGAGTACCATCAGTTCAACAGGGTGTCCTCTCACAACTTGTACATGAATCAAGGATTAGTACTGGTGTGTTCAGTTGACTTATTTAGAAAGCAAATCAAATTCCACCTCAAAATTATTTCTTTAACTTCGCTTTGTTGCCAATTTATTTAGTTAATGAAGCTCAGAACATAGCATGCCTTAAAAATATGTTTTTAGTTCCTGGTATATGCTCTTCCGTCAGCAAATTCATGTTTGTGCAGGTCATTATTTGGCAGGTGAAAAGTTACCCTTACAGACCTACCTGGCTCCCAAAGCATTTTATGGGGTGCTCAAGGGCATGTATGAGCAGCAACACCATCACCAGCTGTTGTGTTAACCCGTTCTACGCGCATGACGGAACGGTTCCGTCATGGACGTCGGTTGGGCTGTACTTATGACGGAACCGTTCCGTCATGGCCCCGCCCGCGCACGGAACCTTCAGCGTGGCGCGGAAATCCACGCCGCGCTGAAGGGGTTAAGGTCTATGGGCTTCATAAATCATATCAGTAGCCAGCACATTCATGAGCAATTCAGGTCTATGGAAGAGTAAGTATAACAAATATTGCAGGCTACTGAACAAACATTTTCGGAGGAATTGCGGTGGATGGGAGGACCTTTATTATTAGGGGCAGGTTCATGCAACAAATGGATTCTGAGGGTGTCTTTGAGGTAAGGGTTAATCAAGAACATAATAGGATCTGATGGGTAACACACCAAAAAACAGAGAGAACAGGATAGCTGTGCATGTTCTGTACATCGGTCATTGAGGACAAAAGCGAGTGATGCACAAGGGTCAGTCCCTGTTGCATAGCTCATTAAAAAGCAGAGTGGAAATACACCTCCCTATACAATCAGAGCAAGCCTCAAAATTAATATAGTGCTACAAGGCAAATTTGGGCATGAAGAACACTGAAGTTCATTTATTAAAGTAAGAAAACTGATATGATCAAGTCTTCCACACACTGTTGCATAGAATACATTCTTCTTGTGTTGTTGATGCACCAGTATGCACCAGTATGTGACAGCAAGAATCCTTCAGATCTATGGCTGTTATGAAGTTCCCTACCGGCAATGGTTTGATGTTTTGCAAATTTGCAATTTGAAGATTTGGGCTCAGTTATGGGTTGTGATAATACAAATGGAGTTATGCTTTTTCTACTTCAGTGTTTCCCAAATGTCTACTAGTCAACAAACCTTCTGCCTTGGAACAATATATGTTGCAGCTTTGTCAGTTGGTTGTTTGATGTATCTTGTCGAAACCACCATATCACTTTGATTGTTTTTTTAACACTAATGTATTTGATGCAGTATTCTTATCACTTTTTTTTAATAAACTTAATCGTAGCCTCGCCATTATTTGAAGTGGCCACTTTCTAGAAAGGACTGGAATGCTAGCTGGTGGTGTATGCCATGAGTGGCACATATCTTAAACAATAACTCAAAAATACATTACCTTGAATATATGGTTTTTAGGTCTCGCCTGAGCCAGTGCACATGCGCTGCTCTGCGAGGCATTAAGTAAGGGCTTTTGAGCTCTGAACACATGCTTGTGCATGTACTTTTTTTTTGAGCCCGCAATTGGCTTGTGCATGTGTGTTTTTTAAAAACACAGCACGCAATTGGTGCAAGGTGGGTGATTATCCCGCCTTGTTTGTTGGATGGCCTAGGGTCCTTGGGCACGAGCTTCAACCTGATCCGTCTCCAATTATCGGATTTTTTTTGTTTCCCGTAAAAATGAACCTCATTGTAGCTATAACACCGCAGTTTGCTATAAACACTGCCTCAGGCTAAGTTTTAGTCTATGAGAATGGATACTACACCAGGCGTCCTGGATTTAGTTATTTTACTTTGGTGTTTTGTGTTTTTACTCTGTCCATTATGTTTTGTTTTGGAATTTGTGAATTCACAATGAGTATTTATCCCGTCCCGTCTTTAAGGAGCCCATCCCGCTCTTGGTAGGCAGGGTTGCTGTGTGCCCATTTATGCCCCCCTCTTAGTGGCATAACTGTTAGAGCTACTTCTCTATACCAAAGTATGTACAGTCCCGAGCAGTGTTCTCCCTACCTTGTTGTGCACAATCCTGAGCAGGCTTCTTTCTCCCTAACAAATTGTGCGAAATTCTGAATAGATTTCAACTATCTAATGGTGCACAATCCAAAGCAATGTTCTCCCTACCTGTGTACAATCCTGAGTAGTCGGCCCGCTATGTTAGGTGCATAATCCTGAGCAGTGAGCCCACTATGTTAGGTGCACAATCCTGATACGTCAGTTTGCTGTTTCGTGCACACTCCTGAGCAGTTCGCCCCCTAGTGTTCCGTGCAGAATTTTGAGCAGTTCGCTCTTGTGGGCAATCCAAGGGTTCCACCTATGTTCAATGCACCGTCCTAACCAGTGAAGCCCCTTCCCCTCCTCCGCCCGGCCCCTATGCACAGTCCCGAGCAAGCGCCTACTGTCCTGTTCATTGCTGATTCCTTAAAAGCCAATCCTCTCTCCCTCTCTAAATCTTCCCCTCTCTCTAAATCTCCCCCTCTCCCTAACCTCCCCCTCTCCCTAACCTCCCCCTCTCTAAATATCTCCCTCTCTAAATATCTCCCTCTCTAAACCTCGCTCTTTGCCCCCTCCCCCCTTCTCAATTTTTCCTCCTCCTTTCCGCATTGTCTCACTTTCAAACTCATCCAGAATTTTCCAACTAGCACTTTGAAACCTGCTGGGTAGAGTTTGCGCTCACCTACAAGTCCTCTCCCCCTACCCCAATTCCCACATTCGTTCTCTGTGGTAAGCGTTCGGAAAATCCCGCAGAGCTACAAGGCGCTATATAAATGCAATTAAGATCCAGTGAATGAAAGGTGGTTCACTCGGGGTGAGCATTACTCAGCAGCAAAGCAGGCTGTAGCTCTTTCTCTCTGGCTCTCACTCCAAATTCTCAGAGTTGCAGGAGCTACAATCTCAGACGTGCAGAGTAAGACCCCCATAGACACAGACAAGTAAGCACTGGAGAACGTGTCATCGCCTTAAGGTGACGACAGCCTGACAGGAGCCGGACACAAGGGTCGCTCCTTCGCAGTCACTTTGGGACTCTACTGATGCATAGGTGCGTAGGTCTGCGCACCAGTAATGGAAGAAGGAACAAGCATCTGCAATGCAATAGGTCTAAATACACTCCACACAATACCACTAAGTGTCACATAATTATTTGCTACATAATTACACTCTACTCAATGCAACATAAATACACTCCACATAATAGCACACAGTGCCACATAATTATATGCTACATAATTACATTGCACTCAATGCAATTATATGCTACATAATTACATTGCACTCAATGCAACATACACTCCAAATACCACTCAGTGCCACATAATTACATGCCACATAAATACACTTTACTGAATGCAACATGCACTCCACACAATACCACTCCGTGCAGGAAAAAGTTGCCAGCAGTGCAAGCACAAAAAAGTAGAAGACATCTTTTATGTTAAAATCTTTTTTTAATCAGGTTTTTTTAGTTGTATATAATGTCGTCTTCGTTTGTATAATAGTAACAAAAATGCTTCACACTTTTTAATATAACTTTTCAACATAATGCACCGCAGCCACAATGCTCTACAACATAGCCAAAAGTTCTGGCTAGACACATAAGGTCCCGAAGGCTAGACCTATTGGCTATACCAATGATTGTTATTTTATGCATGCAAGTTCTTTCTCAACTTATTTTTTTAAAAGTGTGACTAAAAAGTCACATTCAATACCACAGTTAAAAGTTCTGGTAAATGCCCAATACTCTTAAGAGTAGACCAGTAGTGATTTGTCTACTTAAAGTTTCCTCTGTGGCCACAATGGGCTTTTATTTTTATTTTATTAAGAGGAGTCAAATATAGTATTTCATTTCTGTATCAGCGTGTCCGCTTCGTTGTGCAGTCCTTCCGAAACGAACCTTTAATAAACATCTAAGTTAATGAACAAACTCTGAACTTAGTTAAGATGGGTAGCAATAAGCATCAGTTATTAACCACTAGAAAACTAAGGGGTGAACATGTGCTCCACAACTACACGTTATTGTAGGAAGCTGGCACTTTATGTGATATACCACTAAGTGCTTATAGCGTGTAAAGAGTCCAGTGATACCCCCAGAAGTGTACAGGGCTCAATGTAAACCCCAAGTGTTCCATTTGTGGTAGTGTGGTCGAGCAGCCTTAGACCCAACACAGAGGAGTGCAAGACATTTGTTGCACACACAGTGCCTAATAAATGACACGACTCAAGAAGGAGATCCACACCAATTTTTAAAAATAATCCTTTTCTAGATAAATATTAAGACCAGGATGTAGGTTAAAAGGTAAGCAAGTTTATATAAAAAAAAAGACTTCATTTAAAAAAGTAGACAGTGTAATTTTTCAGTTCAGCAATGTTAATCTATAGGAGGAAAACAAGAACGCAGTTTTAAAGGGGTGTCCTTTGGTGTCAGGAACAGCTTACTGATCAGGTAGTGGTCAGGGCGAGTCTTCTGATTGAGGCTGCAGGCATCTAGGTAGAGTCCAGCAGGGGTCAGCCCACAGTGGACTCTGGCTCAATCGCTGGTTAAACTTTGCAGGACTGGTGGCCCACATGGACTCGGGCTGTGGGCATCCGTGCACAGGTGGGTCCGGAGGCAGTTTCACAGTTCCTCAGGGCAGAGCTCTTTGGTTTTAAAGTTGGTTTCTTCTTGGACAGGTCCGCTGTCCACAGGAGCTATTTGATCTTTATAGAAGGCAGGCAGTTCTCCCAGGGTTTTGGAGGTCGCTGGGCCAAAAGGACGAGTCCACTTTTGTAGCAAGGGTGAAAGGCAACAGACAGGCCGGCAGGGCTGGCACCAAGTCTGTCACCTCCACCTTTCTTGCTGGGGCGGCTCTTCAGCATCCAAGCTTTGTACGTCACCAGGAATCTAATTTCAGGGTCAGGGGTGCCACCTGATTACAAGATTATGGGTATTACAAGGTAGTGACCGGTAGTGACCAATGGGTCTGCACCCTCTTATTATGCCATCCTCCTGTGGGAGGGGGGCATAGGAGAAGTGTGGCTCAATGGTTAGAGTGGCAGACCTCGATGCAGAGCACTGGTCCGGGACCAGGGTTCGATTCCCGTCGCGGCAGGGTCTCGGGCTATAAATTCCGCGGACCGGATATTCTCGCCTCAGTGCCTATTCTAATCATGGGTCCCACGCTGCAACTCTGGGCAATAGCTTTCTTAATCTCCACAACGGCCCCAACAGCGCTGGGATGCCTGGCCTCACCATGGGGGTGCCCAGGAGTGGACACCTCACATGGAAAGCCAGGAAGGGTTCCTTCAGCGGTATGAGTACAGCGCTGAGATACCCATAGTGGTGATCGGCGCTATATAAATACCTATACATTATACATTTACATAGACCTAGCACTAATTGTATAAGTTCCACCATCTTCTAGATTGTGGGCACTGAAAAATGTTCTTCACTTCGCCTCCAGCACCTAAGGAGTTGGCGAAAGGGGACACACCCCCTATTCTTATCTAGAGTTCCAGCAGGTTCTCATTCCAGAAGTACGGTTTGAACGGGGGCTGCCATCTGCTGCTTGCCAGAGGCTGGGGTTGCATTACAAAGGCGGCAAGGCCTTTGAAGCTTCCCGCTTGAGCACTGTGCTCATCCTGGGGAGGAAGTGCGAGACCTTTACCCAGGATGGGCTTGGTTTCTGGCCTTATGGAGCAGGTCCTCTTTCGATTGAGGGGCCCAGAAACTTGTTGTGTCGTGGCAGGCTGCCTAAAGCCAATCGGAGACCACACGATGGTTGGTAGGTTTTCAGGGGGCACCTCGGAGTGCATGTTTTAATAAATTAAACTGGCATCAGTGCAGGTTTTTTAAGAAGAGTTGTTTGGTACCAAACAAACACTCTTGGGTTCAGTGAAGCCATCATGGTGCTGGGGAACTCGACTTGTCGAGTTTCCAGCCAATGTAGTCTCTGTGGCATTCCCCGACACTTACAATATTAAGAATAGACAAATACTGTAGAGGCACATCTGCTCATTCAGACATGCCCACACACCTGAGATATAGTGTACTCTGCCTTAAGGCTTGCAAGGCCTGCTAGAGGGGGGACTTACCTAGACCTTGGATAGTGCAGCTTCGACACTGCACACAGGCAGTATGCCATGTCGACTGTCATTTTGGTCAGCACCAAGGCATGCAGGCTGAGGTGGCAGTTAGCATGGCCTTGGTGAGGGGACACTCTTCAGCCCCAATGCCCTTGGTACCAGGGTACCATTTACTAGGGACTTAGATGGGGATCTGAAGTTGTGCCTATCGCACTACAGTATTAGGGAAGGAGTTCTGGCACAGGGGACCTGCTGGGCAGGGACCCTGTGCACTTTCAATCAAAACCACATGTTCCAGACAAAAGGTGCGGAGGCTAACCATGTCAAAAGAGTCAATTTCTCACAGTTATGAAATCATAGTGCAAATGACTTTTCAGTTTTGCTTCCATGATGTTCTGAATGGCCTTTTAATTGTAGATCCTTGAATGAGGTTGGTCTGAACGTTAGATCTGTTAAGCTGCCACAATAGCCCTGGAAAAACTGGTGGTACAACTTCATATACCACATCTGCAAGATATAGTAGCTTAAAAAAATAAAATAAAGAGTATGTTTTCACATCAAAAAAGTCTATGAATGTCAACGAGCATCAAGGATGTAAGTAAGCTGTACTTCTGAGACACAACATGTTCTGTTAATGGCCCAAACTACTGCATCCATTTGTAGAGTCTGAAAACATCTTTCTTCTCTATAGACAAAAGAGAAATACCGTTGCTACATCCAGAAGTTATGCAATCTGTGTTAGTCACATTCTTTGCAGGCTGTAACATGCCAATGCCGAAAAAATAAAATGTGAGCAATGACATACCCACACGAAACTCTCAGGTTGCAGATGAGATTTCTCATGTTGCTTAGAAACTGACTTATTGGATGAAACCGGTCCTAGGATGCTAGTTTCCGGGCTAGGGAGTAGCTGGCTTAACAGTTCGGGCTGGACTGTTCCCATGAGGCACAGAGTCAAGACTGATTTGCATATGGCCAGGTCTAAACTGGTGTGGTATGGGGAGCAAAAGAATGATGGATTTAATACAGATCTCTTGACTGGGGGTGAATGTTTTGATTTGTTCTGCATTCTGTCCATCAATTGTGTGTCTTTTGCTTTCTCGCCCTAAGTGCGCCAGGTATGCCCAGACGTGGGTCCTGAGCTCACTGTGCCACTGGAATCAAGCTATCCTGGCTGAAGAGGGGTGAAACCCCGAAACCGGTCCTACGATGCCCGTTTCTGGTCCAGGGAGGACCTGGCTTGGCAGTTCGGGCTGGACTGTTCCCATGAGGCACAGGGTCAAGACTGATTTGCATATGGCCAGGTCTAAACTGGGGTGGCATGGTGAGCAAAAGAACAATGGATTTAACCCAGATCTCTTGATTGGGGTGAATGTTTAGATTTGTTCTGCATTCGTCCATCAATTGTGTGCCTTTTGCTTATTGGAAGAAACCGCACCCATCAACCAATGAACCAAGCATGGATAATGTGTACCATCTTCCCTCCTTGGGTGTGCAGCAAATAGTGTCATATATAGGAAACAATTTGGAGGACACCGAGACTGAAATGACCCATTGTAAATGGTGTAGGTCTACTGAGATTAAAAGAAGCCATGTATAGGGAAATCTCGTAAGCATCCTGCACATCTGATGCATACAACATATGGATAATTATTTCATATAGGTTAATACTCTTCCTGCTACATTTGTGCCAGTGCCTCAGGTTTATTATGGTCTAGTACAATTCCCACCCTAACTTCTTTCGAACCACAAAACCAGAGGACACTGTATGACCTCATTCATGTAATGGGAGCTCTTCAATGCCTTTTCTAGTTAAGGCCGGTCCTCTCCGGCCATTCCAAAAGATCTCAGGTCAGACCTAATAGGAAATAAATTTTTTGCTGTGTTCCATCATTTTACTTTGCTGCGGACAATTGCAAAGTTAAACATGGGGAGTATCGAATGCATTTTGATCATGGCCCCAGCTACGAGTGCTCTGATGGAAAAGAAAATATTTTTACCCTAATATTGAAATAATCAACAATTTTGGGAGTTAACAGGATGCAAAACCTGTCTTTACAGAACCATCACAAAAATATTTTATTTTCTAACTTGTGTTGGGAAAATGCAAGAAACTGCAAATTTACTGAATATATGTAGCATAGAGTGACACATTCTAAGGAAAGATTAGATCTTGATCACTTGCACAACATCCAAATCTAGAATTATTATATCTAACCCGGCTTCAGCTCACCTGCATGTTTAGCAAGATGTCACTAACATTCCTGGCTGGCGACCTAATATCCCATTTTTAAACCTTACCTAGAACACAATAGGCTTAAGAAAGGGAAGGTAAATGTTACTTTTCCTGTAAGCATCTGTTTATAGTGTGTAGCTCTGTAGACTCACTTGTTAAGCTTAGTTCTGCAATCTATTGTTGGGTATGGAGGTTTACAGGCTTTATTCGAAGAAGTCTCAAGTCACACAATTTAGTGTAATTTCTTCTCTTGGTGTACATTGCTCTTGGCCACATACTCCATGATAGATTGTTTTTGCATAGTGGGTGAGTATGTATGGAAAGTGACCATAGGTAAAAATGTAGGAATCATTATGTGCGGTGCATGAAAATGACTCTAAACAGACTTATTTTAGTTCCAATAGCGATGATTCAAATCAAACAGTCATTTACAGTCAAAAGATTAAACATTCAACAAGAACAATAGGTACTTACCTGTATTCTGTGGTTCTCCAGTATTGGTATCTTTCATAGATTCACATGCCTGAATCATTCCCCGTCGGAGTGGGAGTCCCACGGTACATAAAAAAGCAATAACTATGCACATAATAACTATAACATAGGTAACATAGAACAAGGAAGCAAAGTAGCTAGAAACTACAAGGAAAAAACTTCCACATTTATGACTTGCTACATAGACAGTGAGAACAGTGGCAGGGTATAAGATGCTGCACCAATTACTTGTGTTCTTGTACAATATAGAATACATATTCGTTATTGCAACCAGTAGTGGTCCAACAAATGCCCACCTCCCGAAACCAGCCACCAATTTGGTTTCAAATATAAAACAGATATACAGAAAGAAGGGAGAGGCAATGCTATAATGACCAGTTAATCTCTTTCATTCATCACAGACGATGACAGAATAAATGATATTCTGTAGCCGGAAACGTTCTTAGTCTTTTTTATTTCAGTTTTGTATGTATACCAGCAAAACAGCCAACGCGTTTCACTATTTCAGGCTTCTTCAGGGTAGTATCAGAGTTACTGTAGGTACATATTCTGGTCCACGTTCCTCTTTCCAATTCAGCGGGTCCTACTACCACACCAATAAGTGAATGCGCTCAATCGCCCAATCTATTCAGCGTGGAGACTCCTCTTCCATACAAAGGTCTGGCGTACCAAAGTGAAAAGAGCATAAGCGAGCCTCTGAGGGGAGGTGGGTGGGTTGCATGTGAATCTATGAAAGATACCAATACTGGAGAACCACAGATTACAGTTAAGTAACTATTGTTCTTCTCCAGTATTCGGGTATCTTTCATAGATTCACATGCCTGAATCAGAGTAGAAAGCAGTACATCCATAATAATGTTCGTAAGATTCTACTTGTAACAATCATATGTACAAGAGACATTATGCAATAACAGACATAGAAGTTCCATATATATATATATATTCACTGAAAAAACCATAGGTTTCACACATGTTATAGTTAGCGGAAATTTTACTGATAAAAAACCAATGAAATTCCCCCGTTATAGTTACTGCAGGCAACTATAACTCACGCGACCGCAATCTTCTGCTGATGCTAATACTGTATTTAGACACTTATTTGCCCATGTCTTCTTCCATACATTTTTAGCTATACATATATTACAAATATTTTTTTTTCATAAAGACACATATGTCATCAGCAGAGGATTGCGGTCGCGTGAGTTATAGTTGCCTGCACTAACTATAACGGGGGAATTTCATTGGTTTTTTATCAGTAAAATTTCCGCTAACTATAACATGTGTGAAACCTATGGTTTTTTCAGTGAATTTGCAAGGTTTTTTAAATGCTAATTCCTAACTATAACGTGTGTGAAACCTATGGTTTTTTCAATGAATTTGTACGGTTTTTTAAATGCTAAGTTACTTTACGCCATTCGTGGCGTGCGCGCCCACTTAACGCAGTTCGTGCGCGCACAGCGAGCACGCGGTGCGCTTCGCGCACCCACTTTACGCAGTTAGTGCCGTGCACGCACGGTGGGCACGCGGTGCGCTATGCGCACCGCATGCCCACGTTACGCTGGATGGGCCATGTACGCACGATGCGCTTCACGCACCGTGCGCACATGGAGGACATATGATGCACTTCGTTTTGAAAGGTAATATTTTAATTTTTTGTATATTTTATAAGCCATGCACAAATGGTGCCCTTCGGGCACCATTTGCACACGGGGTGGAGAGAGTGTGGATAATTTTTTTTTTAATTTTTTTTTTTTTAAATATTTTAGTTTATCTCGGGTGTAATAAGCCATTCACAATTGGTGCCCGTCGGGCACCAATTGCACACGGGGTGGAGAGAGTGTGGATAATTTTTATTTTTTTAAAAATTTTTACCGTACGCGTACGGTAAGCGTAATCGGCGAAATTACCGAAAAAAAAAAAATTCAGTTTTTGGCCTTGGGGGATCTTTGGGGACTCCCTCAACATGGCTATGTGTGTGGGAGCTGTCTAAACAGCCCCTTTACATGTTTTTGGGCTTTATATTTTAAAAATCACTCTCAGTGCGAGAGAGAAAATGGCGGCCGCCGCTTCCTGGTTTCGGCCGATTCGAATGTTTACTAAGATCTAAGAGCCAATCAGAATCGCGCTCACGCACGCCACCGTACGCGTACGGTAAGCGTACCGTAAGCGTACCGTAAGCTGGCTCAGATATATATATTGATTTAAAGCCTATTTTCTCAGAATCTACTGAACAGATTTACACCAAACCTACAAAAGGCACTTCCTTGACCTGAGGACTACCTCTCTGCCAAATGTCTAGTAATTCTGTTCAGCCGTTCGGGCTGTAGCCCTGTCTAAAGGTCCTATGGAAAAATGCATGGGAAAAACGCGTTTTGGGACCCCCCTTTTATCTCAGCCCCCGCTTGACGAATCCCCCCGAGACTTTCAGGGTAGGAGCGGAGCGTAGCGCCCCACCTATTTTGAGAAATTCGCGAGGATTCGTCGACCGGCACCAAAGTTATTCAAAATAGAATGTTGCGGATTTCCTATGGAAACGTGGTCCTAACTATAACTACCTACTGGCGACCGCCAGTAGGTAATACATATATATAGAAATATAGGGAAATGTTCATATAAATAATAAGCATAGCTGATATGTGTCTGAGAAACAGTAAAGAGGAGGAGGGAAGAACAGAGGCTCACCTTATATAAAAAAAAGATTACGGAGAACCGCTTGTCCCACAGACTTATCTGCATTACTGGCAGCTTCCAAACAGTAGTGCTTGGTAAAAGTGTGCCTGCTTGCCCATGTTGCAGCTCTGCAGATTTGATGAAGAGGCACACCAGCAAAAAAAGCAGTAGAGGAGGAGATTGCTCTAGTAGAATGTGCTCTTGGAGTTGTTTGTAATGGTCTTCCTGCTTGCTGACAAACACATTGCAGCAGAAATCCAACAAGCTATGGTCGGTTTGGATATTGAGTGTCCCTGGCATATCCTTCCATAGGCCGCAAATAGCTGGTCAGATTTACGGATTGAAGAAGTCCGTTGTAAATAGAATTTGGGACATCTCTTGATGTCAAGGGTATGCAAAGTCCTTTCCGGGGGTGATTGAGGATTAGGAAAGAAAGTCTTTAAAATTATTGGTTCGTTTAGATGGAAGTCCGAAGGTACTTTAGGCATAAAACTGGGGTTAGTGCGTAGCACTACCGAGTTTGAAGTGAATTGAAGGAAAGGCAGATTAATAGTGAAGGCTTGAATGTCACTGACCCTCCTAGCTGATGTTAAAGCTAACAGCAGAGACACTTTTCACAACAGAAACTTCAAATCCACTCTATGAATAGGTTCACAAAGGGGTGTCGCATAAGTTGTGCAAGCACCACGTTAAGATGCCAGGATGGAGGTGGACGGCGGATAGGAGAAAACATCCGAAACAACCCTTTGAAGAACTGTTGAATGATGCTAGCTGAATAAAGACGGTTGGAACCATCTTGTCGATAGCTTGAAATGGCCGCTAAAAATACCTTCAGAGTAGAATAGGAAAGGCCTGATCTTGCCAAGTGCATAAAGAATGGTAGAATCTGCTCCAGTTTTGCATGGACTGGATGAATATTGGCAGCTTGACACCACAGGCAAAATCTCTTCCATTTAAGCCTGTACGTCTTAATAGTGGAAGGCACTCGAGCATTAGCTAAGACTTCCTTACAGTTCGCAGGAATGTTTAAATGAGCTAATTCAAGGTGCTCAGGCGCCAGGCCGCTAATCTCAGAGATGCAGGGTCCAGATGGCAGATCTGTCCGTTCTGGATGGACAGAAGGTTCGGTATTGGTTGAAACTGAATGGGATCGCTTTCTGAGAGAAGGAGGAGTTCGGGAAACCAGAACTCGTGAGGCCACCTGGGAGCAATGAGAATTAGGCGACAAGGTTCTCTTCTTTTTCCGGAGAACCCTGGGAGCCAGGAAAGGCGTAAGCATAGATCAGCGACCAATTCATCGAAAACGCATTCCTGCGTGACCCCTTGTGGGGAAGCCAACTTGCGAAGAATGGGCATTTGCGGTTCTGATTGGTCGCAAACAGGTCTAGATCGGGACGACCCCACTCCTGAAAAATTCTATCCAACGTTGGTTGATGTAGCTCCCACTCGTGATTGGATACTTTTAATCTGCTCAGGGAATCCGCCAGGACATTGGAAACTCCCGGAACATGCATCGCTGACAAGCTGATCCTGTGTCGTATCGCCCAGTCCCAAATTTGTTGGGCTTGTTGAGCGAGCAGGGTAGACCTTGTTCCTCCTGGTTTGTTCAAGTAGTGCATACTTGATGTGTTGTCCGTCCGGATGAATACTGATGCCCCCAGAATGATGGAGCGAAAAGATTTTAGGGCAAGGAAGATGGCTAGCAATTCTGGAAGGTTGATGTGCCACGTCCGCTGCTGGACGTTTCACTTGTCGCTGACCGTCAGCCCTTTAAGGTGTACTCCCCACCCCTTGAGGGATGCATCTGTGGTGATGGTGAAACTTGGAGCTTCCACTAGGAATGCGCACCCTTTTTCCACGTTCCTTTTGCGAGTCCACCAGAGTAAGGCTTCTGGCATCCGGGGAGTGATGCGAATGAGACCGTCGAAGGACCCTGAAACCGGCAACCATTGGTTGTTGAGCTCTTCTTGTAGGGGCCTCATTCTGAGACGGCAGTTGGGGACAAAAGGAATGCAGGAAGAAATCATCCCCAAAAATGACTAACTGCCGGACTGAAACGCACCTTTTTGATCGCAACAGGTGGGCACGTCTGCAATTTTTTTGTTCAGTGTCTAACGTGGCTCCCAAGAACAACTTTCTTTGCGATGGGACGAGATGAGACTTGTTGAGATTGATGGAGAGGCCCAGAGATTGGAAGATGGACAAACATCTCTGAATGTGGGCGCTTGCGACTGCGAAATAATTAGTCTTGATAAGGCAGTCGTCGAGATACGAAGAGATTTGGATCCTCTCCAGACGAAGGTGTGCGGCCACCGGTGCAATAACCTTGGTAAACACACGGGGTGCGGAACGTAGTCCGAAAGGAAGGACTAGGAACAGGAAGTCCCTGCCAGCCACTCTGAACCGCAAGAATTTTCTGTGTCTGGGTAGAATCAGTACATGGAAATACGCGTCCTGGAGGTAGAGGGTGGCCATGTGATCCTAGACTAGAAAAGGATCCACGGCCCTTAGCGCCACGAAAGGGCGGATTCCAAAACTGGAGATTACCGAGAGATCTTGCTGTCTCGGTATCTTTCTTAATGGCCTGAAGAGCCTCATCCACATGTTGGCCAAACAGTGATTCACCATCAAACCGCATATCAATTCTCTTTGCCTGAACCTCCTGGCGAAAAGATGTCGATTTTAGCCAGCCTTGCCGCCGTAGTACTGCGGCACCTGCTAGTTGTCTAAATCCTGTAGATGCGACATCCACAGCCGAATCTATAATTTCAGCAGAGATACTCTCTCATTCTTGCAGGATTTTTAAAGCTTCCAATTTAGATGGTTCCGGCAACATGTCGATGTAGGGAGAGATTTCAGACCGCATCTATCTGTCGTACCGGCCTAAAATGGCCAGTGAATTAGCAGCACGGACGGTCGTCGCTGCCATGGTGGAAACCTTTCTTCCAATAGCGTCCAATCGTCTGCCATCCCGATCCGGAGGAGCTGTGACTGGAAAGGAAAAGTTTCTAGCTCGGCGTTGTGCCACTTGGGCAATAACAGTCAGCTTTTGGTTCACCTACGAGGCATGCAGGCGAGTTATCTGGTGCCTTATATTTTTTGTCAAGGCGAGGCAAGAGCGCAGGCACAGAAGCAGGAGATTTCATGACCTTCAATCCCTCTTTCCAAATGAAGTCAATGATTGGGATAGTCCGTACCTGATTCCTCGGCTGATCTTTAAAGTCGTATAGGAAACCCTCATCCTTTTTTGTTTCCATAGGCAGGAGGAACCTTTGTGTTGCCCTTTCCATAAGAAGATGAAAACCTCCGATGTCAACTGGAGGAGAATCGATGGTAGCTGGAGTTGAAGGAGACTGAGTTTGTATCTGGTAATCGTCCCACTCCGTAAGAAGCGATTTGTCATCAAATTCTCCTTCATCCCTATCGTCGTCCGAGGTGCGAGCATCATGGGAATGATGTGAAGGTGGCCTGGGTGACCTCAACGCAGAAAAAGAAGTTTGAGGCACAGGTGTCAATGGAAGGGACAAAGCCGATTCAGATGGAGGGAAACGGCAATAATAATCATCTAACATGATTTGCAGATTGTTTAATAGAGCCAAAGTCATTTGTGCCGTCGGGATCGCATCTGGAGCTGGACCCACAGTCTCTGGGGAAGGATTGTCATCTTGATCCTCCTTGTGATATTTAATTAATTCTGAAGGGCTCCTGGCAGTGCGAAATCTGTCATCCTCATCATCCTCCCCATAATCCAGTAACTGTTCAGGTAACACTAGAGGTACCTTAGTAGGGTAGATATGCAGGGGCGAGAGGGCCTCCAATGAAGAACCACGTCTATGCAGCAAGTAAGATGCTGTTGTCAATGGTAGTAATTGCACAGACGTCGTTGACGGTGCAGAGGGCGCCGTGGCCATAGATGCTGACCAAACCTGCAACTCTGTGCAAGATGATAATTGTAGCGACGACGAGGCAGTCTTCGACGACGAGGCGGCCGTCGACGAGATCTTTCTAATCTTCGAAGGGACGTCGACAAGATCTTTCTAATCTTCGAAGGGACGTTGACGGTAGATCTAATTTCTTTCGTCGACGAGATTGGCCTCACGGAGACGGAAACCTGCGTCGACGGCGAAGATGCCGACGACATGATCATCTGTGGTCTCGGCGACGAGAAGGTGGCAGACGACGTCGTTGTAGCGTCGACAGTGAGTTTCGTCGACGAAGTTGTCGACACTGGAACTTTTTTCTGAGGTAAATCCTTCCCAGAAAGACGTTTTGAAGGCAGAGACTACATAGTTTCTCTCAGGGGCGTAGTAGGCATAGGCTTACTTTTAGAAGGTGGTGGAGCCTTTTTTGAGGTGGAAGGCAATTCAGCACTTTTAGAGGTTTGCAGTTTTCTCAACACCTTAGCCCCAGGAGAAGACAAATCCTCCTCAGCAATCCTCTTCCTAGAGGACATAGTTGAGCCCGAGGCAACACTCCCCATATCAGATATGATCCTTAATCTTCTGTAGCCACAGAAGTAGACGTCCTTCTCGGTCTCAGAGTTTTTTGAGGGAAGGTCCTACAGATATTGCTGTCTCTCACCTCGTGATCAGGATACAGGCAATAAATGCACTTCTTGTGGGGGTCCTCAGAAAACAGCTGGAGCTTCCCACAAGACTCAAGGTCGAAAGAGATTTCTTAGATTAAGACATCCTCAAATGAAGAAAATTCCTGAAGAAATAGAGTACTAAGCAGAGCTCAGGGAGATTCCCTTCACACGACGTGCGGTAGAAAATCTGAGAGCCTGAGCCTCTGAGGAGAACATTCTGGAGGGTGATGTCGCCTGATTGGCTGCAGTTTGAACTGTATATAATGACTTGGACAAGTCATAAATGTGGGAGTTTTTTTCCTTGTAGTTTCTAGCTACTTTACTTCCTGGTTCTTTGTTACCTATGCTTGTACCATGGGACTCCCACTTCGACGACGGGGAATGATTCAGGCATGTGAATCTATGAAAGATACCCCAATACTGGAGAAATCACCTTTACTGACCATATGGAGAAAGTTCCTCAGATCCGGGGTCATCGCACATGTGAATTTATATCATTACATGCTATGTGCAGCTGCTTATAGGGTAATATTTGTAGCTCATATCATGTGTGGCTGTAGATAGACATGCTTAGCAAAAATGTAAAGCATTGACACCCAGAAATGATGGCTTCCATGTGCATGATGCAGAAGTCTGAAACAAAGTACTTAAAGTTTGCCCTAACAGATTGTTGACTGGCTAAGATGTCCATATAGTAGTGCTTGTCAGAAAAGATGTGTGGTGTTCATCAAATATATACCTTATTAGATTCCATTTGTGGTGGGCTTTGTGGCAGAGGGAGAAGACTGGTGGTTCTGTTCTTCAGCTTCTTCGGTGCTGGGTCCAAAGAGACAGGCAAGCTTGGAAAAAGGCTCCCTCTCCATGGCCAATCTCCTCTTTCGAAAAGATGTTCTGGAGACGCCGGTGGAGGCAGTTGTCAAGATCTTGCCTGTAACAGGGCAGCTGGACAGGGCCTTCTGCCTGGCATCAAGTTCTTACTGTAGTTTTTTTAAAAGTTTGGAGCTGGGATGTCCTCAGAGTGTCGATGGAGGCCTCAAGGACAGTTTTAATTTTGGCTTTGAGGAGGCATTTGGCATGGAAACAGGTTTTGACGTGGACAGTCTTGTACACAGGCACAGATTGTGCTTTTGGTGCTTGCTTCTGGTCGGACTGAAGGCGCCTGGTGTACCTGAAGGAGCTCAGACTTGATTAAGGCCAATGTCCTTTGGTGGACACTTGCCTGAATCTGAACCTTTTTGCCTGTGCTTACAGGAGTCAGAAGGCAACCCTCTGGCTTGGCTTTCCTTAGTGTTAATACTTAGAGCACGATGTCCGACTCCCACAAAAGTGGTGCTCTACCTCTGCATGGTACTTCTTTTGGTGCTCTGATGGGTTGGGCATTGGAGGGTCAATAGCAGTCTTGTCCCCTGGCATGGTCTGGGAGTAAGGGGCCACTAGTCTTTGGCATCTGTTCAACAGCCTCCATTTCTTCTTGGTCCAACTCTGTCTCGTCTGCATGTTGGTTGCACAGCCAGAAGGTCCAATGGGACAGTTGTCCTGTTCTTTGGCATCAAAATGATCTTCTTCCCTGAAAATGTCTGAGGTCTCGGAGGTGCTCCGTTAGTACATTCTCAAGTGTGCCCCATACCGTTCTCTCCTAAACCAGTCTCTTTGGATCTGAAGGTGAGGCATCATACACAGGAGTCGTCGTGGTCGGAGGACAGGCATAATTTTCACACTTCTTGGTGGTCTGCCAATGTGAATTTTCATTTGAAGCAAGAGCAATTTTGAAGTGAGTGTCCATTCTATCACCAACACCAAGTACTTTGGAGCAGGAGGACTAGAGACGACAATCAGTAATCAAGGGGAACAAGGCCCTTGATGACCGGGTAGTCAATGACGGTCTCCGATGCTGCCAAGGGGTCTCATGTAATTGGGAAAATTAAGAGACCAGCGCTTTGTTGAATCAGATGTGACAGGATCGAAAAGGAACCAAAGAGGACTGATGAAAATACGTTCAAAACAGGATTAACTCAGAGGCCACTTGGTATGCATCCAAACATCGAGTCCTTACACATGCTCAATGTACACCAAGAGGAGAAGTAGTCCCACTACATCTGATGATATGTCCCACTACATCTGATGACATGCAAGAGTTTTTTGAAGAAATACAACTTGCAAACATCCCTGCTCAACACTAGATAACAGGAGTATGCAAAGGACGTGCATCTACAGCCACACATGCTACAGGAAATATGCGGATTAGCACCTGTAAAAATATTTCTTCCAGCATAGGAATCTCCTTCTGAAAATCAGAAAACAAACCTGCCATAGGAGCTGGCTAAGATAAAGGCTGGGAGGAGATTTTTTGGAGGGGAACCTTGGCTGGCGCAATTCGAATAGCTGAGAGGAAGATTTGCAGACGGACCCTGTTGGCTACTATTATCTTTTTCTTGGTAATTGAAAACAAAATAATTTCAAAGGAGTCAGCTTAGACATAGGTTCCTCATGCCCATGCACACTTTGGGCTACATAGCCAAGTTTGTGACAAACGACAACTAAAGTAGATTGTCATCCTGTAAGAGGCTGCACACATGGCGCTTCTACCTCATCCACTAAAGAGCAAATAGAGGTTTCAAAGCTGGAGGCACAGAAGCAGAATTTAGATACAATTTCACGGAGCCATCATTACTTGGGCATTTGTAGGGGAAGGAGATATTTGCCTCAGACATTCATCTAGGAGTTTACAAATATTCCTATTCAGTTTGTCCCAGTTTTTAGAGCAATGCGCAGCATAGATTCTTTGCCAAATAAAAACACTCCTTATTACATTCTGAATATTTCAAATGAACCAGTGCACAAAATGTTGTGTTGGAATGGAAAAGTCCACTACATGGTGACGGGCAGGCACCCTTGCCCTGAGTGCCTAGGCTGCATGGATATCTTGATTGCTGGAACAGATTTTTGGTCATAACCCAACATAGATCATGGATGTACACTATAACCTAGGACTGTTTCATGGTAATAAGGTTTTGTTCGACTGGGAGGGGCACACCCTTGTTTTCGTGGTCCTCTGATCTTACTTATGACTCAGCTTTGGGTGCCAGACACGTGGTTTTGCACACTGTGAAATGAATGGTCTTTCGGCAGTAAAGGAATCTTGGGAGCTGAGACAGGGTTTGATGTGACCTTCGAAGGTGTTTCAGATACCATTGGCTGGGTGCGAAGCTGCTGCTGCGTGGCTGATGATTGGCTCACACTCAGTTCGGAGGTCTTCATTTAGTGCAAACCATGCCTTCAGGCAGTGGCTGATGCAAACCTGAGGCTCGGCTTTGGAGCTCGAAGGCAAGGTGGTGGTGGACGGGGTGGCGGTGGTGAACTTGCGCTCAATGTCTTCTGCTGGATGAGTTGGCGGTCCTCTTGAGTGAGAGCCTGGTTCCTGGCTGAAGTAAAGGGCCTAGTGGCCCAAGGTCACTGGCTGCAGCTCCTCCTCGACATCTTGTCTTTTTGGATGGGATGTAAGGTAGGCGGAGCAGGAAGCCTCGCCTTGCTCTGGCGAAAGACAACAGTTACAGACCTGAAGGTGATCTGTCCAGGGGTATTTTGTATGGTATTGTGGACAGCACTGGAAAGGGGTTCTTTCCTTCATAGAGTCTGCATTATTGATGAAAGACTAGGAAGAGAAATCCCCGTAAGAGGGCAACTGCTCCAAAGGGGGGTGATGGAAGAAACCGTCATTGAGGTTGATGGAGATTACAGAGGTTGAAAATAGGAAGTAGAAGGATGACTGTTTACACGAACCAGGGTGGAAGAACCGAGAGGTATCGGCGACAAACAGTACAATGTGCGGCCCCTGCACTCACAGGATGGACGTCCAAACCAGATGGCAAAAATAAACAATCTAACAATGGAGCATATACACATGTTCATTACCAGTGGTAAGTGGCGTTACTATACCTAGTGACTCAGACTTCTTCGAAGAAAAACAAGTTGCATAAGTCTGTGCCCAATACTAACGTCCAACACTACATGGCAGGAGTATGCAGAGCATGTGTACCTACAGCTACACATGCCACAAACAACTTTTTCCACACTGAATACAATTTTAGATCGTTCATATATCCATAAAAACAGCTCAAAAGAAGTTGCTTGCAAAGGAGCACCCCAAGATGAAGCATGCCACCATGTGTGTGTGTGAGGGGGTTACATTATGTAGCAAAAAGTGAGACAGAATGTGCCCATTGTAATAGTGTCCAAATATCACCCTATTGCTAATTAGCCTTTGACCGTAGTATATCTTCAGGTAAGGGAAGAGACTCTGGGATCCTTCTTCCTTCTTCCCCCTCCCCCACTTCCTGGTTACGGATTACAGAAACACCATGATTAAACAGACTTTTTTTTAATAAATATATAAGCATATCACTAGGATTCTTGGCAATACTTTTACACAGGATAACAGAGCTAAGAATAAAAGGTATAACATTCTTGCTGTAAGATATTTGGAATGAGGGTTAAGGTAATTCAAAACCATGTTTATGTGGAAAGCTAGTTAAACTTTATGAATCATTTAAACTGAATTACACTACTAACTTGAGGTTCAACATCTATTGCAAGCCAAGTCAAATTATGCAGACACAAGTTAGGAGTAATGTTTAAACGCTTTAAGATAGGAATAGAAGTCATACCTTAACTGCATATTCCATATTTGAAGCCTTGTGGATACACCTTTTGCAAATGGAGTAAGAGCCAACACCAATGTCTTCCTTTACATCATATCCATCAGCGAACTGGATGCTGTTTCTATGTAACTGCTATCAGTCAAGTTCAATTGATGAATAAAATTAAGCATAAAATGAGTGAAATAAATGGCTTTGTTTGAAGTGGTCTACATTAATATTAACATCCATTTGCAAACACCAATTGAAAATTCAAAACATTTGCAAATAATCATTATTCAATGAACAAAACAAGAAAATACTTAAATTGATAGGTGGACACACTCCTTAACTGTTTTGCTGACTGACTACCAAACATTCTTACCCATCAAAAAAATGGAGCAATTACATTAAAAAAAATTACATTTAAAAAATGTAATTCAATCACGGACTACGGAAGTCTGAACACTACGCAGTCTTTGATATTTAGCAGGCATCAGAAAAACAAGTGCTTCAGTTATACAAAGTCAGAGTTGAGAAAGGAATGTTTCCATTGCAGATAATGCTCAAAGTAATATCCAGCCCTGCCTTAACTGAAAGACTCATCTCAGACATGGGTCCTCTTCCATTCCAATTCTTTACACAAAGTTCCTTGGAGCTGCTGGTTCTTGATCATACCAAGTCCCCAGGTTAGCAGCCTAACCATTCTAATTGTATCTGCGGAACCGTTGCATCTATTCATGGTTCGTTTTAAGAGTAACACCGATTCAGAGCATTTTATCCCACATACAACAAAGATATTTCGGTTTTAAAGTCTCTAATGCCAATCTAATGATAAATAGCATTCCTAACAAAACAGCATCCAAAATTAAAGTTGGAAAATAAATCCTCTTTCACAATTTGATTTTCTCAGCGTTAAAATAAATGTCTAGTGCTCTTCCAATTCTTCAATCTCCAGAAAACAAAGCCACACGGCTATGGGGAGGGTGGAAAAAGAAAGCGTTACTTACCCAGTAAGCATCTGTTCTTGGCATGTAGAGCTGTAGATTCACATGCTTGGCATACTCCTGCCATCTAGTGTTTGGTCCGGATGTTTGAAAGTTACGTTTCTTTGAAGAAGTCCTTCCAGTCACAAGGTAAGGTGACGCCTTCTTTCGGTGATAGTGCGCATGGGCATTGCCTCTTGTTTTCCCGCACAGGGTGAGAATGGAGTTAGTAAGTGTAGAATAAAGATGTCCATGCGTATGTATACGAGTAAGAAACTGCAACAAGTATAGGAACCTAGGGAGGCAGGTGGGCGCATGTGAATCTACAGCTCTACATGCCATGAACTTCTGTTTACTGGGTAAGTATAATTTTCCGTTCGGGACATGTAAGCTGTAGATGACCTGCTTTGCATAGACTATACAGCAGTGTAAGCTGTAGCTGTTGCCGTTGTCTGAAGGACTGTTCTAATTACTGCCTGGCCTACATTAGCTTGCTGCCTCGCTAACACATCTACACAATAGTGGTTGGTGAATGTGTATGGTGTAGACCATGTTGCAGCTTTACAGATGTCCGCTATGGGAATGTTTCCTAAGAAAGCTATAGTAGCCCCTAATTTGCGAGTTGAATGCATTTTATGGGGTATTGGTAAAGTTGTTTTTGCTTTCGCATAAGATGTCCGAATACATTTGACAATCCATCTAGCAATACCGGATTTAGATATAGAATTGCCTTTGTGTGGTGGAGAAAAAGCAACTAAGTTGTTTTGTGAAACGGTTTTGTTCTCTATGTAATATAGCAAAGCTCTTCTAACATCTAAGGTGTGTAGAGCTTGTTCTGCCACTGAATCTGGTTGAGGAAAAAACACAGTTAATTCACCCGATTGATGTGAAAGGCAGATACTACTTTAGGTAGAAATTTAGGGTTAGTACGAAGAACCACTCATTGTGGAGCTGAAAAAAAGGTTCTTCTATGGTTAGTGCTTGTAGATCTCCCACTCTCCTCCATGAGGTGATTGCAATGAGGAAAGGGACTTTCCATGAAAGAAATTGCAGTCACATTTATGCATTGGTTCAAAAAGTGGACCCATTCATCGTGTAAGGACTATGTTAAGATTCCACACTGGGGCAGGTGAAAGTCTTGGTGGTATTGCCCTTTTTAATCCTTCCATAAATGCTTTGATAAATGGTAGTCTAAACCGAGACAAATGCTGTCTATTTTGTAGGTATGCAGCTACTGCGGATGGATGTGAACGCTAATCCTGACTGCTGCAAGTGTAGTAAATAAGAGATATTTCGTATGGAAGCATCCAACGGATGGTTATTAGAATATATAACAAATAGTTTCCATTTAGCTGTATAACAAGCTCTTTTTTAGGCCTTCTGGCCTCTTTTTATGATGTTCACACAGTCCGGTGGAAGATTCAGATAACCAAACTCTATGACTTCTGGAGCCAGATCGAAAAGTTGAGTTCTTTGAGATCTGGATGTCTTATTTCTCCATGGCTCTGAGTGAGGAGACTAGATGTGAAATGCAGCTTTTGATGTGGAACTAGTGATAGCTCCAACAAGGTTGTGAACCAAGGTTGGGGGGGCCCTTGTGCGAGTTACTACGATTACGGTGAGGGATTTTTGCCTGAGCTTCCGAACCACTAGTTGAATGAGTGGGAGAGGCAGAAAAGCATAGGCAAATATCCCTGACCAGTTCATCCATAGTGCATTGCCTTTTGAGAATGGGTGTGGATGCCTGGATGCGAAGCTCGGGCATTTTGCGTTTGTGTGTGGTGACGATCTATTTGGGGGAAACCCAAACGTTGAAAGTATGAGAGAACTTGAGGGTGAAATTCCCACTCGTGGATTTGTTGGTCTGTCTGCTGAGAAGGTCAGCAATTTGATTGTTTCCTCCTGGAAGGTGTTCTGCTAGGAGATGCATTCTGTGGTGTATGGCTCACCTCCAAATGGCTTTTGCTAGTAGTGACGGTTGGAGTGTCCCCGCAGCCGCCCCCCCCCTGTTTTTGTATATAGTACATGGCAGTCATGTCGGTGCGGACTAGGACAGCTTTGCCTACAAGATGAATTTGAAAGGCTTTGAGTGCTAGAAACACTGCTAACAGCTCTAGGTGATTTATGTGGAGATGTATTTGCTTTTGAATTCACAAGCCTAGAACTGTGTGATCCTGTGGATGAGCTCCCCACCCAGTGATCGACGCAGCTGCTGTTAGCACTGTGTGTGGGACAGGGTCGATGAAGGGCCGCCCTTTGGACAGATTTTGCAGGTTCCATCCCTCCAGAGAGCTATGGGTGCGGCCGTTTACCAACACTAGATCGACTAATTGACCCTGCGACTGGTTCCACTAACTCGCTAAGCATTATTGAAGGGGACACATGTGAAGCCTTGCATGAGGAACAATCCTGATGCAAGAAGCCACCATTCCCAGCAGTTGCATGTACACTTGAGCTGGCAATGAGTGGTTGGGCTGAAACGGAGTGGTTAGAGCCTGAATATTGCGAATTCTGGCTGCACTGGGACAAGCTAGGGCTTTTTGAGTATCTAAAGTGGCTACCAGATAGGTTTGTGTGTAGGAAGGTTGGAGAGGAGACTAACACATTTACTGTAATCCCCAATTGATGCAGTAACTCGAGTCTTATTTGAGTGTGCTGGAGACACTTTGGGTAAGTGCTGGCTTTGATGAGCCAGTCGTCCAAGTACAGGAGGAAATAAATGTGTTGTCTTTGTAGGCGAGCAGCGGCTACTGCTAGGCAGTTGGTGTATACTCTGGGAGCAGTGGTGACTCCAAATGGAAGCACTTTGAACTGGTAATGTTGCCCACCATCACAAATCTGAGATATTTGCGATGAGCGGGACGTATTGGATTATGGAAATATGCGTCTCAAGTCTAGAGTAGACAAAGTCGCCTTGCTGTAGACGCGGGAGCAGTTGTTGAAGTGTCACCATGTGTAAATGATCCGATTGAATTTTATGATTCAGTTCTCGGAGGTCAAGTATGGGTCAGAGAGCCATCCTTTTTGGGTATTAGAAAATGTAGGGAGTACACGCCCGACCCTGGATATTGTAGCTGTATGGGCTCTATGGCTTCCTTTAGTAAGAGACTGAATCTCTTTTTTGTGGAGGTGTAAATGCTGTGGTGACATTTTGGGTGAACGTGGAGGAATGTTTGGGGGATTGTTGGTAAGCTTCAGGTAATAACTAGACAGGATTTTTCCTAGCACCCATTTGTCTGTAGTTATTGATTGGCAAACAGAGGAATTGAGAAAGACGTCCCCGGCGACAAAAGGAATCCCTATTGGACGAGACTGTACTCCCATAGATTTTGCAACATTGGTGTCCTTTCATTTTCTATAAGAAGGTGTCTACAACAGGACCAAAGATGTTGTATGTCGAACGGTGTGTTCAGAATGGAAGCTTGGACTTCGGGTTTAAACCCGGAAATTATTAACCAGATGTGTTTTCTTAATAAAACACTGGTATTGATGTCCCTAGCTGCAGTGTCAGCGGCATCTAAAGCAAACCTAATTGACGAATCAGAGATGAGCTTCCCTTCTTGTATTATGTCTTGAGCTTTGGATTATGTTCATCTGGTAGGAATTGGAGCAATTGCTCTATTACGTCCCAGTGTGCTCTGTCGTACCTGGCTAGAAGGGCCTGGGTGTTAGCAAAACACCAGTGACTTGCTGCTTTGGTGGCTACTCTTTTCCCTTTTCTTAAATTCTTTGTCTGGAGGTGGGGCATCCCATGCCGTTTGTGAGTTTGCCCATTTACGGGCATTAGAAACCACTTAAGAATCTAATGGTAATTGGCCTTTAATGAAAGCTGGATCTGATGGTGCAGGTTTATATTTCTTATCTATTCTAGGGGTGAGAATGTGTGCATGAACCGGGTCTTTAAATACGTTGTCCACATGTCTCAACATACCTTTGAGCATGGGAAGGGTGTAGCTTGATCTTTGTGAAGTACTAAGTGTCTCAAAGAGAAATTCCTCCTCGAGGTATTCCTTATGTAAATGAACCCCATGATATTTCGAAGCCCTATTCAATAGCTCTATATAGCCTACATTATCATCTGGTGGAGAAGGCTTTGTAGGATAAAGAACAGGATCATTATCTGTGGGTGAATCAGTATTCTAATCCGTCCAGGGGGTCTGTGGGCATAGTAGCATCTCTCCCACCACCACCATCATCATCATCATCATCCTGATCATCAGGTGGTTGTGGTGAATTAGTAGGTGTCATCAGTAAATTTCTGTTTTGTGGGGAAGGAGGTGATAGGAGGAGAAGGGTTAGTACCAACAAGTTTCTTTTTAAGAGGAATGTGATAAGTGTCCTCTGGCTCTGGTTTGTGATTGAGTGGCAAATTGGTGGAAATATGTCCAGTTTTAGGGTTAATAATCTTTTTGTTTCAGGTCCGGTTTGGAAGTCGGGATGTTGAAATTTGGCTCCTGTTAAGGTAAAGGAGCATTTCTGTGTCTGGGTGCAAAGATTTTTGGCGGCGGTGTTTTCGGGGCCGAAGCTTTTGGATCTGAAAAAGAACAACCGTATCTCTACATTGCAGAGCTCCATCTGAAAACTCTTGAAGGGCATAATGGGAGAACATTACATCTCAAAACACCCTAAGAAACAAATATGCCTTTCCACCTTATTTTGGCACACAAGTTGTCTTGACTAATATTTAAATGTATATTTATAATAGTGCTAACGGTAAATGTACTGAGTAATCCAGGAAGGACTACTTTTTAAATGCATGTTACTCTAGCATGATTCAATGTTGAACAGGCTAGGCCTTCCCACTGATCAGTGCACTACTTTCATAGGGATCTGGAATCAGTCTTAGGCATCCACATTATACGGTTCTGCAAACTACATCTACTTAATCACACAAAGCAAGAGTTGCCAAAGAATATCTCCAAAAGAAAGGAGGAGACCGGCTGGAAGATGTTTATCACTTGATACAGAATATTCAATGAAGTCTACCAAGAAAAGCAAGTCACTGACAGAATCAAAACTACACATAATCTTATCACCATAAACACAATCTGTCATGAGGCAAACTTCTGCAAGACAAATAATACCACATTACAAAACCTCACCTGAACAATTGAGTGCACCCCAGCTGATTGCAACGTCTGATTGTCGTCATCTGAAGTAATAGCTACAAAACTAAATCCTCGAAATAGCTGATGCGCGTTTGCACTAGCAGGTATGCCAGGAGAGTCTGGAAAAAGTTAAGAGATCACCAATTACGGTATACAGCTAAAAAAGTGCTCCCACCCCTTATGCCTATTATCCATCAGTATTATGTAAAGCACATACATCAATTCTGCAATACAATTTGCAACTTTGGTAACTCAATTACATCACCTTCCATGTTATTCAATGTCCTTCCTGGATACATGGCGTGTGAAATTTGCCATTTCTATGCTCACTGAAACTTCAATAGTGAAGCTACATTTAGTGACAAAGGCGCAGGCATAGCCCAAATACATACCACTGCTAAACCTTCCAAGTTTCTTCTGCATTTTTGTTACTCTTACTGGGGCACTGATGGGAACTTAAGGAACTATACTAAATGATACCTGTCGAGTCACATGTACATAGCCAATATGTGGGAAAACAAAGTAATATATGAAAACGAAGGATGAATGCATTAACACCAGCATGTGCAAAGCCCAGCCGCCAGCTTCCAGGGTTGCCCCCCCTGGAGGCATGCAAGGGGGTGGTGGAGTCTAGTTCACTGTCAACAACTCAATTAAAGTGGTTTCCTATGATAACCATACCTGCCAGTAATTAATTTGGAAGCCAAATAGGTACTGCAGTGTTCAGTTTATAAATGTGTGGAAACACCCGCAATGGACCATGCGCTACCCTCCCTCCAGCCTGCCTTTGATTAGTACCCAGAGGCCCTGGGGTCATGGAAGATATTGGTCAGTTCAAAGAGGAAGGAGAGGTGGAGAAGAATCTCTCTCTCACTGGAGTCCCTGCTATATCCAGAATTAATGACTCAAGAATAACTGTGCCTACCCGGGGGATGGGGCATCTGTCGACACAGTTAAGGGCCCTCATAAGGATAGGGTGCTGCGGTGCCCCCGACTGAGACCAGGGTACCAGGAAGCAGCTGGCACTCTCCAGCAAGATTAGGGTGACAATGCCTCTACTGGGACCCAGTCTTTCAGACAAGCGCTAAAGAATTGTTCAGTTTCGTACCCTAAGCACGATACGGGACCACAACCAGATGCAGGTTATTTCTGCAGGCCTCTGTATCCTCGGCCTACCTTTCCAGACCTGCCACCACATGGTGTAGTGGTCTAATTTCTTTCTGGAGGGTGGCCACTTATTTTTCAGGAGTTGTGATGCGGGCCTCTACCTCCGTGGTGCACTCGAATGGTTTTCATAAGTTCTGGCGAAGGAGCAACACCTTGATTACCACCCCGCTGACCTTATCCTCAAACACGGAGTATAGGATGGCCTTCAATATTAGGGAAGACTTTCAACCTCCTCTGAATTCCCCAGGGGGTCATACGGTCAGAAGCCTCTCCTGTGTTCAATGTCTTAGTGGGTTTGGTGTATTTCTCAATCTTTCCCTGAGCCATGGTCGCCTGGGACTTTTCCTTCCGCATCATCCCCCTTCATATTGTCGCGAGCGCATAGTTCTTTGCTGTTGCCTCTCCAGGACAGGACAGTATTTGGGGGGGAGGGGGGGGGGGGTTGGAATGTAGGGGGTTGCCAGTCTCTCTAGGGCCACCAGGAGCCACACTGTATCGTGCCCCAGAGTGGCACTCTCTCACCCATGGTCTCTTCGGTTGGTCCCCCCCACTCGCCACAGTTCCTCACCTTCACGAGGTGCGGTAGACTTTCCCTGCAGTGTCTCCCGCGTTCCTGGTCACGCCTTTTTCCTCTGCTTGGACAGGCTCCGATCATTCGGGGAGGTGCCCCCACCCCTCTCCACGGTTCTCTCAGCTGCACTGCCATACTGGGGGAAACACAACAGGCCCCTCCCCTCATGGCCACCAGCGGGTTATTTTTCCCCTCACTTTGGACTCCAGCAGGTCTCCTTAGTATGCCGAGCTGCTCAGTGCCCCACAGTGCAGGTTTTTCACCTTGCATCTTCCCTGTGGCAGTCTTGCAGTCTCCAGCTGACAGGTTAGTCCAAACGCATCTGAGCATCAAGCGGAGGGTGCCACGGTCACCAAATTTGGGCAAGCTCAAACACCCAGATCGTGGGGAAAGCCTGGCCATATGGGGGGCACCAAATATCGCCCCCGCCAAACACATCAATGTGCATGACACTGCTCAGAGCCTTGCTCCCATTATCTTGGACTCCCAAGCCCTGCCTCTATATGGGTCCTTGATTTTTTTCTAGCATCTCATTGACTTTGGGGGCAAAGAGATGCTACCCATCAAAGAGCACGTTAATGAGGTGCTGTTGGACCTCTGGCTTAAACACTGAAATGTGCAGCCATGCCTGGCGATGGACATTACTGTTTAGGCCTCAAGCAGCTGTCTCTACAGCATTTTAAGTGCAGCGGATGTTGGTATTGGAAATGATCTCCCCTTCCGCAATTAACTCCTGCCCCCGTTTGCTGCATTGTTCTAGGAGATGTTGGATTAAGTCCTACATCTACTCCCAGTGGGCCCAGTCATACCAGGAGAGTACGCCTATGGAAATGGCAATATGCCAATGGGCAGCAGACTGCTGCAACACATTCGCCATCAGCATCAATCTTCTTACTCTCCCAGTCCGGAGGGGGCCATCTCCTGTACAGTGGGAGTTTGCACACTTTCTAGCTGTGCGCACAACTAGAAAATCGTGTGTAGCCAGCCCCTAGTGTAGGGTGGATCCGAGAGAAGGGCATGACAAATCGCACATTCACGGGCTTAAAGATGTTCCCAGAAGGCTTAAGCATGCCCTTGAGCACTGGGAGGTACTGGATGGACCGCTGTGTGCAGGAGAGGGTTTCCATGAGGAAGTCATCTTCCTCGGGCTGGACATGAATTTCAACGTTTTGGAAGATGGCCGTCCTATGCAAGACCTCGTGGTATGAGGTGGTATCATCTGGGATGAGAGCTTTGCAGGGTATAAATAAGGGTCAAGTTCAGAGTCAGCTGGAGATCTGTGTCAATCATCATAGGGATCGGTGGCCTGGGGATATGGGAGATCATAAGGTGATCCCGGGGTGTCCCCTCCTCCGGAATGTGAGGAACCCAGTGGAAAAACCAGAGGGTTCACAAGCAGCAGAAGAGAGGTAGGCACAGGGGAAGTTGGAGGAAGAGGAAGAGGAGGATGGGAAGGGGCAAGGCGCATTAGAGAGTTGCCTCTATCATGACGCCAAGGCTTCTTTGGTGTTGGTTGCACAGGAAGGTTGAGGGCCACTTCAAAAGTTAAATTCCTCTTGTGAGGAACAAAGTCTTTGGACGCCAGGGGAGGCCTGGCCAGGGTACAATAGGTGCCAAGCTAGATGTGGATGCGTTGTTGCCTGGCGTTGAGGTGTTCTAGGAGCTGTTTGAGGTTTGGCCTGTAGAGATCCTCGGGAACAGCGAAGGGTGCCACGGCAGATGTTAAACTGGCAGGTGCTGAGGAGTGCTTTGGCAGATGTCTGCTCAGAGTGTGGAGTCTTGGTTGATCTCACCACAGAGGGTGAAAGTTCCAAGTGTCTTGGCTTCGACTGAGGTCGAGAGGAAATTTGAGACAGGTGCAGTGGGGGCGGTTGATGTTGACTGGCAAGGCTTCGGCGCAATGCGTTCGGTGCTGACCAGGACTATGAGGCAGTGGCAGACAGGAGACCTTTGATAAGGCATGAGAGCTTGAAACTGGTGCCTCCATGGGGCGAGTGGTATGCAGGACAGTGGTATTCACTGTTTTAACCTTCAGCAGTTCCTCTGATTCGAAATTAGCACTTTGGGGCGAGAACATCTACACGATCTCTATGTCGGCAATGTTCCAGCAGATGTAGATCTTCATCTCCGTCTCCGAAGGGGTTGGGCGTATCCTCCTCCTCTTGATGCACCATGTAAGTCAAAGCGATGCGTCCATCGATTCCGAAGTAGTCTTATTTTGAAATGCAAAGGACACTGCACAAGTCCTCTCGATGATTGGGGGGACAAACAGAGGTTACAAACCTTGTGCAGGTCTTTCCTGGGATACTTGGGGTGGCAATTGGGACAGAAACAAAAAAAGAGTCCTTTCCATCATGTGGACATTCTCTGGTGTCGAAGTGATGGTGGTCTGGGGGGCCCGAGCCCTCTTTGGTGGAATTCGTAGACTGTGAGACGGAGTGAAAGGAGTACGTTACAGTAGGGACTGACTAGTATGCAGGATTGTAGATTAAACGGATGAGAAGCGGAACCAGAGATCCTGGCAAGAACGCCACACAGCATCGAAAAGGGGCTCACAGAGATATGCTCAGACGGTAGAGAAAAACAATCTAACAGTGGTACTGATACCCATGCACATTATGGGAGGTAGGTGAAGTTACTATACCACATGACTTAAAAATACGTCTTTAAACAAATACAAGCTGTACACACCTAAGCCCAACATTTTATGCCAGGAGTATGCACAGCAAGTGGTTCTACAGCTATGAAGGCATGAACATGTAATTTTATGAGAAGAGCTAAAAGCATACAGATCAATCAAATCATTTGTAAAGCGCACTACATACCCGTGAGGGTTTCAAGGCGCTGAAGGGGGGCGGGTGGGGGTGCTGCTGCTCCTGGTCGAAGAGCCAGGTCTAGAGCCGTCTCCTGAAGACCAGCAGGTCTTCGGTTTGTCGTAGGTTGAGGGGGAGGGTGTTCTAGGTCTTGGCGGCGTGGTGGGAGAAGGACCTGCCTCCGGAAGTGGTTCTACGGATGCGCGGGACCATGGCCAGGGCGTGGTCAGCTGAGCGGAGTTTCCTGTTGGGTACGTAGAAGGAGAGTCGACTGTTGAGATAGGCTGGGCCGGTTTTGTGGAGTGCCTTGTGTGCGTGGACCAGGAGCTTGAAGGAGATTCTTCTGTCGACGGGGAGCCAGTGCAGGTTCCTCAGGTGGGGGGTGATGTGGTCGCGGCGCGGGACATCGAGGATTAGGTGTGCAGAGGTGTTCTGGATTCTTTGCAGTCTGTCGATTAACTTGGACGAGGCTCCGGCGTGGAGGGCGTTTCCGTAGTAGAGTCTGCTGCTGACTAGGGACTGGATGACTGTTTTCCTCGTGTTTGTCTGGATCCATCTGTAAATCTTGCGGAGCATGCGGAGGGTGTTGAAGCAGGTGGAGGAGACTGCGTTGACTTGTTTGGTCATGGTGAGTTTTGAGTCGAGGATGACTCCCAGGTTGCATGCGTGGTTAGTAGGGGCCGGCGGTGTCCCCAGTGATGCGGGCCACCAGGAGTCGTCCCATGTTGAGGGGTTGGGCCAGAGGATGAGGATCTCCATCTCGTCTGAGTTCAGCTTAAGTCGGCTTTCCTCCATCCAGTCGGCGACGGCCTTCATTCCCTGGTGGAGGTAGGATTTGGCGGTGAGAGGGTCCTTGGTGAGGGAGAGATCAGCTGCGTGTCCTTGGCGTAGGAGTTTATGTTGAGGTCGTGCTGTCGGACGATGCGTGCTAGTGGTTCCATGTAGACGTTGAACAGCGTCGGGCTGAGTGGGGATCCCTGCGGGACGCCGCAGATCTCGAAGGCTTCGGATCGGAATGGGGGGAGGCGGACTCTCCGAGTTCTGCCGGTGAGGAAGGAGGTGGTCCAGTCCAAGGCCTTCTCTCGGATCCCTGCGTCATGGGGCGCGTGAGTAGTGTGCGGTGGCAGACGGTGTCGAAGAGATCCAGGAGGATGAGGGCCGCCGTCTCGCCGTTGTCTAGCAGGATCCTGATGTCGTCTATGGCGGCGATGAGGGCGGACTCGGTGCTGTGGTTGCTGCGGAATCCTGATTGGGAGGGGCCCAGGATGTTGTGGTCTTAGAGGTCACGGGTGAGTTGGATGTTAACTATCTTCTCAATGACCTTTGCTGGGAACGGAAGCAGGGAGATGGGCCGGAAGTTCTTGGATTTAAGACAAATGTATTAAATCCAACAAATTGCTCCATGTCTTAAGCCTCTTCCCAGCATTGATTCATGAAGAGTAACCTATTCAAGATCACCTTTTCACAGACATTGCCCAAGAACATGAGAAGAGGCCTCTTAAAATGTATTAATTGTAAAAGCGAACAGTTCTTGGTAGTCCTCGTAAAAATGCATGAACGCCACACAACCTAAATACATTTAAAAGCAACAGGTTAATGGTGACTGCAAATCAAAAGATACAGCAATAGGTACAGCAATGAAGCAATGTTTAGCTCTACACAATTATCCATGCTTCATCTAGGTTTCACTGTGCGCTCGACAGGCTCAGCTCTGTTTGTGCTCCCATGCACATTTCCTACACTTAGAGCGAGGACTAATTTTTTATTTTAGTTACTGAGGAAGGGCACACCCAGAGTCCATCCACATCATTTGTTAGAAGGCATGTGCCGGTCTTTTAAAATTGATTTTATTGTGCATTTACATGGTCTTTGTAATGAATTTTACTAAGTACACAATACATGTGACAAGATTACACTAATCTGAATCTTTATACCAGGTTAATTCTTGTTCTGAAACATCAGTATATTCTGTAAATAGGTTTAAGTACTTTTACTTTGTAAATGGATTTATGTAGGTCCTGTGTTACTGTTTTGTTTTCTGTACTTTATGACAGAACATGTGTATTTGGTTATGTACATTCTGTTCCACTTCAATTTAGAATTTCTATGTACAGTATTTCAAATGTCAACTTATTACATTTGAGTTAGTTGAGCCGGAACATATACTGTTAGCTGTGCTACCCAAGGCTGTCACTTATTTAACCACCTATCTGCCTGGTGCTCTTCTTCACAATGGCATTGGTTACATTCAGCAAATAAAGTAGGACTAAGATGACAGAAGCCGGAAGGACTGGAAAAAGCAGAGCCAGAGCTGCTGAAAAGGCATCTGAACTTGACAGCTAGGCTTTCTGTAAGAGCTAATGCATCTCCACATATGTTGTCCAATAAGAAAGCACTATATAAAGGACTGAATGCACTGGGAGACAGGAATATGGGATATGTTGCACTGGCGGTGATATCACCACTGTAGGTATAGTTATGTTAGAGTTCCCATAAGAAAAGCATTTTCATGCAAACTAGCAAATCAAAAGCACTATTTCTGCACCTATACTTCGTGTTTTAACCCAGTAAAAGGTTGCTGTACCACAAAGGGCAGCAACAGTTCTCCACATAGTGCAGCTCTAACTAAAACTAAAAAGGTAAATTGTATATGTGAATTGTGCTTTCATACCTTTTGGGGTTTTTGCAGTGAACTCTGGATCAAAATAAAAAGTGTCCTCGGGTCCACCAGTTGCGGGCTTAAAAGGTGGTTGAATTTCTCTTCTGTATAATTTCTAGAAAAATGCACATTAAAAGCATTTAAATAACATTATTTAATTATGTTTTAACAAATTATGTGTTAATCACAATCTAAAAAAAAAAGCAATTGGATCTTCTTACATTCCAATCTATCGTGGAGAAAAACGAATGTCGCTTAATTTCTTCTACTCCATCTGGCCCAGCACCTGTTAAAAGGAAAAAAAAAACCGAATAAATATGCATTCACTTGTACAGCGCTTTGATTTCTTCCTCTCTCCACAAGGCAACTTCAAAGTTCACGGGACTGCGCAAGCTTCTGCAGCTGAACAGCAAATATTTAGGAATCTAGTAGATTTCACAATTATTTTAGAAGGTCTTCACAAATTACTCAAAACATGTTTAATTATACTATGAAATAATCAGATGGAATCTGATGAACTAAATGCCATGCCAACATAATTAGCACTCCACACCCTACCTCCTTAGCTGATTAGATTTAATTTAAGAAGGCTCTCAGGTCGTGTAAGCAGAAAAGCTGTGATCACCCCCACACACTCCCAAAACTGAGGTCAAGATACTTAGTACACAAACTGTCCTAGATGTTACTTTCCCCCACACTCACACTTGCATAGAGGTTAGTTAAGTGCCTACCTTGCCATCTGTAGGTGGGAGTATCGGATTTGTGACATACAACATAGCTTCCAGAGATCAATGACAAATCACTACTTCGATGTTCAAACATCTTTTTAATAACATGGGAGATGGGACATAGCTCCGTCTCAAATCTACAGGTTGATAAATCTTTTTGATTTAATCAAGAGGAGTTCTTCACAAGTAATAAGTCTGCAATTGTCTTTTTGCTGGGAACAAAGTAACCCATTGTAGCACTTGATACACTCAGGGTAACGAAGAAGAGCAGTCCGAGTTCTACTCAGGAGAGATAGTGTGGGCTAGTAACCCCAGCTCGTTGGTTCGTGACAACAACTCTCAAATCTTTGTCCAATCAGTGCCTTTTCTTTTGAAAAGGAAAAGTGTAGGAAACTGGGTAATTAGTTGATGGAATTGGGATCCCTCTAAGTAATGATGCCACAATTTACTATAAGGCCCAGTTAGGAGTCAATAAATGAATACTTCGCTCAACCCTTGGAAACTTGGCACCAAGCAGTCAGGCTTAACTTAGAAGAAAACATGTGTACCGCATCAACCAACACCAAAACTTTTAATTTAAGAAACAGTAAAAAATACCACTCCAATCTAATAAAATGGTTTACATGTTAATCTTTAAAAAGACTGTTGGGACAGAAAAGTTCTCTGCATGGTAAAGATGCGTACCTCTGCCCTAAGAACCCAACTGTCCTGTCGTCTGGATCCCTAATGATATTTCTTTTGTCATAGATAAACAAAACAAGTGAGCAATGACATAGGCCTTTCTCACGGACTGGTCTTGTTAGACAGGGAATTGTACCCAAAGCTCTACTCTCAGTGGTGGAAGGCTACCGCCATGACCAGGAGTTAAGCAGCACAAGTGCGGTGGTGGCAGAATACAATGTAGTGATCAGTAGTAGTGAACAGTACCTTTTTACCCTGTCACTACATTGAGGCCTACAGGTTCACTCTTTGCAAATGTTCTGCTGCGGTGTGCTTTCCTCACCCTTGGCTTACATAAGGTAGATGTGGAGTGCTGAATAGTGGAGGAGCAGTGACTCTGCATTGGTTGTATGTTGGCCTGGGAAGGGTACAGTACAAGGATAGAGCAGTTGATGTGTCGCTAGCACATGTACTGGGTGTGTATGCCGGATAGGAATGCATTACACGAGATGTAGTGCAGTGCGTGCGCAGGGCCAGCATGTGCTGTGTACATATGTGCTTGCGTGAAGTACAATATGAAGGGTGAAGTGTAGTGCAGCGCTTGAAGTGGGTGTGTTTGTAAAAAGCACACCCTTTTTAAATATAGGAAAGCTTCAGTGCTGAACAGGCATGCCCAAGGGGATCAGGTCCCCCAGGGCCAGGAGCAGGTCAGAGAGAGTGCCCCACAAACACCCCTCTCCCAGATCAAAATGTAATTATCAAGGTTATGCAAACCCCCAAGGGCTAGGCCCTTCTCACTGAATTACTTCATAGATGCAGCTAAGTGGGAATGCGCTTTGTTCTCCGTAGAGTCCTCCCAAGGGACCAGGATGTACCTGTTCTTGGCACATTTTGCCACCACGGGCATTTTCATTAGGGTTCATGGCCTCTCAAAGGGTCTCTTGTGTGTGAGCTTGGTTTTTTTGGCTCCATGCCCCAGATCTATTCTCTTTCAGGGCATCTTGTGCGCTCTCTCGATTGTGGGGGTGTCTTGAGCAGCACCTCCCCAGCCAACAAGTAGAACACCCTCCTTGCTTCCGAGGTCCCATGGCTTTGGCAGTTTTGGAAGGCACCTGTATCACTGAAGTCAATGGTAACCTTCCTGATGGGGTCACACAGCTGCAGGACCAGTTCACAGACGTCTCATGGCACCATAGGGGGTACCCCAGCAAGGATATTTGCCTATTACTCAGGAGGGATATGTGGGACAGCACCACTAGCCCTTGAAAGACTCATCATAGTCCAGCGGGTCAGTTGGACTCAAGTCCCCCAGGCCATCCTTGCAGTGATATCAGGTGGCTTCTCCTTTCATCTCGGCATAATTTCACTGTTGTTGCTCCCAGATCAAGTGACTGTCTCTCCAATGTGCAGGAATTTCTAAGTAGGGGTGAAAGTTCTAGAAGCCAGGCACCCCTGGCCAACTTTAGAGTGCCACATAACTGCACCTCTTCCCCAATGGTCCTGCACATTATGGGTGTAGAAAAGTACCCCTTTTTGACATGGTCACCTCTACATTTTGCCTGGTATTCAATGTATTTTTAACAGAAAGTGCACTGGGTTCCTGCTATCCAGGCCCCCAGTGCCAGATCTCCTTCCTTAAAACTGTACAATTGTGCCCCCCCAATTGGCAGTACCTTCGGTACCTCTGTAATTCCCTAGTAAAAGGTACCCCAGGTACCTAGATTAGGAGTACTAAAGATAGTCCCTAAGGGCTGCAGCATGCATCATGCCACTCTAAGGGACCCCTCACGCAACTCGCCTAACTCAGGCAGGGTGCCCTATACTATATGTGCGGACGTATCTGCATGAACAGATACGCCCCTATGTTGGCCAGTTCAATTACTGCCAGTGCAAGTGACCAGGGAAGTCATTTTAAGTACATGTGCTGGACATTGGTAAAAACGAGCTCCCCAGCTAGATGATGGCTTCACTGAAATCAAAGATAATCGGTATCAAACATCTTGTATTAATGAACCAACAATTATTCCAGTGATGGATTTATTAATACATGCACCCAGAAGGAACTTTAGAGGTACCCCCTGAAAACTACTAGTGTGCTGACTGAATGGTTCTGACTAGCCTGCCAACATGGACGAGTTTGATCCGCAGGGGTGAGATACCACGCTCTCGGAAGGTCAGGAACAAAGCCTCCGCCGACAGAGGGTGTTTTACACCCCTTCCAGCAGAATAGCCAGTAAATAAGCATTCCAAGGAAGGGAGCTTCAAAGAGGCTACCACCTTTGGTATGCAAATCTGGCTTCCCTCAGAGGTGAAGGGTTGCCAACCCCCTCCTTGATCAGGGCCCGCTTGGCACCTGGACAGGCGGGAAAAATTAGTACTCAAAGTAGTCAGAGAGGAGTGTTCACCCTCAGGCTAGTTCCATTCCCAAGGTGGGTTACCTGATGTGGACACGAACATTAAAAGTCTGTCATCTTGATGATGGCAGAATTAGGAACTCTGGGACTTGGTTATGCCTACTTCCCACAGGAAGTGGTCATATAGGGGGCGTAGTAGTGATCCCAGGGGCAAGTAGCCCATTGGGTGACCCCTGGCACAAGGAAATCAGATCCAGACCACCTAAAAGGAGGACACTGAAAAGCTGCAGGAACAGAGGACCAGCGACTGACTTGGCGCAAATCCTGCCAACCTGCCTGCTGTCCCAGACAATTGTGCCCCACGGAATCGGAGAGCGCACCTTGACAAAAGTTTGACTACAGGGGCTCTCCTCATTCCAACTCCCATGGGGCAAGTAGGTTGAAAGAGCAGGGTTAATGTACCCTCTTAGTGTTGAGTGACCATAGGTCACCACACCCAGTGGATAGTCCTTGATAAGACTAGGAGCCCTCCGTTTTTAGGTCTGGGCTAGTGAAGGCTGCGCTTCTGCAGTCTCGCTCGCGAGATTTAATGACTTGGAGAAGAGGGGCTTGAACCCGCCCCTCTTCTCCCCTGTTCTCCATTGGCTGGCCTCTTGAATGCTGGCCAGCCATTGGAGAAGAGGTCAGTCATTCCGATTAGGCCCCGTCCTTTTCGGATGGGGGGCGTGTTTTTTGCAAGAAGTCTCATTCTCTCCTCCAGCCAATGGCTGGAGGAGAGAAAAGACAAACACGCCCCCGAATCCGAAAATGCCGCTGCCTTTCTCCGAGGCATTTCTGCTCTGCCTCGGAGAAAGGCGGTGGTGTCTTCCGGTGCCCTCGGCTTGTTATCTGTGGTGCAACTTTCAGGAGTAGTAGGCAGGAATCCAGAACACCACTGTCTACTCTCATTGAGTCTTTTTAAAGAAGACATTTTTTTCTTAACAAAAAAACCCCTGTTTATTTTATGGAAATCTAGCTGCTTTAAAAAAATAGGTTTTGTGTTTTTTTTTAATGAAATCAAATGGATGGTAGACTGCTGTCCCCTGCAGACCAGTCTCCCTGTGAGCAGCAGTTGCAACCCACCTGATGATTCACAATTAGGACGTCGCACAGAGACCCACTCCGATTCCTTATTTTGGCAGCCGTGAGGTAGTCGCGGTCAGGAGCTCTCATCCCTGATGGAAGTACGCGGAGTGTGAGTGCGGTTCTATGCTCACTAAACCGGGAAAATCATCTTCGGGACTTGTTCGGTTTTGGGAAAACGTCTAATCTTTTTTTGTTTCGGTCGTTTTTAATCCGCTTTGTTTATCGCGGTTCCTGTCGACGGCTGAGGAGAACTGGGAGGAGACTGGGTGGAGGCGGCAGCGCGGCTCAGCTGGAGCCGCCGCGCCGCAGCGAGAGTCGGCTTCCCGCGGGGAGGCAACGGGGAACCTTTTGTTCGTGTAATCACCCCGTCATTTTCGGAGAAATCTAAACTACGACCGTGACCACAAAGCCATTTGTGTCACCCTCCACATATGAGTGCGGTAAGGAGGAAAGGGGGAGAATTGCAGGAGGCGTGCGACGAAAAATCTAAATGAGCATTCTGTGTAACTAGAGGGGAAAAGTGGAAGCAGAGTAGTCCTTTAAGACCAGAGGAGAGATTAAATATATATACTTTACAGAGCAGGGGGGTCTGGGGGAAAGGTGAATTGCAGAGCTCATTAAGTAACAAGCATTTACAATGCAACGGTCTCGGCATTGTTAAAGTTAGAGCTATTGGCATTGCTCATGACAATGCCGTTTCTTTAAATGTTTTAAAAACAAAAACATAAACAAAAATAATGTTATGAGCAATGCCAATAGCTCTAACTTTAACAATGCCGAGACCATTGCATTGTAAATGCTTGTTCTATTTGGTCCTGATGAATGTCACGTACCTTTTTGGACAACTAGCAGAAACATGTCGACCACTAACACAGCGGCGATGGGATAATTAAGGTCCGTATTCACCGCACTTACGTTTTTATTTCCATCTAGTCACCACATTAGAATAAAAAGTTGTCAGGTGCACTATTATGGCTTTTTAAACTCACATTACCCTCCGGGCCCCCACTTAGTTTAGAAGTGCATCCCTATCTTTAGGTGTATGCCCGCCATCCACCAAACGTGGTTTTTGGAGGGCGAGGACTGGAAGATGATGAAGCATGACACCAGGTGGTGTGTGATGCCAGTCCGTCACTTTTTGTAATGTGCCCACTTTAGCACTTTTCACTTCACATATACTCGGTCATATTCTAGAAGCGGTCTTCACTGTGTTATACATGTTAGTTTGGAGGCTGGCCGTCTTCTAGTGCCCTACTGCCTCTGGTTCCTTCCTCAGGCCTTTACCGGAGGTCTCTAGTGGTCATATATTGACCAGTGTTCCCAATTTGCCATGGTAGACATCAATTCTCTTTCATCGTAACAATTGAAAATATTTGATGTATCCTTAAAACATTGTAGCCACTCTTACAATTAATCGACAATGAAGTTGAAAATACAAAATGAATACTTCTTTTGCTCTTTCCTTACCAGATCAACTCAATACACTCTTGAATATATTAAAGTATGTGTCACTTTGATATAATAAAAGTATTAAATCAGATGATGGCCCAATCTAAACACAGAACTACAAAATGAACTCAGCCTGTGAAATGTAGACTTTTACAGGTGAAAAATTAAGTTATGATAATCAAGGTACTAAGCCTACTTCTGCAAGCCCTATGCTAATGCTAGACACAAAGATAATCCTTTCAGAATGAAAATCAGCTGTATGCCTTTCCATTCACACTTGTTGGGCTTGTCTTGACTTTGTACAAAGCACGGAGACAGATTCACTAATTGGATCTAAGAACACTTGTGTGAAAACCCTAGAACAGGTAATTTAGATCTCTATATAATCGCCATTGAAATCAGAACCGCATTCATGCCCATAAAAATGTTGCACTTGCGGCTTTCCTAAATGCTCCATACCAGGTGTTATCAAATGTATATTTTTTTTAATTTCCTTGTATCCTTTTAATGCAATTTCATAACTTGTTATTCCCCTTTTCTTTCTCCCAATTATTTATTCATATATATTCACATAATCACTTTGCAACTGCATGGTGCTTTATCATGGATATTGTCCTAGTCCATATTGCTCTTTTGCACTATAAATTATAGCCCTACATAAGTTACAATGATATTCTTAATACTAGGTGACTATTTATTCTGCATTCCATGTTGATCTTTGATAGCCTATTATCAACTTGATTTACTTCAGTGAATTTTATGGGCAGTGTTTCTCTGGCATGAAATGTATTTTAACAAATCCAGATGAATTACAAAAATAAATAACAGTCTTTTGATGGCAACCCATCCTGAATAGCAGTGTTCTTGGCTACTGTTGGCCAACGAGCATAAATCCCAGTCACCAGTAAGGTCTGGTGCAGCCTGAGGGTATAGGTACTTCTCGCATAACAAATGAAAATCCTCATGGCATGCAGACAGTACTAAGGCACAGGTCTCTAAACTTTGGTACATTTTAAGTACATTGTTTTATGAGGCACTTTAAATCTATTCAGTTCTCCTGCAAGACATGTGTACCAATTAGATCACCAGCAGGCCTCAAATCTGCCAGTGACTTAAATCCAATTTACCCAAAAACTGATAACAAGACTGACAAAACGACCCATCCCATTAAGTTAAATTCTTGCTCCTGACATATGCAGTGACTGAAGATCACTGGTTTGAATCTGAGCTAGGCAAACTAAGGCTTTCATTTTTCCTAGATCAGTTCATTTAGTACTATTAAATAGGTTATTAGAAGACCTGTTAGTTACAGCACTTGGAGAAGGCTAAACTTTGGTTTGAAACGCTGCTCTATAAAGTAATTATTACTCAGTATTTCATTTTCCATGTCATTCAGTATCAGAATTTTTATCTCACTACCACTCTCCAATGTAGACGCAAACTTTAAAACTTTGCTATACATGAAGAGACAAATACCCAAATGGAGGAGATTTACTTATCTAATGAAAGTGCACTAGTCCTGATATCCTAAGACCTCAATTGGCGAATGACCATATCCATCATGACTACTAACCAGTAAGCAATGACAACCTCAAGATCGTAAGAAAGAGACTCTGGGGATAGTGGAAAAAAAGTGTTACACCATTTTGTCTCTACATTTGCCACATGCATAAAATGTGATATAAGTTTGGAGACAGTGGCGTTTTCGATAACATTATAATCTTTTACATTTCAGTGAGATGCCAGCGCTGCTTCTGAACTAGAACGACATGTTTCAATCTGATGATTTTGTTCGACCGGGGGGGGGGGGGGGGGGGGGGGGGGGTGTCTTTGGGAGAGGTTAGAGTGTGCGGTGATGACCATGTAGCTGCTCTGCAGATATCTAAGGGAATGTTCCCTAAAAATGCCCTGGAAGCCCCTATCTTATGTGTAGAGTGGGCTTTAGGGGGAACAGATAGCGTTTGTTTTACTTTGTGGTAGCAAATCTGAATGCATTTGACAATCCACCTAGCTATCCCTGATTTGGAGATGGGGTTGCATTTGTGTGGTGGTGAGAAAGACACAAACAGTTGTTTGATCTTACGAAATGGTTGTGTTCTCTCGCTGTAGTAGAGCAAGGCTCGTTTGACATCTAATGTGTGGAGAGCTCTTTCTGCAACGGTCTGTGGTTGCGAGAAGAAAACTGGTAGTTCCACAGATTGGTTTAGGTGAAAAGGAGAAATGACTTTAGGGAGGAATTTTGGATTAGTACGGAGAACAACCTTGTTATGGTGCATTTGGAGAAAAGGTTCTTGAATGGTAAGTGCTTGTATCTCACTGACCCTTCTGAGGTAAGTGATGGCTACAAGAAAGGCAGTTTTCCATGTTAGGAATTGAAGTTCACATCTATGTAGAGGTTCAAAGGGAGGCCCCATTAGTCTGGTGAGAACGATGTTTAGGTTCCACACAGGTGAGGGTGGCACTCTGGGGGGGAATTATTCTTTTGAGGCCTTCCATAAAGGCTTTTATGGCAGGTACTCTAAAGAGTGATAGACGTTGCCTGTTTGGTAGATAAGCTGCTATGGCTGCAAGGTGCAGTCTAATAGACGTGTAGGCTAGATTGCATCTTTGTAGGTGTAGTAAATAGCCTATGAGGTGTTGAATGGACACATCTAGGGGATTGAAGTTATTGTTGTGACAATAGACCACAAAACGTTTCCACTTGGCTGCGTAGAAAGCTCTAGTGGTGGGTTGCCTAGCTTCTCTAATGAGGTTCATGCAGTCAGGGGGAAGATTTAGATAACCAAATTCTAGGATTTCAGGAGCCAGATCGCAAGGTTGAGCTGAGCTGGGTCCGGGTGCCTGATCTCTCCATGGTTCTGGGTTAAGAGGCGTGGAGAGAGGTGTAGCTTTTGGTACGATACTACAGATAGTTCCAGCAGTGTGGTGTACCACGGTTGTCTGGCCCAAGTTGGAGCTACTAGTATGAGTGAGGGAGTGCTGTTGTAGTTTGCGCACCACTAATGGAATGAGTGGGAGAGGCGGAAATGCATACGCACATTTGCCTGACCAATTCATCCATATCGCATTGCCTTTGGATAATGGGTGTGGATATCTGGCGGCGAAGCTTGGGCATTTGGAGTTTTCGTGGGTGGCGAAGAGGTCTATCTGTGGATGCCCCCATATTTGAAAGTACGGGTGAAGAACTTGTGGATGGAGTTCCCACTCGTGAATTTGTCGTCTTTGTCTGCTCTGCAGATCTGCCATAGTGTTTGACTCCTGGGACATGTTGGGCTAGGAGAAAGATTTTTTTGGGGTATGGCCCATCTCCATATGCTCTGTGCAAGCTGAGAGAGCTGCGAAGTGTGTGTGCCGCCTTGTTTCTGTATATAGTACATGGCTGTCATGTTGTCGGTGCGGACTAAGACGGCCTTGCCTGAGACGTGAGTTTGAAAGGCTTTTAGCGCTAAGAATATGGCTAGTAACTCCAGATAGTTGATGTGGATTAACTTTTGTTGAGGTGTCCATCTGCCCTGCATGGTGCGATGTAATAGGTGAGCTCCCCAGCCGGAGAGCGATGCGTCTGCTGTCAGTACTATCTGAGGAACCGGGTCCAGGAACGGTCGCCCTTTGGAAGGGTTTGTGGTGGTCCACCACTGCAGAGAGCGATGGGCCCGACCGTCTACCAACACCAGATCTGTCAATTGACACTGGGCCTGGTTCTTTTGAGGCCTTCCATAAAGGCTTTTATGGCAGGTACTCTAAAGAGTGATAGACGTTGCCTGTTTGGTAGATAAGCTGCTATGGCTGCAAGGTGCAGTCTAATAGACGTGTAGGCTAGATTGCATCTTTGTAGGTGTAGTAAATAGCCTATGAGGTGTTGAATGGACACATCTAGGGGATTGAAGTTATTGTTGTGACAATAGACCACAAAACGTTTCCACTTGGCTGCGTAGAAAGCTCTAGTGGTGGGTTGCCTAGCTTCTCTAATGAGGTTCATGCAGTCAGGGGGAAGATTTAGATAACCAAATTCTAGGATTTCAGGAGCCAGATCGCAAGGTTGAGCTGAGCTGGGTCCGGGTGCCTGATCTCTCCATGGTTCTGGGTTAAGAGGCGTGGAGAGAGGTGTAGCTTTTGGTACGATACTACAGATAGTTCCAGCAGTGTGGTGTACCACGGTTGTCTGGCCCAAGTTGGAGCTACTAGTATGAGTGAGGGAGTGCTGTTGTAGTTTGCGCACCACTAATGGAATGAGTGGGAGAGGCGGAAATGCATACGCACATTTGCCTGACCAATTCATCCATATCGCATTGCCTTTGGATAATGGGTGTGGATATCTGGCGGCGAAGCTTGGGCATTTGGAGTTTTCGTGGGTGGCGAAGAGGTCTATCTGTGGATGCCCCCATATTTGAAAGTACGGGTGAAGAACTTGTGGATGGAGTTCCCACTCGTGAATTTGTCGTCTTTGTCTGCTCTGCAGATCTGCCATAGTGTTTGACTCCTGGGACATGTTGGGCTAGGAGAAAGATTTTTTTGGGGTATGGCCCATCTCCATATGCTCTGTGCAAGCTGAGAGAGCTGCGAAGTGTGTGTGCCGCCTTGTTTCTGTATATAGTACATGGCTGTCATGTTGTCGGTGCGGACTAAGACGGCCTTGCCTGAGACGTGAGTTTGAAAGGCTTTTAGCGCTAAGAATATGGCTAGTAACTCCAGATAGTTGATGTGGATTAACTTTTGTTGAGGTGTCCATCTGCCCTGCATGGTGCGATGTAATAGGTGAGCTCCCCAGCCGGAGAGCGATGCGTCTGCTGTCAGTACTATCTGAGGAACCGGGTCCAGGAACGGTCGCCCTTTGGAAGGGTTTGTGGTGGTCCACCACTGCAGAGAGCGATGGGCCCGACCGTCTACCAACACCAGATCTGTCAATTGACACTGGGCCTGGTTCCGTTGGCGCGCTAAGCACTCTTGGAGGACGCATCTGGAGTCTTGCGTGGGGTACTATGAATATGCAAGAGTCCATCATTCCCATTAGTTGCATGAACACTCGAGCTGGAAGTGTGTTCTGGCTGAAATTTGGCACGGAGAGCCTGAATGATTGCTATCCTGGCCGGACAGGGGTAGGCTTGCGCTTTTGCAGTGTCTATGGTGGCACCGAGGTATATCTTTACGTGGGATGGTTGCAGATGGGACTGCATGTGATTTATTGTGAAGCCCAGGTCGTGAAGTAATTGGATAGTGGCTTGGGTGTGTTGTACATATTTGTTGTATGAGCTGGCTTTTATGAGCCAGTCGTCTAGGTATGGGAAGACATGAATGTGTTGCCGTCGCAGGTGTGCTGCCACTACAGCTAGGAACTTGGTAAACACCCGTGGTGCTGTGGTGACTCTGAAGGGGAGCACTTTGAATTGATAGTGTTGGCCACCTACCACAAATCTGAGAAAAATACTGTGAGCGTTATGAACAGGAATGTGAAAGTAGGCGTCTTTGAGGTCTAAAGTGGCCAGGAAGTCGTTTTGGGAGAGCAGTGGAAGTACCTGCTGGAGTGTGACCATGTGGAAATGGTCTGAGTGTATATATTAAGGGGTCTGAGGTCTAGGATGGGCCTTAGAGTGTCGTCCCTTTTTGGTATGAGAAAATATAAGGAGTAAACTCCGATATTTTGTTGATTGGTAGGCACTGGTTCTATTGCACCCTTTTGTAGGAGGGAGATTACCTCCTGCTTTAGTAATGTTAAATGTTCTAGTGACATCGGGCGTTGTTTGGGTGGAATGTTTGGGGGGGGGGGGGGGGGTAGATGTTAGTTCAAGGCAGTAGCCTGACCAAATTATTTGTGTTACCCATTTGTCTGAGGTGATGGTAGTCCAGACAGGAAGGAAATTGTGGAGTCTGCCCCCGACAGGAGTGGGATGGTCTAGGGGGAGTGGAGGGAAGTCATTGGGAAGGGGTGGAGGCAGAGCGGGAGGGGTTTGTCTTGCCTTTATTATTGTTGCCTCTGTAGCCGCCTCTTTGGTAACCCCTTGTAAAGGTGGATTGGGTAGGGGCTTTAGGAAGTGGAAGCGGTCTCAGAGGAGTAGCCTCTGGATGTGCTTCGAAAGGAAGAGCGGCGAAAAGAGCGCCTGGGAGGGTGTGATTGTAAGGCTCCCATAGACTTTGCCGTATCGGTGTCTTTCTTCATTTTTTCCAGGGCCTCATCTACTTTTGGGCCAAACAGATGTTCCTGGTCAAAAGGGTGGTTCAGGATGGAAGCTTGCACCTCTGGTTTGAAACCTGAAATCCTTAGCCAGGCATGGCGACGGAGGAGGACGCTGGTGTTAACTGCCCTAGAGGCGGTGTCAGCTGCATCTAGGGCACTGCGGATGGAGGTATTGGTAATGGTTTTGCCCTCCTGAATTAACTCATTGGCTCTATTTTTATATTTGTCAGGTAGGTGTTGCTTTATGGCTTCTAGTTCGTCATAATGTGCCCTGTCATATCTTGCCAGAAGTGCTTGTGTATTTGCGATGCGCCATATGTTGGCAGCCTGGGATGCAGTGTGCTTGCCCGATGCGTCCAAGAGTTTGACTCTATCAGGTGGTGGTGCCTCGCCGGATGCTTGGGAGTTTGCTCACTTTTGTGCTGTAGACACTACTAGAGAATCTAGTGGTGCTGGCCCTCTGATGTAGGGCGGATCTGTAGGGGCGGCTTTATATTATTGGTCTATGCGAGGGTTGATGACCCTGGATCTGACTGGATCTTTAAAGACCTCCGGCGCGTGCTTGATAACTCCTTTGAGCATGGGCAGGATGGAGGTGGCCCTGTGTGTCGTGTCGAACGTATCAAGGAGGAAGTCCTCCTCCACGGGGTCGGTATGGAGATCCACACCATGGTAGTGTGCAGCCCTCTGGAGTAGGTGGTTGAACCCCAATGAGTCTTCTGGTGGGGATGAACTCGAAGGGTAGAGATCATCCAGCGGGACGTTAGGAATGTCAGGAATGTTATTGTCGTCCCATGGGTCTGGGGAGCCTGTAGGAGTGGGGTCCCCTGTAGGTTGGTCATGGGGCTGGTCCCCTATGTCATCATAGACATCATCATTGTCATCATTCGGAGAGGGTGTGGGGGAATGATGAGGTGGGGGGGGGGGGAAAGGAGGAGGGGGAGAAGGAGGAGGGGGAGAAGGAGGAGGTGGAGGAGGTGGAGGAGGGGGAGGTGGAGGGGCGAAGATATTCTCAAAGGGGAGGGAGCAAAGTCTTTCCTCTTTGGAGGTGGAGGTGGAGCTGGGGCAGGCTTGTCCAGCTGTCTTTTTGATGCTGAGCATCAAATGTCCAGTCTTAGGGTCCTTGACCAGTCTTTTTTGCAATGGATCAGGCGTAAAAAGTTCTTCAGAGAGTGGCCTGTCTGTCGGCGCCGAAGGCATAGGGGCCGTAGGTTTTTTTGTTTTAGAGTCTGCATTAGTCCGCTGTTTTGAACTATGCGGCTTTGAAAGGGCTGGTTGGTTACTCGGCTCCGAGATGGTTTTCGGCTTCGAGATATGGGTGTCGGTGGCCTTGTGTTTTTTGCTCGGTTCTGGGGACGGTGTCGGTACCAAGGAGCTGGTGCTGGTTTTCGGCGCAGAGTGCTTCGGTATGGAGTTCGGTGCCGAGGATGAGGCAATTTTCTTTTTCGGCGTCGGTGCGGAGGAGCGTTTCTCGGCACCAACGTTGGGCTGGCTCAAGCCCGAGCCACCAGAAGGCTTAATAGGCTTCTTTACCGGACCGAAGGTGCAGTGTGGGAAGCAGTGTTCTTGGTCGTGCCTAGGCTCGGAGGCGAAGGCGTGACTGAAGCCTTTTTGGATGCCACGGAGGGTGTGGGGTGAGCGTGGATTTCGGTACTCACGACGCTCTGTGCCGGAGTGATGTCCTCCACATCTGAATCGTCGGGTCGGAGGCGCTGACGAGGCCCTCATCGGTGTGTTTTTCTGGAGCGTCAACGCCTTCTCCGAAGGTGTCATCTGGGATCGCCGTCGACGAGTGTGCCATAGTTCTTCGTGCCCTTCGGTCTCGAATGGTTTTCTTGGACCTGAAGGATTTGCACGCCGGACAGTCTCGAGCCTCGTGTTCAGGGGGGGAAGCAGAGATTGCATACTTCGTGGAGATCGGTGTGGGGGAATTTGGACCCACATCGAGGGCACTTCTTGAAGGGAGTCCTTTCCAATAGCCAGGACCAGAGCTTGGGTAGGCCTGAAGGCCGTCGTCGACGACTGGAATCAAAGGTCTTGATCGATGAGAGCCACGTCGAGTGTGGAGATCACGATCGAAAACAATACCTCGAAAAAGGGGGGAGGATTGCGCGTCGATCGGAGAACTGGAAACTGTTCGAACCGGAGCGCGAAGATCACATCTGAGCCCGATGGCGGAAAAAAAACAATCTGAGGATGGAGCCGAAGCCCATGCGCACTACGATCCAAAGGAGGAGTCACAGACCTCATGACTTCCAAAGACTTTCCAAGAAGAAAAAGGACTGCTTCTGATGAAGTCTTCTAACCACAAATTCTTCACTTTTAGACACCACAACACTACCCTCCCTAAAGTGGAGCATCTGAGGAGCGGACTCCGATTAGGAAGTCTTGCAGAACTGAGTGGGGGGAAAAATCCCTCCCATCAGACATCCTGCCCAAGCAGTACCGTTTTGTTAACATATGCACAGACTACTGCACAGCAGCCTGTCAGATATTGAGAACCTGTACTCCCACTTGCTAATGCTGCCTTAATGACCTTGGCCCAGGTGGTACAAGCCCGCAGGCCTTAACCACTGGTGCCTTCTTTTTGGGATGGAAGTGTCCCCCTTGTGGGCAGACTTATCCTGTGCTCTCTTGGAGTGAAGGCCAGTTCGGCAGGAGTCTCCTGCTGTATCTGTGTTTAGATCAGAGGGGCACTTTGGTCTTATGTTGGGCTGCTGCAGTCTTTAAAGATTGAAAAGACTTTGAGTTTGCATTCAGACCCTTTCGGCTCAGTCCCCTATTGCCCCTACTGTACTACAAGTTTCCATCCTTCTACAACTGTTTCTTCGGTGCCTTCCCTTCTCAGTGTCCATTGCTCTGGTGTCTGAATCCTGCTGTTGTGCCATTTCTGCATCCTTATCGCTATATGCCTCCTTTCCTCTGGGGTCTATTTCTGCACCTTTGCCATGGCATAGTGCCCCTACTCCATTTTTCTCTGACCTGAAGTCTTTGGCAGGAATTCAGCGCAGGCGTCCCTATCCTCTGACATGTGGGACCTGGACTGACAGGTTGCAGATTTGACTATTCTGTCCAATCTTGAGGTGGCATTTAGAGTAACACTGAAATTATTGTGCTCCATGCCCTAACTGCATTCTTCAGTTCACATGGTCGAGGACCTTGTGGTCCACTAGGGTTGAAATCTCAGATCTTTGGTGTAGACTGGTGACGCTCTTTGGAGCTCCCTTCGATGGTTCTTCAGTTTTCCTCAAAAAGATAGTCTCCTGTCTGCTCAGAAGCTACCCTCACTGCATCAAGATCCATTGGCAGAAAAAAAGAATCTGAAGATGGTGCTCACACAATGGAAATCCCAGGGCATAAGCATGATGTCATCAAAAAGGGGCATACCACCAAATATTTGACGACGACGCCCACTCAAAAAGGAAGAACACAGACAATTCCAGGCACAACCACTAGATGATACAACAATACACAGCATGTGAATCCATGAATTCGTGAAGTCATGAATTCGTGAAGCCAAAGACGTGAAGTCGAGCATGGCGTCTAATGAGGACACTTGAATTTATGCAGGGCCAGCTTTAGGACAGTGCAACCGGTGCAGTTGATAGGAAATAACTCTGCAGAAGGTGCTTTTAAATTGATACATTCCTTATGTGTCCAGCAGGTTTCAGGCAACAATAAAAATGTAAAGAGAATGCGAGTTATTATTGTTCCAGCTGAAGAGAGCTTGAAGTTGTGTCTAGTGGCAGCTTTGACTCATCATAAGGTAGCACGGAGGGTCAGTATGCCTGCTGCACAGAAGGTTTACCATGCAGATCACAGAACGGTATTTATGTGGATAGTTCAGTGGGTTACTGTTTTTGTCAGAGATACAATATTAGCATTGGCCTATGAATTGTCAAAGAGCAGCACGCAAACTGCATTGTAAAGGTTAGGAAGTTATGCCCCCTCCAGTCTTTCAATATCCTAATGCTGCTAAGAAAATAAATAAAAAGTGGTTGGTTTGGATAGAAATACATTCTCATTAGTAAAGCCAATTACAACCACTGCGGTATGGTTTAAATCCTAAGTTTGTGCTTCTTCAGACTAAACACTTCAAATATAATGCCTACTAGTATGGATTACGCTATTCCTACACCTTCTAGTCCTCATGGTCTTATGTTACATTTCCTATAGACTGATCTACACACATTTCATTGTCTGTCTAGTTTGTGTGTAATGTAAAGTGCCCAGTCACCATATACCGGTATGATTAGCGCTATAACACAAACTAACTGCATTTGCAAGAGGGGCAACGGAGAGATCAGGGGCATTGTTGGATTGTAGTAGTGAGGGAATCTGTGAGAAGGAGGTCATTGGGGGAAGGGCGAAAAAGATTGTCACACTGACCGGCACCAGCACTGAAGCTGACCCTGAATTTATGTCCCATGCTCCAGTATCAACTGCCTCTAGCGCACACCGAATAGTGATGTAGGAGACTATCTTACCTTCACGAACAAGTTCATGGCTCCAGCTTCTTATAATCGGTCTGGGAGGTGCAGGAGAAGCTCCTCCATCTTGTCACAGTGGGCTTGGTCATATCTGGACAACAGTACAACAGAGTTGGTGATTCTCCAATCAGTCAGCGATTGGGAAGCGGCTTGCATGCCAGCCGCGCCAATCTTTCAGCTCTCATCTGGTGATGAGTCGCCAGTGCCTGGGCATTTACACACTGAATGGACCACTAACGAGTCCAGTGGGATTGGTCCAGGATGGAGGGGGGGGTGGTTGTATTTATATACACACACTTTAAAAAATATATTTAAAATAAATGGTCTCTCGTTGGGACTATCCTTGCCTTCACAGGCTCGTTGAAGGTCTCAAGAGCGGTTAGAAGCATGCCTTTTAACATGGGGTGGAACTGTACCAAATGTGGAGTTGAGGACAGTGTTTCAATAAGGAAGTCCTAATCCTCCTGGACCTTATGCAGCTTTACTTTATGGGAAGAGAAAACCGTGTGGAGGAATGGGATGATTTGGCATGACAGAGGTCTGGGTCTGTATCCACAGTTGGGTAGATGTCCTTGTCGCCCCACGGATAGTTCCTAGGCTTGGGCTCGAATGACACCTCATTGGGATCTAACGGGAACAAGGGGTTTCTCTCCCATATGAAAAATGCTGGGAACCCTCTGGTGGATGAGGCGGAGGAGGTCCCTTTGTAGTGTAGTTCCTATTTCCCTTATAGGCTCTGTGCATTGGAATAATATACACTATAGTTTTGCATAGGACTAAGATCAGTATGCTCCATCGAGTATATTAAACTTAATTACTTGAGTGTGCCAGCTAACTCAGAGGTCACTAGAAACTTCTCGAATGAACAAGAAGGGATTAGTTTCGGACAACCGCATAAACATGACAACTTTGTTTCCCTTAGAATCGGAACGCGTCTCAGAATCGTGGAAACAATAGATCAGTGTCACTCAGTCAATCGTGCATGCTTAGTTTCTTCAGAGTTACACAGAAATAGATAGACGGGTGTTTCAATAAAAGGGTTTATTGGATAGTCTTGTTTCTTGTGTAAGAGATATGAGCTGTTACAATCATTAGACAGTAAGCAAGATATAATACGCACAGCATAAGCAGTAAGAAGAAAATACTGCAATAGCATTGTCTTTTAGCTATGACATAATCATATATACATACATAAATAACACGCTAAAAAGTGAATACTCGTCTGATGCGTCTAAATAGTTCTAACCCAGTGTACCTAACCTAAGTGTAGTACGAGGTAAGAAGTAGGTGCTGTTTTCAATAGTATGTTATATACTAGATTTAGTATGTCAAGAGTCCCTCTAGGTTCTAGTCAGCTCCATACCTTTAGAATGAGAGAGGTGGTAATCTCTTTCCAGGTCTCAAACTCTAACACCCCGCGAAGGGAGTCCGAACACTGGAAGCTGGATTCTCTGCAAGCAGGGATGACAGCGTCTGGTCAGTGCATCAGGCCGAGATATGGTCTCTTCCGAACTTGCCGTGGCGAACCGTGCAGTCAAGTCGTGCCGTGGTTTGCCATGGTAAGGGAAGGTATTTTTATACCGGGAAGGTGCTTAGGAATGCGAGCATTGACGTAAAGTCGGGCAGAGGAAGACGTCATGGATGAACCCTTACGGAATAGTAGTTCATGCAGAAAAGATGAGATCTTGGAAAAGTCAATCCTAGCTAGGGAAAGTCCCGTTCGGCTTAATGGTCTGGTTTCTAAGAACTCGTTGTGATGTGGGATGGACGGATGTAGGTGACCATGCCTGTATTTGGATTGCATGGCTAATGCCTAAATAAGGACTGGGATTCGATGCCTAAATAAGGGCAATGCAAATTGTGCCTATATAAGGACATGATTCAGGGAAGCCTATATACGGGTATCTAAATCGAAACCCCTTTGGTAGTGAAAGTGCGGAAAGGAAGAGGGGAGAGGAAGATGGACGAGATGGTCAACTAGACAGAAGTGGTAGAGGACTAGAGCCCTTGTCCTGGTGCTTTCTGACCTTGGCTGGGGGGTGAGGCTCCCTGGCAAGGTCTTCCTTGAATGTGAGTTTCCTCTTGTGAGGGACAGTGTCCTGAACCTTTGAAGGAGGTTTGGTGACAATCCTGCCAGTGTGAGGGTGAATGAAGATCCGCTTTTGCTGTGCATGGAGCTCCTCTTGAAGATGTTGCAAGATGGGCAGCACCAGTTCCTTGTATCCATAGAAGGGAGGGTTCTTTGTGTGCCGGACGCTTCAGTGCAAAACGTCATTTGGGCTACTGGCGCTGAAGGAGTTTTTGCTGCCAATGGGGTTTTGAAGCCAAAGAAGGCTTTGATGGCTCCTTCGGAGTTGAAGGTGTTGGAGGTGCCGGACAGCAGGACTTGTACAGCTGTTTCAGCACCCGTGGATGGCTCGGAGTTAGATCTGAGACCATACAATGGTGCCGACCAGTGGCGGACCGGAAATCTGATGCTGGGCTTTGGAGTTCAAGTCCCAACCCCCTCAGGGATGGTGCTTGACCGGTCGCTGGTGTCGGGTAGGTAGTAGAGAAGTGATGTCCTACTCACAGTTGTGATTGCACCTCCTGGATCTGCAGCTCCTCTGTCTCCAATTCAGAGTGCTGGGTGCTAAATTGAGGGCCTACTCACCTCAAGGCTCGTCTCAAGTTACCCTCTTGACGTCGCAATCCCCGAAAAGGTTGTGGTGTCTTCTTCCTGCCCCTGCTTCATGCTGCATCAAGCAAAGCGTACTTTGCACAACACTACTGACAGAACTGGAAGGGAGTTCTTTCCATTAAGTAGTCTGCATTCTCGAGGAGGAAGACTAAGTTGAAGGTCCCGGGAGAGGCACGGGCCAGAAACGTGTTGTAAGGAACCCGGTCAACAACCCAGACAAAGATTGTGAGGACAAGGAAAGGAACTGAAATTGCGGACTGTTTTCACCAACTGGAATGGTGGAACCAAAGAAACATTCAACAAACACCACGAGGCATTGACCTGGAGATCAGTGGATACATGTCCAAACCAGACAGCAAAACAAAACCATCTTAACAATGGAGCCAATGCCCATTACCAGTCAAGTCACTGTACCTCGTGATCCGAAAGACCTCTTAGAAGAAAAACAAGTTGCACATGTCTGAGAACAACACTAGAGGGCAGGAGTATTTAGGGCATGTGTATCTACAGCTACACATGCCACAAATATGCATCATGCAACTTAGAAGATTAGCCACACTAGAAATGTTATGTCACCAGAGAGAACTGCATCTTAATTCTGTGGGGTCTGCTATGGGATGCAGGTTTCTGATACCAGTTGCTGCCAGTGCCTAGAGTTCTGAAGAACATCTGACATACTTGGGGCAAAATAGTGTGCTATGCAAATGACACTCAGCTACTCTTCCCATTTAAGAAAGATGAGACATTGGCTTAAGAGGCCATCAAATCATGTGTATCTGCGGTCTTTTAGTGAATAGGTTTTAACCAATTCAAATGTAACCCCGATAAGACAGAGGTTCTCAGCTTTGGTTATAATTTTACTCTGAACTTACAAGCTCACTGGCTGGATGAGACTTCACCAACTAATGTCCGAGTAATAAAATGAAAATTGGGCGTTAAGACTGACAAACAGCTGACCCTTCAAACCCAATTAACAAGGTTGTTGCCACTGGTTTCGGTTTCATGCCCATGGGTAAAAGATTCTTAAAATTCCTTTCTCTACCCGCTAGGAGTACCATTCTCCTTGCCCGATAGTGTTCAGCTTAGATTAGGCCAATGCTCTATATGCAGGACTTCCACAATGCCTGCTGCAGAAATTGCAAACTGTCTAGAATGCAGCAGCTTGCCTGGGACTCCATCTACATAGATAAGTGTCGATGATGACCCATTTGAATAACTTACACTGCTTACCTGTTAAACAAGCATTTGCAATGCAATAGGTCTCACATTATTAAAGTTTGAGATATTGTCATTGCTAATAATAATGCAACACCAATACCTATTGTATTGCATTTTTGCCCCCGCCCCTACCATAATGCAGCGCCTGCCGACACACATGTCTGCGCGCCAAATTCACACGGATCTCCACCAATCCCAGGCACCCCCATGTCCCCACCTTCAAACACACACAAAAACACACACGTCTCCAGCATTCCATGCGCCCAGCCCGCCACTGATGTGAGCCAACACTTCAGCCAGGCTCCATTAGCGACTGATATCTGATCTTGTTTGCTTACTGACAAACATATTTAACATACTCAAAAACACGTAACAATTGTTGTAAAACTCATTTTGTGAGCATTTTTGCTGTACCCTACACCGTAATAGGAAGAGAAAGCAGAACAGCGCGTGCTTGTGTAATGACTTAATACAAGTATTTATCTAAGCAGCCTCTTCTTACGCAAGGTGACCTCTGGGAGACGATTACTTCTACTGTGTGGCTAGTGTGGGCGTTTATTGATGATCCCTAATGAAGTATAATGTTAACAGTCTCAGCAAAGCTAATCCCACCCATCACTGCACGCAGTGTATTGATGATAATAACATAATATATAGTACCAAACGTAAAACGCGTAACATCGAAGAGGCGGACTGAATGAAAGTCAGGTTGGGCTGGGGCAGTGTCAGTGACGTATGTCAGGAGAGCTGGAGATGCGACTGACTGTGGCCACCCCCAGCTGTCATTCAGTGGCAGCAGCCTGGCTTGAATTCTGTAGATTTCCCCAACAGGCCGATCGAGCCTCTGCAATCTTGCATTTCCAGCCTAAGGTTTGGTGAGTGTGGAACGGTCTGTGGCTTACACATGTAGGTATGTGTGCTCTGAGTCAGTGAACTGGTAGCGTGGAGAGGTAAGTGCATGCGATGAAACTAAGCCACCCAAGAAGGAGAAATGAAAAAGCATCTGGACCACAGGGAGGGACAGGACGTAACTCTTCAAGGAGTGATATCAGCAGAGTGAGGGTTGCTAGAGTACAAACACGCTGAGTGCACGCAAAGGTAGCTCCTCGGTAGATTGATTTCTACAGTACGAGACTTTTGTGTGGTTTGTCCAAAGGAGCAACCTGGCATCTCTTGTGACTTTACAGATAGAGAGACGCAGAAAGAGCCGGGTTTGGGGGGGGGGGGGGGGGGGGGGAGGAGGAGGGGGAGAAGGGTTTACGTGTGGGGAGTGACAAGTCCCAACCTTTAAAAATGAGGACACATTTGTGGCTTCCCCTAAAGAGATTGTGTTTGAATTCCCACAGATTTTATTTAAAGTCCACTCTTCTGAATGTGAAGGCATCAACAGATTTGGCGCCTGTATTTGTTGGATTGGAAACCATTGGCTCCTGACCCCTAGGCACATGTTTCCACCACCAACACATGCACACGTATCCTTCACCACAGGCCCCCCCCTCTCTCTCTCGCATACACCCTGCGCACACACACATAGGTGCCCCTCAACTGCTGACACATATCTCCACCACCCCAGGGTACACTTGTACTTTTCGAGCACACCATAAGACACATACGTGTCTCCATCTCTCGTAGACACATGCAAGTGTACAATGGCCCGCGTTGACATAATTAAAGTGTAGACACACACACAGGACACATGCAACCCAAATGCATACCTCACCGGCCCATGTTCATATACATAATCACGGATGTACCTTTGTATCTCAGAGTGTACACACATGGTACACCTGTCCATCCCATTTCATTGCACACATCCCTTCATCACCCCCAGGTACTCCTAAACGACACATACATTGTGAGAAAGTGCCATCTTTCTTGCATGGTATGCCCCCACTTTTTGCTGAATGTACTATGACTGAGTGTGCCCTGAACTCCTGCCAATCAGGTGCCCAGGGCCTATGTTCCTTCCCTAAAACACACAAAACCCAAATTGGCAAACCCTGGCCACATGACAGCCCCTGGTAAATGGTACCCTAGGTGCCCAGGGCCTTGTGACCAGGGAAGGCCTCTAAGGGCTGCAGCACTCATTGTGCCACCCTTAGAGGCCCTGTACTCTTACACACACACCCTGCCTTTGCAGGCTGGGTGTCTAGGTGCAAGACAAAACCAAGAGTCGACATGGCACACATCCCTGTGTGCCATGCCCATCACCTACACTGCCATGGCATATATCAGCCACCCCTCTAGCTGGGTGTCTTATGCCAATGGTGTGGGAGCAGGAGCCCTGTGCCCCTACAGTACCCAGGTCCATTCCTGGGCACTAAGTGCAGTGCTGCAATTTAAGAGTACATGGTGCTGAGAGCTCGTCAAACACGAACTCCACAGCACCATCATGGCAAGACTGAAGACTGAGAAGTTTGGTATCAAACTTCTCAGCACATTAAACCCACACTGATGTCAGTGTGGGATTTAATGTACCAAGCACCCCAGAGGGCATCTTAGAGATGCCCCCTTAAACCTAACTTACAATCCACGTCTGCTCTGAGGCTGCCTAGGCTGCCACACAGCAGACCTGTTGCTGGACCCCTGGGTGGGAGAGCCCCTGCTCTCCTGGGCCTGCTACAATGCACATCCTGGGCGAGGTGCTAAATCTCCTCCCCCAGGATGGGCAGGGGGAAGCTTCAAAGGCATGCCGCCTCTGTGAGCTTCCCCAGGCCACTGCAACCCCCCACTCTGGCGGGAAGCTTGGCCGGAAACCCCAAATAAGGACAGGGGATGTGCCAGCCTGCCAACCCCACCCCTCAAGTAGGGGAGGCGAGGTGAAGCACATCTCCGGGTTCTCGCCATCTTGAAGATGGGAAGCCCTACCCTATCCGGACTAGGCTACTGCCCCCCTCCCACAGGAGAGAGGCAGGATAGGGGGTGTACCCACCCCAAGACAGGGACCCATTGGTCCCTGCCCGTCACCTACCTGTAACGCCCCTAAATCTAGTATTTAGGGGCACCCTGAACCTTTCTTCCCCAGATTCCAGATTCCGAAATACAAAGAAGAGCAAGAAGAAAGAAGACCTTCCCTGCAGCTGCTAAGAAGAGGAAGACACCAACTGCTTTGGCCCCAGCCCTACAGGCCTGTCGACCCTCGAACCTGCTCTTGCTTCAACCCAGCATTTCTTGTGGCCAGCAACCTCACAAACCCCGAAGGACCTGGCTACCTTTTGGCTCTAAGCCCCTGGGACTCCCATGAGTAGAGGCTCTACTCAAAACCTACTTCTAATCCCTGGCAGCAGCCCGGAACCGCGAACCCAGCACACTCTGCACCAGCCAAGCCAGGCCAGTGCCGGAGTGAACAAAGACCACGAGAACGACCCCACGGCGACTGTGACACCGAGTCCGGCACCCAAGGACCTCCCTTGACACTCCTGAAGAAGCCTGCAGCCTCAGAACAAGTTGCCCCCCCCCTACCGCGATCAACAGAGGGTAAGATTTCCCGACACCAAAAGGCACCCCTGCACGCGGCGCCCAGCGGCCCCCTGTGCCCAATCCCGGGGTACCTACCTATCCTCCAACTACCCAACTTATCTCTCGAAGTGGTGGTAGCACCTGAAGAATCCTCGTCCCCGAGCTTGCAATCTTTTTCTAAACCGGAGATTTCCCATTGAAATCAATTGAGCGCCCGAAGGCTCAAAAGCACCCTGCACCCAGCCGCCAGAGTGGCCCTGGCAGTGCAACCTCTATATCTACCTACTTCCCCACTTGCCCCGAGTAAGTGACCAGGAGCCCAGCTCCCACAGCCGCGTGGCTTGCTAGTCAGCAGCCACCAACCAAAGGCCCCCCTATCCCTCATAGGATAACATTGGGCCTAACGAACAAGTTACTTACCTTCGGTAACGATGTATCTGTAAGAAACATTAGTTAGTTAGATTCCTCACCTTAGAATATCCCCAGGCGTCAGGCTGGATCCGGAAAGATTTTTGTAGCAATACCCCTTGCACGTCGCTAGGCGTCGTCTGCGGCTCCGCGTCCGTCGTCGTGCGCCGGAATGACGTCTGAGTACTTAGACGCCGCCCTCGCGCGCTGACGTCAGTTCTTATACATAGCTTTTCGTGCCAGGGACGCTGAGCCATGCAAGAGACCGACACTGGTGCCAAAAAATCAAGGGCCCTGAAAGGGAGAACCTTAACCCTAGATGTCGGTTCGCAGAACGGGGAGGCTGGGTGGGTCGGTGAGGAATCTAATGTTTCTTACAGATACATCGTTACCGAAGGTAAGTAACTTGTTTATCTGAAAGAAACACGTTAGTTAGATTCCTCACCTTAGAATAGATACCCCAGCAATACCAACCCCGGAGGTGGGCCTGCGAACCGAGATCACACCAGAAAGTCCTGGAGAACAGAACGGCCAAAGTGGCCATCTCTCCGGACTTGGCTGTCCAGGCAATAGTGCTTGGCGAACGTGTGCAGTGAAGCCCACGTCGCCGCCTGACAGATGTCCTGCAAGGGGACTCCACGTCCCAGGGCAGTTGTCGCCGCTGTGGCCCGGGTGGAATGGGCTCGCAGCCCAACAGGAGGGACCTTTGTCGCCAAAGAATAGCAGAGTTTAATATACGACACGACCCATCGCGAGATGGTCAGCTTGTGCACAGCTTTACCCTTCTTCGCACCTACATATCCAACAAAAAGTTGGTCGTCCACCCGGAACTGGTTTGTGCGGGCCAAATAAAATGAGAGCGCACGTTTTGGGTCCAGACGGTGTAGCCTCTCTTCATCTTTTGAAGGATGCAGAAAGAAGGTGGGCAGCGTGACAGTAGCCCGATGTGAAAGGGAGTCACGACTTTAGGAAGGAAAGAAGGACGGGTCCGGAAGCCAACCTTATCCGGATGAACCGAAAGGAAGGGAGGCTTAGCTGACAGAGCCTGGAGCTCACTCACCCGCCGAGCGGAGGTGATAGCCACCAGGAAGGCAGTTTTCAGAGTCAGTAGACAAACTGGACAGTTGTGAAGGGGCTCAAAGGGAGCACACATCAGAAAAGTAAGAACAAGGTTCAAGTCCCACTGAGGCATTACGAATTAACAGGAGGGAACATATGAGTAATGCCCTTGAGAAAACGGGAGACAACAGGGGACTTGAAAAGAGAAAGCTGATCAGGAACCCTTAAGAAAGCAGAGATTGCAGCAAGATAACCCTTCAAGGTGCCCAGAGCAGAGCCCTGCTGGGCCAAAGAAAGAAGAAAGAGGAGAACCTCAGAAAGAGGGGCAGAAAGGGGATCCACTGCCTGTGCTGTGCACCATGCCACAAATTTGTTCCACCGGCAGGCGTATACCATCTTTGTGGAGGGACGCCTGGCTGCCAGAATGACATCACAGACTTCAGGAGGCAAGTCAAATGGCATCCACTGCCGCCGCTCAATCTCCACGCATGGAGGCGGAGGCTGGACAGGTTCGGGTGGAGGACTGTCCCCTGCTGCTGCGACAGAAGGTCCTCCTGAAGAGGCAGACGTATCGGGGGATCGATGGACATACTGAGTAGCTCGAGATACCAGTACCTTCGTGCCCAATCCGGAGCCACCAAGATGACTTGGGCCCGGTCGCGCCTGATCTTCAGCACTCTGGGCAGAAGTGGTATAGGCGGAAAAGCGTACAACAGACCGCAACTCCACTCGTGACGAAAAGCGTCTCCGAGCGAGGGACGCCTTCTCTTCGGTGGCGAATAGATCTAACCAAGGCTCTCCCCAATGCAGAAAGAGACCTTGCGCCACGTCCGAGTTCAGACGCCATTCGTGATCCATCATGCACCGGCGGCTGAGTTAGTCTGCTCTGGCGTTCAGAGAGCCCGCCAGATGTTGAACCACCAGGGTGATGCCCTGATGTTCCAGCCATGACCAGAGGTGCAGAGCCTCCTGACAAAGGGTCCACGAACCCACCCCGCCCTGTTTGTTGCAATACCACATGGCGGTGGTGTTGTCCGTGAACACCTGCACGACACTTCCCCGGACAGAGGTTAGGAAGGCTTTCAGTGCAAGTCGGATCGCCCTCAGCTCCAATAGGTTTATATGGAGCCGAGTCTCCGCCAGAGACCAGAGTCCTCTGATCTCCGCCTCCCCCATGTGGCCCCCCCATCCCAGGAGGGACGCATCCGTCACTACTACGTGCTCCGGTTGGGGTAGGGAGAGGGATCTGCCGCTGACCCAATCGCGATACGTGAGCCACCACTGCAGCTGGTTCGCAGTGCCCTCCGAGATCAGGACATGGTCAGACAGGTTGCCTCGATGCTGGGCCCACTGAAACTTCAGGTCCCACTGCAGAGCCCGCATCCGCCACCTGGTGTGAGGTACCAACAGGATGCAGGAGGCCATCCGCCCCAGAAGCCGCAGCACCAACCTGACTGAAACCCAGGACAGAGGCCGGAGGATGGAAATCAGGGCCTGAATGTCCCAGACCCGCTGTTCCGGCGGACAGACCCGGAACTGCGCCGAATCGAGAACCGCTCCAATGAAAAGGAGCTTCTGGGAGGGACTCGGGTGCGACTTCGGCACATTGATGGAAAACCCCAGCGAGTGCAGGAGGTCGGCCGTAGTCTGGAGGTGGGAGACGACCTGCTGGGGCGAGCCCGCCTTCAACAGCCAGTCGTCGAGATACGGGAAGACTGGAACCCCTGATCTGCGCAGATGAGCTGCGACCACCGCCATCACTTTCGTGAACACCCGAGGGGCACTGGTGAGGCCGAAGGGGAGCACGGTTAACTGAAAGTGCTCCTGACCCACCGTGAACCGCAGGTAACGCCGGTGGGCCGGCAGGACGGGGATGTGGAAATAAGCGTCCTGCAAGTCCAACGCTACCATCCAGTCTCCAGGGTCTAGGGCAGCCAGAACCTGAGCTAAAGTGAGCATCTTGAACCGGTCCTTCCGGAGGAAGGCGTTGACGCTCCTGAGTTCCAAGATCGGGCGTAGGCCCCCTTTGCCCTTCTTGGGAACCAGAAAGTAGTGGGAATTGCAACCACGACCTACTTCTGGACCAGGAACGCGTTCGACGGCCTCTTTGGGCAAGAGGGCCGAAACTTCCTCTCATAGAAGATGCAAATGATCCCCCGACATACGGTGGTTCAGAGGTGGGATGGCTGGAGGTGTCGTCTCGGACGATTTGCAGCACCCACCTGTCCGATGTGATAGAGCGCCAGTGGAGCAGGTGATGGCGAACTCTGCCGCCCACTGGCGTTGAATGGGCCTGAAAGCTCGGACTAGGAGGGCTTTGAGGCGGATGCTGCCGGGGTGGATGTGGACTGACCGGCACGTTGACCTCCAGTACCGCCTCAGCAGAATCTACGTCCGCGACCGCGTGCAGGTTGGTTCTGTGGCCGGTGGCTGGGCGGACGTGAGGAGGCGCCCCTTCCTTGGCCACGAAAGGGACGAAAGGCGGAAGTTTGCGGCCGCGGGGCCGAAAGACCCAAGGACTTGGCCGTGGCCCGGGAGTCCTTGAACCGAGCCAGCGCACTGGCCGCCTTCTCACCAAAAAGGCGAGTGCCATCAAAGGGCATGTCCATGAGGGAACTCTGGACATCCCCCGAAAATGACGTGGACCTCAGCCAGGCGTGACGCCGAAGCGCCACCGTGGTGGAAATCGCCCAACCCAGCGAGTCCGTGGTGTCAAGTCCACACCGTATGGCATGCCGTGCTGCATCTCGACCGTCAGCAAGTGCTTGAGTGAGTCGTGTCCTGGGCCTCCACCGGGCACAAGGGCAGCACGTCCTCCACCGTATCCCACAGAGTGAGAATAACGGTCCAAAAGGCAAGTGGTATTTAAAGACCGCAGTCCCAAACTCAGGGACGAGAACAGTTTCTTGCCAAACTGTTCCAACCTCTTGGATTCCCGATCCGGAGGAGCGGATGGGAAGGAGGATTGGGAGGTTGAGGACTGGATAACCAGACTCTCGGGGGTGGGGTGTTGGGAGAGGAAACTGGGGTCGCCCGGAGCAGGGCGGTGGCGCCGGGCAACGTTCCGGTCCACAGGAGGGACTGTGGAGGGCTTCGACCAAGTGTCCAGCAGAACGTCAATGAGGGCCTCATTAAACTGCAGCAGAGGCTCAGTGGAGCTTGCTGTCGGTTGAAGGACTTCAGTGAGGTCGTTAGTCCTCACGGCCACAGCAGGCAACTTAAGCACTAGGGCTTCGGCCGCCTTGCGCAGCACCACTGAGAAGGCTGCACCCTCCTCCGACGCCACAGTCGGGGAGGTATCCAGACCGCTGGCATCCCCCAATTCCTCTGCCCAGTCCTGAGAAAGTTGGGCCTGAGCGGCCATAGGGTCATCAGACCCCTCCCAGTCGCCCTCGTTATCCGATTCCCGATAAACAGGAGGAACAATCGGAGCCGGGCAGTAGATTAAGCGTTCACCAAACGGCGCCGGAAGCGGCACCGGACCGGGGCTAAACTGGGGAACGTTGTCGTCCGGGGACGATGTCGGAGGTGGAACCGGTGTCGGACCGAGATCCAGGCCTGGATCCCTCGGGGACCTGCGGCGTCGGGGCCGGCGCCGTCGACGGCGCCGGAGCCGCCGGCACGCGAGGTCGCCCAGTCGAACCTGCAGGGCCCGAAGGCGCGCCTACAGGCGTCGACGACGGAGCCAGGCCCCTCATGGCCGAGAGGAAGGCTCTGACGTCCGCCGGAGTCGCGTCAGTCCCAGGGACCGGCGGGTATGGGGACGGACGCGGCTCCTGCGGCTCAGATGGAGCTGCGGGGGTGGGACCACCCTGACCCTCGGCCGAGTCGCGCGACCGGCGAGGGGAGTCCGAAGAGCGATGTCGTCTCTTGGACTTCTTGGAGTGCTTCGACTTACCCGAAGACCCCGACGAGCAAGGACGATGGCTGCGGCTCCATTATCGGTCCTTGGACCTCCTCCTGGACCGGGACCGAGCGCGGCACGGAGCCGAGTGCCGAAGCTCGAGAAGCTTACGGGACCTCTCCCGCCTAGCTTTCGATGTCAAGGCCTGGCAATCGAGGCACGACTCCGCGTCATGGTCGGCCCCCAGGCAATAAAGGCACCGGCGATGGTGATCCGTCACCGACATCAGGCAAAGACAGGCGTCACAGGCTTTAAAACCAGGCATCCTACTGGCACCAGAGTCGAGTTGATAGACCAAAAAGAGTCAAAAAAGTTAGTCAAAAAATGACTAGGGGTAAGCTCTTCCCGGATCGGCGCTTACCGGCGCAGAAAAAAGAAGAACTGACGTCAGAGCGCGAGGGCGGCGTCTAAGTACTCCGACGACGTCATTCCGGCGCACGACGCAGACGACGGACGCGGAGCCGCAGACGACGCCTAGCGACGCGCAAGGGGTATGGCTACAAAAATCTTTCCGGATCCAGCCTGACGCCTGGGGATATTTTAAGGTGAGGAATCTAACTAACGTGTTTCTTTCAGATATATATTGTAGTATTGAAATCATATTGATCGACAATGTGGGGATTTCTCTTCAAGCCTTGATGATGGTGAATAACCTTCCTCCTGCAGGCTCATGAATGGTGGGAAGAGAAATAACGGAGACATGGAATTTGAGGCAGTAGACAATGAGGCTTTACAGGGGCAAGGAGGCAAAACAATAGCTCCCTTCTCTCCTGAAGGGTGCCTTTACTCTCCAGGTCTATAGTGCGGCAGAAAAACAGATCCTAGGCCCTTTGAAAATGCTGTCTCCTAAGAATTTGTTTGAAGAAGCATCTGGAATGAGCCTTATTCCATTCCAGCACTAAAGACTTTAGTATGTCAAAATATCCTTTCATGCTCCAAACATGATTGCGTGAAAAAAGTAATAGGTAGTAGTGTTGAGACCCAAAATAGCAGAAGAAATTATATGGATGAACAAACTATTCAACCGTTTAGCTGGCAGATCAATCTGGTGTTGGGATGGTATGACTGATCCCAATTGTCTTTTCCTCATCCTCTTACAAGGGGACCTGGCAAGCTTTTCTAACAGCACTGAAACAACAAGACATAATTCCAAAGCCCTAGTCAGAGACACTTTTTGCCCATCGTCTCCCTTCTCTAACTTTCATTTTTCAGTTGCACCAAGTGAACAGAGGAAGCGTTAAGAATAGTTCCTGTAAGCATCATATATGCCCAGAGAGTCGGTGAAGACTTAACACAATAGGAAAATAGGGTCTTCTGGTAGGACTTTGCACTTCCATTCATGCTGCAGAGGCAAGATCTGGTAAATACTGGAGAAAATAAAAAAACAAAAAAAAAAAAAAAAAAAAAAAAACAGCTTTCTAGGCTCTAAAAATCCGTCACCAGAGATACGGTCTTAGATGATAAATAGAAACTGGAGAGGAAAAAACGAGAATAGTAATAGATCACTGCTTTCCTGGAGTTGTAATGCCAGGATAAGATTGTATTTAAGGCCCCTCACAAAAGACAGTAGGCAACGGAAATGAAAGCTCATGAATTAGAGCTGCAGGGGACAATGCATGGGTGTACATCAGGCAGAGTATGAAATATGTGGAGACTACTTAAAGATCAGTCTGCCCTTTTGGATGGTTTTCCTTACTTACCTGGACAGTCAAGAATATGGGAAATGAAGGAATACATACTCTAGGTGCCCTAAAGTTGCATCCATGTCTCTCAAGGCTTCACTGTGCAGAATTCAGTTTTGACTAAAGCTAAAAATGAAACTGCATTTCACTTTTTAAATTTTAGATCCTGTGATCAACAGCCTAACATCATGTTTTTTAAGAGTGCTTTGTATCAAAGGTGCAGTGGCACTAAAAGCTTTCACCACAAAGGTAAAGCAGTATTTTAAAGTCTGTTAGTTTGTATCAAGCGCCTTAAACACCACGCTATTCTGATTGAGCATGCTTTAAGACTGGCCACTGCGGACGGGTGAATTTACGATATTCAGTCTTTTATAATTTTAATTATGACTAATGTATTCATTCTACTAAAAGACGTAGGTTTGAGCTATACTTTGTAGCAGTTTTTCGCCCCATTCATGAGCTATTTTTGTGGTTACAGCTGGAGATGTGGTTGTTTGTGAATTCTTTAACTTCAATTAACTCCAAATGTGTGCCATCCTTCTTCATGGTTTGCTGCTATTCACAGCACTGTTATCTCCTCTACAACACAAAATCTGATTGCCTGGGCTGGTTTAACTCCATAATGGCACTTAATATAGAACAACTTTGTTGCTTACATTTTTCAGGTTAACAAAGAGGGACTCGCAAACATTTGCTTATACAGAGCATTCTGTTATGAATGTTGGCAATAATGTGGTCAATAAGTCTTTCTCTAGCTCAGTGGTTCCTAACCTTTTGATTTCTTTAGACCCCCCCCCCCCCCAATCATTACTGGAACCTGGGGACCCACGCTGAATCACTAATGGCATGCAGGGGCCTCCAGTGAGTCATAACTGGAAGCTGGAGACCCCAGTCTATGCATTTCGATGACCTGAACTCCAAAACAATGTGCAAAAATGCATAAACAAGGATTTGTCAAACAAATACACAAAAGATTAAATATTTTATTTAATTCACAAATATAAAAATACAAAATTTTAATAGGAAGGCTGGAGCCTTTCTAAATTCAACTAAGGCCATTCATCATCCACACTACATCTTGTTTGATGCACTTGCACTGCTCCCGTGCATCAATCTGAGGTTACTAACTTAATTTTTATCCTCCATTTTCAATGATTTTTACTTTTACTGAAAGTTGTAAACTTTTCTATTAAAAATGCTTCTTCTTTATTTATATACACCTTTATAATATATTTAATTTTCCAAGCAGGCGTGGAACCCCTCTAAGGTTTAAAGGACACCCATGGGTCCCCAGACCACAAGTTAAGAATCCCTGCTCTAACTCATTTTCTCCTCCTATTTTCTGAAGAGGATTTTCTCAACAGGCCCACCCATGTCTTAGAATAGAATGAATACTTGATTTAGGAAACATATAGCATGAGTGTTTTAGAAGAGTACTACGCAGACAACAGCCTCAATCCAGAAATCTGCTTCGCAATTTACCAACAAAGTGTACGTTCGACATTGAAAAGATGAGCTCTACATGTGGAACAGAAAATGTCTGCCCATTAAAAAGCAGCCTCTTCTTGCAAGCTTAAAATACAAAGTTACCCAATCGGTTTGCAGGGTTTCGTTTGAAGAGCATCCGTAAAAGGCTCTGAGCATCAGTGCTGAGAAATTGAGGCATTCCAAGTTTGGCTCTGTGAAAAAAAAAATACAAGCAGAGTGTAAATTCAGGTTACACCTATAAAACTACTAGCTCGTATTTGTTGCAGAACAGAAGCAATTTAACCAGGGTATTACCGCTGGTTAGATGTAGTTCTTTATTTGCTAATGTTTATTCTCACTTCTTTAAAATGTTAAATTTTTACTCTGCCAACAGGTTTTATGGTATATGTGTTTGAATTGTTGGTATGGTTATGGATGTATACTGTAAATAAATAAAACAATACATATTTTGTGGTTTGCAAAATCTAATTACAGGGGGACTCCCAGAACCAGAGTCCTTTGCTCCCAGGAGGGAGGAGCCACCACTGCCCTAGCACTGAAAAGCGCCATCCAACACCGCAGGCGTAGCCCGGGCCAAGGGCGGGCCCGTCCTTGCCCGAAGGAGGCCGGGCAGGGCCATGACTCTTGGCTGTGCACTACGATTTGCCTGCTCTAAGGTACTATGTCCCTATTTTGACTCGTGAAAGTGTAAGGACATTATTACACTGACGTTCCAGAAGGTCTATATCTTTGACTCAGGATTTAATTACCAGATTCACGTCATTATAGAGATATCGCTCAGTGCTGTCCGTGAAATTTTGTGATTGACCTCAGTAATCTGTAAGTAAGGGGCTTATACTGAATTATATTGGTCTACAGATACGTTAAAGGGAACACAAATCTGAGTCATCATGGGGAAGAGGAAAACATCCACTACTGCACATAAGAAAAACAGAGCAGGGGGGGGGGGTTGCCCTGCTTGTCATTACTGAATTATTTGACAGGTGCCATGGGCGCAATAGAAAAGCAAATCTTAACGGTAGAGGAGGCAATGAAACCAGATAAAAATGGTATCGATGAGGGTCTTGCTCTACCGGTTAATGACAAAGGGTCAACTGACCCATCGGTGGAACCATTGGTGGATATGCACAACGGGATAGATAAAAACAATGGTTGTGTAGTGAACATTTCTGATCATACCATTGATAGTGACCCCGACAATGATCCTCAACCACCCTCAAAGTGCCCCAGAAATCCCGATTTTGCACCTAAACAGAGAAAGGAAACTGGTATAAAGAGTATGACAAATGTGTGTTTAAAACAAAAAAGGGCACCAAAAAAAGGCAAGGTTTCTGCAGTGAATAAACAAAATGGGGGGGGGGGGGGGAGAAGGTGATAGTTATGGTGACCAAATGCAGAATGAAGTATTAGAGCTGAAAAATAAATTCGATGCCCTAGACAGCTTTCTAAGGGAATCTCTAAATAACTTAATTGGAAGGGTGGGGGCAATGGAAAAAGTATTGTCAAAATGCTATAACAAATGTGAGTTTTTACCTGAATCTAAGGATGCCCAGAACACCAGTAGAACAAACACTAACCCTCTCACTCAGTTAAATACTGCTATCTTGAGCGAACATCCGCTAGTCTGTGAAAATGCTACTAGGACTCATCAGAAGTCAACTGCCCAGAGTAGGACCATAATTAACCAAGAGGAGGGGCCTATGGAGATGGAAAAAAGGAGAACTCTGGCCGACACGTTATGTGAGAACCTGATCACACATATAGACCTACCCCCAGCGTCAACCCTGTACACAGTAGTACTAGCTAACGTCCCCAGATTGCAACAGGGAATGACTGAAACCTGTGAGAGCCTGAGAAACAAATAGTTATCCTGGTTGGGGAACAGGACAGGGCTAACCGATAGACTCTTTCGAGAGTTTAAAATGGCCAGAAGGGTGAGGTGGGTGGGTAGAGGGATTAAGGATTTGGCTGGTGATTGTGTCATATTACATTTTAAAACACCACAACTAATTGATGTGATCCTAAACAGGGCTGGAAGCAGTTTGATTTCAGCACAATATATCAATATTGTTTCGTTAGGATTTTTTATAGACCCAGCTACTATGGTCATAACAGTCAAAACAGGGAAGACCAATTGGTAACACAGAATTTAAGGGCTGGCGTATCTACATATAATCGCTTTAATGCACTAGCAAATTTGGAAGAAGTGGACTGACTGAAGGGACCTAGTATTAGTATAAATAGACTTAATCTTGGAAACAGCAAGTATGAAAAAAGCATAGATATAGCAGCTCCTGATATATGTAGTAGGAATAATAAATTTAGGATCCATACGGAGGAGAATATTACTGGGGAAGGGAGATACTTGGCTTATATGATTACATGGGGCAATGGGATTTACCGAATTCAATTCCGACACATACTTCTGATGAAATGGTCTCCCCAGTTGCCTATGTTAAAATATCAATCCCATCTCTTCCCATAGGTGAGGCTGCCTCATTACAATGCCCTACGCAGGGGGATAGACATTTGAGATCTAATAGTGGGGATAGCTTAGATAATAATGAAAATAATATTGGCACTGGTAACTGTAACTTCATATTTTGGAATGTAGCCGGTTTAAAATCAAAGGCGAGGAATATGGTATGGACTAATTTTGTGCAGAAGTTTGAACTCATCAGCTTACAGGAAACATGGGCAGTGGAGTCTATACATATAAATGGCTATAAAACCTTACATACGCCAGCAATACCTTCATCGCATGGAAGAGCTAAAGGGGGTCTATGTACCCATGTTTCAAATCTGATACATTTCGGTAACATCTACATGGTAGCGGAGGATTCTTTCTATCATATCATTAGTTTACCTGTGGATAAAACTTGTACAGTAATACTAGTGAATTATTATAATAACGCTACTCATGATCAAATAGAGAGGATTATTAAAGCCATATATTGTCATCTCCAAAAGATACAGGAATCTGTAAGTAGGGATTTATTGGTAGTCTGGGGAGGGGATTTTAATTCTGGGTTATGTCACCATTCAGAAACCGGGAATTGCGGTATGGCATACGATATGGAATCGACCCTCCCCCATTTCCCCCACTCAAGGTATGGTGAAAGCTTAAATGACATAGCGTCCCAACTTGATTTAGGTTTTGCTAATATTCTATGTTCTCCTCCTGTTATTTTTGGTCCAACCTTTAACGGCCCTGGAATTTTTTCCACAATAGATTTTATTTTGGTCTCTAACAGGCACTGCTCAAGAATTACTAGTTTCCATACCCATAAGATCGCTATAAGCGATCATTTTCCTTAGAGTGTGGGTATTCTATTATTTAGAAAAGAGGAAATGAGAGCTAAAAGCCCTAGTCCGATATTGGGCGATATCTTTCTTTCCAGGCAAAAAGGATATACGTTAAGATGGGATAAAATAGATCCAAATGAAGTAACGAATAGGGTAATAACGAAATGCAATTACAAGATTATGGTCTGTTTGGATGAGATTTCCACAAGCAATGAAATCAATGGTTTTATTGCTATTACAGACCATATTAAGGAGGTTCTCACTGGCAAAATCAATAATAGGAATGGTAACCGGAAGAAAGAAAGGTTGTTTGACTCTAATTGTACAAGGGCCTATAGGAATCTTAAAAACGCCCTGCATATGGAAGATAAAAATAAGGATAGGATCAGAGAAGCTCGCAAAGAGTATAATCGTGCCTTAAAAGAAAGAAGAAATGTATTAAAAGCCGAGGCATGGCTGGCTCTACGCGAAGCCTCTGTCAGCAGAGACTCTAGCGCCTTTTGGAAGGCCGTTAATGCCCCTTTTTTGATTGTACGAGATATAGCCACTATAGAGGTGGCAATAACGGAGCAGGCGTGGATAGAGCATTTCTCTGTTTTATATAATGATCCTCACTTAGGGCCCCAAATTATTGTCGAAAATGAGGGAGGCCAAGTAAAACCCCCAGAGGTCTATGGGGCACAATTGCATTTTGACCTCAGCGAGGTAAATCTGGCCATTGCTAAAAGCCTGGGAGGATAGGCCGCTGGCCCGGACGGTGTCCCGGTTGATATCTTCAAATTTAATATGGAATTATGGGCCCCACTGCCGACACAAGTTTTTAATGCCTGTGGCTCCGCAGGTTTTTTTATCTACATGGTATGAATCCATTTTGGTACCTATTTTTAAAAAAGGTGACAGGGCTGACCCGGCTGGTTTCCGGCCAATATCCTTGCTGGATTCTACCGTGAAAATTGTGGGCCGAGTAATACTGAATAGATTACAAGACTGGGCGGAGGAACAGGCAGTGATAAGTGATCTGCAATATGGTTTTCCTAAGAAGCTAGGCACAATTGAGCAGGTCCTTAATCTTAATATTTTAATGAATAAGTACATTAAAGCCAAAAAAGGACCCTTATACATGGCATTCGTCGATTTATCATCGGCGTTTGACTGTGTAATCCATAACAAATTATGGCTTATTTTAGAGGAGATGGGCGTGGAAGTAGTTCTGATTTCTTATTGAAGGCAGCTATACCAAGGGGCAAAGGCGCGGGTTCGTTTTGGGGCAGGGGGGGAATGCACTAGACACTTTAAAGTGAGGCGTGGTGTGAGACAAGGCTGTGTTCTTGCACCATTTCTTTTTACATTGTACATATATAGTTTAGATAGGGTTTTAGTACAGGAATGCAGGGATTTACCAGAAGCTGATAAACGACCTATCCCTGCATTACTATTTGCAGACGATGCGGTTCTTATGGCTCGTACATCACAGGGACTTCAAAGGGTTGTAAATAGCTTTGTAAATTTTGTGACAGAGAGGGGCTTAACTATTAATTCATCTAAAACATTTATAATGAATTGCAGGTCAGGATGTATAAAGCATAGGACAATTTTTATTGATAAAAAGCGGATTGAAAGCACCAAGACTTTTTCCTACATTGGAATTTTATTTGAACGCAAGGGATCATGGGTGGAGGCAGTTAAAATAAGAAGATTATTGTTCATAAGGACTTTGACTGCCCTACCTAATTTTAGTAGGAAATTGGGGAGACGCCCGACGGTGGAACTACTAAATATATATAAAGCGAAATGTGTCACCGTAGCTTCGTATGGAGCTGGTATATGGGGGCACGTGGATGTTAACTCCATCCAGGTAGCTGAAAATATTTTTCTGAGGTTTTTATTAATGGTCCCAAACAGTACTTCCTCTTTCATATGCTACGCAGAACTAGGGTTGCTATATCTGGAAGATATTATAAAGATCCAACCGGTCCTGTTGTGGCATAGGGTATGGTAATAGAGGAAATTAAGTTCAATCGTCTGATTCTCACAGATAGTATGGGTCTGGATGGAGTGAAACAAGTCAGATGGTTGCTTTATGTCAAATCGTTTTTATATAACCTGGGCCACCAAGATATTTATGATGAACCCTTCTCCATGCATAGGATAACAATGAAAGATCTTAAAAAAGAATGTCTAAGTTTTTTGAGCGAGCAGAGGTTATGTGTGGTAATGAATAAAACAACGGTGCAGGCACATAACCTCGTATTAACAACTTTTACATTGCAACCGTACCTAGACCTGATAACATGTGAATATGATACATTTTTATTGATGCGATTTCGTCTGGGTATTTTGCATAGATCAATAAGCTTCCCTGATGAAAATGACTGGTCGAAAGAATTGTGTAAGTGCCCATGTGACGATACCTCAGGACAATCTACCATACATGTGGTATTCTTTTGTAAATTTTATTCAGTGCAGAGGAAACTATGGATTACCGGTATGAGGCAATGCCGCCCAGCTTTTATGGCCCTACAACAGCTAGAGACAAAATTTGTGATAGCCTCTGTAACAGCCTTTTTTAAAAATATTTGTAAACGTATGAAATAGATTAGGATGTAATAAGAAATGAAATAGTGTCTTTTTAATTCGGCCCATTTATTTTATCGATAATATAACTATGTTTTTAATATTCTTAACTTTTTTTTATGTACTTTTATGGTTATTCTTTGTAACCGAATAAAGTGTTTTGAATTGATACCACATTTGGTAAGAATTGGGGATCTTGACAATCCTGTTACTATGCATTTGGAAGTAGGGTTCCTGTAGTGTTAGTGCCTGTAGTTCGCTAACTCTATACGCAGGGATGTTATTGCCACCAAAAATGCAGTTTTTAGGGCTCGCGCAGCGAGAGCTCTTTTGTGCCTGTGCTTTTCCTTTTGGCTTCCGTGATTGGCCTTTGCGTGCGTGTTTTTATTAAAGGCGGTACGCAATAGGCCAAAGGCGGGTGTATTGCTCCGCCCATGGTATATTGGTGTCTGTTACGCGCACCAAAGGCCATGTGGTTTCAGTTATCGTGCCCAGACACGGGCGCGATAATTTAAAACACATGTTCGCTGTGGCATTTTTTTTTTTACAATGTCGCCCGCTTTACTTGTAGCAACGCTCTGCGTACCTGCTGCTCAGTTACTCAATCGTCGCGTCTGCCATTTTCCTGGTCAGAGATTAGAACATTGTATTCTTTACTTCCCCGATGACTGGGCCCACATATTTGTAAAGGGTATCCTGTCTGCGCTGGGGTGCGTGCCTAGACGAGCCGGGCGGCGGGGGGCCAAACGCCAGCTCTCTGCTTCTTGCAGAACTCAAGCAGACAGGTGGTCATAGCAGCATAGATGAAGGGTGCCAGGGGGCCAAATGCAAGCGTGCAGACCTTCTCCAAAGTACAATCTCAAACTGGAGTGAAGTTGCCGGTTAAAGCACTTTTGGGAGGTGCAGCAGCTGCCGAGAATGGCTCTGGGCTGCGAGCGCAGCGGGTCCTTGTGGGGGTTTTGATGGATTGTGAGCGCATCTGCGCGGGCAAACTTTTCCTTTCAGACAGCCTAGCACCCGAACCCGAGGCTCTTTCCTATAAAGGCTGTATGGCTTCAAATGCTCTGTATGGACACGTTAATTAAACTGTAGTTAATCATACTGTCCAGACCAAACTTGAACAATTACCCTAATCAAACAGAAGTTTAGGAGTGAGGTCTGCTTAATCGGAACAAACCGAACCGGGTCGGAAACCGGTATGGAGGGCAGGGGGCGCCTGGGCCGTGGACCCGGACCGGACACTGCTGCCGGGTCGGGTGTGGACCGGGGCGTTTTATTGGGAGCGGGAGAGGAGGACACCGAACCAAACGAACCGGGCTAAACAGAGCACAAATAGGCGGGCCCAGTGTGGTGAGTGAGGAGCTCGTGTGGTCTGAGGGAGCGGACCGGACACCGGTACCGCACTGGGGGTGCGTGCGAGCGAGCCCAGAAGTCACTGGAGGAAGCAGCGTGAACCCGGCAGACCGGACCGATCCCATTAGCATCAAACTCTTAGTGGGGAGATTGGACACGGATGGGGGTGAGTGCAGTGGAACCGGGGTGAGTGCAGTGGAACCGAACCTGGGGTAAAGATGGTGTGTGAGGTGGGTGGGAGAACCGTTGATCCAGACTGGCCGGGCCAATCACAGGTACCAAGGACAGAGGTCTCAGACCCGAGGCATGGTGCGGGGGCGGTGGTTCTCTTATGAGAGGAACCGCTCTCCTCAGACTGCAGCACTATTCATTAATTTCTGCTCTTATGTGAGGAGAGTATTGTGGGCTCCGGATTACAGCATGGGTAGAGGATGATGCCGAGAGTAGCGTATGGTCGGGGCAGCATATCGCCGGGTCCCTACATGCCCCCTTTCTCCCCTCTTACCCCCATGCAGACGTCCTACTCCTGGGATGCCTGTGAGTTAAAATGTAGAGCCCTCAAGACGTTATCAGAAGGGGGAGCATTTTATAAAAGTGATTACATGCCATCCTGGTGAGAATTGTAAAGAAAAGTCTGGGGGTTAAATAGAAGAAACACCTATAGCGAGTGCTTACTGGTTGAAATGTTACAATGGTGCCATATTGTTTGTGTAATGGTGGTGGCCATACCGGCCAGATCCTTCTTTTAATGTCAGTACAAATTTGAGTTGTAAAGGCCACCCGCCCTTAAAATGAATGTATACTTTGAACGGGCTGAGGGGGCCCACATTCTTTCCTTTACTCAATGTTAACAATTTTGTCTTTGGGGGTCGTGTGATTGCCGTGGCTGCTGCTGAGGTGTTTCCCAGGGTTGCTGCACTGAGGCCATCTGCTGGATTTCGCATCCAGCCATTTTGATAAGACCCCCCCCCCTCCCCCCCCTGGAACCGGGAGCCCCATCCCCTCAATCCCTTCTATAGCTGGGCACCATGGAACTGTTGTGCACTCCTTCCTTGCCCCCCCAACACCAGCTCAAAAAGCTGCCAGGTGGAAGACACCTCTTCAGGCATTCCCTGCACTGCACACAGGCCCTGAGAGTGACGCCTGTCGGTGGGTGGGGCCTGCGGATGGTGACGCGGCCTGTGACGTGTTTGAGGGTATGCCGGCAGTCCCTTAGACACTCGCCTTCAGAGAAAGCGTGTACACAATGTTACAGTCGCTCGCCGATGAGCTTTTCATAGGACACGCTCACCTGTGCCCAGAAAGGAGCGCTTCATGTCTGAGTTTGAAAATGTGTACTTTGAGCACCAGGCCCCTGTGCGCCAATTGCAGAAGGGTGAATGAGGATGCTTGCGTTATTCTGTGTTGTCTTCATTATCGCGTTCATTTATTTCGCTCAAAGTAACGGTGCTTGTCTTGCCCTCAGTATGGAGCAACGAGCTCTAGTTGCCTTTCGTATGTCTTGGGATTTTCTGCTGATTTGTGTTATGTGACCTGGAATGTTTCAAGCACCTCCCGCCCCTTTATAAAGACAGGAAGCTAAGCTCGGTTGTGATGCACGACTTTATTAGCTCTGCAAATGGAGACAGTCTTCCAACATTTATGGGATTGGTTTTGGGGGTGCTAAATTGTCGAAATTGTGGGCGAGTAAACATTGGTGCAGTGGTTATTTTCCTGTAGTGCGATGCCAGGACGCAGGCCAGAGAATATGCAAACGTTTTCCTTCTCAAATGGATGGGTTGAAATGAAAGCGAATTTCTGCGGCTATTCGGCTTTCTGGGGCAGCACCTTCTGCAAACATTGGTAATCTACACATTTTCATAAACATTTCTGTGGTAGTCGGTACTCATAACAGCTCCCTACATTAAGAATCACAAATCAGCCATGCATTTTTAGAAATATTTAAAATGTCCATGTGCGCACTCGCATCTAAATACACACGGATCTCCTAGTAGAATATCCCAATAATATGCACCTTAAATATAAAGTCGCACTTTTGGACTCTGGGTTCTCTAAGCACACTTGTAAAGAAAGCGTGTCCGTAATGTTTCTGAAAAATCGCAGATTTTTTTTTCATTCTGAATTATACAATTTTTACGTTTCGTGTCTGCTATTTTATGTTTGTACTTTTTGAATGTGTAATACGACTAGGTATGTTTGTAATTTTACTACCTCTCTTTTACTCTCATATTGTCACTCGTGACATCACTGCGGTGTACACGTGCCCGTCAAGTACCTGATTGTGTGAAGCTCCGGTTTGCTCGCATTTTAGCTGTTCTTATGTTGACGCCGATTGGATTGTTATTACCAATAATGTCAGGCTAAGAAAAGCAACCAGTTACCCAGGTAAAGCTGTGTTTGTACCGGGGCATGCAAGGTTCCTCGTCCCTGCTGCGTGCCCATCGCAGTGTCCCCAGCATGGTGTGAGCAGACACAGGGTCCCTGGGGCTACCACAGGCCCGCCCAATACTGCAGAGCACATGCCCACAGGACCCGGCCGATGCACCATTGATGGGGGTCTGGAAAAAGCTGAACAGCGGCGAACACGATCCAGCAGCTAGTCAGGCGACACCTGTCCTCTCAGGATTAATTACCAACTTATTCTGTAATTATTCCTCACTTGTTAATTATTCAAGGCCAGGGCAGAACTCATTGTGACAGACTCTTGCAGGGGCCCCATGGTCATATGAACCCACAGACCGACAGAGGGCCTTCCGGGACAATGGAAGCCTTCCCACCAACCCCGTAGCACGGCAGTGACACGACGTGTGGCTTTAATTAGAGTTCTCACTTGTAATTTTAGCAACAGTCCCTGTGCTTGCTGCCAGGGCTCATTGTGCTGGCTGCAGACTGCTGCCGCCCGGACTAAACATATGCGTACTTAAATATTTATCACCCGTGCTCGATATATAAACATGCCGACCATGTGTAAAATAAAACGAGCGTTGCTTTACAGCCGAATTCTTTTACAGCACTTGGAAGGAAACAGAGCCTGCAAACATCTACAATTTTTACAAACACATCGCAGAAATTGTGTGTGGAAGGGATGCCATGGTATAATTATAGAATGAACGTCTAAATGCACCAATCCATGCACGTATATACCTACCAACGTATTACACAGGCTTATTTTCACCAGTGCTATAAATATAATGTGTTGCAGTCGCTGGGAACGGTCAACTCACTATTCAGATATATAACGCTTTTCACATTTCCTGTAGTTTTAGATACCTCACTGAACAGTGAAATCCACGTGACACTGTCGCCAAGAGCACACAGAAGATAAACAGTGGATATATTTGATCATTTCCCTAGGCTGCCCCGGGTGCTCACTCTTGGTGATGTAAACTACCAGAAACGTAGTGTAGGTTAAACATTTAAGTTTGGATTCTTGACATAAGAAGACCCTAAGCTCGGGAGAACCCAGCCTGTGCAGGGCGCCTGGCCCGGCAGTTCCCATACAGTGTGATAACTGTCCGGAAACGGCTGATTCCCCCCCTCCCAAAGCTCAAAGCGCTGGAGGACGACCCCTAGATCCACTTTCCCTAGCACGCCTACTCTCACCACCACCGCCTGGTGAACATATATATATACACATATACACATATACACACACATTACCTACTGGCGGTCGCCAGTAGGTAGTTATAGTTAGGACCACGTTTCCATAGGAAAACCTCAACATTCTATTTTGAATAACTTTGGCGCCGGTCGACGAATCCTCGCGAATTTCTCAAAATAGGTGGGGCGCTACGCTCCGCTCCTACCCTGAAAGTCTCGGGGGGATCCGTCAAGCGGGGGCTGAGATAAAAGGGGGGTCCCAAAACGCGTTTTTCCCATGCATTTTTCCATAGGACCTTTAGAACGACCTACAGCCCGAACGGCTGAACAGAATTACTCAAAATTTGGCAGAGAGGTAGTCCTCAGGTCAAGGAAGTGCCTTTTGTAGGTTTGGTGTAAATCTGTTCAGTAGATTCTGAGAAAATAGCCTTTAAATCAATATATATATCTGAGCCCGCTTACGGTACGCTTACCGTACGCTTACGGTAAGCGTACGGTGGCGTGCGCGAGCGCGATTCTGATTGGCTCTTAGATCTTAGTAAACATTCGAATCGGCCGAAACCAGGAAGCGGCGGCCGCCATTTTGTGTATTTCACTCTGAAAAAAAAGAGTGAAAACAAAGTAAGGGGGCAATGAGGAGAGTTACAGACCCCCTAACAATTGTAAGGGGGTCAAAGAAGGACAGAAAAGTACAAAAAAAACATTTATTGATTTTAAAAAAAATCACGGGGTACGCGTACGGTAAGCTCACGGTAAGCGTACGGTAAAAAAAATAAAAATAAATAAATGAAAATCAGATTTAAGAGTTTAGAAATTAGGGAGCTCTAAAAAGAGCTGTTGTGTTTATGGAGTCATTTTTTTAGTGGTACTTACAAGTAAGTACCGATGCAGAGTCTAAGGTTCAAGAGGAAGACTCTGTTCCCTTCATCATTGAAGTGCACACCATCTCCTCTATAAATGTCTTGCATGTCGTAACGCAAGTTGTTGTGGTAAATGGCACCCATACCATAGTCACGGAGGAAAGCAGAAACAGATTTGTTGACGTGCTTTCTTGCTTTGTCAATCTGTGGACAGAAATGATTGGACCAGTTCCATTTTTGCCTTTGGCATATGTTGGAAAACACAAAGGCAGTTTTAGGGAAAAGTGTAAACAGTTGTGCAAAGGTGTCCTTCATAAGCATTTCCAGACCTACCCCAGTCAAAGTGCCTAGGTCATTGCCACCACAGTGCACTATTATGAGGTCAGGGTGTTGGATTTGCATGAAGGATTTCACCAATGGCATCAATTGGTGCCACTTTAACCCTCTCTGACCAATCCATTTAATGTCTACATTTGGCAAAGCAAGGTCTCTCACCATATCTGTTTTCTCTGCAAACTTTTCACTCCAGAAGACATAGCTGTGCCCTACAATCCACACTGTGAACATCTTCAAAGGAGAACTGGATGCACTCAGGAGGTGTCTTTCAGTAGAATGGCAATATGAAAATAAAGACAGTTTGGAAATGGAGGCATACATATTTTTTACAAAACAAAAAGAACTGATTGGCTGTTTCATACCATTCTAGAATAAAAAATAGGCTGTATGTGAAAATTAATAGAAGCATGTTTTGTATTGGTACAAAAAAATGTGTAACCAAAGAACAGTACTATGGATTTGCAGTTAGGTTTGAAAAGTCAAGCACTCTTGCTCTGTGGAATTGAAACATTGTGTGTCGAACTTCTGACCTAACTGCACACAGCAGTGTTCCATGAGCTGTTGCTATGGTAGCAGGCAGAAGTCAAGTTGGGGGAAGGGTACTAGGCAGAAGTCAAGTTGGGGGCAGGGTACTTTTGGAAAAGGGTTGGTTTTCAACCAATAGAAATGTGTCATTACATTTGAAAAAAAGGGGGAAGCACTGAGATTTGAAACTTACATGTATATGTGTGGAAAAATAGAGGGAAAGTTTGCCATTATCTGGTTCTGCTGAGAGGAGAGAGGTGTACAGAACAGAGATCCTGGCTCTGATAATCTGCTGTTTGAGTGACACATTTCTTTCACAACTAACTAAATTTAAAGGTGAGTTTACAGTTTGAGAGGGGATGTATGTGGTAACTTAAGAAATGAATAATAGAAATGGGAATTGTTTTTGTTGTAGTTACACATGGTGGATTCATAATGTGTCAGTCTGTAAAAGAGATTTTCACTTGGCCCGAAAAAAAAAGAGCAGTAAGTGTGCTTTCAAATTGGCAAAGAAATTTCGTTTTGGCACTTATGTGAAAACATGACTCTGTGTGCATAGAAGAATTATAGGCAGAAATGTATTGCGTCTTGCTCTGGTGATTTCACAGTTGCAGTAGATGGAAAAGAGGAGCGAATTTTTGGGGGAAGAAGCAGAGGCTTAGCACACACCCATGTGCTTGCCATGTATAGTCATGCACAGTAATTAGAAGCGGGTGGGGTTTTCAGGTTTAAGTCTGTAATGCAAATACATTCAGCATCACTAAGGCTGGTTGCCCCTGCTGGAGTGTAGGCAGTCACAGAGAATACACACGGTGGTGGTCTGAAAAAAAAACAGCTTGGACATGTGCATTTAAATAAATTTAAAAAAAAGGTTTCAGAATGTGTCAGTCTGTAAAAGTGATTTCAAAGTGTAAAAAGAGATTTTCACTTGGCCCGAAAAAAAAAGGAGCAGTAAGTGTGCTTTCAAATTGGCAAAGAAATTTCGTTTTGGCACTTATGTGAAAACATGACTCTGTGTGCATAGAAGAATTATAGGCAGAAATGTATTGCGTCTTGCTCTGGTGATTTCACAGTTGCAGTAGATGGAAAAGAGGAGCGAATTTTTGGGGGAAGAAGCAGAGGCTTAGCACACACCCATGTGCTTGCCATGTATAGTCATGCACAGTAATTAGAAGCGAGTGGGGTTTTCAGGTTTAAGTCTGTAATGCAAATACATTCAGCATCACTAAGGCTGGTTGCCCCTGCTGGAGTGTAGGCAGTCACAGAGAATACACACGGTGGTGGTCTGAAAAAAAAACAGCTTGGACATGTGCATTTAAATAAATTTAAAAAAAAAGGTTTCAGAATGTGTCAGTCTGTAAAAGTGATTTCAAAGTGTAAAAAGAGATTTTCACTTGGCCCAAAAAAAAAAGAGCAGTAAGTGTGCTTTCAAATTGGCATAGAAATTTCGTTTTGGCACTTATGTGAAAACATGACTCTGTGTGCATAGAAGAATTATAGGCAGAAATGTATTGCGTCTTGCTCTGGTGATTTCACAGTTGCAGTAGATGGAAAAGAGGAGCGAATTTTTGGGGGAAGAAGCAGAGGCTTAGCACACACCCATGTGCTTGCCATGTATAGTCATGCACAGTAATTAGAAGCGAGTGGGGTTTTCAGGTTTAAGTCTGTAATGCAAATACATTCAGCATCACTAAGGCTGGTTGCTCCTGCTGGAGTGTAGGCAGTCACAGAGAATACACACGGTGGTGGTCTGAAAAAAAAACAGCTTGGACATGTGCATTTAAATAAATTTAAAAAAAAGGTTTCAGAATGTGTCAGTCTGTAAAAGTGATTTCAAAGTGTAAAAAGAGATTTTCACTTGGCCCGAAAAAAAAAGAGCAGTAAGTGTGCTTTCAAATTGGCAAAGAAATTTCGTTTTGGCACTAATGTGAAAACATGACTCTGTGTGCATAGAAGAATTATAGGCAGAAATTTATTGCGTCTTGCTCTGGTGATTTCACAGTTGCAGTAGATGGAAAAGAGGAGCGAATTTTTGGGGGAAGAAGCAGAGGCTTAGCACACACCCATGTGCTTGCCATGTATAGTCATGCACAGTAATTAGAAGCGAGTGGGGTTTTCAGGTTTAAGTCTGTAATGCAAATACATTCAGCATCACTAAGGCTGGTGGCCCCTGCTGGAGTGTAGGCAGTCACAGAGAATACACACGGTGGTGATCTGAAAAAAAAAAAAAGCTTGGACATGTGCATTTAAATAAATTTTAAAAAAAGAGCAGTTTGTGTGCATTGAAAATGGCAAAGAAATTTCGTTTTGTGACTATTGTGAAAAGAAATGTAGTAATATATTTAAATACAATAAAGGATTTTTTTTTTAGTTTTTTTCAGGTATTGCTGAAGAACAGTGAACAAAATTTAAGATGCCTACAAAATCTCGAGTTCAAAAAACTCTAAAAAAAAAAACTATATTTGAGGACAACTGGAGGACCAAAGTTAGTAGAAGATGCTGATGTTGGGAAAAAGAAAAAATCTTCTGGTAAGCAAAAAAGACAATTCCTAAACAAAATATTGAAAACAAACAAAAATGTACAAAATGTCTGTTCTCGGAAAAATGTAACAAAACCTACAGAACAGCAAAAAATTGAGGATTTAGTTAATGCAAATATACCTTCTGCAATTGAAAAGTTTAACATAAACAGAAAAACAGCATTTAAAGAGATACGTAGAAAAATGTTTCAGAGAAGAGTTATGTCCAATTTGATAAAGGATATAAAGAAATATAAGCAGAAGGCTAAATATTATAAGAGAAAAAAAGAAATTGAAGCCATTGCAGCAAAAGCATTAGAATTAAAAAGGAAACTATTCATATTAATTTTGAATAGGATGCGTACATTAGATAAAATGGTTAATGTACTGAAATCACAAAGCAAAAGCAAAAGAGTAGTGAACAGAACAAACTTTTGTAAAGTGTTTTTAGGAAAGTGGATGCATAGTTCAAGTAGTGAACCTTTTTTTAATGAAGAAAGCTATTTTCAAAGCAATAGTTTGCTGCATGCAGTTGACACCAGAGGTCGTTCATACGAAGTAAAAAACGGTTGCATAATGGAGAAGGAGATAATGGTTCCAAGAGATGAGGTACAAGTGATGGCAGATGAGGCAATGGGGAGACGTCCTAAAGCCCCAGTGTACACTTGGAATTGTAGTAGTATTTGCACTGTGCGTCAGGAATCTATTGACAGATTTCGAGAGTTTCTAAGAGAATATAGTAAAAAAAGTGTAAAACAAAAGATTAAGGTGCTTCAAAGTCTGGATCCATGCAGAGTGAGAGAGAATACTGGTTTGCAGGGTCATTCTCTTGCTTGTCTATCTAGAAAAGTGTGCAATAGTGTTTTCCATCATTTTAGGATGCTGGCTGTTCATCATACTGAAATAAGAAAGTTTGTGAGACGGTTGTATTTTGCCAAAAGTCCAGCAATAAAGTTAAATGAATTGAATAGGGCTCTGTTCCGAGGAACGGTATCAGATGTAGAGAAGGTTGTTGATGAAATTCAGTTTTGTTACTTTGGTCCTGAACAAAACAGTGCAGAGAAGGACACAATAAATGAGGCAGAAGTGGAAGAGAATGTAGAACCCTCTGTAAGTAACACATTTAATGATCACATAACAAAATTTGCAATAGTCTCTAATGAAAGACCAAATGTTACTTGTATTTGTTGCCGCAGAACTCATTATAGAAAACAAACTAGGAATGTTGATCTCTACAGAAAGAGTGAAAATGAAGATAATTATAAGTGGATGGATTTTGCCACATATATATTTCTTGAAAATTGTTTTGAATTGGGTGAAGATCAGCGTATTTGCAAATACTGCTACAACAAGTTAGAGGAAAATAGAATGCCGACCAGAGCTGTACATAATAATTTAGAATTGGATGCTATTCCTGCTGAACTTTCTGAATTAAATACATATGAGTCTATACTCATTCAATGTGTTCATCCGTTCCAGACCATAGTACGTATGGAGCCCAAAACTGGTAAATTACCTCCTTCAGATTTACTGAGAGGTTTAAAAGGTAGAGTGGTGTATTTGCCCTTGGATTTGAAAAAAAATATGGAAACTATTGATGCAGATACTTTGGAAACTGAACCATTAATTATTCTGGTTAATGGTGTCCCTACAAAGAATAAGAAGATTTGGCAGGAGCTGGTAGATGTGCGGAAAGTACAAAGAGCAAATTTGTATTTGAAAAAAAATAACAAATGGTATGAATCAATTTATATAGAAGAAGAAGAAGAAGAAGAAGATTTACAAGGAGACACAGAAACACCAACTGGACAAATTGAAAAAGTGGACAAGTCAAAGGAAGAAGAAATTTATGAACATTTTAGCATACATCCTCTCCATTCGAAAGAAGTTATGGGAGACAATATTGATCTCTTTCAGATGAAGAAAGCAAAAGGAAATCCTGTGAGTGTATGGGAGGAGAGCTTGGAAGCTCGATGTTTTCCCCAGCTGTTTCCTAAAGGAAAAGGAGGACGATACGATGAACGTCCGGAACAGATTCCAGCTTCTGAGTATCGGACTACAAGACTATATGCTGAAGATCCCAGATTTCGACAAAGTATCCCTTATTTGTTCCATCTTTTATTTGAAAGCGACTTGTCTGCACTGTCTTATGCAGTAAATCACATTTTAAAAAGTGGAGTACATTTACAAAATGTGTCTGCTAAGGATTTTATGGAGAAAGTGCAGCACCGAGATGATCATTTGGAAACACAACTGATCAATCTGATGGCTTGTCAGCGTGGGACAAATGAATATTGGTACCGACGCCATGGTGAACTAAAATGCATGTTACGCAACTTAGGAACACCAACATGGTTCCTTACCCTAAGCTGCGCCGAGTACGCTTGGGATGATTTACTGGATTTTCTACGAGAGGCCAATTCAAACATTGAAAACATCGAATACAAGACAGCAGGAGAACTGTGCTCATTGGATCCGGTTAATGTTTGCAGATATTTCAATCATAGATTTGAGGCTATGATGTCCTTCATCTGCAATAAAAAAAATCCACCCCTTGGAGAAGTAGTGGATTTCTTTTGGAGAAAAGAGTACCAGGCAAGAGGTGCTCCTCATATTCATATGCTGCTGTGGATCAAGGATGCCCCAAAGTTTGGAACAGATACTGATGAAGCAGTGTTATCTTACATTGAAGAATATGCAACATGTGCTATACCTAAAAACACAGAAGAGAACAAGTTAAAGGAGCAAGTTCTACGTTTCCAAAGTCATCGGTGTGGAAAATACTGTCGACGGAAATACAAGAGCAAAGAAAAATACTACACTAAATGTCGATTTGGATTTCCTAGACCTGTTCTTACAAATGGAAGAGTCAACAGTTTTATGTCAGCTGTGAGACATACTATCACAAGAAAATCACCTAAGAATACCTACAACCTTAAAAGAAAAGAAGAATCAAAAAATATAAATGACTACAACCCAGTCATTTTATCCATGTGGAACGCTAACATGGATATACAGTATGTTGCTGACAATTCCATTGCTGTTGCTCGATATGTAACGTCTTACATTACGAAATCAGAAAAAACAGAATTGAAGGAAATGTGGGAAGAGATTTCTCACGAGAAGACTGTCAGTAAGAAGCTGTACAGTTTTAGTTTGAAGATGTTATCGCATCGAGAAATTGGATCCTACGAATGTTCAGATAGGTTATCTTCTGCAAGTCTCTACTCGAAGTCAAGAAGAATAATTTGGGCAAGTTTAGGCCTTGCAGCAATGAGAAATCGGGTACTGAAATCTGTTGGAGAAATTGAATATTTGGCCGAGAATGACCCAGAAAGTACAGACATATTGAAAACAAACATGTTGGACACATATTATCCCAAGAGAAGTCATCATCTGGAGAACATGTGTCTCTATGAAGTGCTGCAGAACTACATTTATTCACGGAAAGCTGCAGAAGACATCAACAGTGGAAAATATAAAGTTGTTGGTGAAGAAGGATGTTTGGTGAAGCAAACCAAAGGAAGTTTGATAAATCACCGGAAGCTGAGTTGCGACACTACCGACAAGAAAGAATTTTACTACTTGGCTCTTTTACAGTTGTTTAAACCATGGCGTACAGAGGATGAACTACTGGGAGAATTCCAGAGCTATGAAGATTCTTTTAATGCTTGCAAAGACAGCATACAATGCAGTACATTCTCAACTTATCTGCAAATGTTAAATGAAGAAATTGAACAGGAAACTACAATTGCAGCAGAAATAGCTAGAGACAGTTCTCAGGACAGCCAAAGTTCAGGAACACACAGTCAAGATCCCCTAGGACAACCAATCGTTGAAAATGAAGCATCAATAGCCATGAATGAAGTGGAAACGGCTATGAATCTAGCTCAAGAAGAATTTATAGACTTAGAAAATTTGGAAAGACAACTGAATCAAGAGCAGCAACAAATTTATGAAGAGATCAGAAACAAAATTGATCACGGATTTCTACATATCAAAAAAGAGTGCTCATGCACATCATTTCATCCAATCAGGATGTATGTAAGCGGACAAGCTGGCACTGGAAAAAGTTTCCTAATTAAAGTCATCAGAAGCTACCTAAAGCAAAAAACGGATTCTACTTTGTCTTGTGTGGTTACTGCTCCAACTGGGTTAGCAGCATATAACATAAAAGGAATCACCTTACATCGTTTGCTAATGTTACCAGTGGAGCATGAGAACAAAATACAATTCAACAAGCTAACTGGAGAAGCATCCTTGGAAGTTTCACGAGTATTGAAGAAGATGCAAGTTCTCATTATTGATGAGGTGAGCATGGTATCAAACTTAATGCTTGCCTTTGTGCATTTAAGAATGCAGCAAATTTTGAAGACAGACTATGACGTGTTATTTGGTGGAAAACACGTCATAGTTTTTGGGGATCTTTTGCAACTTACTCCAGTTAAAGGACAACCAGTGTTTAATACTGTGACACATGAAGACACGAAGAAGTCATTGGGAAGCATTGGAAATACAAATATTTGGTCCTTCTTTGAGTACAAGGAACTTACAACTAATATGAGGCAAGCAAACGATGAAGAATATGGAAGTATTCTGAAAGATATCAGGATTGGACTACTCACAGATGTTGGGAAAAAAGCATTACAGAGTCGGCTGCTACATAATTTATTTCCAAAGGAAGAAATAGTTGCAGAGAAAATATACAAGAATATTGCAGAAAACAAAAGTGTCATCTGCTTAATGCCAACTCTACGTGAATGCTCAATATTTAATGAGGAGCTTTTGAAATTGGAAAAGGAAGACATCAGGAAATTGGAAGCAGTGGACAAAATTGAGGATGGAAGAATTACAGTCACAGTAACAGGCAAACTGAAAAATAAATTGGACTCACTAGAGAAGAACATCTCCAAAACAGCAGGATTAGAAAAAAATCTTTATGTTTGCATGAACTGTAGAGTGTTTTTAAGGAGAAATTTGGATGTTGAGAAAGGCTTAGTGAATGGAGCGATGGGAAGAGTTGTGGGTTTTATTAATTATCAGAAAAAAGAAGGAATTGAATGTTTACAGATAAAATTTGATCAGATAGAGGAAGTTAAAGACATTTGTCGTTGTTCAGTTCGTTTCATGCTTGTGAAAGACTTATATGTACGTAGGAAGCAGTTTCCGTTTTCACTAGCATATGCTGTAACTATCCACAAGTCTCAAGGATTGACTGTAGATTGTGCATTTGTGAACATTGGTTCAACTGTGTTCAAAGAAGGTATGGCATATGTAGCTTTGTCACGAGTCAAAACATTATCAGGTTTATTCATGATAGACTTTGATGACTCAAAAGTTAGTGCTGATACAAACTGTGTAAAGGAGTATAATAGATTAAGAAGAAGCTATGCTCCTCATTTAGGTCAGTATCCTGTGTTGGAGAAACGTGTAGTTTCTCGTAAAAGGAGAAATGAGAATATCTGTAATGAAGATGTAGAGAAGAGGAAAAAAAAGAGGAGTGATGTAATTGCAAGCAAAAAGAATAAGGAAAATGAAGAACAGGTTGTAGGATGTCATTTTGAAAATAGCTCTGGTGTCAACTGCTACGCTAATGTAGTGCTGAATGTTGCATTTTATCTGGAAAGTTTGCAAGAGCAGATAATAGTAAATCAGGGAAAAAGATTCTGTTCAGAGCTCAGTCTCCTTTTTCAAAAGCTGAGTAAAGATAAAACTCAAATAGAAAGTGCTACTGAAATTAGAAAACTTTTAGATGTATGTTCAGGACGAACACAGTTTTCTCAAAATGAACAGCAAGATGCACACGAATTTTTGATGTATTTTCTTCAGGTAGTGGAAGAAGAAGGAGTTCCCATTGACATTTTTTTTGGTCTCTCTTATAAATGGGAACATAGTTGTGATAATTGTTATAATATATGTGGCTCTATTGTTGATAATGAAAGGTTTATTTATTTGACATTGCCAGAGAGTAAAACAGTCACTTTTGCAAAATTAGTTAAAGATGCTAATCATAGCATGAAATGTGGTGAGTGTAATTCTGACATGTTTTCAACATTAATTTTAAGGGAATACGGACAGTATGTAATTTTAATGATGCAACGATGTAGAGCTGATGGATCAAAATTGGATACTTTAATAAAGAAGTTTACAGGACAGCAATTATCAATTTCAGGAAAAACTTTTGTAACTGTTGCAATAATTTTCCATGATGGACCTACTGTTACTTCTGGACATTACACAGTTTATCTAAAATGTGAAAAAGGCTGGACACTGTGTAATGATTCCAAATTGATTTTCAAACAACGTTTGCCTTTTGATTTAGCAAATTCCTATCTAATCTTCCTGAAACCTAAATTTTAGAGAGATTTGGCAAGATCTGGACAAAATAATTTTACCATTTTACTGGATTACCATTGCAATTTTGTAGAAAAAAGATTTTTAAAATTATCATTTGGCCTAAAGGAAAGATAACCAATTGTAATGTGGACTTTTTTAAATTTTAATGCAATTTTCAAAAACCAATAATTTAGAGATAATCGGTAACTTCTGCACATTTTAATTTATGGAATGCTATTGGACTGCCATTGGAAATTTTTTCAAAAATGATTTAAAAAATTACTATTTGGCCATGTGGAAAAGTAAGCAATTCTATTGTGGACTAAATAAATTATTCAAAAAATTTTCGTGAACTAAAATGTTACAGAGAATTGGTGAGATCTGGACAGATTAAACTTTAGAATTTTAATGGTTTTCCCTTGGAAATTTATTCCAGGAAAAAAAAAAAAATACTATTTGCCCTAAAGGAAATGGAATCAGATGTATTGTGGAGTTATTTGAGATATAATATTGTGATTATACTTCTGAAACAAACATATCAGACGGTATTTTAAAGAAATAACTATTGGTATTAGATGATATTTTTAATGTTAAGTTTAAGTAAAAAGAGATTCTGGGCTTTTTTATGACAATCTTTGTGATTGTTAATTTTTTTTGCCCGCTGTAAAATGATGAATGCAATTGCTTTCACAATTAATAGTGAAATGCAATATATTCTGAAAACAGCAAAAATAAGGCAAAAATATTTTTTAAAAAATGTAAATATGTGTATTGTATTATAAAATGGATAAAAAATATTAATACTTTTTTCTTTATTTTCAGATCGATATAGAAAATTTTCGGAAACTACAACCATTTTAAAAACTATTTTTAAAAAAAACAAATGAATAAATATTTTTTTGAGTGAGTATGGTAAGTTAAAAATAAAAATTGTAGTCTCTCAAGGACTTTGTAATGAGATAAATGATTTTTAGTGTTTTTTTTTAAAAAATAAAAAAAAGGTACGCTTACCGTACGCGTACGGTAAAAAAAAAAAAAAAAAGTTTTTAAAAAAAAAGAAAAAAAAAGATGAAAGATAAGGTTGGCTCTTAAAAGAACCGTTGTGTTCATGCAGGGACAGAGGAAAGAAAGATTGGGAATATTAGACGGTACGACAAGTGTGCTGATCTATTTTACTGTTCACCAGGGAAACACTGGTCTCCCTATAAGTAATTAGATCGTGACAAGTGGCGCACCGTACTTCAACCCTCGCAAACCGAGGGTTAATTTCCAGAGGGCCAGCAAAAGGAGATTCTCCCCCCACAGATGAAGGGCTCACCTGACCTGCAGAAGAAGGAGTCTGCCCTGCAGATGATGGTCCAGGCTGAGCTGCTGTGGATGTACTGGCTCGTCTTTCTGAAGAGTTACCTCCAAAAAGATGACCATGTGTCCTTCTGTGTACTTCCTGGAGGTGTCTCTTCATGGTGTGATTCCCAAAGGAATACTTCCTGTTAGGATTACCTCTAGAAAGTACACGCTTACACAGCTTGCAAGTAACTAAGGGTGCATTCACCTTTTGCTGGCCTTCTGGAAAAGTAAAATACTCCCAAACGTAAGAAGGCTTTACTTTCCTCGCTCTCTGCCTCAAGACAGTGCTGCTGGTGCTAGCCTCACTCTCAGAAGAGCTCTGCTGTTCTGCCATCGTATCCCAAAGACAAACCAGCTCCTTCTCCCAAGGGATCACAAGCAGAAATGAGGGGAATGGGTGTGGTGTAGGAGAGTTCTAGAACTGAAAGTAGTTTCAACCAATCAAAAGTTGTGTTTCAAGATCACATGACCTACCGTACGCTTACGGTACGCTTACGGTACGCTTACGGCAAAAAGTACGCGTGCGCGTAAAAAAGACACGCGCTTGCGCGCATGCGCATAACAGTCATTTCCCGGCACTTCCGCGTAACGTGCGCGTGTTGCGTAAGCGCGCACGCGTCCCACGCGCAGTACGCGCGGCTACGCAAAGTACGTAACTATACGCAAGCAGCGTAGATAGATTACGGGCGTTGCGTAAACCGTACGCTTACCGTGAGCTTACGGTACGCGTACTATAAAAAAAAACAATAAAAAAAAAAAAAAAACTGGAAATAAATTTTACATGTTTATTTTAAAAAATATATATAAAAAAAATATTTAAGGATTTTAAAAATTTAAGCATAGTCTTTATAAAAGATAAGAAAATTAAATTAAAAATATGTTTGAAAAAAATGAAGAATAAAAAAAAAAATAGCATATAAAAAACCTTGCAAATTCACTGAAAAAACCATGGGTTTCACACACGTTATATTTAGGAATTAGCATTTAAAAAACCTTGCAAATTCACTGAAAAAACCATGGGTTTCACACACGTTATAGTTAGGAATTAGCATTTAAAAAACCTTAGAAATTCACTGAAAAAACCATAGGTTTCACACACGTTATAGTTAGGAATTAGCATTTAAAAAACCTTAGAAATTCAGTGAAAAAACCATAGGTTTCACACATGTTATAGTTAGCTGGACATTTTACTCGTAAAAAATCAATGAAATTGCCCCGTTATAGTTAGTTCAGCTAACTATAACTCGCGCGCCCGCAATGCACTGCTGATGACGTCACATATTACATCACTCATGACATGGTCAGTGACATCACTCATGACATCACTGATGACATCTCAAATGACATCACTGATGACATCACTGATGACATCATCCTTGTGATAGAGTGGCAGACCTCCTCTCACCTTAATATAAGCTTTGATACACACATTCAAAAATAGAGACTAAAAATTTCAAAACAATGGACATACCAATACCAGTTACAACAACCTCTTCAGTAATTCTAAGATCCACATACACATCCACTCATTCACCAACAGTCCTATACAGTCACTCATACATGTACTCACTCATCATATGTACTCATACATCTATACATCCTGTTACACAATGCCACTCATCCATAGAGTTACTCACACACATAGTCACTCATGCTAATAAAGAATAAAACATACATTTACTTGCATATACAGTAATACACACACCACCATACTTACTTCTACGGAAACTTACACATACTTAGTCTTTTAAACAATCACTTATAGAAACACATACTTATTCATACAGGAACTCTTTCAATCTCTCCCTCTCACATATACTCACATATATACACCAATAGTCACATATACTAGTTAAAAACATATGTAGTTACTCCTGAAGACACTATTGAGACAGTCATTCACTCACTAACACACCCATACACACACTCATCCACCCATACAGTCCTGCACACATGCTGTCTTCAACACATACAAACAGTGAGTCACTCATTCATGCATCTATGCACTACGTAATACCCCCCACCGTACCATACAGACACTCAGACTGATACTCAAAAAAACAACTAATAACCTATATAGACACCCATGTAGCTACTCACCAACCCATGCAGCCACTTATACACAAAGTGAGAGATACACTTAATCAGTCAGTAACACAATCAATTTTTCAAAAACAAATCATCCATTTAGACACTTATATACCCATTTATTCTTCCATCGACCTTGAGATACACATATATAAAACATATTTATTTTTCTGAAAAACACACATTCACTGGATGATGTCATCAGTGATGTCATTTGAGATGTCATCAGTGATGTCATGAGTGATGTCACTGACCATGTCATGAGTGATGTAATATGTGACGTCATCAGCAGTGCATTGCGGGCGCGCGAGTTATAGTTAGCTGAACTAACTATAACGGGGCAATTTCATTGGTTTTTTACGAGTAAAATGTCCAGCTAACTATAACATGTGTGAAACCTATGGTTTTTTCACTGAATATATATATATATATACACACACACACACATATATATATACACATATATATATATATATATATACACACATATATATATATATATATATACACACATATTACCTACTGGCGGTCGCCAGTAGGTAGTTATAGTTAGGACCCCTTTTCCATAGGAAATCCGCAACATTCTATTTTGAATAACTTTGGCGCCGGTCGATGAATCCTCGCGAATTTCTCAAAATAGGTGGGGCGCTACGCTACGCTCCTACCCTGAAAGTCTCGGGGGGATTCGTCAAGCGGGGGCGGAGATAAAAGGGGGGTCCCAAAACGCGTTTTTCCCATGCATTTTTCCATAGGACCTTTAGAACGAGCTACAGCCCGAACGGCTGAACAGAATTACTAGAAATTTGGCAGAGAGGTAGCCATAAGGTCAAGGAAGTGCCTTTTGCAGGTCTGGTGTAAATCTGTTCAGTATTTCCTGAGTAAATAGCATTTAAAAGCATATATATATGTGGGCGGAGCCTAACCACACATCTCATCCTGAGATCTGATTGGCTGTCAGCACTTCATCCAAGAAGTGTTGGCAGCCATCTTGGGACAAATATACATGATAGCACCTCATTAAAAAGCATTGCAGTTAATAGAAGGTTTTAAGACTTTAGTTACATTATAAATCATTTGTTGATGGTACCATACTCATTTTAGGAATTGTGGTATGTTCTAAGGTGATTTCACCATGTGAAAAAGCCTTCTGCTGGGATATCATGATTGAGAGAAAAATATTTTCTCATGCTTTTACCACAGAGGTTTGGAAGGTGATCTATAGGCTAAACTGAGAGCTTATTTTCTGTAAATTCACATTATCTTTCTCAGTCATGTGAGAATGAAGTCTGATATTCTCAGTAAAACATGTACATCCAACAAGGGCAGAGACTGTCAGTTGATTCCTTTGTGTTCTACTGCAGCTTCCCAGAGTGTTCCAAAGAACTACTAGAGCGCTAACAGTCCTACTTATGATAAACGTATGGCACACCTGAAGCCATCTTGCTTGGATTAAAGTGGTAACTCTTAAAACATTTAATTTAAAAAGGAACAAAATGAGGGGGTTCATTTTTCCATAAAAAGTATGATTAGTGCTGCAGAAAGAAAAATTAGGGCACATTTTGAGTGACTTCTCAAATCCTCTTCTATTTCATTAAAAAATTCTGACATGCAGACTGAAACATGCCCTTTCAATACCAGCAGCAGTTTTCCCTGGTGAGCAGTAGCTTTACTACAGTGATCTAATGAGCAAAAAGAGTGCTATCATTCTGAATTTATGGCAAATGTGTGACACATCTGAATGCCTTCTTGATGGAATCAAAGTAAAAAACTGAAAGTATTTCCTACTGAGGAGACTGCAGTAAATGAGGAAATTAGGAAACTTCATAACAAATAAGTCTCCCAAGATGGCCACCAGAGACAAAAGAGCCCAAATGTAGCCCAAATATCACCCAGATGTAGCCCAAGTATAGCCCAATGACAGAATGTCCCAGAATGTTCTTAAAAACAACTAGAGCGCTTACTGTCTTCATTATGACAAAAGTATGGCACACCTGAAGCCATCTTGATTGGAATAAACTGGTAACACTTAAAACATTTAATTTAAAAAGGAACACAATGAGGAGGTTCATTTTGCCATAGAAATTATGATTAATACTGAAGAAAGAAAATGAGGGCACATTTTGAGTGACTTCTCAAATCCTCTTCTATTTCATTAAAAAATTCTGACATGCAGACTGAAACATGCACTTTTAATACCAGGAGCAGACTTCCATGGTGGAGTAGTTTTACTACAGTGATCTAATGAGCAACTAGAGTGCTAACATTCAGAATTTATGGCAAATGTGTGACATATCTGAATACCTTCATGATGGAATCAAAGTAAAAAACTGAAAGCATTTCCTACTGAGGAGACTGCAGTACATGAGGAAATTAGGAAACTTCATAACAAATAAATCTCCCAAGATGGCCACCGGAGACAAAAGAGCCCAAATGTAGCCCAAAATCAACCAGATGTAGCCCAAATATAGCCCAATGACAGAAGTGTGCAAAACACGTATTATTTTGTGTTTTTGCAGTGTTATATAGTGCAGACTTGTCAGGTATTGGAGTGCTTTACATGAGCATTGGTTACATCACACAAGAACAAATTCATTTTGGTTGTAGACATGGGGAGACTAAGTGATTTGACCAGAATCACAGAATGTCGAGCTGAAGCAGAAACTTCAACCTGGTTCCCCAGTTGCAAAGTCTGCAGTTCTGGAAGTAACACCACATCCTCTCCCCTAAGTGCAACATTTAATCAAGTGGTCAACTGGATAAAAAAACATAAAGATAACAAATAATTTAAAAGTGCTTTGTCGCTATTTGAAAACTCAGAAAATATGTCCTTATTTTAGTCTTTTAGAGCACTAACCATAATTTTGATGCCAATAAGACCCTCTCATATATGTAATTTCTAAAGGAAATGCTCTAGGTATTACAGTTTTGATTACATCAAGATGATGTCAGGCGTTCCACACTTTTGTAATAAATATAGAATGTTAGCAATCTAGTTGTTCATTAGGATACTGTTGAGAGGCAGAGGCCAGGGGCACGGACTCTGAAAATTGAAGGCAGGTAGGAGGGTGCAAAGGCAACAATTTAACCACACTGAGCAGGCAGGAAGGGCCGTGGAAGCACAACAGACTATGGAGGGCAGTGGAAAGGGGGGCAGGGGCAACAAACCAACAATACAGGACTTGCAAGAGAGGCTGTTGGAGGGAAGATCTATTACGGGTCAAGGAAGCTAGGGGCGGTCCCCAGATCCCCGGGAGCCACCACAGAACTGAGCAGGAGAGTGAGTCAGGGACAAAAGGGGCACCTTAATTTGAGCCGGGGTGCCTAGGAACGCTTGCTCCAAAAATGAAGAAAACAGACATATGAGACATGGAATTGGAGGCAGAATACAATGGCAGTTTAATGAGAAGATGCAACTTCAAAGAAACCGCAGAATAGAGACATAAAGTACAAAATACAGAATCCAGATAATCATACAGCTGTCATAATATTCTCTGTATCTCAATTAATGTACTGACAGAGAGAGAGAGAAAACACATCTATAAATGCATCATGAGAAACAAGTTACACCAAGGAAAATGTTACCTAGGAACACTCACGTTTACTCTTAGAGCAAGCATTCCTGCAATTACAATACAAAATCTTTTAAATGCAAAAGTAAAGAGAACAATGGTTAAACATAACATGACATTTCATATAGGTAAAATAGAATAAGATACTTCAAGCAAAGCAGAGCAAGACATTTTAAGCAAAGGAAGACAAGAGCTCCCAGCTCTTGGGGAAAACCTGCACTGCCTGTTAACCTACATACAGACGGCGAGGTAGTCCGTCGATATCTGTGGGTGCTCCCTTTTTATATCATTTTGTGGGCTCCTTTGCACGCTACATCTACCTACGTATGCTACCCAAAAGCTTCGACTGCAGATTTTACCAGACATTTCGTCATTTACCCACTTAATGCTGACAATGGACTGGGTGAAAAGGTCAGTCTCTCAGGCCAATCGCTTATCGTAAGTTCCATAGAGCAAGCAGAAAATAATGGGTATTGTACGGGAATTCAATATATTCATGTATAAAATCTCCTCAGTTCTCCTAACTTGACGCTCTGCGGTTGCCACTTCCTTAAAAGCGGGAAACCTGCCCAGGAAGCAAGTACCAGTCCAGGATGCAGCCTACTGTATGTCGACAGCTTCAGGGGGATGTTGAACTTTGATACCGAGCACGGAGCACTCGGGTAGGGTGGGGGCTACTAGTTTGGATCAGAAGGCCTCGCAGACCTGCCTTCAGACTGCTATACACTAAAATTGCAGAGCTATGGTCAATTTAACAAAGAGGCCTACATATTGAACAGAAGGGCCTACACAGGGGTTTTATGCTGGCTGAGTGGTAAGGATGTCTCAGGATAATTATATAGCAATACAGGACCCGCTGGTCAATTTAATACGGCCTACAAATGCAGCTGGCAGGGCAAGGACAAGGGTCTCATACTTCAGGTGTGGACAGAACGGGCCAGGGGCCCCCTGTGATACAAAATCTACCCTCCTTCAAGGCTGTGGCAATGTAATAGACCATTGTGGGCAGAAGGAAGAGGCAATGGTAGTACAACCATACATGCCAACAGACCCGATTCAGCCAGGAAACGTCCAATGTTTTTAAGCTCAAATGGGCTTTATTTGATCTGTCTCCTGTCTACAATATCCTCTTTTTCAATGTAACTCAAAGGGGAAAATCAATACCCCAGTTTTTTTTCAAAATCTCCCTCTTACCAAGTTCAAAATGTTCGCAAGTATGGTACATTGGATCATGGAAGGAAATGGGATAGGGACATGGACTTGGATAACAGAGGACAGGAGGGACATGGAGAGGTGCACCAAACTGACCCTGCAGGGCAGGCATCAGGGTTTGCAGCAGCACAATACACCACACAGGGCATGCAGGACGGGAGTGCAGCACAACAATCCATAGAAAGCAAGAGGGAGGGGACAGGACCATGCACATGGACAACAGAGAACAGAGGGGCAAGAGGCAATGGTAGCTAGCTGACCATAATGGACAGACAGGAGAGAAAGCTGCAGCATAACAGACCATAAAGGGCAGGAGGGACGGATCAGGGGCATTACAATGGAACAGACAAGCCAGGAGGGAGGGAGTAGGGCTGGGGGCAAGGGGGCAGGGCAGGAGCAGCAAGATAGCCATGGAGGTCAGGCAGGATGGGCACTAGAAGCAAGACACACCATGAAGAGCAACAGTGAGACTGTGATGGCATACACACAGACCATGGAGGGAAGGTGGGAGGGGGTCAGGGGCAGCTAACTGACCACACAGGGAAGGTGGGAGGGGCCATGGCAGCACAGAAGACCATGCATGGCAAGTGGGAGGGTTAGTGGCAGCACAATGGCTATGATGGGCAAGAAGGAGGGTGGAGGGGCATGCACAAAGGACAATGGAGGATAGAAGGGAGGGTCAGGACCTGTGCACAGACAAGAAAGTTCAGGGGAAGGGACCTCACAACAGACCACACGGGGCAGGCAGGAGGAGCAGTTGCAGCACAACAGACCAGGGAGGGCAGAAGGGTGTGGCAGTACAATGGACCGTGTAGGACAGGAGGAAGAGGATAGGGGCATGGCATGTGGACAGGCAGGGTGGAGGTGGCAGGGACAGGTTACAGTCATCTGACAATGCTAGGCAGGTGGGAGGGGAGTGCCAGCTCAACAGAACACTCAGAGTAGATAGGAGTGGCAGGTCCATGGGACATGGTGGGCAAAAAGGATGGAGCAGGGGCATGCACAAAGACATCGGAGGGCAGGGGGAAGGAGAATAGGGGCAGCAAGCTAAGCACAGAGTTTAAGCAGGAGGTCAATGATGGGGCATAGAATTGGGCAATGGAGGGCAGGAGGACTGGACTGGTACATCATACTAAATTGAGGGCAGTGGCAGCACATCAGACCATGCATGGCAGGAGGGAGGAGGCTAGTCCATGGATTCACACAACAGAGGATAGGGAGGAAGGGGATGGGGCAGCAAGCTAACTGTTCAGAGAAGGCGGGTATTAGGAACTTTATTGTTTTTGAAACATTGTGTCTGTGCGAACTACTTAAAATATGAACAAGTATGCAGCATAATCTCACTTTTATTCAGGAAGAAGAGGACGTTTGTGACTGTGACTCCGGGCTCACTTGGCAGAAACACCCCCTGACCCTCCACCCCCTATCGCAAAATGTAATGCCCGTGAAAAGGGTAGGTGAACACAGTGTTATATAGAACATAGTCCTGAGAGCACGATTGAAAATGAAAACTAGATATAGTGTATGGTATAAACTATGCACCAAAAAGTGTGATATAAGATGAACCGGGCGTGAAATATAATTTGCAATACATTGTGCGCAATGACAGATTCATTGGAGAGCGCGAGATAGCACAGGCACTAGCGCGTGCTATGCGATATGCGCCTTGGAGTGTAATATGCACAGGGCAGTGTTGTGTAACCTAACTAGTCTCTAAAGTTGTAATATAAAATATGTGCTGGGGAGTGTAACGTTGCATATGCACTGTGACAAATATATGGATCCCAGATTGTAATATGTATGGCATAGCACTGTGCGTTATAACATAGGCATCGAGAAAGGCACGTTAGATGGGGCAATATAACCCGTGCGAAGACAAGTGTGGCATGACATATTCACGGGGTGGTGTTACAGTGCACATGGGCTAGAGAGTGTCATAGCATATGCACTAGCTAGTGGAATACAACACAGAGGTGTGTGGCACTCGGCAGGCAATGGTGGGTGTAACACAGCATTGGGCTCTGTCAGGAGCACGCTGTGACTCTCAAGTGATGTTCGTCCCCTTTCCAGAGAGTAAAATAAAAAGTATTACACATCCGGCAGTGGATGTGTGTTTTATTAACCGTGAGGGGGGTTTCTTGCATAGTTTTGGTCGAATTTTTGTCGAATCCCCTTTGAATGGCTTGGTGTGCATGTGTATTAAATGTGCCCGTCAATAGCTACCCATGTTTGTATAAATAAACGACAAGGGTGTCTACCAGGATTAGGCACGGTAGGGCATCAGACATGTCAGAGCTTCACTAGTGGTGTAAATACATTCCACGTGGATTCATTGCATGCATGGTCGCCTTTTAATGAATATCACGCAAATCGTCATGGTGATAGGTACGTACGGTTTGTCCAGCATGTCCTAGGTGTGTCTATAAATATATATTTTTTAAAAATAATAAAAAACAGTGGCCGGCCCTGGGGATTGGGGTCAAAAAAATATAATTAGGAGACTGGCCCTGGGGGATGGGGTCATCAGGGCCAATAAATTAGAATAAGAAGGGGAACCAAACAGCCCCCCTTCTTAAAAAACTAAAATAAATAAAAGACTGGCATCGTGCCGGAGGCCATGCCCCCTCCGTGCAGCACTCTGCAAACGCGCCCCCAACAGGCATCTCCAGTATGCGCCAGGGAGCTGCGCTGCAGCCAGGTGTTCTGAGGCCAAGCCCCTTTTTACACCTCTCTGCAACGCAGCTCTGTGGCGCTTACTGGAGGTACCTAGTGGTCTAGTTTGACCCTAGGGACCCTTAGGATTCAGGGGGACTCTCAACTTAGAACAGCCACAGGGCGCGTTTACACAGTGGTGAAGGGAGGGGACGGGGCCTGAGGTGACGTGTGCAAACACGCACTATGGCATGTTTTAAATTGGGGATATAATTTCCCTTCAATACTGAGGGCCCCTGGGGGCTAACTAGCCCACCAAGTGCTTCCAGTAAGCGCCACTGAGCTGCATTGCAGAGAGGTGGTCCAGGCCGTGCCACTTTTTACACCTCTCTGCAACGCAGCTCTGTGGCACTTACTGGAGGTACCTAGTGGGCTAGTTGGACCCTAGGGACCCTCAGGATTCAAATGAACTTAATCTCCCAACTAAAAATGGACACAGGGCGTGTTTACACAGTGGTGAAGGGAGGGGACGGGGCCTGAGTTAATGTGTGCAAAAACGCCCTGTGGCCTGTTTTAAGAGGTAGTTTTAATCCCCCTGCCCTATTATATACTAGGGGCTTACAGAGGAGGTCATGCTAATCACAGGGGGACCCCAACGCATAATGTTCCCTAGTGTATGTAGGTGTTTTCACTGTATTATAAGTGTCTTTTAACATATCACTGGCTCTAGGACTGGTTAGTCAGACTCAGTTACCACCAGTATCCGTCTGAAAAAGTTGAGGGTACAGGATGATTTTGCAACAAGGCTTCTTTCTGCTCTTCTTTTTGTTCTTTCTGCACGTTATCCTTCTTCCTGCACTTATCTTCGTATTTGAGGACTTCTGTTGCTTCTTTCTGCACTTCTTTTGTTTCTTTCTGTGCATTTTTTCTTCTTTCTTCACATGTCCTATCTCTGTAGGCATAGTTAGAAATTAGCATTTAAAAAACCTTTGAAATTCACTGAAAAAACCATGGGTTTCACACACGTTATAGTTAGGAATTAGCATTTAAAAAACCTTAGAAATTCAATGAAAAAACCAAAGGTTTCACACATGTTATAGTTAGCTGGACATTTCACTCGTAAAAAACCATTGAAATTCCCCCGTTATAGTTAGTTCAGCTAACTATAACTCGCGCGCCCGCAATGCACTACTGATGACGTCACATATTACATCACTCATGACATGGTCACTGACATCACTCATGACATCACTGATGACATCTCAAATGACATCACTGGTGACATCACTGATGACATCATCCAGTGATTGTGTGTTTTTATGAAAATTATATATTTTTTATATTTATGTATATCTCAAGGTCAAAGGAAGAATAAATGGGTATATAAGTGTCTAAATGGATACTTTTTTTGGGAATTTTTTTTGTGTAACTGACTGTTTAAGTGTATCATAGTGAATACATGGCTTACTGAGTAATCTTTAAATATTTAAATATCTGTATCAGTTTCTTACTTTGTGTATAAGTGGCTGCATGGGTTGGTGAGTAGCTACATGAGTGTCTATATAGGTTATTAGTTGGTTTTTTATCACTATGAGTGTCTGAGTTTCTGTATGGTTCGGTGGGGGGTATTACTTAGTGCATAGGTGCATGAATGAGTGACTCACTGTTTGTATGTGTTGAATACAGCATGTGTGCAGGACTGTATGGGTGGATGAGTGTGTGCATGGGTGTGTTAGTGAGTGAATGACTGTCTCAATAGTGTCTTTATGAGTAACTACATATGTTTTAAACTAGTATATGTGACTATTGGTGTATATAAGTGAGTATATGTGAGAGTGAGAGATTGGAAGAGTTCCTGTATGAATAAGTATGTGTTTCTATAAGTGATTGTTTAAAAGAGTAAGTATATGTAAGTTTCTGTAGAAGTAAGTGTGGTGGTGTGTGTATAACTGTATATGCAAGTAAATGGATGATTGATTCTTTATTAGCATGAGTGACTATGTGTGTGAGTTACTCTATGGATGAGTGGCATTGTGTAACGGGATGTACAGGTGTATGAGTACATATGATGAGTGAGTACATGTATGAGTGACTGTAGAGGACTGTTGGTGAATTACTGTATGTGTATGTGGTTCTTAGAATTACTGAATAGGTTGTTGTAACTGATATTGATATGTTCATTATTTTGAACATTTTAGTTTCTATTCTTGAATGTGTGTTTCAATGGTTATATTAGGGGGAGAGGAGGTCTGCCACTCTATCACAAGGATGATGTCATCAGTGATGTCATCAGTGATGTCATTTGAGATGTCATCAGTGATGTCATGAGTGATGTCAGTGACCATGTCATGAGTGATGTAATATGTGACGTCATCAGTAGTGCATTGCGGGCGCGCGAGTTATAGTTAGCTGAACTAACTATAACGGGGGAATTTCAATGGTTTTTTACGAGTGAAATGTCCAGCTAACTATAACATGTGTGAAACCTTTGGTTTTTTCATTGAATATATATATATATATATATATACACACATATATATATACACACACACACACACACATATATATATATATATACACACACACACACACATGTATATATATATATACACACACACACATATATATATTCACTGAAAAAACCATAGGTTTCAGGGGTGTTATAGTTAGCTGGACTTTTCACTTGTACAAAACCATTGAAATTCCCCCGTTATAGTTAGTTCAGCTAACTATAACTCGCGCGCCCGCAATGCACTGCTGATGACGTCACATATTACATCACTCATGACATGGTCAGTGACATCACTCATGACATCACTGATGACATCTCAAATGACATCACTGATTACATCATCCAGTGAATGTGTGTTTTTCTGAAAATTAAATATGTTTTATTTATGTATATCTCAAGGTCGATGGAAGAATAAATGGGTATATAAGTGTCTAAATGGATGATTTGTTTTTGAAAAATTGATTGTGTAACTGACTGATTAAGTGTATCATAGTGAATACATGGCTTAGTGAGTAATGTTTAAATATGTAAATATCTGTATCAGTCTCTCACTTTGTGTATAAGTGGCTGCATGGGTTGGTGAGTAGCTACATGGGTGTCTATATAGGTTATTAGTTGGTTTTTTGAGTATCAGTCTGAGTGTCTGCATGGTTCGGTGGGGGGTATTACGTAGTGCATAGGTGCATGAATGAGTGACTCACTGTTTGTATGTGTTGAAGAAAGCATGTGTGCAGGACTGTATGGGTGGATGAGTGTGTGTATGGGTGTGTTAGTGAGTGAATGACTGTCTCAATAGTGTCTTTATGAGAAACTACATATGTTTTAAACTAGTATATGTGACTATTGGTGTATATATGTGAGTATATGTGAGAGTGAGAGATTGAAAGAGTTCCTCTATGAATAAGTATGTGTTTCTATAAGTGATTGTTTAAAAGACTAAGTATGTGTAAGTTTCCGTAGAAGTAAGTATGGTGGTGTGCGTATAACTGTATATGCAAGTAAATGTATGTTTGATTCTTTATTAGCATGAGTGACTATGTGTGTGAGTAACTCTATGGCTGAGTGGCATTGTGTAACAGGATGTATAGGTGTATGAGTACATATGATGAGTGAGTACATGTATGAGTGACTGTATAGGACTGTTGGTGAATGAGTGGATGTGTATGTGGATCTTAGAATTACTGAAGAGGTTGTTGTAACTGGTATTGGTATGTCCATTGTTTTGAAAATTTTAGTCTCTATTTTTGAATGTGTGTATCAAAGGTTATATTAGGGTGAGAGGAGGTCTGCCACTCTATCACAAGGATGATGTCATCAGTGATGTCATCAGTGATGTCATTTGATATGTCATCAGTGATGTCATGAGTGATGTCACTGACCATGTCATGAGTGATGTAATATGACGTCATCAGCAGTGCATTGCGGGCGCGCGAGTTATAGTTAGCTGAACTAACTATAACGGGGGAATTTCAATGGTTTTGTACAAGTGAAAAGTCCAGCTAACTATAACACCCCTGAAACCTATGGTTTTTTCAGTGAATTTCTGAGGTTTTTTAAATGCTAATTCCTAACTATAACGTGCCTGAAACCTATGGTTTTTTCTGTGAATTTCAAAGGTTTTTTAAATGCTAATTTCTAACTATGCCTACAGAGATAGGACATGTGAAGAAAGAAGAAAAAATGCACAGAAAGAAACAAAAGAAGTGCAGAAAGAAGCAACAGAAGTCCTCAAATACGAAGATAAGTGCAGGAAGAAGGATAACGTGCAGAAAGAACAAAAAGAAGAGCAGAAAGAAGCCTTGTTGCAAAATCATCCTGTACCCTCAACTTTTTCAGACGGATACTGGTGGTAACTGAGTCTGACTAACCAGTCCTAGAGCCAGTGCTATGTTAAAAGACACTTAGAATACAGTGAAAACACCTACATACACTAGGGAACATTATGCGTTGGGGTCCCCCTGTGATTAGCATGACCTCCTCTGTAAGCCCCTTGTGTATAATAGGGCATGGGGATTAAAACTACCTCTTAAAACAGGCCACAGGGCGTTTTTGCACACGTTAACTCAGGCCCCGTCCCCTCCCTTCACCACTGTGTAAACACGCCCTGTGTCCATTTTTAGTTGGGAGATTAAGTTCATTTGAATCCTGAGGGTGCCTAGGGTCCAACTAGCCCACTAGGTACCTCCAGTAAGTGCCACAGAGCTGCGTTGCAGAGAGGTGTAAAAAGTGGCACGGCCTGGACCACCTCTCTGCAATGCAGCTCAGTGGCGCTTACTGGAAGCACTTGGTGGGCTAGTTAGCCCCCAGGGGCCCTCAGTATTGAAGGGAAATTATATCCCCAATTTAAAACGTGCCATAGTGCGTGTTTGCAAACATCACCTCAGGCCCCGTCAACTCCCTTCACCACTGTGTAAACGCGCCCTGTGGCTGTTCTAAGTTGAGAGATTAAGTCCCCCTGAATCCTAAGGGTCCCTAGGGTCAAACTAGACCACTAGGTACCTCCAGTAAGCGCCACAGAGCTGCGTTGCAGAGAGGTGTAAAAAGGGGCTTGGCCTCAGAACACCTGGCTGCAGCGCAGCTCCCTTGCGCATACTGGAGATGCCTGTTGGGGGCGCGTTTGCAGAGTGCTGCACGGAGGGGGCATGGCCTCCGGCACGATGCCAGTCTTTTATTTATTTTAGTTTTTTAAGAAGGGGGGCTGTTTGGTTCCCCTTCTTATTCTAATTTATTGGCCCTGATGACCCCATCCCCCAGGGCCAGTCTCCTAATTATATTTTTTTTACCCCAATCCCCAGGGCCGGCCACTGTTTTTTATTATTTTTAAAAAATATATATTTATAGACACACCTAGGACATGCTGGACAAACCGTACGTACCTATCACCATGACGATTTGCGTGATATTCATTAAAAGGCGACTATGCATGCAATGAATCCACGTGGAATGTATTTACACCACTAGTGAAGCTCTGACATGTCTGATGCCCTACCGTGCCTAATCCTGGTAGACACCCTTGTCGTTTATTTATACAAACATGGGTAGCTATTGACGGGCACATTTAATACACATGCACACCAAGCCATTCAAAGGGGATTCGACAAAAATTCGACCAAAACTATGCAAGAAACCCCCCTCACGGTTAATAAAACACACATCCACTGCCGGATGTGTAATACTTTTTATTTTACTCTCTGGAAAGGGGACGAACATCACTTGAGAGTCACAGCGTGCTCCTGACAGAGCCCAATGCTGTGTTACACCCACCATTGCCTGCCGAGTGCCACACACCTCTGTGTTGTATTCCACTAGCTAGTGCATATGCTATGACACTCTCTAGCCCATGTGCACTGTAACACCACCCCGTGAATATGTCATGCCACACTTGTCTTCGCACGGGTTATATTGCCCCATCTAACGTGCCTTTCTCGATGCCTATGTTATAACGCACAGTGCTATGCCATACATATTACAATCTGGGATCCATATCTTTGTCACAGTGCATATGCAACGTTACACTCCGCAGCACATATTTTATATTACAACTTTAGAGACTAGTTAGGTTACACAACACTGCCCTGTGCATATTACACTCCAAGGCGCATATCGCATAGCACGCGCTAATGCCTGTGCTATCTCGCGCTCTCCAATGAATCTGTCATTGCGCACAATGTATTGCATATTATATTTCACGCCCGGTTCATCTTATATCACACTTTTTGGTGCATAGTTTATACCATACACTATATCTAGTTTTCATTTTCAATCGTGCTCTCAGGACTATGTTCTATATAACACTGTGTTCACCTACCCTTTTCACGGGCATTACATTTTGCGATAGGGGGTGGAGGGTCAGGGGGTGTTCCTGCCAAGTGAGCCCGGAGTCACAGTCACAAACGTCCTCTTCTTCCTGAATAAAAGTGAGATTATGCTGCATACTTGTTCATATTTTAAGTAGTTCGCACAGACACAATGTTTTAAAAACAATAAAGTTCCTAATACCCGCCTTCTCTGAACAGTTAGCTTGCTGCTCCATCCCCTTCCTCCCTATCCTCTGTTGTGTGAATCCATGGACTAGCCTCCTCCCTCCTGCCATGCATGGTCTGATGTGCTGCCACTGCCCTCAATTTAGTATGATGTACCAGTCCACTCCTCCTGCCCTCCATTGCCCAATTCTATGGCCCATCATTGACCTCCTGCTTAAAGTCTGTGCTTAGCTTGCTGCACCTATTCTCCTTCCCCCTGCCCTCCGATGTCTTTGTGCATGCCCCTGCTCCATCCTTTTTGCCCACCATGTCCCATGGACCTGCCACTCCTATCTACCCTGAGTGTTCTGTTGAGCTGCCACTCCCCTCCCACCTGCCTAGCATTGTCAGATGACTGTAACCTGTCCCTGTCACCTCCACCCTGCCTGTCCACATGCCATGCCCCTATCCTCTTCCTCCTGTCCTACATGGTCCATTGTACTGCAACACCCTTCTGCCCTCCCTGGTCTGTTGTGCTGCAACTGCTCCTCCTGCCTGCCCCGTGTGGTCTGTTGTGAGGTCCCTTCCCCTGAACTTTCTTGTCTGTGCACAGGTCCTGACCCTCCCTTCTATCCTCCATCGTCCTTTGTGCATGCCCCTCCACCCTCCTTCTTGCCCATCATAGCCATTGTGCTGCCACTAACCCTCCCACTTGCCATGCATGGTCTTCTGTGCTGCCATGGCCCCTCCCACCTTCCCTGTGTGGTCAGTTAGCTGCCCCTGACCCCCTCCCACCTTCCCTCCATGGTCTGTGTGTATGCCATCACAGTCTCACTGTTGCTCTTCATGGTGTGTCTTGCTTCTAGTGCCCATCCTGCCTGACCTCCATGGCTATCTTGCTGCTCCTGCCCTGCCCCCTTGCCCCCAGCCCTACTCCCTCCCTCCTGGCTTGTCTGTTCCATTGTAATGCCCCTGATCCGTCCCTCCTGCCCTTTATGGTCTGTTATGCTGCAGCTTTCTCTCCTGTCTGTCCATTATGGTCAGCTAGCTACCATTGCCTCTTGCCCCTCTGTTCTCTGTTGTCCATGTGCATGGTCCTGTCCCCTCCCTCTTGCTTTCTATGGATTGTTGTGCTGCACTCCCGTCCTGCATGCCCTGTGTGGTGTATTGTGCTGCTGCAAACCCTGATGCCTGCCCTGCAGGGTCAGTTTGGTGCACCTCTCCATGTCCCTCCTGTCCTCTGTTATCCAAGTCCATGTCCCTATCCCATTTCCTTCCATGATCCAATGTACCATACTTGCGAACATTTTGAACTTGGTAAGAGGGAGATTTTGAAAAAAAACTGGGGTATTGATTTTCCCCTTTGAGTTACATTGAAAAAGAGGATATTGTAGACAGGAGACAGATCAAATAAAGCCCATTTGAGCTTAAAAACATTGGACGTTTCCTGGCTGAATCGGGTCTGTTGGCATGTATGGTTGTACTACCATTGCCTCTTCCTTCTGCCCACAATTGTCTATTACATTGCCACAGCCTTGAAGGAGGGTAGATTTTGTATCACAGGGGGCCCCTGGCCCGTTCTGTCCACACCTGAAGTATGAGACCCTTGTCCTTGCCCTGCCAGCTGCATTTGTAGGCCGTATTAAATTGACCAGCGGGTCCTGTGTTGCTATATAATTATCCTGAGACATCCTTACCACTCAGCCAGCATAAAACCCCTGTGTAGGCCCTTCTGTTCAATATGTAGGCCTCTTTGTTAAATTGACCATAGCTCTGCAATTTTAGTGTATAGCAGTCTGAAGGCAGGTCTGCGAGGCCTTCTGATCCAAACTAGTAGCCCCCACCCTACCCGAGTGCTCCGTGCTCGGTATCAAAGTTCAACATCCCCCTGAAGCTGTCGACATACAGTAGGCTGCATCCTGGACTGGTACTTGCTTCCTGGGCAGGTTTCCCGCTTTTAAGGAAGTGGCAACCGCAGAGCGTCAAGTTAGGAGAACTGAGGAGATTTTATACATGAACATATTGAATTCCCGTACAATACCCATTATTTTCTGCTTGCTCTATGGAACTTACGATAAGCGATTGGCCTGAGAGACTGACCTTTTCACCCAGTCCATTGTCAGCATTAAGTGGGTAAATGACGAAATGTCTGGTAAAATCTGCAGACGAAGCTTTTGGGTAGCATACGTAGGTAGATGTAGCTTGCAAAGGAGCCCACAAAATGATATAAAAAGGGAGCACCCACAGATATCGACGGACTACCTCGCCGTCTGTATGTAGGTTAACAGGCAGTGCAGGTTTTCCCCAAGAGCTGGGAGCTCTTGTCTTCCTTTGCTTAAAATGTCTTGCTCTGCTTGAAGTATCTTATTCTATTTTACCTATATGAAATGTCATGTTATGTTTAACCATTGTTCTCTTTACTTTTGCATTTAAAAGATTTTGCATTGTAATTGCAGGAATGCTTGCTCTAAGAGTAAACGTGAGTGTTCCTAGGTAACATTTTCCTTGGTGTAACTTGTTTCTCATGATGCATTTATAGATGTGTTTTCTCTCTCTCTCTGTCAGTACATTAATTGAGATACAGAGAATATTATGACAGCTGTATGATTATCTGGATTCTGTATTTTGTACTTTATGTCTCTATTCTGCGGTTTCTTTGAAGTTGCATCTTCTCATTAAACTGCCATTGTATTCTGCCTCCAATTCCATGTCTCATATGTCTGTTTTCTTCATTTTTGGAGCAAGCGTTCCTAGGCACCCCGGCTCAAATTAAGGTGCCCCTTTTGTCCCTGACTCACTCTCCTGCTCAGTTCTGTGGTGGCTCCCGGGGATCTGGGGACCGCCCCTAGCTTCCTTGACCCGTAATAGATCTTCCCTCCAACAGCCTCTCTTGCAAGTCCTGTATTGTTGGTTTGTTGCCCCTGCCCCCCTTTCCACTGCCCTCCATAGTCGGTTGTGCTTCCACGGCCCTTCCTGCCTGCTCAGTGTGGTTAAATTGTTGCCTTTGCACCCTCCTACCTGCCTTCAATTTTCAGAGTCCGTGCCCCTGGCCTCTGCCTCTCAACAGTATCCTAATGAACAACTAGATTGCTAACATTCTATATTTATTACAAAAGTGTGGAACGCCTGACATCATCTTGATGTAATCAAAACTGTAATACCTAGAGCATTTCCTTTAGAAATTACATATATGAGAGGGTCTTATTGGCATCAAAATTATGGTTAGTGCTCTAAAAGACTAAAATAAGGACATATTTTCTGAGTTTTCAAATAGAGACAAAGCACTTTTAAATTATTTGTTATCTTTATGTTTTTTTATCCAGTTGACCACTTGATTAAATGTTGCACTTAGGGGAGAGGATGTGGTGTTACTTCCAGAACTGCAGACTTTGCAACTGGGGAACCAGGTTGAAGTTTCTGCTTCAGCTCGACATTCTGTGATTCTGGTCAAATCACTTAGTCTCCCCATGTCTACAACCAAAATGAATTTGTTCTTGTGTGATGTAACCAATGCTCATGTAAAGCACTCCAATACCTGACAAGTCTGCACTATATAACACTGCAAAAACACAAAATAATAAGTGTTTTGCACACTTCTGTCATTGGGCTATATTTGGGCTACATCTGGGTGATTTTGGGCTACATTTGGGCTCTTTTGTCTCTGGTGGCCATCTTGGGAGACTTATTTGTTATGAAGTTTCCTAATTTCCTCATTTACTGCAGTCTCCTCAGTAGGAAATACTTTCAGTTTTTTACTTTGATTCCATCAAGAAGGCATTCAGATGTGTCACACATTTGCCATAAATTCAGAATGTTAGCACTCTTTTTGCTCATTAGATCACTGTAGTAAAGCTACTGCTCACCAGGGAAAACTGCTGCTGGTATTGAAAGTGCATGTTTCAGTCTGCATGTCAGAATTTTTTAATGAAATAGAAGAGGATTTGAGAAGTCACTCAAAATGTGCCCTAATTTTTCTTTCTGCAGCACTAATCATACTTTTTATGGAAAAATGAACCCCCTCATTTTGTTCCTTTTTAAATTAAATGTTTTAAGAGTTACCACTTTAATCCAAGCAAGATGGCTTCAGGTGTGCCATACGTTTATCATAAGTAGGACTGTTAGCGCTCTAGTAGTTCTTTGGAACACTCTGGGAAGCTGCAGTAGAACACAAAGAAATCAACTGACAGTCTCTGCCCTTGTTGGATGTACATGTTTTACTGAGAATGTCAGACTTCATTCTCACATGACTGAGTAAGATAATGTGAATTTACAGAAAATAAGCTCTCAGTTTAGCCTATAGATCACCTTCCAAACCTCTGTGGTAAAAGCATGAGAAAATATTTTTCTCTCAATCATGATATCCCAGCAGAAGGCTTTTTCACATGGTGAAATCACCTTAGAACATACCACAATTCCTAAAATGAGTATGGTACCATCAACAAATGATTTATAATGTAACCAAAGTCTTAAAACCTTCTATTAACTGCAATGCTTTTTAATGAGGTGCTATCATGTATATTGGTCCCAAGATGGCTGCCAACACTTCTTGGATGAAGTGCTGACAGCCAATCAGATCTCAGGATGAGATGTGTGGTTAGGCTCCGCCCACATATATATATGCTTTTAAATGCTATTTTCTCAGGAAATACTGAACAGATTTACACCAGACCTGCAAAAGGCACTTCCTTGACCTTATGGCTACCTCTCTGCCAAATTTCAAGTAATTCTGTTCAGCCGTTCGGGCTGTAGCTGTGTCTAAAGGTCCTATGGAAAAATGCATGGGAAAAATGCGTTTTGGGACCCCCCTTTTTTCTCGGCCCCTGCTTGACGAATCCCCCCGAGACTTTCAGGGTAGGAGCGGAGCGTAGCGCCCCACCTATTTTGAAAATTTCGCGAGGATTCGTCGACCGGCGCCAAAGTTATTCCAAATATAGAATGTTGCGGATTTCCTATGGAAACAGGGTCCTAACTATAACTACCTACTGGCGACCGCCAGTAGGTAATACACACATATATACATACACACACACACACATATATACATACACACACACACACACACACACATATATACATACACACACACACACACATATACATACACACACACACACACATATACATACACACACACACATATACATACACACACACACACACATATACATACACACACACACACACATATACATACACACACACACACACATATACATACACACACACATATACATACACATATATATATATATATATTCAATGAAAAAACCATAGGTTTCACACATGTTATAGTTAACTGGACATTTTACTGATAAAAAACCAATGAAATTCCCCCGTTATAGTTACTGCAGGCAACTATAACTCACGCGACCGCAATCCTCTGCTGATGCCAATACTGTATTTAGACACTTATTTGCCCATGTCTTCTTCCATTAAATTTTAGCTTTACATATATTACAAATATTTTTTTTTCATAAAGACACATATGTCATCAGCAGAAGATTGCGATCGCGTGAGTTATAGTTGCCTGCAGTAACTATACCGGGGGAATTTCATTGGTTTTTTATCAGTAAAATGTCCAGCTAACTATAACGTGTGAAACCTATGGTTTTTTCAGTGAATTTGCAAGGTTTTTTAAATGCTAAGTTACTTTACGCCATTCGTGGCGTGCGCGCCCAGTTAACGCAGTTCGTTCCGTGCGCGCACGGTGCGCTTCGCGTTAAGCGGGATGGGCCATGTACGCACGATGCGCTTCGCGCACCGTGCGCACATGGGGGACATATTTTGCGCATCTTTGTGAAATGTATTCTTTGTTAACTTCCTACCTATGATAAGCCATGCACAAATGGTGCCCTTCGGGCACCATTTGCCCCCGGGGTGGGGAGAATGTGGATAATTTTTTTTTTTTTACTATTTTTTACCGTGCGCGTACGGTAAGCGTAATCGGCGATTTTCCGAAAAAAAAAATTTTTTTTTTTTTTGGGCTTGGGGGTGGTTTGGGGACCCCTGTATCAGTGCTGGGTGGTTAGGATCTCATTAAACTGCCTCTTTACACATTTTTGGGGTTGGTTTTTGCTGCCCTACTCAGGAAGCGAGAGAGAAAATGGCGGCCGCTGCTTCCTGGTTTCGACCGATTCGAATGTTTACTAAGAACTAAGAGCCAATCAGAATCGCGCTCGCGCACGCCACCGTACGCGTACGGTAAGCGCACGGTAAGCTGCCACAGATATATATATTGATTTAAAGGCTATTTTCTCAGAATCTACTGAACAGATTTACACCAAACCTACAAAAGGCACTTCCTTGACCTGAGGACTACCTCTCTGCCAAATTTCTAGTAATTCTGTTCAGCCGTTCGGGCTGTAGCCCTGTCTAAAGGTCCTATGGAAAAATGCATGGAAAAAACGCGTTTTGGGACCCCCCTTTTATCTCAGCCCCCGCTTGACGAATCCCCCCCGAGACTTTCAGGGTAGGAGCGGAGCGTAGCGCCCCACCTATTTTGAAAAATTCGCGAGGATAGAATGTTGCGGATTTCCTATGGAAACGTGGTCCTAACTATAACTACCTACTGGCGACCGCCAGTAGGACATATATATATATATATATATACACACACACATATAAATCCGCAACATTCTATTTTGAATAACTTTGGCGCCGGTTGACGAATCCTCGCGAATTTTTCAAAATAGGTGGGGCGCTACGCTCCGCTCCTACCCTGAAAGTCTCGGGGGGATTCGTCAAGCGGGGGCTGAGATAAAAGGGGGGTCCCAAAACGCGTTTTTCCCATGCATTTTTCCATAGGACCTTTAGACAGGGCTACAGCCCGAACGGCTGAACAGAATTACTGCAGAGAGGTAGTCCTCAGGTCAAGGAAGTGCCTTTTGTAGGTTTGGTGTAAATCTGTTCAGTAGATTGAGAAAATAGCCTTTAAATCAATATATATATCTGAGCCAGCTTACGGTGCGCTTACGGTACGCTTACCGTACGCGTACGGTGGCGTGCGCGAGCGCGATTCTGATTGGCTCTTAGATCTTAGTAAACATTCGAATCGGCCGAAACCAGGAAGCGGCGGCCGCCATTTTCTCTCTCGCACTGAGAGTGATTTTTAAAATTTAAAGCCCAAAAACATGTAAAGGGGCTGTTTAGACAGCTCCCACACACATAGGCATGTTGAGGGAGTCCCCAAAGATCCCCCAAGGCCAAAAACGGAATTTGTATGTTTTCGGTAATTTCGCCGATTACGCTTACCGTACGCGTACGGTAAAAAATTATTAAAAAAAAAAAATCATCCACACTCTCTCCACCCCGTGTGCAATTGGTGGCCGAAGGCCACCAATTGCGCATGGCTTATTACACGTGAGAGAAACTAAAATATTAAAAAAAAAAAAAAAAAAAAAAAAAAAAATTATCCACACTCTCTCCACCCCGTGTGCAAATGGTGCCCGAAGGGCACCATTTGTGCATGGCTTATAAAATATGCGAAAAATTAAAATATTACCTTTCAAAACGAAGTGCATCATATGTCCTCCATGTGCGCACGGTGCGCGAAGCGCATCGTGCGTACATGGCCCATCTAGCGTAACGTGGGCACGCGGTGCGCGTAGCGCACCGCGTGCCCACCGTGCGTGCATGGCACTAACTGCGTAAAGTGGGCGCGCGGTGCGCGAAGCGCACCGCGTGCTCACTGTGCGCGCACGGTGCGCGAAGCGCACCGTGCGCGCACAGAACGAACTGCGTTAAGTGGGCGCGCACGCCACGAATGGCGTAAAGTAACTTAGCATTTAAAAAACCGTACAAATTCACTGAAAAAACCATAGGTTTCACACACGTTATAGTTAGGAATTAGCATTTAAAAAACCTTGCAAATTCACTGAAAAAACCATAGGTTTCACACATGGTGTAGTTAGCGGAAATTTTACTGATAAAAAACCAATGAAATTCCCCCGTTATAGTTACTGCAGGCAACTATAACTCACGCGACCGCAATCTTCTGCTGATGACATATGTGTCTTTATGAAAAAAAAATATTTGTAATATATGTATAGCTAAAAATGTATGGAAGAAGACATGGGCAAATAAGTGTCTAAATACAGTATTAGCATCAGTAGAAGATTGCGGTCGCGTGAGTTATAGTTGCCTGCAGTAACTATAACGGGGGAATTTCATTGGTTTTTTATCAGTAAAATTTCCGCTAACTATAACATGTGTGAAACCTATGGTTTTTTCAGTGAATATATATATATACACATATACATACATACACACCTCGCTATGCTAAGACGACCGACCCCAACGCCGAGCAGCCTGCCGGAGAGCCGCGGCTGCAGACCCGTGTATTGAATATGCTACTTACCAGTATGCATCTGTTCTTGGCATGTAGGGCTGCTGACATTCATATCTGTGCATAGATCGCCGCCTAGTGTTGGGTCCGGATGTTTGCACGTTGTTGTCCTGGAAGAGTCTTCGAAGTATCCTGAGATAGGTGACTCCTCCCCTGGACCACAGTGCGCATGGGCATCCTCTCCATCCTCAGATTGTTTTTCGCCATTGTGGCAGTGATGGAGTAGATACAGAAAGTGATGACCATGCTATACAGTAATTCTGAGAGCTGCAGCTGCTACAGGCGCCGGGGAGGAGGGTGGGCGATATGAATGTCAGCAGCCCTACATGCCAAGAACAGATGCATACTGGTAAGTAGCATATTCAGTTCGAGGCATGTGGGCTGCTGAATTCATATCTGTGCATAGAATACATAGCAGTACCTCCCATTAGCGGCGGCTACCAGTGCCAGCTGCAGCGGTCTGAAAAAGGGTTTTGAGAACAGCCTGTCCTACAGCTGCCTGCTGTTTTGAGTGTACATCTACACAATAGTGTTTGGTAAATGTATGTATAGTGGACCATGTGGCTGCTCTACATATATCATGTAAAGGAATGTTTCCCAGGAAAGCCATGGAGGCCCCTAACTTACGTGTTGAGTGGGCTCGTGGGGGAATCGTTAATGTGCGTTTAGCCTTTTGATAGCAAATTTGAATACATTTAACGATCCATCTGGCTATACCTGCTTTGGAGATGGCGTTGCCTTTGTGTTGTGGAGAAAAGGCAACGAAAAGTTGTTTTGTCTTCCTAAATCCTTGAGTTCTGTCTATATAGTACACGAGGGCTCTTTTGACATCTAGTGTATGGAGCATTCTTTCAGCGACATTTTGTGGATTCTGAAAGAAAACAGGCAGTTCAATCGTTTGATTCATGTGGAACTGCGATATTACTTTAGGCATGAATTTGGGGCTGGTACGTAGTACGACCCTGTTTGCGTGAACCTGTATGAATGGCTCTTGAATGGTTAGTGCCTGGAGTTCACTAACTCTTCTCAACGAAGTGATCGCCACTAGGAAAGCTACTTTCCAGGTGAGGAACTGAATCTCACATGAGTGGAGAGGTTCGAAGGGTGGACCCATCAGTCAGGTGAGGACCAAGTTGAGGTTTCACACTTGTGCTGGTGGGTGTCTTGGGGGGAATTACTCGTTTAAGTCCCTCTAAGAAGGCTTTGATGGCAGGCACTCTGAATAAAGAGAGGTGCTGCCTGTTTTGGAGATCGGCTGCTATTGCGGTTAAATGGATACGTATTGAGGTGTATGCCAGATTGCATCGGTATAGGTGTAAGAGGTAACAGATTATGTTTTGAATGGATGCGTCTAGCGGGTTAATGTCATTGTTATTGCAATAAATGACAAACCTCTTCGATTTGGCTGCATAGCAAGCTCTGGTAGTGGGTCTCCTAGCTTCCTTAATGATCTCCATACAGTCAGGTGGCAGGTTTAGGTAGCCAAACTCGAAGACTTCAGGAGCCAGATTGCCAGGTTCAGCTGTTGCGGATCTGGGTGCTGAATTTCTCTATGGTTCTGCGTCAAATGCGCGGGTTTGATCCGCAGCCTTTGATGCGGCACCACGGAAAGTTCCAGAAAGGTGGTGTACCATGGCTGGCGTGCCCATGTTGGAGCAACCAGGATGAGTGTCAGTGAGTGCTGTCGCAGTTTGCGTGCCACCAGTGGTATCAGCGGCGCTGGGGGAAAAGCGTACGCAAATCTGCCGGACCAGTTTATCCATATCGCATTGCCCTGCGACTGTGGATGTGGGAACCTGGCGGCAAAGCTTTGGCATTTTGCGTTTTCGCTTGTGGCGAATAGGTCTATCTCTGGATGACCCCAGTGTTGGAAGTACGGTTGGAGTACTGACGGGTGTAGCTCCCACTCGTGCATCTGGTGGCTGTGTCTGCTGAGCAGATCCGCCATCTGGTTGTCCTTGCCGGGGAGGTGTTCCGCCATGAGGAATATGTTCCTCCGACTGGCCCACTTCCACATGCTCTGAGCCAGATGAGACAACTGTGAAGAGTGCGTTCCTCCCTGCTTTTGTATGTAGTACATGGCAGTCATGTTGTCCGTCCGGATCAACACGACTTTGTTGCACAAGTGTACCTTGAAGGCTTTCATTGCCAGGAAGATTGCCATCAGTTCGAGAAGGTTGATGTGCATCTTCTTTTGTTGTATTGTCCATAGTCCCTGCACTGTGTAATTGAGTACATGAGCTCCCCATCCCTGGAGAGACGCGTCCGCTGTCAGTATTATTTGTGGAACAGGCTCGTGGAACGGTCAGCCCTTGCAAAGGTTTTGTGGATTCCACCAATGCAGAGAGTTGTATGCCCGACCGCTCACCAACACAAGGTCTTTTAATTGCCCGTGAGCCTGATTCCATTGACGTGCCAAGCACTCCTGAAGCGGGCGCATATGTAGTCTCGCGTGCGGGACTATGAAAATGCAGGAGGCCATCATGCCTATCAACTGCATGAACACTCGCGCAGGAAGGGAGTGTTGGGGTTTGGACTTTGAGATCAGCATTTGCATGCCGTTGATCCTCACTAAATTTGGCTGAGCTGTGGCTGCCAGAGTGTCTATGGTCGCACCTAGGTACTGTTGTACGTGTGCGGGTTGGAGATGTGATTTCGGGTAATTTAGTGAGAATCCCAGACTGTGAAGAAGGTGAATGGTGCGGGACATGTGGCTGGCACATTGCTGGGCTGACTTTGCTTGAACAAGCCAGTCGTCCAGGTAAGGGTAGACGTGAATGTGTTGCCTCCGTAGATGTGCAGCCACTGTAGCTAGGCACTTTGTGAAAACTCTGGGTGCTGTTGTCACGCCGAAGGGAAGGACTTTGAATTGGTAGTGCTGCCCCATAATAGTGAACCTGAGATATTTTCTGTGTGACGGGTGTATGGGTATGTGGAAATACGCATCTTTGAGGTCTAGCGTAGCTAGGAAGTCTCCCTGTCTGAGCAGCGGGAGAACCTGCTGTAGGGTGAGCATGTGGAAATGCTCTGAGAGAATGTAGTGGTTGAGGGGTCTCAGGTCTAGTATATGTCTGAGTGACCCGTCCTTTTTTGGTATTAAGAAGTACAGAGAGTACACCCCTGTCCCCTGCTGGTGGACGGGCACGACCTCTATTGCGCCTTTTTGCAGCATACTTAGCACTTCCTGCTGTAATAATGCTAAGTGCTCTGAGGACATAGGACGGTGCTTTGGCGGTATTGTGGGTGGAGTGGAGGTTAATTCGAGGCAGTAACCGTGTTGGATAACATCTTTGACCCACCTGTCCGTGGTGATGGTATTCCAAGTGGACAGGAACCGCTGGAGTCTTCCCCCGACAGGTGTTATGTGGTCGGGGGGAAGGGAGAGGGCGTCACTGTTTGTTTTTGGGGGAGGACCTGGTATTGCCATAACCGCGTCCTCTGCCCTTCGTGCTGGAGCCACGATATCCACCTCGGGTGTTTTTATCGTAGGTACTCTGTCTGCCCCCTTTATTGTAGGTTTGCTGTGACCCCTGTCCTCTACCCGCTCCTCTATTTCCGGGGCAACGAAAGGAGCCACTACGAAATGTCTGCGCTTGCAGAGCCCCCATTGACTTTGCAGTGTCTGTGTCTTTTTTTATCTTTTCTAGGGTGGTGTCAACCTCTGGTCCGAATAAGTAGTCAGGGTTGACAGGCTGATTGAGGATGTTATTTTGAACCTCAGGTTTGAATCCGGAGATTCGTAACCAGGCGTGTCGTCGTAGCATGACGCTGGTGTTTATTGCTCTCGCAGCTGTCTCGGCGGCATCCAGTGCACACTTAATGGATGCGTTTGTGAGAAGTTGTCCCTCCCCGATGAGGAGCTCCGCTGCCTCTTTGTACTCGTCTGGTAGATGTTGGAGTAGGGACTCCAACGTGTCATAGTGTGAGCGATCGTAACGAGCTAGGAGCGCCTGTGTATTGGCAATGCGCCATATGTTTGCCGCCTGGGCTGCAATCCTTTTGCCGGAGGTCTCAAGCACCTTGGACTCTTTGTCCGGGGGAGGAGCATCACCAGTTGTCTGCGAGTGTGCCCGTTTGCGAGCATTAGCAACTACGATGGAGTCCAGAGGTAACTGGCCTCTAATGTACGCAGGGTCCCCAGGTGCGGGCTTGTATTTTTTCTCGATCCTGGGGTTTATTACCCGTGCCCTGGTGGTTTCCTTGAAAATGTTTTTTGCTGGCTTGAGGACACCTTTCAACATGGGCAGAGTCTTTACAGTCCTCTCTGAGGATGCGAAAGTGTCCACCAAGAAATCGTCCTCGATTGTGTCTGAGTGGAGTTGCACTCCATGATTGGCTGCGGCACGTTCAATGAGGGCGTTGAATGCAGCAGTGTCCTCTGTGGGAGACGTTTTTGCGCCATAAAGCTGCGTGTCCTGTGTATCCATAGCGGCACCCGGGTCTACGGGGTCATCCCAAGCTTGATCAGGGTCCTGCTGGCCTTCAGGGTCCATATCCCTGGGGTAGGTGGTGTCGTCACCCATATAGTCCTCTATTGCGTCCGTGTCGGAGTGCGTCGGAGAGAAGGACTGTGGATCTGGATAAGAGGTGTGGAGGCGTTCATAAAGAACTGGTTCCGATTCCGCCGGCAGTTTTTGCTTTAGCGGGATCCTGTAAGAGTCCAAAGCCTGCTCGGAAGTGATCTTCCGCTTTCGGAGCATGAGCCTGCCGGTGTCGGCGTCGATGAAGTGGGACGGTGATATCCCAGTAGGAGAGTGTTCAGTAGATGGGGACCTTGTCTGGGTGACACGAGTCCTGATCTCGAATAGTTTTGGCGCCGTGGATGGCGGCAAACCAAAGGTGATGTTGGTTGGTGCCGAAGGTGCCTTTTTCGGCTCGGAGCCCGACGTGGCCTGGAGGGCTGCCTTTTCTCCGATACGTTGCAAGGACGCTGCAACTTGTCGCACCGAGAACTCCGACGGTTGTTTGGCGCCGAGGGGTTCTGTAGAGGTAGGAGTGGACTTCTTTGGAGCCACAGGGTCATCGAGTCGAGGAGAGGCAGTAGCTGTCGACTGCGTCGATGATTGGACCGTAGTCGCTGCTTTCGAGGTGGATTGCGATGCAGCGGCCATTTTAACCTTGGTGGTCGGTGCAGATTGTTTCGGTGCCAGGGGTCGAGGCGCTTTGGCGGTACCGATGGCCTTTCTCTTTGGGTCGGCGCCGACATCGGCTGCAGCGAGTTCGGCACCGAAGTCCCTTTTGGTGCGGTCGGAGCCGACGGGTTTGGCGTCGAAGGTGTGGTGGTCCTCGAGCCGACCAGTGTTAGTTTCACTTTCGGTTTCTGTTGAACCGGTGCGACGATTGGTTTCGGTTTCGTGGAAGGGAAACCAGTCTTTTTGGGTAATAATGGCTCTCGCTGGATGTCCGAGGCCGGGCCAGAGGGCGGGGCCGAAGAACTGCGGGATTGATCTTGGGTAAGGCCCGAAGGCGATCCCTCGACCGGAGCCGTAGACTGACGCACTGTGATAGCCTCCGTTTGGACGGGTAGGCCCTGCTCGTCACCAGAGCTACCTTCTTCGGCCCCTAAGGCCTCCTCGTAGTCTCCTACCTCATCGTCGGCTTCTTCCCTGTGAAAAAGCTCTTCATCTACGTCTTCCGATCTGGAACAGTGTTCGGAAGCGGGGCTGGAGGGTATGTTTTCCACGCTTTCAACATCTTCGTCCTCGGTGCTGAAGATGTTGGTCGGGGCCGGTGCCACTTGCTGCGCTTCAAGTCTCGCGGCTCGTCGATTCCGGAGAGTCTTCTTGGATCTGAATCGGGCACAGGCCATACATTTCGATTCGTCGTGATCCGGCGAGAGGCATTTGTTGCACACCAGGTGGAGGTCGATATGTGGATATTTCGCGTGGCAAACAGGACACCGCTTGAATGGGGTCCTCGAGTCCATCGTCGATGTAGGGTCGATGGTCGGATGAAATGGATCCGAAAAAGTTGTTAAGGTCGCTAAACTAGCAAGTAAACTGTCGATACCGATCGGGAACAGTACCGACGAAAACTAAAGGCCTTTTGGCCTAAAAAATAAATTTTCCTAACTTGAGTCAAGATAAGCACATCCGAATCCAATGGCGGAAAAAAACAATCTGAGGATGGAGAGGATGCCCATGCGCACTGTGGTCCAGGGGAGGAGTCACCTATCTCAGGATACTTCGAAGACTCTTCCAGGACAACAACGTGCAAACATCCGGACCCAACACTAGGCGGCGATCTATGCACAGATATGAATTCAGCAGCCCACATGCCTCGAACTTATAGATATGAGTTTGAAAAGAGCCCTTCCAAAACACACCAGGCATAACTCGGGTGTCAAGTACACACAACAGCTTACCCGTGAGCATCAATCCTTCACATACCGAGCTGTGGCAAGCTTTGCTGGCAGATGATCCCTGTGTGGTATTTCGCATTAGGCATGGATGCCGACCCGGGACGTTTTAACCGGCAAGGGCAAGCGGCGCTTCTCCAGTGTGCTCAGCGCTTTCAATGGAGGTGGAATCCATGCTCTAAAGTCGCCCGTTGGCTGTTGGGTTACAGCCCTCGTGTATGTGCCAGCCATGAGTGTCCCACTCTGCTCAGTTTAACTTAAGGTGTTGGGCTGCAGGTGGGGTCTCCTGTGCTTGCTAGCTTTGGCGCCTGCTGTGTGTGCCGCTTCTAATCTCCCTGTGTCGTTCCCCACACCACCCCTCCCATGTGGCCATACTTTTTTTCAGCACCACAGCTGTGGTTAACTTTACGCATTGAGTTTTAGTTGTGAATACTGGCAGAAGGGGATTTAATTTGTGAAGCTTTAGGCTAGCCCGGGAGATCGGCGAGGTAAGTGACTGTGGGGAGGTGCAGTGAGGCTGCAAGTTTACGGCTCAAATGCAGCTGTTAATGGTGGAGGGTCTGTGCTGATACCAGCATCTGAAAAAGCGGTGTCATTTTTCCGCGCTCGCAGTGTCGATGTTAATGTCCCAGTGCCCTTCCCCACACCACTTCACCCCTCTAACAGTGAATTCCTGCCCACAACAAGCCTCCAAGGTCGTAGCTTCTTGTTTTCTTTCTTCTAAACTCATTTTGCATTACACCATTTGATTAATGCTTCACGAAGGGGACAAAAAACAATAACTTTTACAATGTCAATAGCTCAAAACAATGTCATTGCGAGACCTATTGCATTGTATACACTTGTTATTGTGAGCATTTGTGGCGTTGTATGGTGTAGTGGTTCGAAAGGTGCTTTCATCATTTGTGCTAGCACTATGTTTAGATTCCATGTTGGTGTTGGCACCATTTTTGGGAATGCAATTCTTTTTGCTCCTTCTAGAAACCGTTTGACCACATGTGAGGTGAAGAAACTCTTCCCTGTTTCCCCTCTTGTATACGCTACAATTGCTGCTAAGTGTACTTTTAGTGATGTAAAACAATTTACTTTGTAGTAAATGTGTCAGGTACTTTAGCACTGTTCTTTTGTAATCTTCCCTGAAAGACGCTTTTTAAGGCACCATTGTGTGTATCTTTTCCATTTAGCTGTGTAACATGTTCTTGTTGTTTGTTTCCTAGCTTCTCTTAGGTCATCCATTGTACTTTCTGGTAGTTTGAGATGTCCAAAATCTAAGTCTTCAGGAGCCATGCCGCTAGGCCCAAGCTTTCTGATTCTGGATGAAACACTTTCCTGTCTTGCATTGTTAGCAAATCTTTTCTTTTTGGAAGTTTATGCATTCTTCCTTGAAAAATTGCCATTAGTTCCGAGAACCAAGTTTGTCTGGCACACTGTGGTGCGATGAGAATCATTGTCATCTTGCTGATTCTGCATTTGCTGATCACTTTGTTCAGTAATGGTATTGGGGGGGAAAAGCGTACGCAAATATCCCTGATCAGTCTATCCATAGCCCATTCCCTAGGGACTGGTTGCAAGGTCGCCTCGATGCAAAGATTTGGCATTTTGCATTGTGGAGTGTTGCAAATAGGTCTATTTGCGGTCTCCCCAATTTCTTGACAATTCTTTGCACTTCTGTTTGATTCAGTTCCCACTCGTGGGATGACGTTTGCCTGCTCGGTCTGTCTGCTTCTATATTGTCTTTCCCTAAAGTCTCCCCTGTGCTATGTTTGTTTTCTTCCACCATGCCATCTCCTGATGAATTCTTTGACAACCACTAGATCCTCCCAACTCCCTGAAGCCTGTGACCATCGGGTCTGGAGCCGTTCTTGAAATGGTCTCATGTGTAAACGAATGTTGGGAACTAAATGAATGCATGAGGTCATCATGCCTAGTAATTTCCCAACTGTCCTCACGGTCAGGTGACGCCCCCTCTGCTCTGGATGAGTCTTCATTAGGGCTGATCTCCTTTTCTCGCTCGGGAATGCTTTTCCCAACACAGTGTTTATCTCTGCACCTAAGAACACCTTTGAGTTCTATTGATGACTTTTCCCAATGCATTGAGAAACCCAGCTGAACTAGTGTCTATCACTTGGTGTATATGCTTTTTCCATAGGCTGTAGGAGTTTGCTCTTACTAACCAATCGTCTAAGTAGGGGTACACATGAATTCCTAGCCTGTTGAGATGTGCTACTACTGCTGCAAGACACTTTGTAAACACTCTTGGTGCCGATTTTAGACCGAAAGAGAGTACTTTGAATTGGTAGTGTTGTTTATCCACGACAAATCTTAACATTTTGTGTTTTTTGTTCACTGGGATGTTTAAATACGCATCCTTTAAGTCTATTGTTGCCATGTAATTTCCCTTTTGCAATTGAGGTAGCACCTCTTGTAGTATAGTCATTTAAAATGTTTGTGTTTTTTATAAATTGGTTCGAAACCTTGGGTCCAATATTGGCCGTAATGTTCCGTCCACTTTTGGAATTAGGAAGTATGTTGAATATACTCAGTTGTTTCTTTCTCTGTGTGGTAAGGGTAAGTTACTTACCTGTAATCCTAGTTCTCTTCCAGGGGTATCCTCATCAATGTCATAAGCACTGAATATTCCCGCCCATGTGCGGGGACCCCGGAAATAATAAAATCATATATGTAAAAAACATACATATATACAGCTCTGTATATGTATAAACATATATTATTTTTTCCACGCAAATGCAGCCCCTAAAAAAGAAGGCTAGGCAATGTATAAATACACATCCAATAATACATATAGGTATAATAAAACACCTAAATCTCTCTTTTTTTTTTAATGAGGTAAACACTCATGAGAAAGCAAAAAAGAGAAAACTGTGGGAAACACAGATCTACAACACATTGCTAGCCTGCAGGCTGCATTGCAATACAATACCATAGAGACTGAAAAGCCCTGTATAGGTAAAAACTGGCACCGTGCCTTTAAGGCAGCCCTGGCTTCCATATCCCATCATGCCTCAGGGGTGACAGTTAGGTCAGTTGTTCTTTGCGGGACCGTAGTCCTAAACATAAAGATATATCCTTTCCATAATGAATAATACACTTCTTCTCATTTGCCTGGGGAGGTGGGTGGGTTGCTTATGACTGATGAGGATACCCCTGGAAGAGAACTAGGATTACAGGTAAGTAACTTACCCTTCTCTTCCAGGGGATCCTCATCAATAGTCATAAGCACTGAATAGAGTAGCACGCTCACCTTCCACCTGCAGGCAAATGAAAAAAAAGATTGTACCACACATGGAATAAGAAGATCATGAAACTGATTATGTATGGAACAGATTCCTCAAGGAGGCTTGTCCTACTTGAGTGTCTGTTCTGGTGTCCGAATCCAGACAATAGTGTCTGGTAAAGGTGTGGACAGATCTCGGAGAGTGGGACATTATTGAGAAAAGCAGCGGTAGCCGCTTTTCCTCTTGTAGAGTGTGCTCTAGGGCGCGCCCCCAATGGTTTCTGAGCCAGTTGGTAGGCCAATGTAATACTTGAAACAATCCACCTAGCAATGGAACGTTTGGAAGCAGCAAAGCCCATACGGACAACCCCGTAGTTCACAAACAGTTGATCAGATTTCCTAACATTCTTAGTCCTATCTAGATAGAATTTTAGGACCCTTTTGACATCTAAAGAATGCAACGCCCTCTCTGCCGGAGAGGAGGGGTTGGGGAAAAAGGTTGGCAAGGAGATGGCTTGATTTACATGAAAGTCCGATACCACCTTAGGCAGGAATGAAGGATGAGTCCTCATCACTACCCTATTGAGATGAAACGTAGTGTAGGGTTCTTTAGAACAGAGGGCCTGTATCTCACTGACCCTCCGTGCTGAAGTGATGGCTATTAAAAAGGCTGTCTTCCATGTGAGGTGCTGTAGGCTAGCCTTATGAATAGGCTCAAAGGGAGAACCCATGAGCCTTGAAAGAACCAAGTTTAGCTCCCAAGAGGGAGAGGGAGGTCTAACAGGGGGATAGACTTTGAGACCTTGCAAGAAATCCTTCACCACCTGTAACTTAAAAAATGACTGCTGCGATGGAGAACGCCTGTATGCTGTTATGGCTGCTAGGTGAACCTTTATGGATGAAAATTTCAACCCTGCCCTTGCTAAATGAAGAAGATAGGGCAAAATTACATCCTCCTGGCATTTTGTTGGATCATAATGATGCTGAGCACACCAAATGTAAAATCTTTTCCACTTACAAAAGTAGGAATGTCTTGTCGAAGGCCTCCTGGCTTCCTTAAGTATGGACATACACTCTTGAGGGAGGTTCAGATGTCCATACTGGAGGACTTCAGGAGCCATGCTGTTAAGCTCAGCGAGGGAAGGCTGGGATGGTAAATCTTCCCCTGCATCTTGGATAACAAGTCCGGTCTGCACGGCAGCCGTTTGTGGGGGCGGATCGACATGTGCAGGAGATCCGTGTACCACCACTGCCTCGGCCAGTCCGGTGCTATGAGGATCATCTTGGCAGATGAATTCTGCAGCTTGGTCACCACCTTGGGGATTAGTGGGAGAGGCGGAAAAGCGTACACAAATGTCATTGACCAATTTATCAAAAGGGCATTCCCTAGGGATCCTGGTCGATGGAATCTTGAGGCGAAGCCTCGGCATTTTGTGTTGTGCTTGTCCGCGAAGAGGTCCACTTGCGGACGCCCCCATTCCCCGAAGATGTCCAACACCTCGTCGTTTATTACCCAGTCCTCTGGTTCTTGAAAATGACGACTGAGCAAGTCCGCTTGCACATTGAGTTCACCTGGTAGGTGCACCGCTTTCAATGAGATGTTCCTTGCTAGGATCCAGTGCCACAGGGACTGAGCTTCCAGCGAGAGCGTCCTGGATCGAGTACCCCCCTGCTTGTTCAGGTAGTACATTGTGGTGGTATTGTCCGTCTGTGCTAGAATGGTACTCGTCGTGATCGCACGCAGGAACGCTTTGAGGGCTAGGTGGACTGCCCTGAGCTCCAGCATGTTAATGTGGTACAACTGCTCGCTGCTGGACCACCATCCCTGAGTTTGCAGAGACCCGAAATGCGCACCCCAGCCTTGAAGGGATGCGTCGGTGATTAAGGTCTGAGTTGGGGGTTCTTGATGGAAGGGGATCCCCACTTGTAGATTAAGTGGCTTCAGCCACCACTTGACTGACTGCCTGGCCGCTGAGGAAAAGCAAACTTTTTCTTCCCACAGGGAATTCCTTTGATCCCATTTGTCCTCGAGATCTTGCTGTAGAGGACGCATCCTTAGCCTGGCATTGGGCACTAGGAAAATGCAGGATGCCATGGCTCCTAGCAGAGATGAGATTTGTCTTGCCGACGAGAGATTGTTGGATAGAATCTGCCTGCCTTTGAGGATAATGGATGACTGTCTTTCCTCCGAAGGAAACACTTTTCCTACTACGGAGTCTATAGTTGCACCCAGGTAGTGGATCCTCTGTGTTGGTGAAAAATTTGACTTTTTGACATTCACTCTGAGACCCAACTTGCGACATAAGTTCAGGCAGAGCGACAGCTGCGATCGAACACTCTGAGGCGATGGACCCTTTATTAGCCAGTCGTCTAGGTAGGGGTAGACGAAGACTCCTGCCCGCCTCAGAGCAGCCGCTACTACTGCCACGCATTTTGTGAATACTCGAGGAGCTGACTTCAGGCCAAATGGAAGAACCTTGAACTGATAGTGAGAGTTCCCCAATGCAAACCTGAGAAATTTCCGATGATTCCGTTGGATGGGAATATGGAAATATGCGTCCTGAAGGTCCAGCGAACACATCCAATCGCCCAACCGGAGATGAGGATATATTTGGTGGAGCGCCAGCATGCAAAATTTTTCCTTTCTTATATGTTTGTTCAGTATCCGTAGATCCAAAATGGGTCTGAACTCTACCTTCGCACTCCTTTTTTGAATCAGAAAGTATCTGGAGTAAACTCCCTTTCCTCTTTGGTTTTTGGGTACTTTTTCTATTGCAGATTTGAGCAGAAGAGACGCCACCTCTTCTCTGAGCTGCGTTAGATGCTGGGCCGAATGAACAGGAGGAATCGATGGAGGGTGGCTTCGGAAACGAAGCGAGTACCCATGCCGCAGTATATTGAGAACCCACTTGTCCTTTGTGATGGATTGCCACTCTGGAAGATGATGCACAACACTTCCTCCCACCGGAGCGGTGGACAGCATCGGAGGAAGCGGTTCCTCATTGCTTCCCTGGAGCCTTGTTTCCAGCGTTTGACTGCCTGTTGTGAACGCGTCCCCTGGATGGTCTGCGGGACTGGTACTGCTGCTTCTTTTGACCTTGCTGGTCCTGGTTCTTCTGCCACTGAGGGGTTTGAACCCTCTGTTGGTAGTTACGCCTGTCATTTACCCTGCGGCGTCGAAACTCTTTCCTCTTTTCAAGCCCCACGGCTTTCATGGTCTCCAGTTCTGCTTTCATACGGGCCATTTCTTCATCCGCATGAGACCCAAAAAGTGAATTGCCCGAGAAAGGCAGATTTAGAATTCTCGCCTGCGCTTCCGGCTTCAAGGCCGTCAATCTGAGCCAAGCGGATCCTCTGGCTGTGATTCCATGGGCATATGAATGTGCTGCTAGTGTTGCCCCATCTGCCGCTGCACTTATGACCTGGTTAGAAACCAGACTCCCCTCGTGCAAAATTTCTTCAAAGTCCCGTCTATCCTCTGATGGAACTTTTTCAATGAACCTCTGGAGAGAGTCCCACAAAGATCTATCATAGCGCCCCAGAAGCGCTGGCCACCTTTAGGCTAGAAGATGCCGAACCGCAAACGCTCCTCCCCCAAGAGTCTTGCGTCTTACTGTCTTTATCTGGGGGCACCGTTGAAGACCCCGCTACTGCATGCGTCTTTCTAGCAGCAGCGGTGATGAGTCCGGTGGAGGATCTGATTTTAGGAACAGAGGATCTTCCAGGGCAGGACGGTACTTCTGTAGAATCCGCCGGTGCAGATTTGGTGGACGCTGGCGTGAGAAAAATATCCATTACTGGTTGCAGCAAACCAGGGAAAACGGCAACAGTGGACGTGACACTGCTCTTTCATGGAGTTTCAAAGATTATGGAGGAGGTGATCTCCTGAACCGGCATAGGGATATTTAATTTTGTAGCTCCTCTACACAACACTTCCTGAAAAGTAGAGATATCATCCACCGGAGATACACTGGAGGGTGGTGTCTCCGAGAGTGTCGGTGAATAATCCCTTCTGGATGATCTAGATGATGGGGAGGAAGAAGGGGTCCTACGGCGCCTTCTCTCCGATCTGGTCGGCTCTGTCCTGTGGGAGGAGGATCTGGATCGCCTCCTTGGTGTTCGAGAGCGACGTCGAGAATCTCTTACCCGAGAACGTGATCTGACCGGTCTCGCTGGGAAGTCCATGTCTCTTAACCTTGTTAGTGAGGCCTTGACTGCATGAGACATAGCCGAGTCCTGAGGTGTCTCTCTTGCGGGACTTTGAGGTACCGCATGTCCCTCTTCCAGCGGACTAATTTCATGTTCCGAAGTTGTATATACCAGTCTATGAGGAGATTTGCGACTTGAAACTGGCCGGATCGTAAGGCAAACATGCGACACCTCCTGAGTACCCTCTGCAGAGGAGCGCCTCGACGGCGATAGGCCTATCACCGGAGACGTGGGATTTGACTCCTCGAGGATCAGAGGAGATTTTTCTTGCCTCGACATCGAGAATCTTGTCGTCGACGGAGGACTTGGTCTGAACAGAGGTCTAGACCCCGACGGGGAATCTCGCCTCGATGTTATGGACTTCTCCAAAGCCTTGGAGACCTGCAAGGACGGAGGCACCTGCCTCGACGTCGACTCCGACGGAGGCTCCTGCCTCGACGTAGACTCCGACGGAGGCTCCTGCCTCGACGTAGACTCCGACGGAGGCTCCTGCCTCGACGTCGAATGCTCCGACGACGAATGCCTCGACGTCGCCATTCTGTTCGCCGACGATCGATCTTTCCTCGACGGCGAACTTGGTCTTGACGCTGATCTTGGTCTCGACGTCGACTTCGGAGTCAAACGCCTACGAACCTCTTGCGACGTCGACTGATCTCTCACATTCCTCGACGTCGAATGATGTCCTTCCTTCGACGTCGAACGATGTCTGTTTCGACGTCGATCGATCTTCCCTTCACGTCGAAAGATGCCTCTTAGACGTCGACCTGTGACGCCGATCCTTCAACGCCGATCTCTTTGACGTCGAAGCCGTCGACGACGAACGCATCCGCTTCGCCGCTGTATCTAAAGTCGACGACGATTTTCTTTTTGCAGCATGACTACCCCTGGACTCCTCACCTCTCAGCGACGATCCCGCCGCTGGAGTCTTCGACGCCGAGCCCGACGCCGATGGGGAGCAAACAGGGACCAGCTGCCTCGACGTCGACCGTTCTGACAAGCCGTAGAGTCTAATCCTCTCTCTCTCCTTTAAAGTCCTTTTAGAAAGGTCTTTACAATGATGACATGTTGCTGGAGAGTGAGAATCCGGCAGGCAGACAATACACACGTCATGTGTGTCTGAAGAAGCCTTCTTTTTCTCACAAGATGGACATGGGATAAATAAAGAAGGCATTTTTCTGACAAAAATAGCAGAAAATCTGTCAGAAAAATACAGGATACTGACTTCTTCCCAGATATTAATAAGAGGAAGTCCAAAAAATCACTATAACTGCAAATAATTCTTGACTAAAAAGCCAAAAAGAAGAGAGCTGAATTCCAGGGTCCTGACTGAAGGAGCCGGAAAGAACAACTGACCTAACTGTCACCCCTGAGGCATGATGGGATATGGAAGCCAGGGCTGCCTTAAAGGCACGGTGCCAGTTTTTACCTATACAGGGCTTTTCAGTCTCTATGGTATTGTATTGCAATGCAGGCTAGCAATGTGTTGTAGATCTGTGTTTCCCACAGTTTTCTCTTTTTTGCTTTCTCATGAGTGTTTACCTCATTAAAAAAAAAAAAAAGAGATTTAGGTGTTTTATTATACCTATATGTATTATTGGATGTGTATTTATACATTGCCTAGCCTTTTTTAGGGTCTGCATTTGCGTGGAAAAAATAATATATGTTTATACATATACAGAGCTGTATATATGTATGTTTTTTACATATATGATTTTATTATTTCCGAGGTCCCCGCACATGGGCGGGAATATTCTGTGCTTATGACTATTGATGAGGATCCCCTGGAAGAGAAGTGCTCTATTGCATGTTTTCCCTGAAGCTCGTGCACCTCTGACTAGGTGAGAATTCTTTTGAATGTGTCCTTTGCTTTGGCCTCCTGTTTGGAGGCTGTTTTGTTAACTCTATGCAGTAACTGTACTGTATTATGTTTAAGATCGATTTGTCTGTGGTGATTTCCTTCCATTTTTGCTGGGAAAATCTTAGTCTGCCTCCTACTGGTGTGGTATGTTGGAGGAACTGTAAACTGGTTTGCTTCTCTTTGTAGAGGTTTTTTGTCCGACTGTGGCTGGCCTGTCACGGGGACGCCCTCGAAAGGATCCTCTTCCTTGGTATTGCTAACTTTGTTGCCGTCCCTGTTGTACGCCCTGGTTTCCCTGCTTGGTATGATTGCTGGTAACCCTGATGCGAGGTAGCCGGTTGGTGTGTACCTCTCCCCGCAGGTCTCCTTGATGGTGTGCCTCTACGCATGCCCCTGAACTGTAGAGCCCCCCATGGATCATGCAGTTTCGTTGTCCTTTTTTAGTTGAGCTTTTCATCAACCACACTTCCAAACAATTGCTCCCCATTGAATGGTGAATTAATGTTGCTGTTGCACTTCTGGCTTGAAGCCGGGGATTCTAAGCCATGCGTTACTCCTTTCCGTGATGCCAATCATCATTTGCCTGATAGATGTTTTAGCAGCATCGAGGGCTGATTTTAAACATGTATTTGCAATGCTTTTACCCTCTTCTACAAGTTGGCTAGCTCTTTTTTGGAATTGTTCTGGTAGATTTTGTAACAATTCTCCTACCTCCTCCAAATGTTAGTAAGCATGTCTGTTCAACAATGCATTTTAATTGGCAATGCGCCATTGATTAGCTGCGCTTCCTACCACCTTCCTCCCTACGAAGTCCATCCTCTTTGTTTTCCTTGTCTGGAGGTGGTCCCACTGTAGTTAGTACATTTGTTCTTTTTCTTGTTGTTGAGGCAATGATAGAGTCAGCTGGCACTGATCCCCTGATGTATATAGGGTCTTTAGAGGAGTGTTTATACTTCTTTTCTGCCCTTCGTGTCACAGCCTTGCATGTAGCAGGCTCTTTGTATGCCTCTTTCCCCGGTCTAATAAACTTGGCAGCATTGGGAGGAATTGATTTGGTAGGCATCAGTGTCTGTAATAAAAAGCATGACTGTGGTTTTTCTTCCGCTAGATAAACCCCATAGGTTTCTAAAGCTTTTATAATCACTTGATTGTACATGTCAATGTCATCTGGAGGCGATTGCCTCGAAGGATATGATTCCACAGCCTTCTCCGGTGATTCGGCGTAGAGATCTTGCCATTGGAGGTCTTGATTCTCCGAGATCGCCAATTCCGCATATGTTTGTTCGACTTCATCGAAGTCTTCCCCGAAGAAGAATGATGGTTCTTTGCCCAGTTCGGGGGCTGTTGGCGGAATTGGTTACTACCTTTTCACCTTCCGTATTTTTTGTTTTCGGCGGACTCTTGAATAGTTTCAAGCTTTCGTTAGTCTTTTTTCCGTTGCAAGATATTAGCGATTTTGGCTTCGAGACTCTTTTTCTCTATCTCAGCCACGTGTGTTTCGGCGTCGAGATTATCGGCTTTCCGTTTTTTGGCTGTCAACGCCGATCAGGTCGTCGATGTTTGTTTGGGTTTCTCTTTTTGAGGCTAAGGCATCCTTTTCCAGACTATCTTTCGACATCTTTGTCTTTTCGTGGACCTTTGCCGTTCCGGAGTCCTTATCTAAGGATCCTACGGTATGTGTTTGTTTGGATGCAGCTGCAGTCGCCGAATGCTTCAACGTTGAGGACCCTTTGGATGTCTAGAGTCTGTTTTTCGAGACTCTTCTAGTTTTTTTCAAGGTCGACGACTCTTACCTCCTTCGTAGTCCTCTTCTCGACCTCCACGATCAAAACATCTGTCCTCGTCACCTTCTGGCCCTTTGGGGATGTTATCTTCCTCCTCACTTGAGTGGCCGAGGTCTCGCAGCGATGGCAGTGGTCTTTGGCCTTGCATGCTGTAGTTGGCTCGTCGCTGCCTCTCTCACCCTCAACGTCTTCGGGGTGAAGACGGAACAGGCGTTACAGTTGTCGCTCTGATGATCCAGCGGCAGGCACAGGCTGCAGACCAGGTGCTGATCCTTCTGAGCATACTTCTGGTGACAGTTCTTACAAAACTTGAACGGCGTCTTGTCCATTACCGGGCACAGGGAGCCCCCCTGAATACGCATTCTCCGATCGTCAAAGATCTTGTTTTTCTCCCTTCGTTAAACTGCGGTCTTTGTTTGAAAATTGAAAGTCAAAGACATCGTCCTACTGATGTTACTTATGTTTTTCCACAATTCTTCTCTTCGGCGGAAAAAAAGAATACGAAGATGGCTACCAGAGGTGGGAGCTTCTGGAGGAAGCCCGTCAACGTCACAGAAGGGCACCAAACAACAACAAGAAAACAAAAGAAGAAGAAATACTACAATTCCCGACCCAACCACTAGATGGCAGAATAATGCTCAGCATAGTGAATCGACTGACGCCAAATATATTGGGGTGGCAATGTATTTGAGACAACCTCCCTTATTCTGTGGATCACTCCCATGCAGCAAGGAAGCCATTACCTCATCTTGGTGGGGTCCTAGTGGGGACATCCTCTCACAATAGACACAGTGTATGCTTCTTATTCTACCTAAGACTCTTACCTTATTGACTTCCTTAAGAAATTTGCATGTGTAGCACGGGGAATATTATACTGACTGGAGACTTCAATCTGGTGTGGGACCCTCATTAGGCCAGGGTGGGGGGAGCACGACTGTCCACTCAGGGGCTTTCTCCAAAAGACTGAAAAGGGTGTTGACCAAGCTGGGCTTCCAGAATGTGTGGCGGGAACAACATCCTGCCTTTGCAGCTTTCACCTTTTACTCTCATGTACACCGCGCACATTCAGATCACTACATATTGGTGAGCAACTCCCTAATAGGATCCGCTCCTATTATGAGCCTTTACGGAGATTGTCTGTCTCCCCCCCCCCCACCCACCCAATGAGTGAGCAGTAGACTTTTGCTGGGCATTCGCCTCTCCAAACTTACTAACAATGAGTCTTGTTGGAAAGCTCGATCCTCCCAGGAGGTCAAGTAAGCCATTAAAACTCTAAAGCCAAATAAGACCCCAGGGCTGGAAAGCCTGACTGCCCAATTTTACAAACTGTGTTCTTAGGCAGTTTCTTAACCTTACAACTTTGTTTAGCCATTGGGCCACCGCAAGAGCAGTCACTCCGATGAGTGATGCTCTGGTCATGGTTAAAGCAAAACCTAATAAAGACAATATGCTTACGTTTCGTCCGATCGTCCTGTAGAAATTTGCTGCGAAGCTCTAAACAAAAATCCTGGCAACTCGTCTTAATGACATGCTCCCCACTTTGATATACCTATACCAAAGCAGTTTTATTCAGGACAGACAGGCCATGATAATGTATGGAGGGCTATCCACATGGTTGAGAAAGTCACCCTCAAAAAGATACTGGCTACACTGCTCTCGCTTGATGCTGAGAAGGCCTTCGCCCGGGTGGATTGGAATTTTCTGAGAATGGTTCTCTGTAAGATGGGCATAGGTCCCGCATTCTTGCAGATGGTCTTCTCTAACTATGATAACCCTGCGCTAGGGTGACCCTTAATGGACATCTATCTGGGCCTTTTCATTATTTTAGGGGAACCAGAGAGGGTTGCCCCCTCATCACCCCTCTTTTTTGCTCATCTTTATAGAACACTTTCTATGCTGCATACGTCAAACACCAGTGGTTACAGGAATTAAATTTGGCTGCCGGGAATTTAAGACTTCCCTTATGCTGATGACATTCTTCTAACACTGGGTTTATCTCGCACTTCCCTCCCAGCCGTATTGACTATTTTCGAAGATTTTCAAAAGGCTGCAGGATAGGTTTTTCTTGACAAATAGGAAATTCTAAATTCAATTCTTGAAAAGGAGGAGGTGGCCACCCTGTCTCCTTGCTTTATCTTTCAGTGGACGCGGCCTGCCATTCAATATCTCGAAGTTCGACTTATACACCAGGTCTCTGAGCTTTTTGAGGTAAATCGCCCCCCCCCCCCTCTTTTGTCTATAACCAAAGCTCTACAATCCTGGTGGAGCCTCAGGCTGTCCTGGTCTTGCAGAATTAATGCCGTCAAAACTAATATACTCCGGCCCCTCATTTATTTACTTCAAGCCCTTCCAATATGGCTATATCCTTTATCCCTAAAACGCATCCAGAGCAAATTGATGACCTCGTTTTGGAAAGTAGGGTTACAAGGCTCTCCCAAAAAACATACTACTCAACCCAGGCAAGCAGGTGGTACTGACAACTTAGTATTTCCCATGATTATGCAGCTATCTGACAAAAACTAGCGGCAGATGTGCCACGCCATAGCTCACATGCCCCTGTGGAATCTGGTGTGGTTGGAGAGTGGTCGCATGCCTCTGCATACTTACTTTAGTACTCATGTCGCAACAAAGTTAAGGACGTGGGATAAATGCCTGGTGACCTATCAATCGCCCTACACACCTTAACATTTTAACCTGGCCTTTCTGCCTGCTCTTGATTATCGCTACTTCCGCTACTGGTGTGAGAGGGCTGTAAACTGATTGCTGAGATGTAGGACTGCTATGCCCCAAAATTTCCACAACAGCACATGACTTTCCAGATTCAGAGAGACTGTGGTATTTACAGGTTTGACATTGGTTTTTGCGTACTATACGCGGGAACCACTAAAGCCAAAATCCCTTTCGAAGTCTGTTTTCCCAAATTGGTGGGTACACGGGGTACGATCTTGGCGCTGTACCAGCTTCTTCTGTCACATGAGACTCCAAAGACATTGAGAAACATTGAGTGGGAGAGGGTACTGGTGAGGAAAATTATTAGACCTTTTTGGGGGGCGAGATTTCTGCACTACTTCAGATAATTTTGAACTTTCCCATTCCAGCTACTCCAGAGGTGATGCTCCTGGGCATGAAACACGCTGAACCGGCTCGCTTGACTAATGACGAATGGCACGTGTGCCTGCAGTGTCTGGGAGTGGAAAAACTTACAATAAGGGCACTACTGGAAAAGGGCAGAAACGCCACCTATTTTACAGTGGCACCAATGCCTCTGGGCGATACTCGCTATGAAGCGCCTAACTAGCAACATTCAGAGGTCTCATTTGGCATTTGAACTTAAGTGGAAGTCCCTGGTTGGGTGTCTAAGTGAGGGAATGCCCAGCATGGCCTTCCCCCCCTGTGGTGAAGTGTGCCAGACCTATTTCACTGACAGAGGGGAGATCGCAACTCCTCCAGGTACATTGTATTTGCTGGGAGGGAGCCCTAGAATAACGAATGAAAGGGATACTTGCTAGTAACTTTTGGGATTTAGCAGGTGGACAAAGGCGGTTGTTTCATCCTTCAACAGCTGGGGTTAGCAGAAGGGGGAATGGGGCGGGAGGAGCAAATATGAGGCAAACGTGTGACGAGAAGATGAAGACCATACACCATGTGGACAGAAAAATGTGAACAGTATGGTATGTACAATTATAGCTAGTGGCATTAAATGCTTTTGTTGGCTCGGTTTATTAGCGCCTACAGTGACATATGATTACTCTTTTATACTGTTTTTTCTTTATCTTTTGTTTAGAAAAAAAATATTAATGTTTTGAAGCCAAAAAAAAAACCTTTTGCACTTTAACAAATAATTACTATCGGGTTTCATGCAAAGGGCAATCCGAAAGTGAATTAAGGTTTAAGAAAGTTACATATGACTAAGAAAAGAAAAAAAATAACGTTATATCTTCGCAATCAGTTGTGTTACTCCAGGCACACTATATCACAGTAATCCAACAACGATAGCTTACTATACCAAAAGGGGAAATCGGATTAAAAAAAAAAATTCAAAGATGCCTTTAAGTTGATTCTTATTCTTAGTCTGCAGGTTGTCATTATCCCCTCGCATGAAACCCTCTACTCGTGGCTATTCTGCAAACGAATTCCAGAATTGATAGTTCAGGGCTTTCACACAGGTACACAACCCAGATGCTTGAACATGAACACCCCCTTCACTCTCCATCTGCAAGATGTGGCCTGTGTTACTTCTTGGAACAAGCAGGGACGACTGACAAGCTATTGGTTTTACCTTTGCTTCCTTGCTATGAAAATGGTTGTCGTTGTGTGTGTATACAGTGTGACATTAGACCGCAATGTCAAGCTACAGTGGTCATCTTGGAATGAGTTTCTTTAAGGAAACGTCATTGCAAGATGGCCTGTGAATGCAACGTGCCTTCAGAATGTGTTTGTAGGCACTAAGAAATGTGTATTTTTCAAGGGAACATCATTTCAAGAGGGACGCTTCTGCATGAGTAGGTTCTGGAACTGGAAAATGACATACGGCCATCTTCAACTGGTAAAATACGTGACCAAAAACTAAGCACAGAAACTCAAAAGCAAAGGAGCGGATACATCAATATAGAAATGGTATACATGAGGAAATGACAGTGTGCGAAAATGAAACTAAGGTTAAATGAACCATGAGGAAGGGGGAGAAAAAGAAATGGTATGCATCTACACAGGAATGCAGATACTCACTTTAGAATCATCGTCATGGTTTCTTTCCTGTCCTTCCCTTGGAAAGGTAAAGTACCAGTTAGCATTTCAAACTGAAAAGAAAAAAAATATTCATTCAAAAAAAGCCAGAAGTAAACTGGTCTACTTCAGTCTGGTAGGCTAAGTTTTGATGTAAGAATACGTTAGTCGTTTAGTATAACTTTATTCGGCTATCAAAAACAGCCATAAAAGTGCATATAGAATAATCAAAATCAAAACAATTAAAATGTTTTGATATACTGCATACAATAATAATCGTAAAATGTATTTGCTGCGCTATTACATAATGCTTTAGTCAAAAAGCAATCCTGCAGAGAACTATATACGTCCTTCAAATCATTGATAACTTTACATGCGACTTGCGTTTGCACTTCCAGCAATTTATGTTTTCATTAAATGTTTTCACTCCTGTTTCTGAGATTGGCTGCAAGAAGAAATGTGCGAGTGGAATACTTACGTCAACAAAGGCAGTGTCCTAAACCAACTTTTTTAATTCGGAAAATAATTCAAGAAAATGCATAATCATGGTTAAATGCTCCAACTCTGAACTTTCAAAGAAAAAAAGGAGGAACTCCGTCGTATTCACTTCAATACCAATCTACTTGGCAGGAAGAAAACGTCACTAAATTGTATTCCGTCAGATTCATATGCAGCACATACATACTCCTGCCATCAAAGGGTTGGTTCAGAATAGCGAAGTTATTTTTTCTCCTAGTTTGTCAACCTGAAGCCCACAATGCATTGAGACAAAGACTCCACGTTAGAGGATTTATCCCTACCACACCACATCATTGTGTGAACACGTTTACAAGTACCCTGTGATGTCCTCTAGTTGCAATGCCCGAGGATGTGGAAGGTTCATATGAATTTTCACCGGAACAACCATTAAATCAATAGCTGCAGATAAGTTAAGCCATCAGTTTGTGGGATAAATGTAATGCAGATTTGTATGCTGCACTCCTACTCAATAGCTAATCAGTCATCTACAGGCATCTGGAGGTGGACACTTATTAGAGCAAAAAGCATTGGTACACCCACTAGAACTTTTCATTTAAGTCACCAACACAGTAGCATTTTGCAAATCCAAGGTGGCCACTGCAACAGACTAGACCATGGGGAAACTCAGAAGGCTGTCTGCGCACGATCGAGATTATTCGAAATGTGTTGCAGCTGGTTAAGAACTACATGCTCAAATAACTTCGTTGTGTAGGAGATGTTATACAGAAAAGGTTCTCCTGCTTGCATGGTCTATTTTTTTTATTTGTAGAGAAACATGAGGCTGCCTCATGCTCATCTGGTAGGAAACCTGGCTCACAGAGGGAAGTTGATAAAAATGAAATGCTCTGTCTAGATACAGCAGGGAGGAGTGGCACCGCCAGCAGTTTGAATAGAAGAACAAGGAAGCAGTACTGTTCCTCTTTCTGCAAAGGAAAGATGGCAAATTCAGTGGTACAGCAAATTCGACTTCATTACTGAGGAGTATGCAGAAAGCAGTAGTTACATATCTATGCGCATCTGTTCTAGTTCCCGAAAATTGTTGCCTTTGTCAGAGACTAGTTTTAAATCTATAACGGTTATTAAAAAGAACTTGGATATAGTCCAGAATTATCAATCTTCTCCCACAACAAATGTGCGGTAGTGTCACAGTTTCTGATGTGGTATTAGCCTCACACTTTCTTTTAAGTGTTTAATTTAGCTACGACCTTAAAATAATTTTGAGAGGCCAATTCACTTTCAATTCCGCTTAAGAGGCTAACCTTTACTTTGAGGTGCTTATATGACGTATTACAATTGTATTTGTACTTATTCTTCCATAAAGTAAAAGAGCTGCCATTTTCATTTGTGTGATCTGCTTTGTTCACCATCAATGCCACTGCAAACTATTTAATCTGAAAATAACTCCCTGCTAGTTGCATTATGGTTGAAGTATAAACGCGGTTTGTTGGTCCATTATCTCATTATTAGCATAGACTTCCTACATTAGCAACCAATTTTCACTGAACGCGAAGTAAAACTGTCTACATTTGCAACTGAATTTTGATAAAATGAGCACCCGAAGTGTATTCTGATTAGCAGACATGCAAGAATGTTAATGTCCCAGTTCAGGAAAAATAGTGAAACATTTTTTTACTATCACTCTATCCCAATAACTAGCTTCCAAACAGAAGGCATAACAAGAAACAAAAGACATATCCGTGATAGAGTTGTGAAAGATCATGTAGTGACTAACTACGTTCTGTACAAAAAAATCTCTTTCTAAACAAAAAAGTGTACAGTGCCAACCTGCAGGGGGGAGTGAACATGAATAGTTTGAAAGTGCCTTACGTGCCAACTAAGCATTCGTTTTAATTTCAGGCAGACGTTTAATAGAGAATACACAGTGATGGAGACTGAACCCGAAGTAGGAAGTACTCTGAAAATAGACAAGACAGCCTGGATTTCTTTTAAAACAACCCGTTTTGTTTAGGCTTTTAGACACTATGTGGTATGATTATCATTTTCGGATGGTTACCCAGCAATAGCTCAAGCTTTTTACCGAGAAAATCTAGAATCGTGCCATTGTAAGGTAAGGTTGTAATGGGTACCTATGCACTTTACAAAATGGTACTTGGTTGGTGTGTGACCGATTAAACCAACTTTAGACCCACTTCCGTGGTAGATTGATTTGACCCTTCTGCTGATGCACCTGCACTTTATTTAAAAAAAAATTAACATTGAAACGGTTATCAGTAGTTCGCTGTGAACCTGCCCTAGACTACACATTCTCGCAGTTCTCCACGGTAGAGAAGCCAAACTCCTGCAGGTCCAGCATTCTTGCCAATATGGTCTTTCGATTCTATGTCAGGACCGGGGGCTTCGGATTATGATCTTCATTCTCTATATTTATTGATCAGCAGCTCACCTTTAACAAAAATACCATAACAACTAATGGGTCTACATTTCCCCTGAATCCAACTAACAGACAAAGTCCACTAATCGCAGTGCTACCAATGTACGTAAGAAAATCAGTAAGGAAAAGCCCTTCCTCTTTCTTCACTGCTCAGCAGCCAGGTACGTTCTTTTCCTTGTGGATTGTGTGGGGGTAGTTTTAGTTTGTCCGCATATCTTTGTTGCAACTAAATGTTGGGATTATGACAGAGAAAAATTGTAAAAATTCCTATCAATTGTATGTAAGAGAATGCATTGCTAGTTTTAGGGTATTGTTGTTGCACCAGCACATTTCACTGGTGCAACAGGAGCCAAACCATAACCTTGCTACTGCACAGGAAAATTAAATCCCGAGCACATGGGTGGGAGACCCTACAGAGTTGAAACATCTGCATTCTGCTCTACCCTGATAACAGCCCATGGTGGAGCCTGGGTGGACAGAGTGGTGAGCCACAGGTGTAGCACCCAGACACCACCTCTCCCTCAGACGTCTGTGAGAGACTTAGGCAAATGTTCTTAAAGAGGCGGAAGAATTCCCTAGAGGAGATTTAGGAGGATGGACAGGCTGGTAATACCCTTAGAAAAGATTAAGGATGCCCATACCTGGAAGACCTCGAAGACTGGAAAATCAGGAGATCCTGAACCAGATGAAGACTCAGCTGACAAACAGAGTCCCAACAGACCTTGGAAACTGGAAGTGTGTCCCAAACGTTCCAGGCTATAGAGGACAACTCCACCATGGGAGTTGGGGCCCAAGGAAATACAAGAAATGAAAGACCTAGAGGATATTTACCATCCGAGGTCAAGGCAATGGGTCCTGGCTTACAAAGCAGCCCAATTCATGGGGAGCAGATTAAGAAATCCCTATCTGAACAGGTCAAGGGCAGTTTAAAGGTGGAATGTCCAAGGCCTTCTCTAGACAGTAGCTGGCACCGACACTGGAAATTGATGAAAAAATGGTCACGTTTGTGACTAAATACATGAAGGACCCCCCCAAAAAAAAAAAAAAAAAAAACAGGATATCTTGCTTCTGTAGCGCATGCCAGGACAAACTTCTTAATATTGCGGGGCCTTCATATTTTTTTTAGACAAGCATCTAAATAGAGTAGAAGAATGGTAGTCCTTCGTGGTAGATTTATTAAAACCTAACCAAATGAGTTTCCCTGATAGCATGTGCATTAATACGAACCATGCCCCAAACTTCTCCATAGAGAGCCGTCAATAATGCCCTTTGCTTTGTAAACCTCTAGAGTAGGAGTCACAGATCTAGGTAGTGTTGGTCAGCACGGGTTCAAAACTGCAGATTCTCTGTGCAGCAGTAGTACCCTGCGCTTCTCAACCTGGATGATCAGTATTAATAATTTGTCAACCCTAATATCAAGGTAATCAAAATTATCAACTTTTTCCAAGAGCAATGTCCTCTATCCTTAGGCTACTTCCAAGGGATTTTTGAGATCTGAAAACACATACTTTGTTTTTCAGATATTTACTTCCAAGACCCTCAACGTACAAAAAGCTTTAACTAATTTAACAGGTTTTGCAGCCCCATTGTCGTTCTTGAAATAAGCGCAGTATCATCAGTGAAAAAAAGGGCTGGTGGTATCAATATACCATCAAGCTTCAGGGAACTGTAAATATGATCACGAAGGAAATTGAAAATATCATTAACATAAAACGAAAACAGCGTGGGAGCAAGAACATCTTTGACGTACTGCCCCAGTCACGGCTGGTGTCGCGGTCTTCAACTTCATACCCACTCCCTGAGGTGGATCAACCACCTTCTTTTCCCCACTGTTTGACTGTGAATTCTTCCACGCTCTCAATGTTGATATTTGAAAGGGCCAATAGCATTGAAGTGTTTGAAATACAAGTGCACTAAAGTTCAAAATATAATGAAATGTTTGCCAAGACATGCATGCTATTTTAAAGTAGGTGAGGAAATTCGGTGTAAAAATTATAACTAGTCCATCTCCAAGCTCTAAAGCCCAACAGTCCACTACAATTCAGGGCCTGAGGAAAGCTTAATTCAGTAGTGCGGTCAGACACCAAGAGAGTAGGAGTTATTCACCTTACAGTTTCCTCATATAACAAGTGTCAACGTTTTCAAATGAAAGTAGCCCACCTTCCCCCCTGGTACCTCAAACGCCTATACCTCCTGCTGTCCAGCTCTTCGTTCAGATAGCAAATGACGACTCACACCTCTTTATATCTCAGAGCTTTCTGTGAGATGCTATGTTGTGGCAGTTATTTATGAAGATAGCACAGAGATTTTTTCCACAGATGCTAGCGGAAAGCAGGCAGCTACCAGGTTGGCATGAGAACTAAACACTAACCTGTTACAATGCTGCAGTACTGTAACTGTTATGAAAGTCACTGCCAGACTGCCAACACGGAGACCTTTCACTTTCTCAAAAATATTGAAGTTTTAGCAAAACCATGTACAGCTGTGTTATAATGTTACAATGGCAATTCCTTCAAACTGGTTTCCTTCGTGTAGCCCCCCCCCCCCAAAAAATGGCGTAAAAAGCACACATGAAAAAAAGAGTAAATACATTATATCTCAGCTGGTTTACTGGTAAAGAAAACCGTGGGAATTAAAGACTGTCGTTTAGGAACAACTTGCTTGATCCCTCTGTACTGGTATATTTTCGTTATTTATAATGAAACAAATTATACTCTTAGATCGAGAGACCAAGGTAGTGGGAACAGCCCAGCAAACACAACCAGCAGTTGCCACCAATAAACATGAGAAGAGTACCATGAATCCCCGACTGTGGGTGGGAGCCGGCAGTGTTCACACAGTCTAAGGCAATCATAATACACTATTAAATTCCAGTAAGCAGTCGACTTCGCAGATTAGCCATTCATCCTTCGCTTTGCCCCAGGAACATTTCCAATAATGCAGCGTTTGGCTGACCTCAATGCTACCGCAACAAGGAATGCGCAGGATTAGGCAGAGCACCTTGGGGCATTACCTGCGGCAGCACAACCAGTTCTGGTCTAGGAAGGAATTATCAGGTAAATTGCAATGCTTCTATGCCTCATCTCAGGATTTAGGAGCACTGAATGCTTCATCTAGAAGATTTAGCTCTGAAGGGTTCACTTACAGGCCACAACAAGTCTCACACCACTGGTGTACTGCCCAGGTGTTCCAGATAACCCAAAGCTGGGTGTTGTAAGATTCATTGGGGCCTATGAGGAAATGACCAAAGAGTTAAGGACAGGAGGCAAAAGGCAATTATTGATTGCAATTACCAAGCCCTTCAAACTGGTTTCATCTCCCATTCCAGCAAGATGGGTCATGAATGAAGAAGGCATTCAGACATCCACATTTGGGGCACGTTCTTTAAGGGACAGCCACTGCATCCAAAGCTTTCTCTGTGGGTGGCCGCTTGGAGGATATCCTGAATGCAGCAGACTGATCGTCTCACTCAACTCTTAAAACGTATTATTTTAAACCAGTGATGGAGGTGCACTGTTGGTAATCAATAACATTTGAACTAGTATAATCTGAAGCCTCTGTTACCGACTTAGAACGTAAAATTTCATAGCTGACGTGAAGGAAATTTTCAATTCTGTTAAGCACATGGAGGCAAGATCATCCGACCCGAGACTGTATGCTAACCCCGTCACCCACACTGGGCACAACTGGAGTCATACACCATTCGCTACAAGTACTACTGTTTCGAGATGGTGTATAACGGGATGTTAAATAATGGATTATGTGCATTTGGAAGGGAAATCGCTTTCTTCACATTTTTCTTTCGATGGGACAATAACAAGACTAGTGAATGATCAGGAATGACAGCATTTACAGGAAGAAAGTTAAAGTGCTTTTGCTTGTGGATTATCTGATTTACATTGGAAGGAATAGTTATTGGCAAACTATTGTTTGTTTTCGGGACTCAGGAGAAAGGCAGTCCAATTAGTAGTTATGGTGTTAAAGCTAAAGGTGGGCTGTGGAGCAATAACAATTGAGAAAGAAAAGCATAGCCTTGCCTCCATGTCCTTAATAGAATTTAAGCTTTCCCTCACGTCAGCAAGGAAATTCTACATTATAGAATGGACACAATCCAGTACTCCTTCCACGCTCCCCTTCTCATCACAAATGACATTAACATTTTCGGCAGAAGCTCAAATTTGAAAGTGGGCTGTCTCGGAGATGGGAGGAAAACTGCTCAACTGCTGTTGTCTTCCTTCAAGCAGGGGCAAGACACCGAAGAGGTTTACTTTTCAGAGACAGACTAACTGCAAGAGCTCTACACATTCCAAGAAAAGAGATATGGTACAACAGAATGTTATTTTTCCTCAGTTTAGGGGTTCCACCTTTACTGGCATACCATGGGAGCTCTTATCCGTGTTGGTGTTTGACTTTCCTAACATGTGAGGCAAAGTGGTGTGCAGGCAGCTGAGCCCCACACGCATTATTGGTTTGCTTTTAACCTGTGAGCCGTGAACTGATAACTGGGTCTGTGTACCATCTTCGATCACACAAACTCATGGAAGTTGTGATCTGCTGTGTGGTGACGGCGTAAAAGGATATCATTGGGTTCGTTCACGTTTGTAATAAATGGTTACATGAGACTAGCAAATGTATTTCTTATTACTGCCCCTCTGAGACACTAGAATGAGCTTGTAAGAAAATAAATGACAAGATATTAAAGGGACATGATAAACTCCCAGGTGTCATTAGACAAAGATGAGTCACTACCTAAAAAATGTCTAACAAAAACATGCTATCAATTTAATTCCAATACACACCTCACAAACATTAAAGTTATTTCAGTAACAAAACACCTACCATAAGAACACCAAAAGACCACCAGTCAGCACTCTGTGTGTGACCTCGCCTGTTTACCACTTCTGGTGCCATATACTCCACTGTCCCGCAGAAAGAATAGGCTTTCTTTTCATGATCTATTGATTCTTTGCTCAAGCCAAAATCTGGAGTGGAAAAAATGAAAATGGTTTTAAATTAAGTAACTGTACTTTGGGGAGGCGACAGTTTGCACTGTGTGCATTCAAATAATTAGCTGTAAACATTTTCTGATGAGTGACAACATTCTGCCAAAGCAAAATGTCGTCACCTACAAAAAAGGTTCTCTTCACTTACGTACTCCAGCTCCACGTTGTGCTTTTTCTTTTAAATATACATATCTTTTATATCAAAGTAACTACTGAATCAGGAAATGAAAATAACTGCTTTTCTAATACTAAATGTTCTCTTAATTCAAGTCAAATGCAGTACAAAATAAAATATGCATCTTTTGGAGCATTAGTGTGTCAAGTAAAAATAATACTGCAATGGGGATTTGTAGGCAATATAAAGGGACAGTCTAGAAAATGTTACTTACCTGTAACTACCAGTTTATACCTCAAAGGGCCTTGTCTGCCTCGGACAATGCCATCTCCACCTCCTGCCAGGAATTCACACCAGAGAAGGCATAAATGGTTCTGGCTGGGCACAGACACACTCTGCCTAAGAGATCAAAGGATTTTGGAATATAAATATTGGGGCCCAGACCCCTGAACTTTAAAACTCTTATGGATCAAGAAGACTGCCAAGAAGAAGAGCTGGAGAAGCTGTGAGGAGGAACTACTACTTTGCTGTGTTGGCCTGCAGTGGCTGTTTCTGTCTCGGACAGTGAAAGGACTGGACTTTCTGCAATCTACTTTGTGAGTCTCTCCAAGGGCATGAGGTAGAGCTTGCCCCCTTTCAAGAAGTCTCAGGAACAACAAAGACTTCAAGCTCTTCTGCCCTCAGCACTGGAGCCTGTGTGTTTTATGCTGCAACAGAAGAAAAACAACTCGACGTCTACGACGCCGCTGCAGACTGTGTCCCGAAGGCACCGCATAGGGCACCGCTGCAATGCCGCACAGCGACCCTGGTCTCACAGACGCCGCCTGCTGACGCCACCGAGCCGCTGCACGCACGGCAACCTGTGGGCACCGCACTCTGCACAGACTTCCCTTCACGACGACGCCTTGGCCTACTGACGACGGCGCCATCTACTCCAGTTCGGCAGCCGATGACAACGCTTCAGCAACGATGACGCCGCTGCTTGCACCGTGACCTGCCAGCACCGTGACAAGCACAGCTTTCATCCAGCACCGCGACCCTGGTCTCACCGACGACACCATCTGACGCCGCCACCGAGCCGCTGCTCGCACCGCGACCAGAGTGCTCCGCATGCCGCACTTTGCACCGCAGCACATGACGCATGCCGACGCCAGCGCTCCCGACTCCGTCAGAGAGGAGAGCGACCTGCAGTGCGTGTGACTGAGGGCCCCGGTGACTCCTGCACCGATCCCCTGAACAGACGCCTGCAGACACCGTGTTTTCGGAAGGTCAAAGAGGTCATCGACGCCCTGCATTTCTAAAAGGTACTGTTTGCGGGTCTTCCCGACATCGTAGCTGGCCCACGACGCCTCGGTCAGCCAGAACTGTTTGGATTTGTTGGGTCATGACGCCGTGGCAGCCCCGGACAGAGCCAATGACATCAAGGAACTATTTTTAAAGCATTTTTGGATAAGTGAAGATTTTGAAGTACTGTATTGTGGATTTTTATCGTTTTTTTGGTCATGTCTTAAGTATATAAAAATATTGGATATTTTTCTAAACTGGAGTGGTGTCCTTTTATAGTGCTTACACTGTATTACTGAGGCAACAAGCCTCAGTATCTGAATCTGCTCGGAAGTTAATGGAAGAGTCGGGTGTCCCAGGAACAACATCAAACGCCAAACAAAGGCAAGCCCAAAGAAGAAAGGGACGAAATCAAAAATGTATCTCTAAAAAGGAGGATTTTGCCCGCCTCTCTAGATTGACATTGCCTGAAATGCCTGATCTTCCAAATCGACTATCTCCAGCTGAAATGAGCATAACTCATACAATGGCATCGCTTGCAGAAAAAAGGGCTGGCCTCTGACTCTAATCAACAACCCAGCACCATAGGCCCCTCAACGCAGACACTGCTGGTTAAAGCTGGATTCACCGCCGAAGCCGACAAACAGCACAAGATCGCCTTCCCTATTATTCAGCCTAATCACCAACCAGAAAGGGGCCACATTTATCCGACTGGACAGAACAACCTCAGCCATAAAGAACAGAGTCGGATGCTGCTAAACAAATAATTTGCACAGATTTTTAGTAAATTGTTTTATATTTTTTAAAAATGTTAACTTATGAATGAAATGATATACTCTGTAGCAACGGTTTTAATTAACTATGCTAAATTTAAAAAAATACTGGACACCCGAATAGGGCTGTGCCTGGCCTCTAAAGCAATGCTGTCTCCGCCCCCCATAGAGTGTCTGGAGCCAAGGCCGGATCTTGTGGAAAACAAAGATCTTCTTTTGAAGTATGCCTACTTCAAAGGCCAAAATGGGTACAAGTATTGGACCTATAACCCTAGAAATTTAGAACACTTCTGGATCAAGAAGAGATCAAGCCAAGAGGAAGAGCTGGAGTGCTATAAGGAAGAGTACTGCCCTTTTGCTGTGTTGGTCTGCAGTGACTGCTTCTGAGTTGGGGAGAACAAAGACTGTACTTTGCTTTGGTATCCTGCTTAAGAAGATTCTCCAAGGGTTTGTGTGCTTGCCTCCTGTTTAGAAGTCTCAGGGACATCAAAGACTTCACCTGGAGCATCCCTGGACTCCACTGCTGGGAGGTGGTGGTGCCGATTCCAGTTCTGGGCCCTTGGAGGTGGTCCCTGCAACAAAAGGCCCAAATCAATCCATCACCCTTCCAGCACCTGTTTTTTTACGACAGCACTGCAGTGACTAAGAAATTCCCACACACCACTTGCATGCGGATGAACAAATCGGCGCAGCACCTATCGGAGGCTGAAAGAACTGCCGCAACCCGAGTCCGGCGCACAATGTTTCCGACATCTGAGAGCCCCACGCTGACTCAGACACAGTCCCTGCTATGCGGCTGAAAGAAAAAATAAATAAATAACACAACGGATCGCTGGTCCGCGGCAGAAAGAACTGACGCACTGTCTGTTTTGCTGCTGCATCGACCTCCAGCCCAGTCGGATTTCCACACATTGGACCTGTGCACCCAGGTTTCCAACACATAGCCTCCAGAAAGAAGTCATCCCTTAAAATCGATGCATTGCTTCTCCCTGAAGTCCCTTCATACCATGATTAAAAGAAAGGGTCCCTTCTTGGACAGGGAGCATATCCCTGCCAACTAGAGGCCTGGAGCCTGCTGTCACTGGTTGAATATCAAACAACTTGGGTACCTTTACAAGTTGTACTTCATTTTAGTTTCTCACTTGTTTTCACCACAAACTGCAAGCAGTTAGAAACTGAGAAAAACAAGAGAACTGACTATCACCTAGAAAAATTCAAAAACTGCAACATTGCTTGTTGATGGGAAGATGGCAGCAACAGGGAGGGTGAGGGTGTTGAGAATAAGCAACGGGTGGAACAGCGTGCTGGGGAGAACTACATGGGCTACAAAGCAATGGACGGGAAGTACAAAAGAGCGAGCGCAACATGCAGGGGGGCTGGGGAAAGCACAAGGGGTGACAGAGTAACAGAGTGGCGGGGGAGAGAAGTACTCAAGGGAGACCACTGGAAAGCCTGCACCCTTAATAGGGTGCTTAACAAAAAGGAAAAAGTGGTGCTTGAAAAGCAAGCAGTGAAACAAAAACCAGTCAATAAAAAGAGTTAGTAAAGAGGTTATGCTCCATGGTAAGGACAAACATTGACAAGTTGGGACACAAACAAGAAGCAGGCAAATGAGTGACAGGAAAGCCAACCAATAGTAAGCAATGGGCTGGTTCCAAGCCCCTGTATGTTCTTTTCAAGTCCACCATATGTCTCTTGGGCTGTATGGTAGGCGTGACCTAAAAAGGGCTCATTAATGAGTAAAAGCCTCATCAGCTAAGAGGTTAAACACTACTGGCGACACCCTACTCACCAGTTGATCCAGATGTCAGTTAGTGAACTAAACAAAGGATAAGTAATATGTAACCCCACCAAGAGAAACCAGAAATAAATCCGGACAGAGGCCCTGGGAATATTTTGCAACTTCCAGGCGGGCCCCGGGCATACACACTATCCATAGAAGCAACCAGAGGACCGTGACCACCAAGAAACAGTGAAACCACTAGAGAAGTACTAACAGAAGCAGACTTCAATTTAGGTCACTGTAGACAAGGCACATACAGAGGACGCAAGCCTTCATTAATAATACAGTGAATATACATTTCATGACATCTCCCAAGATATTTATAGTTTGATTCTCCACTCTTTAGGTCCTTAAAAAGGGCCTAGACAATATCTGCCCACCCAACACCACCGCAAGGTATGAAATATACCTTGTTACCACACAGTTAACCATTTACTAAAAAATGCCCATGTCTAACATTATTGCTGTGTACACAATATTTGTAGTTATATTTCTCATCCTTTTGTGCATCGTAGGACCAGCTACTTCACGTGGCTAGCACCATTAAATTTCTATTACGCACAGTGGGCTTTACAATCACAAGCACTCTTTAAAATTACTCAAAATATATTAACCTTCTTTCCGCCTCCTGATAAGTGTCTCTCACCCCCCACCCCCACCCCTCCTACATTCATACCAGGGTGATGCTGGTATGAATGTAGCATAAGCCTGGGTGACTTACAACTGGATAGGTTCTTCAAAACACTTTTGTCTAGTAAGAAGGGTGCAAGTCTTGTTATTTCCTCCCTACGGTTTGTGTGATTGCTGACCTCTCTCAAAGGAAATTATGTATTTTGACGTTTAAAGTACATGCAAGCTGTTAATGTTGATGTAGATATATGCAACAATACGTGTATGTTCAATGTTGTCTAAGTCTCCCAGGACGACTTCCCCATCAACCCAGAGTTAGAAATGCATGGTTAGGCAGGCCCTACGACCTAAGCTGGAGGCTACTAATTGACAGATCATAGGTGGGGTAGCCCGTAACCAGCTGAACAGATGAATGAACAGGAAAAACCCAGATTAGTCCCACAAATAGGCAGCAACATCACAATGGTCCCCAGAGACTGGCCCCAATAAAGCACATATGGCCGGAGCGGTGCGCACGTTCTCAAAATACCATAAAGTTAGATGCCACATGAAATTAGGCACACTCCGCCAATCAGAACACCGCACACACAGTACACTCAGTGATCACGCGCTCCTCATGCTGGACATCTGGACACTTCACCCACTGGCACTCATTGTGTCCTTGCAAGGTCGAAATCCACTTGCATTCGCTATCGGGTGGCCTGATTTACAGTCCCTTGACTAAGCCCACGTTTCTTTTTCTAAGTTAATAACCAAATTGTTTTATGGTGCTCCAAAGACTGTATATAATGGCACTCAGAAGGAATGTATGTTGAGACAGTCCTCAGACCTGTTTGACTGTTTCCCACTGCAGCTTTTAATTAAACCAACTCTTCCAGTTTTGTTTTTTCAAGGTAAATTCACATTACAGCAACAAAGCTTTTCAGGAAAACCAAGTGGCGTTCAGTCTTACTGCAGACTTAAAGACATGGATGTGTCCATTTCTAAAGCGATAGGCACTAGATTTCAGAAAGGCTATTCAGTACTTGGTAGTGCATATAGAGACCATGATAAAGCGCATTGCCCTGAATCTTTGAAAGTACCCCCACAATGAAGTAGGCGAGACAATATCTGAAGGATAAAAGAAGCTTTGTATGCCAAATTCAAAGCACATTTACCTAGCTATCTACATTTCTCATCAAGCATCCGTTTGATAAGCTAAAAGTTTTTATCCAATGTTTCCCATCCATCTTATCTGAAAACAGTGGCATCAGAAATATATTATAAAAGAAAGCGAGACAGCGGTAACTTTATACTATCTTTGCTTTTCATATTAGTATACACAAAGGTCAAAGTAGCCTGAATGGGGTTGTTGCTGTGAACAGCAGCAGAAAGGAAGGACGGAAATCTTGATAAGATTCTCAAAAAATCCCAACCCACAGAGGCGGCCTTTGAATCTGTTTAGATTTGCAAAGAATTTAGTGTACCATCCCCCCAAAGAATTGAGAATGCTCTACAGAAGTAAATGTTGGTCGGTGGGTACATATGGTGCAGGAGTCTGGGGGCATACACCTGTAAAAACCCTCCAGGTACCAGAAAATAAGTTTTTAGCAAGGCTTTTAGGAATTACCAGATCCACATCAAGTTTCATTACTCAAAGAAATGGGCTTTGATCTTTATAGAAGATAAAGTGGGCTTCGCACCTATCTTGTTGCAGGTTAAAATCTGGTCCTCTCCAGAGTGAAGCTTCACTCAAGGAATAGTAGAGGATTGTCTGAAACAGGTTAATGTGCTAGACATCCAATGGATCAAGTACATAAAAAATACTCTAAGACTCAGCATTAACTGGTGTTTTTGAGATTACTAGTGAGATTAGCTCCAGCACGAAGGCATTGGTAAAGGACACATACCATGCCCATAGAGATAAGATGAGACTTCAGAAGTTCTAGACATGGTAATTGTCCATGCCTATATCACTTTGTCAACCTGTGAAGGCGTGGAGCCTTATCTATTATGGATAGAGGCACCAAAACACAGATTTTATTTAACCTCTTCAGTGCCCATGACGAGATAGTCTCGTCATGGAGCACGGTTGCGCTGTGCCCATGACGAGACTATCTCGTCATGAACCCCACCCACTAGTGCAACGCCCGGCACAGGAGGGGGAAAGGGCGTGGCACTGAAGGGGTTAACCCACCTCCGAATAAATAGGATTCACTTCTTGATGGCTTTCCGCTTTACTGGGACTTGGTTCGCTTCATCTCCCCGCGGCCCATGTGATAGTGTCCATACAGTCCATTAAGCACTGTTATTCTGAACTTTATTTTCAGCCTTTAGAATCTGTTTTTTACGCCCAATTTTAGCAGGGAAAGGTTTTAAAACACACCAAGAAGTTTTACTGTTTTGACAACACTGAGTCTCCAACAATCTGTTATGCAGTAATGAATTTTATTACTCAGGAAGGAGTTTAAGAAATAAGTAAGCAGTGTGACTCAGTTATGACATCACAGAAAGGCAATGTTGATGTGCAATTCAGCAATTTGTTTTTATCATGTGCTTTTATGCTCCTTTTGACCGAATAAAGTTTATTTGAACTAGATAAGAAACGCAGAGTTAAATAAAAGGTGAACTCACCCGAGAAGTATTGATGGTAAAAAAAGTAAACAACAAAATGAAAGCAGACAAAAAATGTATATGCAGGGAAAATTAAGCTACAATTCTGTGAATAGGCAGTTTATACTGATTGCCTTTCAGGTGCACTCTAAAAAGAGATTTGTTTCACCATGCCGCTTTGAGGAGGAGGACAGCCATAGCTCACAGGTGAAGTTAAAAGGAATCTGGGTCTATCATAATGAAGGGGTGACCGAAATAGGAATACTACTTCCACCTTGTAGAGAAAGCTTCACACTAACCCAAGTATGGCAGCAAACTGAGGTTTTAGAAACCTGCGGAGTAGGATGTAGAACTAAAAGTAATGTTATAGGCCTAAAAGTCAAATATCAAAGTGCGATGGCAGAAAATGGAAAACAAGAGCTTCCGTTGGAGCGGGATAAGATCTTTTATGGTCATAACAAGGGCACTAATTTCAGTCATAACTAAAGCACAAAAGTGTGTGTGTAAGTGTAAGTGTGTGTGAGAGTGTGTGAGAGTGTGTGTGAGAGTGTGTGTGTGAGAGTGTGTGTGTGAGAGTGTGTGTGTGAGAGTGTGTGTGTGAGAGTGTGTGTGAGAGTGTGTGTGAGAGTGTGTGAGAGTGTGTGTGTGAGAGTGTGTGAGAGTGTGTGTGAGAGTGTGTGTGTGAGAGTGTGTGTGAGAGTGTGTGTGTGAGAGTGTGTGTGTGAGAGTGTGTGTGTGAGAGTGTGTGTGGAAGTGTGTGTGTGAGAGTGTGTGTGTGAGAGTGTGTGTGAGAGTGTGTGTGAGAGTGTGTGTGAGAGTGTGTGTGTGAGTGTGTGTGTGAGTGTGTGATAGTGTGTGATAGTGTGTGAGAGTGTGTGAGTGTGTGTGAGTGTGTGAGAGTGTGTGAGAGTGTGAGGAGAGTGGGAGTGTGAGAGAGTGTGAGGAGAGTGTGAGAGTGTGAGAGAGTGTGAGAGAGTGTGAGAGAGTGTGAGAGAGTGTGAGAGAGTGTGAGAGAGTGTGAGAGAGTGTGAGAGAGTGTGAGAGAGTGTGAGAGTGTGTGAGAGTGTGTGAGAGTGTGAGAGTGTGTGAGAGTGTGTGTGAGAGTGTGTGAGAGTGTGTGAGAGTGTGTGAGAGTGTGTGAGAGTGTGTGAGAGTGTGTGAGAGTGTGTGAGAGTGTGTGAGAGTGAGTGAGTGAGTGAGTGAGTGAGTGAGTGAGTGAGTGAGTGAGTGAGTGAGTATGTGTGAGAGTGTGTGTGAGAGTGTGTGTGAGAGTGTGTGTGAGAGTGTGTGTGAGAGTGTGTGTGAGAGTGTGTGTGAGTGTGTGTGAGAGTGTGTGTGTGGTGTGTGTGAGAGTGTGTGTGTGAGTGTGTGTGAGAGAGTGTGAGAGAGTGTGAGAGTGTGTGTGAGAGAGTGTGAGAGAGTGTGAGAGTGTGTGAGAGTGTGTGAGAGTGTGTGAGTGTGTGTGAGAGTGTGTGAGTGTGAGTGTGTGAGAGTGTGTGAGAGTGTGTGTGAGTGTGTGAGAGTGTGTGAGAGTGTGTGAGTGTGTGTGAGAGTGTGTGAGTGTGTGAGTGTGTGAGTGTGTGTGTGTGAGTGGTGAGTGAGTGAGTGTGTGTGTGTGTGTGTGAGTGTGTGTGTGTGTGTGTGTGTGTGTGTTGGGGCTTATCCAGATGGCCCAGATACGCAAACTGAGTAAAAGCTAGTCGCTGACATTTGCAATGGTTTTCAAGGTCATGAGTTTAAATCAAATGAGGGCAGACTGAGCCCTGAAACTTTTGGAGGTTCGTAAGCAGATTAGAACCGAATTGGATAATAGTAATATGTTATTTGCAGTCTCAAGAAACATCATAGATGCAGTCTGATGTCTCAAGTGGATCAAGCACATGTGGCAGTTATCTAACAAACTGGGGCGACCAGATTTGTACTCTAAACTGTCCAAAATTACAGAAGCAGATATTAATTGGGTCAAGCAGTACTACTGGGAGTAGGTGGGAGTTATCAGGCTAGGACGGAAATGGTTAAACCCAGTGTGTAAGAGTATTTAATCTTTCAGACCTCCCCTTGTCTAGGACCCACCTAACTTTCGTTAAGGAGTGGTAAAGACGGTTATTGGTGCAGTTTCGGGTAGGTAATATAAGTTGCTCTCGGTCTTTCCCCTTGGGCCAATATGATATTGTATCTCTCAGTCTATGCCCATGCGATGAAACTTTACCCCAATCACTGCTGCACTTTACTTTTTGCTGTACATTATCTAGACATCTTGTTCATCAATATTTGGTTCCAATTTTTAAATGATATGGCTTTTTTAAATGCCAATCTGTACTTTGTTACAGTCATTGTCCAACCAGTTTCTTTGTTTTTCCATTGGTGCCTTTTTAAGGCATGCAACCATTGAAGGCGATGCCATTTTAAAGGGAGGGGAGTGGAGGCAAATTCTATCATCATGGAACCTTTTAATGTTGTTTTAATTAAGCCATTTACCAATTATTTAGGATGTCTGCATCTTTAACTAATCATTATGCTGTTGTTGAAATGTACTTAATGGCTGATTGTATCTGCAGAATAAAGGTATGAATTAAACAGTCTTAAGTAGTAAATATAATCATATGATGATCAAATAAAACGATTATTAAAAAAAGGTCTGAATAACTGTAACCAAAGGGTAAACAAACAACTTCTTTTATTGCAAAATCACAGCAAACTAAATAAAAGCCTGACATCAAAAATATTTACATAAAGTGGAGATAAAATGTTCACAAAAATGTTCCAGCTTTAGCATTTTACGCACCTGTCAATTTGATATGGCCTTCTTCATCAAGTAATATGCTTTAAAAAAGAAAGAAAATATTTTAGGCTCATTAGAAAGCATTTGTTGTCATTATACTTCTGAAGAGCATTTACAATTAGGAGATTCAATGTCACCACACTGCAATGTGCTGGCTCTCCCTCATTCTTGCAGACAATGAGCACTAGCAATTTTTTGGAACGGTAGAACAGCAAATATACCAAATAATGCTATAACTTTCCAAGATGGCTGTCCTATTGTGTCTAGGAACATGGAATTTGGAAGCCATATTGAAAGTCTTCAAAATGTTCTTGCAATGCTTGTATCACAATTCTACAAGGTTTGGCCAAGCAAATAACTACGGCAAGTGTAGCATCATCAGGGAGTGTTGGGATCATCAGGTGAAAGATGCGGTGGAAGAGTGAGAGACCCTGATTATCAGCAGTGCTCTATGTCACAAAAGTTGGGGGGGGGGGGGGGGGGGGGAGACTGAGATGGACGGGAGGAGACTCAGTAAGGCATGACTATTAATGACAGAAAGGGTAGGAAGAAAGAGGCAAGAGAAGGAGCTGCACATTTACATTAACTGCTACCTATCCATTCTGTTTGTTTTGGAGCAGGATTGGGTACTATAAGAAAGGGAATCCACATCTAAGAGGATATCCAGTCCTATTATGGAATCTTGGATTCCATTAGATCTGTCAAATGACTAAGATTAGACAATAACATGCATTACTAAATGCGGAGAGCTCTAGTTGTACTTCGGAACCAATGTGAATGTTATTACAATCCTTTATTAGAGTATGCTCACACAGGACAAGAAGCCTTTTACCACCGAATGTAAGACTATCTTGTGTAGCATCTCAAGCTCGTTGTTATACTCCATAAGAATGAATATCGGCTTCAGATGAACTTCCCACTCTTATGAATATCTTAGCATGGAAGGTGTATCTATGCGCTAGCTGTAACACATGAATAAGTAGAGCTTCCTTTCCCAATGCCTCAACATCCATTAAAGATCCTATATTATTTACCTATCTAATATGTTATTCTTTTGGAGTTCAAAGAATACTGAAACTTTTCTCTCGCTTCAATACAAGTCCATATGTAGAATACACTGGTCATTATGTTAAGATTTCAAGGTTGACAATGACTCCGCTGTATGATGTCATATTAGATATACTTCTGCAAATGTATTATGTAAAGTGTTTGGACATTTAATAATTGTTTCCATTTGCTTTCTTTTCACTATAAGAGAATATTAGGCAGAGTATTGGAAAAAAAGGCTGTTTTATAGTTTTCCGATTTCTTTTTTTTTTTTAATCTTGCCATTTAAATTCATATATTCGATTAGAAATTTGAAAACAAAAGAATGCTTTTTTTGGTTCAAATTTGCACTCATCAACACCAAAATACAACACATTCCCTGCAATAGTGTAGGAAAACCAACCCTGGTTACTACAAACCAGAGCATAATGGTAGTGTGAAAGCGTTTCCTATGCACCACTTCCACCGGTGGCATGGCCTGGGGTAAAGGCTACTGGGGTGGATTATAGTAGTACTGCAGCAATCCAAGCGCAGCAGATAGCCATTCTATAAAACAGGATAAAACTAAACAACTAAGTTACAGACCTTCAGTAATGCCTTTTTTGTGGATATTCCAACCACAGTTTCCTCAACTTGTATCTGTCCCCAGATGCCAGACTGGATGCAGACACTCTTGGCTCCTGAGCATCTGCAGGAGGCAACATCTGCGCTAGTCATGACTTAGTTCCAGACATGTCACTGAGCAGCATTACCTCGACCTAGCAATGTTAAGTGGTCTCATTTTTTTCCCATGCCCTCAGTGTGTTGCAGACAAGATTGAGTTTTTAACAGAAGAATGCAAAAAAACTATATGGTGATCCTATTACTCTAAAATTTCCATTAAACTGAGCTAAAAGGCGGGCAGTGAAGAACCTGCAGTAGATTGTCCACCAGAAAGAGTATCACAGAAGGGAATTACGTTATTCCCCTGAAGTATACTTCTAACCGTATATCTCTCACTTTGTGAAACAGTACCAAAGCAATGCCCCCTCCAAGGAGGGGATATGAGGAGAGCACCTGCACCATCAAGTTCTGCAGCACCAAGCACATAAAATTACTCTAGTTGGCGACTTGAGAATCAATGCAGTTGTGTCTGGTGACAGTATGGATAAATGCCCATGTTGCTGCCTGCAGATGTCCAATACAGGAAAACCTAGAGCCAGGGCTGGTGGAATTTTTGAAAGTCGAATGAGCTCCAGAACCCTCAGGAGAATTATTTTTGTCAAAAGAATAATTTTGTTCGATGTAGAGAGCAACCCATCATGATTGGGTTTGTTTCTGGACTGCATTTACATTCTTCACACCAACAGACTCAACCAACAGTACAATAACTGTCCATCCTGTCACCAGACAAAGTGGACGGTTTTCATAGTCCGAAATGTCGGGAGTACAGTCCACAGCTATCAATATGAACCATGCTTGATCTCCCCTAACTATCTTCATTACCTGCAGGTTCAGAGACAGAGGTGAGAAGGTGTACATGAGGCAGAGGTACCACTGAAGGCAGACAGTCTCAGAGTTTCCTCTGAAGGCAAAACACTGTTTTCGGAGGCAGAGGTCTACAAATGGCCCGCCCCACTGGTCAGAGCAATGGGTAAAGGTGCCACCTCTTGGCGTAGGCGCTGATCATAAGCAGGATGCCTCCTGAGTTAGTCTGCCCTAATGAATGACTATCAATCAGCTAAATGTCAGCCTGCTCCAAAACCTCAATGCCTCCAGGTAGCCTGTGAGCCACATGCAGCCCTGCTTGTTGCTGTAAAACATGGCGACATTCACACAAAGAAGTACTCCCATCTGAAAAAGTGTAAATAGTCCACAGACTGTAGAAAAGGTCAGAAAGTAGTTATGTTTTAGAGAATCGAAGCCCTTATCTATCCAATGGGCGGCATTCTTCATCACTGGACCCCTTATAGCACTGGCCTGAAAGATCCAGCTCCAAGCACTACAATGGTGTTTGGGATTTCGGGAGGAGTTTTAAGAGCTGTTAACAGGATGAATACTTTTTGATGAGAATCTAGGATATAAGGGATAAAGAGCCAATTTGCAGAAGAGAACAGGTATGAATGAGATGTTAAAAATATCTATTGGTTGATAATGAGTCTTTTATTGGGTCCCCAATGGTAGGAGTAAAAGGGAAGGGGATTAATTCAACTCACTGACAAAGGACTACATGTTTCTACCCAAGTTGCCCGCAATGGAGGTATGGGGGCATTCTTAACGACACTGAAGCCCTCTCTGCTAAGTGAATATATACCAAAATAATATTGAAATATTTACAAGCAGAGCTACAAGTTATTGTTTGCAAATCCTCCCGGTTGAAGCCCCAGCCTTCAGGGGTGTACAAATACAATGTATATGTTCATATCATCTCATCTCACAGATGGAGACAGGACATTGCCTGTGTTCTTCAAACAAACCGAGAAAGCTTAAATACGTTGACTTTTTCTACGTTCTACAGAGTATGAATAAATGCATAGATTTTATTTGTGCGATTACTTAAAATCATTACAAAAGACATTAAAAACTGGAGAATAATCAAAATTTTAAATGAATTTTTAGTGCAAAGATTTTTAAAAAAAAATCCACAACTTGATACGTTTTACAGAGTATTTACACTTTTAGCAATGAGCATTCTTTTGTGTTGATTTTATATATAATCGAAGGTGTCTGTCCTAGCTTTCTTCCTGCTCTCCCTATATTGTGAAATGAGGACTGACATGACTGCCATGTGGTACATCAGCACTTGCATTCACCTGTCCTTTATGGAAGGCAAAAAGCAAGTAAGAGCCAGTCGGATGGCATGTAGGTGCAGAGGATTTCTGACATGGGAAAGTTCCACTGGAGACACAAGGCCTCTAATCTCCACATTGCCCAGGTGACTTCCCCAACTGGGAGAGGATAGTCTGCCTCAGGCCAAACTGATGCTTGTCATGCGCCACTGAAGGTCCTGAGCCGCATCGTCTGACAAGCATCTAGTAGGACAGGTATCCCCCAATGTAGGGCTCACTACAAATGCAGGTTTCACTCTTGGGCCCGCACATACTACCGAGTGCAAGATACCAGCAATGCAGCCAAAAGACTAGTAAGGGGATTGACGGCTGCTGTTCTCAAACTTTGGCACCGTCTCAAGTGCCACAAAGTCAGAACTGGCTTCCCAATGGGTTGTGATGGCTTGACTGGCAAAAGGTGACGCCCCTAGAATAACCTCCGAGCTTCCTGTACTGCTGGTGTAATTAGCAGCACAGGGATGGGAACCCAAAGGAGCAAGCAATAGCTCGGCTGTTTCTAAAGTGCTTCAGAGCCACAGCAGCCTTTCCTCCAAGACATCTGGCATGGTGAATGGACAATGACTCTTGAGCGTCTCAAAGTGCACCCACATGGGTCAACTGATAAGGACACTGGTGTCCATTGCTCAAGAAACTAAGTAGGTGATATCTAGACCAGAAAGTAGAACCGGCTTATCACTGGTCTTGCCCATCGGTAACCATTTGCACAAAGGCATATGTCTTTAAACAGCACAGGATGAATCGTATGTGCCACATCCAAGACAGAAAGCATGCTGTGCCCAATAGGCAGACAATATTCAATGAGAACAATCCCAGACTGCCCACAGGAAAAGATTATTCTGCTCACTGCATCCTTTTGCTTAGCTACCCAACTCAGATGAGCTAAAGGAAAAGAATGAGGGTTCTCCTTGCAAAGGAAAACCTATACCATAACTCTAGGTAGTTACTTAAAGTTACCAGGCGCTGGTCTAAAACGCGTACTCATGGGCTGCTTTACCACAAGCATATAAATTGGTTCTTACCAAGCTGCCATTACTGATTCAACCAGAGCTTCATTAAATGACAATAGAGGCTCTGAAGTATCATGTCCAGGTTGCAAACTCCTTATAAGAAGGTTACCCTAAAGTTCTCTCAGATTGGAGTGGACGGTCCAGAGTACAACAAACAGTAACTTTTTTTCGGTTGGAGCCCCCAAAAGTTTTCTAGAGTGATATCTAGATCACTGTCATTCTGTAATTTAAGATATAAGCCATCATCACTATAATTAGTGGATAGCAAGTTATTTGCCGCCTCATCATCTTGGTCACAAAAGGCATGTTGAAGACCTTGTATGGCAATTAGGTAAGTACTGTTGTAGAGGAAAGATAGGGAAGTCTTTCTACACAAATGGTTATGCCTTGGTTAAGGTACAGAGCAACACAGAGAAAACTCTAGCTGGAGAGGGATCCAATTCTGCGGCTGAATCCAAACCCGGAAAACAACAATGCTCTCCAGTTCAAAGTGCACAGCCCGGCAGCAAAACTGAGTGGTCTGACTTTGAGGTGAGTGAACATGAGGGAAGTGTCAGCCGGTGGAATTTCCACTGGAGGCCCAGCCGGGTTTGTGAGACAAGGTGTGCCAGAAGGAGCTGGAATTAATTTCAAGATCAGCAGTAAGGACTCATTGAAGGCCTCAACCTGCTGTGGAGCGGAGTATGGCCGACAGGAACTCAAGGTATATCTACTTCTGATTCAGCAAAGTTGGCATGTGGTTTCTGGAACACAGACTACGGGGCCTCTACCGCGAAGGTGGATATCTGGATGTTAAAGAGAAAGTTTCAAATCCGACCTTGTTAACTTTGTTTCTTTGACTTGTCCTACTTCACCTTCAATTTACCTGACAAAGATGATCTAGAAACAGACCAGTCCAGGAAAGAGAACTGAAATCACTTCTTGTGCTTGGCATATTAGCTTGGCTGCTCACTCCCTACCGGCTTTGAAATGCAAAAGGGAGCATTTTTCAAAGGAATTTCTCATGTTTGGTGCGAGGACCCACAAGCAGAAGCCATACAGATCATCAACAGACATCTGCTTCCAGCACTCAAACATGGTTTGAAGCCCAACATCTTCTGGGGCGACATCCTCGCATATAGTCAAAATAATTTGAACCATAAGGGCATTGGTAATCACTGAAATGGGAAATAGAGCTCCAGATCCATGTTAAACAGCATGGAAATAGAGGTACTGATGACAGTGCATGGGGCGGTGCGGGTACGTCCTACGTACCATCATGTCTGGATATGGGATGGAGTGGTGACAGAGGGCAGATTAACACCTGCCAGCACAAAGTAGCTTACTGCAAGAGTTTCTGGATCAGTCTGGCACCTGTGGAGAAACAAGGTGAGGAATCTGCTTACTGAAATATCCATCAGGAATGTCCGGTGTACGCGTGAGCAGCAGTGGGCTGGCAGCCAATGGAAGCGCCTGCAGCAGAAGCAAAAAGGGTGTATGGAGAACTCTATGCGAATTCACTGACTGTCTATTTTGGCTACCTTTTACCATACTAGTAGCTGTGGAAGCCTTCAGGATCAGTAAGACTTTCAACTAGGCAGAGGCCTGGAAACTGGCACATATGCTGCAGGACCCTTGGCCCTAAAACCGCAGAGTGATTACAAGCAATGAACTATGGGAGTCCAGATGAGTTTGCCAGTACTCCTGGGTGGCATACTGTAGAATAACCCCATGTCAAACATCAGTAGGTTTCTGCGATCTGGGATACCCTATGTGCTGGGGGGCTTGGAAGTGAATTTCCTGTCCTAAAAGACTCAAGTAACACAGTAGTGGGGTGGCTCCTAACAGACTACAGGTTGGGCTCGGACAGTCTGGGAATATGTGAATGCCATTAAATACATACACAGTAATAAATCATTGGCAAGCTGGTCTGCAATTTTGCGAACAAAGAGGCATGGCCAGACTGTACTATTTGTATGAAAATAGGAAAAACAAGGCGGACTTTATACAATGTGGATGAAAACAGGAAAAACAAAGTAGATTTGCAGTAATAAGTTAACCTGAAAGAGCTTTTGCAGAGCGAGTTTACTAAGATATAACAGACCTACAAATGCTGAAAGGTGACAGCAAGATTCTGGTGGGTGAATGATGGTGGAACCTTTGCTAGACCCAGAATGAAAGTTTGCATAGTGCTCGTCCAATTGTTCTTTTGTTTCTATCACAGATCTACATGCTTTGCATTCCAAAAAAATCGAATAGCTAGAATAGGAATTGTTATTCAAAGATAAAACATTTAACACAATTATGAAAGAAAATATCATCCAGGTATCAATTACCTCAAAAGGAACCCCAAATACAAGTTCTGATGACGAGACATGCCTAATCCTTGTCGAATTACCTAATAGGAGGCCATCTAGATTTTTGTAGTCCAACAGCTAAGCAGGTTAGACTGCAAGGAGTCATCACACATTAAGGAACAATATGTCTCCGAACTGCTTTGCCAATTTAGGGTACTGTGAAAGTTTCTCAGCTTTTTCTTTTTTTAATGGTTAAAAGGAAAGCCAATAAATCACTAACCATCAAACTAAACTAATAAAACATCACCTTACTAAAGCTGTGAGTTAGTAATAAAAAATGCGACTGCTAGGTCATTGGGAAGGGAGGCAATTGATCACAAAACGAGTGCCCAATGGTTTTGTCCAAATGACCCTACCCTGCTCCGTCCATAGAACATCTACTAACAAGGAACTACCTCAGCTTTAGCCTGCAGGGCTCGCTATATTCCAATATCCTTACTGTCTGAGGTGCACAAAAACACCAATGGCAACAGAGCATTTTAGGTGCGGAGGCCATGACTCATCTTTACATCAATTAAACAATTTGATACTCTGCAAGATAAGCGAAAAGAAAATCCTTAAGCTGCCTGTTCCATGCAAGCTTAGTGAAGGATAAAATGGCCAAACCAAGTAGGAAAAGGAAAATATTACTTAACTGTAATAATCAGTTTGAAGTTCATTGTGCTGTAGGTATGTTTTGCAAACTCCTGCCATCTAGTGTTGGGCGCAGACATTAAGTTTTTCTTCAAAGTAGAGGTTTGTCTCAAGGTGGCTCGTGGTAGGTACCAGCCCCAAACCCACGATGCACCAGGACCCGCTCCACCCTAAAGTGTATTTGACCACACGGGTGAGGGTCAATAGATGGATCCTTGTGAAGCAGGACCTTTTATGTGCACTAGAGTAATGTAAATATTTCGTAATTACAACTAAAAATGTCGTATTCATTACATAAAAGTGACTTTTTCTCATTAAAACATGGGTTGCTGTAGATTACATGCTTTGCATAGAATAAAAGCAAAGCCCTTCTCCCTAAAGTTGTGGCTTTTGAGCTGACCCTGATAAATCTACTCTGGTCTCGATTTACCAGAATGGGGAGAACCACACTGAGGCAGGTGCATGGTCAAGTCTTCTGTGAAAAGTTTTGCGCCTAGATTAAGGAGGGCGATTGGGCAGAAAGATGCGCATCGAGATGGGTCTTTGCCGAATTTTGGTATGACCGCCACTACCGCTTCCCCCATAGTTTAAGCGACTTCACCAGACACCACACAATGGTTCAACAGCATCGTTAAAGGCAAGTTTATGTTATAACACTGAGCTGTGTAGCCACAGGGTTTAATAAAATTTAGGGAATTGTAGGACTAGCCGGACCTCTTCTAGTACAATGGTGTTCTCTAGGGAATCCCTGGATCTCAGTAAGCTTTGGGAGCTGGACCTGCTTCCTGTGTTTGGAGGAGGGAGCCTCTAAATAGTCTTATAGAAGCGTTAGAATTAATTGACTTTTCGAACCTCTTCTAATAATAGGGGTCCCAGTGTTTGATGATTTCCTGATTATATATTCCTTTTTGCCCCACAGGGTACGTGCTAATTAGGTTCCCACCCTGTTCCAAAACACATACAAGCTCTTTCTAAAATTGGGCAGTGAGATCGGCTTTAATCATGTAGTGCATGCGTAGATGGCCTAAGCTGTAATAAGGGCATGGATGGCACTATGGGAAGGGTGTTGTAGTCTCTTGATCTCAGTGTCCAGCTGCTGGACCTATGGCTTACGGAGTCCAATGTGTTCAGCTGCTGCTATAAAATGACCCCCAATAACAGCCTTAAAGAAGTCTCAGACCCCGGGGACAGTAACTTTCTCCCCTTCATTAAGCTCAAAGTATTCATCAATAAGACTACCAATTTCCAAACAAATGTTTGCCCCTCAGTAAGGAGGGATGGAACCGCCAGTTTCTGGGGTGTTTACGCTGCCCCATATCCAACTAGAACAGGATAGGAGCGTGATCAGAAACAGCAATCTGTCTAATCACCAGCATGCAGTCCCACAAGGCGGTTGCTCAATAGTATATAGTCAATACAGGAGTGTATCTGATGGGAGTAAAAAGGGAAGCCAGGCGCTGTTGTATGCTTTTCTTGCCAAATATCCTGGAGGCCCAAGTCACCCAAAGTCTTTAGTCACTTGGAGAAGGCTCTAGTTTGTGCCCAAACCAACTCCCTCTCTGTCCCTGTGGGGATACCAGACTATATTAAAGTCTCTAGTGAGGGCATTTTCCCCACTAGCTACCCCTGACCGGTCTGAGAAAGGAGTGCTGCGCTGCATTTGGTGCATACAAAATAGCAATTATAATAGGCCATCCTTCCAGCGCTCCCACCAGCATAATAGATCTGCTGTCCATCAGTGTTAGTATGTGAAACTGCCAGGGGGAGGTTGTGCAGTAGGAGGCTCGCTACTCCACGCTGCTTAGCAGGAGCGGAGGATTGGTAGGTTACGGGGTATGTGGTGTGCTTGAGCTTCCCCTGGCCTTTTCGAAGGAGACGAGGCTCCTGGAGTCAGATAATGTCTAGGTTGAAGTTTCGAATAGTCCACCGCCTTGTTTGTTAGGCGAGTTCAGCACTTGCACATTAAGTGAGACTACCTGAATTGTTGCAGTATCAGAGAGGAGAGCCGAGGTGTGCAGAAAGCAGTCGCCGCAATGTGTGTGCTGTGGTGAACTCTGCTACTCCCTCCCTCCCCATATCCCCAAACTAGAAAATATAAAAGTGAAGAAAAGATTTAACCAAAACAATGTCAAAAGTAGAATGGGGAGGAGGACCACCTCCAGAGATCAGTGGGCGAAGGCAACCTCTGCCCTCGTAAATCCTCCATCAAGGGCAGGAAGGCCCCCCCCCCCTCCCCCAATCAAGCAGCTTCCATGTTCATACCACGTGAACATCAATTCTGGACAAAACAACTTTGCCCTTCACGAGAGAGATCATTTCCACCATGGTCCCCCGAGGACGCTGGCCAGCGATGAAGTCTAAGCCCTTCTTGATCCCCCTAGGCCAGTATCTTCACACCACAGCATGACCTCTCGGGTAGCACTAGATTCTCGATTGAAAGTAAGCAGTAATTCAGATGGTTGGTCTTGACCACTCCCTGATTTAGAGCCTCGAACCGGACTGCACAGGCAAGGGTGCTGCCAAGAGCTGTCCTTTTTCCAGGGGGTACCCTGATTGCAAACCTTAAGGGAGATTACCAAAGGTGAGGCCCCACCCCCCAGGTCACCACCCTCCACACTTCCGTGAACTTGCGGCCCTGGTCACCAATTTCAAATGATAAAATGAAGGGGTCTGTTCACCTGTAGTGGACGGCATCTACTCTGATCTTCCACATGATTGGGCATAACTCGGCCTGTCGCAACGTGGCTGAGAGACATCCTGGTAGACTGTGCAAGAGTAATCTAGAAAGCTCACTTCTCCCACCTTTCTAGTGTGTTTTAGGACTGCCTCCTTTTCGAAGAAATAGTGGAACTTGATTAGCAAATCTTTGGCTCTCCGTTGTTGGGATGGTCTCCTAGATGCAGATACCAAAGGGGATGATGGACGGAGCGTTTGAGCAAATCAAACACTCACCCCCAGTCAACTGATCTGGGTTTAATCCATCATCATTCTTTAGCTCACTCCACCACCCCAGTTCAGACATGGCCATATGCAAATCAGTCTGACCCTGTGCCTCATGGGAACAGTCCAGCCCGAACTGCCAAGCCATGCCTTCCCTGGACCGGAAACAAGCATCCTGGGACCGGTTTCGGGTTCATAACCCTCCTAGATGCCAGCTTTGTGGATTGTGTGAATACAGATCTCAGGGTGGTCCTCATCTAACACAGTTAGGAGCATCCGGACCACAAAGGGTTCTCGATTTACACTCAGGATCTCTAAACTAAGGTCTGAGCCATAGACTGAGTGATTCCTTAATTTTTCTTCCAGCATGTTGCATTTAGGCATTGTGTCAGTTTGGGGTGTCAATACAGCCTCTAGCCGCCCCTCCACATCAAAGGCTCAATTGTCCTACTGCATCCAAATCCATGCACAATTCACTATTTTTGTATTCAAGTCTGAGTGGAGCTCAGTCAGACCAGTGGTGAAGTCCTTTCCCAGCTAATTTCTGAACTCCAATTTAACGATGTGAAGGCTATCTACCACATCAGATTTGGTGAGTGACATGGTGGACTGCACAGTGGTAGGTTGTGCTTGGGGTTTATCTAAATGTGAAAGGAGGCTGCCTTAACAGGACATTTTTTTTAAGGGAGCATGGACAGCCTCTTCTTACACTGCGGGAAAATGACAAAAAAATAAGGGGAGTTTGAACGTGCTTGTGAAGTGTCGCCGGTTATAGCCTAACCATTACAACAAGTCAGGGTCAGTCTACCTGGGCATTAGAGAAGAGCCCTCGACGCAGCCATCACCCTTAGGGGGGGTCGCGTGGTCCCACCCAGGCACAGTGACCGCCCGCACCAGGGGAAATACTCTAGTCTGTTCCACCACAGCTGCTTGGATTCATCCAGGACAGTGCAGGCGCACAGGCGGAGCCCCCAAGTATCCCTCAAACCAGTCTGTGATAATAATTTGGCTTTCAACTTGATTTGAGGAGCCCTTCTCTGGGTTCGGCCCTCATTATGTTGAAGCAACCAGTGGGTGCTGCTAATGATAGTCCCAGGTTGTCCCAGTTTGCACTCCCGCTGAGTCCGAGGGTCCATGTTAATATGCTGCTCCACTGTGGAGTTGGATTAGAGGCTATGCTTAGCCACAGCACTCACACTGACAATCAAGGGTCTTCTGAGCCCCTGGTGCCACAGACGCCATGCCTGAATTCCCTCAGGGCATGACTCCGGGAAGGGGGCTGCAGGACCAGTGCCAGCCTCCTGCTCTCCAGGACTAACCACATGACCACCCTAGATCATATAGAGGCTAAGTCCATGCAGCTGGGTGTCAGTTCTCATCGGCCGCACTGGCTCACCGCCCTGGCTCACCGCCCTAGTCTGCAGCACGGTTCTTGCGTCAGAGGTCGCACAATATCTTCCAGGCCATTGCCAGTGATGGTGTTGCCCACAGAAGAGCTTGGAAGCAAGAAGAAACGGTTTGGCTTACAGCAGTGACGGCGGGATGCGACTCACTACTCTCCCATCTTTGCCAAGCCTCTTGTTAGATCCTTTTTGAAGCAATGCCTTCACTTCTTCCTGCAGCTGTGGCACTGTATTGGAATATGGAATACCCTTGGCCTTGCAACAGCTAATGCCTCTGAAGCCTCTCCGGGAGTAGTACTTAAGTGACTGGCTCTACCAAAGGGCAAAACTACTGTGTGGTTGGTACAGAAGCACTTTGAGGTGGCTGCTCACTTGGCACAGGCTCGCACTTGCTATCTTTGAAACCCTGACCTTACAGATTAAGATTGGAGTGCTCTTCAGCTGGGGCTGTACACATTCTATATTTTCTCCAGCACTGAGTCCGAGGTCCAAAGGGTGTTCTTCGTCAAAAGGTACACTGATGGGGTGCTGATGGACTTCAGGTCAGAATCCTGCGATGCCCAACCAGGTGTGCTATTGGAGAATACGAATGCTGGTTTTTCTGTAGACAGTGTTGGATCCGTCCAAGATACACCTAAAGTTTCATTGGAGAGGATCTCCTCCCTCCTGAACGAGCTACTTTCTGCATTTCTAAGAACCTCCAGAAAATATTCTAACTGCTCCATCTGCTCCCAGTGGTCTCAGTCATAGTTTAACAGAAGTCCAACTGAATTGGCTATACAACACTGAACGTCCGAACCCTCAGATAAGCCAGCTGTGCTTCTGAGCAGTATGGACCTTAAGTGAATATGGTGATGCCTGGCTGAAGTACATATTGGGTCCTTTATAATCTTGCAATACTCGATGGCAACCCTGATTTGCACAGGGTCTTTAAAGTTTTCAGCCGAGCATGTAAGCATACTTTTTTGCATGGTCAGATACTGTACAAATCACCAGGTTTGGAAAGGGTTTCAATGAAGTCCTCCTCGGTTTCCACTACATGACATTTCATCTTGCAATGGGCCATTACAAACAGGACGACTATGTGGTAAAATGTGGTATCAGTGGGGGGAGATGGCTTGACTCTGTTGGATTATCTCCGGAGCAGGAATTGGTGTTGATCGCTGAGGCCTTTTGGGCAGCATACCAGACAGCCCTCCCTTTCGCCATCCAAATAAGCAACCTCAAAGTATTTGATTCCTGATGCAGTGGATGGCTGAGGAGGGCCTCAGCACAATCTCATTAAGCCCCTACCACCTTTCCTTTACGTACTAAACAGTCTTTTTACAACTGAAGGCCCGGTAGGCAAGACACATCAATGACTCCGCAGACACAAGTTTCAGACCACATGCTGATCTGACCACAGGAATTTGTTTTTGAAATTAGGACAAAATTGCAATGATGTATTCTCCATAACCAACCTCCCCTTGAGCTATTCTTATATGACTTGAACACAATATCTTCAGTTTGAATAGTTTCTAAAGCAATTGGAGGTCGCAGGATGTCTTTACATATGAAACACATGATAAAAAAAATCTAATGTAGAGTATTTTTTGTTTTATTGCGAGGTTAGGGAAAATGAACCTGCTACTTATCTTTGGTAATGCTCTTTTTGGTGGATACTCGAACCACAGATGTCTCACCTTAGAATACTCCAAAGGCACCAGACTGGACCTGGAATTTTTTTCCTGTAGCGGTACTCCCATGTGCCACATACAAGAACCATCTGTGCATTCCGACCTCCTTTTCATACCCTGAGACGCAGAGCATGAACAATTTGTTTGCACCAGTGTGCTGAATACAAACTTTGGACTTTTTGGGATATGAGAAAGGTACAGTAGAGGTAGTTGGGAGTGCAGTGAGAAATATAAACCAGATAAAGATTAAAACAGATAAGAAAGCAGTACCTTACAAGGAGAAGGGTCTGTGGTGTGGACTCAGATCAAAATGCTCTACCGAAACTAGCAGGAAAAATACCCTTAGGGCTTCGTGAATTTCCATGTTGCAGTCTGGCAGTAAGGACAGGCACTTCATGTGACAAAGCAGTGGTAGCAGCCTTAGCCCTTGTGGAATGGGCTCCCAGACCTTCAGGAGGCTGCCTCTTGACTATTGCAGAGCAAAGAACAAGTTACTTACCTTCTGTAACCCTTTTCAAGTAGAGACTAACCGCAGAACATTACTAAGCCGTCAGACTTAATCCTAAAAATAATTAGCACTATACCTCTGAGCGCCAGTGGGAGGCATTGAATGGCTCCAGGCCAAAAGCGATGATGCGGTGCTCATGCACACGCCACCCAGGTGCATTGCCATCAGTTTCTTTCATTACTATTTCCATGACAAAAACGTGGATCCATGTACCAAACATTATGGCCAGTGTGACGTTTCTAATGTGATCTTTTGGGTGAAGAGCCCAGTTCACAGAATGCGGGGGGAATCCAGTATCGGTGCAGAATCTGCAGGTAGAGTCTCTGCAAGAAAAGCGTTAATGAAGGTAAGTAACGTGTTTTTCTGATAGAGACTTCTAACTGCAGATTCCTCACCTTAGAATAGATAACCATGCACTACCTCTTCAGAGGTGGGTCTGTGAACTGTCTAAGCCAGAAAGTCCTGGAGGACAGAAAGGGCAAAATGCCCATCTCACGGGACAAGACTATCCAAGCAGTAGTGCTTTACAAATATGTGAATTGATAACCACTTGGACAGGACAAGTAACCGCATGCTAACACAGCAGTAGCGGCCTTGATCTGGTGGAGGGAGCCTGCAGCATTAAGTAGGCTGCTTTTTAGATAGCTCGTAGCAGATTTCAATGCAGACTACAATCCATCGGAAGATGGTCCGCTTCTGCACAGCCTTGACCTTCTTTACTCCGGTGAACCCAATGAAGAGCTGACCCTGTACCCAATGGTCTTCGGTGGGATCAATGTAGAACTAAAGAGCACTCTTCAGGTCCAGGCGATGTAGTCTCTCCCCTCTTTCTTGGTAGGATGAGGCTGCACAAAAAAGGTAGGCCGAGTGATACTAGGGCTGACATGAAAGGTGAGTGATGTCCGGCAGGAAAGAAGCATGCGCACGAAGAACCAGTTAGTCAGGTGAAAAGCTGGTGTACGACGATGGACAGAGCTTGAATCTCACGGACCCCCTCCGGTCCGATTTTATGGCCACCAAGAAGACAGTTTTCTGGGTCTAGAGCAGAGGACAGCTGGGTGCAGTTTGAAGTGAGAATACATCAGAAATGTGAGAAGTAGATTGAGGTCCCATTAGGGTATCACAACGGGGAAGGAGAAAAAGTGTGCTGTAAACCTTTCAAGAAATGAGCCACAACAGGTGATTTGAGCAGAGAAGGTTGGTCTGGCACCTCAGGAAAGCCAAAATGGCTAACAAGTCATCCTGAACAGTGCCCAGGGCAAGGACTTGCCAGGCTAAAGATAAAACAAATAGCAGCACCTCCGAAAAGATGCAGAAAGGAAGTCCACATGATGTAAGGATCACCAGGCCACAGACTTATCACAACAGCAGGAGAATACAGTTTGGTGGAGGGACGCCTGGCTGCCAAGATGAGATCACAGACCTCTGGAGGGAGATCAAATACTCTAAACTAGCACCGCTCAATATCCAAGCATGAATGTGGACTGTGGGCAGGTTTGGGTGCAAGACCCTGCCATGCTGCTGCAACAGAAGATCCTCCTGGAGGGGCAGCCTAATCAGAGGACCAAAGCTCATGCTCAGGAGATCGTGAGACCATATTCTGTGTCCAATCCGAAGACACTAGGATGACATGGGCCCAGTCGGTCCTTAGCTTCTTAAGAACTCTGGGCAGGAGTGGATTAGGAAGAAAAACATGCAGAAGTCCCAAGTTCCATTCTAAATTGAAAGCATCTCAGTAGGTGGTGTTGTCCGTGAACACCTGAACCAGCCTCTCTTTGATGGATGGAAGGAAGTATTTAAATGGCAAGTGGACTGCTCTCAGCAGCAAAAGATTGATATGGAGCAGAGATTGTGCCAGAGACCAGAATCGTCCGATCGCCCCATCCCAGAGTGATGCATTGGTCACCACTGTCAGAGAGAGAAAGGAGAGGGGGGGGAGAAGAGGGGGAGAGAGAGACCGAGACAGACCGAGACAGACCCAGAGAGACCGAGACAGACCCAGACAGACAGAGACCGAGACAGACCCAGACAGACAGAGACCGAGACAGACCCAGACAGACAGAGACCGAGACAGACCCAGACAGACAGAGACCGAGACAGACCCAGACAGACAGAGACCGAGACAGACCCAGACAGACAGAGACCCAGACCGAGAGAGACCCAGACCGAGAGAGACCCAGACCGAGAGAGACCCAGACCGAGAGAGACCCAGACCGAGAGAGACCCAGACCGAGAGAGACCCAGACCGAGAGAGACCCAGACCGAGAGAGACCCAGACCGAGAGACACAGACCGAGAGACACAGACCGAGAGACACAGACCGAGAGACACAGACCGAGAGACACAGACCGAGAGACACAGACCGAGAGACACAGACCGAGAGACACAGACCGAGAGACACAGACCGAGAGACACAGACCGAGAGACACAGACCGAGAGACACAGACCGAGAGACACAGACCGAGAGACACAGACCGAGAGACACAGACCGAGAGACACAGACCGAGAGACACAGACCGAGAGACACAGACCGAGAGACACAGACCGAGAGACACAGACCGAGAGACACAGACCGAGAGACACAGACCGAGAGACACAGACCGAGAGACACAGACCGAGAGACACAGACCGAGAGAGAGATCTGCCGCTGGGCCAATTAAGATTAGTCAGCCACCACTGCAGGTATTTTGCAGTCTCCTTTAAAATCTGGACTAGGTCGGAGAGATTACCGTGGTGTTGCGCCCACTGGGACTTCAAATAACACTACAGAGGCCACATAAGCCACCTGGCATGCGTTACCAGCAGGTTGCAGGAGAATCAGACACAGCAGACTTAGAGCTTGTCTCACTGAAATCCAGATTTGAGGCTGAAACATCTGGATCAAGGAACCGCACTGTTTCCAGAATGGCTTCAATGAAAAGGAGGGTTACAGAAGAGTCGGGTGCGACTACAGCATGCGGATAGTGAACCCCAGCAAAGGTGTGTGACAACTGGGGCCAGTCTGCTTTCAGCAGCCAATCAATGTAAGGGAAAACTGGGACCCCCCCCAACTTCTGCTGTGGGGCTGCAACCACATCCATCGCTTTTGTGAAAACCCGAGGAGCACTGGTAAGGCCAAAAGGGAGAACAGCAAATTGAAAATGTTCATGGCCCACTGTGAACCACATGTAACGCCTGTGGGCCAGCAGAAAAGGAATCTGTAAATATGCGGCCTGCAGTTTCAGCACCTTTATCCCATCTCCAGGGTTCAGTGCAGACAGAACCTGAGCTAACATGAGTATCTTGAATCTCTTCCCTCAGGAAGTAGTTGAGAGGTCTCAGATCTAAGATGAGATGAACTTCTTTGTCCTTTTTTGGCACCAGAAAGTAGCGAGAATAGAAACCATAATCACCTTTTGGAGCAGGCACCCTCTCGATGGTTCCTTTGGCCAAAACAGCCTTCCTGACAAAGCAATTAGAGTTGGCTCCTCCATCAGTCATTTCTGAGATGGTGACACAGGCATAAGGGTTTCCGCGAATGGGAGGCACACCCTTCAGCACAATCTGAAGCATCCAGTTGGCTGAAGGGACTGCAGGCGATTGGGGCAGGGGGTGCATGATCACGTCACCAACGGGATGGCTGTGTGGGATGGAGTGTATATTAAAAGAGGATTAGATGCTATGGCAGGGGTGGGGTCCTGGACAGCTTGCTGGGCCTGGCTCCCTGGTCCTTTATGGGATCCTCAGCCCCATCCACTGGGCAGGTTGCTGTACTGGCAGGTACAGATGGGATAGTTGACGTCCATAGGTTTCCCAACCACATCAGCAGTAGGGGCAAAAGTACTAATGAGATCAGGCAGATAAAGAGCTCTAGCAAGGACCCGGCTCTCTTCAAAGCGCCCGAGTGCCAAATCACCATACTCGCTAAATAGGCAAGGGCTGTCGGAGGGCATGCTGAAAAGTGAAGCCTGGACATCCCCAATGCTAAGCTATTGGAAGAAAAGCACTCCCCAAAGGTGTCCAGCCTCTTGGGTTCCCGGTCCATTTGTGTAGACAGGAATGCATTTGGGTTGACCTTAGAGGCTGAGGGCTGCACCATGAGGCACTCAGGAGAGGGGCGCTGGGAGAGAAAGGCTGGGTCGGGAAGATGATGTAGGGCAATCATGCAGTGCACAGGGGCCTTCCTTCACAAGGTTTAGCCCAGGCCCAGAGGAGAATGTCAGTGAGGGCTTTATTCAAAAGAAGCAAGGGCTCAGCCGAGCCTGCTCCAGAGTGAAGCACTTTGGTCGAAACACTGGTCTCGACTGACTGCTAGCAGCTGTAGGCCAAGGACATCTGCTGCCCTGCACATCACAGTGACAAAGGATGTGCCTTCCTACAAAACTGGATCTGGTGGGGAAAATCATGCCAGAGTCTGCGGAGGTGTCCAACCCACTTGCGTCACCCAGTACCAGTTCTCAGCTGGACCAGGGTCCTCCTCCTTCATAGGACCAAAAAAAACTTTCCTCCTCATTGCCCCCAGCAGGAAGGTAGGAACTATCAAGTGGCATAAAGCTCAGGATTTGGTTGGTCCTGGATGGCACTGGCAACAATGCTGAGCAGCATCGGAGCAACGCTGGCTAAGATTCAGGGATAAGGATGGGCTAGTTATCGTTGTGCAACACCAGAATTGAGGGAGTTGTGTGGAAAAAGGCACTCTTGTCAGCTCGGATCCAGGAGCAGATCGAGGGCTCAGTTGACGTCAGACCCACCGGAAGTGACCCTACTGGGGCACCTCAGTCGGCCCAAAGGAGCGCCAGAGGGATTTGGTGGCCATCTTTTCTTGTGCTTTTTTGACTTAACAAGCTTTGGGGAAAGGGATCATTGAGCGAGATAACTGCCATCTGTGGGAATAGATCTGAAAACGGCTCCCACACAGCAAATGGGAACAGGACAGAGAACTGCGTGGAGCCTTTTTCGGTCGTGCCTCCAGGAGTTTTATTGTCCGCTCGAAAATTGCCTTATGGTGCATCTACTTGCACTCGCAGCAGGCAGCCATGAAAGGAACGGACATCAGGACGCCAGGGTGGCACTTCTAAGGGCACAGCAATGTCACTTCTGACACTGACAGTCAACGCCACGAACTGTCACGCAGAGGTACTTTTCAAGGTTTCCTGGATCCAGCCTGGTGAATATTCTAAGGTGAGGAATCTGGAGGTAGAAGTCTCTTTCAGAATCTTAATACAGAGGACTATCACCTGGACAGGTGTCTTTCTGCACAGCCTTCCATTGCTTTGCTCCAGAGACCCGCCAAACAGTTGGTTGTCTACTCAAATGTTCTTGGTATTGGTACGACCAATATAAAAGTTTAATACCTTTTTGGTCCACAGGAACCTCGCCTCTTTGAAGGGATAAGGAGGCGCAAAGAATGCTGACAGAGTGATGTATTGTCCAATGTGGAAGTGAATCGTGACTTTAGCCATTAATGCTGCAAAGAACCCATGCAATCGCAAAAAGGAAGATGGCTTTTAAAGTCCAGAGGCAAAGCAAGAAGCTAAGCATTGGCTCGAAGGGCTCACTCATGAGAAATGTTAAAATGCAATTAAGGTCACACTGTGGCATTACAAATGGTTTGGGAGGAAGTATGAGTGTCAGACCTGTAATAAATCATCACAATAAGTGATTTAAACAAGGACGGTTGGTTCAGAAAATGTAGAAAGGCAAGAAGGGCAGACAAATAACCTTTAATACTGCTCACCGCAAGACCTTCCATGGCAAAAAATCAAAACAAAAGGGTGCCCGATAGCTTTGCTTGTAAAGAGTAATGAGAATGCTGTACCAGTCCACAAATTTGTCCCAGGCGTCCGGCAAAAATTGATTTTGTGGAAGGATGCCTGGCTGTAAATAGGACATTCACCACTTCAGGAAACAGATAAAATACAGTAATTCGCCACTGCTGAATTTCAATGCATGAAGATTTAGAAAGAGCAAATTCAGGTGGAAAGCCTTGCCCTGTTGCTCAGTCACGAGGTCCTTGCAAAGTGGCAGCCTGATTGAAGGACAGAGTTTCATGAACTGAAGGTCTGGGTTACCACTCATGGTGCAATCCGGAGCCACGAAGACGACCTGGGCCCACTTGTTCCTGATCATTTTCAGACTTGCGAGCTGGAGAGGCAGGGGTGGGAAGGCGTCCAGTTGTCTACCATCCCTTTTCAGCCAGAATGCATCATCTTTTCTAGAGGAAACTCAACCCTGCAAAACTTTCGACACTGCACATTCGACTATGGCATAAAGATATGTCACCTCCCCTAGGTGAGCTCCTCAGCCTGCCATGGATGCATCCATCACCATTGTCAGCTCTGTATGTGAAAGGATGAGGGGCCTGCCACTGGACCATATTGCGTTTGAGCAGCTACCACTGCAGCTTTAAACAGTCTCCTCCGAGATCTGGATCACATCAGTCAGAATGCCTTGAAGTTGGGCCCACAGAAAATTTAAATTCCGCTAGAGAACGTGCGATCATCCAAAGGCAACAGGAGAATGCAGGAGGATTAACAGCCAAGACACCAGAGAGCAATTCTCACTGTGATTCAAGGATGGCTCCTAAACATCAGGATCACAACCCTGAATGTCCTGGGCATTTAAGGAAAAGAACTGAAATCCACTGAGTCTAGGATTACTCCAATGAATGGAAGCCACTGAAAAGAAAGTAGTCAGGTGTGACTTTGGATCCTTGATGGTGAACCCCAACAATGTCAATAGGTTTACCTTTCTCTGGAAGTGGTCCCTGAATGACTAGTATGTCTGCCTTCAACATCCAGTTGTCAAGATATAGGTATATTGATATACTCAACCTCAGAAGATGTGCAGCAACCAACGCCATCACTTTTGCGTCCTTAAAGCACTCTAAAACAGAACTTGCCTTCTCATTGAAAAGGCAGGACCCTTCATAGATTAAATCCATAAAGGAGGCCTGTAAAGTGTAAGAGAATCCTCAAGAACGCAGCCACACAGGTCAATAAACTAGAGCACTGGTGTATACCGCCCTTTCCAGGCAATCCATAGCATCTAGAGCTGTGCGGATAATGAATCTGCTCACATCTCGTCCGGTGTTACTCTATCATCCAGAATCCTATGGGGCTACTTGCTAGTAAGACCAGCGGAGTGCGACCCACGTGAAAAGTGCACATCTCGTCCATCATGACTTGTATGAGCCAAAGAGACCCCAAGCTTGCCTGGGGCTGGTAAGATCTCGCTGGTGTTGTCCAACTGGGCTTGTGTAACAACCCAGTAAACAAACCGAATTCACAGACTGGAAGGCTAGACTAGCAGAAGAAAAAACTGGTTTATGAAAAGACGCAATCCTCTTGGATTCTCTTTCCAGATTAGTGGCTGGAAAGGAGTTAGGATTCACCTTACTGGTCAAGGCCTACATGAGAAGGGTCTCTAGATCGGGTGCTTTGTAAAAAAATCATTAGGTACTGGTTTGACAGGCCACCTGCTGATTCACAAGCGAGCAAGAACAAGGCTTCGACCAAGAAGCAGTAAAAGTATCAGTGAAGACATCATTAAAGGGATACAAGTGCCCATAAGCAGCTGGCACAGGCTGTAAGATCACCTTGAGGACATTTGTTTTTAGCTCAAAAGGAGGGCAGTTGTAATTCTAGTGCCTCAGCTGCCCTTCAGACCACCACCACAAAAAAGGCATCTTTTCTGTTTGTGGCCCATGTGGAGAGTGAAGCTCTGGCTCAGGCAAGGTAAGGTAACAAGCCTACTAGCATGCTGTAATTCAATGTTTAAAGCATCATCAGTAAAGTGAGGAGGAGATAGCCATTCCCATCATCTTTGGGTACCCCTTGCTCTGGCATAGAATCTGAAACACAAAGATAATGGAGACTCTGCTCATAGTGCCACGTGGCAGTGGCACTGGGTTAGAGTCACACTGCAAGACGATCAGTTGCACTTTTGCTATTACATAGCACGGCATTTATCGACTCATGCCAAAGTCAATTCGGGGTCCGACATTGGCTTCGGCACCAAGACCTTCTGTTGACAGGAAACGTCAATATCTGCTCTGGCGTAGCAGAGACCAGGGTATAAGTTTGCATTCCGTTGGTACAGGCCCAGTAACGGGTCCAGGGGAATAAATGGTGTCAAGGATGGATCCCCCGCCAGCAGTAAACAAACTGAGCCCTGCGGTTTCTTGAGGGCCAAGGCATGCCAGAGGGACCCGCAAATGATCAGAAAATTTGAAGACTGGCCTTCTTCTAGTCCTCAATCTGCTGCTGGGTTGACAACAACCGAGGAAATTCAGGATGCGTTAGAACCAGCTGAGGAATCGGATACGTTTCTAGAGACCTCGAAGGGGTCTGAGTGACACTGGGATGTCCTCACACCATCTCTTTCGATGAAGTGTTGGGATGGGGCTTAGTCCTGCTTAACTTTCTTAAGTTTGTGCTTTGACTTACCAGAGGACTTCAAGTGTGAATTTGAGCAGTTGAAGGGCAGAGTCTGTGACTTCAACTTGAATCAGTAATGGTGACAACACCAAGTTCAATTGGGACCTACGCTAAGACCACAACATCTTTTGTTAGGCGACATGCAGCTTCGCCTGTCTCTGATATCACTGGGATGCATGAGGGCACACTTATCGCACTATTTAAAAGTTGTGGCCAGATCAGAGACACTAAAAGGCACAGATCATTTGGGTCAGTGACCATAAACTGCTTTCTGCAGTTGTAGCAGGACCTGAAACATGATCTTTTGGGAAGGGACACCATTACCTGGCACATTGGTGCCATTATTTTCAAAGTCATCGAATACGCTGACAAAGATAAGGATGAAACTCCGGCTCCATGTCAGAAGGCATGCAATGAAGGGAATGGACATCAGCATGCAGGGGAGGCAGAGGTATGCATCTCTGCTCAGTCACTTCTGAGGCAGCAAGGCGTAAGCCTCTAGCAGCACGTGGGAGCAACGCTCTAAGGAAAGTCTTACAGATCCAGCCTGGCCCCTGGGGAGTAGTCTAAGGTGAGGAGTCTGCGGTTAGCAGTATTCATCAGAACCCGTGAGTCACCCCGAAACCCTTACTTCAACGAAAAACTAGACACATCTATGTCCAATACCAGATTGGCAGGTGTGAGGAAATGGGGTATATTATATAGTGAAGTTGTGCGACTACACCGTGTAATACACTTACCAACCCCTTTAGGTCCAGTAGGTTTCGTCAAACCCTCAGCTCAATCCTGGGTAGCTGTGGCACTGAGCAGCAAGGCATGCAAAGAGGAACAAGTGTAAATAGTACCAAAACAATTTAAGAAATCAACCTGACACTCAAGATATCCAACACCAATTTATAAAAATTGACTATTTTTATAAATATTTAGACAGCACAATGAAAAAGATTCACCAGATGCTTCTAGAGATACGGATTTTACATGAAATAAGATCCAAGCATTTCACTCAACCACGAACAAGCACTGGCAAGATCGACAAATTTGACCCAGGGAATCATTTTCAAGGAAAACTTGGTCAAGTGCCAAGTGCCAATGCGGTCAGGTAGAGTTACTTGGGCGACCAACTCCGACAGGGAGCTAGTCAGGGGGACCAGCAAGGTCCTCAGAAATGGTAACCTCCACAGAAGAAGCCAGATCCAGGCACTTTATTTGTGTTGTAATTGATTCCTATCGTGTGATCCTGATGCACGGGATGAAGGATGCTCAAGATGTGTTAAGGATGCTGTGGATGTGATGCAGTTGAGGGTGATCTTGTTGCAACTACTCCTCTGTCCCTGAGCTGGGTAAGGCAATCCTGGTCACAGGGTCGACATTCCACAAAGTACTCTCTAGGATGGCAAGTCCAGACGCCACTGGACTACCAGTCACCTGGTGTTGGTCACCGGCCAATCCTTCCCAATTCAATAGCGCATCCTCTGAGGATCCTAGCAGCTCTCCAACAGCACTCCCTGACTAAGCAAACTCTGGTGCGACTCCGTGCATCGGATTTTGGTTCTAGGTGCTGCAAGGTGCGGTGGTAGTGACATGAAGACTTTGTTCCAGCAGGCTTCTTCAGCTGTGGTGTTCTGTGCTAATAGGAGGGCAGTCGGCTAGCCCTTGGAGTCTCTAGGTTTAGCTGGGCTCTGGTGATAACTTATCCTTTAGCAGGACAAAGCAGGCACAGGCCCTCTCTTCGCTAGCCGGCAGGTGAAGTCCTTGATGGTGCAGCTTCTCTTTGCTGGTCCCTCGGTGCAGCAGAGCAGTCCTCCTTCCAGGTCAGTTGAGATCTGAGGTCTGCTTGCCACGGATGCATTCTTTATTCTCGGAAACTGCCCCCAAGGCAGGATGCCGTTATAGACAATGGGCTACCAGTTTTCCTCCTGCCTGGCGACAACTTCCTGTGGTGTGTGGCACCTAAATATCCCAGGGCGCACTATTCTGCCCACTTCCAAGACGGTGAATACCCCTATCTAGTTGTGGGGACCTCACTAGCCCACCCCTGGGGTGTGGCAACTTCAGGACTACACGCCCCTGGGGAAACAGGTTTGGCGACTGGTTTCCTCTCTCTCCTTCTGGTGCCTGCTTTTCTGTGTAAAAAAATGGGGAAGCCCTCCACCCTAGTGTTTACCATTTGCCCTTCTAAGGCAGTTTCATATTTGAAGCCTGCCTTTTGGGGTCAACACCCATGTGGCTTCCTGCAGGAGGGAGTTAACACCTCCTTGGGCCGCAATCCCTTATTGTTTGTCTCGTGAAACATGGCTCCATGTGTGCTCAGGACGGATCAAGAATTGTAAAGACTACAAAGTGGCAGCTTTGTACTCGCTGCACACTGCCACAAGTTACATTGATCTTCGATTTGAGATTCAAGTTGAGCTTAATGTAACGAGTTGTTTGATATTTATTCGCACAGTTCAGGAGATAGCATGGCGGAGGGGTCAGCATGTAATTCTGAACTTGCCAATAGCGCAAACAATCCTTTCCACTGTAAAAAATGGCAGTTTCACATTTTTACTGTCAGAACATGTAAACATGTCGTGCCTGTGTCATTTGTTGCACCCTGCCATAAGATTCAGTAGGCCTGCCAGAGTGGCGACTTACACAGATACACAAGGGAAGTGGAGGCTTTGCCACTGCCTTTAATGGCCAAGACGGACTAGCAGTGCACAACTGTTCTACCAGTCCACAGTGGCGGGCTGGGAGAATCGTCTTTACATGGGGACCTCTAGGGCGGCACAACCAGTGCTGCACAGTCCAAAAACCTAGGAGTGACTACACCAGGAAGAGGCATTTCCTTACAGTAGGGATGTGCAAAGCATGTAATGCACAGCAGTATATGCTGCAAACCATACCAGACCTGCACGAGCCACATACAATACATATGGTCAAAATAATTTGGGAAGCTATGCAGACATATCAGGAAATGTACACAAAACACATTTTGACATAAGATATGAGAGCTGTGGAGTGGTAAAGTTGAGAATGCCAGTAACCTATTTGTCTGATCTGTTTTAAGGATATATCAAAAAGGTACATTAATTTCTTACTTCTCAGGTTTTAGATCCCTGTAGATTATTCCAAGACTGTGCAAATGATCTAACGCAAGAGCAAGTTCAGCCAGGTAGTATTTGACATCTTCTTCGGTGAACATCACCTACAAAAGGAGAAAAATGTTTGACTATTGTGCAACTGGTGCCTTACTGAATGGAAACAGATACTTGCCAGAACAATAGCTTTCTAGAAGTGACATTGCCTTATTGAGCGCTCAAGCACTACACTTTGCTCACAGTAAGCTATTATACAAGTTTGAGAGAGGTGAAGCCAATACTGTACTAAGTTCCTTCAGTGCACTGAGAGTCATATAATTTAACCCCTTGAGTGCCCCGCCCTTTCCCCGCCCTGTGCCGGCCCTTTCATTAGCGGGCGGGGTTCATGACGAAATAGTCTCGTCATGGGCACAGCGCAACCGCGGCCCATGACGAGACCATCTCGTCATGGGCACTCAAGAGGTTAACCACCTTGACTTGGCTACCCTTTACTTTTACGCAGCACTCGACAGACTTCGTGGGACAGCTCGAATCCAGCTCCTGGTCGTCGTCGACACCTTCTGGACCTTGTGGCTGAAGAATCAAGACACCCGTTAACTCACCTGAAGCACCAGACATCTGTGGGCATTGGACTTTCGGGCCCCTGGTCCCTGGTAAGTGACCCAGACTCTGTCCCCTATGCTTTCAGGTTCCTTCCATCCTCGATCCAGGCTTGGATCTCTCCGGACACTTCTCTTCACGGAAGCAGCACTTCCTGAGCAGCTTCCGTTGAAAACAGCGACGCGACCCGACACCATTTGACACCTATGCACCCGGCTTCCCTGGGTGAGGTAACTAGAGTACTCCGGTGATCCTGTGAGTGTTGGCCCTAGACACCTCTAAGTTCAAAAGGGTTCGCTCGTGGTCATCCTCTAAGTGTCCTGAAACTCTTAAATTTCCAACCAAGACTTTCCCCATAGAAGTTAACGGCGATTCGCGGCTGTGTTCTCACACTGTACAAGTCCCCTGTGGGTCCCCTGTGTCACTACCTTGGGTGGTTCCTTGTGGTCCAAGCACTTCTATGGGCACTAGGCCTTGTGTCTAGTTCAGTCATGGTTCTTATACCACTTTATTGGTATGTGGTTTGGTACACCCCTAGGGCCAAAACGTGTATTTGTGCTTTTACTGTTGAATACTGACTTGTAACTTAAGTACTTCGAACTCCAGCCTCAGGGACTAGAGGGGTGTGTTTTATCTTAATTACATATATTTTAAATATATACCAGGTGTGGTTGTTCTTTCATTTGGTCATTCAAGAGATTATAGGCTGGTAAAATGAGCTGCTTTACATTCCTTCAAGACTTAGCCCGAAGGCTGCTCTCCATAGCTACCAATAGGATAGCTTACAATAAAGGTGGTCTTCAACCTATCACCATAAGGGGTTTGTTTGGACTGATACAAGATGCCCACTATAACTAGTAGACAGCATATATCAGGCCAACTTCTCACAATGTCTGACCACATTTGTCAGTCATAGCGGCCGAGAATAGCTAGAGAATTGGTCGCTCTGACCGTAGTTTCCACCACAGTGGAGAATGATTTACCAATGGCGTCAAGGCGTCTCCCCTCACGATCCGGAGGAGCCAATACTGGAGACGAGGGATTCCTGGTACGACGTTGTGCTGCCTGAGTAATAATGGAATCAGGTTTCGGCTGTGCAATAAGACAAGCAGGTGAAGTTTCCGGGGCCTTGTACTTTTTAATCGAGCCGTGGCAGGACAGCAGGAATGGAATTAGGATGTTGCAGGAGCTTGAGACCCTCTTGCCAAATAAAATCTATGATGGGGATAGCACGCACTTGTTTCTGTGGCTGATCCTTGGAGTCATATAAAAAACAATCCTCCTCTCTAGTGACCATCGGGAGGAGAAATCACTTTGCCGCCATTTCCATGAGGACATGAAAACCACCTATGTCAACAGGCGGAGCATCAAGAGGGGCTGGAGTGGTGGGGGAAGGTGTTCGGACCTGATAATAGTCCCATTCCGTGAACAGGGATCTATCATTGAGCTCACCCTCCTCTCTGTCATCAACATCAGCCTCATCATCTTCCTGAATGACATGAGGAGCGTCTTGGCGTGGCAACCTGTACGCCGAAGTAGGAGGTGGTAGAGGCGCTTATGGTGCTGGAGAAGCATGGACTGAGTTAGGAAAACGTCGGTAATAGTCATCCAGCATGAATTGAAGGTTGGAAATAAGGGACATAGGCATCTGCGCCATAGGAAGATCCGGTGCAGGCTGGTTGGCACGGTCTGAAAAGTCCTCATACTCCTGGTCGTCATCAAAATCCTGACATTTGATCAGAAGCTGAGAGGGACTGCGAGCAGCCCTAAATGAGTCATCCTCCTCCGAATCATCGTCACCATCATCAGAAGAGAACAGTTCTCTTCTGGAGGATACGAAGCAGTTTGGATTTTTGTCAAAGTATCCAAAGAAGACCGTCGCCGTTGAAGCAGTGAACCTGAAGATTTCAAAGGAACCAGATCCATGGACGCAGCCGTCGACGCTGTCGCAGTCGACTAGAGATATTGCCGTCATTGTTGGGCCACCGTCAACGAAGCCACCGTCGACGACGAAGCCACCGTCGACGACGAAGCCACCGTCGACGAAGCTGACCCTTTCGTCGACGAGGAAGTGCGTGTTGACAAAGGATTCATCTGCTTATGAGTCGCAGTCGATGAAGTCAAAGGCACCGTAGAAAACAGAGGCCTCACCTTCACTGACACCAACGACAACAGGATCATAGCCGGCATCATACAGGAAGAAGTCGAAGTCATCGTCTTAGATGCGATGACAGCAGTCCTCGTCGACAGAGGAAGCGACGATGAGCTAGTCGACGAGAGAACCAATTTTTTAAGCGAAACTTGGACGCTTGAGAGTCAGATCTCCGGGGTGTAGAGAGTATAGACAGACTGAGGGGCAGGACCCTCGCCTACCGAGCTTGCAGTAATTTTTATACTTTTACAAAAAAAAATTTAAAGCAGAGCAGTAATGAAAACTTTCCTTTTCAATATGTACTAGAATCAACATTGACCGCAAAGCAATTCTTAAAGCATATTTCAATTAACAACATTTACCTCTTTGGATAAGCGTGTAAACAAATCTCCTCCTCTGAGAAAGTCCAATATAAGGTACAGCTTACCCTCAGTCTGAAAAGCTGAAAGAATCATACAATAAAGTTATTCGAATTGAACAAACCACCCTAACGCTCAGTAACTCAGCTTTAAATTAGCTACACCATTTAGTAAAGTGGTAAATATTCACAGGGCACTCTGTCTGTCCTCCAACGCATCGCATATGAAGAAGTGGTTTTAATGAATATTGCATTTAGGCAGGCTCTGAATTTACAAACAAGAGCATCTAGAAGCAAGGTGATAAACAAGCCACAGATTATGTAAATGGACCTCACAAAACAAAAAGCACTTTACAGTCTTGCTCCATTGAAAATAACTGTCGAACAATGAACAGACAAGGCCCCATAGCATGGTTAGCAAGGCACGATGGTGTACATATGCTTCAAGTCACTGCAATAAGCAAATATTGCTACTAGAACGTATTGCTAAAAAGAAGAGTGCTCTGAAGTGATTCTAGACTGCTCAAACTCGGGCACAATAGATTGCCTTAGTCTTAGTTTCTACTAAACAAGCTAGAAAAGGAAAATGCTACTTACCAGTATGCATCTGTTCTTGGCATGTAGAGCTGCAGATCCACACACTATGCATAGATCGCCATCTGGTGTTGGGCCCGGATGTTTGCACTTGTTTTTGTCTTGGAAAAGTCTCTGGACATCACTAGATGGGCGACTCCACCTTTGGATGATAGTGCACATGGGCATCGGCTCCATCTTCAGATTGTTTTTCGCCAGCAGGGAAATGAAGGGAGTTTTGTGAGAAACAGATAAGATGCCCATGTATGCTGTATCTAAATAAGATAGTACCGGAACAGATAAAGGTAGTCAGGGAGGTGGGTGGGCGTGTGTGGATCTGCAGCTCTACATGCCAAGAACAGATGCATACTGTTAAGTAGCATTTTCCGTTTGAGGCATATGAGCTGCAGATCACACACTATGCATAGATTGTATAGCAGAACCCCTCCTTAGCGGTGACCACCAGTATCTGTTGCAGTAGTTTGAAATAATGTTTTGAGTACAGCCTGGCCCACACTAGCTTGTTGTCTTGTTTGCACATCTACACAATAGTGCTTTGTGAATGTGTGTGGTGTAGACCATGTAGCTGCTTTGCAGATGTCATCTAAGGGAAAGTTTCCTAAAAATGCCATTGAAGCCCCCATCTTTTGGGTAGAGTGGGCTTTAGGGGGAACTGACAATGTACGTTTTGCTTTGTGAGAGCAAATTTGTATGCATTTGACAATCCACCTTGCTATCCTGGATTTTGAAATGGGGTTGCCTTTATGTGGTGGTGAGAAGGACACGAAAAGTTGTTTTCTGTTACAAAAAGTTTTTGTTCTTTCAATGTAATAAAGCAGTGCTCTTTTTACATCTAGTGTGTGAAGAGCTCTTTCTGCGACGGTTTGTGGTTGCGAGAAGAATACTGGCAATTCCACAGACTGATTGAGGTGGAAGGGAGAAATAACCTCAGGGAGGAATTTTGGATTGGTTCTTAGAACCACTTTGTTATGATGGACTTGTAAAAAAGGTTCTTGAATAGTCAGTGCCTGTAGCTCACTGACTAAGGGAAGTAATGGCCACTAGGAAAGCGACTTTCCATGTTAGAAATTGCAGTTCGCGTTTGTGCAGAGGTTCAAAAGGAGGGCCCATTAGTCTTGTGAGAACTATGTTTAAATTCCACACAGGTGAGGGTGGTACTCTGGGGGGAATTCTTTTGAGGCCTTCCATAAATGCTTTGATGGCAGGTACCCTGAACAGCGACAAGTGTTGCCTATTTTTTAAGTAGGCCGCAATGGCAGCAAGGTATATAACCCAATAGATGTGTATGCTAAGCTACACCTTTGGAGATGCAGTAGATAACCTATGATGTGTCTATTCAACACATCTAGAGGATTGATGGTGTTATTGTGACAATATGTCACAAATCGGTTCCACTTGGCTGCATAGCAGGCTCTAGTGGTGGGGCGTCTAGCTTCTTTGATAATGTTCATACAGTCAGGGGAAGGTTAAGGTATCCGAACTCTAAGACCTCAGGAGCCAGATCACTAGGTTAAGCTGTGCTGGGTCTGGGTGTCTGATCTCTCCACGGCTCTGGGTTAAAAGGTGTGGGGAGAGGTGTAGTTTTTGGTGCAGGACTACGGCTAGTTCCAGCAATGTGGTGTACCACGGTTGTCTGGCCCATGTTGGAGCAACTAGGATGAGAGTTGAGTGTTGTTGTAGTTTGCGCACCACCAGTGGAATTAGTGGGAGAGGCGGAAAAGTGTACGCAAATTTGCCTGACCAATTCATCCATATCACATTTGCTTTGGACAACGGGTGTGGATATCTGGCGGCAAAGCTTGGGAATTTGGCGTTTTGGTGTGTGTCGAAGAGGTCTATCTCTGGTTGCCCCCACATGTGGAAAAATGGTTGAAGAACTTGCGGATGAAGTTCCCACTCGTGAATTTGTTGCCTCAGACGACTTAATAGATCGGCTATGTTGTTCTGGACTCCTGGGACATATTTTGCTAGGAGAAAAATGTTCTGAGGAATAGCCCATCTCCATATGCTTTGTGCTAGTTGAATGAATGAATGAAATTAAATTTCTATAGCGCGTAGCTACCCTGAGGCCTCCTAGCGCTTACGGAGCGGGCAGACAGATAGGCATGTCATGTTAGTGCGAAGTACTGAAAAGATGGGTTTTGAGAAGTTTACGGAAGGCCAGTATGTTTGGTTCCCCTCGGAGAGTAGGGGGGAGAGAATTCCAGAAAGTGGAAGCATTCAGGGAGAAAGTGTCAACCCCATCTAGATCTTCGTACTTTCCTTGGGGTGGCGAGAAAAGCGGAGCTAGAACGAAGACTCCTGGAAGGTTGGTATGGGGTGACCAGGGACTGAATTATGGCTGGGCCAGATTTCCAAATAGATCTATGGGCCAGGCACATGCCCTTAAAATGTATACTAGCCCGAATTGGGAGCCAGTGAAGATTCCTCAGTGCAGGTTTCGCTGATTGTCTCCGAGGAATCTGGAGAAGTTGGCGAGCCGCACAATTCTAGATCACTTGTAGTTTCTGGATTGTGGACTGAGGGGCGGCCAGATACAGCGCATTCCGTAACCCAGGCGGGACAGTATAAGGGCTTGCACCATAATCCTTCTCGCCTGGAATGGAGCAGATGAGAAAGCTGTAGGGTGTGTGTCCCACCTGGTTTCTGTATGTAGTACATGGCTGTCATGTTGTCGGTGCGGACTAGGACAGCTTTGCCGGATATCTGTTTCTGGAATGCTTTTAGGGCTAGGAAGATGGCTAGTAACGCTAGATGATTGATGTGGAGTAACTTCTGTTGAGGCATCCACCTGCCCTGCATGGTGTGATGCAATAGATGAGCTCCCCAGCCGAAGAGCGATGCGTCCGCTGTTAACAGAATCTGTGGAACCGGTTCGATGAACGGTCGCCCTTTGGAATGGTTTTTGGTGTTCCATCACTGCAGAGAGCGGTGAGTGCGACCGTCCACCAACACCAGATCTGTCAGCTGACCCAGCGCCTGGTTCCACTGACGTGCCAGACATTCTTGCAGGGGACGCATCTGGAATCTTGCGTGAGGTACTATGAATATGCAAGAGGCCATCATCCCTATCAATTGCATAAACACTAGAGCTGGAAAAGAGTGTTGTGGGTGAAATGTTGCTTTGGGGCTTTGTATGCTTGCTATCCTGGCTGGGCTGGGATATGCAAGTGCTTTTGAGGTGTTTATTGTGGCACCGAGGTACTGTTGTATGTGGGACGGTTGTAGTGTGGTAAATATTTCGTTACCGGTACTATTTTTTATGCGGTAAAGTCTATTAAGAATAACTCAGTAAATATAAGAGGCAGAATCCGTGGTATTAGAGGTTTTAAAAGGCTTTATTCCTATACAAAGGAATACAATTCGAATTGTAGGCATTCTATTCCATCACCACGAAAGTTCAGGAAGGAAGGGCATACTTTATTGACAGATAAGCAGTTTTATAGAAAATACATTACAGTGAAACAGATGCAAGAGGCGTAACAGCTGATAATACAGATAAACTGTGCATACGTAGCTAATAGAGGCGTATACATGGGCGTAATTTAATAAACGTCATCATACATGATGTCACAAGTGGGTGGATCCGTAAGAGAATCCTGCAATGTCAGCAGAAATATTTGGCAGAGATGCGCGCGCAGCCGCATGACGTGTGATTGACGTGCAACTAGAGGGTGAAGGGGACTTGACATTTAGCTCTACATGTGGAGACAGAAGTCTGGGGTTATGTCAACCTAATCCCAAATCATATCTAATATCCTATGTTTAAAGAACTGTGTTATCCAAAAAGAGAGGTCTCTTAGGATAGAATCTCATTCTATACTGACTATACTGACTGTTAGTGCGTGTACAAGCGTCTAAGTGTCTACACTAGATGCGAGGGGGTAGGAATATTCCATGGTAACAGGGCTATGAATTACTTGCATGAGGACAGCGAGGCCTGGCCCTTTGCGCGGTAGCTGGAGGAATGTTTACCTAAACTACTAGACAGGAATGCATCGGATGAGGAGCGGAGGAGATAATCTCGAAGGTGAAATACAGTTTTTGGCAGGCGACAGGCTGGATCAGGCACCGTTAGCCGCGCAGGGAGTAGGACAAAGTTCATGGACACAGATGCAGGCTCAGACTGGAGCTTTCAGAGGCAGAAGGCAGGAAAAGGCTTGATGACAGAATTCGGGCCTACTCGCCTGAATCTGTAAAATGTGGAAAGTGAACCACATAAAGTCGTTGGCCTTTCATACTTAGGAATGGAATATCTGACCCATTCATGGTGGATCTAAAAGAGGACATGTTGACGGTGGACGCACATATATTTGCGTCTTCAAAACTGGAGCAGGAGGGAACATACATGTACTTATAGCATGTACATGGAGCCGTTGGGGTCTACGATAGGGGACATAACTGATCACAAAATTCATATTTCCTCATTCCCTCCTTGTTCCCTACGGACCCTCAGGAGATATCGATCTTCATCAATCCATCGATCTGTTCATATAGCATCATTTGTTCTTCTTTCTTCTTCCGGGATCTTGAGCGAAAACTTGGATGTGGGATACACGAGGTGGCACACAGACCACAAATCGCTGGCCCACATTGTAGACATAAGCAGCAACTGAATAGTATGAGAAAGCCAATACCTAGGAAGGATAGGATTCTCCATCCCCAGGCTGACAACACGCCCCAGAACCAACCGGACCAAGTCCAGGTGCCTGGACTCTGGTGTATCTGGCTTACAATCTTATGAAGGCGAGTTATGGCTTTATATACTGACGGCGAATTTTCTGGTATGAAAATGCAGCAACTTGATCCGATGACCCTACAAGCTCCGCCCCCATCGGCCAGGATGACGTCAAGGACAAGACGATTTTGAAGCACAACAATCCGCATAGCAGACTGCTCTTCTGTTAAATTGCGTAAGGCGGAAATAGTTTCGTTCACTACTGCTTCAAGGGTTCTGGTTAATCTACGTATCAGCTTACTATTAGTGACTGTACCTATATAGGGAAAGAAACCTTTATTGAAATCTGTGTATTTTTCCCATGCTGTTTCAGTGTAATCGACAATTGGGAGATCTCTCTGCTGTCTATTGTGTACTAAATGGGTATTTCTATGATAATCAGGAGGAGCTAGGAAAACAGGTGTCAGAAGGAATGCTATGTAACAGGTACCATCCCAATCTAGAGGTAGACGTATATATGCGGTCTGGCCACATATAAAGTAGGAATGGCGAGAAGCTCTAAATGTAGACTTGCCTTGATCACTGAATTTTATTACAGTGGTGCATTTACTATGGCCCATGTGTATGGAACCATTCTTTCTTATACATAATTCCCCTTTTACTGGGAATACTGACATGGCGGGCAAGATTGGTGTAGCTTCAGATTCAACGTTCAGGATCATGAGGTTAAGTGTAAAATTACCTAATCCATATACTTCATTTTCTAGATCAGTTCCTGTTCTTTTGGGAAGTCCCTCCTTGTTAGGGTAGCAGACTTTAAGCAAAACTAAGTTCAGGTTTCCCCATACCCAGTTGTCTTGATAAACTGCGGAATTTGAATCCAGGGAATTAATCAAACTAAACCATGCTCCACAGGAGCCATTGTGTGTGAACGGATAGGGAAAGAGGGGCAAAACTCCCTTATAGTTCTGATAGGGAGGGAGTCGGCCACATATCCAACAATTTGTGGCATTGCTGGTTTGATGGGAATGATGTAACATACTAATGAATGTGTTGTTGCGCAGCGCAAATCTATAGGACAACTCATGCGGAGGTAATTCACTAAAAGAATGTTCTGCAGTTATATTGTAAACACGCTTAGGAATAGGGCAATACATGTGCAATAGTATGCTGACAATGATGATCAGAAGACTTAGGAAAAACAAAATTAATAACGTTACTGTGCAGTGACTACGAAATGATTTACAATACGCATGCTTCTTGAGCTGCATCTGATGATTTCTTTCTCTATTCCGGTCTAGAGGATACATGTCAGAGATAAATTCAACCGATTCACCTTGGAGAGGACTTAAACAATCAAATTGTCTGACTTACTAGACCTCAATTTTAGTTTGTAAAGTTCTGGTTTTGTTAATTCAGCCAAGGGGAGCTTTGAGTCTGTCTGTGAGGGAATACAGGGTTGAGTATCTACACTGGATGGTAGTCCATAAAATTTCTTGATATGACTCGAGTGCAACCACCCTTTCCTTCCCTCGATTTTCACGGCTGTCCTTGTGGTGAGTAGAACCAACTTCGGTGACTTCCACCTAGGATCCAGTTGGGTCTTCCGGTCAAAATTCCTGACCAGCACCAGGTCCCCAGGAACCACGTCATGGGGCTTCACCTCAGTATTGTCGGGAAAAGCTGCGGATACCTGTGAACGACAAGATTGTAGTGCAGACATCAAGGAAGCCAGGTAATCTGTCAGCATATTACAGTCAACATCAGTGATTTTGCGAGGTATAGGCGTCCCCCACATATTTGGTGGTCTACCGAAGATCACTTCATACGGGGATAGCCCTGTTCGAGAATGTGCTACCATTCTCATGTAAAAGAGCGCAACTGGTAAAGCTACTATCCAATCGACTCCTTTTTCTCTACATATTTTGGACAATCTAATTTTCAGAGTTTGATTATGACGTTCCACGAGACCTGCCGCCTCGGGATGTCGGACACAGTGGAATTTCCATTGGTAGCCTAATAAAAGGGAAACGTGTTTCATTAGTTCGGATGAGAACGGCTGGCCGTTATCTGAGTAGACAACACGTGGTAAACCGTACCGTGGGAAGAATTCTCGAACTAACTGTTTGGCAGTAGTCGGGGCAGTGTAATCTGAAACCGGGTATGCTTCTGTCCAACGGGAAAGAGCACAGACAACTACGAGAACATATTTGAATCCTCGACATCGTTCCATCTGGATATAATCCATCTGGAGGACTTCAAAAGCATGATCGGGAGTTTGAAATCCACCCTGTTCTACGGGGATGCTTTTACCTGGATTAAACTGACAACATATCATACAGGTACGAACTTTTTGTTTAGCTGCGGCTCGTAAATGTTTGTTGAACCAAATGTGTTGAATGCTGTCTAGCATAGCTTTTTCTCCTAGGTGCGCTGGACTATGTATAGTGTTAATGATGACTTGGACCATTGAGTCGGGAAGAAACCATATAGATTTTTCCTTCGTCATCCATCCTTGATCTGTTTGGATCCCTCCTAATTCAGTCCATTTCTTTATTTCTTCTGGTGTAGCATGTGTCTGTATGTCAATTACATCAAGGGCGGGATCCTTAACTGTCATGCAATGTGTTGGTGTCGGAACTATTGTCTTTGTCATATCAGTTGTGTGAGTCTGATTCTGAGCAGTCTGTTTAGCTGTTCTGTCAGCTAGGTCATTACCCTGAGAAATGATATCGGTAACTTTTGTGTGGGCTTTGCATTTCATAATCGATATTGCAGTAGGTAGATGAATCGCGTCTAATAGGGCTTGAATGAGGGGTCCGTGTTGGATGTGGGCGCCGTGAGAAGTTAAATAACCTCTCTCTCGCCACAGTACGCCGAAGTCATGGACGACTCCGAATGCATAACGTGAATCTGTGTATATGTTGACTTTCTTATTTGTGGCTTGAATACAGGCTTGTGCCAGAGCGGTGAGCTCTGCTGCTTGAGCTGACAAAGTGTTAATACAATTTGTTTCAATGACTTCAGTGTCTGTTGTGACTGCGTAAGCGGCCACTAACTCTCCTGTACTTGTTCTCATACATGACCCATCTACATACAATGTCAAGTCTGGATCTGACAAAGGGATATCTGTCAAGTCTTGTCTGGGTTTCGTCGTGATAGTAATGACTTCGACACAATCATGTGCCAATGGATCTGTTCCACCTACTGGTAACAGTGTGGCAGGATTTAACGTATTACAACGTCTGATTTCTATATGTGGCTGAAACAATGTTAATTCGTAACCGGTGAGTCTCGCTATAGTCAAGTGTTGTGTTTGTGTGCGGTTCAAGAGAACCTCTACTGCGTGTGGTACTTGTACTGTCAATTGATGTCCTAGCACTATGGCATCGCTTTGTCTGATTGCTAAAGCTGTTGCTGCCACCGATTTCAGGCACGCTGGAAGTGCCTGAGCTACTGGATCTAATGTACTAGAGAAATAAGCACATGGTTTGTGTGATCCTGCTTGTTCCTGAGTGAGTACTGACAAGGCAGTACCTTCGCGTTCTGTAACAAAGAGTGTAAACTGTTTACTGTAACATGGTGTTGCTAGGACAGGTGCTTGGCATAAGGCTTTCTTTAAGCCTTCAAAAGCTTGTGTATGTTCTGGAGTCCAAGGGAGGACAGTCGATGTCGCTGCCTCCTGTGTTGTCAACTGGATGAGTGGTTTTGCTAGAAATGCATATTGAGGGATCCACTGCCTACAGTATGAAGTGAGGCCTATAAAAGCCCGCACCTCCTTTTGTGTCTTGGGTGGTGGCATGTTAGCAATTAACTGGATGCGGTCGGGTGTAAGCTGCCTTCCCTCCTTGGACAGCGAGTGCCCAAGGTAAACAACTCGCTGGACACAGAATTGCAGCTTAGAAGGGGACACCTTGTGCCCCTTGTCAGCCAGAAATTTCAAAACCGTCAGTGACGGTGTCTCACATTCAGGTTCGCTTCGGGCGGTGATCAGCAGATCATCGACATATTGAAGCAAGGCAGTGTTAACTGGCATGTGGATACTGTCAAGTTCTCGTTTCAGTGCTTGGCTATAGATGCTGGGGCTTTCTGTAAATCCTTGAGGTGCGCGTGTGAATTTAAAGCTTCGACCATTTAAACTAAAACCGAACAAATATTGACTTTCCGGATCGATTGGGACACTAAAGAAAGCATTCTTGAGATCAATTACAGTGAAAAACGTTGCTTCTGAGTCAATAGCTGTGAGTAATGAAGAGATATCTGGGACCACAGGGTATTGTGGTACAATACATTTATTTAATTCGCGCAGATCAATAACTAATCGATATACTGGTGGTGCTTTTGGATCCGTTCTTTTAAGAATCGGAATTATCGGGGAATTGCATACATTGGAGTCAGTTTCAACAACCACTCCTTGTGCAATGAGCTCGTCAATGATTTGCAGTAAAGCCACTACAGCATCTGGTGGTAACTTGTATTGTCGCATTCGTGGTAGTACTATTCCTGTTTTCAGTGTAACTCGATATGGTGTAATGTTCATGCAACCAACATCATTGGGGCCTTGTGCCCATAAATGTGTAGGTAAATTCTGCAGTCGGTGATCCATGTCTCTGGACACGTAGTGACCTTTAAAGTCACGTAAAAATAGTCGTACTCCTTCCGGAGAACAACATATTATGGCTCCCAGAGCTTTCAATGTTTTTATGCCTAACAAGTTTTCTGGACATGATTTAGTAAGCAATAAATCTGTAGTACGTGTCAATGGACCGACTGTAAGTGGAAGAGGTTGTGTTACGTCATTAATTATAGGTTTTCCTGAGAATCCAAGGGAAATATTCTGTGAGCCTGAGAGGGGTGCCCCTGGAACTTCACTGCGTCTTATAGTTGTTCTGCTTGCCCCTGTATCAAGTAAAAACTTTCTGTCTTCCCCTAATAGTTCACTATGTACATAAGGTCCCTCTTGGTCTACAGGAACCTCAATAAGGGGTAAGCCAACTTCCCTCTCTAGGCTATCTCATGAGTATCGCTGATAATCGGGATAATCTGTCTGTGCATACTGATACATCTGTTGTGTCGTTGCTTGGGTTGCAGCAATAGGCTGCGCTTGTGGTGGTGCTACGATCTGTTGTGGAGCTGCCTGTTGCGGAGCTAGTTGTTGCGGAGCTAACCTAGGTTGTGCATTCTGAGGGATTTGTTGTTGATTCTGATCCTGTCTAGGTGGACGTGGTCTCTCATGCGTTCTACCTGTGGCAATATTATGTTTCAGGACTGGACAATCGTGTATATAATGACCTGGTTGTTTACAATAGTTGAATGTCCCTTTCGCAGGACCTGCGGAATCACCTTTTTGATGACTATCGGCTGGAACTGACTGTGCAACAAGCATTTTCATTTTTGTATCTTTCATACGTCTTTGTTCGTGTTCTTGTTCTTCTCCAATTCTATTGTGGTGCTATTGTAACATCTGTAACATCTGTGATGGGGTATTACCCTGCCAGGTACTTTCAAATTTCAATACTCTATTTTTGACTTGCAGCAGAGAATTTTCAACTAATTTTGTCACAAACAGATGTGGATATGACTCACTACTGGCTTTTATGCCACTATTTATACTAAAACATTTTTCAAATCGGGAATAGAAATCACTAGTGTCTTCATCTGGTTTTTGTTTACAGGCTGAGATTGCACCCCAGTCTTCCTTTTTCGTGGTTAATAAACGTGGCAGTACCTGTATTAGTAATCCTGCTAGTGCTGTAGTCTTTTCCCCAAGCCCTGCTCCTGCCTTTTCTTCGTTTGGCCTTTTCTTCGTTTTCTAATGCTGTCCAATCTATCTTTTGGTCTCCCACCTCCCATTCCTTTTCTTTGAGTTTTTCGTAAACACCGGCGGGTAATAGGACTTTTAATATTTTCATAATATCGGGGTAGGTATACTCTCCCATGAGTAACATGTCTTTTATCTCACGGTGGAAACCTGCTGGGTCCTTGTCATGGCTGGGTACTACTTTCTTCATTTCTAATAATTCCAATTTAGTTATAGGCGTGTACACAAACACGCGTGTAAAATTATCACCGGCACCTCTAATTGGGTGCACTTCGCGTAACGGGTTCTGTCTATCTATGTGATACATTTTTCTTCCCATGATGGGAACTGGAACGTGTTCTGGGCATACGAAATTTAAATAATGGTTTCGGGATTCTAGAATTTCCTTAATCAAATCAGTACCTGACCCTCTCCATATATTCGTGAGTAGTTCTGTCAATATGTCAGGTAAGGGTCCTGGATCGGAGTGTTGGCTTTTATATAATATAAGGAGGTGTTGAATCATGTATATACTAGCTAAACGCTGTTCATATGGGTCTAGATTCAGAAACGTGTGTGCAAGTACATCATCATTGTATTCGCCGGGACTGTCAGCCCATTGTACTGCTGACCTGGCTAATTCTTGTTCGTCCATGGAATCGAGCATGTGGTACCCCCTTCGATCTCGGAGTAATTTATCAGCGGCTTGGAATAGGTGTTCAGGGGATTTCGTATTTTGCATAGGGTTTGGAAAATGTCTATTATATTCTGGACGTATTGGACGTATCGGGTCATTAAAACCTCTGGTATTATTATGGGGTCTTCCTCTACCTACATAAGCTATCGTATCTAATTGCTCTGATTCTTGCTCCTCCTCTTCTTCTGATTCTACTCTGTCGGTTTCTCGTCTTTCTTTATGTATTCGTTCTACTTCCTTGCGGATCTTTCGACACATGGCGATAATACACGCCTGTCTATCATGTTTCTCTTCTGATATGTTCTGACCCCATTTGGCAAGTCTTTGCATGGTATCGTGATCTGCCCCAGGTCTGTCTTGATTCCTAATTACACAATTTATGAAAAAACGTAGTAGTTGTCTTTGGACATCCACTTTCTGGTATTCCATAGCTTCGTTAATACTTTCTGGACCTTGCCCTGTTTGGACAAAGCGATATATATTGTCTAGGTGTTCACCCATTCCTGGTATCGTCATTAAATATAATGTAGCTCGTCTTATACGTAGTGATGATATGAGCAATTTATCCTGTCTACCTGGTACTGGGTCGTATCTACAATCCACAAGCTGTTCTTTAAACATGTCGGATGTCGCTAGTTGGGGTGTACGTTGGAGTGCTAAATCTCTAAGGGTCTGTTTATTTCGCGGCGGTGTGGCAAACATGTCTGTCGTACCTCCTGTAGCACCTTCTGAAGTGCTAGGCACAAAAGGATTCGTTGGGCGTAGGATAGAGATTGTAGACGCGGGAAAAACTGTAGAAACGGACGGGATTTGCATAGGAGTTTGTTGCTGCGGGGGCACAGAAGGATGCTCTTGGTGTTGAACACCATCGGCAAGCGGTGTGGGTGGTATGGCATTAGCATACTCTGGAGCTGCGTCATCTAAATAGGAGGAAAGGAAAACGTCCTTTGCTGTTTTGGGATGTGTTTTGGGATGTGCTTTTATCGGGAGCAATGGAGGAGTTAAGTCTTTTGGTATTTCCGGAGTGGCCTTAGGTAACCCTTCGGCCAGAAGAGGATACATACCATTCATAAGAGCGTTTCTTTGTCTATCTACTTGTTCTGATTTTACTCGGGTACCTTCCTCAAGTAATAGATTTTCTCGGGTTTTATTTGAATTCTCTCTAGCTTTCTCTTCCTGTCTGAGTGCTTTTTCTGTACGTCTATATGATTCTTTACGCCATAATTCAATGGCATCTTTCTGTGACTGTCTGGCTTTCTTTTTCCATAATTCTTCTTCTACTCTCATGATGCAATCTGCATCCCAGGTCCCCGCTGCGGGCCATCTCTGACTCTCTGGTAATTCTTTGGTGTAGTCCACCCATAAATCAAGAAATAATACGGCATCTAGGCCATGCTTATGATACATAAAGTACCCTGGAGTGTCCCTAGGTGGGATGGGAACAGCTTCTTCGAGTACACCTTTTCTAGTTTTGATCTGTCTTAGTTTCGAAAAGAGCGGCATCTTTAGACCTTATTACTAGAACACACTTTATACAAGAAAACACAATAATGAACAGTCATTCACACCACAATATATAGAACGTATTTAAAACATTTAACACTTAACAGTTTTACGAACAATGATAACTAATAGAAAACTAGTTATTGACATAATACTGACACTAGATAATACTTATTTATACTTATTTATATGCAAAACATACTATATATACTGCTAAACAGTACAGATACACTGCTAAAACAGTGCAGACCGGATTTGTGTACCCAAACCCGTCTTGACCGGCACAGACTATGTGCACGTTAAATGCCTCCCCGGTAATGGTACTCACCGGGTAGCTCGGAACGGAAGGCCTCGGAACGGAACTGAAACTGGACCGGACTGGACTCGACTCGACTGGACTCGGAACTTCGGAACCTGGCGGGTCTCTGTATACCTCGGATCTTGCTCTCTCAGCTAGGCTCTGGTCGGGATACTTCGCACTTCTCACCGCCTCGTCTGGGTGTTGATCGCAGCCTCAGTCGTCCCCGCTTGGCCGGAGGGAGATACAGGAAATCCTGCAGGTACGCGTTTTTGTCCGTTCAGCTGTGGCAGGAGACCGGGCCTGCAACGCACCGCCGGCGCGTGAGATGAGAAAGTGTCCCTGTTCGGGCGCCAATTTCTGTGGTAAATATTTCGTTACCGGTACTATTTTTTATGCGGTAAAGTCTATTAAGAATAACTCAGTAAATATAAGAGGCAGAATCCGTGGTATTAGAGGTTTTAAAAGGCTTTATTCCTATACAAAGGAATACAATTCGAATTGTAGGCATTCTATTCCATCACCACGAAAGTTCAGGAAGGAAGGGCATACTTTATTGACAGATAAGCAGTTTTATAGAAAATACATTACAGTGAAACAGATGCAAGAGGCGTAACAGCTGATAATACAGATAAACTGTGCATACGTAGCTAATAGAGGCGTATACATGGGCGTAATTTAATAAACGTCATCATACATGATGTCACAAGTGGGTGGATCCGTAAGAGAATCCTGCAATGTCAGCAGAAATATTTGGCAGAGATGCGCGCGCAGCCGCATGACGTGTGATTGACGTGCAACTAGAGGGTGAAGGGGACTTGACATTTAGCTCTACATGTGGAGACAGAAGTCTGGGGTTATGTCAACCTAATCCCAAATCATATCTAATATCCTATGTTTAAATAACTGTTATCCAAAAAGAGAGGTCTCTTAGGATAGAATCTCATTCTATACTGACTATACTGACTGTTAGTGCGTGTACAAGCGTCTAAGTGTCTACACTAGATGCGAGGGGGTAGGAATATTCCATGGTAACAGGGCTATGAATTACTTGCATGAGGACAGCCAGGCCTGGCCCTTTGCGCGGTAGCTGGAGGAATGTTTACCTAAACTACTAGACAGGAATGCATCGGATGAGGAGCGGAGGAGATAATCTCGAAGGTGAAATACAGTTTTTGGCAGGCGACAGGCTGGATCAGGCACCGTTAGCCGCGCAGGGAGTAGGACAAAGTTCATGGACACAGATGCAGGCTCAGACTGGAGCTTTCAGAGGCAGAAGGCAGGAAAAGGCTTGATGACAGAATTCGGGCCTACTCGCCTGAATCTGTAAAATGTGGAAAGTGAACCACATAAAGTCGTTGGCCTTTCATACTTAGGAATGGAATATCTGACCCATTCATGGTGGATCTAAAAGAGGACATGTTGACGGTGGACGCACATATATTTGCGTCTTCAAAACTGGAGCAGGAGGGAACATACATGTACTTATAGCATGTACATGGAGCCGTTGGGGTCTACGATAGGGGACATAACTGATCACAAAATTCATATTTCCTCAGTAGGTGAGACTTTGTATGGTTTACAGTAAACCCTAAGTCAGGGAGTAGTTGGATTGTGGTGCGAGTGTGATGTACACACTGATGGTATGACTTGGCTTTTAAGTATTGGAAGACGTGGATGTGCTGTCTTCTTAGGTAAGCTGCAACTACCGCCAGACACTTTGTGAATACCATGGGTGCTGTGGTGACTCTGAATGGGAGGACCTTGAATTGGTAATGCTGACCGTCCACTACATACCGGAGCTATTTTCTGTGAGAGGTGTGAATGGGAATATGAAAGTAGGTGTCCTTGAGATCTAGAGTGGCAAGGAAATCGCCTTGTGAGAGAAGAGGAAGGACCTGTTGAAGCATGACCATGTGAAAATGGTCTGAGTGTATGTACAGGTTTAAGGGTCTGAGTTCTAGGATAGGTCTTAGAGAGCCATCCTTCTTCAGAATGAGGAAGTACAGGGAGTAAACCCCTATTTTTTGCTGTTGCAGGGGGACTTGGTTCTATTGCATACTTGTGTAGGAGGGAGGTTATCTCCTGCTTTAGGATTGATAAATGTTCCGATGACATTGGGCGCTGTCTGGGTGGTAAGTTTGGGGGTAGAAGTGAGTTCTAGACAGTAACCCGATTGAACGATTTGTCTCACCCACTTGTCTGTGGTGATGTTGTTCCAGACAGGTAGGAAATGCAGTAATCTTCCCCTGACCGGAGTGGAATGGTCTGGGGGTAGTGGAGGGAAGTCATCGGGTAGGGGTGGTGGCAGAGCGGGTATTACTTGTCTTGCCTCTACCCTTGTTGTTATTGCCTCTGTACCCTCCTCTTAGATAACCTCTGGTGAATGTGGTCTGGGTGGAAGTTTTATAGGACGTGGAGGGATTGTCAGAGGAGTAGCCTCTTGAGGAGCCCCTGTAAGAGGAGTGAGAAAAGGAACGTCTGGGAGCTCGCAATTGCAAAGCTCCCATTGATTTAGCCGTCTATCTTTTTTCATCTTTGAGAGATGAATCCACGGCAGGCCCAAATAGATGCTCCTGGTCAAATGGCTGGTTAAGAATGGCAGTCTGTACCTCAGGTTTAAAACCTGAAATGCGTAGTCGTGCATGCCTACGCAGGAGGACACTTGTGTTGAAGGCTCTGGAGGCGGTGTCTGCCAGGTCTAGTGCGCAATGAATGGCGGTGTTTGTGATGATCTTACCCTCCTGTATGAAGTCGTTGGCCTTAGTTTTGTATTCATCAGGGAGGTGTTGCAATAGGGACTCTAACTCACCATAGTGTGCTCTATTGTATCTGGCTAACAAAGTTTGAGTATTGTCGATGCGCCATATATTAGCCACTTGCGATGACGTAAGTTTACCAAAGGCGTCTAAGAGTTTTGACTCCTTGTTGGGAGGTGGAGCGTCACCTGAGGTTTGCGAGTTAGCCCTTTTTCTGGCATTGGATACCACTAAGGAGTCCAAGGGTATCTGGCCTTTAATGTAAATAGGGTCTGCTGGGGCAGCTTTATATTTTTTCTCTATCCAGGGGTTTATAACCCTGGTCCTAACAGGATCTTTGAAGACCTCAGGTGCATGTTTGATGACCCATTTTAACATAGGGAGGACGGAGGTGGACTTTTGTGAAGAATCAAAAGTGTCCATTAAGAAATCCTCTTCCACAGGGTCTGTATGTAAGGCAACTCCGTGGTATTGTGCAGCTCTGTGAACGAGCTGGGTGAAACCTATGGTATCCTCCTGAGGGGAAGGTCTAGAGAGGTAGATGTCGTCCTGTGGTAAGTTAGGGACATCTGGCGTGTTGTAATCGACCAGGGGTCTGGGGTATAAGGTGGACTAGTGTCCCCTAGTGGTTCGTCGTCCGCCCCCTCCCCTGTGTCAGCGGTATCATGGTCCACTGGTGGAGGAGATGGTGTAGGAGAGTGGTGTGGTGGGGGAGGTGGAAGAGGAGGTGGAGAAGGGACTCAGAGGTGATGTCGCAATGTCTCTTTTCTTAGGTGCTGGAGCTGGTGGAGAGGTGTGTCCAGTGGTCTCTTTTTAGAACTGAGAGTCAGTTGGCCGGTCTTTGAGAAGAGTTTTTTGGGTGGGATCTGGTTTAGAAAGCTCTTCTGTTGGGAGGCTGATGCTTCAGCACCGTTTTTTTCGGTTCTGAAGGCTTACGTGGCACCTATTCTGGAGTAGACTTGTGCTCCTTAGTCTTTGAAGCGCAAGCTTTTTTAGTCTCTGCAGGAGTTTGCGGAACCAATTGTTTTTTCGGTTCCAATGATTTTTTGGTTCTGATGGTTTTTTAGGTTCCGAAGGTTGAGAATGTGAAGACTTCGAAATTGGAGATGCGCGACGACTAGGGATCGCGATCAAGACAATACCAGACAAAGGGTGAGGATTGCAAGTCGAAAGTTGGATAGGTAACGGCACCGAACTGGAGCGCGATAAACACATCCGAGCCCGATGGTGGAAAAAAACAATCTGAAGATGGAGCCGATGTCCATGCGCACTATGATCCAAAGGAGTCGTCACTCATCTCGTGACTTCCAGAGACTGTTCCAAGACAAAAACAAGTGCAAACATCTGGGCCAACACCAGATGGCGATCTATGCATAGTGTGTGATCTGCAGCTCATATGCCTCGAACACCAAGTTAGAGAATCAAGGTACTACATGCTCTGGCCACATTGATGAAAGAGTTCATTTCAAATGCAGACAAAATATACAATTCTGTTTCTCATGTTCAGACTCACAACTTGTTGGACACTGCCAATAAAACACATGTACATATTGGGCAAGAAAAGGAGAAACGTCACTGCTCCTCCAGATGTGCTGCATCAAATTCCAGGAACGGTCTCTTCAATGCTATGTTGAGTCTTGCGGTGAACCTTAATCTCACACTATTTGACTGACAGCATGAGTAGCACGGTGTAAAGTTGTGAATTAATGAAAAGGTGAGGAGGTTTCCTTTTCCTAGCTCTATGGATGCTTTCACTCAGAGTAACTTAGTGACAGAGTATCCATTCCACAACATGATTAAGTACGCTTTTAGAATAAGTTTGAAAGGGCGCCTCGAGCTGCGACTGCACAATGGGAAAGGCTCAGACAAAATCCACCCGAAAATCTTTAGCTATAAGTTGAGAAAAAGTGACTATGCATCAGAAGTAGGTCAAAGTATTAAAATGATTTAATGATGCATTTTAATGGAGCTGTATCACAAGCTGGAATTAGCTAAGTGTTGTGGATAAGGCAGGCATTTGTAAAGTATAGACAAAAACTTGTGAAGTTCCTGCTGAGAGCACCACACTTAGAAACAATTCTATTTAGAATGGATCTCCTGGTTGTTGAGTACGCTTTGGATAGCCCACACACACATACAAGTGAAATGATGAAGTGCAGACTTTCAAGTGAAGTGAGGCTTGGTCATGGTGCAGAAATTGCCCTTCTCCTGTGGAAAGAAGGTCTGAGTGGCTGCAGAGAGTTGTGATTTGGAAGACAGGTGTGATAGATACATCTAACAGTATTGCCTTAGTGAAGCCAGGGCTAATAGGATGATTCTTCTTTGTTCTCTTGGTCTTGCTGAAAATGCTGCATATTGGAGGGGGGGGGGCGCCTTGTAGGCACTTGATCCATACCAACTCGCTGAAAAATGTCCCAGGTTGAAGGTTTCTGCTTGCAATGAACGTGCTTTATAAAGAGCCAGTGTCTGTTCTCCCCAGCACTGGAGACTTTCTGAATTGGGAGTGTGCTCCTATGGGTGACAGTGTCAGGCCATCTTGTGATCCGGCAAGTGCTCAGCCGAGGGAACATGTCTGTCTATGAGGAACATGAAGGTAGTAGTGTTGGATATCCTCCCCTCTGCTAAAAAGTTTTAAATCGGAGGGAGAAAACTATGGAGTCCCAGGCAGGTCACTCCAAGTTCCAGTAAACTGTGGTGCAAAGGATTGCCGTTAGCCACCTACAGAGCTCTAGTTAACTCCTGAAAGAATGCTTCCATGGAAGTTTTGAATGCCATAATTAACTGTGGTGCTGGTCCATGGAACGGCAGACCCACTTTGATGTTGGATATCTGTTGCTATCAATGTTGCACATGCTTCAAAACACAGCATCTTCCCAGAATCCCGATGCCATTGAGCGTCAAATACTTTCTGGACAGGGCACATGCATGGTCGGCAAAAGTCTAAGCAGGATAAAAGAGGAAAAGAGTATTATTAGAGACTGGTACAAAGAGACCATGCAGTTTGTTCTCCTTTGGAAGTCTTCCACTGTGGCTCTTCCTTGACATATGATTCTTGAATGGGAAGGCACAGGTAATGTGTGTTGAATAGCATGCCAGAGAATAGTAATAGAGTGGTCGGAGTTAGAGCATTAGTCTTGATTTAAGACCTAGTCAGTTGAACAGGTAAAGTTGTGGAAGTCTGCAAACTGCCCCATGAATGGTGGCCAAACAAGGTATTTCATGGGAGCAGAAGATGTTTAAATATTAAGACGTGAAAGTGTATCATACGGTCAAGGAAGTTTGTGACTGTAACCTACGGGCAGCACTCCAGTCACTGAGGATCACATTAAAATTCTTGCGCACACTGCACCGCCCCCTAATGGCAAGAGTTGCAGCGATAATAATGTGTTGCTGCCCAGAGTTCATTTCTTTGCGACACTACCAATGTGGGTACCCAAGTCCTGGTTTAGAGGCATGCAGAGTGAACTGATCTGGGATGAGGAATGCCAGAATATCTTGTTTAGTCTCCTGCAGAGACCCATGTTGGGAGGGAATGATGGACCTCTCTTGGAACTTTCACTGGGTGGGAAGATGGCTGTGGTGCAAAGCCCAAAATTGCTGGCAGTAGCATTTCGAATCTGGAATAGGATAGTTAAGAAAACAATAGGTCTGTATGTGTCCCAGCTCTGCCATTAGTAGGATTACCAATGCTGAGAGGTGGGTACTTCATGTCCTGGACAATGGAGACTTGGGTGGGGATACTCGCTGTGTGGAGGAGAGAGGAGAGAGGGGAGAGGGGAGAGGGGAGAGGGGAGAGGGGAGAGGGGAGAGGGGAGAGGGGAGAGGGGAGAGGGGAGAGGGGAGAGGGGAGAGGGGAGAGGGGAGAGGGGAGAGGGGAGAGGGGAGAGGGGAGAGGGGAGAGGGGAGAGGGGAGAGGGGAGAGGAGAGAGGAGAGAGGAGAGAGGGAGAGAGGGAGAGAAGGAGAGAAGGAGAGAAGGAGAGAGATAGAGATAGATAGACAAATTCTGGACCTACACTTACCTAATGGACAAGGACCATCCGCCACAATCCAATTTGTAACCTATTGGGCGCTAACTGGTGCAATATGCGCAACAAGGAAGACTGGACTAGCAGAACCCCCCGAAACACAACACCCTACAGATACTAACTTTCAGGGTGGAACACAAACTAACCTCATGGCTATACAAAGTTTTGCTCTCTATGCTCATGACACCCATGGATCAAGCTAGAACAACCTGGGAGGAAGCCCTAGACAAATGCCTGACAAAGAATGGAGCACCTTGTTACAGTACACCAGTCGGGTATCTAGGAACACATGACTCAAACACAACTTAACGATCTCCACACTACATATACCTGACCCCACACAAACTGAATGTCATAGCAAGTATAAAGATAAAGCGTGTCCAAGATGAGGAGAGAAGATGCCAATTTGTTGCATATGGTGTGGAGCTGCCCGACAAGAGTTGATTTTGAGGGCCAAGATCACCCTAGAATTAGAGCACATAACAGGATGCACACACATAGGAGAATTACCAAGGTGTATGTCAGTACTAATCCCACGACCCAAAAAGCAGACACTAGATTCGAAGACCTGGAGCTCATAGTGGCCAAGATGACAATTGCGATGCACTGGAAAATGGCAGAGGATCCCACATAGCAGGTGGGGGTTGGGATTTATAAAATGGACAATTGCTAAACAATCCTCTCTGCAACACTAGGAGAGCAGAAGATTGTAAGGTACACATTAGATGATGATTGGGCGCACCTACTAGACACGCTCAGTGAGAGGGAAGGGGATGCAGAGACCCTGTTCCTCTGATATGAATGGTGCACTGGGATACTAACAGACACCGAATACGCATGTGGGTAATGATACACAACAAATATGAAGAAAACCTACATAGCAGTGGAAGGGGAGAGTATGCACATAGTACAAACACTAAATGAATGCTGGATAGCATTGCTCAGTGTAATAGGTTTGTTTTTAAATGGTTATCAAAACTACTGGATACCATTGATGGAGGAGGATTTCGTGAAAGAAACCTGCTCAATTGAACACCCCTGTAATACGTACTAACAGTAAGTAGTCTTAAATTGACTAATGTGCACAATTACACTACACGTGGGAAGTTTGATTTGCAAAATGCATGAATTAATCAGAATTAATGCATAAATAACCGGAAATGTAATAATATTGTGTTTAGAAAGAATTAAGGTTCGCATGGCAAGGCCGCAAATGTATGTTGTAAAAAGCATGGCGTGTGTTGCTTTATCCTAACAAATAATGCAGCTTTCCTGCTTATGCTATGCTAGGCTAACCGTTAATATGAAGTAGAGTTAAGGTGGGTGGTAAACAGTGAAAATGCATCATCACATCATTAATAAATGTCTGTTTTCATTTCTTTTAGTATTGGACGAGTACTCTACCTTTAAAAGTTAGCCTAACCAAGGGCGGGTGGAATTAGGAGCGAGCAGGAACCATGTGACCACGTGACTGAACTGCTGTGCAAAGCTAAAAAGGCTTGACCTGGTGAGGTACAGAACATTGAAAAGCAGCCAACGCCAGTGTCATCGTGGGAACGGAACCTGTAGTTGTTGAATTTATTAAAATGTACAATGAATTGTTGCATGTGTACTCATGAGAGAGAAGGGGTATTGATGACTATGTGAACAAAATGTTTAGAACAATGGTGTAGTCAAAAGAATATCATTTGATAGTGGTGTGACATCACACCCCTAGAACTCAACCAATCCTTTAGGTAGGTATTGTGAATTTAGCAACTATTGTGGGACAGACATGACTTTTAGGGTATAAGAATAGGTGCTTTAGGGGTGTGGTTTAGGAGAGAGGTCACTTATGCTGAAGGTGTCGGAGTGAGGGATGCGTCGCTGTTAGTCGGTTTGCGGAGAGGCCTAGCTGTTCCTGTCCTGTCCTTGTCTGGTTCCTCACTCTTTGATCCTGGACTCTAGGTTCAGGGGTCCCCCACTGCCACCTATGCCTGGGTGGTGGTTTTTCCCTTACAGATATTTTGGGTTTGTATTTGATCTAACTTCGCATTGCAGAAATTATTTTGCAGTCGAATTCTAGTCTTTGAACCTTTTGTCTCTTCACCTATCCCCTCCGAATTGTTGGTTTTAAAATCGATATATTTTACTTGCTTCTAATGTCTCTTCATCTATCCGTCTCTCTGCAGCGTATATTTGAAAAGATAGATCCGTTGTTGCTATGATTAGATTGTTGCTCTCTCTCTCATGAGGTTACCAGTATTTGAATTTATGAAAGTGATTGCTATGAGCATTTATTATTACTAGATAAAATTACTAAATCTCACTGAGTCTCTGTGGTTATTTTAACCAGTTATTGATTCATGTTTTTCTGAGAAGTACCATTGCCATCAACTCTTAAACTAATTAGATGAAGTCGATTATTAATTTTTACAATACGCAAAAGTACAGGATGTTTAAATGTTGTGCCATAATAGGTTTAAGTCCTACAACTTCATCTATTGGCATTATGCCTGTGTCTAGGCGTAACGGGACCAAAGGGGTACTACGGGGCAAGCTAAATAATGGTCTTGGATATTGGTTCTCCACCTGTAATAATTTTAGCGTGTTTAGGTGGCCCCATAATTCTGCACCATACAATGCTCCACCCCTTGCCTGGGCCCTATAGATTTCCACAGCTGAGCTAACATTTCTTTTGCTGGAATTGTTAAAAACCTTCATAATCCCTCCTGAGGTTTGTGCTAGTTTTAATGTAGATTTTGTAAGATGTGCCCCCCAATCCATAGTCTCAGTAATTGTAAGTCCCAGATACACAAAAGATGACACCCTTTCGAGCGGTTTCCCATTTAGGCATGGATTGGGACGTGTGCTTTTTGGGCAATTAAATGCCATAAATTTTGTTTTCTGAAGATTTATTTCTAAGCCACGATCCCTACAAAACTCTTCGAATTTATCCAAAACCTTTTGTATCCCCATGGCTGATTTAGCAACCAAAAGGGTGTCGTCGGCAAACATCATAGCCGAAATTCTGCGAGTGCTATGAGCATTATTACTAGATAAAATTACTAAATCTCACCGAGTCTCTGTGGTTATTTTAACCAGTTATTGATTCATGTTTTTCTGAGAAGTACCATTGCCATCAACTCTTAAACTAATTAGATGAAGTCGATTATTAATTTTTACAATACGCAAAAGTACAGGATGTTTAAATGTTGTGCCTGAGTAATAAGAGTAAATAGAAGTAAAGTTAACAAACTAGACCCCTGCACATCAGGGATTTGGGTGAATGTGTATGGGCCAAAGTATGAGATGTTTTTGAATATTTATCCTGGACCAATTTATTGGGTTCACGCTGGATTACCAGAATATGCATAAAATGACCTGTACATGACTGTATAATGAACAGGCTGAGCCCACCTGCCTAATTTATAAGAACCAATAACAAATGTGTAATCTTTATGTTGGTCTGAAGAAAACGGACCATCAGCAGCTGTATAACTGGAAAAAGTTATAAAATTCAATAAAAAACACTTTCAGGAAGGCGGAAATGCTACACATAAATATATAATTTTTGTTACATCATTCTGAAACAATATTTACTGTACAACTATTCTGTTAATTTAGTTTCAAAGAACACACTCACCATAATGCAATTTGACAATAAAGGGATGATTGACTTCCACCAAAATATCACGCTCCATTTTTGTTCTAACTCGATCACGAACTGTGAAAAATAAATAAATTAAAACCACACTAGCAAAAAAATGATAAATTGAATATTTAGCTTTCCTACTAAATTTAAGTGAATAAGTGGGTAGTCGGTACTGCAGAAAGCGCCATTATGAGTAAACAAAGCAACCACTGCATTCAATATGTAGCAAACCTCCAATGAACTGACTGCAGGGACTATTTGATGGCAACTGAGACACAGGAAGTATATTATAGCAGGTGCAAATCCTGCAAGAAAAGGAAATGCAGTTCAGCATGCTATAGAGGAGACTCATCCAAATGTGCATTAGCATGCCTCACCTATAAAATACCAGCTGTAGATACTGGTTGCTCTGTGTGTGTAGGATATTAGTTTGAACCATTAGTGAAGTAACACAAATAAATTACTCTACACGTACACAAAGACATTTTAACGAACAAGTTACTTACCTTCGGTAACGATATCTGTAAGAGACATTAGTTATGGATTCTTCACCTTCGAATTACCCCAAGGCGTCAGACTGGATCCGGAGAATTTGATATCAGCATTCCCCCTGTTCGTCGTTAGGTGGCGTCAGTCGACTCCGCGTTAGTCGTTGGCATCATAATCGCCGGAATGATATCGCGGTATCTACTTAGAAGCCTCTCCTGCGCGCGGACGTCAGTTCTTCACATGATATTCCACGCCAAAAGCACAGAGCCATGCAAGACACTGACAACTGGTGCACAAAAACTAGGGCCCTGAAAGGGAGTCCCTTACCCTAGAAGTCAGTTCGCAGAACAGGGAGGATGGTTGGGGCGCGGAGGAATCCATAACTAATATACGTCTCTTAAAGAAATATAGTTACCGAAGGAAGTAGCTTGTTTATCTGAAAGAGCCTATTAGTTATGGATTCCTCACCTTAAAATAGATACCCCAGCAATACCAACCCAGGAGGTAGGTCTGTGAACTAAGTTCACACCAGAAAGTCCTAGAGAACTGAACGGCCAAAGAAGCACTCTCTCCGGACTTGGCTGTCCAGGCAGTTATGTTTGGTAAAGGTGTGCAATGAAGCCCACGTGGCTGCCTGGCACGTCATGAAGAGGGACTCCACGACCCAAAGCAGTAGTGGCTGCCGTCACCCTGGTGGAATGGGCGCGCAGCTCCACTTGAAGTTCGTTCTTTGCCAAGGAATAACAGATTTTGATGCAAAGAACGACCCATCGAGAGATGGCAGGCTTTTGCGTGGCCCGACCTTTCTTGGCACCCACATAGCCAACAAAGAGCTGGTAATCCACCCAAAATAGTTTTGTGCGATCCAGATAGAAGGAAAGTGCACATTTTGCATCCAGACAGTGGAGCCTCTCCTCCCCTTTAAAAGGATGCAGGGGCGGGAAGAAGGTGGGCAAAGTATTGGTCTGTCCCATATGGAAAAAGTAAACCACTTTGGGTAGGAAAGAAGGCCTAGTGCGAAGGACAACTTTCTCCGGAGGAACAGCCAGGAAAGGAGGTTTGGAAGAAAGAGCCTGAGGCTCACTCACCCTGCGAGCAGAGGTGATGGCCACCAAAATGGCAGTTTTAAGAGTCAAAAGTGTGAGAGGACAGTTATGCATTGGCTCGAAAGGAGCGCACATGAGGTCGGTCAGAACCAGGTTCTAGTCCCGCTGGGGCATTACGTAAGGAATTGGAGGAAACAAGTGAGTAATGAACTTAAGGAAGCGATTTACAATAGGGGACTTGAAAAAAGAAGGCTGATCAGGAAGCCGAAGTGGCGCAGAAGAGAGCCTTGCTGGGCCAAAGAAAGAATGAAACGGAGAAATACACAGCCTTTGCTGCGCACCATGCCACAGATTTGTTCCATCTACAGGCATATACCGTTTTGGTGGAGGGACTCCTGGTTGCCAAGATAACGTTACAGACTTCGGGAGGAAGGTTATAAATTGTCAACTGTCGCCACTGAATCTCCATGCAAGGAGGTGGAGGCTAGACAGGTTCGGGTGGAGGACCGCCCTCTGCTGCGATAGAAGACCCACCGGAAGGGGCAGGCTGATCGGAGGATCGATGGCCATGTGCAGAAGCTCGGATACCAGAGTTCCCCTGAATTAAAGCTCGATGTATTCATAATTTGAGAATTTTATGCAGGTGATAAAAATTGTCAACTGTGATTTTTTTCAGGGGGGGGGGGGGGTATGTTAGTAGTAATATTGGTATGAGCTGCACAGGAGTGAATTACTTTGGAATCAATATTCTCCAAGGGCTTGTGTGTGCTTGCCTTCTGTTAAGAAGTCTCAGGGCCAAAGACTCCATCTACAGCCCGTGAACTCCTCTGCTGGGAGTTCTGACCTGCCAAGTGATGCCAATTTCACTTCTGGACCCTTGGAGGCAGCCGTTGCTGCACAGAAGCCAGAAAATCCATGTACTGACCTTCAGCGCCTGTTTTTTCCGACGCAGCATAGCCGTGCAACTGAAAAACCAATGCATCGTCGTTGCTCGGCCAAAGAATCAACATAGCGCCTTCTGTGCAGATGAAAGACCACCGTTGCCATAGTCCTGAGGCACCCATTCCTGCTCAAACACAGGCCCTGTTGTGCAGCTGAGGAAACACAGACAAATCCTGCTTCACAGCTGTGAAATCGACACATCGCCTGTTCCGCTGCCACATTGACCTAGCGCGTCTGGATTTTCGATGCATCCCACCTGTGCGCCAAATTCTTCTTTGACGTAGCCCAGCAGTAAGGAACCGAGGCCGCGTGTCCGGAAACCGACGCATCTCCTTCCTTGAGCTGCAGTAAGGAATCGACGCATCACCTTCCCTGGCAGTAAGGAATCGACTCATCACTTTGCTTTTCTGGCGCTTCATTTCCCCCGTGCCAGTTTTAGTCTTCGACGCTTCCCAGGTATTTTGTGATAAAAGTGACGCATCCATAGTTTTCTGTGAACTGAACTATGTGAAACTTTAAAAAATGATATCTTGACTGGTGTATGTTGGATTTTTGTCATTTTTGGTCTTGTTTTATTCCGATAGGATAATGTTAGTTACCCAGTAAGCTTCTGTTCTTCGCATGTAGAGCTGTAGATTCACATGCTTTGCACACTCCTGCCATCTAGTGTTGGGTTCAAATGTTTGCACTTTGTTTTTCTTCGAAGAAGTGTTTCCAGTCACAAGGTAGGTGACTTCTCCTTTCGGTGATGGTGCCCAAGGACATTGACTCCATTTAGATAGTTTCCCGTAGAGGGTGAGAATGAAGTTATTAAGAATAGAGATGTCCATGCGTATGTATATAAAATAAGAGAGAACTGCAACAGGTATAGGAACGAGAGGAGGCAGGTGGGCGCATGTAAATTTACAGCTCTACATGCCAAGAACACATGTTTACTGGGTAAGTAACATTATCCGTTTGAGGCATGTGAGCTGTAGATCAGATGCTTTGCATAGAATATACAGCAGTATTCTCCCAAAGCGGTGGCTAACCTGTAGCGTTTGCCTGAAAGTGTTCTAAGTACTGCCTGGCCTACATTAGCCTGTTGTCTCGCTAACACATCTACACAATGGTGCTTGGTGAATGTGTGCGGTGGAGACCATTTAGCAGCTTTACAGATGTCAGCTATGGGGAGGTTTCCTAAGAAAGCCATAGTAGCCCCTAGTGTGCAGGTGGAATGCGCTCTAGGGGGTATTGGTAAAGTCCTCTTTGCTTTTTCATAGCATGTTCGAATACATTTAACTATCCACGGAGCAATACCTGATTTAGAAATAGGATTGCCTTTGTGTGGTGGAGCAAAAGCCACAAAGAGCTGTTTAGTTTTACAAAATGGTTTTGTTCTTTCAAAGTAATACAATAATGCTCGTTTAACATCTGATGTGTGTAGAGCTCGTTCTGCCACTAAATCTCGTTGAGGAAAGAACACCGGCAACTCAACAGATTGATAGATGTGAAAGACAGATACCACTTTGAGTAGAAATCTGGGGTTAGTGCGAAGGACCTCTGTTTTGATGGACTTGACAAAATGGTTCCTCTATGGTTAGTGCCTGAAGCTCACCCACTCTCCTCAGTGATGTAATAGCAACGAGGAAGGCAACTTTCTAAGTGAGTAATTGAAGTTCACATTTGTGCAATGGCTCGAAGGGTGGACCAATTAGTCTGGTAAGGACAATGTTAAGAATCCACACTGGAGCAGGTGGAAGTTTTGTTGGAATAACTCTGGAGTCCTTCCATAAAAGCCTTGATAATGGGTACTCTGAAAAGCGACAGATGCTGTCTATTTTGAAGGTATGCAGCTATTGCAGTGAGATGTAAGCATATGGATGTGTAAACTAAACCTGGGTGCTGTAAGTGTAGTAAATAACTAATGATATTTTGAATGGAAGCATCTAGCGGGTTGATATGGTTATTACAATATAAAACAAACCACTTCCATTTAGCTGCGTAGCAAGCCCTTGTAGTAGGCCTTCTGGCCTCTTTAATGCTATTCATACAGGCTGGTGGAAGGTTCAGTTAACCGAACTATGATTTCAGGTGCGAGATCGCTAGGTTGAGATCTTTGGGATGTGGAGGTCTCATCTCTCCATGGCTCTGTGTGAGGAGACTGGGTGCGAGATGTCGTTTTTAATGAGGAACTACTGAGAACTCCAACAGGGTAGTGAACCAAGGTTGATGGGCCCATGTGGGAGCTACTAGGATCAGTGTGAGGGATGTTTGTCTGAGCTTCCGAACTACTAGTGGAATGAGTAGGAGAGGCAGAAAAGGTCAGGCAAATATCCCTGACCAGTTCATCCATACTGCATTGCCTTTGGACAACGGGTGTGGAGGCAAAGTTTGGGCATTTTGTGATTTGGTGAGTTGTGAACAGATTATCTGTGGAAAACCCCACATTTGAAAGAATGGGAGGAGAACTTGAGGGTGAAGTTCCCACTCATGAATCTGTTGTCTCTGCCTGCTGTGAAGATCTGCGATCTGATTGTTTACTCCTGTGAGGCGTCCTGCCAGGAGATACATTTTGTGATGTATGGCCCACCTCCAAATGGCTTGTGCGTGCACGACAGCTGGAGAGTGTGTCCCCCCCTGTTCCTGTATGTAATACATGGCTGTCATGTTGTCGGTGCGAATCAGGACAGTTTTGCCTGCAAGGTGAGTCTGGAAGGCTTTGAGCGCTAGAAATACTGCAAGGAGCTCTAAAAGATTTATATGAAGTTGCTTTTGCCTCCACAAAGCTTGAATTGTGAGTCTGGAGATGAGCTCCCCAACCAGTGAGCGATGTGTCTGCTTTTAGCATGGTCTGTGGAAATCGGTGGATGAAGGGCCGCCCTTTAGATGGGTTTTGTGAATTCCACCACTGCAGAGAGCAATGGGTGTGGCCGTCTACCAACATTAGATCTGACAATAGACCTTGAGACGGATTCCACTGACGTGCTAAGCATTCCTGAAGGGAACGCATTTGAAGTCTTGCATGGGGGAGCTATCATGATGCAAGACGCCTTCATTCCCAGTAGTTGCAAATATACTCTAGATGGTAAACACTGGTTGGGCTGAAACTGTGAAATTAGAGCCTGAATATTGCAGATTCTGGCTGCATTGGGACAGGCTAGAGCTTTTTGCGTATTGAGAGTGGCTCCTAAGTATGTTTGCGTGTTGGAAGGTTAAAGATGGGACTTCAACACATTAACTGTGAACCAGAGATCGTGCAGTAAGTGTACTGTTATTTGAGTGTGCTGGAGACACTTTGGGCAAGAACTGGCTTTGATGAGCCAATCGTCTAGGTATGGGGAGACATGAATATGTTGTCTTTGCAGGTGAGCAGCGAATACTGCCAGGCATTTGGTGAATACTCTGGGAGAAGTGGTAACTCCGAACGGAAGCAATCTGAACTGGTAGTGTTGTCCCGCTACCACAAAACTGAGATATTTGTGATGAGCGGGATGTATAGGAATATGGAAATATGCGTCCTTTAATTCTAGAGTAGACAAAGTAGTCTTGCTGTAGGAGTAGGAACACTTGTAGAAGTGTCACTATGAAAGTAATCAGAGTGAATATATTGATTCAACTCTCCGAGGTCTAGTATAGGCCTGAGTGAGCCGTCCATTTTGGGTATTAGAAAGTATAGGGAGTACACGCCAGATCCTTGATATTGTAATGGTACGGGCTCTATAGCTCCCTTTTGCAGAAGTGAGTGAACCTCCTGTTTGAGGTGTAGATGCTCTGGTGACATTTTGTGTGAACGTGGAGGAATGTTTGGGGGATGGTTGGTAAGCTCCAGGCAATAACCAGATTGGATAATTCCTAGGACCCATCTGTCTGAAGTTATTGTATGCCAGACGGGAAGGAATTGAGAGACAGGTCCTCCGACAGGTGTGGAATGATCGTAGGAAGAGGAGATAAGTCACTGTTTGTTGAGAGGGAGTTGCGGGATGTGTAACCTTTAACTCTTCCCTTGCCATTATTGCCTCTAAATCCGCCTCAAAAGTAACCACTCGAAGAGGGTGACTGACTGTTGCCTCTAAATGATGTTGAGGTGTTGTCTGTAGGTAAGCCTTTGGAGCTCCCTCTGTAGAAGGAGCAATGAAAAGACCCCCGAATGGATGGGGACTGTAGGGCTCCCATAGATTTTGCAACTTGTGTCCTTCATCTACTCTAAGGAAGTGTGTACCACAGGACCAAATAGATGCTCTTTATCAAAAGGTAGATTTAAGATAAAAGCCTGGACTTCATGTTTAAACCCTGAAATTCCAAGCCAGGTGTGCCTCCTTAGCAAGACACTGGTGTTGATTGCACGAGCAGCAGTCTCAGTGGCATCTAAAGCGCACCTAATAGAAGTGTTTGAAATTAGTGTCCCTTTCTGAATTAGGTTATTTGCCTTAGCCGTATGTTCATCAAGTAGAAATTGGAGCAATTGTTCCAATTCATCATAGTGAGCTCTGTCGTATCTATCTAAGAGGGCCTGGGTATTGGCAATACGCCAGTGATTGACTGCCTGTGCAGCTACTCTTTTTCCAGGGCATCTATTAATTTAGATTCCTTGTCTGGAGGAGGGGCATCCCCCGAGGTTCGTGAGTTTGCCCGTTTACGGGCATTAGAAACCACTAGGCAATTAATGGTATTTGACCCTTGATATCAACTGGATCTGTTGGTGCAGATTTAGATTTCTCATCTACCCTTGGTGTAAGAATTCTCGCACGAATGGGATCTTTAAAAATGTTGTCCGCATGTTTTAGCATGCCCTTAACCAGAGGCAGTGTATGAGTGGATCTCTGGGAAGAGCTTAGTGTTTCAAAGATAAAATCCTCCTCAAGTGACTCTTTATGAAGCTGAACTCCATGATATTCAGAAGCCCTATTAATTAACATAGCGGTGCAGTGGCTACGGGTCCCGACTCCTTTTTTTTTTTTTAGAACTGCAAAGATTCAGGAAAGGCAACAAACAAGCCTTCAAAAAAGATATGACTACAAAAGAGCGCGGAGGGGTCAATCAAGAACTAGATCCAAAAGAGAAAGTAGGGGTAACAACAAGATCGGTGGCTCGCAATCAAAAGATGTAGAGTACCCCCATGACATTGAACTATGTGATTATATCAACATTGTCAATCTTTCTGAACATGTACTGTCAAACTCAGAAATAAAAATATTAAGCAAGGGACTTGGTTTTTGTCCGAGCTCAATACCGGATTTTTCATTGTTCCATATCAGTTGTTTTAAATTTGTTAGAAATTTCAAATATTTCCAAGATAGACCTAACATTACCAATATATGTTTACCATCACATTTGAGTGACTCCAATCCATCCATTAAAGACATTAAGGATGTACATCTTGTACTCTGTCTCGATGACCAGGGAGACGATCCAACATTACAAACAGTGGCTGCAGATTTAGGCTTAGATACAAAAATTGATAGTGGATTTAAAGTTAAATCTAGATTCACTCCCCAGTTACAGGGAGGCAATAACATTGATAAATTCCAGCAGAATGTTATGTCTGACCTCTACAAAATGGAGGATAAATTTTACACTAAACGCAAATTTTACAGACAGAACATTACTGTGGAAGAAAGAAATGCTGTGGCAAACCTCAAGAAAAAGGACTCCCTTGTCATCCGAGAGGCTGACAAGGGTGGAAATATAGTCCTGATGAATCATCTGGACTATGTCTCGGAAATAGACAGACAACTCAGTGATACTATGACATATATAAAACTGAGTGGCAATCCCATAAAAGAAACTAAAGAGAGAATATATAGTTTTCTGAAACTTTGGAATGAACAGTGTTTGATCTCTGATTTGGAAATTTGTTTAATGATGTGCCTACTTATCCGTGTATCTATTGCCTACCCAAAGTGTATAAGGGTGGAGAGTTTCCTCCGGGGAGACCCATCATATCTGGTGTTGGATCTCCCACTGAGAAAATCTCTGAATATATAGATTTTTTTTGCAGCCGCTAGTTACAAACTTGCCTTCGTTTATCTTGGACACTGGAGATGTTCTGAATAAAATTTGAGGTGTTGATTGGGTTCTTGGGCATTACTTGGTAACAATGGACGTGTGTGCATTGTATACAAGTATTCGAGGCAAACTTGGCTTGGATGAAGAACAACATTTTTTGGACACAAGACCGATAGAAACTTATGAGCATTCCACATTGTTATTGCCAATGATTGAACTGGTTTCAAATAATAACATCTTTTTGCATAATGGAAGCTGGTTCCGCCAGATTAGAGGGGTGGCCATGGGGGCAAAATTTTCCCCGTCTCTGGCCAACCTCTATATGGGGTATTTTAAGCCAATAAATACATGGCGTAAGGGACCTGTGAACCTATTGAACAACATTCTGTATCTAGGTAGATACATTGATGACATTCTAATGTTCTAGGCAGGGACTTTTGATGAACTAGACCAGTTTTTTGAATACATGAATGATCATTCTTTCAATCTGAGCTTTACAAAGGAACAAAGTACTTCTAGCATAAACTTTCTAGACAACACCATTATGGTTGATAATGGTAGACTACTTTAAGTTCCCTACAGAAAATTCTTACATGCAGAAAGCTCACATCCAATTTCAGAGATTAATTCAATCCCATTTGGGGAAATGGTGAGAACGAAGAGAAACTGCAGTGATGGCAAAGATGTAATTGAGAAGGCTCGAGCAAAGGTCAATAAAAGGGATAGGAACTTACTTCTTAAACACAGATGCAATAAAAAGGTGTCTAATGTTAGAAAAATCAGATTCATTACACCCTATACATCTATAAACACGGACTTGTATAGAATTTGAAATAAACATTGGCATCTGTTACTATAAGATGGGAGCCTACATGAGAAGATAGGTACCAAGCCCTCAATTACATTTAAGAAGGGGAAAACATTAAGGCAAGAGCTATGCCCGAGTTACATTCCACCCAAGAGAACTAGTACATGGTTACCCACTACCCCCAAGGGATTCTATAAATGTGGCATGTGCAGTGTATGTTGTTTTGCCATGAATAAGACAATCAAATTTCAATACAATAGTGCTAAAACACACACTATCAATCATTTTATTAACTGTAATACTACATATGTAGTTCATTGCCCTCTGTTAGCTTTCCACTGTCAGGAGTTGTACAGCAATGAGTTGTAGCATAACGGGTCAGGAGCTTGAAATAAGCATTCAAACCCATCAGCGGGAAAAAACAATCTAAGGTGGAGTCTTTGTTCTGGGGAAGGTGGAATGTCAGGTAAGAATTAAGGAGGTCTTAAAGGGTTCCTGCCCGGAATTAAAAACAAAACATTTATAAAAAACACTTGTTCAAAAACAGCGGCAACAAAACCTCCAGTAAGCAGCAAGAAAAGTGCAAATATGATAACGCGAGCAACAGCCTGCAGTCTCCCGGCTCAAACCTCAGGAGGTGCAGCCTGATCACTAGACGACAACATGCAATCTAAAGCAGCACGTTACAAACTCATAATAATGCTCCATTAAAATTGACTGACTCTTGTTCAGTAAGTTTACAAAACTCCTTGACTAATATTTAATCAAAACAAAACGTTACTTGCCTTAGATGACTATATTTCTAGTGGATACTACACCTTCCTACACAGGTCACACTTTAAAGACTATACTCCAGGTGCCAGCCTATCTGGACTTTTTTTGTTTAATCCACCAATAGCAGGTTAATCCCGTCAGTTGGTGTCATGTGACTAATTGTGGCTTTGCACGACCACAATGGATCAACTTTTCTCCATATATAGCGCAGTCTGGTGCAGATATCAATTTCTTGCATTCTTCCTTGCCCAACCAATGCACCTAATCAAGGCCTGGGGAGAGGAACCAAAAGCTTTGCAACAAGGACTATAACCAGCATTATAATTGCACACCTTGGGAACATAATATAAACCAGCACTAACTCAACAAGACCGGAATGTGGACAGAGGAATCTGCAGGGATATATAGTATACATCAGTTACTTACCTTCAGTAATGATCTTTCTGGCGGAATCTCTAACTGCAGACTACATAAGATTTGCATATTCCTCAGGCTTAAGACTAAATCTGGAAACTTATAAAGCAGTACTCCGGCGTGCTGACAAGTGGCATTATGTGGCTCTGCACTGGCATTTTTCCTACTGTGAGGAGCGGGCCACATAAGTACCACCCATGCATGGTGACATCAGTTGCTTTCTAAAGCTGTACGCCCCTTCAGCCGCAGCGCCATTAGCAAACTTACATGACCAATGTACAGATATCTAGAGTTGGACATTTTTAGATGAAAAAGATCCCAGTTAACAGAATGGGGAGGCAAGAAGGTCCGTGCGGAATCTGCAGTTAGATAGAGCATCTACCAGTAAAATTATTACTGAAGGTAAGAAACTTCTTCTTCTGATGGATACTGTTGCATGCAGATTCCTTAACTTTTGAATAGATACAACGGGAGTACCTCCACCAGGATGTAAGTCTGTACTGGCTCAAACCAAAAGGTTTTGCAGTATCAAGCAGGCAAAATGCCCCTCGACAAACCGGAGTGTTAAAGCAGCAGTGCTCAACTAATATGTGCAAAGATGCCAATATAGCCAAGTAGCAAATGCCCAGGACAGGTACTCCATGTGCTAGTGCAGTGTTAGCAGTCCTAGGTGGATGGGGCCCGAAAGCTTCTGGAGGCTGCTTCTTTGTTAGAGTAGCAGATCAATAGACCACTGGGAGATGGTCTGCTTCTGCACCGCCTTGCCCTTCTTTGCCCTAGAGAAGCCCACAATGTTGGTAGTCGAGCCAATGTGTTTTGGTGCAATCAATATAACAGCTTAGTGCCCTCTTGGGGTCCAAAATATGTTTCCACCTCCTTAGTGGAGGAGTTGAGGCAAAGAATGCTAGAAGAGCAATAGCCTTTCTGACATCAAATGCTCACTTTTTGCAGAAAAGCAGCTCAGGCCCTTAACACCAACTTATCTGGGAAGAATGCTCTACAAGATGGATTTTAAGAAAGAGCGAGCCTGCAGCTTACTCACATTCCTAGCCAATATTAGGACGATGAGAAAACCTATTTTCAATATCTTAAGTGTCAATGGTCATCTGTGCAATGGCTCAAAAGGGGTGCACATAAAAAAAAGCAAGCATTAAATGTAAAAGTCAGACTGTGGCATCACAAAGGGTGCTGGTGGAAATAAATGGTGCAAACGTAAGAAATGTAATCACGACAGGTGATCTGAACAAAGAAGGCTGATGAGTCAACGGCACAAACCCTGTAACAGCCAATACAAAGCCTTAAACGGTGCCCAAATAAAGACCTCGCTGGGGCTGGGACCAAAAAAAAAAAAAACCTGCAAAATGCTTGCAGTGGGTCAAAATGGTGGTTGCTGCACCAAGCCACAAATGTATCCCAACGACTGGTGTACATTGATTTTGTGGAGTGATGTCTTGCCGCTAAGATAACCTCAGGAGGAAGGTTGAATAGAGTCAACTGCTGCCATTCAATATACAAGCATGGAGATGCAAATTGTGCAGGCCTGCTGCAACGGAAGATCTTGCTGAAGTGGCACCTTAATCAGAGGACAGATGCGCATGCCCAGAAGTTCTGGGTACCACACTCTCCTGGCCAAATCAAGTGCCACTTGGATGAATATGGCCTGGTAGTTTTTGATCTTCTTCAGACCTTACAACAGGTGAGGCAGCAGTGGGAAGGCATACAGGAATCATGAGACCCACTCTAGATGGAAGGTGTCTCCAAGAGAGCCGTCTTGGAAACTCAAAGCGCAAAAGTGCAGACACTGCACATTGTCGGCAGTGGCGAAAATATCAAGCCAGTGTTCTCCACATTGAAACAAGACACTCTGTGCCGCCTACATGTGCAATTGTCATTCGTGATCCATTAAGCATCAGCAACTGAGTTAGTATGCCCGGGCGTTTAGATATCCCATAAGGTGGTCAACCACCAGAGAAATTCCTTGGTGGTCCAGCCACTTTCAGAGGCGCAGATCCTTCTCATAGAGCAAAAGACCCCCACCCCACTTGTTGCAGTACCAGATAATGGTAGTGTTGTCCGTGAGCACCTACACCAGCCTCCTTTTAGTATGGCGCTTAGAAATAAGCAAATGGCCCTAAACTCCAACAAATTGATGTTGAGTGGGGTTTAAGCTGAAGACCGGAGGCCTATAATCTCAAACTCACCCAGACTGCCTCTTCAACCCACAAGCAATGTGTAAGTCACCAATGTTAACTTTGGGTGGGGTATGGAGAGGGTTCTGCCACCAACCTAATCATGGTTCAGCAGCCACCACTGCGGGTATTTAGCAGTCTCCTCTAAAATCTATATACAATCCAACAGATTCTCTTGATGCGGTGCCCACTTAGACTCGAGGTCCCACTGCACAGCCCACATATGCCATCTGGTTCTGTTTGACAAGCAGGATGAAAGAGACCACAGAGATCCAGGACAGAGGCTGAAACATAGGGATCAAAGCCGGAGTGTCCGGGACTCTAGACTCCGTAGGAAAGGCTCATGTACCATATCATGTATACCTCTGGTGAAGGAGAGCATCTGCAAAGGAGTAAAGTGGGACTTCCACAAAGTGATCGTGAACCCCAATGATGGGAGGAGGTTCGGCCTCATCTGGAGGTGGCTGGCGACTGCCTGGTGCACACCAGTCTTCAGCAGCCAGTCATTGAGGTAGGAGATGATTGGTACCACTGACCTTCGAAGGTTGACCACAGCCATCACTTTTGTGAACACCAGAGAGGACTGGTGAGGTCAAAAGGAAGCCGCACAAACTAAAAATGCTCCTGGTCCACTATGAAATGCAGGCAACGCCTACGGGCCTAAAGAACAGGAATATAGAAATGAGTGTCATGCAGATCCAATGCTACTATCCAGTCTCCAGGGTCTTGGAAAGACAGGACCTGGACAGGAATGCGCTTCTTGAATATGTCCTTTCGCAGAGAGGCGTTGAGACGATACAAAATAGAACCAAATTCTTTGTTTGCCTTCTGCACAAGAAGTTAGCTGGAACAACCAGTTCCTAGTTCCAAGGTCAGAACCCTTTCTGTAGCCAAAGGGCCTGTACTTCTGGATGCAAAACGGAGAGATGGTCCTATGTCAGCCACCTGAACAGATGTGGAATGCACGGTGGGTAGTAAGACATGGAAGGGCATAGCCTCAATGTACAATTTGGAGAACCCACTCGTCTGAAGGGATCGCCTGGGGAGCTTTACCTTGGGGAGAAGATTTACTTAGAAAAGTGGGAAAGTGCAAAAGCACAATATGTTTACAGAACCTTACCAAAAATAACTTGATATCCCACTTCCAGATGAACGTTAGTTGCATGAAATAACAGGAGTTAAAACGAGGGGTTGTGATTAGAGCCCAGACACCATATGCTGGTGTATTGCGGATCTGATAACATCTATATACAACGCCATTGGCGCAGTTCACACCCCAAGACCATAGGAGGTCACATTTTACATAATCACTGTGAAGTCTGCAGAGGATTTTGAATGGTAAAGTTCAAAGAAGAGTTCCAGACCAGTGTCTGTAAGATGTACAAAACCTGGACCCAACGCCAATGTGCCAAAAGGCGCCACAGATAATGTAAGCAAACCCTCAGTAAGGGAAGCAGGAAATAGAGTCCAGGGCACCGCCAGACACTGGAGAGGCATTGCTTGGGGGGCGGGGTAGTCTAGAGATTCATCCAGGCACCTGTAGAATATTCATTCTGGAAAAACCAAACTATCTCAGGTTACCATATCTAAGAATGTCTGCTATACGTAGCATGCTGTACGAAAATTGGATGGTCACTATCCAACCGTCTGCATACAACCTACACAACATTTGATGCTCTTACAGCCTTCAAAGCTTGTATCATGACTAGGGAGGTTAATGATTACATGCCTATCAAGGACCAAACCCAAAAACCACCTGGTAGCCAGCACCACACCTCAAGAATCCGCCTCCCTCTAATAACCAATCCACTGGTCTAATCCGGCTCCCGCACAACATCACACAAACTTACTCTCCACAGGAGGAATTACCATCAATAAGCAGGATTCATTTGAAAAGGCTTATTACTTCATTACAGGTTTTCTGCTGAATAGAGGGAAAACCTATCCACTTCTACAAAATTAACTGCTTGAAATCAAAATCAAATCTGCAAACCACACTTTCCATTTCAGACACAATCACTCCAGCAACTGTTCTTCTAAGGTAACTGCCCGCATGTTACACCTCACTCACCACAACTACTCCTGAAGAGCCTAACTAACACAACAACTCCAATGCTGCAGAGTGTTCCTGCACAAACATTTGCACCCCAACCACACAAACGCTCTGATCTGTGATCACACAACAAATCCTAGTACTACAATCTTAAGAGCAAACATAAACCAGAGCAAGCAACCTGAGACATTTCCCTTAACCCAATAATACTTTCAAATATCACATCAAGGCTGCCTCAGATCAGATTTTCCTGGAATATGTCAAACTTCACCAGAAAGACAGACCAGAAAAAATGTGTCCCTCCTCAAAAGCTTCCAATAGGACACCAATCTACCACAATAATGTACTATCCCAACACATAAGGGGTTTACTATGGGCCTGATTTTCATATTTTGTTTTTTATTTCAGATTTTCATAAACAAACGCCTTTTATAAAAGTCACACACACACAAGGTCTCAAACATTAACAAGCATTGGCAAAGCAAATAACAATGGCCTGAATGTGTAAATTCAAAACCACAATTGCGCACAGACTAATTGTTTTGTGTAGCTGTGCAACCTGCCTTTTTGTGCCTCCCAAGGTTGTGCCCTGTTTTTCTTCACTCTAACACTGCGGTGCTGATGCCATGCAGAACCACAAGCTTGGGGAATAAAGGTGCAGACATAAGCAGAAACATTTTAAGGCATGGACAAAGTGGGCTCAGGCCCAGGGTCCCAGCCTTTCAGGGGACTCCTGATAGAGGCAGATCTGTTCTGCAGATATTCTTGCCCTGATAAACTTTAATAATTCTTAAATAGATTTTAGATCTCCTTTTCCTTTATTTTTTTTTTTTATAAGGGTGATGTGTGAAAGTCTATTACAGACATTTTTCAGAGAAAGTGTGTTGGTGTTTCATGCAACATCAATAAAAAGTTTTTTTTAGATCAAAACAGGATCTCGGCTATGAGAAATGAGAGGGTGTCGCAGAGATTATTAGAAGTAATATTAGAGAGCTGCTGCAGAGTTAAAATAGGGAACAAAACACACCACTATCTCTGAATATTAGATGTAAACACATTTAGAATTGGGTCGCGTGTGCCTGTGCACTGTCAGTGACCTGGCCAAAGAGCGCACATGAGAGCGGATATTGGATCATGAATTCAAAGCGGTTCTGAATATGGGTCCCCAAAATTTTGGCCCAGGACCACCAAAATCCTTACGATGTCTCTGGACATGAGGCACAGAAGCAGCATTTTGCGCAGTAATACCATCCCACTAGGCTGTGTGCATGTCTGTCTTTGCATACATTAGCATATTAAAGCTATAATGATTAGGTTGGCCACCGATCGTCTTATGCAGTCTCCATTTTAAAGTCAGATTTGTTTAAAGTTCCATATTTTAGTTTGTCTTATATTTAAGTTTTAAACTATTAAAGAACAAAACGTTTGCCACTCTGAACATTACACATTACAATTGTTGCAATCGTCATACCTTTAAGTGTAGCTTTTTTCAGCACCTTCATAGCATATAATTGTCCACCATCAGGTCCTGAGATTTTTCTTACAAGAAATACCTGTTTCCAGAAACAAAAATAGCGAAATAGGTTATCGCCATTTTTGAACCACAGAAGACCTATGTGATTAAAATGTTTGAACACTGCAGCTCAAGCTCCATTAACAAAGTAAACCTGTAAAATCTGACCACTTATTCATTACCTTCATCAAGAAACATGAATCTCAAAACAGACGGGATTTATTTTTGGCTATTAAAACACGTATAAATAGGGTGCTGAATATATGAATGGCTTCCTTTTAGCAACAGGTGATTAAACTATCTCTTAACACTCTCAAATTAAAGTTGGCGTATCAACTAGTCCTGCATAGTGTCGCTGGATCCATCCACTACTGGCAAGGGTAGGGAATTTGACGTCTTCTACATAATCTCCAAAAGGAACAGATGAAGATCACACAACAGGAGTCTTTATATTCCCTCCCATTTTTTTGTATCCTGGACTCCCTTATATCCATCAGGGAACAAAAGCATTGTGGTCTACGTCTTCCCGCTTTGAGGATTCAACAACACTCTCTCAATATCTATTCACCATCTCTAACTTTTTACCACAAAAATTACAGTAGTGGTAGGTTTACTTGCTATTTGAAGTTCAATATGCCAATCTAGGCTGAGAAACCGGTTATGTCTTGGTAGGGTCTTCTCCATCTCATGCCGCCTATCCTCCAATGGAATGTTCAGAGTATTCAGTGGAGAGCAAGTACGACCGAAGCAGTAGAAAACGGATGGGGGCAAGGTGGTTTGTGGTCAACTGCCTGTTTCCTGTACTGACTTGCTTTTTAATAAAAGCCCTTTATGCAAGCTGCTATCACAACACATCTTTGCTTGCTTTCAACACTGACGACCAGTTGGTGGAGACTCGCCCGGTATAATTAGGTAGTGCACTTTCCCCAGTGGTTCACTGTTTGGTTGCTGCTGTGCATCTGATCATTTCACCGAAGTTTCTACCCATCTGTGGTCTCTCAGGCAGCTGCTCCATGCTGCAAGTATTTGGCTGACATTGACTGACAGGACTGCAACATACTGTTGAGTAGTTCCTACAAATCTATATAGGATCTGTGTGTTTAGACAACATAAAACAAGGGATTGGTGTCCAGACGGATTCCAGACACCCCCAAGGGATATGCTAGTCTGTAGACCAGCTAGCTTACAGTGCCACTACGAGCCCCACAACCTTAGCAAGGAGCGAATAGTTTTTGGCAACTATCGAACAACACAACCCTGACTCCTCGGGGATCGTGGAAACAGTACAGTACTTTTCGTTCAGTCACTTGTGCTCACTTGTTCTGAGAGAGGTATACAGAATAAACGATGGGGACGTTTTCAATGAGTATTTATTGAACCAGTGTCATTCTAGTATAAAAGAACACGTTACTTACCTTCTGTAAAGATATTTCTGTAAGAGACACATATGAGTTATAGATTCCTCACCTTAGAATTACCCCCAGGCATCAGACTGGATCCAGAGAATTTTTCTTCAGCAGTACCCCTGCATGTCGGTAGGTGGCATTGGTCAACTCCGCGTTAGTCATTGGCATCGTGGTCGCCAGAATGACGTCGTGGTATCTACTTAGAAGTCGCCCCTGCGTGCTGATGTCCGTTATTTACACGACATTCCACGCCAAAAGCGCAGAGCCATGCAAGACACTGACAACTGGTGCTCAAAACTAGGGCCCCCCTTAACCTAGAAATCAGTTCGCAGAACGGGGAGGATGGGGAGGATGGGTGGGGCGGTGAGGAATCCATAACTAATATAGGTCTCTTACAGACATATCGTTAACAAAATAAAGTAACTTGTTCATCTGAAACATACTATTAATTATGGATTCCTCACTTTAGAATAGATAACCCAGCAATGCCAACCCCAGAGGTGGGTCTGCTTACTAAGCTCACACCAGAAAGTCCTGAAGAACTGAACGGCCAAAGAAGCGGTCTCTCTGGACTTTGCTGACCAGGCAGTAGTGTTTAGTAAACGTGTGCAAAGAAGCCAACGTAGCTGCCTGGCAGATATCATGAAGGGGGACTCCACGTCCCAAAGCAGAGTGCGCAACCCCACTGGAGGTTCCTTTTTCTCTAAGAAATAACAGATTTTGATGCAAAGAATGACCCATCGGGAGATGGTTCGTTTTTGCAAGGCCCGACCTTTCTTGGCGCCCACATATCCAACAAAGAGCTGGTCATCCACCCGGAATGGTTTTGTGCGATCCAGATAGAATGAAAGCGCACGTTTTAGATCCAGCGGTGGAGACTCTCTTCCTCTTTAAAAGTATGCGGGGACAGGAAGAAGGGGGGAAAAATGTGATGGTCTGTCCTATGTGGAAAGGGGTAACCACTTTGGGGAGGAAAGAAGACCTAGTGTGAAGAACAACTTTGTCAGTATGAACAGCCAGAAAAGGAGGTTTGGTAGATACAGGCTGAAGCTCACTCACCCTGCGAGCAGAGGTGATGGCAGTCAAAAAAGCAGTTTTAAGTGTCAGAAGTCTGAGAGGACAGTTATGTAGCGTCTAGAAAGGTGCGCACATAAGATAGGTCAGAACTAGGTTCAAGTCCCACTGGGGCATTACGAAAGGAATTGGAGTAAACAAGTGGGTAATGCCCTTAAGGAAGCAATTTACAATAGGGGACTTGAAAAGAGAAAGCTGGTCAGGAAGCCAAAGGCAGACCGACAGGGCCGAAAGATAGCCTTTAAGAGTGCCCAGAGTAGAGCCCTGCAGGGCCAAAGAAAGGAGGAATAGGAGAACCTCTGAAAGGGGGTCAGAAAGGGTATCCACAGCCTTTGCTGTGCACCATGCCACAAACTTGTTCCCTCAACAGGCGTATACCGTTTTGGTGGAGGGACGCCTGGCTGCCGAGATAGCGTTACAAACTTCGGAAGGAAGGTGGAAAGCTGTCAACTGTCACTGCTCAATCTTAACGCAAGAAGGTGTAGACTGGACAGGTTCGGGTGGAGGACCGTCCCCTGCTGCTGCGACAGAAGATCCTCCCGAAGGGCTAGTCTGATCGGAGGATCGATGGCCACGTGTAAGAGCTCGGTATACCATACTCTTCGAGCCCAGTCCGGGGCCACAAGAATGACTTGGGCCCGGTCGCGCTTGATCTTCAGCACTCTCGGTAGAAGTGGTATAGGCAGAAAGATGCACAGAAGACCGCAACTCCACTTGTGACGAAAAGCATCGCCAAACGAGTGCCGCCTTGGAAATAGCGCGCAGAACTGCTGACATTGCGTGTTCTCGTCGGTGACGAATAGATCTAACCAAGGCTCTCCCCACTGCTAAAAGAGACCTTGCACCACCTCCGAGTGAAGATGACATTCATGATCCATCATGCACCAGCGGTTGAGCTCGTCCGCTCTGGCCTTCAGAAAACCTGCCAGGTGTTGAACCACCAGAGACATGCCCTGATGTTTCAGCCACTTCCAGTGACAAAGTGCCTCCAGACATAGGGTCCACGACCCCACCCCGCCCCGTTTGTTGCGGTACCACATGGCGGTGGTGTTGTCCGTGAACACCTGCACTACTCTCCCTTTGACAGAAGGAATGAATGCCTTTAGTGCAAGACAGCTCACCCGCAGCTCCAGAAGGTTGATGTGGAGCCCGGACTCCGCCGGAAACCAGAGGCCTCTGATCGCCGCCTCTCCCATGTGGTAGCCCCACCCCAGAAGTGATGCATCTGTCACCACTGTGAACTCTGGCTGGGGAAGGGAGCGGGAGAGGAACAGGGACCTGCCGTTGACCCAATCCTGGTTTGTTAGCCACCACTGAAATTGATGTGCAGTGCCCTCTGAGATCTGAACACAATCGGAAAGACTCCCTGATGCTGTGCCCACTGGAACTTCAGGCAACACTGCAGAGCCCGCATATGCCACCTGGCATAGTCCACCAGCAGGATGCAGGAGGCAATGAGGCCCAGTGGCCTCAGGGTCATTCTGACCGAAACCCGGGATAGAGGCTGAAAGATCGGAATCATAGCCCAAATATCCCAGACTCGCTGCTCAGGAGGATAAGCCGGAAACTGCGCTGTGTCCAGAACTGCTTAGATGAAAATGAGATTCTGAGAGGGAATCAGGTGCGACTTCGGCAAGTTGATGGTGAAGCCCAGCGAATGCAGGAGGGGCGGAGGTGTCACCACTGGATTCGGCGCTGGAGGAGTCACGAGGTCAACCGGCGCCAATCCGGATCAAGGCATGGATCCCTGGGGGCCCTGCGGAGCCGAAGCCACCGGCATCGAAGGCCTAGAGCCCCCAGCCGAGTCCGCGGGGCCCGAAGGCACACCAGCGGATTCGGGCTGCCCAAAGATCCAGTGGAGGGCTTAATAAAAACTATGAAGTGGGGCAGGGGTCGCCCCGGAAAACAAGGGTGGCTCGGAACTACCTTCCGCAACCCGCGTCACTTCGGCCAACGGACGGGGAGAACGCGAAGAGCGACAATGCTTCACCACCTTCTTTTTGTGCTTTGACTTACCCTAAGACGAAGACATCGACGAGTGGTGGTGATGGCTCCGGGACCGGTCCCGCAACCTCCCTTTTGACTGGGACCTCGATCGGCATGGAGCAGCCTGCCGGGCCTCGAGAAGCTTTCGGGACTGCTCCCACAAAGACTTCGGGTTCGTAGCCCGGCAGTCGGAGCACGACTTATCAATAAATAAGGTTGCTTTCCTGTAAAAATCCACTACTGGAGAAAGCTATAGACTATAGAGTGAAATTTGGTGCACCTAGTCAGGTGGTAGAGGTTAGTAAGGACTGCTGTGCTGTGAAGTAGGTGAATGGGCAATGGCGAAATGGTGCAATTGTGCTGATGGTGTTATGCAGAGTAATGGAAAAGTGATGGTTCTGTTTTTACTAATAAAAGCTGATAACATCTATTCGCGCAGGAAACCCAATTGTAAATAACCAGGAGAAAATTTAGAGATTTTGTTCTTGACGGATTTACTACTTTAAGTTGTGTTGCCTGTGTACCTTATTTGATGTATCTGATTAAATTTATTTTTTCAAGTAGGTCCTGTAAGGGGGTGGGGGGCGGTCTAGGTGGATTAGTAGGTTCTGCACTGGTTTATCCATCTTTTTCCAACATCACAAGTGCTTTTGTTTTCAATTTTGTTACTTCTTTTTTGCTTTTCTTATGTTGTGGAAAAAAAGTAGATATGTTATGTCTAGGAAGGGTGTTCTCCAGCTAATGCCTTCCAATGGAATGTTCGGAAAGAACGAACAAGGAGAACGACAAGAACAGGAGAAGACTGTTGGGGGAAAGGTGTGTTCGTTGTCAGCTGCTTGTTCCCTGTACTGACTTGCTTTATAATAAAAGCCCTTTCTGCATGCTGCAATCACCACACATCTTTAGATGCCTCCAACAAAAGCACTATGGGATCAGAGTGAACTTGAAGAAAAAGGAAGGCAAAAGCAGTCTACTGTAGAAAAAAAAATGGTGCCTTCATTTAAAGTGAAAGCTAACAAAACGTTTACATTTTCTGAAACGGGAGGAAAGCTCTTCATTGAGAAAAATCATTTCATAAAGAAAAAAAATTAGCTCTGTGTGCTTAAGGCCAAGAGTCTACAGTGTACTCTATGTAAAGCATACATTGCAAAAGTGTGTAGATTTATAGTGCCCACACTGATTTTATCCCTACGATTATGGTCTTGTAGTGTTAATCCGGGAAGAGGCGGTACACTAGTTGTAAGGAGAAGCGGAAAAGTAATTCCTTTGACCTTGAAACAGTATTTTAGGTTTACGCAGAAAGCTGAAAAACTAACCAATGATATAGATTTGTAGCAAACTTCTGGTTAGAACAAGCATTAGCAATGCCAATAGGTCTCGAATTTGCTATATTGGAGCTATTGGCATTGTAAATGACTGTCTTTTACCCATGTGTTTTGGTTTGGAGTGGAGTGGATGTATGTGGTGTGGGGTGAAATTATGAGAGTTAAATTGGAATTGTTAGTTGTGGAACTGTGTGGTGTGGAGTGAATTTATGTAGTAGAATTATGCGGCAGGGTGGATAGATAGAGCTCTCCTCCACAGAATAGATAGACAAGAAGATAGAAAGGGACAGGTGGTTTCTGCACAAAGTGCTGAATGAACTCCACACCGAGGAGCAGAAAGTGTGTGAGAAAGATAAAGGGGAGAACTGGCGACAGACGCATAAAGATGGAGCGCCTGTGTACACAGAAGACACCCCAAGAAGAGGAGAGTATGGTGGAATTAAGCGACGTAAACCTTGAAAAGGCACGAGGAAAACTGTGCCCAAGACGTGAAGTCAACCATATGAGAGAGGCAGGAACAGTGCGTGAGAGCGAGAGATGAAGTGAGAGAGACTACCATTCCCCATGGGCCTCACCACCACAGTTGTCGGATTTGCTTGGAGGAGACTTACAAAAAAATACTGCTGCTTGCCACACACAATTAGTCAAACTACCTTTAACGGCTACGCAGCAACTGATAGTTTGATGTAATATATGTACCCATATTTGGTTAAAATTTTTAATTAGGCCTCTGTATGTGCCAGTGTATGTTTATATGAAGATGTGTGCACACAGATGCATTGAAAGACAGATTTAATCATTTTAAGCAAACGTAAGCAAGCGTTTACACATATACGTGCAAACAGTTTACAATATTCCTTTGTAAGAGACCTAGCCATTTTTATCTGTACCCATCGCCTAAATATTACTTTTACTGACGCCACAGGATATACCAGACTGGAGCCAAAAATGTCTCATCCCTCACAAACTGTTTTATGGTTTCAGCAAGATATTTTTCTACTGGAGCCAGTTTCAGGCAGGCACAAACTTTGCTAAAAAGATTTAATAACCATAATAAAAAGTTGTTCTGAACTAGCAGGCCCATGTTACATCCAAAGCCAGCACTGTGTTCATGTAAAATCAAGTACAGAGATAATTAGGGCTGTATGAGGAAGCTACTGCACACTAAAGAGAAAGGAATATGCTACTTACCAGTATGCATCTGTTCTTGGCATGTAGAGCTGCAGAGTTGTACACTTAGCATAGATCGCCATCTGGTGTTGGGCCCGGATGTTTGCAGTTTGTTTTTCTTCTTGGACAGTCTTTGGAAGTCACGAGTTCGGTGACTCCTCCCTCGGTCCGTACTGCGCATGGGCTTCGGCTCCATCCTCAGATTGTTTTTCGCCAACAGGGAAATGATGGAGCGTAGTAATAACAGTGAGAAACCCATGTGTGTTGTATCTAAATAAGATGTACTGGAACGGATACAGGTAGCCGGGGAGGCGGGTGGGCGTGTACAACTCTGCAGCTCTACATGCCAAGAACAGATGCATACTGGTAAGTAGCATATTCCGTTCGAGGCATATGAGCTGCAGATTGTACACTTAGCATAGATTATATAGCAGTACCCAACCTTAGCGGCGACCACCGGTATCCGTTGCAGTGGTTTGAAAAAGTGTCTTTAGTACAGCCTGGCCCACCCTAGCTTGCTGCTTGGAATGCACATCTACACAGTAATGTTTTGTGAAGGTGTGCGGTGTAGACCATGTGGCTGCTTTGCAGATGTCATCTAAGGGTATATTCCCTAGAAAAGCCATAGAAGCCCCTAACTTTCTTGTAGAGTGGGCTTTAGGCGGAACAGATAATGTTCTTTTTGCCTTTTGATAGCAAATTTGTATGCACTTTACAATCCACCTAGCTATCCCGGATTTAGAAATGGGGTTGCCTTTATGTGGTGGAGAGAAGGAAACGAACAATTGTTTAGTCTTCCTGAAGGGTTGCGTTCTTTGTATGTAGTATAGCAAAGCCCTTTTCACATCGAGTGTGTGTAAGGCCCTTTCTGCAACAGATTGAGGTTGCGAGAAGAAGACAGGTAATTCCACCGATTGATTGAGATGGAAGGGGGAAATGACCTTGGGCAGAAACTTCGGATTTGTGCGAAGTATGACCTTGCTGTGATGTATTTGTATGAAGGGTTCCTGTATAGTGAACGCTTGTATTTCACCAACCCTTCTAAGGGAAGTGATAGCTACGAGAAAAGCTGTTTTCCAGGTGAGAAACTGTAGCTCGCATTTATGCATTGGTTCGAAGGGCGGACCCATTAGTCGTGTAAGAACTAAATTTAGATTCCATACAGGGGAAGGTGGTGCCCTGGGAGGAATTACTCGTTTAAGGACTTCCATGAAGGCTTTAATAGCGGGCACTCTGAAGAGTGATAAATGCTGTCTGTTTTGTAGATAAGCAGCGATCGCTGCTAGGTGTAGGTGTATGGATGAATATGCCAGGTTACACCTGTGAAGATGGAGCAGATAGCATATAATGTGCTGTATGGATGCATCTAAAGGGTTGATTGTATTGTTACGGCAGTAAATTACAAATCTTTTCCACTTTGCGGCATAGCATGCTCTAGTGGTAGGACGTCTGGCTTCCATGATGATGTTCATGCAATCAGGGGGAAGGTTAAGGTATTCGAATTCTAAGATTTCAGGAGCCAGATCGCCAGGTTGAGCTGAGCTGGGTCCGGGTGCCTGATTTCTCCATGGTTCTGGGTTAGGAGGCATGGGGATAGGTGCAGTTTTTGATGTGGTACCACTGACAGTTGTAGTAGCGTGGTGTACCACGGCTGCCTGGCCCACGTCGGAGCTACTAGAATGAGTGTGAGGGAGTGTTGTTGTAGCTTCCTTACCACTAATGGAATTAGTGGGAGAGGTGGAAAGGCGTATGCAAATCTGCCTGACCAGTTCATCCATATCGCATTGCCCTTGGACAATGGGTGTGGGTATCTGGCGGCGAAGCTTGGGCATTTTTTGTTTTCGTGGGTGGCGAAGAGGTCTATCTGAGGATGCCCCCACTGTTGGAAGAATGGGTGAAGAACTTGTGGATGCAGTTCCCATTCGTGTAGTTGTTGCGTTTGTCTGCTGAGCAGATCTGCCATGGTGTTTTGTACGCCTGGAACGTGCTGTGCCAGGAGAAAGATGTTTTGGGGAATTGCCCATCTCCATATGCTCTGGGCTAAGCGAGAGAGCTGGGGAGAGTGTGTCCCCCCCTGTTTTTGGATATAATACATTGCAGTCATGTTGTCTGTGCGAATGAGGACTGCTTTGCCCGAAATCTGTTTTTGGAAAGATTTTAGGGCTAGAAAGATCGCCAAGAGCTCCAGATGGTTGATGTGGAGCGATTTTTGCTGTGGCGTCCATAGACCTTGCATTGTGAGGTGTAGGAGGTGCGCTCCCCAGCCGGAGAGCGATGCGTCTGCTGTTAGAATCACCTGAGGAACCGGGTCCAGGAACGGCCGCCCTTTGGAAAGGTTTGTGGTGTTCCACCACTGCAGAGAGTAATGTGTGCGGCCGTCCACCAACACCAGATCCGTCAGCTGACCCTGGGCCTGGTTCCACTGTTGTGCTAGGCTCTCTTGAAGTGGACGCATGTGGAGTCTTGCATGGGGCACTATGAAGATGCAAGACGCCATCATTCCTATGAGCTTCATAAACACTCTTGCTGGAAGAGAGTGTTGGGGAAGGAATGTTTTGCGTAAGGCTTGAATGCTTGTGATTCTGGCTGAGTTTGGATAGACAATACCTTTGGAGGTGTCTATAGTGGCCCCGAGATATTGCTTTGTGTGAGACGGTATGAGGTGGGACTTTTGGTAGTTCACCGTGAAGCCTAGCTGGTGGAGCAGTTGGATGGTGCTGTTTGTATGTTGCACACATTGATGGTAGGACGCGGCTTTTATCAGCCAGTCGTCTAAGGGAAGACGTGAATATGTTGAAGTCTGAGGTGTGCTGCTACTACCGCTAGGCATTTGGTAAACACCCGTGGTGCAGTGGTGACCCCGAAGGGGAGAACCGTGAATTGGTAATGTTGCCCGTCCACCACGAACCTGAGGTATTTCCTGTGAGAGGGGTGTATTGGAATGTGAAAGTATGCGTCATTCAGATCCAAGGTTGTGAGAAAGTCTCCCTGACAGAGGAGCGGGAGGACTTGTTGTAGGGTGACCATGTGGAAATGGTCTGAATGTATGTAGGCATTTAGAGGCCGGAGGTCCAGAATGGGCCTGAGGGTCCCGTCTTTCTTTGGTATTAGGAAATATAGGGAGTAGACCCCTAGATTTTGCTGATCGACGAGGACCTGCTCTATAGCGTGTTTTTGGAGGAGGGAGAGTACCTCCTGTTTGAGCAGTGTGGAATGTTCTTGAGACATTGGACGGTGCCTTGGTGGGATATTGGGTGGGGTAGATGTTAGCTCGAGACAGTACCCTGACCGAATGATTTGGGTCACCCATTTGTCCGATGTTATGGACTCCCATGTGTGGATAAAGTTTTGTAGTCTGCCCCCGACCGGAGTGGGATGGTCTGGGGGGAGCGGAGGGAAGTCATTGTGTGGGCGGGGTGGCAGAACGGGTGGTGTTAGTTTTGCCCCTGCCCTTATTGTTGTTGCCTCTGTAACCACCCCTTTGAAAAGGTATTTTGAGGAGGGGACTTGTAGGAGGTAGAGGCGCTATCGGTGGAGAAGCCTCTGCCTGTGCCACGAAAGGAGGAGCGTCGAAAGGAACGTTTAGAGGCTTGTGTTTGGAGTGCCCCCATAGACTTTGCTGTGTCTGTGTCCTTTTTCATCTTTTCCAACGCTTCGTCTACCTTTGGCCCAAAGAGAGTTTGTTGGTCAAAGGGGTGATTGAGTATGGACGCCTGGACTTCAGGCTTGAACCCTGAGATCCTGAGCCAGGTATGGCGACGAAGCAGGACACTGGTATTTATGGCTCTAGAAGCAGTGTCGGCTGCATTGAGGGAACACTTAATGGAGGTGTTTGTAATTAGTTTACCCTCCTGTATTAGTTCATGAGCCCTACGCTTGTGTTTCTCGGGAAGGTGCTGCATAAGAGCCTCAAGTTCGTCGTAGTGTGCTCTGTCATAGCGCGCAAGTAGCGCTTGTGTGTTTGCAATGCGCCACATGTTTGCAGCTTGAGAGGCGGTGCGTTTGCCAGACGCGTCTAGGAGTTTCGATTCCTTGTCTGGCGGTGGGGCTTCTCCTGAGGACTGGGAGTTAGCCCGCTTTCTAGCTGTAGAGACAACTAGGGAATCTAAGGGAGCAGGGCCCTTAATGTATGCAGGGTCTGTGGGTGCCGCCTTGTACTTTCTCTATTCTAGGGTTTAGTACCCTGGCCCTGACAGGGTCTTTGAACACCTCTGCGGCATGCTTGGTGACACCCTTAAGCATGGGTAAAATAGATGTGGATTTGTCCTGTAAGTCAAATGTGTCCAGTAAGAAGTCGTCTTCCACTGGTTCACTGTGCATGTCCACCCCATGGTAGTGTGCTGCTCTCTGCACTAAATGATGAAACCCTAAGGAGTCCTCTGGAGGAGACGGCCTGGATGGGTATAGGTCGTCCTGAGGTATATCGGGTATATCAGGGTTATTGTAATCCTCCCATGGGTCTGGGGTCCCCGGTGGAGTGGGATCCATTGGGGCGTCCGCCGGGTAATTGTCCGGGTCCCCGTCATCCGGATCTGGGGACGGGGTCGGAGAGTAATGAGGTAAAGGTGGTGGAGACCTGGGAGGGGGAGGGGGTGGAAGAGGTGGAGGAGGCAGGGGAGGAGGTAGTGGGGAGGGCACTCTGAGGGGAGAAGTAGCAGAGTCCTTCCGTTTGGGCGGTGGAGGAGGAGCCGGAGTATCAAGGCGTCTTTTCTTGATGATTAAAGTCAATAGCCCAGTCTTTGGATCTTTGGACAGAGTCTTTTGTAAAGGGTCTGGTGTAAACAGAGCCAATGGTGCCGAATCGTCCGTCGGCACCGATGATTTCGGAACCGAGGGCTTCGATGGTTTCTGTGCGCCATGCTTTTTTGGGGCCTCCGGTTTTTTCGGCGTCGAGGGAGTTTTCGGCGCCGGAGCGTCGGTGCCGACTGATTTGTGTTTGTGTTTGGTCGGCGCCGAGAGTCCAGGCTTCAGCACCGGTGGCTTCGGAGTCGAGCTGGATATTACTTTCTTCGGTGACGGATGCTGTTTTTCGGCACCGGGCGTCGGCTGGCTCGATCCCGAGCTGCCGTGAGACTTTGGAGGCTTCGACACCGGGCCCGAAGGTGGGGTGATAGAAGCTTTGGTCTTGGTTTTGCCCGGGCCAGCAGGCGAGGGTGTAACCTGAGTCTCTTTGGTTTTGGGCACGGGGGTGGGAGGGGGCACAGTACTCACGACCCGCTGCGCCGGTGTGATGTCCTCCACGTCGGAGTCGTCGGCCTCGGAAGCGCGGACGACGTCTTCCTCCTGCTCGGTGTGTGTTTGCCCCGAAGCTTCGGCGCCGTCTCCGAAGATGTCCGGTGGAGCTGCAGACGATGAGTGCGCCATGGTGCGTCGAGCTCTTCGATCCCGGATGGTCTTCTTCGATCGAAAAGACTTACAGGCGGGGCAGTCTCTGGCCTCGTGTTCTGGAGAGAGGCAAAGATTACCCACCTGATGGAGGTCGGTGTGGGGAAATTTAGACCCACATTTTGGGCACTTTTTGAACGGAGTCCTTTCCATCGGCCGGGACCGGAGTCGAGGAGGGCCCGAAGGCCGGTGCCGATGTACGGGATGGAGAAAGTGCCGCTTCGAGAGATGAAGATGATGAAGAAACGAGGATTTTCCGTCGAGGCTGGAACCGTAGAAGTTCGAAGCCGGAGCACGAAGTATCACATCCGAGCCCGATGGCGGAAAAAAACAATCTGAGGATGGAGCCGAAGCCCATGCGCAGTACGGACCGAGGGAGGAGTCACCGAACTCGTGACTTCCAAAGACTGTCCAAGAAGAAAAACAAACTGCAAACATCCGGGCCCAACACCAGATGGCGATCTATGCTAAGTGTACAATCTGCAGCTCATATGCCTCGAACATAATGTTTTTGATGTAACTTTTCTTTTTTATATAGCGGGAACTCCACCAAAAGGTATTGGAGCACATAAACACAAGTGTTATCACAAGGATATATATATATATATATTTATTTGTTTTTATAGGCACGGGGAGATAAAGCAATTTGCCCAGAATCATAAAATGCTCCGTGATGCTGAGTCAAACCTGCTTTCCCAGGTCCAAAGAAGGCAGCTCTAGTGTTTTTAATGTCCTTAGTGTATGTAAGCATGTTTCCTAGCCACATGTGTATTGACAGATTACATCAGCCTGGGGAATTATTTTTGCTTACTATGTCCAGGCAGACATGCCGTCAGTCTGGCACAAGTCAGCTTTTGTAAAATGGCGAATGAATGTCTTGTGTCGGTCACAGAGCACTTTCCAATTACGCTAGGGATCACAACGCACATATAGAAACAAGCACGGACCTCCTTTAACAAGCCACAGAAAATGATCCTTTATACCGGTTTTATCACAAGTTTTGGAATAAAAAACGGGTAATAAAATAACTTGGGAGTATCTCCAAGTTTAGTTTAAGTTACCTACTGAAACCCATAGTATATTAAAAAATAAATCATAATTTCAAAGAGGGTGTAACATAGAAGCATACTACTGCATAGTGACTGATAAGTGAATGCACATATATTTACTGTAACCAAAGAAAATGAGATTCATGTAAAGTACTAATAAAGTCAGAGGGAATACTCCTTGTTTTAATGGAACATTAGTTTCCAATATACATTTCTATACTAGATGTCAAACTTTCGATCCTAAGTAGGCAGTGCCCAAAGTGCCCCCATCAGCACGTAGGAAACTGGAGTAAAAAAAAGGGCTGTCGATATTCATGAAAGGCATCCAAAACAGTTAAAGTAGTGAAGAACAAGTCACGAAATGGAGAGGCTCAGATTATTTATTAGAGAGCCTGGTATAAGTTACTTCCTGGCTAAGGCGGGGAAGCAAACAATTAAAACACGTTATACAGCACACCTACAACCCTGTAGAATTGAAGAAACTGCAGCGCCTCGATGCGCTTTTGGAGATCGTGGGAAATAAACACACCAGTGTTTTCTGAGTGTAATCCACCGCATTTTCCAACACTGATAAAACTGCCTTGCGAGCCCAACTCACCTCTCATAAAACAGGAGTTTACAAGGTTAGTCATCACCCAAGGCAAATCAACTTGGAGAACGCCAGCATTGTCAGACACGTCCTAGGTGCAGTGTCAGGAAAGTGGTAGCATACTGCCCCCAACCGCCCCCTATCTCCCCACCCCTCTCTCGCAGCCTATCCAATTAACAAAACATGTAGCCAAACATTTACGTTTGTTTACTCCTACGGAGGGCTTGTGATGAGCAAGTTACTTGCCTTCTGTAATGCCTTATCTGGTAGAGACAGACTAGCCGCAGAATCCTTACCTCAGAATTTTCCCCAGGCGCCAGATTAGATCCGGAAAGTTTTTCAGCAGTAACCCTGTTGGTCGATAGAGGGCGTTGTGCGACTCCTTACCTATGTCGTCCAAGTATGCGACGTAACTGGAGTCCATATAAGCCTCTATCCGACTCGCTGATGTCAGTTTCTTCTGGGACTATTTACCACACCAAGAATGCAGAGCCAAAATAGAAACTGTCCGGGGAAACAGTGTTCCATAAAAGATAAATATCACTTTGAATTGACAATTTGTAGGAGAGTAGGGTCTGCTATCCTATGGTCACCCCAAATTTTTGCTTCACTGGTTTTTGACATATTGAGGCTGTGGGCCTGTCAATCAGACCCCCAGCCTGCTGTTCTCTCTACTAAATTTACACTATGCACCCTAGGTGCATAACCAATTGGAAGTGGATCACCCTGTGAGCCCCTGTACCAGTGTACACTAGGTACCCAGGGCATTGGTGTATCTAAGGCCTGCCAGGGGCTGAAGCATGTATTATGCCACCCCAGGCTTGGCCTAACAAATTTGACACAACTGGCTGATCACTCAGCTGGGGTAAGTTGGTGTAACCACCTCTTACTTAGGTGTAGTATACCTATACCTAACCTTAAATGGGACACATGGTAACCTATAAGTCACTCCTATGGCAGGCCTCAACAATCCTGAAGGCAGAGTGCTTGGTTCCATGTGAGATGGTGCTCTGGCATGAGCTGAGCCTGTCTGCAGCGGTCGGAACAACTTCCTTCTACTGTTTCCAGATATCGTCATACCATATACTCTTAAGTGCATTATGAACCTCGCTGTTAAATGCTATCTTTGGTTTGGCTTTATCAAAACATGTCGAGTAAGGTGTCATACGAATTGGAATACTAACCCCTCGCCAATTCTGGCGACGGGGTTAGCATTCCACCCTTCTAGAGGGACACGACATGTACAGTACCTGAAACCCGGGTAAAATCAGACATAGCCTCAGCTCCACAAAATGGATGCTGCCACCACAGACACAAGTCTGCCCTCCTGCTGCTGGGAGTCCTTCCAGCTTGGGAGGTGTGGACAAAGGGTTTCCTGCCAGGGGAGGTGCATGCACCACCCCAGACAGGATTTTGTGTAATGGTCAGGTAGGGCTTGAAAGAAACCAGACATGCCTGAGGCTCACAAGGAGCCTCTGTGCATATGCCAGTTCAAACCGGTCCTGGGGCACACCAGCCCTGGACCTGGGGCGAGCTGGACAAAGGATTGGGGGTGTAACCACCCCCCTTCCTGGTCCCACCCTTAGGGAGGGACCTAGCAGGTAGTCCGGCCCCTAGAATCCGCTTAAAGGTAGGAGCTGTGTCCCAAGACTTCAGACATCCTGGAATCAACTTGAAACTAAGAAGAAGACGGGAACTTCGACATTCTGCTGCACAGAAGACTGAAGGAAATCTCCCCTGTGGTCAGGGAGTGACCACCTTGCTAACGCAAGCACCATCCAGTGAATCAACGTCTGCTTTGCCGCCGCCTCCCGCCGGAGCCCGAGCCCAGAGACTGCCCGAGCCCAGAGACTGACAAGACCTGGACCTCCAGACTTCTCACCGCCCAATCCACAGTCCCTGAAAAGAGGAGACCCGTGGAGGTAACGAGACACGTGGAGCCAGCCATCTTGAAACGACCACGACAAGCTGCAAGCGCAACAACCGAGGCTCCCTCCAAGTTGTGCTTTGGGATCTGAGAAGCCCAACCCTCGAGCAGCATCTGCACCAAAGGTGAGCCCTCCAGCATCTCCACGATCTGCGTGGGGCCCTTCTGCATTTTGCCACTCGACGCGCCTAACCGGTTACTGGCCCGCTGGCTAGTGGCCATCTTGGCGACGAACTTCAAGAACTACACCGCTGGTCTGGTTGCTCCAGACTGGCCCTTGCTCCCCTCCAAAGGAGCAATCCCTCTGACCTTGCTGGTCAGAACCATCAGCTTATTTCGTTTTCCACAACAATTGCTTTTGCCAAGGCTTGTTTGCTTCGATCAAGTCGCCGACACCGCCAACAGCGAGAGCCTGCGTGGGACAGCTCGTGAACCGACTCCTGGACGTCGTCGACCTTCAGGGACCACGTGGCTGCAGAGACAAGCTACACCTTTCTTCCTGTTTGCACCCGACATCGCCTGGTACCCACCTGGTGCCACGCTGGTCACTGGCTAGTGACTGAACACTGTCCCCTCTGCTTACAGGTCTTCTACAACTCCGATCCACCCTTGGATCCACCGCATCTCTTCCGGACCGACCGCCTGCAGCATCTTTGTCCACAGGCTCCACTGAACAGATAGAAGAAACCCGACGCACTTCGAGGCCTATGCACCCGCTTCCTGTGGGTGAGGTAAAGCTGGCACTCCGGTGCCCAAGTGTAGAGTATCATCTCTAGTGTCTGTGTTTCCAATCTTGAGTTCAGAGTCCATCCGGAAGATCCTTTTTGCAGTAACTTTGTACGCATCCATTGAAAACCTATGGGAGCACGCGTGTGACTATTTGCTCTGCACACGCCACCCTTGGACCTCCTGGTCACTAACTGAAGTTAGCTCCTTGTAGACCCAGCGATTCTAGAGGCCCTAGGCCTTTTCCCTTTTTTGTTCGTGGTACTTATACCACTATTTTAGTATATGGTTTGAGCGGCCACCAGGGCCTATCCATATAAAGTGCAACTTCTGTGTATTCTACTGTAATCTTGTTTGACGATTTGTGCTCCTGTGCTCATAAAGAGACTAGGGGTTACTTTGAGAAATAAATACATATATATTTTGAATATATATCTGTGTGGTCTCCTTTCATTGGTATAAAAGGGGGTTGCATTTGGTAAAACAGCTGGCTTAACACGCTTCACGAGTTTAGCCTCAAAGACTGCTTAGCCTACGCTACCACTAGGGCAGCTAGTCCGAAAAGGTTGACTTACAACCACACCATAAGGGTTGCTTGGCATGGTACAAGGTGGTCACTTTAACTAGTGAACATCATATACCAGGCCAACTTCTCACACAATTACAAAGTCGAAATGCATGGTATGCAAATATCAACAAGGGATCTTTTAGACAAAATGGAAACAGTTCACAGAACAGGGAGGACGGGTGGGCGGGTAAGGAATCTGCAACTAGACTATCTCTATCAGACAAGGCATAACCAAAGGTAAATAACTTGTTCATCTGATAGAGACGTCTAGCCGCAGATTCCCTACCTTAGAACAGATACTCAAGCAATACCATACCCAGAGGAGGGTTAGTGAATTGATCGTTGTAAAAACCTTGAATAGAGCGAACCAGTCTATAATAAGACAGACTAGACTGGTCACTCTTAGGAAGGTAGATGAATAAGAGCATACACTTCACCCTAAGAACTGTGGCAAAAACCACAGGCAAGTAAACACATAAAAAGGGAGAAAAACATGGGAATAGAGTGACCCATGGAAGAGGAACAGAAATGTGTCTGAAGACAATATTCAAAATAAATACAATACTATGTAGCTCCCAAGGTGGGACCAGACACGTGTTGGCTGTGACTTGGGAACCCAAAGGCAACAGCAAATGTCAGTAAGCTACAGGGCCTTGACTTAGAAAATCATTATGTCAGTCAAACGTACACCGCAAAATACAGAGAAAATGGGCCCAAGAACCAAACGCAAGGCCAGCTGGGTCTCGGAGGGCCAAAGGCAATAGCAAATGCTTTAGAGGCAAACGTGTCCTTAGAGGCACTGAGAAAAGAGCCTTAGAATAGATCCACATTGGCAGAGTTTGGATTAACGCAACCACTGAAAAAAAACGAAAAGACAAGAACAAGTATCGACAAGCGCAACACTTGTGTTAAGAAAAAAGTCCCAGAGACAGTCAGACACCGATGAAATCATTCAATGCAAAGAACCCATAGGGGCAGAAAGAAGAGCTAGTGCATACATATCGACTAAGATGAGAACAAAAGATAAGACTGAAGGGTACATAAACACACACAAAGCATATAAATATATGTCAATGATAGTAGAAGCTATCACCGCGCTGAGAAACAGAAGTGGTATGGGCTGAGTAATCCGCAACACAGTACCAACCATAAAATGGTGAGAGAGAAAAACAAGACTATAACTAGGCCCGGAAGCAGGCCATAATGAACGAGGCTAACACATGGAGGCCGAGAAAAAGGTACGGAACCTCATCATCCAACAATATGGCATATCTGACAGAGCAGAAGCAGACTGAAGACCAAACGAAAGTAAAACACAGCCTCATAGGGACTATATTCCCACAAGGGCAACAACTCAAAATTGAACCAAGCGATGAAAGTTAAGCAACAGAATAGATGCAAGCTAAAGAACAATTGTTGATTGGAGGAAGAAAAACAAATCCCACAGGAGAGTGTGTGGGGGCACTGGGGACAACCAAACTACCACTGTATAAGGGCAACACACCTACAGCCCTGATTATACCAAGGTATATGGGTGAAGAAAACCCAGAACTGGGTTAAAGAAGTGAAACACACAATAGGGGGGGGGGGGGGGGGGTACGTACGTGCCCCAATGCTCCTGTGGAAAGTTAGAGCCTTTGGTGAAACAGAATTAAACTAGAAGGGGTGCATAAAGGGTACTCCCTGTATAGATGAAGGAGAAATGAGAGATTCACAAGAAATGAATCTCATGGAACAAGCTATATGGAAAATCCCCCAGGGGAAGAAAAATGAAAGGTCCCTATAAGGGATACTAAACATCATATATCAATGTGAAGTGTGGTTGTAATACGTTTCAGCAGTGAGGATGCAAGTGGCTCACATAAGTAGTGCGTAAGCATACAGAAGTGCTCCAAAGAGCTTGTAACAGAATTAGTTATCCCCATGTTAGAAAAGAATGATACCGGAAAACAATCTCTTGGGCAGGGAGTCCATAGCCTTAGAAACAGAAAACCTATGCAACAGGCGTTAAACCCATGTAGTCATAACCAATCCATAATCTATCAACAACAGTGTAAGAAGGATAAGAATAATACCTGCAGGAAAAAGGAATACCATACTGGGTGTCATCAGTAGGTGGGATAGACTACCATGGACACCACCATAGAATGCTCAATTGAGAGAGAAATCAAGGACCCACATACAAACTGAAACTAGTGGATTTTATGGCAAAGGCCCGAAGGCTAATATTATGCAATATTCCTTTATTGCTTTCTCACACAGCAACAACAAGCAGCTTAGAATTAGAACAATAGCAACAGTCTAGAACACTGAACATGCATAACTAATATACAAACTCAGGCAGCCATCTTCCTTTTGTTGCTGCTCACACAAGAGATACGTGCAGTATGAACTTCTGCGTATAACAGTTTGATTGAGATAGATCAACTTAATGGATGTTTAAATTTAATTAGCTTGGTTGATTAAGACTAATGTTGTAGTCATATCACCACTTCATAAAAAAAACAAGTAATTTTAAAGATTATGTTAAATATGTTAACATTTGAATTGGACTTTACAGGTCATTTTGATGAATGTAGGACGATCGCTTTCAGGGTAAACGCTAGGAAGTGGTTCCATGTGTATTTTTAGCTAAAAGGTGGTATTTGTTTTTAATTACGGGATCTTACCGTTTGGCGCAAGCCGTTTGAACTTGGAGCCTCGTGAGGGTGCGTTGTTTTTTATACATTGTTGAATTCACGAGCTGTGCGCGTGCATGGGCGCGCGTAGGACTCGTGAGGAGGAATTGTTGTACGCGAGCAGGGAGTGTTCGGAGGGACGTGCCCGGCACGTGAGGAATGCGTTTTTTCATTAGGAACAGCTGAGAGTTCTGTTTCAGACTGGTGTCGACAGCCGTATGCATGACGTTGCATGAGGCGGCCATCTTGATAGGTTGGGATCGTTAGTTAGGTTAACAAGGAGATAGGGTCTTCCATGTTTTGGGGATGAAGATCTGACCGGTTTGATGAAGTACAGAGCTCGTCAGAGTAGATCGGATTGACCGCTTGGTAGATATAAGGTGTGTGATTGTTTTAAAATCAAATTAACTAAGGAAAAGTGAGTTTTTAGTGAGGAATTTTTTTGTTGGAATTTCGATCGAAAAAGAGAGTAAATCATAAAAATGGATCAGAAGGATGGATCAGGCTTGGATGAAAAATTCAGACAGTACATGGACAAAATGTTTGGGGAATTGGCAATGATAATAGATAAAAAGATAGAGAGTACAGTGGAAAAAACATTTGAGAAAAGTAAAAGGGATCATCCTCGTGAGGAGCATGTTTTCTGGTCCACTGAGGAAGTGGAGATAGTGGCGGGTGGTTCAAATAAAGGATGCGTTAAAAAGGCTCAAAAGAGGAAAAATATTGAACCAAGACTTGATGAAAAAGGAAATGAACGCAAGGTTCATGTGGAAAATAAGGCTATTAAGGCCAAAGGGGTCGCTATAAAGGCGAGGAAAAGGAGCCACAATGTGGTGGTATGTGACTCATCATCCACTAGTGGGGATGTGGAAATCATGTGTTCAGTGAGTTTTGATGACACGGATGAGGAAGAAATTGTGAGAAAGAGAAAGAAATTTGAGGCAAGTAAAGTGAAAATGGAAACAAGAATTTTTAGATCCCCAGGGGGAAGAAATGTTTGACCCTACTTTGATTCAGCATCCGTTATCGCCCCAGTGGATGCCAGCTGATCATGTAGCTAAATACATCTCTTACTGGATTTGCAGAGAAATCCCAAAAGATGCAAGAACGCGCCTTAGGTCTGAGTGTCCTAGGCATAGTTTGGATAACAAAGTCACTTATACTCCCAAACTAGAACAGAAAATGACGAAATTTCTGAATAAATCTGGTCACGACCCAAGGAGAGGTCTCGATAAGGGCCTCAAAGGATGTCAGGACAGACTGTTGGACATTCTTGGGCCTCTCACTAAAGTGTTTGATATGTGCGAGGAAGCACATTCGAGCAACACGAATGTGGCCGTTTTGGAAATGCACCAATGGGTGCAAACAGCAATCTGTCTTTTAGGCAATACTAATGCGGCTTTGTGCATGGAGAGGAGGAAAATTATACTGATGAAAATAGGGCCCAAATTAGCGGATATAGCTTCAAAAGAATTTGGTGAAAAGAGCGAGGGAATGCTCTTTGGTGATGAGTTCATGAGAGATTTGGGGAAATAGGTTGGAACTTAATTCCCTACAAAAGGCGCAAAAGGATATAAGGAAGGTTTTTGGCTCGGCCGGGAGAATACGGGGTCGTTTCCCCGGCCGAGGTCAGGGAATTACCTGAGGTTCTTTTACCAGAGGTTTCAGGCCCTACAATTATGGATACGGATTCAATTCAAGCTCAGACCAGGGAAGTTTTTTCCCCTCAGAGACTGAGGTCGATATCACGAGGAATGCGATCTGATAGAAGAGGAAGAGGTTCTTCAGTTAAGACAAACCCAAGACCTTTTTTCTACCCATGTAAAATTGGGCGGCAGACTAGCCCATTTTGTTTTGAGGTGGAAAGAGATTACTCAGGATCCATGGGTCTTGCAAACAGTAACAGGTTATCACATAGATTTCAAGGAGTTACCAATTCAAGAAAGGTGTCCGAGCAATTTAAGGTTTGCAAGGGATTAAGAGGAGTTGGTGACTCAAGAGGTAAAGGCCCTGGAAGAGAAGTGTGCAATAGAGGTTGCAGGGAATGTCGAAGGTTGTTTCGTGAGCAATAATTTTCTGGTGAAGAAAAAAGACAAGAAGATGAGGCCAGTTATAAATTTGAGAGAGCTCAACGATTGGGTATGTTACAACCAATTCCAGATGGAGGGAATTCATCTGTTAAGGGACGTGTTGAATAAAGGAGATTGGATGACCAGGTTGGATCTGAAAGATGCTCATCTTTCAATATCAGTATGCGTAGAGCAAAGGGATTTACTCTAATTCAGGTGGAGGGGCAGGCAATAGAGATTCAGGAGTCTGCCTTTCGGCCTGACTTCAGCTCCACGGTGTTTTACAAAGGTGATGAGACCAATTGTAGCATGGTTGAGATCAAGGGGTATTCGGTTAATAGTATATCTGGACGACATTCTGATTATGGCAGAGGAGAAATCCTTGGCACAGGAACAGACAGAATTTGCTATAAAAGTATTAGGGGAACTGGGCTTTGTGGTGAACAGGGAGAAATCAAGTGTCATTCCTGCTCAGGAGATTCAAGTTTTAGGTTTTCAGATTTTGATCTTGGAATGTGTGTTGAGGTTGCCTATGGACAAGGTGAGGGAGATTCGCAAGGAAGTGAAGAGAGTGAAAGAGGCGGATTGGATAACTTTGAGGCAGCTTGCAAGATTGTTGGGTCTGTTGTCAGCTTCAATACAGGCAATCTTTCCGGCTCCTCTCCATTACAGAGCGTTGCAGAGATTTAAAGCGTATCATTTGAGAATGGGAGCAAGGTACTCTTAAAGGGTGAGAATGAACAAAGAGACTCAGGAGGAGTTGCAGTGGTGGTTGATGAATTTGGAGGCTTGGAATGGGAAAGCCATTTTTGGGGAGAGCCCAGAAATGGTGATACGAGTCGGATGCAAACCTATTAGGTTGGGGAGCGAGATGTGGCGCTGTGGCAACAGGGGGTCTTTGGAGGAGAAGAGAATGCATATACATTGTCTAGAGCTTTTGGTAGGTTCTTTTGCGATCAGGAGTTTCGTGAAAGATCATGCGAAATGTGTTTTATTGAAAATGGACAACATAATTGCAGTCTTTTATGTCAACAAATTGGGGGGTCCTCGTTCGAGGGGTCTAGCAGAGTTGGCAAAGGAGTTCTGAAGGTTCTGCATGGACAGACAGATCATGGTGCAAGCACAGTATATTCCGGAGAAGAGCAATGTGGAAGCAGACTGGAGTTCAAGGTATCTGGTGGATGTGAGCAACTGGAGATTGAACAGGGATGTGTTTGAGGTTACATGAGAAATGGGGTCCGCTTCAAGTGGAATTGTTTGCGGACAGGTTGAATACACAGTTGAAAGAGTTTTTCAGTTGGAGGCCAGATCTGGAGGCGAAGGGGATAGATGCATTCTTGCAGGAATGGGATTCAGGGAGGATGTATGCCTTTCCCCAGTTCTCGGATTCAGGGGCCCCTGTATTGGATTTAGCCCAGCTCCCAAGAAAATGTCTACAGAAGGAAGAGTTAGATCCAAAATCTGAGCAACACGCCTTAACATATTAGCTAAAGAGGAGATGGCCTCTATAGAAATACCAGGAGGGGAAATAAGACCCGGGGATGGGGGAGACTCGAATCCCAAGCTTCTCCCAGTTCAGTTAGCCAGCTATGCTCCTGGAGAGGCTGAGCAGCATCAGGTATGGGGTCCAGAAGCTCCGAATAATCCTCATTATCTCCTAAACAGTTTTCCTCTGAAGGAAATACATTGGACGGCTCCACAGAAAGTGGAAGAAGGGTTTTTGAGATAGGCGGCACCATTTGCTCTACACTCTACTATATAAAGGGGAAGTGGCATGGTGTTGATCAGCATCGTCTGATCTGATACAAGCACCGAAGGTGTGAACCCTAAAGGTCTGTGCACCAGCGCTGAGACAGAGGCAAGAATTGAACCCTAGGGCCTAACTGATGCCAAAGGCGAATCTGCCAGTGTGGATACAGTTGAGGCACCGCTCACCTCCTTGGGGCCCAAGGAGCTTCAGGGGAAGGTGAAGACCCAAGAATGGCATTTGTAGAGAGCAATAATATGCTCGCATCTGGATCAAAGACACCCTGGCTCCAGGGTAGACAAGGAGCCACGAGGTGAACTAGTGCATGGAGTCCTCAACCAGCAAGTGGGAGGAAGCGTGAAAGTTGGAATCTCTGCATGGTGAGTTGGGGGAATGCCGCAACTTCGACCATCAGTGTCGAGACTCACCGTGGGACAATTGAGAGTGACGTCCACGGGAACGTCTCCAGAACCGGGCCCGCAAATGGACCATGCAGTGACTGCGAGAGCCTTACAGACAGGAGCGTTATCAGACGTCCCGGAGTGCCTTCGGTCACAGTAGACAACAGGAGTCGCACTCCTCACAGTCAGGGTGCTCTCCCAAACATCACATTCAAAACCAGAAAAAGCACACAGTTTCAACAAAGGGCATCGAAGAAGGCCAAAAACAGCCAGAGGTAACAGCTTCTATAGATCCACGTTGTAATCATGGAAAATAAGAAACGTCAGTGTGTCATGGAGGGGCTTATATGAACTCCAGTGACGTCGCATACGTGGACGAAGTCAGTACGCAGTGCTGAAAAATTCCGATCCAGTCTGGCGCCTGGGGAGAATTCTAAGGTAAGGAATATGCGGCTAGATGTCTATCAGATATGGTGGTAACCCAATTACAGTTCATGTCCGCAGCAGTCTTTCCTTCATCTCACAAATGGGAGGGCAAACAGAGACCAGAGAGCAACTTGCAATGGTGTAGGAGAAGCCCAGGGAAGCTTGCCGAAGTGGGGAATGTGCAGAAGCTAGCAGCATTGGGAGAAGTGTAGGGTACCTTGAAGTGGTGTTGGTGAAGCTATGGAAAGTTTGCAGAAGTGGGGAATGTTTGAAATCTCGCAGCATTGAGAGTAGTGACAGGTATCTTAAAGTGGTGTAGGTGCAGCCGAGGGAAGCTTGCAGACACAGAAGTGGCAGCCTCTATCATTAACTTTAGCGTGGGTTATACCGCAAGACCAATCACTGATGGAGCAAAATGGTTAATCTACAAAATAAAAACCAGACCACTGACAGTAAGCAATGATTTGAAACACTTAGTTCTTCCATGATTTCAAAGCACAATTAGCATGTGGTGTGCTCATAGCGTGTAAGGCTCACAGTAGACCCACCCACACCACTAGGCCTAGTAAGTAGAATTCAAAATGAGCCTGTTTTTTTATCCTTGTGCAGAAAGGCGAATGGGAAGCAAGTTGCTGTGAAGGCCCAATTAGACTTCCAAACTGGTTGAGGGAAAATGAAACTCCCACCACTGAGTGGAGAGTCTGGCCTCCAGTAACATTACCCACTTCCCATAAGAGCAGCAGTTTGCCAAACTCAAGGAAGTATGCGGCCTACAGAACAGTCGGTGCCCTAAAGCCACAGGGTTTACCAGTCAGGAAAAGCTGGAGCACCGGGCCAGGGTCTCCCGCAGCCCCGCCAATCACTACAAGAGAACAGGCTCAGCAATACTGCCTCTGAGAGGAGGAAGCAGAGGGCACTGGAGAATAAGCCAACAGGCCGCAGGGAAAAGACTGCAGCAAGAGCACAGGGTACAGCACCAGGCTAAAGGGAACAGAACCAGTGTGTCTTGGTGCACATTGACCGCCTCTCAAAGATAAAAAATCAGGGAGATAGGATTGGAGATCAGGGGTCAGAACTTACTAGAGTGAACACCGGTGACTTTGGTGCCAAACTGTCACTATCGATGAGCTATCACAGCCTGGACCCAAGAGATACCTGGGCACAAGAGAAACCATCTATGTGTAATCAGCTCCACAGGGCGGCGCCGGCAACTGAAAAAAAACAATCGGAAAAGGTAGCCATTTTACCTCCTCTCCCCCCACACACTCGCGCCCGGTGTGGCACCGCAACCCTTACTACTTCCACCAACTGAGACAAGCAAGTGTGAGTGGCTACCACTGTAATCATCCACCCTGTTCACCACTAGGAATCTGCGCCAGTCAGTCGGAGTAAGCTTAGACAGTATTTCAGGGTCACGAGCAGCTGTCCAGGTGGTTCAGTTCAAAAAGCTCTTAAAAGCTGAGACAGGCGGAGACACCTCCAAGGCATTCACCCAGATTCTGATCTCAGTATTTTTGCAACACTGGCTGTCAGCCTTAACAGAGGTAAGGGACTGCAACACCTTTATCATTTGATTTTGATTTTAAATTAAGGCAAAAAATTGGCTAGTAGGCACAGCAATTAATACAGCAAACACAGACGCTGAGGACAAGGAGTTTGTAAAAACAAGCTGAAAATAAGCCCAGCCCAGGAAAAGAAACCAGAAACAAGCCCATCCCCAAAACAATGTTATTCTGTCACTAAAGGCAATGTTTCAATAAAATAAAACATGTTTACTTTTCAAGTTATCGGCCTGAAAGGATTTGGCGCAACAGAGCTGCTGACTTTGGGACTAAGGAACCATGTTCAAGTCTCGGCTCTCCCGGTGCCTACAAAAAAAATGCAGATTGTAACAAAAAAATAATAATGGCGGACTTTCAGTACAGACGGAAGCCGGCAATGGTTGAACTCCCTTTAAAAACTAAGCAAGATATTCGCAAAGCACATGCAATCATAATAAAATTAAACAAAGACAGACTCAAAATAAGGACAGAAGCCGATAATGGTTGAACTCCCTTCTGGTGAACAAAAAGAACTCTAAATATTAAACAAGATAAGTGTGAAGGTAATTTTTGTCAGGGAACGAAAATGAGCAGCTGGCAAGCCACTATAAAAATAAGTGCTCAAGGGGTGTCATAAATTACAGTAAGAGTAAGAGCACACGTAACAAGGGCAGTCCTCATGGAATGTTACAAAAGTCAACAAGGAGGGAGACTAGTAAGCGTATTCACCAAACAAAAGCCGGAATTTACAAAGGACAGTAAGAGTAACCAATCAAAAACAGGGGTGGTGCTCAAAGACCATATTGTAGATACAGCATGCCTCGAAGAGACAGAGCTCATGAGCTGCCTAGGCAAGACCTAAAAAATACATTGTTTACTTAAAGGATCGACTACTTGAAGCCCGGTATAAAAAAGTTCAAGAATAGGTGATTGCTGAGAGTATACAAATGCTCAGAATTTAAATGGATGAACTTGCAAAAAAAGTGAATTGATGAATAGGGAATTTTATGAGATGGAGGATCCCTTACAGCAGATCATAGTGGGGCATGTGCTTCTTTTTCTTCGCATCATTTAACTACATACTAAACATAAAAATTACATTAAGGGGGGGGGGGCGTAGCCACGTGGCGCAGCGAGATGGCCGCTTAATTCAGTAGCTCCGTCGGCACTGTCTCCCCCACGTCTATCCGTCCCACAAATCCGCCACCCAAGACGCAAAAAAGCTTACCTGAAGGCGGGCGGAACCCTAACCAGGAACTCCCAGGTCCAGTGGCCGCACATAGCCAGAGTTGCAGGTCCCGTTCACCTGAGGCCTGTACCCTCACCAAAGCCGGGGCCTGGCATGCCGGCTGAGGCCACGGAGGGGGCTAGGAGGCGCAGCCAAAATCTACTGCGGGCCCAGGGTCTTGACCAATGCGCTCAGCAGTGACATCATCAGGGCCAGTGACACCCGGCAGACCCGTGACACGACACGAAGGCTGACGGAGTGGCAGAGACAGTGCCACGAGTGGAGCCTGGCCAGTACCAGGCCGACAAATGCGGAGGGAGAGGGGCACGGTGCTCAGGCCTTCAGTGCGGACTTGGAGAGGGTGTGAGGAGGGGCAAAGTGTTGGTGTTGGGGGAACAAGACAACCCCTGCCTTCACCCACATCAAAGCAGCGGAGAATTAGTGACGGACTCCCTCCCACGGAGAAGGTGCCCAACGGAGTATGACAGAGCCCATAACTGCTGAGAGGCCCTGAAGGTCGATCGAGGGAGAATTGGGCTCCGTTGAGTGGCTCAGACTCAGAACCATCGGGGGTCGGAGAGAAAAAGGCAAGCCGCAGCGCCCTGGGCCATACTGGGAAGAGAATATGGAGAAGACCAAAACAGGGACGAAGGGCCCCAAAACTGTCCAAACTAACAAACTAGACCACTACACCCTCCCTAAAGACACATTACAAGAATTGCATGCCAAAGGCAAATCCGGAGGCGAACCAGGAGGGGAGAGCCAGGAACTGACATTTAAAGACACCATGGAGGCAATAACGGGGGTCAAGACCTCGTTGGAGCATAAGATGGACTCAATCTCGATCGAAGTGAACCTCATTCGAGCGGACCTCACCAAAATCAATGAAAAGGTTAAACCCTACAGCGAGCTTAGTGGATGATGTCACACAAATCCAAGGGGATATTCATGACCTACAAACCTTCCGCAAGTTTGCGGAATACAAGCTGGACGATTATGAGGGGCGCCTTCGGCGGAACAACATACTGGGGGTGCAGGAGAGGGCAGAGGGGCAAGCATCGGACCTCTTTGTGGAGGATCTAATCCTGAACCATCTGCAGGCCAAAGGACTCAGAACATTTTTTGTGTCATAGAAAGGGCGCACCGGGTCCTGGGAAGGCGTCCAAAGCCAGGGGCTCCCCCACGCCCGATTCTAGCGAGTGTTGAATTTCAGAGACAGAGATGTGATCCTAAAGAACGCCAGAACAGCTCCCCCACTCCGCTACGACAACGCCGAAACTTCACGCAGATGGTGCAGAGGAGAACCTTTCAGATGGTTAAAAAGACTCAGAGAGAGGGTTTAAATATGCAATGCTGTTCCCGGCGCGACGTCGTGTGGAGGCTGAAGGACGGGCCTGGTTCTTCGAACAACCGGAAGCGGCTTCCGACTGGCTTGAGAGCCGGACAGATCAAGACTATAACGATCGTGACCTTGGCGACAAGTCAGACTCCCAGCCAAAGGGATGAGGGGGCCTAAGAAGATGGGTCCTCTTCTGACCGAACTGAGTCTTAGACTGTGTTGGGACAGGTACCTGGGACCTATAATTGCTGAACTCTGATGAGGGTCTTCTCCCAGTAACTTAAATTTAGACCAGTGGGATACGACTCTTCTTGGAAAGCACATAGCCGTGATCGGGGGGTTCTAGTTCAAAATAGGCAGTTTCACGCCCAGAGTGCAGGGAAGCAAGGAGGGGGGTTGTGGGGTTGGGGGTTCGCAGTTGTTTAAGGTTATGGTTTTAGCATCAACAAGACACATTGGCATCGATACAGAGGACACAGACTTATTCTAGACTCAATGAGTGCACAGTGGGACAAAAGTGCTAAAATGCTGGAATGTCAAAGGGCTCGGGATGAGATCAAACGCAGTGTCGTCCTGCAGTATATAAAACGGCAAGACCCTGACATTGTCATGCTTCAGAAAACACACCTGGTGGGAAACTCCTGTAAGGGGATGCATAGATGGGGATACAAAATGGTGGCACACGCGGGGTTCACAACTAGCTCACAAGGCGTTGGCATTATGATGAAAAAATCATTCACCCTCACTGTGAGTTCCACATGGACGGACGATCGTGGCAGATATATAAGAGTCACGGATCTATGGGAAGGACACTGACTCATGTCAGTGTACATACCACCTGGCCTGCAGAATACCACATTTAAAGACCTGGGCACTATCTTACTATCGCTACCAGAATGCCTTCTAGTGCTTGGAGGCGACCTCAACTCAGTGGCCTCAGGCACGTTGGACCGCCACACTCCACGTGAGATAGGACCATCGTCTCATTGGCTGCCAGACTTCCTTGAGGTTCTGGGGCTAGCTGACGGGCGGAGGACAAGCAACCTAGAAAAAATTCAACACACTTTCCGCTCCGGGGCCCACCACAGCCTTTCCCGCATAGACTATATCCTAATCCTCCCCTCACAAGTCGCTCACATCTGCGAAATCAGGCACTTAGCCAGGGGCATCTCCGATCATTCCCCGCTGTGGGTGCACATAGTCCTTAGACAAGCAAGGGTGGGGAAAATTGCCACCATTAGCCCGTGGTATCTCCGGGACCCTGTAATCCGTAAAGACCTAGTCAAAGCCATAGATAACTAATTTCAATAAAACGAGGGGCCGGTGCTCTCCTCCCAGACTCTATGGGAAGCCTTTAAGTCAGTAATCCGGAGCCCAGTCCTGTTCCTAATAACCGGGATGAAGAAAGATAGACAGAAGGAGATCTCAGAAGCTGAGGCAGAGATCTACCGGCTGGAAGGGGAATTGGAAACTGAGATTACACCAGAGATACTACACTCACTACGCCTCAAACAAGACCAATACAAGGCACTAGTAACTGACAGGGCCAAAAGTCTGGAGAGGGAAAAAATGGGCAGAATATATGACCTGGGATACAAGGCGGGGAAACTAAAAGCTTGGCTCTATAAAAAGGAGTGGGCAAGTAGACTGGTACCGGAACTCAAGAGCACGGGTAGTATTTCCATAACTGACCAACAGGATATCGCAAACTGGTTTGCCAACCACTTAAGTGCTGTATACACAACCGTCGCACCCTATACTGAGGAGGACTCTCACGAGAAACTACGGGACATAGCGCTACACACACACAATCTGAAGAAGACCGTAACTTTTTGGAAAGTGATTGGACTACGGACGAAATAGCGCAGGCCATTAGATCGTTACACTCAGGGAAGGCCCTTGGTCCCAATGGCATACCCATCGAGTTGTACAAACTCAGGCCTGACAAATTAGCCCCATGTTTAAAAGCCAGGTTTGATGAAAGCAAGGAGCTGAGGACATTGCCAATGGACCAAAGGGGTGGCTACATTAGACATCCATAAAGAGGGTAAACCCAAAACGGATTGTGCCTCATACAGACTGATCTCACTCCTAAACACAGAGCCCAATATTCTAGCCAAGCTCCTTGCCAATCGCCTAGTCAAAGTAATTGGGGGTCTTGTACACCCTGATCAATCATGCCACACCGAAAAACAGCGCTGAACTTGCGCAGAGTCCATGGGGTCTGGGAAGAGCAGCCATAATCCAAGTACCAGCTATAATTGTATCTTTGGATGCGACCATGGCATCTGATACCATCAAATGGCCATATCTCTTGGCAGTGCTCGCAAAAATGGGGTTTGGTCCGGGCTTCACTCAGTGGATGCGCCTCTTGTATTCTGAACCCATGGTACAGGTCATGGTCAACGATAAAAAAATCAGATACATTAACACTGAGTCGCGGGACCAGTCAGGGGTGTCCGCTTCCCCTCTTATGTTTGCCCTAGCTTTGGAACCATTGGCACCATGGATTAGGAGGGGCCCAGTAGTACAAGGTTTGCGTTTGTCCCCTGATTGGGAGGACCGCATTTCACTTTACGCAGATGACATACTATTGTACCTGGCCTCCCCCAGGAAGTCCCTGGTGGCGGTCCTGGACATCCTGGCAATCTTTGGCAGATACTCTGGGCTCTCCATCAACTGGAATAAGTCACTCCTGTACGTCCTCAAGGGAGACCCTCCATCTCCACCACAAGACTGCCCAATACAAACTAGCCCAGTGTGCTTCAAATATCTGGGAATCTTTATTTCCTTGGACCAAACACTCCATTTCAATCACAATCTTCTCCCTCCGCTACAGAGGCTTAAATTAGATATAGCCAGTTGGAAAACGCTTTCTCTCTCACTACTGGGCAAAGCGGCTCTTCAAAATGATGTTGTTACCCCGTCTTTTGTATGCCATGCAGAATTCTCTAGACCCTGTCCCGATTACATATTTTAAAGAAATCGAGGACCTCAAGAGTGATTTGTTATGGGACGGGAAGCCTCGCTTTGCACTGAACACGCTCACACTGAATTGGTATGATGGGGGAATTGGCCTCAGATATCAAAAAATACTACTGGGCAGCGCATATTGCGGCCATCAATCACGATACCTATGGTCGCCTCGATGATCCCGGGTATATCATGGACAGGTGGCTCTTCCAAGGGGGAATTATAACAGGGCACTCTAGTCAAAACCTAACTGATACCCACTGACGGGCCAAACTAAACACTCAGTTCATATCTGGCATACCGCCACTACAACCCTAGGACGGGGGGTAGAAACTTACGTTAGCAACTCCCTTATGGGACTCCGAAAAAGCTGGGTAATCTATGGAAGTCGAAGGGATTCGATAGGTGGGAACTCATTGGGATCTTGCAAATTAAAGATATGTGGGAGAAGGGTGAAGTGAAGACATTTGCCTCTCTACAACAACTGCAAAAACAGTTGATGGACAGAATGCAGAATAATATCATACATTCCCCCCCAGTACAGAGATCTGGGCCTAAATCCATCGTTTGTTTGCTCACTATGCCATTCCAGTTGGAACCCAGCCATACGCAAATCAGTCTTGACCCTGTGCCTCATGGAAACAGTCCAGCCCGAACTGCCAAGCCAGGTCCTCCCTGGACTGGAAACAAGCATCCTAGGACCGGTTGAGGCACAGGGTCAAGACTGATTTGCATATGGCCAGGTCTAAACTGGGGTGGCATGGTGAGCAATAGAATAATGGATTTAACCCAGATCTGTTGACTGGGGTGAACGTATGATGTATTCAGCATTCCGTCTATCATTTGTTTGCGTAGCACTCTCTACAACAAGAGTTAGCTGACACAGAGCGATTTCGATACACACAAGTCCGCCACGCACTGCAATCACACCTCCCGAGAGGCTCCTCCCCCCCCCCAAATCCTCCCCGTTGGAAGATTGATTGCTGGATGGTCACCTGCCCGAGAAAACTATATAATTAACATATAAATAATTGATCAATAATATGGCAGATCCACTCCAGCCACTGCGGGAGAAATGGGTAAGGGCATCGAATTGGACGATGAAGAATGGCAAGAGGCGGTATCTTCACCAAGAGTGGTGGCAATCTCAGCTCTACTCAGGCTAGTGCAGCTCAAATTTCTCCAGAGTATATATTACCGGGCCTCGACTGGTACAAATGGGAAGGGCTGAGGGAGGAGAATGTAGGCGAAAGTGCGGCCAAGTAGGCACATTCTTGCACATAATATGGGAATGCGAACACATACAATCCTATTGGCCGAAAAATACATGACATACTAAGTGACGTACTCGCCTTAGTCCTCCACCCAGAAGCATGTAGGTGCCTCCTGAATATATGGGAACCTACTGATGTGAATAGTTACCATACACAGTGGGCTACACTGGGATTATTGTTGGCAAAGAGGAATATTGCACAACTGTGGGGAGCGGCGCAATCACTCTGTAGAGGCCTGGGAAAAAGACCTCGACTGGTGCATGTATAGAGAAAAGACTGTTTACACAGTCCGGGCTGATCTAAAAAATGGTCCCGAATCTGGAACCCGTGTAACTCCTACCAAGGGGATATATGCAGACCGCCACGTAGCATTGATCAGGATGATTCCCCTACCCCGTAAACCCCCCCCCTCCCCATGTAATGTCACAAAGAGCTGCTACTCATGGTCTTCTCCAAGTAAGAATGTACTGATTCCTGTGTACTGTATATCTTATGTCTATGAATGTTAATAAAAAGACATTAAAAAAAAAATTACATTAAGACCATGTATAAATAAATAAAAAAATATATATTACCAATCTCGGAGGAAAGTGCTGCCTCAAAGATTTACCTCCCTTTGTATTTCTTGCCCTGTAAATTGTGGCTGTAGCCTTTTTTCTTTTTGTTAATGTATACTGCAATACAATTGCTAAAAAAAAATTTTTTTAAAGTTCACGGCATTATAAATGGGTTCTTCACTGAGGGGTTTAGAGTGACAAACAAAATGAAAGCTTGTGTTTTCTAAGGTGCCACTTGGAATTCCAAGGTGAACAATCCTGTTATTAAGATACTCAAACAAATTTGTGTTCTACATGCCCAAAACCCCCGCACCCAATTTTATCTCCCCATGCTGTTACCAACTGTGAACAGTCATATAGGAGCCATACAAACATCACCTTCATCTGCTTCAGTCCGCTGCCATGTCTTACACCTGGTGTGATTTAACCCACAACCCCTACCCTCTTACTGTCTTTCCTTCACTACCTAAATGAAAGAAAAAGTATAAGCACCCTACAATCGTGGATCGCTAGTCCATTATCCACCTCCCGCACATCCCAAATACTCAAAACGGGTTTCCTGCTTCCCCATCCGCATTTACACTCATCACTCTACCAAAATAAAAATGTAAACACATTTTTTTTAAAACTGGTGTTCCACCATATCACTCCCATACTCAGAGGAGCGCTCCTCAAGCTAAAATAAAAATACTTGGCCTGCTGCCACCCACCACCACCACCATTTCCCTCTCCCTCCTTAGTGAAGCCTTGCTTTCTGCTCTGCAAGAAGGGAGTGGGTGGTGCACTAACAGGCTGTCCAACAGCCCTGTCAGTGGGAGTTAAAGCACACCCAATGGTGCCAGGAAATTTGTCAGTCCCCCCCCCCCTCCAGGTACACTGCCCACATACACAAGCCTCTAACAGATCTGCGTACACACAAGAGAGGACGAAGAGCGAGAGGAAACTGCGATCCTCCATTCAGCTACTTTGCTCGAATCTCTGGAGACCTAAACGAGGAAGGAGAACACAAGGGGAAGCAATTACTTTCCCTTATGATTCAGCAATAGTGAGAAAAAACTTGTTTTGCACTATTGCTACATCACAGCAGAGACTATCCAGATTAAGAATCCATTATTAATGCTAAGAGCCCTTTATAAGAACTATATATACAAAATATATTTGAAGGCTCAATGGTTTTAATAGTGTAAAGGATCTTAATCTAGAATTCTTATAAATTGCTGCAGGTTCAGCAGTTCCTAGTTTATAAGTGAATGCTTGCCACATATTTACTTTTTTTTTTCGTAAATCAGAACAGGCTTCTCGTTGCAAGTTGTCTACATCTGTTGCCCCAAGTTAGGTGTGTTTTTCCATCTCCAGCAGTACCTCTCCTGTGTATGGTAGCACATCCCATTCTACTACATCCTACTATCTTGGGCAACTCTGCACATTATAACCCTTGCACTTATTAAGTCCTGCCAACCTACTCTGCTCTCTGCGCCTTCAAGACAATATCAGTCTGCAGAAACACGTTGTTGAGCCAACAGCGGTTTCACAGGAATATAAGATGTTACTTAGCAGACCATTACTGTGCAAGTTTTTACTACGATGTTTTTACATCGCAAATACCATTACTACGCAAAATTTAACTGCCCATGCTTTTAGTTCACAAATACATTTAAAAGTACTACATATGCATTTACTTCACAGTATATTACTAACTATACAACTTCTACGCATTTTTGACTTTTACCCTTACCCTTTTACACTACATTACCCTACACTACCCAAACACCACTACACTACCCTAAAACATTACTCTACACTACACAAAAACCACAACACTACCCTAAACCCAAAATACACTACTCTACACAACAAACACAAACTACACTGCCCCACATACCTCGCTCTCCTCGTGGTTTCCCGCTTCACTGTGCTTCCTCTCTAATCCTGCTTCAGGTGTCGTCAGAGCTGCACGTCGTTGTTTGGAAACGGAAGCGCTTCCTTTGCCAAACAACGATGTGAATAGTCAGCAAAGTAATTGACTTTGCTAAGTAACGGTATATGCGAAGTAAAAGCATGCAAACTTAAAGAATGCAAAGTAAAATATTCTGCTAAGTAAAAAATGTGTAGTAATGGAAAGTCGTAGTAGTGGCCGCTTAGTAATGGTAGATTACCGTTTCACAGTGCCACTGAAGTTTTTCCAGACACGTTCCTTCAAAATGGAAGAGAATATATATCTTAACCTAATAGTAAACACATTCTGCATAAAATACACTCACCTTTCCAAAAGAGCCCTGCCCTAGTACTTTGAGGAGCTCAAAATTCGAGGAATCTGCTTTTTCATGTCCTTCCTTCACATGGTGAGTGATGGCAATTTCCTTGATACTGCCTTCTTCCTGCAAGCAAACAAACACAAACAAGGTCAATAAAATGCTAGACACTCGAACATATTGATTTTATTTACTAACACAAATTCAGGTTTCATTTGAAACAATGAAGGATTGTTTTTTCTGTTAAGTAAAAAAATAAAAAAAAAATAAGGACCACCATTTGGAGAGCCCATTGACTCAGTATTAGGGATGTTGCAGCAGTTTGGAATTTCTGCAGAAACAACCATATTTTAAACCCAAACCATAGGGAACACATCATACTTGTATTCAATGGCTCCCACTGTGCTATTGTCCCTGTGCTACATGGACAGACTAGCAGTACGCCCCCAGCACAGTGAGACCCCTCGCCAAACAGGTAAAGTCCACAATAACAATAAAAATGTAGGCAAACCTAGAAGTTTGTATCTGTGCAACTTGGACCCCCTCCTCAAACCTACCCTCCTCTGTACATTCATTGATGTGTGAGAAAGGAGACTATCTCTATGGTAGGAGGATCATTGGGAAGAGTTACATAAGCGAGCCACACAATAAAACTAAACAAAGTGAGAGTCAACATTATAGGGGCCTAAATAGCCGCATGTTCAGGTTTAGAGCAAGTACCCCTACAACACTACTCTGTTACGAATAACACTGTTTAGGAAAAAAGTAATGGATAGTTAAACCAGTGTACAGGAGCTGGGAAGAGCACTTATTTCCTTTTCCTCCATAGTTACCTTTGTAAAGAGGAGGTACGTTACTTGGCGCATTTAATTTCCATGGAGTTGTTTCTATGGGAAACTGTATAGCATTAGAATGGTGTCAATTTGTAATTGACAAGCTACACTGCAGTGTTATAATCTACAATGCAGTGTTATAATATTCTGGAGATTTGAATTTATAGACTGTCACAGTCTTGGTAAAAGAAAAAAACAAATAGGCCCCAGTCACATAGAAAACTATGACGCGTTTTCATAAAAAACCATCAGCCAACGTGTTTCGTCCATTTAAACATTGGACTACTTCAGGGCAGCTAAAAAGTCAAACGCCTATATTGATCACAAAGGTATGCACCAAAGTTCAGGTCGCAATTTCAAATTAAGTGACCGGAGAGTTGCTAATGCGACGGGACGCGCTAACATTGCAGTGCATACGGATAGGTGGATAAATTCTCCACTACATGGTGCACCTCTTATTGTGTTTTGCATACTGATGCCATTCGCTTCAATCTGACAACGCCTATACATTTTATTGCTATTCATCGCCGTTTGGGAACCAGTCTATAAATATTCTTCAGGATTAGGACTGCCATTTGAAACATTCTTAATTTCCGAACTAAATTTGGAATTTCGCTAGGAACTTTGGTTCATACCTTTTTGATCAATATAGGCATTTGATTTTGTAGCTGCGCTGAAGAAGTCCAATGTTTAAATGGAGGAAACGCATTGGCTGATGGTTTTTTATGAATTGAACAATTAAATAAAGGAATTAACGATAATCTATGGACTGTACAGACACTTATGTATAAGGAGGAGTCATATCACATTGTTGTTTTTTGACACTGTCTTAGTTTATATATGTGTCTGCATGTGGTGCAGCTATAACTGTGTAGTGCTGTTCTATACTCCCTGTTGAAGGAAGGCACTGCTGGGCAGGAGGTACATGTGGAGATTTGCACACAGGGACATTCTCTTGGTCATAAATGACATAGGTGACTAACAATTGGGTGCTGCATGTAGTTTTGGTCCACTGCCCACATTTCGTGTAATAGATTACTTTTGTAGCTCCCTGGTCAATTCTATGCCCGACAGCAATGGTACCTCTGACCATACTGCGGTAGGGATTTTGAAATGGTTGGCAGTAGAAAGTGACATACATGCTCCTCTTCGGAGAGTTAGAGTTAAATGGTTCTACAATGACTTAAAGTTTGCAAAACTTAAACTGCGCCAAAAGGCAGAAAGACTATTCCTCCGTTAAAAAAGAAACTTACCAGTCGCTTCTTAAGCAAAAAAAAGACTCATCATACAAGTCAATTATACTTTTTTCCTCAGACAATTCAAATAATAAATCCAAGATGATCTTAAAAATTGTGGCCGAATTTTCCAATCTGGATAGAGTGACTCCTACTATTACTCCCACTCAAAATCTATGCGAGGACCTTAACGATTTCATTATTGACAACATTTCAAACATTAAAGCCAGTATCCTCTCCAGTCCTCATCTAGCTAGATCTACAACAGACTGCAACTCTGTCATGTCTGACCTGCCCACTATTAGCAAGGAGAGACTCATGGAACTACTGAGTAAAGTGAAATCAGGATCCCCAACTGATCTCTGCCCCCTAAGGCCATCAAAACAGTCTTCTCTCGCTTCCCTGATCCAGCCCTATGCTGGGGCTTCTCAATGTCTTGTTGGCTTTTGACATGGTCGACAATGACATTCTCGCGGATCGTGTCGAGACCGCAGGCTTCCAGGACACTGCTCGAAAGTAGATTACCTCATTTTTGAAGGACTGGTCCCAGGTGGTCAGGCTCGGTCTTCTGCTCCCCCAAGGTCATGCTGACTTGTGGTGTTCCTCCTCACCACCCTACCTCTTTAATCTATAAATTCGTCCACTGGTGCATGCCTTGAATCCAATAAATGTCAAAGTCTACAATTATGCAGATGATCTCAACTGATCTACACTATGGACAACTCCCCAGAATGCAAAACTTCTTTAAAGAACACAATTCTGTTTATCTGAGACTGAATAAAGGACAATCAACAAACTGAACTCAGACAAAACTGAAATGGTCATTCACAGAAATAAACATGACCTGTGGAGGTCCACATTCTGGCCTTCCACTATGGGCTTTCCTTCTTTGCCAAATAATTCAGTCACGAGCCTCTGAATATTGATCGAAACTCAATTAGAGACTGTAATTTCTTCCTCTTTTCTACAACTGTGGAAAATCAGAAAGATCATCAAACTACTCTCCTTTGAGGCTATCACTCAGGTTATGCTTGCTTTGGTCATCAAAACCCTAGATTATGCCAACTCTCTCTACTTGGGCATCCCCAAGGGCCTGAATCGCAGCCTCCAACTGGTCAAAAATCAGGCAGCCAGGCTACTGTACCAACAACCTCGGAATTGTCACATTACCCCCCACCTTCTTAGGAAACTGCACTGGCTGCCTGTAGAACAGCGCGCCATCTTCAAGGCTGATTGCCTTATTTTACATCATTACAGACTGGCAGTCCCACCTTTATCTCTGCTCGTATACAAAAATACACCACCACTCGCAACCTGAGATCTATGCACTCAAATTTTCTTGGCACTCCCACCTTAAATAAAAACTTTTTTTTTTATTTTTTATTTTTTTATTTTTTTAAAAGAAGTCTTCACGGTTTACGATTTTTGGTCCTAAAGACATGACTTTTCAGGCTCACTTATGAGTAACAATAAGTTGGGTGATAGGTTTCAGCTATCTAAACATGAACATTCAGAGCATTGAAAAATGCTTTAGATGTTTGTGCGACTAACAATAGGGCATGGGGGGGTGGGAAGACTACCACAGGGAGGGGAGACAGCTGATGTGGAAGGCTGGTGCAGTGCCTTCTGCGAGTTTATTGGCAGCAGGGAAGGGAACAGGTTGCAGGGGAGGGGCCACAGCGAATATTGTTTCAGGGCATAATGTTTCAGGCCCATGGCATCAGATAATAATAGGGGACATGGCTAATGCCCACACAAGTGAGGAGAGGGAATCTTGGTTGGGGCACTGGGACGGCCTCTAAAGGGCCTCACTGGGGCAGCTATCATTCAGGGTAGCGGGGGACCTTGGTGGGTGTGGACAGCAGGGTTCTGGGCAGCACCATTCAGAGACAGCGGTAAGCCAGGTAAATTCAGATGTAGCAGGGGTCCCTCGCCAGCCAAGGGCCCACTCCTGCGTTAGTCGTATTCATGTTTGAGTGGAGTAGGGAGGACGATGGAGAGGCTGTAGAGCAGGTGGCTGGGGTGTCCAGGGGTGAGATGGAACTAGGTCTCAGGAGGCAGGTAAGGGGAGGAGGGAGGGGCTCAGCGCAGAGCAAGATAAGTGGCCCTGGGTCCCAGGGGTGGAGGAGGTCTGGGTCAGGAAGGCAGAGGGAGCCAGTACACCAGTTCTGTCTACGCTCGGCAAAAGAGAGGAGCATCTTTGGGTTCCAGACGCTATAGAGGTTGGTGTGGCTCACATGTACAGAGGTGAAGAAATGGCAGGGCCCTGGGCGGTTCACCAGATGACTTCAGGAGACCTCATTGCAGCTGGCAGATGTAGGTTTGGTACAATTGCATCACCTCCGCCCACAGCAAGGTCACTGACAAACTAACAGCTATGGCGCAATCGATAGAAGAGTGGCGTCAGCAGAAATGTATAGTGGGGTGGGGTTATTAAGGCTCCCTGGATGCTGCATCTCGGCCCACACCTAAGGCCAAGTCATTGGTAACTCGGTGGAGTGGGAGTGCAGGTCTGAGCTGGGCCTAAGCAGAGGACACCATGGGTGTGTTGCTTGTGGATTATGAGGGGGCAAGCCTTGATGATGGCGAGGTGCAGACGGTGAAGAGCCTGTGGAGGCACAGGGCTGATGCACAGGAGGGGGTACCGATAATGTGTCATCGTCTGTGCTGCAGACGAGGTTGGCTCAGCAGATTTCAGTGCTGGGGAATCAGAGGCCACCACTGGCGAGGCGGCATGCATCTGTACCTGTATGGGCACTGACCTGGGAGGCAAGTAAGGGCCAGAATGCTGGCATGGGTCCAGTCATGGTGTCCATGGGTGTGTACGCAGGGGTTGAGCACAGGGGCCTGGGGAGCGACTACGTAAGGGCAGGTATATAGCAGGCATATGGGTAGGTACAGAAGTCATTACAGATAACGTGCGAAGTGCGCAAGAAGCGGAATCAATAGGTAGTGGGGTTAGATGTAGTTGAGGGCAGTGGAGAGAGTGCAGAAGGGAAAGAGGAAAATGAGCAACTGGAGAGGTAGGAGCTCAAGATTAAGCAGTTGCTCTATATGGGCGTAACAAAGCCCTTGGGGGCGCACTGGATGTTGACTAAAAGAAAAAATATGGAATGGGAAAGATGTTAAAATGCTCAAGCTATTACATAGGGAGGTGCACGCAAATGAGGGGTCTAAGGAAGAAGAGTATGAGCTGGTAAAGAGAATGAGGGTGCCTTCACTATAGAAAAGTGGACCATGGAGTTCTTAATTTACGATAGAGTATTCTGCGTATCCGGCGTGCTGTGTAGTCATGTTCAAGTATATGGGCGTGGTCTGTAAGGCTCATATTACTGGGGGAGGTTATACCTGGGCCCAATAGGATGAGGAAGTCAGGGCATGATTGGTTTAGGATCCCGAGGAGCTGGACACAGAACTTTGGCAACATACCATGGGAGCTGCAAAGTCCAGGAAGACTATTTTTACATCCAGTGGTTTGCAGACACTTTACCGGTCCTCTCTGGAGCGCCCCACCCAGAGAAGGGCGGGACTTGCATACAAGGAGGGCAGAGTGGGGCAGGGGTTTCTTGTTGAGACTATAACAAGGAGTTGTGTATGCAAGACTTCAAGTTTCGAAATGAGCGCTCCAAGTGCTTGGCTAGGCACACCCTCAAACATGGTTTTGGGGCTGCGGGCGGGTACCAAAACAGAGTGCAGGAAAGTGTCAGCTCTACAATAACAGTCAAGGGACACATGAGCACCAGCAGTCATACGGCAACAGATGGAGCAGAGGGAGGGATCTTGTGCAAAAGGCTCATACTCCGGTTAAAGTGGACAGGTTGGAGTACTAGTTGGTCTTTTAGGATTGACCACAAAAGACAAGGGTATGCAAGACTGGTTCAAATGGGGTTTACAATTGGGGTATGAGAGCACCAGGGTTCAGAGATGGGCAGACAATTAGCGATCCACAAGGGAACATAGGAAGGCAGTACCGGACAAATTGGACAAGGTCTTGGAGGGGAGGATGGCAGGTCCCTTTGAAGAAAGGCCAATGGAACATTTGATTATATCGCCAATTGGTGTGGCTTTAAAGAAGGAACAGCAGCAGTTTCGGTTGATCCAGCACCTTTCCTGGTCAGAGGAGGATTTAGTTAATTTCATTTCAGAAGACATTACATCGGTGTCATATTCCTCAGTGACGGGGCCTCAGGGGCAATAATAGCAAAATGCGATGTGAAGTCACCTTTTCTGCTGATTTCGGTACATCCAGACGATTTTCAGCTATTGGACGCGATGGGCTGTTCAATATCGTGCACACCGTTTGAAGGCTTCAGCTAGTTTCTAAATTTGCTTTTTTCATGGCACACTGGTCACAGCCTGGTGCAACATTACCTAGAAAATTTGTTTTTTGTGGGAGCACTCTGCTCGATGGACTACCAGCAGATGCTGGTAAGTTTCCAGGAGCTCATGGGTAACTTGGGGATTCCTTTGGCGCCCAAAAAGACAATGGGCCCAAGTGCGGTTTTGTGATTCTTGGGGACTGAAATTGGTTCGCATAAAATGGAAGCAAGATTACCGCTGGACAAGGAGGTAGCATTGCAGGCTTTGTTGGTTGGCACGTAGACCAGGGAGAATGTGAAGGTGAGGTAGATTCAAGTGTTTCTGGGACCCCTGACCTTTGCTTGCAGGGCAGTCTGAGCAGGAAGGGCATTTTGCAGGAAGCTCAGTCTGGCTCGGTTGGTTGTCATGTTGACACATCAGGGGCGCTTGTAAGCGGGGATCAAGGAGGATCACAAGATGGAGTTTTTTCTTGAATTCCTTTAACGGGATTCTGTTGGTGAGGCGGGAAGATTTGGATTGCGATGTGCAGATATTCTTGGATGCGGCTGGGGGGTCTGGGTTCTGGTTTTTATTAGCAAAGAAAGTTGGTGCACGGAGGAATAGCTTGAGCATTGGAAGGCAGCGGGATGGAGCACGGAGTTATTAGAACTCTTCCCTTTGGTGGTTACCTTCACGTTATGGCAGCCGGAGTAGGCAAACAGAAGGGTGCTGCTCAGGGAGGCCAATATGTCCGTAGTGCAGGTTGTGAATAGAAAATCTGCCAGGGATCCACAGGTATTGAAGCGGAAGTGTGTTTTTGTGTTGGGCTGCTTGCAGCATGATATATCGTTTAGGGCACAGCATGTTCCGGAAGTGGACAAGGGCATTGCAGATGCTTTGTTTCGTTCACAGTGGAAAGGATTCCATGGGTTGGCCAAGGAAGCGGACAGCTGCAAAATGCCCATGCTGCAGGAGTTGTGGTCGGTAGGCAGCACAGGATGCAGCCGATCAAGATGGCCGCGACCTAGAGGAGCTCCGAAGGAAACACCGGTTCCCCAAGCAATCCGACATAGAATCCGGACATTAATCCTATCTCAACAGCCATTTCTTGAAAGCCGGAAGTGAGGGGCGCTGCTTCCCGGTCAAAACAGACTGCAAAAACGCTGGCGGGTGCGCGCCAAAGATTGAGGCCTGGACGCGTGAAGGCAGCCGGGGACTGGCGTAAGCTTTGAACCGTCGGAGGCAAACAAGAGTGGTGGGGCCGCGCGGAAAACGAGTGGCGTGCTGGCGGACGGCAGCTGCAGGAAATGGTGCATGCACACAACTAGCGGACGCATCGGAAGATTCTTTCTCTCCCACCCGTCCCCCCTCCCCGCTCTCTGGCGCGTACGGGCCTGCCTCGGCCCACGGGGCAAGAAGTGAAGCACAAAGGAAGTGCGCTCACGGAGAAAAGCGCGACCGGCGGCAGTGGCGGCAGGTGCTACCCCGGCTGTGCTGAGTGATCAGGGGCGCACTGTACCACTATATAAGGCCCTTGCTGAGGGGAGGTGCTTCGCTAGCCCCCAAACTCTGACCCGGGACCCCTGCTGATAACGTTGACTGCGTATGCAGCACATTTGCCGGTGGCAGGGTGATTGGGGCGCGCCCACGGTGAACAGCGCGACCCGTGCAGGAGAGCACGGGTGGATGGACACAGGTGCGGAGAGGGGCCAGGGCACCGAAAGACAATTGCACATCTCGCCTATGAAGTACGCCTGTGGGCTGGTCCACAAGAATCAAAAGGGACTTGCGGGTGCAGGCCTGGTAAAAGTGGCGGTGGGCAATATCCCTGCTGTGTTGACTGATCTGGAGCGCAAAGTAACACTCTAAACTGCCCTTGCAGGGGAGAGGTGTTTAACTAGCCCACAAACTTTGCCCCTGGACCCCAGCTAATACCAATAACGGCGCCTGCAGCACTATTGACTGTAAGATTGGCCGTGGCGCTGGCTCCGAGGCATCCGTGCGCATTTACTGAAGACGCTTCGACGGTCCAGGGCCCCGCCTAATTTCAGCTACCAGCGCGGTGGGAAACCCGACAGGCCGCGTGGCGAGTGTGCTCCCGCGGCAGGCGACTACCGGCTGGCGCAGTGCGTGATTGGGCGAAAATGGGGGGCAGAGGCCCTCGTACGAACTCACAGGGCAAACTGGATACATACGCCTACAATAAAGACCTTCCCGCTCCGCCTGAGCGCAAAGATGTACCTGCCAAAAGCTCCGATCTGGAGGGAGCAACGAAAGTGACGCTGGAAGATATTATGGCGGCTCTCGATAAAGTGCAATCAACGGTGGGGTCCATCTCCACTGATGTCTCCTTCCTGAGGGAAGACTTTCAGAAGATGACGGCCAGGGTAACGGAGGTTGAACATGTGACAAAATCCCTGTCGAAGGACACCACTGCACTGCTTCAAAGGGTTGGTCAGTTGGAAGCAGAAAATAGACTTATGGTGGAGAAACTGGACGACCAGGAGGGGCACTCTCGGAGCAACAACGTCCGTATCGTGGGTATTCCCCAAAGTGAAGGGAGTCCAGCTATGGATCTGTACATTGAGGATCTCATAAAACAGACTCCAACCCAGAGGACTTTCGGATTTCTTCTCTGTGGAAAGGGCGCACAGAGTGCCAGGGGGTAGACCCAAACCAGGGGCTCCCCCTAGACCAGTCCTAGCTCGCATTTTCAATTTTTGGGATAGGGATGCTATACTACAAACGGCGAGGGTGGCTCCGCCGCTACGTATCCAAAACTCTGTGGTGTCCTTCTTCCCAGACTACACGGCAGCAGTAACCAAACGTCGCAGGAGCTTTTTTGAAATAAAGAAAGAACTTAGACGCAGGGAACTATCATACTCCATGCTATTCCCGGCGAAGCTGCGTGTCGTGGCGGATGGCAAAACCTGTTTTTTTGAGAGCCCGGAGGAGGCCCATGAGTGGCTCGAGGGGTGGCGGCGTGTGGAAAAACCCGGACGAACGGAGAGGTGGCAGCAGCAATGCAGAGATGACTATTCCAGGGACCACAGAAGGGAGCAGGAGGAAGGCCGTGCACTACAGACTGCGACCGAGGAATGAAGTAGGGAACCATGGCCTACTTGAGTCACATCTTCATAATAAGATGTTATACGGCTTCACCAAGATGAAGGAGGCAGTTGCTACATGGGCCCAAGTATGCACAAAATGATTCTCCCCCTCGAATGTGGTAGGTAAAGAACCAAAATGACAAGACTGAACGACGGGCTGTGGCACGCTCTTGCTGATAATCTATTTTTGAGGAGGGGATGAGCGGCGGTGTTCCACGGACTTCTCCTCCCCCGCACGCAAGTACTGTTAATGGGAGTAAAGCACTCTGCTAAGTTGGGGTGGCGGATAGTTGGGGGTCCGTCTGGCAGGGACGCAGGGAGGGGGGTTCTTTTTCATTTTGGGTTTGGTACGTTTTTTTTTTTATTGTTTTTGGGCTAACCGAATTGTGATGAACATGCAATTGCAGATGCATTGGTTCTGGTCTTTGTTAAAACGACTGCTGGATATGTTATGTACCCTACAAGAGGGACCATTGAACGTCTGCATACATGCACACCCACCTCGATGCCATAACAACCATGCGTTCATCAGGAGAAGTTTGGTTTGGGTGAGCTGGGAGGTAGGATGATGGATGGGGGGGGGGGGGGGGGAGAACAAGACGTTGGTATTTTCTGTTCCTGGGTCAGTTTTGTATAAGGGCCGGCAAGGCGCACTTCCAGTATGTGATTAGGAAAAGTTTCTGGATGCACGATGTACATGATTCTGAGAGAGGGCAGATTGTGCGTGAGGGAAAGGGATGACGCAGACACGAACTGAGTCAAATTCACAGTTACCTTTGATGTCCCCGGTTATCCCCTTAACGCTGCTTACGTGGAACGTGCATGGACTGGGGGATAAAATAAAGAGAGGTCTTGTTCTACAATATCTAAAGAGATGTGCACCGGCGGTGGCCCTGTTGCAGGAAACGCACTTGATGGGCTCGGCTTGCAGGGCTATGGATCGATGGGGATACAAAATGGTGGTGCACTCTGCGTTCTCTTCAGGCTCAAGAGGTGTGGGGATTTTAGTGCGTAAACAATTCCCGCTGATCATACAACATGCACAAACGGATGACCAGGGTCGCTTTGCAGCAATTTCCTGTCAGTGGGAAGGGAAACTGTTCAATATCGTGTCCGTATACATCCGCCCAGCCCTTCACTCAGTGGCTCTCCCGGCGCTTAGCACATTTCTACTGGGTCTTCCAGAGGGTATGATAATGATTGGTGGGGACTTCAATGCTGCTATTGATGGAACTAGAGATAGGCACCCCCCAGGCAGAACAGGACAGGCACTGCGCGTCTGGAGGGGTTTGTGGAGGATCTCGGGCTTACAGATGCGTGGAGATACAGACACCCAGAGGCGAGGCAATTCACATTTCAGTCGGGGGTGCATAATAGCCTGTCACGTATTGAATATTTCTTTACAGCCGCAGAACATCTCACGAATGTGGTGGATGTTGAGATCCGCCCTAGGGGTATCTCAGATCACTCACCCATAATGCTAAAATATACGCACCATCACAAAGCGCGGAAGCGTGTCTATCCTGTGTTTCCGGGATATCTACAAATCCCTAAGATCTCAGAAGACATAATCACAACAACACGGCATTACTTCCAAGAGACCGCCTACTCAGTCCAGTCCCCGGGTACTCTTTGGGAAGCATATAAAACGGTGATTCGTGGGCAGGTCATTTCCTCGGTTGCAGGCCACAAGAGGGCTAAGCAAGCCGACTTAGATACCATTGAGTCTGACCTGCGCACTGCTACAGATCAACACGCACAGAATCCGTCATAAGAGACATCCCAAGCACTGCGCACCAAACAATGTGAATTTAGGGAATACCAGCTGGAGACGACTAAGGCCCGGATCCAAGCCACGCGGCACACAGTATACGAAATAGGTGATAAGGCTAGTAAACTTTTAGTCTGGCTTGATAAAAAGGAACTAGCACAGAGAACGATAGCGCAGCTGCGGACGCCAGATGGCTCGTTGGTGGCTGCGCCGGAGTAAATAGTGAACACATTAGCCCGGCATTTCAAGCAGGTATATGAATCACAGACGACTACAGAAACGATAGAGGCGCAGGCGTACATCAAAGATATTCAATTGCCTAAACTATCCCCAGAAGAAGCCCTCATCCTGGAAGCTGACCTAACGGTTGATGAATTGCAATTGGCTATCGGTTCCCTACAATCGGGGAAGGCGGTGGGTCCTAATGGTTTGCCCATCGAACTGTATAAAAAGACGGCCACTATGACTGCCCCTTATCTTTTAAATATGTATCTCGGGAGCCTAGCGGCGGGGTAGCGCCCGCGAGATCAACGAATGGCCACCATTGTGACGATGCCGAAACCCGGAAAGCCCCCTGAAGAGTGCGCCTCTTACCGCCCGATATCACTAACGCTGAAGCCAAAATATTAGCCAAGCTATTGGCGGCACGGTTGACCCCCCCCCATCTGGCAACCTTAATTCACCCAGATCAGTCTGGGTTTATGCCAAATAGGAGCACTGCTCTTAACTTGCGGCGGTTTCAGGGAGTAATAGCGCGCATGTCCCACATTCAGGAGCCGGCGGTTATCCTTTCCCTTGATGCGTGAATGGCGTTTGATATGGTAGAGTGGCCGTATCTTTTTGCAGTCCTTAGGCATTTCGGCTTTGGCCCAAAGTTTTGTGCGTGGATACAGCTGCTCTACGCTAAACCAATAGCACATGTAGCGGCCAATGGACATATATCCGGAGACTTCCCGCTGGCGCAGGGGAACGCGCCAGGGGTGTCCGCTATCCCCGCTGCTCTTCGCATTAGTGTTGGAGCCGCTGGCGGCGTGGATCAGATGGGAGCCGATGATTTGTGGACACCACACTGGGAAGACCGCATTTCCCTTTATGCGGATGATGTGCTACTGTACCTGACATCCCCCGAACGCTCCATCCTGGCGCTCTTAAATATTTGTGAAATATTCGGTCGGGTATCCGGATACACCATCAACTGGTCCAAATCGGTCCTATTTGTATTGCATGGTCCGACGCCGTTGCTTCCCAGGGGTTGCCCGTTGCAGGTCACGGAGACGACCTTCAAATATTTAGGCATTCATATTACACCTACACCTGATGAATTCCTGCAGAGAAATCTTAGACCTCCCCTGGGACGGTTTCAGCGCGATGCGTTAGTGTGGCGCGGTCTGCCGTTATCAATGCTGGGAAGAGCGGCGCTTTTTAAAATGATGGCGCTCCCACGTTTTTTGTATGTTTTGAAGAATACCCCGTTTCGAGTACCACTGAGCTATTTTAAAACAATCGCTTCGGAGGTTTCCGGTCTGATCTGGGGGAGTAAACCGGCGCGCATCGGGCAGGATAAGTTGGTCAGAAGCTAATATACAGATATACTACTGGGCAGCCCAATTAAAAGTGATTAATAGCTGGATGCACACTCCTCATACCGACCCAGCGTTTCAGGCGGATAGGCAGGGCCTAGGAGAAGCTGTAGTCCTATCGGTGCTGTATAATAGAGCTAAATCCAGACAACTGATTGGGCCAACAGCGCACACGGTTCATATATGGTACGAGGCGCATGCCAGGCTGGGTTGGAGGGGGGCTATTACACAAATGACACCACTCTGGACATCTCAGCGCCTTGGGCGATTAAAGAACAGTAAAGGCTTTGATAAATGGGATGTGATACGCATATCGACGGTGGGTGATCTCTGGAGAAAGGGTGCGGTAGTCTCTTTTGAACACCTACAGGCCAAGTATGAACTTGCCGCGTCGGAATTCTACAGATATATGCAGGTGAAGCACGCGCTACGGGCAGCTATACCTGCAGGTACCATCTTGGCTGAGGCCACTCCCTTAGAGGAAAGATTGCTGACTGAATATATGCATAAAATGGCCACTTTCACCTATCATAAGTTGATAAACAATCTGCCGGACGCTATGTTGGCACTTAAACGGAAATGGACCGTAGATTTAGGAGAGTTGGATGATGAAGAGTGGCAGGAGGCGCGGTCGTCCCCTCGGGAGCTGGCAATACAGGCACGCCTGCGGTTGATACAACTGAAAGTACTTCATTGGAGAAGTGTGGCTCACTAGTTAGGGGAGGCATACCCTGAAGCAGAGGTCAGACCCGGGACCAGGGTTCAATTCCCGACGCGGCAGGGTCTGAGCCCAAGTGTCCACGGACTCGATAATTCTCACTTCGGTGCCTACTCAAATCATGGGTTCACACACTGCAACTCTGGGCAATAGCTTGCTTAATCTCCACTACGGCCCCCCCGCGGCGGGATGCCTGGCTTTCACCTTGGGGATGCCCAGTACGGGTTATCTCACAGGGAAAAGCCAGGACGGGTTCCCAATGCAAGCGCCGAGATGCCCAAGGGTAAGTCGAGCGCTATATAAGAACACACATACATCGTACCGTACTACACCAGAGTGACCCTCTTTAAAATAGGGATGGCTACACACCAATTTTGTCTGCGGGATTGTGGGGAGGAGGGTACCTTCTATCATACGATATGGGAGTGTCCGAAGATTAGGGCATATTGGGTCAAGATAATGAGGACGATGTCTCAAACTGTGGAGGAATCAGTGCTTCCAGAACCGAACCGAAACGATGCTTATTAAACATATGGGAGCCGACTGACCTAACCCACCCAGCGCAGGATTGGGTAACACTGGGAATCATGGTTGCTAAAAAAAATATTGCAAGGAGGTGGGGGTCGAACGAGTCACCTACGCTGCAGGAATGGTGTAGGGACATGGAAGCAGAAAGGGCAGTATATGTGCATCTGGGATGTCCCCAAAAATGGGCAAGAGTCTGGGGAGATTGGAATAAATTCAGGGGGTATATTTGTGAACCACAAAGATCAGAAGCTGTTCAAATGTCAGATTAGGGGTGTTGGATGGAAAGTGGCGGGGTTGGTATGTTGTAATGCTGCTGAGATGTTTCTTGGAGTCATGTACAAGTATTGATTTCACAAGTTTAAAAAAGTACTGGTGCTGCCAGAGGATAATTTTGTATAGATCATGCAAAATGGTGTTGCCCAATGTTTCTAATAAAAATATTTTTTTTTAAAAGAGCTGGGGGGGAAGGAAATCAAGAGACTTAGGAAGCCAGTTGACATGGCTGTTTTTTTAGGGTTCTGGGGCACCTGCCAGGGGTTTGTCAGGTGGGGTGGTGAAGAGGTTTGCCTATTTTCCACCATTAGGTCATGGATATTATTCGGAGCACTTTACGTTTCTAAGTTGTTAGGTTGCAGGGGTTGTGGAGGAATACAATGGGTGGACGGCACAAGAAGGGAGTACAGCTTGGAAGTTTGGTTACGTAGCTCCAAGACTGAGCAGAGAGCGCAGGGTAGGAGGGTGGCATGACAAGCTCTGCCAGAGCACAGTCCTTGCCCGGTGACCTGGGGAGATAGGTGGGAAGCGTGCTGCAATGAGGCCAGCAGGGTGCTTTTTAGGCACTGGCCCGGGGTTCAGGTAACAGCATTTCAACTCCTTTCAGTGCTGCACAAAGCTCTTCCAAGTATGGGACTCATTCTTTCTGCATTAACACGGTGGCTGGCAATAGAAGCCGGGTGCGGGAGAATAACATGCAATTTGGGGGTTGGTCATCCGACTGCTCTAGGAGATACATGTGCACTGATTTGGGGGGGGGGGGGTAAGAGAGAGGGAGTACTTCAGGGATTTGGGTGAATATTTACTACCTTTTCCTATTTCAGAATTAGTGTTCATTTGGGTCACGGGCCACTCATTTATCAAGTGGGCGGAGTGCCAAGCGACGGAAAGGGGTTAAGTGGCGAATATGGGATTCGAGCGGCAGTTGTTTCCAATCATGTGGCGAGCAAAAGGAGAGTATGAGGTGTTGCTAGTTGATGAGGTGTTTGATCAGTACGCTGTTGGGCGGCAGATGACCAGATGTTTTGATTTTACATTTGGTGGAGAATTACCTTGAGTTGGAAAAAGGGGTAGTGCTTTTGAGGGCGATAAAACACTACTTGGTACAAATGAAGGCAATGGGGTCTGGTTGCTTTGTGTTCTGGACTGAGTTTATGGCAAGGAGAAATTGGGGGGGGGGCAGCAAGCCCTCTAAGACTGATCGGGCCCGCAGGAAGGTCAATAGGGAGAGGAATGGATTTTATTAAGCATGGGGGCATCAAATATGATTTTTTGGATTTTCTTTTTAGGAGCGACTGTGTTCACCTTTCCAGAGTAAAGTATAGGGCTGTACTTGTTGGAACTCAGAGAGGAGTACTCTTAACTTCCATAGATAAAGAATGGTATACAGAGTTAGATGAAGCAGCTTTTTTTCTGGGTGGCAGGGAAAATAAATGTTTTGGATAAGTTTACAGAAGTTGGTTTGCCACTGCAATTGGTGAATGACATGAAAGGGAGGGTAAGTAAGTAGTTCAAGGTTAAGGATAGGTGTTTGCTTGTTTAGAGGTTAATACATGCTGTCATAGGCTGTAGGGGAAAGTTAAGACTGCGAACTATTGAAATGCACTACAATACAAATTAGATAGGGGTGTGGTATGTGAGTGGGACAGTTCAATTGATGTATAGTGAGGTTTTAGTTGTTTTAGTCGGATTGCCCAGGTAAAGTTCTGTGCACCTATTTCTATAATGCAGTCTTTTTGACACAACAGAAGTGGTCAGTGTTCTATGCTGCTCCCGCCTCTCCAATCGGGGCTACGGGGTAGCAGACCACTGAGTTTTTGGGAGTGGAGCAGTCCAGGAACTGCCATTTTGGACTATAAAACACAAGGGGTTGGCTTTTGGGGAGGGATCAAGGGGTTTTAGCAGAATTCTTTTTATACATTATTTGGGCTGCATTGTTGGGACAGTTATGCAACAGGGGCTCGTTGTTATAGGGGTCATTTCAGATAGGTGCTGGGCAGGGCCTGGACATTTTTGCATTAGTTTACAGACTTTGATTGGCATTGCCATTGGTGAATCACGTGAAAGGGAGGGTAGGCATTAAGTTCAAGGTTAAGGATCATAGTTTGTAGTGGTCTGTGCTGCGTACCTTTCTTGCTATAATGGTTTACGAAGTATCTGGTAGGAGTTGAGATCAAGACAGTTTCCCTAAGAATTTCAGCATGCTATTCTGAAAATGGTAAAGATTACCAACATATCTGGTACAACTGCTTGTTGTCTAGTGTTGGTTCAATCTATGACCCAAGTGTTACCAGTTTCCAGCAATCGAAACCTGAATATCAGGAGTCATCAAAACAGAAAAGAGAATAAAATGTCGAATGACAAGTGGGTTGCATTACACTCTACACCAAAGATTTTTCTGTACAAAAAAAAGGAAGAAAGGGCCACAGAAAATATGCATATAAATATTCATTTCTTATGTACAAAATATGGTGGCACTATATAATAAACATTGCAACAATGTAGTGAGCAAGTGCAAATGAGTAAAGAGATGTGATATAGTGATTGCCGCCAAAGAAAACACGATTAGTTACAGTTGTGTAGCAATTATATTTTCTAGCGATCCGAAGCTATTTTATCAAAGCTCGGACCACAGTGAAAAAATTGGGAAGGCTTTCCACAGAATGAAGGCAATCAACACACAGCCACGTAATTCCAGAGTTAAAGGGACACCGTAATTCCGGAGTTAAAGGGACACCGGCCACAGGATAACTAAGACATTTGGGACACAACAGCCAAACTGCAGTAACAACCAAGCAACACAGCACACAGTATGCCAGAGGTTAATTAATGTAACTAGGCCTCTGAAATTTTAATTACGCTAGCAAAATTCCTTGATTTCATGTTATGTGAAATCCATCAAATCTCTCAACTATTTATTAAGGCATTTTACACATTGTTTTGCCCGAGTACTCAGTTGACATTAAAACGATTTGCACAATACTAGTGTAGACTGATTCGAGACATACCAGCAAATTATAAAAGCATAATTTCAGGAAAATGTTATTAATTTAACAGAATGTTGACGGAAACACATATGACTTCTCTCAGCCTTAATTAACCCGCTCCGTGCTCATGACGGAACCACTCCGTCATGAGCCACGGGCGCAGTGTGCTCATGACTGAGTGGTTCCGTCATGCTGCGGCCGTTGGCGGCCGCTCCGCCCACGCGGCGCTAATTCCCCGCCTGTGCGAGCGATTAGCGCCGTGGGCGGAGTCATGACGGAACCACTCCGTCATGAGCACAGCTCGCCCGTGACTCATGACGGAGTGGTTCCGTCATGAGCACGGCGCCGCCGCTGTGCCCCCAAACCCCCCCCCCCCCCCCCCCCCAGCGCCGCGGCGGAATTCCTGCCGCGGCGTAGGGGTTAAACAGGCCTAGGTGCTTACCACACCGCCTGAGAACGGAAAACAGCAGTGGATGAAAGAGCCATCTATTCTACCATCAAGTATAAATATTTAAAAGTAGGCTGATAGCCATATCCGTTTTTTTAAATTTCCCGTTTTTTCAAAAGGTGATCTGAAACTTTAAATACTTGAAGAGATAGGTAATCTCCTTAGAATATCGGTGACCGTGTACCTTCCTTAATATATTCCGGGCATTTCTTTTATATTAATTAAATTGCACCATGCATACTCTCATACAAGTTACTGTCTTAATCATGATCTGACATCACAAGATAGTGCTCCATACAAGGCAACTTGCACCTTTACATGAGAGTCTACGATGTTCCAATACTAACATACACCATAAAGGCGCAAGTATTTTAAGCATTTGATGGCAAAGTTGTAAGCTGGAGCTCTTTTCCACACGCATTGATGATTTTATGTCTTTTTAGTAAACTGGCACCCCACTGACTCATGTAAGAGACTGTACTGCATATCCACAAAGAGTGCCTACATTCACATTACTGCTACAATATAAAGGCTGCCAGCTCTCCATCCTCTTTAGTGCACAAAGCACGAAACCAAACTCCTTGGTGGTTGCGAGTTCTGGACCGACCTAGGGTCTCCGTAGGCTGAATATCTTGAAAGGCGTTCTCGCTGCACCCCGTTGCTTCTACTGCCGCAGGACACAGACACAGTCTTGCTGGTGGTGAACAGCAAGAGTTGGTAGAGCTGCGAGTGATTATGCGCTCCAGGCAAATATATGAGAACAGGAACGAGCAGATCTGGCCAGGCAGCTGGGAGGAGGCACAACCTTCTCAGACAGCACAGAACTAGTAGGTCCTTTCCTCAGCTGAGCCCAGCTGTTATATGCACAAAAGAATGAGTTTGCCATAGCTACTCTGAAGGCCAAAGAAGTGGCGCAAGGAATAGAAGTCCCCTTAAACAAGAAAACTGAAAGCGGCAAGGGACGAATACAAGATGGGGCGAGTCTCTTGGCTGCGAGGGAATCCCTTTTCTTGAAATACCGGTGCAAGATTGTGGAGTACGTGGCAATAACACAACTGTGCCACTGTCAACAGCCAAAATCGAGATCCGCGACTAGTGTGAGCCCCACCACGACATCATGCTGAACACAGAAATACAGTGGAATCTGGACTCCAGGCTGGAGAAAAATGTTGATATGGCTTCTGAAAGATGATCGGGGCAGGATCCTGGATGGCACAACTACATTGTATCCGGAAGGAAGAATATTTGTTTGACCTAGTTCTATCTGCTCCCTGACACATACAGGGCATGGGTGTCTGGCTCCATGCGTGAATGAGGCGGTGTTGGCCAAAGGAAGGAGTCTGTGCATATGACATGATTTTGTGCTTCTGTGTTAAACTGGTGGATGCATAACAGACGTGTGTGTAACTCGGGTGGCGTTTAAGAGGTTTTATAATACCCTAAACTTTACCTAGTCAAAATATATTTTGTTTAAACTAAGTTTTATGGAATCAATTTACCGAAATAAACTTAATACAGTAATAACCTAAAACAGTATGTCAAAGTTGAAAGGCACACAGTCGATTGACCTGTTGGATAGTTTCAGACTCTAATGTAGTTCCCACGTTTGTAGATGCATGCAAACTGTTTACAAAAAATGTCAAAACATTAACGCAGGTCTTATTTACTTTCTTCCAAATAAAGGCCGTGCTCTTAATAGCATTTTGGGACCCACGTTCAAACGGCAAGTAAAATTAACCAGGGACGCAAGACATTAGCCTTTAAATTAACGTGGCGTTAACTTGCACGTAAAAGAACGAAGTCGGGTAACCTTTTGGGAACCGAAAAAAATGTCTAGGAATTTAACAAGACTGAATCATCAGTGCAAGCTGGTAGGAAGAAGTCGTTTGAGTTAGCAAATTATTTTCCTCTCACCATAATTTATACTACACTATATATTTACTAGCCAACGTCAAAATACAAAGATTTTCCTCGCTAACCAACATATCACAAAACATTTCAAAGCAAAGAATCAAAAGTTTTGCCTTAAAACACGTTAATGGGAAAAGCAAAGCTATTATGGGTAAGAAAAGGTCAATAAAATACATCACAATTTTAACTCACACGACTAGATCGAATCCGTTGAGTCCAAAACCTTAACATTGCCACCACCGCACCATGCTGCTAAAGGATTTTCTTGTTAAAGGACGCACACCGCACCAGAAGCCATACCGTACTCGCTCCTGAAACCTGTTCCGGCGATTAGAACATTTCCTGCGAGTGAAGTAAACTAAAGTAATAAAAAAAACAAAAAGGAAGCAGGATCTACTTTTCCGGATCCGGAAAAACACACAGAAGAGGATGATGCCTAGGAGCAATGGCATTAAGTCAAACAGGAAGCTAAAGTACATGTGCAGATGCCAAACACTGCATCACAGATGGCGTTAGATCCAGATTCCTCTGTAAAAAAAAAAAAAGCCACCAAAGTTGTTGTGGTTTTATTATTAACCAAGAAAGGAAAGCATTCTAGTTCTGAAATATAGGAAACGGGACATCCGGTTTAATGCAAGGACACGATACAATTTCAGACATAGGTTGAATCAAAGGTTTAAAGGTTCCCATAAGTCATGGAAATGTCCCTTCTATGCATATAGTTTTCTTAATTGTGTGCCAGAGTGGTTAGAACTGCAAACTTGAAAGAGTACAAGACTCCGAGCACTTCAATGTTCACTTAACAGGTCTCCAAGTACAATCAGCCTTGCATTTTCCAGCTAGGAAACTCCTATGCAAAGTCCTTAAACTAGATATTATTGGAAATTCAGCAAACCGAGCCAAAGCATCTCGCCTACAGAAGGTACAGTAATTGTAAACGATATTGGAATCACATTGCCTCCTGCAGTATTAATAATGCTTCCTATTTTCCGTTTTAACAGATTTTTACAGATAGACAGAAAACAATTTCCTGCCTGTATTTATTCTTAAAAACGCAAAACTACCAAAAATGATGCTTCTTGTGAGCGACTTTCCTTGTTGTACTTCATGAACTCCAACCCAACTGCTAAGCAGACAGACACCATGGGGATTTAAAAACAGGATGTGATTCGCTTAAATACAGGCACGTTAATATATATTTGTATATAATGGTAATATTTACCTGTCGTAGTAGTGTTTAGTTCTATTTGCCTGCTTAATTTGCTAAAACGCGACTGGCACCAAATTCTGAGTGCATGTTTATCAGTTAAATAAATGAGAAAATATACCATTTTACGACTCCATTTATTCTCAAAACAAAATAAATATGGATAAATACCAATAGAATGGCCCAAAAATAAATATTGAGACATACAGATGGACATGTTAAAAAAAAAAACAAATACAATACAACCGGGAGCACTAATTATTAATGACCGCATTGGTTTACAGCTATTGCAAGTCTTCACTTAAAAAGCCTCATGAAGGAGCCAAGAGCATATTATCAAATTCGATTCAGGTGCCATTTACATTAGCACTTCTTACTTCAATGACTAGATAACAGCACTAACATCATATCTACCATAAAAGATGCTAGAGTTCGATTCTTCCTCCCCACACACCCTCCTCCACCATGCCACCCTATCTTACCACTTGCCCAGTTCCCTTCAGTTGCAATGGCAACCAGAGGATAGGTTTTATTTACCTACAAATTAGGAATGACCAACACGGTTACAAGTTTGGGAACATGAGAGAAATTACAGTGCACTGCTATCGTTATAGTGCATATGTAGTCTACACACATCTCTAAATCTGAAACCCACATCAATGCTTCCAATTTGTGACTAGAAAACCAAATAACCTGCAGAAAAACAACCAGACTTGCATTTAAAGAGCCATGACTGTCTACAGGAAATCATGTTAGTGTTGGCTAGCAACCTTTTAGATTGGTCCATGCTTGTTTTTGTTGTGAGGTTCTGCAAAATGTTATTGTTGGAGGAACTGCCAGGGTCTCATCAAAATACATTAAAAAAAATTGCTAAAAGCAGATAGATTTTTTTTTTTTTGTCTCGAAAACGCACATTGTCATAGTCGTCCCTGGCACTTAAACTTGTGTGGCTGTGCTGCTTGTGAAAGAGCAGAATGCGGTCAGAGTGAAGTTGACCAATGGCTCAAGTGGTCTGATCAAATACCCCATGCTGTAACGGGTGGAAAAAAAAAGGGTGAATTACACTAACTGACCAATGGATGAAGAGTGTTGAATGAAAGCCTATAAAAAAATATATATATTTTTTTTTTTACATACTGTTGGTAAAATCAAAAGGTTTTGACTAAAGCCAGACCTAAAAATTGTACATCCTTTATATTTTCTTTTTGGAGAATAAAACAAAGATGCAACACACCTAAAGTAGCGTGTTCATAGAGTGATATGTGATTAATCAAGAATTATGCTTGGTAAGAGGGCACAATACATATTAAAAACCTAAAGGGTGAAAGGCACTGAGTGACGAATCTACAGGTAAATATGCTTTGAAGAGATTTTCTGATTAGAGCAGTAATTAAACTACGGGCTGTGTAGGCCAACATCCACATGGCAACACAGATTTCAGACAATACGGTAGCGGCAGCCTGACTATTGTAGTATCTGCCCTGGAAACATCTTGATGAACCCAATTTGATATTACCATAATCCACTTTGAAACTGTCCCATGGCACATTCACATATTTGCACTGTTTGCGTGGCATTGACCCTGTGCCTGATTGTGCACACTAAGTGTTCGATCTTACTGCACTCACCTGGATTTCCCCCATGGGCAGGCAATTATCGTTAAACTTTATTTTATCATCAAGCCACTGCCGTCTCAGCATTTACACGGTACATACAGGCATCTTAATGAAAAGACACAAAATCTCAGACTGCCGAGATTTACCTCTGCCCAGAAAATGGTAGTACCATAAACTGAAAGGTTACATATTGATTTTCTATTCTTTGTTTACTCAACATAACTTAATTTCTCCTTACAAAATGTGCTCCAAAAATCGGATGATTAAATCAACTCAATATACGGTAAGAAAAAAATAAAACCAATTGAGTTGAGGCTGAAACATAAAAAAAAGTCTAAACACCGATAGCTATCGCATGATTGGCATGTTATATTCACACTTCCACGGAACATCTACTGCAACTGTTTTCAGAATAAATAGACATGCATGTTTGTACACAAACAGAAAACAAATATGAAACATCCCTAAAATACTATGGAAGAAATTAGTATCCGACAAACTATAAGAATAGGATGCGTGCACCACCTATTTGTTGGAGAGTACAACCACCCTCGCCAGGAACGCATAAACTACCTATGTCATACTAACACAAGTACTAATCTAACATGCATGAGTAAACTTTTATGTTTTTAGGGAGAGTTTTCCAGCACTCCTAATACACATTCCACATTGAAGACCTAAAACATACAAATAGACTACAAACCTGGCTCACAAATGCCCTTGACGTTCATTATCTCTTCTTTCAATTTGCCTTTAAAGGTCAGCTAAGCAGTGATCCCAAAAATACAGCATCAGATTCGGGATTTCCTCAAGCACAATGATAACTCAGACACCACGCCTGCCACGCAGTGGTCGGCGCTGAAGGCGGTACTGCGGGGGGGAGTTCATCTCCATCTCGGCGGCGGACAATAAGGAGCGGGAGAGTAAACGGAGCGCGCTTATGGGGCAAGTTCGGGAATTGGAGCGGATACATCAGCGGACGGGAGCCCCGAGAGTTTGGAGGCAGCTTAAGGCCGCCCGCCAACAGCTCACGGCACTTGATCAAGATAGGGTGGAGTTCGCAGTGCTACGGTTACGACATGCTTATTATGCGGGGGGGGGGGGACAAATGCGGCCGCCTGTTGGCCCACAAGCTCCGCGAGACCCGTCAACGACATGGAGTCAAGAGGATCGCTCGGGCGGACGGGGTGGAGGCGACAGAGGACGGGGATATTGCAGAAGCGTTTCGGGAGTTCTATGAGACTATATGCGGAGGCCCTCCTAGCCCGTCGGGACGGAACAGCTTTTTTGGACTCTGTTACACTGCCGCCTCTCACTAAAGCGCAAGCAGATCATTTAGATAGAAATATCCAGCTGGAGGAGGTCATCTCCTCCACTTCCCGTCTCAAGGTTGGTAAAGCCCCGGGGCCCGACGGCTACTCGGCCATCTTTTACAAGAAGTTTTGCCCCCAGTTGGCCCCGATCCTTACTCGGCTGTTTAACTCTTTTGCCGCTCAGGGAGCTATTCCCGGCGACCTCCTAGAGGCCTCGATTGCGGTCATCCCAAAACCTGGAAAAGACTGCTCGCGCTGCGGATCTTATTGCCCAATATCCCTCCTTAATGTGGATCTTAAATTATACACCGGGATTCTGGCTTTATACCCGAACGCCAAACGGCAGACAACACGAAACGGATTCTGCATCTCCTTGAAAAGGCTACTCGGGTCCCGGGGGAATTTATGATGTTGGCCATTGACGCTGAAAAAGCGCTTGACCGCGTCCACTGGCCATTCCTGGAACAGGTGTTGGAGAGGGCGGGTTTGGGTGCACGGTTTCGCACGCACATTCTGAATTGCTACCAGTCTCCCACCGCAGTCGTCCGAGTGAATGGCTTCACGTCCTCTAGATTCCGCATTGAGAGAGGCACGAGGCAGGGGTGTCCTCTGTCCCCCCTCCTTTTTGCCCTCTATATGGAACCCTTGGCACAGAGGCTGCGACAGAACCCAGGGGTCACGGGGATTCGGTTCGGGGGTTTTGTTCACACGATAAGCTTATACGCGGATGATGTCCTGTTGTCGTTGTCTGATCCTCTGTCCTCTCTCCCGGCAGCCTGGAAGGAGCTGGAGGGGTTTGCTCGAGCAGCCGGGTTTAAGGTGAATGCAGAGAAGTCCGTGGCTTTGGATGTATCGCTATCGAGCCCTACTCGTGCGAGCTTACAGACCTGCCTTCCCGTTAGCTGGGCGGTTACTGCAGTCCCATATCTGGGCGTGCGGTTGGGGGGAGGATGGGCAGAAAGCTACCAGATGGAGATGGTCGGGGGGGGGGGGCGACGAAAAACAGGTGAGAGGGCAGAAACAACACGGAGGGCATGGGTTGGATAAAACTACATAGGGCACAGGGCAGAAGCATTAAGGAGTGTGAGGGGGAGACAGCAACATGGAGGGCATGGCTGGGAGAAAAGCAAACTGGTGAGTGTGTGACGTGGAGCTGGCGAGGAGAATCACAAGGGCAAGAAAAATCAACAAGGAGTAAGGCATGCAGGCAAGATGAACATGGAGCAAGACATGGGAAAGACGTCCATGAGGGAGACAGGTGAAACACATGCATTCTAATGGAATACATGAACAAAAATAAACAAAAAAAGTAGTGCTTGGTAAGCAAGCAGTGAAAGGATACAAGCAATGCATTCATGCTCCAAGGGAGGGAGAAACAAGAGGAAGGAAATCGCCACAAACTGATGAATAAGGAGGAAGCAATTGAGAGTGACGAAGCTAACCAATGGTCAGTAATGGCCGTGCCCTTAGTCCACTTGGAAACAATAAGAGGTCTTGCAAAAGTCAAAGCATGCACTGACAAGTACGCAAGACCTAGCAAGGTGGCATCCCATTATCTGCAAAGAGCTTAAAGGCTTCAATAGCAGCTAAAAAATGTGCTGCTCTCAAAGTCTAAAGGTTACAAGCCATACATGAATTGCTTACACGTCCTAGGCAATTTCTCTCTTGCAACACACTCCATGCTTCCGATCAGAAAATTCTGAAAACAAGCAGAACGGAGCAGTAACCAGAGCAGAAACTTGCTATAAACTACTTACACCAAGATGGTCCTAATGCTTATCGAAGACGGATCATAAGAACTATTTTAAGTTTGTCCCAGAAGAGGGACTGCAGCTCTCACATATTTCTAGCTGATGCTCCCTAAATGAGCAATGTTACCACCATGTTATCACTTACGGTTGAAGCAAGAAGCCTATGTGTCAACACAAACACAGAAATACCAAAATCCTTGGAAGTCTGATGTAGGAGGAGTAGGCACCCATCACATTGCTTGTATTTGTATTCTATAAAGACTATTTCAAATCAATCAGGCACCAGTAACAACCAGGAAGCGCCTCTTACAAAGCCAAGACAAAGTATCGCTGTCCACAGCAAAAGGTTCAATACATGCTAGATGGATCAGCTTTGTTGACTGCAGAAAACCCTTTATGGAGGTTCAGTTAGCACACGAAAAGCAACTGTTGCAGTGTACAACTAAAGTAATACTTGTAGCTTTAGGTTTGTACTGTTTTCTTTTATTGTGTGTTATTGGAACTACATCAATAAAGACCAGGTGATTAATAAAACATTTCTGTATGATATGACTATAGGGAAGAATGAAATTACTTAGCAATGATTAGACATTTTGACTTGGTTCCAAGCAACTATCACCTAAACGTAGTCCAATGGTGAGAAACAAGATGGTGGGGTTGATCATTATAAATAGATACACCTTGTATGGGAGGGTTCTCAATTTGATGTAATAGGTAATGCCAGGTGTTCAGGAGAAGAAAAAAAAAACATAGCTCCTGCTTTCATACTTTGCTTGACTCGCCAACCTCCAAGGCATGACAGAATTTACCAGCACCATTCACGAGATGAAAGCATTCACAATAAATACCTAGAAGTTCTTGAAACATTAATTATCAATTGGACAAAGAGAATACATAGCCTTTTGTTAACTAGGATGTTGTCCAATCTGAAATGGACTGTGCTAAGAAACAGTTGCACCATGAAAAGTACTCGACTTGAAAAAATGTAGAATACAATAAAAGAGGGCCCAGAAGAGGAAGGAAGGTCTGATCCTTATGGTATTCAAGGAGGATAAATTACAGTTCAGAAGGCAATATAATTCACATATACTTGAGAAATTTGAGACAGGTTAACAGTTTACAGTATTTTTTATCCAGCAAGATAATAAAGAGGGATTGTTTTGATCCGGTCTCTGGACAGCACAGAAACAATATATACAGCCCGATTTAAGTAGCTGCTTACCTGGATATTTAACAAGAAGAGAGTGAACGCTACATGACAACCCCAAAAGTGGGATACTTAACAGTAGAACTGTAAGCAAGCCATTATCCTAAAGGCAAAAAAACAGAGCAGAGTACTGAACAGCTACAAAAATTAGATCCTTTAAGTTAAGAAAAGATATTATAAACCACAATTTACAGGCCGGGAAATTAAGTATATCCTCAGTTTCGGTAGTCCTTGACCTCCTGAAAAAAATCGTATCACCCCATTCTCAAATCCCAACCAAACAAGAACTTTGTAAGGAGACAATATTAGCCAATAGAGCTTGAATTATACAACTTACTAGGAAATAGCTAGTTTTTTTCAGCTTGAATAGCACCTGAACAGCTGAAGCAGAGTGAGTAGGAATAAAGTCTAAAGTTCAATGTGACTACATTAATAAAGAATGACCTGGCCATTTAAAAACCACAACTGATTTTCACATAGCTCAACTGCTGGAGAAAGCAGTCTTTGGTCAGCCCCTGCATCTATGGGACAACAGCACACTGGATGAAATTCAGGGAAGGATAGGTCCTGACAGATCATGCTTCCTTTAATTAACTATTCTTGAGGACCTGCGTGTGTTGGTAGGTGGAGGTACATCGTGATGCACTGGAACCATTTTTCTTGTTTATGACCTTCAACATTGTGTTACGCAACAGCCTGCTTAACAGACAATATATTGCAAGAATCAGAGGTAAGGCATTAAAGTAGGTAGAATCATTCATTTTTCAGTTCAGACTAGTGCAGATGCCCTTTGCAGCAAGTATACCAATATAACGCTACTTGGGTATTTCCCAGTCTGGTCAGCCTCTCACAATTTTGCCCGCAAGGAAAGCCTGCAGAACCTGGGAATATGAATGCTTTGCAGGTTGATATGTCCGATAACCGGTACTGCATGCCATGGAGTATGGTACAATGCAGCGATATGTCTGTTATGAACTGCCCTTTTCAAATGTTGTGTTTCAACAGGTCTTGTAAAGTCTTCAGGTTGTCATTCTTGAACAGTTACCCAACCTGTTTAATGCTTACGTTGAACCAATGGGTTAGAACCTTAGAGGGGAGTGGGGCGGCACCAAACGGTATGGCTGGATCATATTCCTGAAGTTGCATGGTCATAAGTCAACGTTTCAGTACTGAAACTGCCAAGGGCATCAGATTTGGTAACTAGGTACGTGATGGCAGTGAGGGAATAGAGCATGTAGTGCCACAAAGGTAAGATGTGACGGAGAGAGCGCAGTTGCCATCAGTGGGCAATTCACTAACCATCTAGGGGGAAATTGTAATTCAGCTGCAACATAATTACTATCAAAATCTGGGACTCCCAATGCCCTTCCGTCAATAGGCAACCTGAACTTGGATAGTGCCAAACTTCTCCCTGAGCCCCAGAATAAGTAAAAGGCCTCCTGACGCTAGCATCCGAGAGGGTGACCATCCATCAATAAGAACCTATTTAGCAGAAGGGCAAGACAAAAGCCAGGGTTTTAGCCAGTTCCACAGTTTGCAAGTAGAGTAGAGTAAGAAAAACTCCAATTGTCCCATCGAGCTATGTTGATTCTGGGAATGGTCACTGCTTTAACTGACCTAGACTGGAGGTTACGATTGGGAATGTGCCAGCAAAGGATCTTTTGAAAATAAACAGGGAAGAATTTGTAAAGTACTTTATGGACTAGGCAAAAAGCCTTAAACTTAACCAGCTCGAAGACAGGAAGCCAACGATGGTTAGAAATGATATGCAAAACTGGGCTGATTTCAAGATTTAGTAGGTGCGCTGCCGCATTTGAAGGGTCTGAAGCTTCTTCAAAAGATGTTCGTGAATGCCAACATAAAGAGTATTGCAGTAGTCGAACCTTGAAAAGACCAGTGCAACCATGACAGTTTTCTGGAGTTCTAAGGGGATGAAAGGGAAAATATTTTTCAAACTTCTTAGCAAAGAGAGGCAGGCAGATGTAACCCGATTAATATGGTCAGAGAAACAGCTTGCCATCAAAACGGACTCCTGCATTTTTAACTTTCTTCACTGGAGAGGGAAGAGGGTGGAGATTCTGAGGCCACCAGGAGGTATTCCAAAAGGTGGTGTCATTACAAAATAGAAGTACCTCAGTCTTTTTAACTTAAGACAGTCATCATTCATCCAAACAATTGTCACCATACAGTTATTAAACGGTTTGGCCACCTTCTTAAAGTTACACAAGATATATACTATCAGTGTCGTCGTCAGCATATTAAACTACAAAGAAACCGCAGGAATAGATGAGATTGGCCAAGGGGGCAACATATACATTAAAAAGTGTGGGACTAAGATTCTTTGTGGTACTCCACACTGAAGGGAGAACGATTTTGACTTACAATCTCAAGAAGCGACTACTTTCTATTTATCGGACAGACAGGGGCTTAGAGGGTAGGTTGTTGAGTAGATCTTCCAAAAGATGGTCCAACACTGCAGAGAACAATCTTGGCAAAAGTACAGATAGGTTGACAAAATATATAGTTGTTGGGCAGTATAACCATCTTGGAGTTTGCTGCATGTCCTGCTATTGAAAAAGTCAACGTGCTTCAAACTTTTGTCTGCACTTTCAGTGAGAGCGTCACAGAGCCTAGATTGCACGCTATGATGTCCACATTAGTGATCAATCTTAACTCCCATGTATTTAAATCAGTCCAGAGTCCATCGCAAGACATTCAGTCCCTCATGAAGCATTCTCAGAACGGTTCTGGGGATAAAGGGAAATACACACCACCTGTCTCAATTAATTTCAAGCCCTGAAGCATGGTAAAATTGCTTCAAGAAAGTCAATCCTGCCTAGGTCAGCCAAAACATCCCGATATAGATCAACAAGTCACATCACATAAAGCAAGACTGCCTGCTTCACGCCCAACACTCGGATTCCCCAGTCCGCTGTGCTCCCTAAAGCAACTCTGCAAGGGGTTCAATTGCGAGCGCCAAGAGCAGAGGAGAAAGGGGCATCCCAGTAAAGTGCCCCTAAGGATCAAGAACAAGGTTGAGATACTGTGGCCCTTCTTGACCCTGGCAGCTGGGTACGAGTATAATATTTAATCAATTAATGACACCTCACGAAACCAAATTTACTCAAGAAAGAAGGATTGAAAGTAGCACAATTTAAAGAGACATACTTCTGGCGAGTCAGGCCTCAGTACTGTGGCAAATAGATTTTAGTTCGATTCAATGGACTTGTGCATCACCCTGGTGGGAAAGCAAAAGACACACAGATGATGGACGGAATGCAGAGCCAAATCAAACATGGTCCCCCAGTCAATAGATCTGGGTTCTTTTGCTCACCATGCCACCCCAGTTCAGACCCAGCAATATGCAAATCAGTCTTGACCCTGTGCCTCATGAGAACAGTCCAGACTGAACTATCAAGGCAGGTCCTCCCTGCGCCGGAAACAAGCATCTGTGTCATTGGATTCAAGCTATCCTGGCTGATGAGGGATGAAACCCTGAAACATGTCCTAAGATGCTTGGCTTGGAAGTACGGACTGCACTGTTCCCATGAGGCACAGGGTCAAGACGGATCTGCATATGGACCGGTCTAAACTGCGGTGGCAAGGTGAGCAAAAGAATGATGGATTTAACCCAGATGTCTTGACTGGGGGTGAATGTTTTGATTTGTTCTGCATTCCGTCCATCAATTGTGTGTATTTTGCTTCCTCACCCAGTTGGGGCACATGCATAACTTCAGGATGATCTTGGATTCATATTTGATTTTGAGCACACACGCAAGCAGTAAGCCATACTTGTTTAGTTTCGCCATCTTCTCACTTTTCCACATCAGGTTGCAGCAGTTAATGGATTTAATTCAGGTAGACTTCTGCAGATCTGGACGTGGGCCAGTTAGAGAAGGAGCTGAAGAAACTTAAGTTCTTTCTAAATATGGCAACTAATGATGATTTGAAGCTAAACAGCATCTCTCGTAAAATTCAAGATCTCTGCTAGCTTCCAGTACAGTAGAGAATGAACTTGAATACTTTGTGCACTGTCCACAAAGCAATACTATGATGTAGGTATTTCAAAAAACCGAAATTCAACTATATGCTAGCACAGCACTTTCTGCAAAAAAAGTTTTTTAATCATCCTGGATATTAACTGGTTTCACAGGAGTGGCTGGTTACTTGTTGGGTGTCAACCTAACCACCTTCTTCTCTTTTTCAGACAGTGACCGTATGACCTTTGGTTGAGGTGGGGTGTGGGGAAACAGCTGTTTGAATAGATATGTTTCAGTCCAGTAGCTTGTGTTCTGAAAAACAAAAATGCCTAGGAAACTATAAACGCTTTAGAAATATTTTAACATCTATATCAATTGACTAGATGACATAAGAAACGTAGTCTTCTGGTGGCTACCCTCTGGATACTACTGCTCAATTTTAAAGGTTGCATGACCACAATTAAAAGATGAATACATCAGATTGTGAACGGGGTCATCTGGTGAATGATGACAACATTTTCAGGCAACTGGTTTTCAGAAGGTTTCCAACCTTGGACATTCAGCTGATGAAATTTGCCCAAGTGTTAGAGGTGTCTTCAGAGAGGGAGATGAGGAGCTGGGTGTCATTGGAGTAAATGATGCTAAGCCTGTGAACACAGATGAAGTTGGCGAGAGGGTTCATGTAGATGTTGAATAGCAAAGGGTTGAGTGAGGAGCCTTGAGAGAAACTGCAGATCAGGTTGGAGGAAGTGGGTTATTATGGGGCTGAAGTGACCAAGTGATTCATGAAAAGAAGGGACTAATCCATCAGAGTGCTTGTCTGCGGATTCTGGTCTTGTGGAGGCGTTGGATGAGGTGGGAGACCTTGTGAAAGGCAGCCAATAGTCGAGTAGGATGAGCTCCGCTGTCTCCCCCTTGTCCATAAGGCAGATCTAGTCTGTGGCAGCGATGAAGGCAGTCTCGGTTCTGTGGTTAGGTCTGAATTTAGAATGGAAGGTGTCCAGGTAGTGGTTGTCAAGTCTGTTGCTAAAATGTTAGAGTACTTTCGCTAGGTAGGGGATGAGGGAAATTGTCTGTTAGCCAGTGTCTTCGGGTCCACTGAGTGTTTCTTCAGGAGCAGTAACATGTTGGTGTGTTTCCAAGAGTCCAGGAACATGGCAGTGGTAATTGAGGATTGCTGTTCGGGATGTGCATAAGGGATCAAGTCCTTTGTTGAAAATAAAGTGAGGGTAGGGTTCCGAAGGGGCTCCAGATTAGGTTTAGAGCATGGTGTTGCAGTGGTTTCCAGAGAAGTGTTGGGTGGCCAGCAGGTCAGGGTGGTTTCTGAAATGGTCTTGCGATCAGACTGGAAGATAACGAGGGTGGAGAGGTCCAGTTGGGGTTTTAAATCTGTTGTAGATGGTGTTGAATTTGTGTTGGTGAAGTAGAGGGGCGTTCGATGCAGTCTTCCTGAGAGGGTGGCTGTCGTGCTCCTGAATATCTACACTATGGCAAAGATTTTAAGGAATTGGAGCGGTTTTGAATCTGTTTACCGATTGCGGACCTCTGAGTGGCTCGGAGTCACTAGTGGTAGATCTAGACGGCTGTAGGGGTGTCTTGTCGTCATGGGGGTGGTGCTATTGGTGTTCCAGCCGTTTGTAATGGGACATGGCAAGACAGAGTTGTTCTGCATACCAGCTTGCCTGTCTCTTTGACTGAGATGAGAAGATAGTTCTTAGCAATGTGTAGAGGTTAGGGGTTATGAAGAAGTTATAAATGGTGTTGAATTTGTGTTGAAGTAGTGAGATGAGGAGTTCCTTAGCGACGTTCTAGAATGCCTGTTATGATTGCTAGTGATGCATGATTGGGTGAAGAGAACTGTTTTTTCCTTACAATGGCTGGCCCCCTAAAAAGAAAATTTAAAAAAGAGAACAGAAGACAAAAACTGATCAACCAAAATCCTAACTTGGGTCCATCTCTGTGCTGAACCAAAGCTATACGACTAGATCACATGCCAGTAAATCATGTGTGCAATCTCTGGTTATTATTTGGTTCAGAAGTCACCAGCAGGGATGTGGAATTACTATAGCCCGAGATATATTGTTTTGGGTCAAGGGCAACAAGTTTTCATGTGTATTTTGTCCTTGGGACAAGTAGGCCCCAACCCCCGCCATCACAAAGCCTTTGCCTGCTAGTTTACAGGACAACACTATGGATCAGAGAAAGGCATTGCCTGCAGCTAAGGTAATATTTGTGGCCATGTGTTAATACTGTTCAAACTTGTATTTGTGGTTCATTAATGCAAAGCCTTTATTATTAGGGTGAGCGCTGTAACTGTTCTAAGCTCAGACTGCACTACTGACAGTGGTTCCAGTATAAAAATGTGTACACACGTTTTCAATGTTTAGCAATAGGAGGCTATATATAATGCTCCCAGAATGCTCAGATTAGATGCAAGCAAAATTGAGAATTCTTTGCTGTCAAACTAAAATGTTAAAAAGATGAAAAAATATTTTGCTAAACTACAGTAAAGTTTTAGCTACCATTTTTTTGCAGCATCATTTTGTAAAATGCGTTTGTATGATAGTATTTTCCAAAAAGATTCATAATAAAAAAAAAAAAAATCAGTGTAACCAGTTTTAATAAGAATATGGGACACAAAAATAAACAAGCATTGATAAAGCTAGTAGGTCTGAAATTGTTGCTCAGCCTGTTGTTTTTGTCAGCGTGACTTGTTTTGGAATGGTTTTTGTAAAACCTTATTGGTGTGGGAGGACCCAGGCTGTCACCATTATAACAAACATTGGCAAAAGCAAAAAAAAAATGGGTCTCAAAAAGCACATTGCCACAGTAGTCCCTGGCACTGAACAAAACTACTCTGTGCCAATATGCTTCTTGTAAAAGAAGCAAATGCTGTCACTCACAGTGAAGCCAGCAAATAGACAAAGACAGACAGAATTTTAATAAACACAAAAAGTCATGGTTAACGCCAGACCTAATTAGGGGCCCAATTATTAAATTAAGTCTCAAAAGTGCACCCATGTCCTTGCATTAAGCGCAGATATACAGATTTTATGAATACAAAAGACTTTACAGAAGTAAGCCAAGAAATAGCATACCTAGAAAATATCTGTGAACTGAATTTTAGCATGAGCAAACATGCATGTGTAGATTTGCTCATGTGAAAATCTGAGTGTTTGCAAGTTCACTTACCCTCAAACAACGTTTTTTTCCAGCCCTGGAAGAAGTTTTATGTCTGCCATTGTCAGGAGTAAATTTCCAACCTTTTTCAGTACGGGGAAAGATTAAAGAGGAGTTGGTGAAAACCCTTAAATCATGTAAGTTAGTAGGTTTGCAGACTCAAAAGGGCATTCCAACCCTGGAACAATTGCTTAATATTATCTTCAGCCCCAGTATGTAGATTAGCGGAAACGTGGCAACATATAGGAATTGCTAGTATTCAAACCCTACTATGGAAGTAGCCCTGGCATAAAACAGAGAGGCTATTTCAGAGCTCTTATATAATGAGAGCTGCCATAATTTGTTGCTGCATTACATAGCACAAAAGGGACAAGTGGATTTTGTTACAGGACAAGTAGATTTATGAAGCAACCTGCCTCATGGACAATTATAGATTTTGTTTATACCAACTGAAGTATGAGGAACAGGTTAATGTGTGCAGCACATGAAGGGCATCCTGGAATGTCTGCCGCTAAGAAGTTACTTAGAAAGTATTGTTGGTGGCCAGGCATCGATGTTTGGGCTGAACGGTTTGTGAATAAATGATCAGAATGCTTGGCATCTGATAAGCACTGGAAACTCAAAAAGCAGAAAACTAGAACTAATCTTTTACCTGAACAACCTTGGTTAAAAGTGCCAATTGATTTTTCAGGACAATTTTCAGTGCTGCCATGGGACATGACATTTTTGCTGGTGTGGACTAATTATTCTACATGAATCTTATGAATTTGTTTACATGCTCTCTACCAAAATTGTTTGAGTTTTTAGAAAAAGTGTTTACTAGTGAAGGAATTCCTGAAATACTTGCTTCTGACAATGGCACTAATTTTGTGCCCAAAGACTATTGTGTCGGTTTTGGAGAAGTAGGGTATCAAATATGAGAAAACACATCTTTACTTTCCAGCAGCTAATGGATTAGCGGAGAGATACATTTTTCATGTTAGGAATACAAATCGCATTAGCATCCAGATAAGATGTAGGCACGTATTTACAAAAGAAAGTTTGGAGCCGTCTTAATACCACTCATTCCATCACAGAATTTTCACCGTTCTTCTTACTTGGGAGGAAGAGATGCAAGAACTAGTCTTGCCCGCAGTTGGGTTGATTTTTCGGGTCAACATTTAATTGAAAAGGCTTTGAAATGCACTCTAGTGTGGATGGTTGTGTTTGAAGCCATTTTGTATCAGCGATTACAATTTTATCGGAGTGATTTCGGAATTGTGCCACCTCGAAGTTCAAAAAAGTTTGAAATAGGGGACTGGGTGTAGGTACAAAAACCCAAGAAAGTGGTTAACGGAGAGCCTAATTTCACTGATCCAACACAAATTGTACGAGTCACACAGTCAGCTGTTTTACTTAAAGATCACAGGTGGTGGAACAAGGGAGCAGCTGTATATATAACTGCTCCAGAAGGAGCCGACTGAGAAAAGTTCATCATAAGCAGAATAGTTGTGATACATGGAAGGTTGGTTTTGATTTTTTTTTTAAACTACTTCTGGATGTGTGTCCACTAACTTCAGATGTCATTCTGAGGTCCATACTCCTGTGTGCGTTACTGCACATTCACTGAACAGTCAGTTTCACACGAGGAGTGATCTGGCAGAGAATAGTGAAATGGGAGAGTCAGTGAGTGCCAGTAATTGCAACATAAATGTGTGTGATTAACCCAATTCTGGAGAGTCAGTGAGTGAGAGTAATCTCAACAGTGTCTCGACTCTCTGAGCACCACTTATCTTTTACCTCCTCACTTTCCCCCAGACAGAATGACCCTGAGGGAAAGAACAGTTACCTATTTAAAATAAGCTCTTGGAATGTGGCAGGAATCTGCAAAAAGTTGGATAACGCACACGGGCAAAAGCTTTGGCAGGCTAATGGTATCATCTGCTTCCAGGAAACCTGGGCTACGAACATATTTTCATTAACGGGTACCGCTCTTTCCAAACTATGGCTTTGCCATCAACCGCCGGGAGATCGAAAGGGGGCCTCCTAACTCGAATACCTAATACAACATCATTAAAAATAAGGAAATTTGATGACAGGAGCTCGTTCTTCCATCTCCTTGTTTTTGAATTTCCGAAAATGGGAACTTGGATTCTGATAAACTTTTACAATAATAACTTTGGCCCAAAAATGTACATGGTTGTAAATGAGGTTAATACCTCAATCAAGGAGATGTCCAATTGCAAAAACCAAGATGAGGTATTTACCATAATCTGGATGGGAGACCAACATCCATCCATGCAAACAATCAAAACATACTATGCGGTTTGGTTGATTTGATGGGTAATCCTGCCCCCCTATTTTGCCCATAGCATTCACGGTAATTGCCTTAACAGGACCTTGTTTAGTAGAAATTTGTCTATTATGCTAATTGGGGGGAATTTAGTGGGCTCCCCTATGAAAACTTTTTCCCGGGAGGCCTACGAGTAAACAATTGATTTTATACTAGTTTCTGCTATGGTCGAGGGCATCATTAGTAGTATAGACACTAAATTTAACAGCTTCAACGATCACGCTATTTTAACTGGTATAATAATTTTGAATTCCAATGAGAAGGACACGCATATGGTAGTTGATTGCCCTGTATTGGCCCAAAAAACTTATCAATTGAAATGGGCTCAAATTGATCGGTTTAAATTTCTCTCTGAAACAATAAAAACCACCCAAACTAGTATTGAAAGGTGTCTGGACCTATCCATAGCACCCTCAACACTGGTCCACTCATTCACTGATCTCTTGATGCATATAAAGGCGGCCCTTACCTGTAAAAGCAATGGAAAGAGTCCTACCCAAAAGGGATGGTTCGACACCACCTGTACAAAAGCCAAGAAAGCCCTTACTAATGCTCTTAAAACTCGGCCACGCAATCAAACCCAGATCGCCCTACTGCGTACCCAGTTTAAATTGGCTAGAAGAACTAGCATTTGCAACGCAATAGAGGTCTCGCATTTACGGGAGTTTGAGCTATTGGCATTGTAAATGACAATGCCTTTTATTTATGTTTTGGTTTTTAAAACATAAAATAAAAGGCATTGTCATTTACAATGCCAATAGCTTCCTCGCGTAAATGCGAGACCTGTTGCATTTTCAATGCTCGTTAGATGAGCTTCAAAGACTTTTGAATGGAAGCATTAAGAAAACCTCTCATAACTGTACCAACAAATAGGTCCTTTTTCTCACCAGGCACATGGCATGCATGATTAGAAGCTGTGTAGAAATAGCGCTTCGCGGTACTGTGGTAAACACTAATGTACTGGAATCTTTATTTGAATCCCTTTCGGAGCAGTCAGTAAAAGTGGCAAATATAATTGAAAAATTGAGCAGTTAACATGCACCTTTTGGTTTAACTTTTCCAAAATTATCCTACATAAAATCCTACTGAGCAATGTGCTGGGGGTTACTCACTTGGTGCACATGGGGTTTAAGTTTATATATTTTTTGACAGGGCTGTTTTAAATTACTAGTCCGGTCCTGGACGTGTTCCAGAGTCGAGTCAATGACAAAGAAGTGGTCCAAATGCTACGTTCAGATGGGGGAGGGTGTGGCTTAACGGCCAGTGCAGCCGACTGGGGCGCTGAGAGATCCAGGTTTAAGTCTCGTCGCGTGCTCAACTTCCTGTGATTCTGGGCAAATCACTTCCCCCCTGCCTACGGACAGCGCCTAAAGACCCTCATGTGTTATTAGCGGCACTATACAAATCCAAGTATTATATTATAGTATATTTATTAAGAAGAGAAAAAGGCAGCCAAAAGACGAGGATCAAATGCCCAAGCAAAATGGAAAAAGAGGCCTAGAAGGAGACTAGATAAGAAGGGGAGGGGGGGGGGGGCAGGGGGAAGGGGAGGAGTGGCCCGAACGCTACTCTTAAAAGCTGATGTAACACAACTAGTAGAAATGGACAAAGTATTGCGGAACTATATGCAGCCGTTCCAGACGTTCTGAATTTCCGGTACCGACGGGAATCTCTGTACGCAATTACGAGTTTGCAGACCAAGAATTACTTGGCATAATTTTGCATGGAAAGCTGCATGTTTAAAGCTACAGATCAAATTTTTAATGAAACTGCACTACAGCAACAGCACCGGCCCTGATATAATATTAATGGCCGCCAAGCAGCACGGTAGCAGCAGAAAGCCTTTTAGGCTCTTACGGATCCCATACCCCCGGCAGCCTCCGAGGGATCAGTGAGAGCCGGACTGCGGAGGCGCTCATTAGCGACCCTCAAATGTCAGACACCGGGAGGAAAGAAGAGGCCTGACAGGGAAGGAGACACAGCGACACAGATCTGGAAGGGAGGGGGGCGCGAGAGACAGGGACAGCGAGGTACAATGATGGAAGAGGTGGCGACGGAGCGGGCACAAAGAGGGGAGAGGGCGCGAGGTAGACAGGGACTGCAGGTTAGACAGGGACAGTGAGGTACAATGATGGAAGAGGTGGCGACGCGAGAAAGGGAGCGGGCACAAAGAGGGGAGAGGGAGCGAGGTAGACTGGGACCACAGGTCAGAGATAGGAAATTATGGAAGGCTCGTGAGAGAGAGCAGGATAGAATGGGGAGAGCGGGAGAGACAAAGAGCAGTAAATTCAGACATAAGCGAAGAGAGAGAGAGAGAGCAGTAAATACAGGCATAAGCGAAAGGGAATGGGGTCGAAAGAGAGACAGAGGCCTAGGAAAAGGAGGGGAGCCAGGTAGAGAACAAATGCGTATTACGAAGAAAACAAGACAAGCCCGGCTTCTAAAGTGCTCCGGACGCGAGCGAGCGCCCGCCGCGTGAAAGTGAAAGCAAATTTGTCGTGGCGGAGCGTGGCGCGCGCGCTTGGCGGGGGAGCGCATTCCAGGCGGGGGAGCGGACCATTTGAAGTATGATGCCGAGGGCGCCAGTGGGCTGAAGCGCTTCCCCAAACGGATTGCATGGCGGCACGATGCACGTGATTGTGCGCGTGCTCGCCATGCAATCCACTTTTGGGAGCACTTTGAAATGCCCCTCTTACTAGAGTCTCGCATAGCGATTGCGTACTCGCAATAGCTAGGCGAGACCTAAAAAGGGAGAGCCTACTAAGGGAGTAAATTTGGGAAAGGCTTACTCAAGCTACTATAGCAGGAGACAGTAGGGAGTTTTGGGCCATAATCAACTCACTGTATTTTAAGACTCATAGGGACCCTTCGCTAGATACACATGTTGGAGAGGAGGCGTCAATAGAACACTTTACTAATGTCTTCTCGCCCACTGACCCCCTGCCCATTGCCCATCTGTCCCTCTGAATAATAGGAAGGTATTCTTATAATTCTCGCTTACTGAAGTTAGGAGTGCCCTATCGTCATGCAGTACAGAAAGAGCCCCAGGTACGGATGGGGTCCCAATAGACTTCTTCCAGGACAACTATGACCCTTGGGTTCCTTACTGACCAATGTTTTTTACAACATAGCAATAGTACACCCCCCCCCCCCTCTCAAGACAAATATAATTGTTCCTATCCATAAAAAGGGGAACAAGAGTAGCCCTAAAAACTACAGGCCTTTGGAATGTGTTTGTCCTACTTGACCCTGTTATACACTGATTTGATGGCTTCGGTGCGAGTTGAGGGCTTCATCTCCTCTGCATTCTCCATTGGACGGGGAACTCAAAAAGGGGTGTCCACTGTCCCCGTATCTTTTTGCTCTAGCAATGGAACCCTTGTCAGCATGGGTGCGGATGGACGCTCAGGTTTGCGGTTTTAAATGGGCATGCGGATTCTCGGATCGCATTGCCCTGTATGCAGATGTTTTGTTTTTCCTTACCAACCTAGACCGAACGGGGCCCCACTTGTTATGAATCATGTAGATTTTTGGAGAAACATCGGGTCTTTATATGAACCCTTGGAAATCCACCCTATGGGTATTGGGAATTCGGGGCGAGCTCGGATCTTGGGTAGTCGTACAGGTGGTGTATGGGGGCATGAAATATTTGGGGGTGTACTTGTCAGACTCCCCCACCATGGCATGGGAGCGGAATCTTGCGCCGGTATGGGAGCGTGTGGATATTATGACCTGGTCCTACATGCCCCTGAACATCTACGGCCCGTCAGCCATTTTCAAGATGGTAGCACTCCTGCGCCTTTGGTATCAATTACAGAATCCTATCTCCCCAATTCCCCCACGGTGGTTCCGGCAGGTGAATTCTGTCCTGGGACAGTTTCTTTGGGATGGTGGCACGGTGAGGGTGGCAATCCGGGCGTGTTTTCTATCCACATATTGCGGGGGCTGGCCACCTCCGATATTTGGTCTTATTACGTAGCATCGCATCTACTGGTCTTAAACGAGTGGTGGTATGGGCATAGGGCGGACCCGGCATATGCTGTGGAGCGACGCTCCATGGGCGATCAGCCCCTCCATGTTCTTCTTTATTCGGCTTAGCTGAGGCGCCCCCTTCCATCTATCACTCGGATTGTTTTTCAGCTTTGGAGGCAGGCGTTGGAGGATGGGCTGGTGGATAAATTGACTTGGGAGAACCCATTGTGGCACAATGGCCGCTTTCCACAGTTTTTTTTATTTTTTAAATGTCTTTATTAAAGTTTATTATAACCAAACGGAGACAGTGACAAATCATTCTGATCAGTGGCATTACAGTGTAGATCAAATACATGCAACAGCTTACAGCAGTGTCCGTGCAAGAAGAGAACAGGACAGGTGACGCACACAAGAATTCGTGACCATACACATCGTGTCTCACCCAACTCGGATGATGGGGGCGGGGGGGGGGGGGGGGGGGGGGGGTAGAGGTAAGTAGGTTGGGGGGGGGGGGACTGAGGGCCTCGGTCAGTCACTACAGTAATCGACTGGCCTTATGGGACCGACCGCTGATCCACAGCATCAGCACCTGAGTCAGAGGCAGCCAGGCGTGTTATCCCGCTCTTGTATTGGGCCCAAAAGTTCTTTGGGCGGTTGCGAGGTGGGAGCATCTCGCTATAGTTTTCAGTCTGTGTGCAGCAAAAGGTCATGTCTTTGGCCCACTGTGTGATAGTGGGTGTGGGGCCCCGAAGCCAGCACATCGCCACACATCTCTTAGCCAGTAGCAGTGCCATGTCCAGCAAACGTCGGGCAGCCTTGGGGAGGGGTTTAGAGTACCTAAGAAGTGCCAGCAGAGGGTCAGATGTCAGCGTCAACTCTCTACACGGCATCAGCCAGTGGCACCATTCCAGTCGGGCCGCAGGCAAGTACAATATGTTCCCCACCTGCATAGACAGTAAATACTGCCAGGCGTGTGCAACTGAGTTAAGAGATTGTAAAATGCACATACGCCTATCTGACATAGAGAAGAGCAAAGCCGGCAGCGGTGTAGGGTCCGCAACAATTGTCTCTATGCGCACATGGGAGAAGTCTGCCGGGCCATGCATCCAGTAATAGGCTTGGGAGCTTTGGGCAGCTCGGTAGTATAATTCCAAGTCAGGCGCTCCCAAGCCTCCCAGCGAGTAAGGCAGTGTCATCGTGTGCCAGGCTACCCGCAGTTGCTTACCAGCCCATGCCAAGTGTACCAAAAGGGTTTGTAGACGCTGAAAGGCAGCACCATGGGTATGTTTGCAAACAGGAAAAGAAATCGCTGCAGTACAACCATTTTCATTAAGGCCACTCTACCCATCAATGACAGGGGGAGTTTAACCAAACGCGCAACCTCATCCTCCAACTTAGAAACTGCAACCCCATAGTTTTCCCTAAGCACCACCTCAGACTCCGTGTGCAGCATAAATCCCAAATAGCGCAGCGCATCAGTAGTCCACAGCAGTGGATATTCGGGCTCAATAGGAGTCGTGGCTGGCGTCAGGGGAAACATGACCGATTTATGCCCGTTGACCCGAAGCCCAGATAAGAAGCAATAGAGCACTATCTCCCTCAAGATTGGTGAGAGATTAGTGTCCGACTTGCGGACGTAAAGCAAAGTATCATCCGCGTAGGTAGATACTATCAGATGATAATTCGGGAAGCGTATCCCTCTGTGACTATGGTATTCCCAGAGGGCGCACACCAGGGGCTCGGCCACCAGCGCATACAGTATGGGAGATAAGGGGCAGCCCTGTCTCCTGCCTCTGCATATCTTTATCGGAGCCGTGACTACAGATCCTATTTTAATACGCGCTGTGGGAGAGTGGTAGAGAACAGCGATAAATTGTAAAAAGACCTCACCCACCCCCATACGAGTAAGGACGTGCCGTAAGAAGGGCCATTCAACGGAGTCAAACACCTTCTCCATATCTAAAAACACAGCTATCGCCGGCACCTCCGATCTGGTGTGTTGGAAGGCCGCAAAGACAGTAAGTAGGTTATATGTCAAATTTTGACTAGGCACGAAGCCGGCCTGCTCCGGAGCCATCAAAGTCGCAGCTAAGGGCAGCAGTCGGTTAGCAAGCAATTTCGCGAAGAGATCAGTATCTACGTTGAGCAGAGATAGAGACCTATATGAGGCGCAGTCATCCGGTGTCTTACCCGGCTTAAGGATAGCAACTATGATAGCCTCATTCATCGAAGGGGGCATCACACCTGAAGTGCACATATCTTCGAACAGAGTAAGTGCGGCAATAGCCAGTCAATGAACGCTTTATAAAAATGAAACAGTGAGGCCATCCCCGCCCGGTGCGCTGCCTGCTCTCATACCAGATAGCGCTAGCAGAATTTAATTGCGCTCAATCGGTCTCATCAAAAACTCCCGGTGCCAATTAGACAGCCACGGTAGCTTGATATGCTCCAGGTAGTCTAATATCTGTTCATCTGGGCTGCAACCTCTCGAAGAATATAAGTCCGAGTAATGACCCATGAATTTCTCTTCTACCTGGGCGTCAGTAAGAAGTGTCCCCATCGGGCTCCTTGATTTCCGGGATCGTAGAGGCGTTTCTGCTCTGCCGCTGTAGCCGTGCTAATACCGCTCCCAGCCTTTCACCCTCGCCGTAGGTACGGGCAGTGGCGTACTTCCCAAGATGTTTAACTTCCGCGTCCGCCTCCTAATTATAGTCTTGTAAGGATTTCGCCAGCGCAGCTTGACTGTCGCCGTCAGGATCGTCAAGCAGAGAGGACTCGAGCCTTTTACTCGTGCGTGCCAACTCTGAAAGCCTATTACGTATTGATTTAAGGACCCCCGCATGTTTAGATATAGCAACCCCTCGGGTATATACACTTTAAAAGCTTCCCATACTGATTGAAATTTGTCAACCGACCAGACATTCTTCTCAAAGAATATCTTGATTGCTGTGGCCATTTTGTCTTTAAAAACCGTGTATAGTAGGGCGTATTGGGGGGGGGGGGGGGGGGGGGGGGAGCGCCACATGAACGGGAGCAGATAAAGCCTTCAGAAGGGGGGGAATGGTCGGAAAATGTACGTGGCATGATCAAGCAGGGCTGTATACGCGGCAACAACTGTCTCCAGGCAAACCAGTAATCTATTCTGGTATGCACGTTATGGTACGCCGAATAATGTGTGAAACCCCCTTGCTCTGCATGTCGAGTGCGCCGCACGTCACGGGGGCATTCTCGCCTTAGGAGCAGATAAAGCCATCAGAAGGGGGGAATGGTCGGAAAATGTACGTGGCATGATCAAGCAGGACTGTATACGCGGCAACAACTGTCTACAGGCAAACCAGTAATCTATTCTGGTATGCACGTTATGGTACGCCGAATAATGCGTGAAGCTCCCTTGCTCTGCATGTCGAGTGCGCCGCACGTCACACATATCCAACCGAATCAGGGAAGAATCAACCACATCGGCCGAGGCAGACACACGCCTGTCCGGGGCATCCGACCCATCAACAAGCGGGTTTCTAACAAAATTAAAATCACCTCCCCACAGAAACTGCGTTGTCGGTGAGAGACGTCGAGGTCAGTAAGGTTGCGGTAGAAGTCTGGATTGTCGTAATTAGGGACATAAACGTTTAGGATGAACTTGTCAAATCCTTTGCCGCTGCATTTATTGAGCACATACCGCCCCTCGCTATCTGTCGCCAGAGGAGTCAGTTGGATGGCCTTCTTAGGGTTAGCCCACTTCAGGACCCCCCCTCGCATGTGTGGTGAAACCAGATGCGTGTATGTGACAGAGTAGCCACTTGGTACGTAAAACCGGGCTGTCAACTGGGAGATGTGTCTCCTGCAGAAGAGCTGTGTCAACATTGTGCCGATGTAGGTAGCTTAGCACCTTCCGGGTTTTCCGGTAATCGTTCAGACCCCGGACATTCCACGTGAGCACCGTCAGTGTATCTGGGTCAGTCACCCCGCAGTGTTCAGTACTATCTGTCATGTGTGCGCTAAATGTGTTGTCAATTGGGCGCTCATCATAGTACATCTCCAACCCTGCCGAGCTGCATACCACAAGAAATGATCACACAAACCATTGCATTTGTCAGTCTCATAACTGTTCCCCCCCCCCAACCCCAATCATATCAGACCTAACTTGGCCTAAAAACAACAAAACCCAGTGGAGAGCATTCGGAATGTAGCTTACACCCTTAAAAAATGACTATCCAGAAATCAACCCCTCCACACCCCCCACCCACGTCAGACCAACCCCAACTTGGTCGCGGCAGAACTTCTCAGACCCACAAAAACCTCCCGCCCCCACCCTCCTACCAAAAGACACATTCCCCAGTGTGATTCACGCGTGGGAGGAGGTTGCTCAAACGAAAAGCACTAAAATGCAGCTGAAATGAAGATCCACTCAAGCACCTAATAGGGACGTATTGCTGCAGGAAAAGCATTCCCCAATGAGCAGTGCAACATAACATGTGTCAAACCAACAAATATCTAGAACCCAGAGGTCTTTCTACCAATGCGGTATCGCCACATGCCCTCTTTCTTGACAAGCGGAGAACAAGCATGCAGCCCCAGAGTGTTTACCCAATCGCTCAATCTTAGAACCGCACTCCATCCAGCACACTACCAAGAGATCAGCATCGCAGTACAAGCCAATACCACGGCCGGTCCCTACCCACCTGCCCATAAACATCTGATGCTTCATGAAAATCTCCAGCACCCTCCCCACCCCTCTCACATCCACCCATCATACAGTACTTAACACATCAGGGGTAACTATAAGGTGTCAGAACTGGTCATCCATCAAGCCGCTCGGCTCCTCATCTGCTGGTTGGTTCGCCGGGCTAGGTCGCTGCTGTCTAGCCCACCCCTTCATAGCCGACTGCAGGGCCTTGAGATCAGAGAAGAAGTGGGATCGACCTAGTCTATTAACCCGGAGTCGTGCCAGGTAAAGCATAGCGTAGTCCACTCCTTGGTCTCGGAGTTGTCTCTTAAGTAGAGCGAACAGTTTCCTAGCCTCCTGGACCCTGGCCTTGAAGTCCGGAAACAGTGATATGGTGGACCTCTCATGCCTCAGCGGTTGTTACTCGCGGGCCAGTCTCAACGCGACGTCCCTGTCAAGATAGTTGAGGAGTTTAGCAATTATCGGTCTTGGGACAGCCCCAGGAGCGGGCCTCGGGCCCAGTGAACGGTGCGCTCTCTCCACCACAAACATATCCGAAAAGGAAGCCTCCCCCAGCAAAGATTTGAGTAACCGCTCAACGTAGAGCTCCATGTTGCCCGTTTGGGTGTTCTCCGGAAGGTCCTGTGATGCGCAAATTACATCGCCGAGAGCGCACCTCCAAATCCTGTGTTTTGTCTTGTAGGATTTTCAGAACCTTGCCCAGCTGCTTATGATCAGTGTCTAGGGTAGACTGCGCCTCCTCAGTCTCCGTCAGCCGTCGCTCTGACATGTCTAGCCTCTCCGCATGCTTGTCTATGCGTTCCGCCATGCGGTCCATCCTGTAGGACATTGCATCAATCTTATTTCCAAGGGACGTGATGCTCCCCTGCAAATTCTTTTCCGTATTAAGCAACAGATCCCTCAGGTCGTGTCCGGCCGCCGCTTCGGGCTGCTCACGATCCCTGGGCCCCTCCTCCATGGCCGCATCACTGGATTTGGATCTAGCTTGGCTAAATGAGAGAGTTTAGGTTGAGCCTTGTCTACCCTGCCCATCTTGCCAGTTCCAGGGCTCTGGCGCACTTTCCCGTGAGAACACCACGCACGGTGGCCTCAGCGCAGCGCGGGAGAGTCCTGGGGTAACTCCACTGGGCCCAGCACAAAGTACCGCTTTCCCATGTCGCAGGGGACTCGCCGCCTCTGCAGTAGCCACTCCGACACCGTTGTCCACCAAGGTCCGCAATCCAGCCGCTAGGGCATCTGGGGGATCTCTGCGGCAGGAGTCGCAACACACCGCAGGACAATCGGCACCTATGCCTCAGCAGTCTCTGGCATCACACTCCATCTGCTCTTGTTGGGGGCACTAGAGGTCGCCACTGCACATATGCGATTGGGACAAGATGGAATCCTCGCCGCAATATTGCAGTTGCCGCCCAGAACCTTGTCCCCGCCGCCAGCACCTCCAGGTGCAGAACCACAGTGTCCACAGCAACGTCCCAGGCAGCGCTGAAATAACAGTAGAGGCCCCCCCCCCCAGTGGCCACAGTCTGTTCCAATATAGTCCAGCCGCACCTCACAGGTGTAAAATTGTCAGTCAACTTTTGTATCTTATATGCAGCAGTTGTCTCTGGGCCTCAGATCTGCATTGTATGCATCTCTCTGACAAATAACATCTGTTTAAAAAATAAAAGCGACTGGTCTATTTTCCTTTTAGACACTACAGCGAAACTCATGGGCCGTCTGCTTTTAGCCAAACTAGAGGATTGGGCAGTTGATAATATATCATCGCAAGCCCAGTATGGGTTTGATCAGGGTAGGGGCACTGTAGATCAGTGCCTCAATCTTTCACTGATTATTGATAAATATACAAGGGCTAAGGGTGGGAAAATCTATCTTGCCTTTATGGACCTTTCAGCAGCATTTGACTGCTTTTCCCACCCAAAGCTCTGGTATATCATGGAAGAGATGGGGATTGGCCCTCCAATAATTGACTTTATCCGGTAATTGTACTTGGAGGCATCAGCATCGGTTAGATATGGGAAAAAGAGGGGATGTACCCGCCCCTTTAAGATCTTAAGGGGGGTAAAGACAGGGCTGTGTCCTGGCGCCGTTCTGGTTTTCCATCTATACGAACGGCGTGGGGAACGCCCTTCTGGGTGTAACACCTGATCTCCCCATGTCTGAGTCTATCCAGCTCCCAATTCTGGCGTATGCAGACGACGCAGTCCTTATCGCCAGAACAGGGATAGGGATAGGGCTGTGTCGCCTAATCACCACTCATCCCGCCTTCATAGATTCCCTGGACATGAAGGTTAACCAGTCAAAATCATTGCGGGGGGGGGCCCTGTTTGAGGAAAACTATCACACCTTCACACAGAATCAGGGAAAGTGGAGGTGGTGGAGTTGTTCCCCTATCCTAGGGTGCATTTTGATAAGAAACAAACGTGGTATACAATAATTGACGCAAGGGCCATGGGAATGAAAAGGAGTCTTGGAGCATTAAAAGCATTTACCTCCAGGATGGGCAGGAAACCTCTGGCCACTGTTAAGCAGATTTATCAAGCTAAAACGAAATCTGCGGCCACATATGGAGCAGGGGTCTGGCACACCACGAACAACTCCAAATCATTGAAGGTAAGTTTTTTAAATCCTTGGTCTCCCTTCCCCAAACAACATCAATTTTATACTTCAGACTGAGTTGAGCCTACCCCATATTACGGATTCAATTCGATTGGCTCATTTGCTTCTGTGGTTTTCAATTTGGCGAAGGAAAACTCTCCCTTTAACTCAGAGTATAATAAAAGATTGCCTGAGCCTCGACAATTATAAGAGAATCAGTTGGATTAACTATGTCGAGCCAGAATTGAGGGAGTTGGGGATGAAAGTATTGTTTACAGACCCGCTGTCTTGCAGGTTAATGCCCAAGCAGAGACTGGTTGACACTTTTATTCTGAACGCCCAGTACATTCGTAGGGAGAACAACCACAGGAAGCAGTCTTCTCTGGTTTACCAACCAATTTTCTCTACTCGGACAGGTGGATTCTCCTACCTAGAGGAAGTTATAATATCACACCACAAATTTATATTACTCCAATTTCGGTTAAGTTTGATCCCACTAATGCTGGGGTTCCCATTGAAAACTTATAACCATTCGGACTTGATCAACTGTCCTTGTTGTGACAAGTCCTCTGCCCAAACAGATCTTCATATACTGTTCTTTTGTGGTCACTATCGTAAAGAAAGGAAAAAGTACATTATACCGATTTTAAAGAGCCATAATTTTGTCCACTGTAGGGCTGCGCTATTCTTTTTTAAATCATTACCAGACCATATAGTGTGCTTCTCCCTAGCCTCATTTGTAGAATGTTTTGTTCTTCTGAACAACAGAACGCATTATCAAACGTAAACCAGCAGGCTTAAATAAAACCTATCTGGCAGGCATGTGCACAACATGACACATGCACAACATGTACAACAGCTCTGATACCACAGAGGCCTTGGCAAAAGCAGATGTAAAAATCTAGTGATGTAAGATGTAAATCAAGTGGCAAGGGACTCTGATGGATGAAAAGGGAGAACATTTCTAACCACAGGAAGCTGCTGGTTACATGCAACAAAAACCACATTAATTTGTTGGTTACATAATCGATCTTGAGCCAGCGACCGTTTCTTCATGGGGGCGTAGGGAATAGAGATGTGGGAGAGAGGTGATCGAATAGCATTTGTTGAGGGCTTGATTATAGACACCCTGAACATACTGCTAACAATTGGCTTCTGCGTGTTACAAATTAAAAATGCCTAAACCTGGACAGGAATATAAAAAGAGGAGAACCAACAGTGATAATTTAAGACAAATATTCGAGGGTTTGGATTTAGAGGGTAGCTTGAAAATTGGATACATCATAAAACAGGAAGCACAGCCCACTTCTTCGCCACAAGTAAGGCCACAGGAGCGAGAAGAGCACAAGACTGAGAAAACACCTAAATCAATGTCAGTGTGCAGGCAATAGCAGGCCCATCTGAGCACTGTAGGTGAGGCACAAAGATACATCCTAGAGAAGGTATAAGACTTGACATAGTTTTCAACCTTGGCTTATATCTTCATTCTTGGTGATAAGATGTCAGAACCCAGATGAGGATGGAGCTCAAATAAATTAGAGTTTCAAAACCAAAACCGTGGCGAGCTGCAAAGAGAAAACAGTGTCTGAACCTTTCCACCGAGACCTGGAATCTTTCATTCTACTCAAGTTAGCAATGGATAACAGATTGGCCCACAATTGATCCTGCACCTATAAAACATCATTCGATCACACATTCAAAACCTGCAGCGCTATCAATTACACAAGATTCATACAAGGCCATAGTTCACATTCTTTCTTCTCGCCCCAACTTCTCAGCTTTGGTTATCACTTTCACCTTTGGACCACCAAATTGATCTAAATCAGATTAAAACAGTACAAAAACCAGGAAGCACACCAGGTGTACTGGAAAAAAAGGCACTGATCCCGGCTTCCCAAACTTGAAGGCCCCAACACGAGCTGAAGACAGAGTAGGGGGGAAGACACTGCTCATTGCTGTATGGAGAGCAAAGTGCACAGATTATTATAGTAGATCCTAGAATAAAGGGTGTTCTAGTGAAATTGAGGTTCTTAAAAATATTATTTCTGTGTTAGTCTATTGGGATATGATGGCATCCACTGTCACTTTACTCCAACAAAATAAACAGAAAACCCTCACAAATAATGAAATGTAAATAGGACCATTCTGTTGCATCCCACACAGAATGAAAAGCTATGCCCATAACATTGTCCCTCAAAAGCCCCCCCCCCCCCACCCCCAAAAAGGAGATTGTTCTCAAAAAGATGCACAAGTCAAGCACTACTTTGCTATGCAACTCCTGCTCATGTGGGCATGCCAGTCCCTTGAGCAGGACAGATTGGTAACTCTTACTGTGTGTTAAGAGGGTAGCTAATATTCTCTTGCTCAGTTTACCCACAGATCTCAAGTTGATCGTGTCAATGTGTGAAGTTGTTAGACCAGTCATCCTAAGGGTGATCATACCGCCACTTTTTCCTGTATCTTTTTTTTGCCTTAGGACTCTGAGCATTCTACCACTGCTGACCAGAGCTAAAATGCATGTGCTTCTCCCCTAAAACATGGCGACATAGGTATACAACGGATTGACATATTTAGTTTACCAATAAGTCCCATGGGAAATGGTATACCATATACTGAGGCCCTGTAATCCAACTGCTGCTAGTGGGCCTGCAGCACTGCTTGTGCCACCTACACAAGTAAACTTTCAAACCAGTCTCAGGCCTGCTAGAGCAAGGCCTATGTGTGCAGTTTACTGCCATTTTGACTTGGAATTAAAACCCACTTTCCAAGCCTTAAGCTCCCCTCTTGTTACAGATAGGTCACCCCTAAGGTAGGCCCTAGGTAGCCCTAAGGGCAGGGTGCTGTGTAACAAAAAATGTAGGACATGTACTTTTAAGTTTTGCACGTACTGGTAGTAACAAATGGTTAAATTCACCTTTTCACTACTGCGAGACCTACTCCTCTCAAAAGCTAGCATTGGGAATTCCTTATAACACTTTTTAAGCTGTAATTCTGGAATAGAAAGGAGTAGCTAAGCTAGGTCTCTATCTTTGGAATGGTAATGACAAATCCTCTAGTTGTACAGCTGGATTGGATATTAATTTATAAATGCCACTTTTAGAAAGTGGACATTCCTCTGCTCTAAACTCCGCTGTGTGCCTGCAGCCTGTCTTCAATGCACATCTGGGCTGGGTGACAGGTGAAAGCTACACTTTCAGAATTTCCTCTAGACAGCTACAAACAGGAAGGTGAGGCTCATCTGCATTCTGAGCCCTCATCTGCATTCTGAGCCCTCATCTGCATTCTGAGCCCTCATCGGCATTCTGAGCCCTCATCGGCATTCTGAGCCCTCATCGGCATTCTGAGCCCCCATCGGCACTCTGAAGGGTCTTCCTGGGCAGGGAGGAAGTGGAGAGGCTGCCACTTCTACTTCAATAGGTAGTGTCCAGTCCACACACAAAGCATTGATTCACCCCCCAGTTAGCTTGGCAGAGAAGACTGGGTTGAAAAGCATCTGTCAACTTCAGAGGGCTCCTTTGAAGTCACCCCCTCTACAGCAAAGGCACTTTTTGGTATAAGTAGTAGGGCTCCAACCCTCCCAAATCAGTACACTATTGCACCTGGGAAGAACTCTGCTGGAATAAGGACTGCTGTGCTTTAAGGACCGTCCCACTGCCTTGACTGACTGTTCTGAGGAACTGTTTCTCTGCTTTGCTGAGCTGCCCTGTTGCCTGCTGAGGACAAGAACTGGACCCATCTCACTTGAACCCATAGTGACTTCAAGGGATAGCTGGCTTGCCTCCTGAAGTCTCTGGATACAAAAGACCTCCTGCAATCTTGTTGGTGATGCTGACCTCTGCCATCAGTGAGTCCTACCATTGCCTGAGGTGCCCCTTCAGCCCTGGGCCTCAGAAGTGGGTTCTGCAGCTGGTTTCTGCAAACATCCATGCATTGCCCAGACTGCGTGAGAAATTTGGCAGCATCGCCCTTTGACGCTGAGGCTGCTCAACGACCTAGAAACCACAGCCTGCGTGGCTCGGTGACAGAACATTGCATTTAATTCAATAGAGCTAGACAACAACAGTCCCGGTCATGCAACCGGCCTGACCTCCATCACGTATGGCCTGAACTTTGGATATGTACTGGTCCCTCGCCACCTCAAGTAACCTTTTGACAGCTAGTGATCTCTAAGCACTATTTTGGTTTATTTTCTTTAAACATTCATATCTCGATATCTACTTATTGGATTTTTGTTGTGTTGGTCGAGTTTTACTCAAATAAATATTCGCTAGGTTTCTAAACCTGTGTGGAGTCTTTTTGTGGTGTTTTCATTGTGTTACTGTGTGTGTGTTGCACAAATACTTTACAGCACATGGTCTCTTAAGTTAAGCCTGCCTGCTCTGTGCCAAGCACCTAGAGGGCTTGCACAGGTTAGTTTAAAGTTCGTATCTAATTTACCCTGACTAGGACTGTGGTCCCTACTTGGACAGGGTGCAAACCTCTGCCAACTAGAGACCCAATTTCTAACAGTGCATCCAGTTCAAATTTTCTTCTGCATTCTTAGATTTGTAATTCTCATTTTAGAATTAAATCAAAGGGACTACACATAACAGAATACATGGAAACATTTCTGGAGTGGACAAGCTGCTCACCCATGGAAATGGGAAACTTGGAAGCTCTGGTGTGAGAATGCAATGTTGAACAGAGTAACACTTCAGCTACTCTTGTAGATTCAAAAGATTGCAGTGGTAGTATCCGTGTGGACGAAGAGTCATTATCCCTGCACTAATGAAATGCCGAAGCCACATTCGGCTCAGTGGTGAGAACGCCATCTGTTCGATGCATTATGGCAAAATCTCCTTTCACTACCGTTAAATACTTCCAATTAACAGTAGCAGAGATTCCATACAAATAGGGAAAAACAAATATAGCAGACAACTTGCATTTTGATCGTTGTTCTCCTCTTCTACCATGGCTTCATCCATTATCGGCTGCCCATTCTGAAAAAGAGAGGAGAGAGAATTTAAAAAAGAGAGGCCTTAATAAATAAAGCAATATTTTATTTGTGCTGTAATCAAATAGAAGTAAAACAGCCCATGCTGGCATGTTATCCTCGACTGCATTCTTAGTATGCCAAATGTAGTTTGTACCAAGACAGGCTAAAGGCGTCCTATCTCCCGTCAAATGGAAGCCATCTACAAAGAATTAATCACAGAAAATTTGTAGGGATTATGAATTGACTTATGAGAGTTCAAAAACTATATTCATTCAAAGGGTGGCTTTCGACGATAGTATCAGCAAGTAGTAATTGCTCGTTTTTAGGCCTGGCTTGACAATGCAGCGGTCACCTGACTTTATGTGGTCAAAAAAATCTTTCAGGAGTAATATACAAAGGAACTCCGGCTTTACCCAGATGTAGGATCATCGGAGTACAGCTATTGATTTGTGAAAAGGATGTTATCCTTAGACATTTGAGGGTGGATTGTTATTTTTCTATTAAAATGTGCAGAGAGATATTTAGTTATATGGAATCTAATAAATTTACCATAGGCAACTGTTTTAGTGCTGGTTACGCTCTGACAAACTATGGCAATAATAGATTTGCACTGAGAAAATTCTTTTTAGACTCAGTTAGGACAATTCTAAGTTTGTGACTGCTTACCAAATGGCGGTCTTGTTGGAAAGCTTACACGCCATACAGTAGGCCTGGGTTGAATATGACAAGCCATTGTTAAAGGCTACAGGCTTGGTTGGTTCACTGGTAATAGTTACACCGATGCCATAGGTCTGATCTCTATTATAAAATGTTATGATAAAGTGGGCTTAGCTTACTTAGACAGTATCTGTTAAAGCAAATAGGTCCTCAACAGTGGATTGTTATTCTGTTTAGCAGGCTGTAGACAGGTGTTTTATTACATGAAATCTTAGATTACCGGTGTAGACAAGGGTGTTCAAGTTAGTCATACCCTGTGACAAACCATGGTGGTAGAAAATGTAAATTATGATAATCCTTGTTAGGCTGTATACTGTTTTGCCAACTTTAATTATGTACATCTTTGTAATTTCTAGTAGATCTATATATATATATCATAAAAACAACGGTTAAATTAACGTTGGTAAGTGAAATGTTCATGCACAGTTTTCTCATCAATAATTTCATTGAAAATCTTGCAGTGAAATTTTCAATAATATCATAGAAAATGTGTTGAGTGATGTAATATGTGGTCATAATTAGCAGTGCATTGTGAGGGCGGGCATGAGTAATAGTTACTTGAGATAACTATAACTGGTGATTTTGTGTTTTTTCTTTTTCTTTTAAAATGGTATGTGGTTACTGAACATTTAAGTTAACTAGAACATTACTTTAACCTTTGTTTTTTCAGAGAATTTCTAGTTTTGTTTTTTTAACGTTAAGTAATATTTTATTACCAAACACGAAGGCCTCCAAATCTGTTTCCAACCCCCTCGTCAGGTAGCCAACCCCATGCTGTTCACGCCCTATGGCCATGAGCATCAGGGGAGTTGGTCACCGGGCCTGGCTTGCAATCCGTATGCAGTGAGGAATGTGCCACAGGGCTTCGCCTGTGGCCAGCCCACACAAAGGCAGCCAGCCCACCAAAAGCCAGCTAACTCCTGCCACACTTAGCCTTTGGGAGATGTGGCATATGGTTGGCCTTCGGGTCTCGGGAACCCCATCCCCTGGGCAGTGGCGGCTGGTGGAATTTGAAACTGGTGGGTGTATGCAGAACGAATCAATGTATGCGAGCGAGCCAGACGGCAATAAGGAGGGTCCGGGGGGGGGTGGGGGTTCTCCCTCCGTGAAGAAATGTTTTAAAAATTGGCATCTTTTTGGTGCGATTTTCAGCATTATTTCGGTGATAAATTAACTAAAAATTCAGTTCTTCTAGGCATTCATAAAAGAAAACTCACATTATTTCAGAGAATTTCTGGGTTGCCAAGCAAGTCTGACTTCTGAAGAGGGCAGGGGTACTATGCAAGACTACTTTGGTTCTACCCTTTCCAATAGAAAACACTAGTTTGCGATGTGAACAAGTTCAATGGACAAACCTGGGGTCTAGGGAGAGTCCCTCTCCTGAGAAAGAAATTTAAAAAAGGATTAGCAAATGGTGCATTTTAAAGCAAATGAATGCAGCGATAAGGCAAGGCTTATTAAGCAGTGGGAACGTATAGTCTTGAAATATTAAACACATTAAAAACTGCCCCGTATCTTCTTGCATTAATTTGTTCAATAGTTACTGTAATATGTAAATTGTTCTGCATGACAACTTTTGCCCTTGAAAATGTATGCTTGCCCAGTGTCTTGCACTGCATGCAGCAATAACATTTGAAAAATATGCTCTAACCAGACTTCGGGAAGCACCCACAGCTGTTGGCTGTAACCAGTCATATAGAAATATGTGCAGATGAGCATGTTGGGGCAGCCTATCACGTGTCCTTTTACAATAATATCCCAATAAAGCTAGACCGTGCCTTTTATTTCATTAGAAATTAGCACCAGAAATCTTTAACCTTTATGTGTTATTGATCTGGAGCTCAAAGCAGACCTTTCCCCTATAGTTTTAATTTATTGTTTTCTTCTTATCCTAGGAGATTATCGCCTGGACACGGCTGTAATCACTATCCCTTGCTCTAAAAAAATACAGTGCTTTCAGATAACAGGTACTGTCCGGTACTCAGTACCTGCACTTCTTTAATTTGGAAGGGAGACTGCCTGCACATCTCATCAGTGCTGCAATACATTTAATGGGAGAGTACCGGTACTTCTCAGGAGCAAACAGTTACTAAACAGTGAGTACCTGCAACTCTTTATTTCTTTTTAAAGCACTGGAAAAAAGTATTTTAGGAACCATGTAGAAAATTATATAACATCTAAAATACACTCTCCTGTCTTCTTAGGTGGTATGGGTTACTCTCCTTATGAAACAATGATACTCTGTGGCATTAACCCTGGATTGGGATAATTTTGTACACACATTTCCACATTTTTTGCTAGAGGGTCCATGTCACAGACTTTCAGCAATAAAGTGCAGTATTAGAGTATTACTAAAATCAGTGGTAATGCCCTAAGTGTGCAGCAGTTCAGTCCCTGCACATTTCTGCCATTACAGTAGATCTCTAGATGGGCCAAGAGTGCATTGGCACAGCTACACCTGTGCTACATCACGGTTTAAGCAGCCTCTGCCATACATCCATTATACTAAAGCAGTTCTAAAATAGCCTAAATTGTACTCAATCCCTACATTAAATTGAATCCAAAGATGTCCCATTTCATACTCCTTTTGCTTCACATTTATGCATAGGTACAGAGAAAAACACAAGAGCAAAACTCTGGTCCTTCCACTCAACATCAAAACCCTAATCAGAGAACCAACATGACCCACACTCTTCCGTCCATAGCACTCCCATGCAGCAGCTTGCTTCCCGTCTGTAAATGTACCTATGCCCTCTTCAGAGGTTTCAAGTGCCCTATAAACAACTACAATCCAAAACAATACTATAATTTAAAAAAAATGTCATTTCGTAAAAATTATTTCCAAGTAAACCTTTTTTTTGAGCAGGAGAAATAGCCTTATGAGAAGTAATATACAGCAATTAACTGCATTTAGAAAACGCGTTGTGGGTTAGATGAGTTTCAAAGTCGAAATTGGAGGAGTCGCCGGAAGATGGCTGATGGGGTGTCTAGCAGCTGCATTCGCTTTGAGCGCCTAGCATAGGGTGACCAGACGTCCCGGATTTGCCCGGACAGTCCCTGTTTTTCACCAGCTGTCCGGGCAGATTTCGGCAATTTTGTCTCATGTCCCGGTTTTTAGAAGGGGCTGACAAACAGTGAGAGGCACTTTTTTGGGTGTTCTAAAGCTTTGCTAGTTAGAAATTGATAAGAAATCAATTTAATTAATAGGTATGATTTTGATTGTAGAAATTACATTGTATTTACTTTCTTAATGCATCTTCTGTGATCCTATGTTGATGACAGCTGTCATTCTGCGCCATTCCCTGGATGAAAAATGGTAGTCCATTTTCTATTTCCCCCAAATGTCCCGGTTTTTGGTTTTCAAGATCTGGTCACCCTAGCCTAGCGTATTTTTATCGCGCTTGCAGAAGATGCACAATTATGCAAAAAAATCAAATAAATACACAAATAAAGACACCAGTAACCGAAATACCGTAAATGACGCGTTTGTCATTAACAGAATTCTCGCAGCACAGCCCAGCTGCAGACGTTTACGTGAAGAAAGACTCAGCAGGCTGACGCATCAAACTCCGTAAAGCGTGAAGAAGGTTTACCCAAAGCAGGAAACGCTTTCGGGTGGAAGTTGATGTGGGTGCAGTGTGTTCGCCCGGGACTTCAAAAATGTTAACACCAAAGCAGACGCACATTGGAAGCTGTTGTGTTTTACTATTGTGTCCCTGCGCGGACACTGTATCATTGTGCGCTCTCGGGTGTCACCTCTGGGCACCCGTACCGTGAGTGAGGTCACCAGCTGTCAGCTGCAGTTGACAGTTGACAGCTGATCACCCTGCCACCTGCACGTTGTTCTGCGTCCAGGGTTTCCCCTGGACCCGTTGTTGGTAACTACGAAATAAATACTTCAGCTTACTACTTCTGGTTGGCGTCTTCCTTTACAAAGTGGCGACGAAGACCAACAACGGAACACCCATGCAACGGTATTAAATTTACGAGATAAGTTTATCGGAGTGTATTTTGGTTAGAAAATGAGACATTTCTGAACAAACCAGCGGAGTCTTCAATAGACAGCAAAAATTCGGAAAACAACGGTGCACTTCTTCGTGGCAGGTTCGAGTAATTTATTCTAAGGAAAATCTTCGTAATAATTGAGGTCATACGGAGTTTCAAGCCTGAATGTGTTGAATTTCTTTAAAAAGACTGTAGTCTATGCAAGTTACTTTTGTGAAGAAACGGAGTGCGTACACTACTGAATTCATCTGAAAAGGAGAAAAAAGTAATCTTCATGCTGCCAACGGTAAATAAAAAAAATAAAAAATAAATAACGAACTGTCAACAAACTGTCAACTGCCGCATTGAACAGCTGTACAGCGCGTCATCTCTGTCGTTCCTGTGACGAAATCACGTACAATCTACAACGTGGCGGCCATTTTAAAAGGGAAGTCTGCGTTCCAGTGTACGCGCACTGAACGTAAGTGCCATTTTAAGGAAGGAAAACATTGCGCACAGCCATGGCAACGAGGCGTACATGAGTAGCGCGTGTATCTCCTATTGTGGTTATTCCGGAGTGTGCACGTTGATTCTGAACGAGATCCTACACGGAGATAAACACAAGTAACCTGGTGCTAATAACAATGCCACATTACTGCTGTTAAAAAAAATAATAATAATAAATAATAAACCAATGTGTTTGAACAGCATGAGAACTTTGAGAACCTTAGTGAAGTAAAAAAATAAAATATATATAATACTGAACTTCCTTTACAAATAGAAAATACTATTATAAAGCACAATTCCACTATTACTAATTCCATTCAAGTTGTTCCGGCAGCACAGCGATAAAAAGCAAAAACTTAAACCTTTTCAGGAAGTAAAATGGCTACAGGATGCATATGGTATTTATCTCCTCCAGAAACATTTCTACGTGGTGGCGGAGAACCAACACTAAAATGGGAGGAATGGAGAGAATATTTTTTAAATTATATCTCAACCTTGGAGGAGGATGATTAAGTGAAACCTGAAAGGAAATACAAGATGTTAATGCATTGTCTTGGTATAATTTGGGGCAGGAGGCATAAAAGTTTATAATTCAATAAACAAAAAAGTGAGAGCAGAAAATGAAGGAGATGTATTCTTGAATGCTATTGACGATCTGAACACATACTACAAACCAACGGTATGTGTAGGAGTGGATCGTTACAAGTTCTTCCATCGCAAACAGGGTAAAGAAGAATCTATTGATGACTATGTCTCCGTATTGAAAAATCTAGCGATAAACTGTAGATTCGGAGCGCTCCATGATGAGTTTATAAGGGACCAGATTGTGATGCAAGGGTCGAATGAGAATATTCAAGACAACTTATGGGCGAAGGGAGAGTATCCACTACAGAATATAATCGATATAGCGCGCAAGGCAGAGCTAACAGGTCGTTGCGCAAAGGCAGTTCTAACAGAAAATAAGGACAAAAAGGATGGTGAAAATATTAACAGAGTTTACGACCAAAAAACGAAGTCTAATCAGAATTGGAGACAGAAAGAATCCAAGCCACCGTTCAGGAGAGATGAAAAACAAAAGTGGGGACAATGTTACAGATGCGGCAGTAGTTCACACCTGGCGAATGACTTGAAATGCCCGGCGCGAGATGCAAAATGCACAAATTGTGGCATCAGAGGTCATTTTTCAAAAGCATGCAATAGGCGGAAGTCTAAGCAAATAAGGATAGTAGACGGTACCGATGAGTATGAACATGAAGAAACAAATGAAGAAAACATGAACATGTTCATCTTAAATATTGATGAGGAACAAGACGTAGGAACAAATGACGGAAATGCAACGAAAACGAAGAAACCGATTTGTAATAGGACTATTGGTGGAATAAAGATGAGCATCGTTGCAGACTCAGGGTCGCCCTACACGATAATAAATGAGAAAGTATGGTTGGAAAAGTTCAGAGATGTAATTGGAGGTCACTTGAAGAGGCCAGATATAATCATAAAATCTTTCACAGGTGAGCGAATAGATGTTTGTGGATACAGAGACTTAAAATTTGAATTCAAAGGCAGAGAAACCGCAGGAAAATTGTATGTTGCAAAGGTTGGTCCACCAGTCTTGGGGTGGAAAGACCAGGGAAATTTGGGTATAATGTTAGATCCAACAAAGAGTGACCCAGTACTGAGTGTGACGGAATTCAATGACCCAGCAAGTTCCCTAAAGAAAGAATACCCAAAAATTCTCAGCGGTAAAGTAGGTGCATTGGTTGGATACCAACACAGAATAAGACTTAAGCCAATAAATATACCGGTGGTGCATAAAGTGAGAAACATACCCTTCACCGTAAGAAAAGAGGTGAAAGACCAACTAGATAAACTTCTTGGGGAAGGTATAATTGAGAAAGTGGAAGCGTCAGAGTGGGTTGCACCCTTGGTGATTGCGAAACGAGCCAATGGCAAAATGAGACTATGTGTGGACCTTCGTGACCTGAATAAAAGCATAGTAGTTGAACAATACCCACTCCCAAAGATAAATGAAATGTTAGCAACGACAAAAGGTATAAAGTGGTTTTCGACAATAGACTTAAAGTCGGCTTATCACCAAGTGCCACTCCACCGTGAAAGTAAGAAACTAACGACATTTGTTACACAATTTGGATGTTATAGGTTCACGCGTGTTCCTTTTGGCCTCGCATCTGCAGCCGCGATGTTCCAGAGGCTCATGAACAACATATTTGAAGGTGTGCCAGACATCCTAATATTCCAGGACAACATCTTAGTCATGGGTAAGGACTAAGGTGGAACACGACAGAAGAGTGCATCAAGTACTCCGCATTTTGGAGGACAAAGGTTTAACTGCGGAGTACCGAAAATGCAAATTTGCGTGTACGTCTGTAAATTACCTTGGTCATTGCATTACAGGGGACGATATCAGTCCAAAGAGAGAACTGCTAATGGCGATAAAAGAGTCACCCACCCCCACCAACAAGGATGAACTGAGGTCATTCTTGGGGATGGTGGAGTTTTACTCCAAGTTCATAAAAAAATTTTCAAAGAAAACTCATGAACTAAGACAGCTCATTAAAATGAGAAACAAGTTTGTGTGGACAGCAGAATGTGAGGAAAAGTTCAAGAGTGTGAAGGTTGACTTGTGTACCGCACTTCCCCTTCAGGGATTTGACTCTACCTTGAAAAACTTCGTAACCACAGATGCCAGCAGCAAGGGTCTAGGGGCAGTGTTGACCCAAAAAGACACCAGCGGTAAGGAATATACTGTTGCATTTGCCTCACGTTCACTCACCCCTGCCGAGGAAAACTTTTCAGTCATCGAACGAGAGGCCTTGGCTTGTGTGTGGGCTTTGGAACGTTTCAGACATTTCGTGTGGGGCAGGAAGGTGACATTATGCACTGATCATAAACCTTTGACAAAAGTGCTAACAACAAAGGGTTTATATACTGCGTCCCCTAGACTGGCAAGACTATCGGTGCGTTTATTCGATTTCATGTACGAAGTTGAATACGTCCCTGGAGTTAAGAATGTTGTAGCCGATTTTTTGAGTAGGATGCCTGTAGGTAAAGCAAGTGAAGATGAAGAAACAAAAATGGAGGAGAGTGCCATTGCTGGCGTATTGGATCAAGCAGGCGGAATAACCAGGGAGGAATGGTTAAAGGAGCAGGAGAAAGACGAGATACTGAGCAACGTTGTACAGATTATCAAGACTGGTTGGGTGCAAAAAACAAAACTTTCTGAAGAGTACAAAGCGTTCTGGGAAGTAAAGAATGAATTATCATATGAAGACAAGTTCATTTTAAGAAGTGGAAAATATGTCCCACCTTGCACAATAAGGGGTAAAATACTGAAGTTGTGTCATGAAGGACATTTAGGAATTGTAAAAACTAAAGGAAGAGTAAAAGAAATGTACTGGTGGCCTGGCATAAATTTGGACATAGAAAGAACGGTAAGGGAATGTACCTTGTGTGTTAACTCTGACAAGTCACAAGTGACTTACCGACCACCTTTGCGGCCATTAACCATACCAGGAATGCCATGGGAAAGAGTGGGAATATACGTGATGGGTCCCATTCAAGACAACCATGAAAAATGGTATGTGTTGGTCATGATTGATCATTTAACAAAATGGCCTGAAGTGAGATTCACTAAGGATCCGATATCTAAGAACATCGTGAAGTTCCTGGATGAGGCCTTCACCCGGGAGGGTTTACCAAAGCAGATTGTGAGCGATAACGGCACTCAATTTACCTCTGAGCTGTTTCAAAGTTACATCAAGAAAAATGGCATGTCCATAAGACCACGTCGGTGTATCATCCTGCCGGGAACGGGGCAGTGGAGCGATTTAACAGAGTCATAAAAGGTGTAATTCAGATAGCCAACAGCAACAATCTGGATTGGAAGCAGGAAACCCTAAAGACTGTTTGGGCGTACAGAATAACCCCGTGTGAATCCACCGGCCTCAGTCCTTTTGTAATGATGCGTGGTAGGACCCCATTGTCAAGAGACAATGTAGGTTGGAGAAGAACAAGCAAGAGAATAGACTGGTCAGCTCCGCAGGTTTTGCAAAAACTCAGGCAGTCGCAGGCTTCCGCTAAAGACTATTATGACAAAAAAACACGGGAGTAAGCCTGTAAGTCTAAAGGAAGGAGATGTGGTTAAAGAGAAGTGGGCACGTTGCCAAAGGACAGGACAAGTTCACACCTCCGTTAACAGTACAAGAAGTCTACTGCAACTCTGCTCTACTCAGTGATGGTAGAGTGTAGCATTTCTCAAATCTTGCACCATTCAAGCACCAAAGTAGTGACTCAACTACCAGCACATTCCAGGATGGAAAAAATGACAGTAAAAGAGAAAAGGAACAGAAACCTCTTTGCTTTTCTGATGAGGAAACGGATTGTGAAGATAAAACAGAGGACAGACCAGCTAGTAGACATGGAGAGAGAGTGAGTACCGGAAATGTTGACAGACAAACACTGCTCACCACCAAGGAAGGAGTCAGACGGATGTTGCCTGCATTACCAGAACGATGTAATGTTGACCCCGTTACAACCAGTAGGTCTGGAAGACTGTTAGGGCCACCTACCAGGTTTAGAGATTTTGTTTGCACGTAACCAGTTCTTTCAATTTTCTCCCATCATCTCCCCCACCTTTTCCACAGGAGGAAGATGTGTTGTGTTTTACTATTGCGTCCCTGCGCGGACACAATATCATTGTGCGCTCTAGGGTGTCACCTCTGGGCACCCGTACTGTGAGTGAGGTCACCAGCTGTCAGCTGCCGTTAACAGTTGACAGCTGATCACCCTGCCACCTGCACGTTGTTCTGCGTCCAGGGTTTCCCCCTGGACCCGTTGTTGGTAACTACGAAATAAATACTTCAGCTTACTACTTCTGGTTGGCGTCTTCCTTTACAGAAGCTTAACTAAACACACACCTGTCCAACCCGTTAGCGGTTAACATGTATACAGATCAGGCCCCCGTGCGTCCATTACAGTGCTGGAGGAACGCTCGGTGCATTTCAAGAGACCGGGAGGGTGCACTTTGTGTTATTACTTTGAAAGTGCCACTTGCATGTACTTTCCATGGAGATATGTAAGAGGGGGGCTCTCTTTCCCCCAAGTTAGTCTCATGTCACCCTACAGATAGTATAACTTCACCAGTGATTGTGTAATAACAGTCTAATGGGATGGGAAGCATTACATTCTAGGGCGGGGGAGAAGATGGGAGCAGCACAGGATAACCAGCACTGGAGGAAATGGTTAAAACGCAAATATTTTTAATGAAATCAAATTAATTCAAACTCATTTCACAAATGACATCTTTCCTTTGAGTAACGTGCCCAGGTCTGCATTCTAAAGAGGATGACTCGCGGGCTGCAGACCGTGCCCTTGGGCCTTCTGTGGGCTGTTTTTCTGGGTGAAGAGGCGGCTGCATGGATGGCCTGGCAATCGGGGAATTAAAATTTAAAAAACGAAAGAAAACTTACCTGACCGCCGGTCCGCGCAGTCTCTGCTGAGCCCTTGGTGCCTTCACTGGAGTGGCAACCCCACAGCCAATACTGGCGCTGCTCAGGATTGGCTTAGAGCAGGGTTACTCGCCGCCCGCCTGCCCATTAGGAGACCGAGGGTTGAGCCTTTGATCAACCCTCACTCTCCTAATGGGCATCAGCCAGAGCATACACTAGTGCGCATGACTGGGCATGGCGGAAAAATTCACCGACCTTCACCAGTCATGCGCACTTGTGGTGGTGCCTGCCCCTGGTCCAACAATGCATCATGCATGTCAGTCAACATGACGCCAGACCGCCCACCCCCTTCAGACTCTGAAGGGGTGGGCGGTCTGACGTTATGCTGACTGACATGATTGTCAGTTCTCCCTCGGCGTCTCTGAACTTAAATAAACTGAGTCAGTTTACTTAAGTTCAAAGACGCTGAGGGAGCTGCGGCGCGGGCGGCTTGTGGGGCAACGCCCCAGTGCCCCAAATGGACACCACCACTGCCCCTGGGGCCAAAACATATATTAAGGGGCAGGGCATGCAGCACCCTCCCTAAGCATCAGTAGGACCTGGGGACCCATCCCCCAGCGTCAATCAAGAAAGGGGATGGGGTCATGACCCCCCACCCCCAAGCCCTCTTGGGCCAAGGTGACCCCATCCACTGGGCCAAATACAATAGAAAAGGGGAGGGGCTGCATACCCCGCCACCTCCAAGCTTTATTAGGCTCTGGGCCCCCCTTCTCCCAGGACCGAAGGATTGGCTAAGCCAATAGGTCTCAGCAATGCCAGAGCTATTAATTGGCCAAGTCAATGTGAATGTGCTTTAGCCATGTTGTCTAGGAGCACATATGCTGTTCAGCACGATTGAAAGTTACTGAAAACCCAGAATCACAGAATGTTGAGCCGACACAAGGTACAAGCCTATAATGGCCCTGGGGACAATCCCCTTGGGCCTGGCAAAATATAGCTAGGTACCCCGGTACCCAACCAGTACCAAGTGGGAGTAGCGGGGGGGGGGGGGGGGGGGGGGGGGAGACTGAGCCCTCCACGCTGCACAGCAGTGTGGGCAGATAACCAGAATAGACGTCAGCTCCAGGACGGAGGGAAAATGTTTAATTCTCATGCCAGCTGGGAACAGACTTTTGCTCGCTAATGGCAGGAGAGCACCAAAAAAAAAAAAAAGAAAAAGAAAAATAAAAGGTCCAGCCAGCTATGAGCAAACATATGTTTCCCTACCCACACTGGTGCGGGCAGGAAAACGGTGTCCCTGGGTGGGCTCCTCTGGATGCAGTCACTGAGCCGGCCCTGGGGGTTGACCTTCCCAGAGGCTATAAAGGTTTAGGGAGAGGAGCAGAGCAGCCACCCTTCAAATTAAGTACGGTTACAACCCTGGCGACTGTGGACCAGTCTCTTTTATATACATTTCGGCTCTGGGGGAATAGGGTCCACGGGGCCTAATTACGCTCCAAGAGCAGGCCATGTGCACTCTTCCTTTAATTACTCAGCCCCAAAAGATTAGGTCCCAGGGGTCTTTTAGGCTCATGGAGGAGGCCACGTGCCCCCCTCTATTTTCACCTCTGCCCCCACAGGATGGGGTTCCCGGGGCTTCTCAGAGAGTCTGGGAGGGAGGGCACCCCTCCCCAAAATAAAACGGTAGTTTTCTGGTCCACCCTGGAGGTGGTGGGTTACAGTTATGTAAACAAGGGTGGAGCATGCACTGTGCGTGTGTACAGATTCTCAAAATCTCTGAATTCCCTGCCAAATATATATATTTTTAACGATGCCTTTTGGCCCTAGGAGGGGGGGGGGGGGGGGGGGGGGGGGGTCGGGGGGGTCAGGGTATCCCTAGCCTTCACCCTATGTCTTTTGTGTTTTTTAGGACTCAGGACAGAGTCCCTAGTCTTAAGATGGCTGCCACCACTTCCTGATTGATGTGGGTGGCAGCCTATTATATCTCAGCAGGAGATCGGTCGGATCTGAGGAGGTTCCACCTCCCTAGATATACAATGTTTTTGAGCATTAATTGCTCAAAGCTACTAAACTGATTTACACCAACTCACAAAAAGCCTTCTTTCTGGAGCAAGATCCAGGTTTCTGACAAATCTGGTGTAAACTCCTTCAGCGGTTTGCGCTGTAGTGTCTAAAATGCCTATGAAAAAAAATGGAGACACAACACGTTTCGGGAACCTTCCTTTATCTCTGCCCCCACTTGATGGATCACCCCAAAACTTTCCAGGCACAAACTAGTTAAAAAATAGCAAATTTTTGTAAAGTTTTGTGGAGCTTGGTCAAGCGGCGTCAAAGTTATTAGCGACAATAAAAAGTCACTTCCGATGGATACACAATCCTAACTTTACCTACTCAGTAGCAAAAGCCACCGGGTAATCCATTTATAATTTTAATATTATTACAAGATCCTGTCAGCCAAGTCTGTCAGACCGTCCAATAAGATTTTAGCGAGAAAACCGGAATGTCGTGCAAGCCTACCACCTAAGGTTTGTCATGCCAAACTCTTTGCCTAAAAAGAGACTCTGTAAGATTACAAATAATAAAGTATGAACTACAAAGAGGTGAAGGAAATAGATTTAAAAAATGCAATCACTCACAAGGCAATACATCCAATGCAATAATCAAAGTAAGAGATTACGCATCCATACACCACATATTAGAGGGCAAATGGAAGTCGATCGAATCACAGCATGTAAGTATACATGACAAACGGCCATGTAAGAAAACAGCCATGCGGGATGGGTATCAAACACCTTGCGATGGAGTCAGCAACTGAAAGCAAGCAATAGGGCCAGATAGGTAGGAAAATCTCGGAAGAATCCTGTAATAAATAGTATACAAGGTACAATACAAAGTTATAACCACATAAAATAGCGGTCCAAGGGGCTGCCTAGTTTCTCCCAGATTCTCCAAACACTCCCCCATGGGTATATATTAAACGTGAAATGTGCTCTCCGTGTAGCACATCCTCATTTATCACAATGTCGAAATTTACTATTTCACACTCTCACCGTATTCTTTCTGATATGGCCCATGCGTTGAAAACCGTTGACAGACAACTTGCCAGACCCATCCATAAATCCAGACGGGCGTCAATATGGTTCAATCCTAAGCTCATTACTGATCTCGATCCTTGCATCGCATCAGAGTGGGCCTCCAAGGGTATTAGACTAATTAGAGACCTTTATGATACTAATCATGATCCACTTCCTTTTTCAACCCTGACTATCTAGGAAATACAATCTCAATAACATTGACTTCGAATACATTCTTAAATATTTAAGTTAGATTATCTAAACTCTCTCCTTCCATACACTGTCTTAATCACGCATCTTGCCCTCTGGCAACGCTCGGGACATATAGCATCCAAAATCCTACAAACTACTGCCTGATCCTCATTCCTCACAGGCCTCAATTATCTGTGCCAATTATAAATGGTCAAAACATTTCGATGAGGTGGTCTTTCAGCACATTACACATGATGCTTGGTATTTAATCAGGAAATCCTTTGTGTAATAAAACTGCCGATGAATCTTACACTGGACTCCCCCTCTCCTACACAAACTAAAACTACAAAATAATGACATTTGTTGGAACTGCAATTTAGAGCCTGGAACATACCAACACATGTTCTTTAAGTGCGAATTGTTAGACTCGTACTGTGTCCCTGTACAGAAGCATCTATCAATCTTTAATATACCCATCACCCTTTCAATCTGAGGTTATGCAGGGCACCTGGGCCGCAACATCAACTCTGCCCCTCAAAGCTACTGACCTGGCGCTACTGGACCTCACCATCGCAGTTAAAGTCATACTTACAGAATGGAAATCTTTTCAACGTTTATCCTAACACACCTGGTGGGCTTGGTTGTCATATCTTCGAGGAGTGCATACACTCCATTTGGGAAGGCAATATGCACCTCCAATTTCCAGCACTGTATGGCGCTACTTGGATCGATACATGGAACTAAGCTCTCAGGCATTGCAGTTCAACATTCTTTTGCTTCTCTTCCTGAGGACTTAGTACAATGTGCATGAAGCAGATATCCCACCACTACCCCCCCTCTTCTTTCCTCATTCCCCACCCCTTTTTTCCTGATCGGTATATCTTAGCAAACAGGTGATACAAACTTTGTCGCACTTCGTAGTATGGTACCTCATGGTTGACTTCAGGCTACAAATGTCATGATACTATTTGGGCCTCTACGTTGTATTCCATAGCAATCATATGGAAGGTTTAATTCACCTCTTTGGCATGGTTACGCCTATTCTTTTGTCCGACATTCAAATGTGACTGTTATATGGTACTCATTACCTTGTACCGCATTATTCCTGGCTGTATCACATCATCTGACTGTATACCCTTTTTCTCAAATACAATAAAATATTTGAACACAAAAAAATCTAATGCAATAGTCAATGGTTTCCATTTGCATCCATGATAACATTCAGCATAGGGAAATTGGTCAGACACAGACTTCGGCCCCACTGCCTTATGAGTGATTGCATTTTTCTTATGTGTCTATCCACCGGAAAATTAGTATGCTTCATTTGCTAAGACTCTTGGCCCAGTTATTTATTTTGCCATTTTTTCCCTCTCATTTCTTCTCGTCTATTTTCATTATTTTTACAGATTAGTACAGCTTCCCAGACAGTGCCAACCAGAGGCGCAACTAGAGCCAAATTTCGGGGGGGCTGAGCAAAAATTTCGGGGGGGGGCTGAACTTTAATCAATAGGCAAAGTGGAGCTGCAGGGGGCTCTTACAAGGGGTAAAACAACAGCGAGGTCTCATTAACATGCAAATGGTCGTTTAAAGACCTGTGAACTGCTCGGGTGCGGCTGCTTTTTTGCCCGGGAAGGTGTCTCATCCCGGGCTGCCACACACGACGGGGGGGGGCTGAAGCCCTTTGAGTCCAATGGGTGTTGCGCGCCTGGTGCCAACATGCTTACTTACCGTTCATTTCACCCACAGTGCACTGCATCCTGTGACCAGGCCACGGTCAAACACATCGGTTCTAAACGAGTCAATCATGCAGGATCATCAACACAATGAAACACCACGTACAATACTACTGCAAGTTACCTGTGGCTATGTTTAATTGCATTGAAATATATACAGTATGCAGCAGGCAGCACGTTTTCTGTTCGACTTTTATTCTTTTCATTTACCCTAAATATGTTGAGTTTGTGTGCAAGTTTATTGTGGTCGTGAAAGTGAATAGATGCAAGAATGAATCAATGGGCGAAAGGATGCACGATGATCAGAGGATGGACAGTGCTTGTACGACGACTTGTTGAATGCCTAAAACCATCACTAACTGAGGAAGCACTTTCACTCGAAAGCCAGACCTATCGGCACAGCCAATGCTTGTTAGACAACGTTTTGAAACACCGATATTATGACAACAAATCATATTTTTCACTGAAGGATAAACCTTTTTAATAATGTCAGAACAAACAGGTGTCTGTCTCTAAACGCCCTTCAATAAAACTTGCAAAAAAATAAATAGCACAGTCACTGCCCAGAAGAGTTAATGTTTTCTAGCTTTAGGTCATAATTGTTTAAAGTTATTTATCCCACTGAAAATGAGGTTTGCATGCATACGTTTCGAGAGGCTCGGTCGACTGATTTATTAATAACCATTCCCCTTCAAACAAGCATGGTCGGTTCCCCAGGTAATAAGAGTCCTCCGTTTTTTCTATTCACCCGTTTAAAGGCCGGCCATCTGTTCCATTCTTGCACAGACGTAGCACCGCAACATACCGGACTGCATTGACCTTGAGATGACGTCGGCCATGCAATCATATGACGCTTTGAGGTCTTCCCTATGCATCATTATCTTTGAAAGACTGAGTCATTTGACCCGAACCATTTCCATCATTGAAATGTTTAAAACATTGTGGTCAGATTGCCTGGAATGCATCTTCCAAAACAAAATGCTTGAAGGTACATTTTCTCAAAGATTTAGTTTACCAAACAAGCAGTAAATTCTGATTGGTGATAGTGAGTCACGGTCCACCTACTGCTATGCCTGCCGCAGCTAAATGCCACAACTAACGCATTAGGAACCTCAAGTCCCATAAGCACTTAACATGAAATTAAAGACGAATAGCCCTCCGATTCCATACTCCGCAGATCCGATTATTTTTCTCATGCCAGATCCAGTTTTATGGTAACACCCTGTGATGTAAAATCTCTTGAGAAATCTTGCCTGAGATCAGGAGTCACACTTTGCTTGGCCAGCACACTGTTCTCTTATGGAAGATTGTTGTGATCAGAGGTGCACTACTTATTCTGTCGTGTTCAGCGCGCATCCTGGTTTCCTTCCAGATTCTGGACATAGAAACCTTGCACTGCCAATGGTCAAATCCCAATATTCATTTGTCCTAGAAGCGTGAACACTCAACGTTAACAGAATCTGGTCCCCAGGTACTTCTCTACGTTGCCTTCCTTGCCAGATGCCCACTCAACCCTTGTTGGCGTCATGCAAGCTATCCCTATCAACATTTAATGTTAGTGTCTCCACGACTTCACTCTTGTACACCAATCCAATCAGCACAACAGGCAACTCGTTTCTTCGGTGCCCAGCGATGTGCCGGTTTACATTTTGGTACACCATCTGTCCAGGGGTGGGGGGCTGCTTGAAAAGTCTGTTTCAAGTAGACTTCTGGCTCTATTATTTACCAGTAGCAGACTATCTGGACACTACTAGCCTTGAGAAGTTAGGTACTCCCTCAAAGTCTCAACTCTGGTTTTCTTTCGATATTCCAGTCCTGATTATGACCCACATCTTTCTAGAGGTCCAAAGCATCATTGGCTATGCCGATAGGAACTATTTCCGATTCATTATTTTTTTGCGTTGAAGGGGTTCAATATTTTCAGTACAACTGAAGAATTATTATGTTTTTGTCATAGGGACTTTTTTCACTTTATAATTTGCAGTGTGAATCACCTGTGTGCCGAGCACATGATTTTGCCATCTTACTTTTTGTCACTTGCTTTCTAAACTACAGTCCTTTTTGGATGGCTCATTCCGCTTTAATAAAATGCTGTCTATTTTATTGTGTGGACACAAAATTGCTTGACAGGAATGACATATGACATTAATTGTTTTCTCGCATGACTGTTCGTTAACTATAATTGAAGGAAACACTTCTGTCTTGCTAAGAATATCAAATCAGTATCAAATACATCAACTAAAATCAGTATCAAATACATAAACTAATTTGTGAACCTTCTAGTACAAGTAACAACCAGGCAACGCTTTCGCCAAAAATCCATATGTACCAAAGCTTCCTCAGATGTACCCAGCGTGTGGTGTCATCCAACTTATGTTGGTGCGAGTGGTCAAATATTTTATAACGCCATGAGAGGGAGAGTCCTGGGGTTAAAGAGAGCAGAGTACAGGCTCTCAAAGAGTGCAACTAAACAAAACAAGGTACTCCTACCCCGGACAGACAGCGAGGCTAGTGTATTCTTTAGTCTTCACTGAGAGCCTGCAGTAGGTCGTCCTTCTAAAGGGCCCGAAGGAAACGGCCCTAGGTAAAGTCTTGGTGAAATATTTCACCCTTCCAGTCAACAACTGGAATACAATTGCAAGCTTGTGATTGGCAGTGCGGCTTCTTCCTTGAAATAGCCACTAGGTTATTACTGAACATCCTGTACCAGCTTTGCTATCTCTCTGGCGACTCCCCTGGACTAAAATCCAACAAGCTGGTGAGCTTAAAGGATCTAAAGTTTTTCAGAATGCAACCAACTTTTGAGCCAGTGAAACGTCTATCAAATATATTAGATCACTAAAATAAAACGAGATTATTACAGATACCTCACTAAACTATGCACAGCTGACAAATACAACCGAAAAGTACAGCGTGCATTATAAGCCACAGTGCAGAGGCACAAGAGAACAACTATTACTATACCACCACTATAGAGGAGAGTGAAATGTTACAGGTAAGCTGTAAGCAATCCCACTTCTTTAACATGTTCAAAACCGTCCTTGCAAAACGCACAGTAACTTTATTCGTTTTAGTACATGCGCCACTACAGAACAAAAGCATAACATACAGTACGTTTTGAGTCTCATTTATTTTGGGATGTGTCCCCTCACAATACATCACCCCATCATCGTATAACGTGCGTTTCGGACAAGTTTTTAGGTCTCGACCTGGCGAAAAGCAGCGCATGTGCTGCTCTGACATGCAGAGGACCTTTTAGAATCGATACGATTCCAGCGTGCACACAGGGAGACAAACAAGGAAAAAGATGTGCACGCGGGGATTGGCTGCTTTACTGGCGGCATGATACACTGGGGACTTTTTTTTTTCGCCGCCAGTAAAGGCAGTCCCCGCGTGCACATCTTCTGTCCGACCTGTAAAGCCGTTAATGTCCCAATGACAGGTCGCAAAGGGCAGCCGCTTGTTTGTTTAGACTCTCAGGGTCACCATAGTGTCTAACGCAGTGATGAAGAGCTTATATGTAGCACAATCCTTTTAGACCTCTGGTGTTGTGTTTGCAGTCAGTTTGGGTCCACCTCGCCAATTGAAAACGTAATTTCACAGGTGTGAAAAATTATTTTACACTAAACTGAGACACAAACAAATATCAATCCCAACTGAACTGTTTGTTTAAATGTTCTAGTAAAATAAATGAGTAATGCGTAGCAACAAGTGCAGAATAAGGTTCTGAGGTGGCCGGGGGTGGGGGGGATGGTTAAAGACGGCTCATATCAGTAGATTCTACAGCCCCCCTCCCGCCGATACCTGGATCCACATGTCCATAACAGATGTGTGCTATGGAAATACAAATACCGTTGTATACCAAAGTATTAAAACAAAGATATTAAAATAAAATATTTAAAAAAAAAGACAAATAACCCCTTATTTACAAGAAAGTTGCGAGCGTCTGGGATGGAGACAAATTGCGCGCTGTGAGTGACGCAGGCCTGTCTGTGAATGACACTGCAGACTCCTATTTATCTGTCCTGAGGTGAGCGCCCCCAGGGAGCTGGCGCCTGTTTTGGGGTAGGAGGATGTAATGCCCCTCCGCCGGCCTTGAGGGCCCTTGCATGAGCCTGGCGACACTGTCCCCTTCCCCACACCCATCTACTCGAACAACATACAGATGTCAGATTCAAGAGTACAGAGGAGGAGTTTTTATTGTTAGGGGTGTCACTGTGCCCCTTTTATATCATTCAGAATTTGTTCTTGCGTGCGGATAGACTCGAAGTGTCTTGTACCGGAAGCGGACGTATTGAATCCCGGGTACTTTCAACACTACCAATTTATCTGACAGAGTGGGGGATTGGCCGACAAGACAGGGAAAAGGAGAGAGCCGTGGGGTGTTCAAAGTGACACACAGGAGGTTTTAGCTTGAATGGAAAGCTGTATATCAAATGGTTATTGGAACAGACACATGGGTTCTCTTGCATCATGGCTACAGGGGAAGTTTATTGGTACTTCTAACTAATCGATTAAACTGTAGAGCTCAGTGACGTAATCGGCGCCTTATGGGTCATTGAAATCATGCATTTTATTTTGTCCACGTAGTTCGTGTTTTTGGAAGATATTAAAGCACGTGGAAATAGCACATCAGGTATGAATGCAATGCTATCAAAACATTTAACCGATGTTGCGCATAAAAGAAAAAAAAAAATAGGTATTTTACTCTGGTATGGCTTGAATTTTGTGCGCATTGCATGCAGTCTTACATTGGTAAAGGATGTAGCAAATTCTAAAACCAGACAAAAAAAAAAGTGGAAATATTCATAGTGAAAGCAATCCAGCTGTACAATATTTAGTCTTCTCTACAGTGTCTTACGTCACACAGCTAACCTCTGGGCGTATGGCTTTATATTGTCTAACAGCGAATGTATTACGAGGAAATATACATTTCTTATACCCATTATCAATAGCCTTTCATTTTCAAGGCGTTCACCCACAATATGTCCCAAAGTATTTATTTAGAATATAGAAGCTCAAAGCGGTTACATTTGGCTATCCCTAAACTACAAAGCGTGGCTTGATCATACCTGCGTGAGTTAGTAATGGCAATTATATTAGTACCACTGCCAGTGTTGTCCAATTGAGTATAAGTTTTGATACAGAGCATTGAACTGAGAAGGGTCTCGTGGTAAGGGATATTCTCTGGCAAGTCGCTAGTGAGTGGCACTCTACTTTGCTGCTCCTTTGTACTTATTTACAACTTTTGTTACGAAATATATCACCTTATTGTTCAGTGGCAGATGTTTCTCGTGACAATCCAGCATTCATTAATGTGTATAGCACATTCCAGTCAAATAGAATTTAAAGTTGCGAAATTAGTGTTCTCCACTCTAGTTCAACAATATGGACTTGCAGGATTTCCGACACCATTAGGTGTTTCCACCATCATATCTGGAACCCCCGTCTCTCATTTAGAACTTGGCATCTGTTTAGCTACCTGTGTCCATGGCCACCAGTTACATAAACAGGTTAGCGTTGAGGATGGAGACATTCTCATGTTTGCCAGTTTGCCACAAAGTGTCTTCAATGTTGAAACGTCTGTTGTGGCTGTACTCGCCGTTTAATTCCATCTAGCCAGGCAGGATAGCTGCGGAGAAGGTAGGGGCCAGCTAGATCTGCGTTGGTGTTAGTTCCAGTGATCCTGTCCCGAATGCTTAGAGGGGTCATTGAATTTCTACTGTCTTCTGCACACACATAGTATTCTTTATAGAAAACACTGGGGATTCCCTAGACCCCTAGCAGAGTGCAGACAATGGGTGGAGACAAAGGTCCACACACCCTGTAGTCTAGTGCACCCCAGTAATTCCTGGAATTATCTTCCCTGGGGTTCCCACGCAGTCCCCTGCAAAAGGTGAAAACCTGGGACCTACTCTTATAAACCTAGAATTCCTCTGCTGCAAATCTGTGCATGTTCGGCTTTATGGTGGAAACCTTGGGAATTTCCAGGTATTGTGGGTGACCGCCAGTTTTCTGTGACACCTGACAGCCCTGCAGTTTTATCAGTAAGAAAATAGGCATCCCATGGTAGTGCTTGCACTGTAATGCTTATGTCCACCACAACATTCTCCCACTGTGGCCCAGACTCTCCCACTGTGGCCCAGACACTCCACTGTGGCCCAGACACTCCAATATTTGAGTTGAAAGCTGTTCCTCCATCTTGAACTAAACAAGGGATTTAGGGATTTAAAGTTTCTATATTCTTTGATCCAGGACGTTTCGCCACCTGTCTGTCAAGTTAAATTCCTCAATTTGTTGTTTAGAGCCAAAAACCAGAGTTATATTCTGGGTGCCGAACTTCCTCCCCTACGACCTATGACTGTGTCCATTATAAAGGCCAGCATTTTTTAGTTAACATTTCTATCTAGGACCAACACTACCATTACAGTAAGCGCCTATTTGAGTGCACTATAACATAAGAATAACTCTGCAAGATTCCCATGATAAACCGGTTCACTTTCGGATGACTAGCTTAAAGAGACATAATGGCGCTCTACAAAACACCTAAATAAAAACAAAAATACTTCTTAGGCCCAAAGTGCCTTGCAGAATATAATGTTCCCTTTAAACGGGCCTGTCTGGCTGCTTTATGTCTCAAGTCGAAATCATTATCTTATAGCCCTGATAGACTGTGTAGCTTGGTTTGGCAAAGGCTTGCTAACTCCCCAATCTTATACCTGGCCTCTAAAAGAGAAGGATCTTTTTGGCACTGAAGTAGAAAAAATTCTGCAACGCCTTTTTCGACCTGTCTCCGTCGAGTTGTGGCTCTTCAACTCTTCTAGTGAAAATAGAAATGCCCCATATTTAATATTCCTCAGTCTCACTTTAATTCCTGGCAATAGGAGCTTGACAAGATAGTGGCCTGAATGTGTTAATACTCTTGCTAAATTACTTTTTGTGATCTGTAGAGAGATACACATATGGAATGACATTTCTATAGTCCAGAATATGGTAGTAGCACAAAAGTATGTAATATTGGTTCGCATACATTACAAACGTCTTAAAATCCACTTTGTTTAAAGAAGTCATTTCCATTATGGTGGATGCGCTTACTCGTATAGAATGTTATTGATATTAATGCAAAAACAGTTGATGGACAGAATGCAGAACAATGTCATAAATTCACCCCAGTACAAAGATCTGGGCCTAAATCCATCGTTTATTTTGCTCACCATGCTGTTCCAGTTTGAACCCAGTCATATGCAAATCAGTCTTGACCCTGTGCCTCATGGAAACAGTCCAGCCCCGAACTACCAAGCCAGGTCCTCCCTGGACTGGAAACAAGCATCCTAGGACCGGTTTTGCAGTTCACCCCTCTTCAGACAGGCTAGCTTGATTCCAGTGGCATGGAGAGCACGGGACCCACATCTGGGCATACCCTTCCCACTCTGGGTGACAAATGCAGAAACAGTTGATGGACAGAATGCAGAACAATGTCATACATTTACCCCAGTACAGAGATCTGAGCCTAAATCCATCGTTTTTTTTGCTCACCATGCAGTTCCAGTTTGAACCCAGCCATATGCAAATCAGTCTTGACCCTGTGCCTCATGGGAACAGTCCAGCCCGAACTGCCAAGCCAGGTCCTCCCTGGACTTGAAACAAGCATCCTAGGACCGGTTTCGGGGTTTCATCCCTCTTCAGCCAGGATAGCTTGATTCCGTGGGGTGGCGTGGTGAGCAAAACAACAATGGATTACACCCAGATCTGTGACTGAAATGAATGTCTTGCCAAAGTGCAACATTCCATCTATCATCTTGTGTGTTTTACATTGATATTAAGACTGACGACTTAGACAGGAAAATCAAACATTTATCCTTCCTTCGTATGAATTTATGGGTGGGGGAGTTGCATTCACATTTAAAAACCGATAACATTTTAATAGATGTGTTGCATATATACTAGATTTACATCTCAACCTTTTGGTTTCTCACTTATTGTTGTTCACATTATGAAGATGCTGAGGATACACTGTAATACAGAGGAACTCTTTTCTGAATGTGAGACTGTACAGAAGAGCTGAACATTCAAGAGTAATTTATGTATGTAAATTCAGTGACCATATCGGTGTCTCGGTTCCAAGACGTCGCATTGATTTTGAGGCTTGTAAGTTCTATTATCAGTGGATGGCTGATAGAGGTGTATAGTGTTCCTGGCTGAATGCCCCCAAAAACACATTTGGTAAATACACATGTTAAAAAGAATGCTGGCCAATAGATTTAAAAATACTGCACATTTGCTGTGTTTAGATCACTGGCGTCAATTTGATGGAAATGTATGTGAATGGGGGCTTATTGCCATTTACATTTGTTTTCTGTAGTCATAGGTATTGATGACCTCTAACAGTACATCTTTTTATCTATTATGCCTACTTAGGTTTTGATTTTTAATATCTTTCTAGCCAAAGCCAATGAAACGCTGCCTTTTAAGCTTTCACATACTGTAGTCTCCATTTGCCTGTTTGTAATAGCAGCCCATATATCAGTTAAAAAGGAGTAATGTTAGATATGTGAACATATTTAAGACAGAGCAAAAACCAAAGGAAATGATGGACGGAGTGTTGAACATTGCAAGCACTCACCCCCAGTCAACTGATCTGGGTTTAATCCATCACCGTTCTTTAGCCCACTCTGCCACCCCAGTTCAGACATGGCCATATGCAAATCAGTCTGACCCTGTGCCTCATGGGAACAGTCCAGCCCGAACTGCCAAGCCATGTCTTCCCTGGACCGGAAACAAGCTTACTAGGACCGGTATCTGGCGTTTCAGCCGTCTTCTGCCAGGCTTGCTTGAATCCAGTGGCAAAGTGAGCAAGGGACTCGCGTCTGAGCATACCCTGCCAACTTATGGCGAACAAAACAAAAACCAAAGGAAATGATGGACGGAGTGTTGAATATTGCAAGCACTCACCCTCAGTCAACTGATCTGGGTTTAATCCATCACCGTTCTTTAGCCCACTCTGCCACCCCAGAGAGGAGTTTTTATTTTCCTTCTTTAAAGAACAAATTAGTAGACAACATGAAGTGGTATTCCTTCTTTACATTAGACTGTGATTATGTTGCAATTCTAGGTTAAAATATATGTTGTGGTTGGTGACTTATCAATTGTTTGGGATCTATGTAATATTACACAACAGTTGTAATAAGAACAAGCATTGAAAATGCAATAGGCCTCGCCTTTGATTAAGTTAAAGCCATTTGCTTTGCTAATGGTATTGTATAGCAAAGCGAATGGCTTTAACTTAATCAAAGGTGAGACCTACTACATTTTCAATGCTTGTTAACTGTTGAAAGACACCTGATGCAGGAGCTACTCAACTTTTTTTTTTGTATCTCAAAAGCATACATAACGGAGCAGAAGACGACAGGCCTCCTGTCAGACTTCTAACAGGACTAGAGATTATCTATGTGAATCAGATTTAAGGGTAAATCTGCAAATGCTCTGGTCCAGTTTGCAAAAAAAATCTACTTGTGTGGAGCCAGACCCCAAAATGGCGCAGAAGGAGGCTAAACTTGCAGTGATAATCCTAAACATTATAGGAGTCTCAAAAGTGCTGGGAGTCACAAGGAGGGTTCTGAATAGCAAGCATTCAGCTATGCATTAAATACTGCCACCATCTAACATAACGGTTCTTGGAGTGGAGGTTCAGAAAGAAAAAAAAAAAAAGAAAAAAAAAAAAAAAGAAAAGAAGAAGATTGTGGCAGTGTATTTAAAAATTTCCAAAACGGTCCTTACCCAACACTTGCTGCACCTTCAACCTCATAACATGCAGTTTGTCTCCACTCTAGCTAAATCGCAGCTCAAGTTCTTGTCATGTGCATGTGACGAAAATTGTGGTACACTTCTCATTCAAGGGCCATATGTGGACTTTGCATATGTGGTCCCATCTACCACCCCCGACTTTCGCATTTGGGCCTTAATGCTTTAAGGCCACTTCATAGAAAGGAATTCTAACCGAATGACAGCTGGTTGTACAGGAAGGCCAAGTTATCCCCTTCTACCCTGCTAAAACAAAATTAGTGTTCACAGAAATGCACTTCGTTACACATCATTGCAGAATTTCCCAAAGGGAAGGCACAGCGACTTCTTTAAAGCAAAAGAATGCCCTGGTATGTAGAAAGTGGGTGCACTGCCTTCTTCGGGTCCCTACTACCACATAACTTCCCACTGGAACCTCTAGCCTGCACGGCTGTTCATCTTTCATCTGAAGCTGCGCACAGACTCATATGCAGAGCGCACACTCCTCGTTGAGAAAATTATAAAGGCTTTTGTTTGTACAATCTGACCAACCCTTCGCTTTCCTTTTATTTTAACTGAAAGAGTAACAAAGTGCATGAACTGAAGAAGACAAAGGCAGCTTCAAGACCCTCGCAAGTTAAAATCAGCTTTACGTGTTTTCATTTCTGAAATTAACACTTCCTGTTGCTGGATGGTTTGTAAAGAGGTTTGACCGGAAAGCAGTTTCCTCATTACACAAAAATGCATGATCATGTTTCAGTTGTTTTATTATCATCAGTTTGGGTCTTTCAAACAGTTTTCCTCTTCTGTACATTGTGTTAAGTAAAATTTCATTACACCTTCCTAAAATATAATGAAGACAAAGAGGTGTTCGAGGGAAAGGAGATGCTTCCAAACTAGTCACATCAAGCGATTTGGGAGGTGGAGGGGACAAAAGCGTATATTGTTTTGCACCAGTGCTTAGTTTGCATTATAACAACATGTCCAGGTCCAACATGGGTTTTATAAGGTTGGTACCACCTCTGCCAACATCGGCACAGCTCCCTGCTCGTGACACACCAAATGCAGCATTTTCATCCTAAAACAGCACACTCCTCTGCGATAGTACTTCAGCCCTCATCTGCAGTTCAATCACTTTCACAGCACACAAATCATACACAGCTCTGCCAGTACACATTAATAATGGCAGGGAGGACTACTTGCCAAATCACAAGATTTTTAACCTGCTATCCTGCTATTACCTACACACTGTTGAGCTAAACTTGAAAACTAATCACTTATGACCAATATTAACCACTAAATATGCTACGAGTTAAAAAAAAAAAAAAAAAAAAATTATATATATATATATATATATATATATATATATATATATATATATATATATATATATATATATATATATATATTCATTCACTTAAAAAACCATAGGTTTCACACATGTTATAGTTAGGTGGATATTTCACTCGTAAAAAACCAATGAAATTCCCCCGTTATAGTTAGTTCAGATAACGATAACTATAACTCGCGCGCCCGCAATCCACTGCTCATGACGTCACATATTACATCACTCATGACATCACTGATGACATCACTGATGACATCCTTGTGATAGAGTGGCGGTCGCGCGAGTTATAGTTATCTGAACTAACTATAACGGGGGAATTTCATTGGTTTTTTACGAGTGAAATATCCACCTAACTATAACATGTGTGAAACCTATGGTTTTTTAAAGTGAATTTGCAAGGTATTTTAAATGCTAATTCCCAACTATAATGTGTGTGAAACCTATGGTTTTTCCAGTGAATTTCTACGTTTTTTAAAATGCTAATTTATTTATGTATTATTTTTTTTTATATATTTATTCTACAATAAACTACGTATTAAATTTTTTTTGGGGGGGGGGGGTTTCACCGTGCGCGCAACCCCGCGTTTTTTAAAAATAAAAATTAAAATCTTTCTTTCTGCCTTCGGGGTCCTTCAGGGACCCCCTGACAAAAGCTAGGGGGTCGGGAACTCTCTACCCTGCCCCCTTTTCACGTTCGCCACCTTCCTTTTTCACTCTCGCACTGAAAACAAACAAAATGGCGGCCGACACTTCCTGATTTCGACCGATTCGAACGTTGACTAACATACCACCAATCAGAATTACGCTCGCGCACGTTAGGGTGCTCGCACCGTGCGCGCTTATAGATATTTATATGCTTTTAAATGCTATTTTCTCAGGAACTACTGAACAGATTGACACCAGACCTGCAAAAGGCACTTCCCTGACCTGAGGACTACCTCTGCCAAATTTCAAGTAATTCTGTTCAGCCGTTCGGGCTGTACCTTCGACTAAAGGTCCTATGGAAAAATGCATGGGGAAAACGCGTTTTGGGACCCCCCCCTTTTTTCTCGGCCCCTGCTTGACGAATCACCCCGAGACTTTCAGGGTAGGAGCTGAACAGAGCGCCCCATTAGTTTTGAAAATTTTGCGAGGATTCGTCAACCGGCGCCAAAGTTATTCAAAATAGAATTTTCAGATTTCCTATGGGAACTCGGTCCTAACTATAACTATTTACTGGCAACCGCCAGTAGATTTTATTTTTTATTTTTAGGAGACAATGCCCAAGCCCCACCTTAAAACAGTATAAACAGTAAAAAGAATTCATTCCCAACACTCCCAGTGCAGGCGCCCAGAAACTCCATGTAAAGTGGTCTTTAAGTGTCATTGTGTTTCACCAGAGATTACTACTGCAGTGTGCTTTATTCACATTGTATGCTTTGTCTCAAATTTCCTAAAAAATTGAAGGGGGGAAAAAACTCTGCAGCATTCTACCTAGTGTCAACCAATATTCATGCATACTATTCTTTGAAATGCACTATTAGCCACCAATCTCCCAAAATACTCATTGTAGTGGAGTGATACTGATAATAACAAGCAATGCCAAAGTCAGTAGGTTTGGTGTTGCCTTTATACCCTGTGGCTTTGTCAATGCTTGTTTAGAATTTGTTTTGTAAAAACATTACAAAAGCCATTAGTAAATGGCTGCCCATGTGTGCACAAGCAAGTGTACACAAAGGCATTTAAAATGTTTATTACTAAAGCCTTATAAAAACCATTGAGGGATGGCCACCTACTTGTGGGCATGTGCCAAGTCCCTAGCAATGAAGAGGACTGTTTTCTGCAATCCTACCTACAGTCCTACTTCTGCATACAACTGAGAAAAGGGCACTCACAAATATTCTGTTGCCGCACACAGAGAAAAATAATTAGACGGAAAACGGACTGTAGCCCTTTTCCAAGGGAACAACTGGGGATGCATCTCATGAATCCCTACTGCCTGATGAGCTCCAGCATTGCAGCCAGAAATATTTACATTTATTTAAAAAAAGAAAAAGAAAGATTCCATGAGCTTCTCCATCACTTTGCACTGGGGCTCACCTGCCTGTGCCACCAGCACCAAAGATTAGAAATCTACTTATGCTGTATAACAGTCTGTATCACAGGCTCTGAGATGAAGGATCATTTGAGCATTCGGAGAAGAAAAACAATTAACTCACTGAACCCCTTCGCTGCTAGGCCTTCTCCCCCCTGTGCTAAGAATTTTTTTGGCTATTTGGGGTAGTTCGCGCTTAGGCCCCTGTAACTTTTTGACCACATAAGGTATTCACGCCAAATTTGCGTCCTTTTTTTTCCAACATCATAGAGATTCTAAAGGTGCACAGGGTTTGTGGATTCCCCTAGAGGAGACCCAGGAATTAGCCAAAATACAGCTAAATTTTGTTTTTGGGGGGGGGGGGGGGGGGGGGGGGGGGAATGGGAATAAAGTGCTGCAAATGAAAGCGTCTGGGTGTTTCCCTGCAAATGGTATCAAAAAGAGATTTGTGATGATGAAATCACCCTTTTCCCATATTTTAGGGAATGACAGACTTTTGTCAGAAAACAAAATTTTACACAGTTTGGGAATTTTTCTGGGACATAGCCTATTTTTGCTATTTTTTGTGCTTTCAACACCCTTCCAGTTAATGGTAGAAATGGGTATGAAAGCAATAATGGATCCTGGAATTTTAGAAAAGTAGACAAAATTCCGAATTCAGCAAGGGGTCATTTGTGTAGATCCTTCATGGTTTCTTTATAGAAACTTACAGTTAAATATAGGAAAAATTGAAATTTATTTGAAAAAGAAATACCTTTTGTGTCAACGTTTTCACCTGTGACTGCATCTAATTATGACAGCTCTTTGAAAGCAATATACCGTTACATCCGCTGTACCTTACTGGTTGTGGGGATATATAGGACTTGTAGGTTCACCAAGAACCCGACGAACCCAGAGCCAAAAACTGAGCAGCGACTTGCAATGGTTTCTTATTATGTACCGGGTATATAGCAATTATTCTGGGAAAATGTATACATTGAAAAATCGGTATGAAAGACAGCTATTTATTTCTGAAATGGGAACAAAATATAGAGTTTAGAAACAGTAGATATTTGCACATTTCCGAAATTATGAATACTCATACTAGCATGAGAATTATCGGTCATTTTTCAAAATTTTCTCATTGAAAGGCAGAAATGGATCGAAAGTCAATTTGCTTTACAAATCTGAATTACCTGAAGTCTCCCAATAAAAATGGTACCTCACTTGTGTGGGTAGGCCTAGTGCCCACGATAGAAAATGGCGCAAAACGCAACATGGACACACTAGAATTTCACAGTGAAAAATGACCCTTTTTTGGCAAAGTGCCTAGCTGTAGTTTTTGAACCCTAGCTCTTCCGGCACCTAGGGAAGCCTAGCAAACCTATACATTTTTTTAAACTAGACACCCAGGGGAATCAAGGATGGGGTGACTTGACTGGCTCTCACCAGGTTCTGTTACCCAGAATGCCTTGCAAACCAAAACAATTGTCAAACACATTTTCCTCACAGGTCTGTGGAGGAAAATTCTGGAATCTGTGTGGATTCACAAATTTCCATCCACCCAGAGTTCCCAAATGGTACCTTACTGGCATGGGTGGGTCAAGTACCCGCGACAGGCAAGGGCCCAAAACCTATTGAGGAGACATCAAAATGACCTATCACAAACCAACCTGGTTTTGCAAGGGGGGTCCCATGACTTTTTGGCCTGGAGCTCGGCGGCCACCTAGGGAAACCTACCAAACCCACACATTTCTGAAAACTAGACACCCTGGGGCTTCCAGGGAGGTATGGCTTGCGTGGATCCCCCAACCTTTTCTTACCCAGAATCCCCTGCAAACCTGAAATTTAGCTGGAAAAAAAAGAAAATCACTTTTTTTCACACGTGTGTGGGAAAGTTGTGGCATCACCGGGCTGACACAAATTTCCTACCACCCAGCGTTCCCCCAGGTCTCCTGATAAAAATGGTGCCTCACTCGTGTGGGAGGCCCAAGTACTCGCGACAGGCAAGGGCCCAAAACGTATTGAGGCAACATCAAAATTGCCTATCACAAATTGTTTTGGGCCTTTGCCTGTCGCGGGTCTCTACCAGATATATCGTTACCGAAGGTAAGTAACTCTTCCATCTGATAGAGACATCTAGCCGCAGATTCCTTAACTTAGAATAGATACCAAAGCCATACCCTATAGGAGGAGGGTCTGCGAAGGAACCACCAAGTTCCATGAGAACATATACGTCAAGAGGCTGACGAAACACAGTGGGCACCGCAATGCCAGGGCAACTGACATGAGTCCCAGGAAACTCCATAAGGAACCTGAACAAGGGACGGCAAAGACACCAAATCCGTCGAGGAATGGTGTGAGACCTCTCTCGTCCAGACACAGACGAAAGGAAATTCAGAACTAGAAAGTTCATCTGCGGCGTACCCCAGGGATCTTCCCTCATTGTTCAACATCTACATGGCCCCGCTCGTACACGTCGCCTGACAGCACGGCCTCAACATAATCTCCTATGCCGACGACACTCAACTGATCCTCTCCCTCACCAAGGACCCCATCACAGCCAAATCCAACCTCCACGAAGGAATGAAGGCCGTCGCCGACTGGATGAAGATCAGCCGACTGAAGCTGAACACGGACAAGACGGAGGTCCTCATCCTCGGCTCCAACCCTTCAGCCTGCGACTACTCCTGGTGGCCGGCGGCACTGGGGGCAGCCCCGACACCCACCGACCACGCACGCAACCTGGGAATCATCCTAGACTCAACGCTCTCCATGACCAAGCAAATCAACGCAGTCTCCTCCTCCTGCTTAAACACCCTCCGCATGCTGTGCAAGATCTACAGGTGGATCCCGACAGACACAAGAACAGTCACCCAGGCCCTCATCAGGAGCAGACTACTACGGAAACGCCCTCTACGCAGGAGCCCCGACCAAGCTCAAACGACTGCAACGCATCCAAAACGCCTCTGCACGACTGATCCTCGACGTACCACACCACAGCCACATCACCCCCCACCTGAGAAACCTGCACTGGCTCCCCGTCAACAAGAGGATATCCTTCAAGCTCCTCATCCACGTACACAAGGCACTCCACAAGACCGGCCCAGCCTACCTCAGATGACTTTCCTTCTACATCCCCAACCGCCAACTCCGCTCCGCCGACCTCGCACTCAGCCAACCTCGCAATCGCCACCGTCCCTCGCATCCGAAGAACCACCGGCGGGAGATCCTTCTCCCAACACCTTCCCACTGAGCCCAAGACAGACCCAAGACCTGGCTGTTTGACCAGTAGCACCCCCCCCCCCCCCACCTCCCAGCGCCTTGAGACCCTCGCGGGTATATAGTGCGCTCTACAAATGATTGATTGCCAACGTAAGAAACAATGCAGTTACTCTGTCAAAGAAAGATTCCAGCACTGGTCCCTATGATCTATGAGGAACGAAGCCCCAAAGGGGCAAAACAACATGAGAACAACAGGCGGTATGCTCTAAACATACACCACAGTGGCTGCCAAAATGAAAACAGGGGACAGTCTGAAGACTGTCCGGTTAAGAACAGGAGCCGGAACATGTGACAACAGTGGCAGGGCTGAGCCCAGAGTCTAGTGCTAACAGAGAAAGAGTCACCATGGAGCAAAAGCGGGTAGGCATGCAGCCAAACGTACCAAAGGAACCACTGTGAGGGTATAACCTGCAAAGCGAGGAACACCGAGAACTCTATCCTGAGGGAGAGAGTGAGCAAGAAGGCCTGATACTAGGGCAAAAAAGAACCTAGTATGCGAGCACCCCCGTGGCATGTAGCACCTACGACATATACACAAAGACAGAGGAATGTTGTCACACATACAGGTAGTGACAAAACCCTAAACAGGGGAGTCGCTCAAACAGTACCACTGTACCGGTGTGCGGCATAACAGTCACAGAACGCATAAAAAAACAACAGTACCCCGAGGGGGAAGAAACCTGGTCTCCCGTTAGGCAGGCGGAAACAGACTACGATACTGCCAGTAAAGGATTAAGAGAGGCACAGACAGAAGCCGGTCGCTAAAAAGCATACACCGCCCTAGACCAACACCATCTACCAACAGGGAGAATGTCGAGAAGAATACAAGCACAGTAATGCTACCTAAAGAAGCAACTGTGCCAGAATGGGAGTAGGAACTCACAGCCAGAAAATCAGCTGGTGGGGAGCCCATCACCAGTGCTACAAATGTTAGTAGAAACCCATACCCCGAGAAACAGCCAGGGTGGAGCACAGAATCGGTGGCAAAAAGTCATATTCAAGAGCCACTCCTTTAAGAACCAAGAAATATGCACAGGGCAGGAGCGGACAAACCAGACCCCCTGTCCTGCAAGAAGCAAGGGACCAGAGACCCTGCTAGGGAAGTGGGGTAGGAGGCAACACACAGCCGAGCCGGTGGAAACACCCCTTGCCCTAGGCAAGAACCCAGACAGTGCTTGAGCCACACGAAAAGACGTAGAGCACAATCTGTGTGCACCAATACGGCAAGTATTCACAGAATTTAGAAGAGACTGTTCCGGAACGGAACAGAGGGACTTGACCCCCAGGGGCGCATGGCCACCTGTAGACAGGCAAAATCGGGCACAGCAAGGCTGCAAGAACATGCCAGATAAAAATAGACGTGACAAGACCCCCAACGAAACAGCAGGGAAGGACGCCTCTACTGAGGCGGGATGTACTACGGATCAACGGTAAACAACCAATTGTAACCCACGGAGAGAACCAACCCCATGGATCTCACCAGAGGAGACATCCTACAACGATAGGAAAAGTTAACGTGTGGCAAAACTTCCTTGGTAAAGAAGGGTAGCAATATAATAGCCAACAAATACCCCACATAGGGTGAGGCACAACCCTACAAAAGGGTCCCTCTTGAGATAAGCTCGTAGGCAGAGGCTCAAAAGAAAGGTAAACACAGCTTAACCAGCTGCACCAGAATAAGGAAATAACATGGCTGAACAGCCACACAACCTAGCACATTTGTAACCCATAACAGGTAACAGTAAAGAAAGTGACGGCACCGTGTCAAACCAAAAATCCTCCACGAGGATTAAAACCTGGGAAGACAATCAAAGTCAGGAGGCACCTGACCGCCGAATCAACATGGGCGTCAAAAAGAGTGACCCCATCAAATGGTAGATCTCTAAGCCGCTCCTGAACATGCTCTGGGAAAATGCCATCGCGCAACCACGCATGGCGGAGCATGACAACCGACCTGGCCATAGCCCGACCCACGGAGTCAGTGGTGTCCATGGCAGACCGAATCGAAAAATGCGCCATATCATGGCCATCACGGATCGGGGGAGGGGGGGAGGGGGGGGGGGGTCCAGATCGCCATGAGAGCTCTCCGGCAAGGAGGGAAGGAGCTGCTCAACAGAGTCGCAAAGGGCAAATGTAGCCCGAGCAAAAACACACACACAATGTGTTTAGGGACGGAGTCCCGAGCTGCTGGATGCAAACACATCGCACCCACAGGACTCCAACCACCGAGACTCCCGAGTGGGAGGATGCAACGGAACAGGAGTGGTAGAGAGCTGCTTGAATCACAAGCCCTCCAGCCCCAGGATGGAGGGTCAAACAGGCGGGGTCATCGGGAGCCGGGCGATGGCGATGTGCCACAGGACGATCCACGGGGTCCCCTGAAGAGGGCCTCGCCCACATCCCGAGAAGGATGTCAAATAATGACTTCGCAAATGGCAAAATGGCTCCATATCCCCCGTGCCCTGGTGGAGAAGATCCAGCAAAGGCTCCAAAGGTCTAGAGACGGAGGGTGGCTGCATCCTCAAAACGTCTGCAGCCCTGCAAACAGCCCTGACAAACATCCAACTAGCCTCCGTGGCCCCGCGAGGCGGTGACAGCAAGTCATCAGTAGGTGACGGATGCAAGCTAATCCGGCCACCCAACTGAGGCTCAGCAAAAGGATGAATAGGCCAATGCCCCCACTGGCGCCCGCTCCGGAGAGCGTTGAAAGAACCCAGGGGGTGGAGAATCTACTGGGACCTCATCCTCCACCAATAAAGCCAGAGATGGTACCAGCGTCGAGGAGACGTCGGCGACCTCCGAAAAAGGCCTCGACCGGCCGGAGTCGAGCCGCCATCGACTCAACATCCCCCAAGGTGGAAATCTGCAGGGAGAGAGTGCGCCAAAGCCGTGTCGTGCATCGCGCCGCAGCCACTTCCAGCGACGCTGCAGGGAGCCTCGGAAGGCTGTGCGACGCCGCTGTGGAAAGGCTGGATGTCGTGGGATGCCCCTCCGGGCCGCGTCCAGACGTTGCGGCAACTCCGGAGTTGGAGTAAGGGCACTCTATCGGAGCCGAGTGTAAACCCACCGGCGGTGTCCCGACTTGAGTTCCTACGCCCCCTGTGGGGCCCAAAGGTGTGCCAGGGAGGGGGGGGTACAAAGCAAGAAAGGACTGCAGGGCCTTGCAGTAGTCCTCCATCTGAGGTCGAGACACCCCAGCACCAGGAAACTGGGTATATGCCGGGCCCGACTCCTGAGACCAGGAGCAGCAGGCCCCGGCGTGATGTCGACGCAAAGCAGACTTCCGTTTGTGCTTACCCGAGGTAGGCGAATGACAGCGATGGTCCCGGTACCTGCCCGGAACAGGAACGTCCTCCTGTGAGGACTGGCGCTGCATGGACGTCTCCGCTGGAGAAGGAGACCTGTGTCGAGAGGGGTCCATTCGGGACATCCAGCCAGACAGCAACTTCATGCGGCGTTACCGCAGGGATTTCGGCCGCAGCTGGCGGCAACCGTCGCACTCCATGGAGTCATGGTGCTCGCCCAAGCACCACATACAGATTTCATGAGGGTCCGTCGCTGACATCTGTCGCGAGCAGGACCAGCGCGGCTTGAAGCCCGAAAAGGGCATCCAACACACTGTTCCTTGACGCAAAAAGGCATCGAAAAGGCCGCAAGGTAACAAAAACAGGCCAGAGGTATCACTTTCCCGGATCCGCGTTAGGAAGCGGAAAAGAAGAAAACTGAAGTCAGCACGCCTGGAGGGGCTTATGTGGCTCCATTGATGTCACTTCCGTGGACGACGTCAGGACAGAGCCGGGCGACGCCGCCTCCCGGCGTGCAGAGGTATTGCTGGGGAAAAAGATTTTCCGGATCCAGTCTGACGCCTGGGGAGATATTCTAAGTTAAGGAATCTGCAGCTAGATGTCTATCAGATATACTTTTCAAGGGGCTAAAATAGTCAAAAACGGTCCTCACCCAAGTGCAGAATCCCTTTTCCACAGCAGTTTACTCAGGCTACCAATCTTCTTGATTACGTGATATCTCCCTAATGTTAACAAAACATTTTGGTAGACAAAATGTTTTTTTTCCTTCCATTTAAAAGTATACAAGTAGATTTTTTTATGGGGTGTAGGAAGATATTCATGGACATATCTCACATATAAAATTGATAGATTAAGGCTCGGATGATGAGGTGAGAGCTTCCAAAGCAGTTGCTGCTTCAACATTGTTTTCTTTCCTTTTAACATCTTCTACTCCCAAATACCTCATCAGTTGTTGCCATCTCACTGCACGAATATGCATTGGCTTCAAAATACTTTATCCAGAGATTAATAAGCACATAACAAATCATATTTAAAAATATATTTGTTCATGAAAAGAACTTCTGTGTACCTAATGAACTGCAACATTCAAAGAGTTCATTAAAGCAGATTATAAAATAATTAACATTGTTAATAAGACCTAAAAAGGAAGATACTATTTTAAAACCCAGTGAAAACTGCCAGACACAATTTTCGCAGACTGGAAACACTTTAAATAGAACACCAACACATGCTAAGGAAATTTACAAGGGCTCATTTAATTCTGGAACTTGAGGCAGCAGGAATAAGAAAAAGTGTCATACATATTGAACCTTCTGTAGAGGAAAGTGAATGATTCTAAAGCGATCGTCTCCAGCAGCATGTCTCTCAGTGGAGCCACCTTATGTTGATAGGTGAAAAATCCAGTTTACTATTAGAACGTCATAAGCAGCTGCTATGAGAAGCATACTAACATGTGGGTTGGTACTGTAATAGGCTTGTCTCATATACTAGCTCTAAATGTCTTGGGAAGAGAAGGACCGGATAGGTGACAAAAAGGATGCAGCATGTTTGCTAGTGTACGCGTACTTGCATTATAATTTAGGGTATTCATCCACAGCAGCAAAATCCTCTAAGAGTCTGCCAAAATTGGGCACCTCATAAAAAGCACTGACTTTACAAAAGAAAGTATTAAAGCTTTCAAAATGAAGGATCCTTAGATAATAGTACCAGGATACACCGTTATCACTACTACCCTGCTATCAACATAAATTACAATGAAAAAAACCTTTCTTGATCTGTAGAAAAAAGTAAGTTCACCAGAGGAAACTTCAGATGTACCCACTGAGCTATTGCAGTTGCAAAATCGATGTCAATCACAGAATAAAATCAGCCACACATGCCAGGCATGTCAAGAGGAGGAAGTACCTCCCAAGATCACCAAAACGGAAGTAAAAAATATTCTTCTGATATCTCCCAGGCTTCTGATTAGGAGTGCATCCACCATAAAATCATAAGGGGGTGATGTGGCCCTTAGCAGAGAAACAGTGGGGCACCGCCTTACACTAACTCATCTCTGGCCTGCTGCTACCCAGTTAATGGCAAGTCTCATGAAACTGAAATCTACAAAAACAGTGCCTTTCTAAACTAACTTTAGTTTAATGTGTGACAGGAGGGTACTCAAAACACAATTCACACATGTTTTATGAATGTATATCACATGCTAACAGTAGCAGAAATTATGCCACCAAAAACATTTTCAATATTTACATATGCTAACCAATATCAGTTTATAGGGGTGAGAACATTCCTAACCTATTTGATCCTGGTCAGACACTCTGCTCTCTGCCCCAGGAACTCCGTTGTTGTGCCACTGCCCCTACACCTCTCTGTGAAGGTAGGTGTATGAGGCCCTCCTCCACCCATAGGCTCCTGCCTGCGCCTCATCCCTGGTGGACCAGTGGGAGAGCCTTGCTCTACTACTAAGTCGCTGGTGTCAGTCTTCGTGTTTGTGCCAGTTTCTCAGTTTTTTTTGCATGTCTGTTTTATTTCCTTGATATTGTGCTTTTATTTTTCCGCCTTTAATTGTATTTGTCTCTGTGCCTGTGCCCTTTATTTCTATCCTCCGAGACCATTTTCCGCCATCCTCTTCCAGCCGCTGCTGCCCCCGCGGCCCCTCCCCTGCCGGTTCCTGCCTCCCAGGTGCGCTTCCCTCCCCTATTTAATGGTGGCTGCTATGCAGCCGTGCAGTGGGCGCGCTATAAGCAAGCCAGTCTGCACCATCCCGCGACCCGACTGCACCCAGCTCCAGGGACCCTGGTTCTCCGGTCACCCACCACTACGACTCAGCTGCCCTCCTCGCACTCTACCAAGGAAGGAACTGCCAGCTGTCTAAGCCAAACACCACCCACGGACAGTTCTCCTGCTGACAACGCTTCACCATGCTCCGCAATCCTACGGCCGCCGCACTCACGTCGGACGCGAGCACCCCGAAACCCTGAGGTGCATCCTCAATGTGCACTCCCTGCAAAGACATGCTATAGAGATCTGCGGCCTCCTCGAAACCCTCTTGCCAGATGTCGCCTTCTTCACGGAACCTGGACCAATGCATCCTCCGCACCAGATATCACCACCGCCATAACCGACGGATACAAGATCCAGAAGAAGAACCGCCCCAACCACCCAAGTGGAAGACTCGCCATCGCACACAAGAGCTCCCTCTGACTCTCCACCTCCAACATGAGGGACTTCCCATTCACCACCGAACACCTCGATTTCCAGATCCAGACCAGCCCCAGAACGACCCTACACGGCACACTCGCCTACAGATCCCCCCCGGAAATCTAGCTTCATTCACAACTACCATCGCCAACCTAATCGAGCCCCACGCCATCTTCTCCATGGACTACATACTCATCGGAGACCTCACCTTCTACCACGACAACCTCAGCAACCCCAACTCTGCCACCCTTCTGGACAACCTTGCCAACCTCGGACTGAAACAGCCAGTCGCCACCCCCAGCCACAAGGCAGGACACACCCTCGACCCCATCTTCGCAGGAAGGCACAACATCCACTTCAGCCACACCACCCAACCTCCACTGGACGGACCACCACTGCGTATACTTCTCTTTCAACAAAGCCACCGCTCACAAACCAACACCTCGCCACAGTGAAGGAACTGGAGCAAGGTCACAGAGCAGCACCTCAACTCCACCCTCAACCACGATCCCGCTCCCTGCGCGACCGACGCCAACTCTGCAGCCAAAGAACTACACTGATGGATCACTAACTGCGCAGACAAGCTCGCCTCCCTCCCCAACCCCGACAGACAGCGCCCCATGAAGGCCACCTGGTTCAGCACCGACCCTCAAGAATCCAGACACCCCTGCAGACGTCTCGAGAAGCGATGGAGGAACAGCAAAACCTCTGAAGACCAGAACACCTACAAGAACGCCATGACAGAATACCACCAACTCATCAGATCCAACAAAAGGACCTTCATCCAGGACAAAATCCTCACGAACTCCAGCAACGCAAAAGAACTCTTCAGCATCATCCAGGAATTCACCAAACCCCCCAGCGAAGCCACGGACGTCACACCCTCTCAGGACCTCTGCAACAAGCTCGGCTCCTACTTCCATTTGAAAATCAAAGCCCTCGACGACAAGTTCAGGGAGCAGACTCGATAAACCACGCCCTCCCCCAGCGACGACAGCCAGCCTACCATCAGAGCCTGGACGCGGGTCACCACTGAAGATACCGCCACAACCATGAGGAGCACCAACTCAAGAGACCCCATGGGCCCCTGCCCACCGCACATCTTCCACAGAGCCACCACCACCAGATGACTGGAAACGTGCCGAAATCAACCCCCTCCTCAGGAAACCCTCTGCAGACCCGACGGACCTGAAAAACTACCAACCCATCTCTCTCCTCCCCTTTGCTGCCAAAGTCACTGAGAAGATGGTCAACGCCCAGCTAACAAACCTCACCAAGGAGCACACCATCCTCGACCCTTCCCATTGCGGATACCGCAGCAACCACAGCACAGAGACCGCCCTCATTGCCACCACAGACTACATCCGCACGCTCCTCGGCCAAGGCCACACCGCAGCCCTCATCCTACTAGACCTCTCCACAGCCTTCGACACAGTCTCCCACCGTACTCTCACCGTCAGACTCCACGACGCCGGCATACAGGGAACTACCCTCGACTGGCTCCACTCCTTCCTTGCCGGCAGAACCCCAAGGATCAAAATCCTGCCCTTCCTCTACGAACCCACAGAGATCAACTGCGGAGTACCCAAAGGATCGTCGCTCAGTCCCACGAGCTTCAACATATACATTGCCACCATCGTCAGACAGCATGGTCTCAACATAGTATCCTATGCCGACAACACCCAGCTCATCCTCTCCCTCACAAAGAAACCTGACGCCACCAGACTTGGCTTCCTGGAAGGAATAAAAAACGCTGCATCCTGGATGAGCAGCAGCTGTCTCAAGCTCAACTCTGAGAAGACAGAAGTCCTCATCCTCGGACCCACCTGGTGGCCCGCTGTCCTCAGCAACCGCCCCCAGGCCCACAGACCACACCCACCAGCTCGGCATCATACTCTACTCTTCCCTCACCATGACCCGCCAGATCAACGCCGTCGCATCCACCTGCTTCAACTGTGGTAAATAAAATTCTTTACCGGGACTTAATTTGATACAGAAACATAATAAAATAGCTCAGTAAAATAAGAGGCAGAATCCGTGGTATCAGAGGTTCGGAATGGGCTTTATTCCAATGATCGATTATAATCGGTTGCTCCAAGTTCCATCACCACGGGGGTTCAGGAAGTGAAGTACATACTTTATTGACAAGAAATGATTTTTATAGAACATACATTACAATGAAGCAAATGCAGTAGGCGTAACAATTGATAAGGAAAATGACGATTCATATGCGTAACCGAAAATGGGTGTAATAAGGAGTAAAAAGGAACATAATTGGTTATGATGTCACATATAGGTGGATCTATAAGATAATACTTGGCATAGATGCGCGCGCAGCAGCATGACGTGTAATTGACGTGCAACTAGGGGGTGAAGGGGACTTGACATTTAGCTCTACATATGGAGACAAAAAGTCTGGGGGGTCAAGTCAACCTAATCCCAAATCATATCTAACATCCTATGTTTAAAGAACTATGTTATCCACAAAAGAAGGACTCTCGGACAGAATCTATTCTATACTGACTGTGCGTGCGTGTACAAGCGTCTAAGTGTCTACACTGAATGCGAGGGGGTAGGAATATTCCATGGTAACGGGGCTATGAATTACTTGCATGAGGACAGAGAAGCCGAGCCTTTGCTCGGTAGCTTGAAGAATGTTTACTTAAATTGCTAGACAGGAATGCATCGGCTAAGGAGTGAGGCAGATAATTCGAAGGTGAAATACAGTTCTTGGCAGAGAATAGGCTGATGTCAGGCTTCGTGAGCCGCGCAGAGAATGAGACAAAGTTCATGGTCACAGATGCAGGCTCAGACTCGAGTTTTCAGAGGCAGAAGGCAAGAGGAGTTTGATGACAGAATCAGGGCCTACTTGCCTGGACTGTAAAATGGCATAAGTGAACCATACAAAGCCGGTGGCCTTTCATACTTAGGAATGGAATATCCGGCCTATTCATGGCGGATCTGACAGAGGACATGTTGACGGTGGACGCACATGTATTTGCGTCTTCATAACTGGAACTGGAGGGAACATACATGTACTTGTGACATGCACATAGAACCGTTGGGGTCCAAGATAGGGGACATAACTGATCAGAAAAATCCATATTTCCACATTCCCTCCTTGTCCCCTACTTGCCCGTTAAGAGATATCAATCTTCATCAATCCATTGATCTGTTCATATAACATCATTTGTTCTTCTTTCTTCTTCCGTGACGAATGAAATCTTGGTGGTGGAATACACGATGTGGCACACAGACCACAAATCGCTGGTCCACATTGTAGACATAGACAGCAACTGAATAGTATGAGAAGGCCAATACCTAGGAAGGATAAAACTCTCCATCCCCAGGCTGATATCACACTCCAAAACCAACTGGACCAAGTCCAAGTGCCTGGGTTCTGGTGTATCTGGTTTACAATCTTATGAAGGCGAGTGATGGCTTTATATACAGATGGCGAATTTTCTGGTATGAATACGCAGCAGCTTGATCCGATGACCCTACAAGCTCCGCCCCTATCAGCTAGGATGACGTCAAGGACAAGACGATTTTGAAGCACAACAATCCGCATAGCAGACTGCTCTTCTGTTAAATTGCCTAAGGCGGAAATAGTCTCATTCACTACTGCTTCAAGGGTTCTAGTTAATCTACGTATCAGCTTACTATTAGTAACAGTACCTATATAGGGAAAGATGCCTTTATTAAAATCTACATACTTGTCCCATGCCGTCTCAGTGTAATCGACAATTGGGAGATCTCTCCGCTCTCTATTGTGTACTAAATGAATATTTCTATAATAATCAGGAGGAGCTAGGAAAACAGGTGGCAAAAGGAATGCAATGTAGCAGGTACCATCCCAATCTAGAGGTAGACGCATATATGCAGTCTGACCACATATAAAGTAGGAGTGGCGATAAGCTCTAAATGAAGATTTGCCTTGATCACTGAATTCTACTATAGTAGTGCATTTACTATGGCCCATATGTATGGAACCAACCTTTCTTACACACAATTCACCCTTTACTGGGAATACTGACATGGTGGGCAAAATTAGTTCAACTTCGGATTCGACATTCAGAATCATGAGATTAGGTGTAAAATTACCTAATCCATATACTTCATTTTCTAGATCAGTTCCTGTTCTTTTGGGGCGACCCTCCTTGTCAGGGTAGCAGACCTTGAGTAAAACTAGGTTCAGGTTTCCCCATACCCAATGATCTTGGTAAACTGCTGTGTCTGAGTCTATGGAATTGATTAAACTAAACCATGCTCCACAGGAGCCATTATGTGTAAATGGGTGTGGAAAGAAAGGCAGGACTCCTTCATAATTCTGATAGGGAGGGAGCCGGCCACACACCCAACAATTAGTAGCATTACTAGTCTGATGGGAATGATGTAACATACTAATGAAAGTGTTATTGCGCAGCGCAAGTCTATAAGACAATTCATGCGGGGGTAAGTCACTAAAAGAATGTTCAGCAGTAACATTGTAAACGTGTCTAGAAATAGGGTAATATATGTGCAACAATATACTTGCAGTAATTATCAAAAGACTCAAGAAAAACAAGATTAATAATGTCACTATGCAGTGGCTACGCAGTGATTTACAATACGCCTGTCGTTTCAACATTTTCCGGGTGTTTTCTCTACTCAGGTCCAAGGGATACATGTCAGAGACAATTCAACCGCTTCACCTTGGAGAGGACTTAAACAATCAAATTGCTCGACTGGTTGGGCCTAAGCTTTAGTTTATAGTGTTCAGAGTTACTCTGTTCAACAAAAGGAAGTTTTGAGTCAATGGGTGAAGTCACACGAGGTGGGGTATTCACATCGGCTGGTAGTCCATGAAATTTCTTGATATGACTTGAATGAATCCAGCCTTTTCTGCCTTCGATCTTCACGGCTGTTCTTGTGGTCAGCAGGACCAACTTGGGTGACTTCCACCTGGGCTCCAGCTGAGTCTTTCGGTCGAAATTCCTCACAAGGACGAGGTCCCCCGGAACTACGTCATGGGGTTTCACCTCAGTGTTGTCGGGAAAGGCTGCAGCTACCTGTGAACGACAAGATTGTAGTGCAGACATCAAGGAAGCCAAGTAATCTGTCAGCATATTACAGTCAATATCAGTTATTTTGCGTGGTATAGGCGTCCCCCACATATTTGGTGGTCTGCCGAAGATCACCTCATACGGGGATAGCCCTGTTCGAGAGTGTGCTACCATTCTCATGTAAAAGAGTGTAACTGGTAACGCTACTACCCAGTCGACACCTTTCTCTCTGCATATTTTGGACAATCTGATTTTCAGTATCTGGTTATGTCTTTCTACGAGACCTGCTGCCTCGGGGTGTCGGACACAGTGGAATTTCCACTGATATCCTAACAGAAGTGAAACATGTTTCATTAATTCGGATGAGAACGGCTGGCCGTTATCTGAGTGAACAACACGTGGTAAACCGTATCGTGGGAAGAATTCTCGAACCAACTGTTTGGCAGTAGTCGGGGCAGTGTAATCTGAAACCGGGTATGCCTCTGTCCAACGGGACAGAGCGCAGACAACTACGAGAACATATTTGAATCCTCGACATCGTTCCATCTGGATATAGTCCATCTGGAGTACTTCAAAAGGGTGATTAGGAGGATGAAATCCACCCTGTTCTACGGGAACGCTTTTTCCTGGGTTAAACTGACAACAAATCATACAGGTACGGACCTTTTGTTTGGCTGCTGCTCGTAAATGTTTATTGAACCAAATGTGTTGAATGCTGTCTAGCATAGCTTTTTCTCCGAGATGTGCTGGACTATGTATAGTGTTAATTATAACTTGGACCATTGAATCAGGAAGGAACCATACAGACTTTTCCTTCATCATCCATCCTTGGTCCGTTTGGATCCCTCCTAATTCAGTCCATTTCTTTATTTCGTCTGGTGTAGCATGTGTCTGTATGTCAATTACGTCAAGAGTAGGATCTTTAACTGTCATACAATGTGTCGGTATCGGGACTATTGTCTTTGTCATGTCGGGGGTTTGAGTTTGAGCAGTCTGTTTAGCTGTTCTGTCGGCTAGATCATTGCCTTGGGAAATGATATCAGTAACCTTCGTATGAGCCTTACATTTCATAATTGATATTGCAGTGGGTAGATGTATTGCATCTAATAAGGCATGAATGAGGGGTCCGTGCTGAATGTGGGCACCGTGGGAAGTTAAATAACCTCTCTCTCGCCACAGCACGCCGAAGTCATGTACAACTCCGAATGCATAACGTGAATCAGTGTATATGTTGACTTTTTTATTCGTGGCTTGAATACAGGCTTGTGTCAGAGCGATGAGCTCTGCTGCTTGAGCGGACAAGGTATTTATACGATTAGTTTCCATGACTTCAGTATCTGTTGTGACTGCGTAAGCAGCCACTAACTCTCCTGTATTTGTTCTCATGCATGAACCATCTACATACAATGTCAGGTCTGGATCTGACAATGGGACATCGGTTAAGTCTTGTCTGGGTTTTGTCGTTATAGTAATAACTTCAATACAGTCATGAGCTAGTGGGTCTGTTCCGGTTACTGGCAACAGTGTGGCAGGATTCAATGTGTTACAGCGTCTGATTTCTATATGTGGCTGAAACAATGTAAGTTCGTACCCTGTAAGTCGCGCTATAGTCAAGTGTTGTGTTTGCGTTCTATTTACAAGAACCTCTACTGCGTGTGGTACTTGAACTGTCAATGGATGTCCTAACACTATGGCATTGCTTTGTCTGATTGCTAAAGCTGTCGCTGCCACTGATTTTAGGCATGCAGGCAAAGCCTGAGCTACGGGATCTAATGTACTAGAAAAATAAGCACATGGTTTGTGTGCTCCTGCTTGTTCCTGTGTGAGTACTGACAAGGCAGTACCTTCGCGTTCTGTAACAAAAAGTGTAAACTGTTTTCTGTAACATGGCGTTGCTAAAACAGGTGCTTGACATAAAGCTTTCTTTAGGCTTTCAAAAGCTTGTGTATGTTCCTGAGTCCAAGGGAGAACAGTCGATGTGGCTGCCTCCTGTGTTGTCAACTGAATGAGTGGTTTTGCTAGAAATGCATACTGAGGGATCCACTGCCTGCAATATGACGTGAGGCCTATGAAAGCCCGCACCTCCTTTTGTGTCTTGGGTATTGGCATGTTAGCTATTAACTGAAGGCGGTCGGGTGTAAGCTGCCTTCCCTCCTTGGACAGCGAGTGTCCAAGATAAATAACTCGCTGGACACAGAATTGCAGCTTAGAAGGGGACACCTTGTGCCCCTTTTCGGCTAGAAATTGTAAAACTGTCAGTGATGCTTTTTCACATTCCGGTTCGCTTCTCGCGGTGATCAGCAGATCATCGACGTATTGGAGCAGAGCAGTGTTAACTGGCATGTGGATACTATCTAGTTCTCGTTTCAGTGCTTGGCTATAGATGCTGGGGCTTTCTGTAAATCCTTGAGGTGCGCGTGAGAATTTAAAGCTACGTCCATTTAAACTAAATCCGAACAAATATTGGCTTTCCGGATCTATTGGGACGCTGAAAAAGGCATTCTTGAGATCGATTACAGTAAAGAATGTCGCTTCGGAATCAATAGCTGTCAGTAATGACGAGATATCTGGGACCACAGGAAATTGTGGCACAATGCATTTGTTTAATTCGCGCAGATCAATAACCAATCGATATACTGGCGGGGCCTTAGGATCTGTTCGTTTAAGAATCGGAATTATCGGTGAATTACATACATTGGAGTCTGTTTCCACAACTACTCCTTGGGCAATGAGCTCGTCAATGATTTGTAGTAAAGCCACTACAGCATCTGGTGGTAACTTGTATTGTCGCATTCGTGGTAGCACCACTCCTGCCTTTAATGTGACTCGATATGGTGTAATATTCATGCAACCAACATCAGTAGGGCCTTGTGCCCATAGATGTGTAGGTAAAGTCTGCAGTCGGGGATCCATGTCTCTAGACACATAGTGCCCTTTAAAATCACGTAAAAACAACCTTACTCCTTCCGGAGAACAACATATTATGGCTCCTAGAGCTTTCAGTGTTTTTATTCCTAACAAGTTTTCTGGACATGATTTAGTAAGCAATAAATCTGTAGTTCGGGTCAAAGGTCCTATCGTAAGTGGAAGAGGCTGTGATACTTCATTAACAATAGGTTTTCCTGAAAAACCAAGGGAAATATTCTGAGAGCCTGAGAGGGGTGCCCCTGGAACTTCACTACGTTTTATAGTTGTTCGACTTGCCCCTGTATCAAGTAAAAATTTTCTATCTTGGCCTAATAATTCACTATGTACATAAGGTCCTTCTTGATCTACTGGGATTTCAATAAGGGGTAAGTCAACTTCCCTCTCTAGGCTTTTTCATGCGTAACGCTGATACTCAGGATATTCATACTGTGCGGTCTGATACATTTGTCGTGTTGTTGTCTGTGTGGCAGCAACAGGCAACGGTGGTGCAGCTGGCACAAACTGTATTGGCTGTTGTGCGGCTGGCATGGCCTGTGCATGCTGCGGAGCTCCTTGTTCATTCTGATCTTGTCTGAGTGGCCGTGGTCTTTCTTGTGTTTTACCTATGGCGATATTATGTTTTAAAACTGGACAATCGTGTACGTAATGACCTGGCTTTTTACAATAATTGCATGTCCCTTTTACAGGTCCTGCTGAATCGGAATGTGTCATACCCTTTTTATGTCCTTCAGCTGGAACTGTCTGGGAAACTAGCATTTTCATGTCTCATGCGTCTGTGTTCATGTTCTTGTTCCTCTCTAATTCTATTGTGATGGTACTGTAACATTTGTAACATTTGTGATGGAGTGTTACCTTGCCAGGTACTCTCGAATTTTAATACTCTATTCTTTACTTGGGGCAGGGCATTTTCTACTAATTTTGTTACAAACAGATGCGGGTATGATTCGCTACTTGCTTTTAGGCCACTATTTATACCAAAACATTTTTCAAATCGGGCATAGTAATCACTAGTGTCTTCATCTTGCTTCTGCTTACAGGCTGAAATTGTACCCCAATCTTCCTTTTTCGTAGTTAATAAACGTGGCAGTACCTGTACTAGTAAACCTGGTAGCGCTTTAGTTTTATCCCCAAGTCCTGCTCCTGCAGTTCGGGCCTTTTCTTCCGCTTCTAACACTGACCATTCTATCTTTTGGTCTCCTACCTCCCACTCTTTTTCCTTGAGTTTCTCATAAATGCCAGCAGGCATCAATACCTTTAATATTGTCATAATGTCGGGATAGGTATACTCTCCCATGAGTAACATGTCTTTAATTTCTCGGTGAAAACCCGCTGGATCTTTGTCATGACTGGGTACCACTTTCTTCATTTGTAACAATTCTATTTTCGATATGGGCGTATATACAAATACGCGCTTAAACTCGTTGTCCTCTCCTTTTATTGGGTGCACTTCTCGTAAGGGATTCTGTCTATCCATGTAATACGTGGTTCTTTCCTTGACGGGCAATGAGACATGCTCTGAGCATACAAAAAGAATATACTGCTTTCTTGATTCTAGAATTTCTTTAATTAATTTAGTACCTGAACCTCTCCATTTATTCATAAGCAATTCAGTCAATATGTCAGGTAAGGGACCAGGGTCCGAATGCTGACTCCGATATAGTATAATGAGTTGTTGAATCATATAAATCCCAGCTAACCTCTGTTCATCTGGGGTGAGATTCAAAAATGTGCGTGCTACTGTATCATCACTATATTTTCCGGGACTGTCCACCCAATGGACAGCTGCCCTGGCTAAATCTTGTTCATCCATAGAATCGAGAAAATGATAACCCCTTCGTTCTCGGAGTAGTTTGTCGGCGGCTTGGAACGAATGCTCGTTAGACCTTATATTAATTATAGGTATTTGGAAATTCCTGTTATTATCTGGACATATCGGACGTATCGGGTCAGTAAGACATCTATTACTATTACAAGATCTTCCTCTACCTACATAGGCTATGGTGTCTGACTGTCCCGCGGGCAGTCCTGACCCTTCCTCCTCGCTTTGTTCGAACTCGTCTACCTCTAATCTTTCTTCGTGTAGGCGTTCTATTTCTTTACGGATCTTTCGGCACATGGCTATTATACAATTTTTCTTATCATGTCTACCTTCTGATATATTCTGGCTCCATCTGGTAAGAATTTGCATTGCTTCCGGGTCTACCCCCGGTCGGTCTTGATTTCTGATCACACAATTTATGAGGAAACATAACAGTTCCCCCTGTATCTCCACTTTCTGGTATTCCATAGCTCTGGTAATACATTCTGGATCTCGCCCTGTTTGGACAAAATGATATATTTTATCTAGATGCGCAGTCATTCCTGGTAACTTCCCTAAATACACTGCGGCTCGTCTGATACGCAATGATGCCAGGGTCATTTCGTCCTCTTTACCGGGCACAGGGTCATATCTACAATCTACAAGAAGTTCCTTAAGCGTACAGGCATTTATGAGTTTGGGTGTACGTGAATGTGCTGACTCTTGAAAAGTAAGTTTATTTATTCTGGGTGGCGTAGAAAAAATATTGGTAGCACCTCCCGTAGCCCCATCTGGGGTGTCGGGTGTGAAAGGATTCGTTGAACGTGACACAGCAACTATAGGTGTGGACACAGCTATAGAAGTAGCTGTAGGAACAGATGCAGAAACAGATGTGCTTGCCGGAACTTGTGACTCGATCTGTTGCTGTAGGGATACGGGTACTGGATCTTGGCGTTGGACCTCCCTGGTATGCGGTCTATGTGGGGCGGAATTAGCATACTCGGGAGCTGCGTCATCTAAATATGAGGAAAGAAAAACATCTTCTGCGGTTCTAGGATGCCCCTTAGGATGTACCTTTATTGGGAATAATGGGGGTGGCAAGTCTTTCGGTATCTCTGGAGTAGCCTTAGGTAATCCTTCGGCTAGAAGGGGATACATACCATTCATAAGGGCATTTCTTTGTCTATCTACTTGTTCTGATTTCACTCGGATACCTTCCTCAATTAATAGATTTTCTCGAACTTTATTTGAACTCTCTTTATTCTTTTCTTCCTGTCGGAGTGCTTTTTCTGTGCGTCTATGAGATTCTTTACGCCATAACTCAACGGCGTCTTTCTGTGACTGTCTGACTTTCCTTTTCCATAACTCTTCCTCGACTTTCATGATGCACTCTGCATCCCAGGTCCCCGCTGCGGGCCACCTCTGACTTTCTGGTAATTCCTTGGTGTAGTCTACCCATAAATCAAGGAATAATATAGCGTCTAAGCCATGTTTGTGATACATGAAGTGCCCTGGAGTGTCCCTAGGAGGAATAGGGACGGCTTCTTCGAGTACCCCTTTTCTAGTAGTGATCTGTCTTAATTTCGAAAAGAGCGGCATATTGACAACTGATCCGATACTTAATCTTGAACACACTTAATACAAAAGCACAATAATGAACAACCATTCATACCACAATATGCAGGACGTTTAACACATTAAACATTTAAACATTAAACATTTTTTTTTAACCTTTAAAATAACCAACAATGATGATCGTCTGCATAACTAATCACCAAGCATAATTCTTGACAATAACTAGATACTTCGGAATACTTGATATACTGCTAAACAGTACATATACACTGCTAAAACAGTGCAGACCGGATTTGTGTACCCAAACCCGTCTTGACCGGCACAACCTATGTGCACGTCGGAAATGCCTCCCCAGTAATGGTACTCACCGGGTAGCTTCGGAAACGGAAGGCCTCGGCAACTGAACTTGAACCGGACTCGACTCGACTCGTCGGAAACTGGACTCGACTTCGAACTGGTGGGCCTCTGTATACCTCGGATCTTGCTCTCTCAGCTAGGCTCTGGTCGGGATACTTCGCACTTCTCACCGCCTCGTCTGGGTGTTGATCGCAGCCTCAGTCGCCCCCGCTTGACCGGAGGGAGATACAGGAAATCCTGCTGGTACGCGTTATTGTCCGTCCAGCTGTGGCAGGAGACCGGGCCTGCAACTCACCGCCGGCGCGTGAGATGAGAAAGTGTCCCTGTTCGGGCGCCATTCATGTGGTAAATAAAATTCTTTACCGGGACTTAATTTGATACAGAAACATAATAAAATAGCTCAGTAAAATAAGAGGCAGAATCCGTGGTATCAGAGGTTCGGAATGGGCTTTATTCCAATGATCGATTATAATCGGTTGCTCCAAGTTCCATCACCACGGGGGTTCAGGAAGTGAAGTACATACTTTATTGACAAGAAATGATTTTTATAGAACATACATTACAATGAAGCAAATGCAGTAGGCATAACAATTGATAAGGAAAATGACGATTCATATGCGTAACCGAAAATGGGTGTAATAAGGAGTAAAAAGGAACATAATTGGTTATGATGTCACATATAGGTGGATCTATAAGATAATACTTGGCATAGATGCGCGCGCAGCAGCATGACGTGTAATTGACGTGAAACTAGGGGGTGAAGGGGACTTGACATTTAGCTCTACATGTGGAGACAAAAAGTCTGGGGGGTCAAGTCAACCTAATCCCAAATCATATCTAACATCCTATGTTTAAAGAACTATGTTATCCACAAAAGAAGGACTCTCGGACAGAATCTATTCTATACTGACTGTGCGTGCGTGTACAAGCGTCTAAGTGTCTACACTGAATGCGAGGGGGTAGGAATATTCCATGGTAACGGGGCTATGAATTACTTGCATGAGGACAGAGAAGCCGAGCCTTTGCTCGGTAGCTGGAAGAATGTTTACTTAAATTGCTAGACAGGAATGCATCGGCTAAGGAGTGAGGCAGATAATTCGAAGGTGAAATACAGTTCTTGGCAGAGAATAGGCTGATGTCAGGCTTCGTGAGCCGCGCAGAGAATGAGACAAAGTTCATGGTCACAGATGCAGGCTCAGACTCGAGTTTTCAGAGGCAGAAGGCAAGAGGAGTTTGATGACAGAATCAGGGCCTACTTGCCTGGACTGTAAAATGGCATAAGTGAACCATACAAAGCCGGTGGCCTTTCATACTTAGGAATGGAATATCCGGCCTATTCATGGCGGATCTGACAGAGGACATGTTGACGGTGGACGCACATGTATTTGCGTCTTCATAACTGGAACTGGAGGGAACATACATGTACTTGTGACATGCACATAGAACCGTTGGGGTCCAAGATAGGGGACATAACTGATCAGAAAAATCCATATTTCCACACAACACCCTATGCATCCTTCGCAAAAGCTTCAAATGGATCAATGGAACAGCAGATTGGACTACAGAAACGCCCTCTAAGCCGGAATCAACAAATCCCTCCTGCTCAAACTCCAGATCAACGCGGCCAGACTAGTCCTCGGCATCCCACGACATGAACACATCACCCAACACCTGCGAGACCTCCACTGGCTTCCCGTCGAGAAGAGTAACCTTCAAGCTAATCACCCACGCCTACAAATCCCGCCACAACACCAGACCCAAATAACTGAATGAAAGTGTCTTCTTCCACGTACACCAGAGGAACCTCCACTCAGTCAACCTCGCAGAAAACCCGCGAATCCGCAGAACCCAATCAACATCAGACTCTCCCACTCTGCACACCTTCAGGAATAGCTTTAAAACCCAACTCTTCGGCTGACTCTGAGCTGCAACCCCCTCCAGCTCATTGAGACCCTCACGGGTGAGTAGCACACTTTACAATTCCCCGATTCACTGGTTGAATTCATGATCTGCACACTTCAGGGGGCTTTTTCAAGCCTACAACAACTGAATCATGCTTTTGCCAATTTGTGCCACAGTGTATTTGGAAAAGCACAGTACTGAGTGTTATACACATTATGACTACCAAGTGATTATTAAGGATTCTATGAACTGACTAATCTTATTTGTGGACTCTTCACAATAATTTTTTTTTTCTTTTTTTTTTTTTTTTAAACACTTTAGGTCACAGTGAACACTCAATACTATTAGCATTTATAACTTCGTACCATGTTTATGAAGTGCTGCACAGAGGATAGCACTACAGGATCTGGAAACTTTCAAGAGCAAGGCTTTCCTTCTACGTCCATTCATCTGTAAAATTACTAAGGATGTCTCGTTCATCATTGAAAACAAAGATGAACTTGCAAGCAAAAGGCATTTCAATAACTATGTTGCTTTGTCCACTAACGCTTTGTTTAGCTATGGGAGGATCCAAAACAGCAAATCGGAATAGAAGACTATCAATCAACGTGCATCAAGCTTACAATGTAGATTCATTGAGATGGCTTTGACCCAAAAGAGCACTGCAAGATGCCCAAGCAACAATGTAAAAAGCAGCTACAATGACGTCTTTCTTTAATTTTCCCAGAGTCTAAGAAATATTTGCCACAGCTCTAGGTAAAGGAATAGATTACAATCGGAAAAAATATGAGAAACATTACTGATCGTTAAGGGAAAATCATGAACATTGGCCAAAACATTACCTGTACTACTCAATATGTCACATACATCATTGAATGTAACTGTGCATTACGCTATATAGGGAGTACAATCTGCATGTTAAAGAAAAGAATGAGCATATAAGAGCGGTAATAAATAAAGACATGTCATATGCCACTGCGAAACACATGGCACAGTGCCAAAATGGGAACTGGAGAGCAATGAGTTATTCTGGTATCCATACAATAACACCGAAGGACCGCGGAGGAGACAGAATGAAAAAACTACGCTGACTGGAAACACGATACATAAGAATGATAACTAAGACGCCACAAGTAATCAACAAGGATGAAGAACTGTTTGTACATCTGGATTAAATTAAAATTAAAGATACTTACAGAATGTTTAGCCATTGCCCTGGAAGACGCTGAAAAATTAATCTAAATTGGTACTATACCAACAACAGCAGTGACATCACAAAAAATAAGACTACTATATTAACATTCTATGAGGGTCATCACGCAAACAAAGATAATATATCCAATGAATATACTGTTTTTCAAATGCTGCAAAACAATGATGCCAAAAAGGTAATATTGGAGACTGTATCCAAGTAATATCAAAATGCACGAAAATGATAAGACACTGTAGCACTAATCTATAGGAATGTGTTATTAACACAATTATGCCACAAATAGCAACAGTAATTCTCTTTTTTGTAATTAAAGTTTGTTGTAAATGGCACTACATTACCCACAATGCCACATTAAGGCCATGTGGGGTACAAATAGTGCAATAGAAAAGGGACTCATTAACCGTGAGCAAAGCCTTGTGTAGGCTGAAACGCTTTTGGTGGATTGCTGCTGAATTAAAGCTTGAATAATTCAAACTCCCGAGTGCAGCGCTTTGTTTCAAAATTAAGTCAGGGCTTGGATCCGGCCCTTCCTTCCACACCCGCTGCTGTGCGGATCAACAATTGGGATCACATTGTGGCGAATATATATGTTCCATAAAACTTTGCTCGCTCCTATCCCTTCTGCGGATGAAAGAACACTGACTCCAATGGACTGATGCTGGTTTATTGACAAATGCTCTGCCATGACACATTTCGGCCTGTACAGGTCTTGATCACATGTGATCAAGGATAATGAAGCCAGGATTTTTGGGGTACTTCGAAATATTCTTACTAATCTTATTATTACGCAATTTGTATAGGAACCCACACGTTGGTTTTCATTATTACTGGATATCCAAGGATATAGAAGTGGGTTAGAAAACAGAATCTGGACAATGCTTTCTTTCAGAAATAGTGATGAAGTGATGGGGGGCGTCAAACGGAACAATAAATACAGTTTATCTTATGACATGGCTGAGGGTAGAAAGGTTAATAAGTAGAATGGATCTCCGTGTTGGATATCTTTAGTAAACCCAGGGTTTTCCCTGCTGTTGGGTGTAGATTTAGATTCTGTTTATAGGTATCCCGATTTATGCCCTTATATAGGTACAATTCACATTGCCCTTATTTGGAAATAGAAATCCGGCCCTTATTTAGACATTGTCCCTACAAACCAAATACAGGCATGGCCACCTTAATCCGTCCACCCACGCCACAAAGATTTTTTGGAAAACCAGAGCCTTAAGAAATTTCCCCCAGCTTGAATATTGATTTCTCCAAGAACTCATTAAGTATGCATGAACATCTATTCCTTAGGGGTTCATTCATGATGTTCTTCTGCCCGACTTTTACGTCAATACTGGCATTCCTAGACACCTTCATGGTATAAATATACCAGCACTTTGACAAATCGCGGTTCTCGGAGGATTCGATCCAACCTAGACTACGCGGTTTGCCACGGCAAGTTCGGAAGGAGATCGAGTTCCAGCCTGATGCACTGACCTGACGCGGTCATCCTCCTCGCAGAGAATCCAGCTCCAGTGCGCTCTGACTTCCCTTGCGGGTGGTTAGACTATCGAGGCCAGAAAAGAGATTCCAACTTCTCTCATTCTCAGGTATGGAGCAGACAAGAACTTAGAGAAACTTTTGGCAACTCTTGGCTAAACTAAAACATAGCTAGCTATACTTTAGAAATAGCACCCACTTCAAACCTCGTACTGCACTTAGGTTAGGTACACTGGGATAGAACAATTTAGAAGCATCAGATGAGTATCACATTTTAGCATTATGTTATTTATGTATGTATTTTGATTAATATATGTCATAGCTACAAGCCATGCTATTGCAGTATTTTATCTTACTGCTAACCTCGTACATATTGTACATCGCAGTCTGTCTTACGATGGTAGCAATTCAGATCTCTTGCACGAGAAATAAACCTTTTTTATTGAAAACGGCAGTCTCTATTTCTGTGCAACTCTGTAGAAACGAAGCATGCACGATTGACTGAGTGAAATGTATCTATTGTTTCCACGATTCTGAGACTGTTCCGATTCTAAAGGGAAACAAAGTTGACATGTTTATGCGGTTGTCAGAGACTAATACCTTCTTGCATATTTGAGACGTTTCTAGTGACCTCTGAGTTAGCTGGCACACACAAGTAATTAAGTTTAATATACTCGATAGAGACATACTGACCTTAGTCCTATGCCAAATCTATAGTGTATGTTATTCCAATGTGCAGGGCCTATCAGGGATATAGGAACTACACAACATGGCGCCCAACGGTTTGGTAAGGCACTAACTTAACGCTAGATACTGAAGTAACTCAGTCGTGCTTTTCTCAGAGACCCTCTACTCATAAAACTCCATAAGACGTCTGGAGTGGGTAGGGATAATTTCCGCCATAGCTGAGTAGCACGAAAGTCCTATGTATTAGCTATTTGGTTTTGTTCAACGTTGAAGGATACAGTGTTCCAAAATATTGTGCACCTTATCTTTGTTTCCTTGAAACTTGCTCTGCAATTTTTCATTAAACAATGTCTGACTCCGGAGATGCTGTCGTCGACAATGGTGCAGCTGCCCTTACAGGTTTAAATGAAAACGAAGCGGGTGTTATACACATCCCACCAAATTTAAGGAGAGCCTTCACTTTAAAACTTATAAAACATGGTCCAACACCAAGAGGTGGTAGAGCAGTTTTCGTGATAGAGGCACATTAATCTCACCAGACCGAGGTATTCTATTCATGGATAGTATTCCAAGAATCAAATTCAGTAACACACTTGTTTCACTTCTACAAAGAAGATGATCCACCTGAGGAATATATTCCTTTCGAGGATATTGAAATTCCACTCACATACCAGGAGCATGAACTCGGTTTAAAGGTGCCCTAAAACATTACAATCACATTACCAGGCTCGGTCCACTAGGTAGCCCAGGAGCAACATGGCCGATTTTAGCCAACTGAACAGCTCATCCTGACATTGAAACTATGTCAGACATAGATTTACTTGCTCAACTCAAGGAGTTGATCAAGATATATAGACAATTGGTTCAATATGTCATGCGGACTTTCACAGTCCAACAATCATTAACAATTCCAAATACAGCCCCTTATCAGGGGAATACACTAAAAATTACTCCACAGACTAATCATTCAGTCATGGGTAAATTACCTGCAAAACGCGAACAAATTCCATTCTGGTTAGTTCAGAAAATTACTCAAATCGAAGCAGTATTTTCTAATACTACCCCTTTTGAAAAACATATAATTTTAACAATTTGTTTACCAATGGGGATCTCACCACATCTGGAAGACTGCACCTCTTGGGGCACAGTCTTTGCTGCAATCTACACAAAACCACCATTGACGGAACACCATGTGTTAACACCTGATGTCCTGAAACAGATTCAAAACCAATACGGGGCAGAGCCTGCTCTGAATTTAGGTATGAAGTTAGTTAAAAATTTCGACCAGGTATCAGCAATAATATTAAAGGAGAAGCAGCATCGGTGGCGATCCACCAGAAACTAAGGGAATTTGATGTAACAGAACAACCTCAAGAACTAGCCAGAATAATTTAAAAATCCTATGAGGAATTAGGCAGAGACAGTCTGGGAGGGAAACCAGTAAAACCACAACTGTCTGAAAGACCGGATAAGGTCTTTCCTAAAAACACTCCTACCACTTCTAAAAAGAAATGGGAAAATAGCAAACAGAATTCCAAAGAGAAGCGTTCTCATACCCGAGGCAGGTCTACGTCACAGAAGGAGCCCTCTGCAAGGATGTACAACCTCAGGAATAGGGATAATTTGAGAAAACCTGACAGATATCAAGATCATGATACACGTTCCTCTCGTACCTTTCAGATATCGTCAAAGACATCCGAAAGAAGAGGACGGTCAAAAAACAAGGAAGACCGCGTGAAGTCCAAAGACGATCGACACGTTCAGAAAAATAAAGCAAAACCTCAATTCTCCAAGAAAAAGGTAGCAGGTCTGAAAATCAGACATGCCGAGAATACTGAGAACTCAACTACAGAACGGAGAGTGGGCCCAGACCATGTTGGACAGTGCAGCAGAAGTTACAATAGCTCGCCAGAACCTGAAGGGACTTCTGGAGACGGTGGACTTGAACGAAGACATACAAGTTGAGACTGTAGACACCAGGGTTAGTTCTCCACATAGGTTATATGAAATAACACTCCGGATGGAGGGAGACATACCAACAAAAGTGAAAGCACTATTTTCGGAGCATCTGTCAAGGGGTTATGATATACTTCTAGCAGAAAAGGACCGGCCACCAGAATTTGTCAGGGAGTGCCCACATGACGAGGCCATTATTATGCCTGCCTTCTCCAACCATATTCCAGATCATTTAAAATATACATTAGCCAGGAAATGGGCAGTAGCCCAAGCCCCAGCACTGTATAAAAATCATGTAGGATGGAATGAGGACTCACCTCACCATAAAATCAAGTTAAAAAGTCAAACTGCACAAAGGCAGTACTCAGTTAAGCAAGAAGCTAAACAACAAGTCAGGGAGATCTTAGATCAACTTGAATATCAGGGGATGATTGAAATATGCACCTCATCAATGAACAATCCTTAGTTTCCCGTCTCCAAACCAGACAATACATATCGTCTAGTTTTGGATTACAGACAATTCTTGTTGCAAAACATTACAGCATTAATGAATAACATTGTGCGTAAAAAATATAAAACATTTCAAATGGTTTCTTTTGTCAAAATATTGCACCAGAAAACAGATATTTGACCGCTTGCGCGATAGGAACCCAGCGTCAATTTTGTCGACTGCCCCAGGGATTCAAGAACATATGTCGATGATATATATGCGACAGACGATGACCTTGATAGGCACTTGAACAGGGCGAGCACCGTAATATTGGGCTTCGCCTCAGAGGGTTACAAATTAAACTTTAAAAAGTCAAGAATTGCCCACCTCAATGTCCTATTCCTAGGATATGAACTATCAAGTGAAGGCAAAAGCCTGGCAGCCAACTTATTAGAAAAATGTGCGCTTCTCCAACCTCCAAAAAAAATGAAGAATTTACAGAAGATTCTAGGTTTCCTAAATTTTGGAAGAACTTACATTTTAAATTACGCAGAAAGGGTAAAACCTCTCTGCGAATTAATCAAACCTGACTTTAAAATCACACATTGGACACAAAAACACACAGAAATTTTGCGTTTACTCCAAACAGACACGTTAGCAACGAAACACTTGCAAACACACGTAAGCGTACGCAACTTAGTGATCCGAATAATTCCGGGTCACTGCGGATTCACCTACTTAACTTTTAACGAAGGTGAAAAAGTACACATTGCATACAAATCACATTTGTATACACAAGCAGAAATGAAATTCGCTTCTACAGAAAACATTCTGACAGCAGTTCAAAACGCTGTAGCAACAGAAAGAGCCCTAGCACAGGAGAAACACATTATGGTCGTGACTCCTGTACCAGCCTTAGAGGCAGTGACAAAGGCTAGCATTCAAAATGCAAAAGCTTTACATCCAAGATGGATACAATGGGTTAATTCTCTTGCTGCTACTGATGTTGAATACGTTTTTGATCCATATTTGAAAACACAAGCATTCCTGCAATATGAACACGAATGTCTTCTGCCCACTGAAATTCTCCCTCTTGACCAGAACAAATTTATACTGACGGATCTGCACAACCCGCTACGGAGAGTAAACAAGTTTACAGTGCAGAGTGTGCTATCGTTAAAGGTCGCATGCGAGATGGCAAATTCAGACCAATGGTCACAAAAACCCAATCTCTGGAGATTGTACAGTTAAACGAGCTGAACTACAAGCATTTAAGATGGCACTTGAAAATAAAGATCGCGAATTCCCCACACTAATAGTGTGCGATTCTTTTTACTGTGTTCAATCTTACAATGACTATTTACAGAATTGGCTTCAAAACGGTTTCAAAGATGCAAAAGGTGGCACAATCAAGCATAAAATGCTTTGGGAACAAGTAGTTCAGTTGCGAAATGGACTACAAAACACTCACGTGATACACACGCTGAATCACCAACGTGATGGCGTTCACGTTGAAGGAAATTCATTGGCTGATGAAGCCGCGAAAGGGGCTGTGCAAAAGGTTTCCGTAGCTACAATCACTTGTTCAAAAACGAAAATAGACAGCGAAATAATGCTGGCTGTCAATGCAACAAGCAAAGGCAGCGGTGCGGCATTACCTATAAAGTTTTCACTCAAATACTCATATATAATTGATGCAAATGGCGTTCCGTTTGCTCGAATCCCTGGAGTGGGGGAGAGAGCAATTCCAAACAGGGAACGTAGTGCAGCTTTGATTTACAAATGATCAAGGGATCTCTGAAACGATATTAGAATTAAGAGAGATGTACTGGTGGCCAGGGATAAATACTCACATGCACGTATTCATTAATAACTGTATAGCATGTAATAGAGATCGCAGTACAGAACGCCATCAGATACCAGACTATAACAGACAGCCCAGTTCAGACACCATTGTTAGACAGCATTAGACTATCTACGTGCAGGCGTCCTCTTGGACAAATGCAATCCCAGAAACACTAAGTCTAGGTTCCTATGGATATGGCCTCAGCGCTCGGCTAACGCTTGAACTGTTATAAAAGATTTGCCAGTCTTTATCGGCACATACGCAATAGGCACACTACATTCAGCCCAGGGTCCTGCGTTTAGCTCTAGGGCTTACAAAGAAGCCATGACCAGTCGGGGCGTAGCATTGCGGTATTCTTCTCCATTCCATCCGGAGGGAAATTATGTTGTGGAAAGAAAAAACCGGGACATAAAGCAGTCTATAACAGCTAGGGTATTAGGTTCAGGTGACGGGTGGGTCAAACATCTATATGGGGTCCAGCGATCACTAAACTTGCAAAGACGTTCTCTAGGGGGTTTCACTCCATAGGAGGTCCTGTGGGACTAGAATGTTGGTTCCGGACTTATATATGAAAGGCACAGTGGTGGAAAACAAACAATTTGATATCAAAGATAGTTTGGCTGTTTTCCATGACTTAAATCATTTAAGAGCGCAACAAATCAACGTGGTCCTGAAGCCAACCACGACTCAGAAAAATCCGGCCGTCCCAGCAAGGCCTGTCTGGATCCCAAAGCTTGGGGATCTAGTCAGAGAAAAGATCGCGGACAAGAAGGAATTTGGGCCTTCTTACAGACAACCAGTACCTGTCCTAGCAATCCACGGATCAAGAATAGTACTTTTGCCACCCCTTGCTGGTAAAAAGGAGAAAAGATTTGCGTCCATCAACCTGATCAAACCACACTATGTGGCCGATACTGAATAGTAGGCCAAGTGGACTCCGCCAATGTAGCGGACGTACTCCTCTAGCTACAATCTAAGAGGTTCAAACTGAGAGATTCATCACCTTCGAAGACTCAACAGTAAGAAATAGAGGACTAAGCAAAAATGCTATGGACCTTGTACCTCTTGAGACCCAAATAACAGTTCGTCCGGATACACAAGTCTACAACGAAGTAACAAGTGATCAACTGGTTCCAGTGAATTCAACAAATCCTGATGCGGAGGAGCCTAGCGCGCACCCAAGATGGCCGCGTAGGTGCGAGGCTCCCGAGGACCTCCGCGACCTCCTGCATAAATCCTGACCGAATCCTGTCCTAGATGAGGGGACTGTGTTTGTGAACCCGAACTGAGGTGACGCTCGTTTTCCGTTTTCAATTCGGACTTCGGACACCGGCGGGAGCACCGATTAAGGTTTGCGGCCTTCTCCACACCGGCCCCCCGTACTGGAGTTGTGGGGCGATCCGGCGACAAAGTGAATAACAGCGGCGGGCAAGGCCGGGCGACTCGCGCACCCCGCACTTTCACTTTCGCTTTTGCGCCCTCCTTGCTGCCAGGCGAGGTAGGGTCGCGAAGCGGTGTGCGGTGGTGTGGCCTCGTTGGGGTGCCCTGCCGGCCCGCCGGCTGCGGTCCGTCCTGCGGAGCGGTGGTCGCCCCCCCCCCCAGAGCCCTTGAACGGGATTGTCTACCCCCTTTTTTGAGGAGATTGGCTCGATTTGGGGACCGCGACCATGGCCACAAAACAAGATGGCGACCGGGCTAAGGTGAAGTCGACCCGTCGTGGCGCGGCCCATCAATCCAACAACATGGATCGCTACACCCTCCAGAAGGGGTCTCCGGAGGCGCTGCGTAGGTCCCCTACGGGCCCGACTGATGCTCCTGCTCTGCCCACGGACCTGACCCTCCGAGACGTCATGGACGCCATCGCCGAGATGAAGGCCTCGGTGGACCAGCGCTTTGACACTCTGGCGCAGAAGATCGACTCGGTCCTCGTGGACGTGGGCCTCGTGAGAGCCGATCTGTCAAAAACAAATGACCGGGTCGATTCTTTGGCCCACTCTACCTCGGGCCTCACATCTGACGTGGCGGCCCTCCAACAGGAGGTGCGCAGGCTTGGCCAGGCGAGCGCCCTGATGCATCGTCGACTGGAGGATTCCGAGGGTCGGGCCCGGAGAAACAGCGTCCGCATTATCGGGGTGCCGGAAGGACGCGAGGCAGAGGCAGCGGATCTGTTTGTGGAGGACTTGGTCCTCACCCATCTCCAGCCTCGGGGGCTGAGTAAATTCTTTGCAGTGGAACGTGCCCACAGGGTCCCCGGGGGTAGGCCTAAGGCCGGAGCCCCTCCGAGGCCTCTCATCGCCCGGATTTTCAATTTTCGGGACAGGGACGCTATCCTGCAGACTTCCAGGCTACAAGGGCCGGTCAGACTTGATAATATGGATATAAATTTCTATCCTGACTTTACTCCGGCGGTCCAAAAGCAGAGACTGAGCTTTCTCGGTGTCAAACGTCGCCTACGGGACCTGAATCTCAAATATGCGATGCTTTTTCCGGCTAAGCTGAGGGTGGAGGTGGATGGCCGCACGCACTTTTTTGATCGTCCCGAAGCGGCCGGGGACTGGCTGGACACTTTGCCCGGAGATCGGGGCCGGGGGGTGGGGGGGGAGCGGTTGGTGGGGAGGGCCCGCCGGATCAGGACTGAGGGACTAATGGTAGGCCTTGCTCGGGACTGTGTTATTGTCACCATTGACTGTTAGGGTAAGTTCCCCTCCTGTGGGGGTCGTGTGGGGTCTCTTGGGGGATCTCCCTCCTCCTCTGGGGGACTAGTTAGTTTTCTTTCTATGGGGCGACAGGCACACTGCACTTTGGGGGGGCTGTTTGGGCTCATGCAGGGGTGCAGGGTGGGGGGAGTTCTGTTGGGATGGGTGGGTTGGGGTGGGGTGTGGTTCGTTTCTACCGCAAGGCAAACCCTTCATTGTATTGGTGTTTTTGAGATGCTCTCCGGGGGACAAATGATGGCTTCTGTATGTGATGGGGGGTAGGGACCCGACTTTGTTGTCCTGGAACGTTAACGGACTGGGTGATGGGATTAAGCGGGGTGTGGTCCTGCAATATCTGAAACGGATTTCGCCTGATGTGGTCTTTTTGCAGGAGACGCACCTCATTGGTAACACCTTTTGTGCCATGAATCGGCGTGGCTATCGTTTGGTGGCCCACTCGGGCTTCACATCAGGCTCACGAGGGGTGGGCATTATGGTCAAGACCTCGCTCCCGCTAGAAATAGACGAGGTGCGCCATGATGAGAGGGGACGCTACACTGTCTTGGTGGGGAGAATGGAGGGCAAAGTAGTCGTCTTTGTCTCAGTGTACGTCCCACCGGGGTTACAGTCCACCACCTTTGCGGACCTGGGACGCCTCCTGCTTGACCTTCCGGGGGGGCTTCTGGTGGTTGGGGGGGGGGGGGACTTCAATGCGGTGGCCTCTGGGACTATGGATCGCTATCCCCCTAGGGACCTCCCCCGGGCACAAGCGTGGCTGTCTGGCCTTTTGGACACACTGGGATTGGTGGACTGTTGGCGTCTAAAGCATCCCACTCAGCTGCAATACACCTTCCATTCGGGGGCCCATGGTAGCCTTTCGCGGCTTGATCATGTCCTTGTCCCTGCGGCCTATGCCGGGAGAGTGGGGGAGGTGCGCCACTTGGCGCGGGGTATTTCAGATCATTCCCCACTCCTGTTGCACTTTGATGTCTTCCCGAGGGGGGAGGGCAGGGTAGCTCCAATCAATGCCTGGTACCTGCGCGACCCCACTATTCGTGCGGACTTGATTAAATCCTTGCAACGGTATTTTGAGGAGAATGTGGGGTCTGTCTCGTCGGCCATCTCCCTGTGGGAGGCTTTCAAGACAGTGCTTAGAGGGGAGGCCCTCTCCTTTATTTCCCATGCCCGGAGGCGCGCACAGGAGGAGGTGACCCGGGTGGAGGCCGAAATTACTGAACTGGAGGGGGATCTGGGGAGTGGGGTGACTGACGCTGCGCTGCACGTTCTACACCTTAAGCAGGCGGCCTATAGGTCCCTCGTCACGGAGGCGGCCAGGGGCCTCAGCAGAGAGCAACAGGGGCGATTGTATGATGTGGGTGAGAAGGCTGGCAAGTTGATTGCGTGGTTGGATAAGAAGGAGAGAGCTAGTCGTGTGGTCCCGCTGATTGAGAGAATGGATGGTGTACGTGTTACTGAGCCGGAAGGCATTGTCTCTTGCTTCGCAGATTATTTCCGCGAGGTATATTCCCCAGTTTCTCCCTGCCCGGAGGAGGATTCCCATGCCCTGCTGCGTGACATCGCGCTGCCCTCCCTCTCAATGGAGGACAGGGAGTTGATGGATGCCGCCCCCACCTCGGACGAAATTGCCCTCGCTATCCGCTCAGTCGCTTCTGGCAAGGCCATGGGCCCGAACGGCATTCCTATCGAGTTGTATAAACTGCGACCGGATGTACTGGCACCCCATCTCCGCGCAATGTTCCTTGCGGCCCACTCGCGGGGCTCCCTCCCGCCGGACCAGCGTCTGGCTACCATCGTGGTTATCCACAAGGAGGGGAGACCGCGAGACCGGGTCACGTCCTACCGGCCTATCTCGCTCTTGAACGCGGAGCCTAAAATCCTCGCCAAGGTGCTCGCCAACCGGCTGGTCGGCGTGGTGGGCGATTTGGTCCACCAAGACCAGTCCGGCTTTATTCCCCATCGCAATACGGCCCTTAATCTGCGGCGCTTGCACGGGGTGCTCGCGCGTGTTCCGTTCGTGCGGGAGCCGGCCATCTTGGCGTCCTTAGACGCCACCATGGCGTTCGACACGCTCGAATGGCCCTACATCTGGGCGATGCTGGCGAAATTTGGATTTGGCCCGGGATTCATCAGTTGGGTCAAATTGTTGTACTCGGACCCATTGGCACAGGTGGTGGTGAATGGTCGAGTCTCGGCCCCATTCGTGCTGGGACGGGGCACGCGACAGGGTTGTCCCCTGTCGCCGCTCCTTTTTGCACTGGCCTTGGAACCCCTGGCGGAGTGGCTGCGGTGGCACCCTTCTATCCGTGGTCTCCGTTGGACCCCCGAGTATGAGGACCGCGTGCCCCTCTACGCTGACGATATCCTTTTGTACTTAGCCTCCCCGCGCAAGTCACTGATTGTCCTGGTCGATGTTTTGCGCTCCTTTGGCCGTAATTCAGGCCTTGTCATCAACTGGGCTAAATCCTGTGTCTATGTGCTTTCCGGGGAGGCTCCTGTCCTCCTTCGGGGTTGTCCGATCCAGATTGCCTCGCAGGGATTTCGATACCTGGGGGTCTATATTACGCTGGACCCAGTGGCCCGCTACGAGCGAAATTTGCTTCCCCCCCTCCAGCGCTTGAAGGAGGACGTCGCGCGCTGGCGGCGCTTGCCGCTCTCGCCGGGCGGCATTGTTCAAGATGATGTCATTGCCGCGCTTTCTGTACGCTCTCCAGAACACTATGGACTTGGTCCCGGCGCGCTACTTCCGTGAGGTGGAAAGCTTGCAGCGCCGTCTGTTTTGGGACGGGAGGCCGCGTATAGCTCTGGCAAAATTGACGCTCCCGTGGTACGACGGAGGGATTGCCCTCCCGGATATTAAGCGGTATTACTGGGCCTCCCAGTTAGCTGCAATTAATCACGGTTTCTATGGGCCCGCCCTAAACCCGGCATTTGAAATGGACAAAATGCTCCTGCCCGGTGGCGACTACAATCGAGCGCTCTACACTAGCGTGCCCGATTCCCGCTTGACGGGACCCGCGCGTGTCATGGTGCGAGTATGGCACGCGGCTAATGCAGCTATGGGATGGAAGGACCGTTTGACCCGAGCGTCACCGTTGTATGCGTCGGAGAGGCTGGGCTCTTTGTGGACCTCGAAGGGCTTCGAGAGGTGGGACATGATAGGCATCAGTACAGTGGGAGATCTCTGGACGAGGGGAGGATTCAAAACATTCGAGATGCTGCAGGCGGAGTTTCAGCTGCAGGGCAGTGAATACTTTCGCTACCTGCAGATCCGTCACGCACTGGGTTCCGTCTTCCCAGACGTGGCCTCCATCCCGGAGTCCTCCCCCCTGGAGGATAGAGTGCTAGATGGCCACGTTCCGGACAGCACGATCTCCCTCATTTACAAGAAATTGATAAATGACCGCTCGGGCTTACTGACTGGCCTCCGCGAGGCTTGGGTTGCCGATGGGCTGGAGTTGGACGACGAGGACTGGATTTCCGCGGTGGCCTCTCCGAAGGAGGTGGCTATCCCGGCTCGCCTTCGCTTCGTCCAGCTTAAGATACTCCACCGGGTGTATATGACTGGGCCAAGGCTTCTGCGTATGGGCTATGCCGAGGATGGATTGTGTAAGCGTGGGTGTGGTGCTTTGGCGACTTTTTTGCACATTCTGTGGGAATGTCCGAGGGTGGAGCGATTCTGGCGTGGTGTGCATGAGGTCCTGCGAGCGGTTACGCATGTCGCGCTGTTGCCTGAAGCGAGGAGATGCTTGCTGAATGTGTGGGAACCGACCGATTACTCTGTTCCGCAGACGCGATGGGTGACTCTGGGATATATGATAGCTAAACGTGACATTGCTCAACTGTGGGGATCCCAGAGGCCCCCGGCGGTGTCAGCCTGGAAAGAACACATGGATTGGTGCATGTTCCGAGAAAAGGTGGTGTATGTGGCGCGGGGTAAGCCTGGGGCATGGGTGAAGATATGGGGCCCCTGGAACGCCTACCGCGGGGGTATTTGCGAGCCGCCGTTGTTGCCTCCCACTTCACCAGCTCCATCCCCCTAGTTGACCCCCTCCCTCAGCCCCGGGCACATTGTTCTCCCAGTCCCGGATCTGTTTCCCTTCCCCTCTCTGGATTTCTTTGGATGGTTGGGGTCCCCCACTGGAGGAGCACGTGTCGTCATTTTCGATCGCGGGTTGCCTTGCGGGTGTGGTTTTATGTTGTTGTGTTGTATAAAACGAAACCGTATTGTGGGCTCAGAGTCATGTGGCCCACGTTGTTGATACCTCCTGCTTTATCGTCTCTGCAAAGTCAGGTGCCTTATTGTATGTATGTCATTTGCTTCTGTCACTTTAGCGGCCGGCCGGAAGGTTGTAGGCCCATACTTGTATATATTTGAGATTGCAATAAACGGTTTCAAAAAAAAAAAAAAAAAAAAAAAAATCCTGATGCAATTCCAACCATTGACAGAACTGCTTCTGGCTATTTCATGAACTTTGATACATTTTCTAAGGATCCCAGCTAGCCTGAAACAACGCCAGCACAAAGACCTTTCTAAGAACACGCGACAGACTTTTTTCAACTCCTGAAAAAGACATATTTGGTTTCACCATGGATTTTTTGGGAATATTCTTCTGTCTACTTTCGTTAGCTCTGGTAATAACTCTGGGTATGCCGATTAATGGAAGATATATTCAAATGGACACAGCAAGTACAAGAGTGAACTTACTTCTCCAGCCACACAAATCATCCCATCGTGAAGCAAGAGACTTGTCAGCAGTGAACATCACAGCGATTCCTATTCCCTGATGGTATAGTTTGGGACAAAACCGAATATGACATTTTTGGTCTGTCGGAGCTTTTGAAGATTCCACAATTATTTAAAACTTCATTAAGTGACTTTGTTACCTCCAGTACCTTTTCTAATGATTGGGACTTCGAGACTGTTAATAATATGATGTCTGATCTAGAAATGTCAGCTGCATTTACTAATAATGAATATTTACAAGGTTCATCAGACTATCAACAACTGTATTGCTATAACCACTATGCTTATCACTTCCTGCATAAATCTGCAATGCCCAGAAATGTATTTATGTATAACCAATGAGAACATTGTCCGACGCCACCAAATGGTAGCTCGAAAACATTTGCAATTAAATTTCCATATTTTTCAGGATTCAACGTGTCAAATGCAGAATCATTTTACTTTAAAAAGGTCAATAAAACAGGAATGAAAAGTATATTAACGAATACCAAACAGATTTATTTTGCAGCCTTTATTGCCCAACTGTCTAGACAGGGTTACGACTTTTGGAAAGACAATATTGAGACAAAAACCGTCTGGGGTACTAAAGACTGGCAAGTACAGGGAATAAAAGCTTTGTTTAGAGCCTGTATCATCCCTGAGCTAATTATGTTTTTGAACGACACTGTCCAACAAACATCATGCCTTGGATTAGCCAAGATAAAAGACATGAACACACCGTCTATACCGGCACCTACAAGTGAAAGCACTACAAAGGGGGAGGTCGACGTACATAATATTTTGCATCACAACAGATCAGATCCTGATTGGAGAAAATGGTTGCTCCGGCCCTTAGACACAAACAACTGTCAAGATAGATTCCTGAATAAAACACAAGGTTTTACCTTTCATAGGCCAGACCCACGTTATATCCAAAGACAGCATCCGGGGGTAGTAACAACTTACAGTGTAGGGAAACTTTGCCTTGATTGGCCACAGAAAGCTACACTAGAGGATGTAAAACAACACTTAACTTTACTTCAAGAAGGCGCAGACCTTAGGGAATTCTTGTTAGGACCAAGAAAACCGCGTCTAAAAAAAGTTTCATATATGCCGATATCTGCGCTGCTTATAATGAAGCATGGAAGGTCACCCAAGCAGAGACTGCAGAACAAATACGAGAAATTGATCGTATTAATTTAGAGAGATCTCTCTGTAGTAGACAAAGGGTTAACGACTGTCGTCCAGGATATATTCTTTGTACAGCATTGTATGCTCTGTCATAGACATCATGGAACAAGACTTGGTCAAGTTGCAACATGGCCAGTCTCAGTTACGTTTTATCATGCTATTAGGCTGGACGCTCCAAAACCTGAGTTCTGGCTATGTGCCTTGGCGTTTAATCAATACTACGTCACTGTTTGCGGAATTAAATCTCACTGACAGACAGATCAAACTGGCGCAAAGGGGGAACAGACTATACGATGCTGAGCTTTGAAAAACTGGAGAAATTACCATTCACAGTGGCAGAAAAACCTGCTACTGAGTGGATCATACATGGTAAGATTACTCTGCCTGTTACGACTTTCCATTTTCAGTATTGCCTGAAAAATATACCAGCAGGCAAATATGAAAGGTTGGGTAAAGAATACATCAAGACATCCTGGGATTTACCTTACACACACAGATGTTGGAGTGGGGGACGTGAAGTGTTTCTTAGCGGTGAAAACTGAACACGCACTAAGCGGTTCTCTCCTTTGTCAGGGTATTAGGTTACACGGGGCCTGTGACTGTTCCACTACAAACTTATCCTGCCACCTGCACGGTTCACCGGCAGCAGTGATTAATCCAATCTTTGGTCAACTTTCAAACGGGAGTTAAATTATGTTGAATGATAACAGCTGCTGTGGCATACTGCCATGTATCCCATATCTAGTAAAGGTTACTTCCAGGGTCACTTGCTGTAAGCAAGTCTTGTTTCCCCAAATAGACCTAGTCAGGGAATCCCCTTTATGGCCTTCACTGAATATCTCTTCTGTACAAATTGATACTCTAAGCCGAATGAAAGTCATTCTTTTACAAAAAACGGTGCCATTGACCTCTGCTAAAGAAACCTATGACCTCCAAGTCGCAAGGACTTCAGCAGAGTTACATACCCTTTTGTATACAAACTGCCCTGTGCATTTTTCAGAAAAGTTAGGTCGCATCATAAACATGTCGGATACGAGCGGTATTGTACATGTATTTAAGACCGTGTGTGCAGGACTGTGAGCACCTTGTCAAGCAGTCCTCGGAATTTTTCCAAACTTCATGCACTCTGTGTTTGGCAGACTGCCGCTCCTTTTAGCACTCATTGCAGGGATACTATTTTTGCTCCTACTGCTACGATATGGCAAGTCAAATCACCAGCGATACCCAGTTCACCATGAAAAGAACTCTATTAGAGATGAGGTGTCGTGAGCGCATCGCCCAAATTCTGGGTTTACCTCGTCTACGAGAATTAAACACCACTTGGTTCCTGTCATTCCGACCAATCTGGCAAGATTGCATCTTACCTGTTCTACGCTGCCTACTATGCGGTGAAGAATGCGTGCTGGACATTTGTCTGACACTCCCATCAGTCATGCCTACGGATTTCAATACTCTGCTGCACCTGATAACGGCCCATGCTATGTGTTGTCCCCAGCGGCAACCAATCCTGATGGCGGCATTCATTGAGATCTCACAGACGCAAAACGCTACTGCAGAGGTACGAGAGGAAACACCAGGCGCGCAGGTAATATCCAATCCGAACATTGCTGATGCTTCCCATGCTGAAGGCGATGGTTCACATATCTGTGCTGTTGATCTTGTACACAAGGTATTCCAACTCTCACCCACAACGGTAGATGACTGGTCTACAAGTTTAGAAAATGTTATGTTTTCTCCATCCCCACACACTGACTTTTGAATCAAGCACACAGTGTTCCGGAGAGACTCTGAATTTGGCCTTCATTCTTTTTCAGACATGCTACTGACTTTGGAACCTTTTTTCCTAGGATTAACTTTTTTTCCAAATTTGTATATTTGTTTGCATTTTTTGTCACAGTAATCTGCTTATAGGAGAACTATTCATAGAGAACAGAATTATTTGATAACACTTCCAGGGACAGTATGCCACCTTGTCATGAATAACAATTTGATTTATGTAACCGGATATGAAATGGTTTCGGCCCATTTAAGGTCTCGCCTAGCTATTGCGTAGCAATCGCTATGCGAGACTCTAGTAAGGGGCTCCCAAAAGTGGATTGCATGGCGATCACGCGCGCACAATCACGTGCATCGTGCCGCCATGCAATCCACTTTTGGGAAGCGCTTCAGCCCGCTGGCGCGTGCACCTGCTTCAAAGGGTCCGCTCCCCCACCTGGAATGCGCTCCCCCGTCCCTTGCCGCTTCAAAGACCGCGTTACCGCCCACGGGAAGACACACGCTACTTTTGTCTTCCTTGTTAATTGCAGCGCTCCATGCGCGCTCTTACTTTAAAAATGGCGACTCGTCGTATTCAACTTGTTTAGCCTAGGTATAAAGTGCCTCTACTTCCCCCTCCCCCATTTTTCCATTCAAAAGGGGCATGGAGAAGCTCCCTCCCTTCTGTCCTGGGTAGTGTTATTATCTTGCATTTCGGCGGTGCGTTCTAGTCGGATCCTCTAGGGGGCAGCCCTGCACGCGATTCCAACATGAAACGAAAATGAAAGCCCTACGCACTTTAACCCAGGAAAATTAAAGCTATTGCCGGAGCAGCTGTTCCTCTCTACATCTAAGGTTGCCCCACTTGCCCGTGTACACGTCATCACTTGGCAGAGAGACTGAATTAAAGGCTTTTGTTTCTTGTGGTAAGCCTGTCATACTCGGCGAAGCTCAGATCTAGCTTGAACTTTTTAAATCACTGCCACTAATTCTCGCATTTGGACGTCGCGGGTTTGAAAACTAACAAGATTTAACAACAGTTTTGTTCCATATCGCGGAAATCTTTTATAAGTATTTCAGTTCTGTGAAATCGTAGTTCGTGCAAAATGAGTTCCCTAGAACTCACCCTGGTCGTCAGCCATTATAGTACCCATTTTTAAGAAGGGCAACAGAGATAACCCCCAATGCTATCGGCCAATCTCCCTGATAGACATCCCGGCTAAAATTCTAGGAAGAGTCATACTGAACCGACTGATCGATTGGGCTGAGGATAATAATGTTATCTCGGATGTCCAGTATGGCTTTCGGTCAGGTAGGTCCACTACTAATCAATGCTTGAACCTTTATATGTTGGTCGCCAAATACACAAAGGCCAGTAAAGAACCCATTTACTTGGGATTTATGGATTTGGCTGTGGCATTTGACCACGTAAATAGGAACAAGCTCTGGTTAATGCTGAGTCCTCTAGGGGTTGACCCGGGTATCATTTGCACCCTGAGGGAATTGCATAGAGAGACCTCTGCCAGAGTGCGCTATAATATGGATAGGGGGTTGACCGATCCCTTTAAATGTACTAGTGGCGTCAGGCAGGGTTGCATACTGGCCCATTTTTTATTTTCTATATATATAGTCTGGAACAGTTCTTAATTAATTTAAAAACAGACTGTCCAAGGGTAGGAACACGCAACATCCCGGTGCTATTGTATGCAGACGATGCGGTCCTTTTGGCACGCACCCCCAAAAGTCTACAGAATTTAATTGACGGGTTTGTTGAATTCATGAGTGCGCTAGACCGGTCCGTCAATCTAAAAAAATCCTATGTGATGACAGCAGGTCATAAACCACGGACCAGCTTTGCCTACAAAATTGGGAATCACACGCTAGATAGGGCGCAATCTTTTTCATATCTAGGTGTGCTGTTTGATGAGTCCCTGAAATTTGCCCCACTGATACAGGAAAGATGCGGCAAATTGGTGGCATCAAGCGGGGCAATAGCAGGATATGGGAGGAGAGTTGGCCGATGGTCCCCGGAACAATCAATGAACCTGTATGGCTCGATGTGTTGTTCCAGAGTCACGTATGGCTCAGAAGTATGGGGTTTCATAAATCTTGACCCCGCTGCAGAGGGAAGAAAACAAAATTTTTCGCTCTATTTTAAAAGTGCCCAACTGTACACCTGCCTATGTAGCACACAGAGAATTGGGAAGACCCTATCTAGAGGATCTGATTAAACTCAGACCAATCCTGGCGTGGTTAAAAATATGGTGTAATCCAGAAGCTGCACTAAGCAGACAGATCTTAACAGATTGCCTAGGGAGGGACAAAAGCCTAAACATCCCATGGCTGAATTATGTGAAATCTAGTCTGGATAGTATGGGTCTAAACGATATGGACCTAAACCCGTTAAGGATTACTCCACAGGACAAGACGACCCTAAAGAGAAATTTCTGGGACCAAAGAGCTCGCGCCAGATCCATTGTGGAAGGGGCTAAACCCTCAGTGATTATTTACAGCAGACTTGAAACCAATGATGGGATTGAACCTTACCTTTGTGTTGTGCACAATGCCCAAGACAGGTTTTTAATGTCACGTTTTAGGCTCAATTTTTTACCATTTCTACTAGCTGAACCAGCTGGTTTTAGTCATTCAATTGAGCAGAAGGGTGCCTGCGGCTGCGACAATATGTCTCCGCAGGACACCCTTCATTTTGTACTTTTATGTCCCTGGTACGCAACCCCTAGACGCAGATTTTTAAAGGAGATTTTAAAAAAGTCTAGGTTCACCCATGCTAAAGATGCACTGATCTTTCTACAAAGGGCCAGTGACCCGCTAACTTTATGCTCTGTTATTAGTTTCTTGAAATTTGCACTAAGACTTAGGACAACTAGAGGATAGCTCTATTAAAGATTCTCACAGGATTCCTCACTCATCAACTGTGATTAGGTTTTATGATGTTTGTACAGTGATAATAAATTTTATGTTTATAGTTTCATTCAATGTTCTTGTATATTGATTTAATGCCTTTTTAAAAAAAATTGTATAATGTACTCTTTTATGATGGTTTTTAACCACCGAATAAAGAACTATTGAATTGAATTGAGTTCCCTAGAAAAATGTGTACTCTGATCTGGGTTTACAAGTTAACTCGGAGATTGCATAAGGCACGCCGCAGCTTAATCTTTGCCAAACTTTGTCACTCGAAATATCGGGCACATCACCATCCCTACATACGTATACTGGAGTATGTGCACAAATATGGTGTGCCAATTACGTGCTTTTTTTCCTTTTTACAGTTTTTTTAGTGCGAACTCGACCGGAAGGTGTCAGAGCGCTTGACATGAGCACCAGTTACGTTAAACACATTGATTCATGGTAGACACGGGGAGATGAAGTGATTTGACCAGAATCACAGGATGTTAAGCCGACGCTGAGACTTGAACCTAGTTCCCAACTCCAAAGTCGGCAGCTCTGGCCTCAGTCACTCCTTGAATATATAACGCGTTCCTTGTGTTTGTAATATGCTAATTGAACTCTAGTACACATTATAAACAAAACATGCAGTTATTCACATAGGGCCAGGTGTATTTCAGTGGGGACTAGTTTGATGATTTTAAAGTGTCTGTGGCTCAGCTTACGTTTCCTGCTCCTTGGCCACTTATGGACCCCAGTTCCACCAAAGGTATATGCACCGTTATTAAACCATAAACGCAAATGATGCGCGTGACTGCCTGTCACTAGCATCAAAGTGGCCAGAAGCGTTTGAGGCGCTATAATGAAGAAATTAAGTACAATAATCATACGTATTTTCAAGAGTTTGAGCTATTGGAATTTTAAATGACAATGCCTTTTATTTAGGTGTTAATTATCAAAACAGATAAATAAAACGCAGTCATTTGCAATGCCAATAGCTTAAACTCTCACAAATGCGAGACCTATTGCATTGCAAATGCTAGTTTCTTCTGTGTTTACAAGCCATTTCAGCACATGTATATATTTTGGTTCATTCATTTAGCACTCCAATGTGATCCTATGCTTAGAATGAAACATTTTCCGTTTATAAGTACAAACCTTTATGCATAGCAATGGTTTTGTAATGTATTTTTAGAACATATGTTTTAAGCTTATTTTAGCAAACCCATGCGATATTCTGTTTTAAGATAGGTTTTAGAACGTTTAGGATTTAGTAACATTGTTCATATGAAACTGGAGAAGGTGTGTGTAGATTTAGATTCTGTTTATAGGTATCCTGATTTATGCCCTTATATTGGTACAATTCACATTGCCCTTATTTGGACATAGAAATCCGGCCCTTATTTAGACATTGTCCGTACAAACCAAATACAGGCATGGCCACCTACATCCGTCCATCCACGTCACAGCGATTTCTTGGAAAACCAGACCCTTAAGCCTCAAGGCATTTCCCCCAGCTTGAATATTGATTTCTTCAAGAATTCATTAAGTATGCATGAACATCCATTCCTTAGGAGTTCATTCATGACGTTCCTCTGCCCGACTTTTACATCAATACTGGCATTCCTAGACACCTTCAAGGTATAAATATACCAGCACTTGCCTTGGCAAATCGCAGTTTCAGGAGGATTCGATCCAACCTAGACCACGCGGTTTGCCACGGCAAGTTCAGAAGGAGAGCGAGTTCCAGCCTGATGCACTGACCTGACGCGGTCATCCTCCTTGCAGAGAATCCAGCTCCAGTGCTCTCCGACTTCCCTTGCAGGGGGTTAGACTATCGAGTCCAGAAAAGAGATTCCAACCCCTCTCGTTCTAAGGTATGGAGGAGACTAGAACTTAGAGAAACTTTTGGCAACTCTTGGCTAAACTAAAATATAGCTAGCTATACTTTAGAAATAGCACCTACTTCAAACCTCGTATTGCACTTAGGTTAGGTACACTGGGGTAGAACAATTTAGAAGCATCAGATGAGTATCACATTTTAGCATTATGTTATTTTTGTATGTATTTTGATTAATATATGTCATAGCTACAAACCATGCTATTGCAGTATTATTTTATCTTACTGCTAACCTCGTACATATTGTACATCGGAGTCTGTCTTACGATTGTAGCAATTCATCTCTCTTACACGAGAAATAAGACTGTTCAATAAACCCTTTTTATTCAAAACGCCAGTCTCTCTATTTCTGTGCAATTCTGTAGAAACGAAGCATGCATGATTGACTGAGTGAAACTTATCTATTGTTTCCACGATTCTGAGACTGTTCAGAGTCTAAAGAGAAACAAAGTTGTCATGTTTATACGGTTGTCAGAGACTAATCCCTTCTTGTATATTCGAGAAGTTTCTAGTCACCTCTGAGTTAGCTGGCACACACAAGCAATTAAGTTTAATGTACTCGATAGAGACTTACTGACCGTGGTCCTATGTCAAATCTATAGTGTATGTTATTCCAATGCGCAAAGCCTATCAGGGATTTAGGAACTACACTGCATTACATGAGAGATGAAGTGTGGTCAAGGAGGAACTGAGACTAGAGGATGCTCAGTACTTGACTGGGATTTAAATTAACCCTCTTCCCCAGCATGATGAATGAAGCGTGGCAGCAAATTATTACAGTATTGAGGTCAACGAAGACTACTGCTACCGGAGAGTAAAGGAGGGCAACAATGTTGGCTTAAATGAATTTAGAGATCAGGCAGCATGATTTTAAAAATCAGATGGGGGATGATTAAAGAAGGATTGCTGCAAGTGCCCTGCAGAGAAAAATGCAGTTGTGTTAAGAGAGGTAGAAGGTGGCCTGATGACAGTGTAATGTTACTGCTACAACAGAATCTTTTAAATCTATGAAGATCTCGCGCATCAATTGCACCGAAGTACAGCGATGGACTATGAGAATCAAAGTAGTCAATGATGGCGTGCTGTAGACAAATCAATAATTCAATAAACAGACGAAAATAAAGAAATTACTGGGACAGAGATCTGCACACTGCAACGTTTGTTCTCCACTTAATCCAGGAAGAGAGAGGAGACGATCCATAGTTGTTTGAAAGGTCTATTATCCTTTCTTTCTGAGTGCATTTCAAGCCCGAGTTGACGTAAGTGAAAATGGTTCTTGGATCGAGCATCTCATAATGGGAGTATTGGCTGTTCTGCAAGAGGGACAGGAAAGTGCTTCAGTCAAGTGGCACTTATCTAGGCATTGGAGCCAAGCACGAAAGTATCCTGGTACACAGAGTACAGAGATTACATTGTTGGATAGCCTGGGACAGGTATGGTTCTTATATATTCCCATTTCTTAGATGAAAAAAGTTGGGTGTCTTGAAAGAGGACCTGAGACAGAGACACTGGGATAGTGTTGCAGATATGCAGGTCACAAAAAGAACGATGTAAATAGGTAAGGAGAAGCTCTTGTCCATCAATGCCACAAGATTAATTGTGATTCCGTTTAGAGAGGGGACTCCAGATTATGGTCTATGTGGTATATTGTAGATGAGCACAGTAAGTCAACTAATAGTTCAATGGTGTCTGAAGAGTTAAGAGCAAAGCAACATTTTAATGTCCCTCTGGAATGAAAGGGTATAATATCTTCAGAGGTCTGCTGGCAGGGCGTTAGAAAGATTGGAAATTTGTACCAAGATGAATCTCCAATATGAGCATTATGAAAATAGGGAATAAAGTATTTCAGGAGACATGGAATAGAAACTCCGCTGGGTTAGTGGGAATACAGTTTCACCTGTAGGCTTTTTGTGGAATCTCTTTTGATCACGGCATGGAATGCAGAACATCTTGAAGGATATGCAGAGTGCAGATGGCCAGTGGGGCCAATATAAAACTTGCATTATGTGGTTCATAGGGTATAGTTTCTGTTAGTCTTGCAGCCACATTTTTTTATCACCTCAAAGCTGTGCAAGATGTGTAGTTAAGACAATGAAGTGGAATCCACTGGCATAATCACGTAGGGAGAACCCTGGGGAGCTTGACCACCCATGAGAAACCTAGGAAAAGGAATATTTGGCCAAGACGTCACACAGAAGAATTTTCCTGATTTCATTTGTGGTGTTTAAGGAAAGTTTGCATGTTAGCTCACAGGGAGGCTCTTTACAGATTAGTAAATGAGAACCAGTGCCCCAGGTCAGACTTTCCATCTGGCTGACACTTGAGTTTTCAGTGGCTCCTGATCATCTGACCAGATTATTGACTGGGAAGTAGCTTGGTCCTAGGTCAGGGGTTGCTGCTGGAAGCTGTTTAAGTCGAAGGATAATCTGGGTTTTGCCTGCATTGTCTTAGAAGGTAAAGCCAATTGGATGGGGCAAGAAAGGACAGCACTTAGAAATAAAGCAGTAGGTGGCCAAAAGTGGAGCCATGAGGAATACCAGATGGAACGGTTCTGGAAAAAGAGAAGGCAGGATATGAGAGAAACGATTTGGATGTATGCCAAAATTAATTAAGAGACCCAGAAACGTGAAATGAAAATAAAATATGTCCAACCTGATGAAAAGCAGGTCAACTGAAAAGTAGCTGCTACTTTGTAGGTTTACTTTTTTTTTTTTTTTTTTTTTAAATTGGGAGGATTATAGAAATACAGAAAAGTAAAACATTTGTTACGACTATCAATAAAATTTCGCTCCATTTTTGGCTTCTAAACATAGGCAAGTGTGTAAGAAAGAACACATATTGCAAAATGTCCTTTGTATAACATGACAGTACAAGTAACCCCAAATTCAGAGTTGTATAACCTCTATTCATAATCGCAATATGTTGGGCACATTTTTAAACATGTACAGATTTCCTTTAAACACATTTTTCCATCATAGATTTTACCAAATTAACTACTGCATGCTCAGTACACAGGGAAATAAGATTATAAATTGCAAATCACTTGATGGCTCTAGGTAAAGAATGTTTTTTAACCAAACACACCAAATACCATGCAATGAGATCTGTCTAAAGGACGCAATGGTACGTTACTTTTGCAAACCAGTCACTAGGGCAAACAAATTACTGACGAAGACACTATCACCAATTTCGATTTTTTTCCCCCCACTTATATTCTATTCCAAAGAGGATTCTCTTTGGGAAAACCATGCACCATAAACGCAAATAAACCTTAAATTCTTAATTCTGTCTACTTAAAAAAAAAAAAGGCATCGTTTCACAGGTTCACCCATGGATTTCACTACAAACCACAAGTAGCTAAAATCCAAAACAAATAGGGAGTAAAATAAATTACCAATCAGAAAAACTCCCAAAACATTTTTTTAAACTCAGCTTGTTCCTGAACGCTGGGAACATGGTTATCTTAGCACAACAAGCCTTTTGTTTATGTCATTTTCAGAAAGATAAAAAATGCATGCTGTATTGGATAGCAATATTACCAAAATTCCTCCCGCCCCCATAAAACAGGAAAGGGATAATCAGCACTGGGGTTTTGGGCAGAGTCAGCATCTAACAGGTTGATTATACCTTCGCTCTGTCTCAGCCCTGAATGCATCACACACACAGAGAAGCAAGTGTGGAATAACCTACAACCCCACCCTTGTTTCTGCTATCTGCTGTTTGTTCGCCGTTCGCATTTAAGCACTTTACAGAAGACGGCTCAGATACACCATTTAGATTCCGAGGGTATGCTAACATTGGAGCACCTGCTGTATTTAAATAACAAAACAGTTGAAGATTTTGCATCTGCTTAAAAGAAAAAAAAAATCATAGACCTAGTCGAAAAACGTATAGACAGCAGAGCCGGTTTAAGAACTTTAGAGGCCCTAATGTCCTTTTAACTTACGCTTTATTATGGCAGTTTTGCACCCTATGGTCCATGATAAATCCGGCAATGGAAGGTTTGTGGTGCGCCCCCCAACCCCCGATTCCCCCCCCCCCCCCACACACTCCATTGATCCTCTAAGCACATGCTTATTTTGCTTAATGGTTAGGCAAGCCCCGATAGAATGAGGTCACTTTGCAACATGTGATGAGCGAAGTCTATTAAGTACTTCTCAACAGTCCAACACACGCTTTCAACGTCAAGGAGATTGATAACGAGCAAAGAAAGGGGAAGGACGAAATTCAGTTAAAGGGGAAACATAGGTTAAAGTAAATAACAAAGAAAGGAATGGCAAGGCTGTCTACTGTAGCAGGAATACAATTCAAGGCTAAGTGATGTCGTCGAGGATGATTTCCACTTTAACAATAAATTAGGGAGCCTTCATCAAGACCAAAGGAAACATTTAGCTAGTTTGTTGGAGGAGGTCACCCGTCTTTTATTAAGCTCCTGATTAAGAAAAAAGCCACCTCCCCCAAAAAGGAGGCTCTGCCAAAAAAGGCAAAAATAAGGAGACAAAACACTGAAAGAAACAGGCCTGGACACATTTAATAAATTCATTATCAGAAACTGAAATGTCACATTCAGCAATAGCCACTAAATTAAGTGAAGAATGTTTAGAAAATAGTTGGATGTGGTGCCTCTGTTAACAAAATCTCACTCAACTGATTTTCATTCATGTTAGCAGCTCAACCCCCCTTCTCAACAACAGCTCAGTGTGGGACAGTGCAGATTCAGTACCCATGTTCCTCACGTGAAGTCCAGAGGCAAGTTGGGAAAACAGTCCGTTGACATTTCTGATTGGCTGATTGTCCAAACCATGCATAGCTCCTAGAGCTTGCAAGTCCACTCTAGCTTTGTAAAAGATCTACCACCTTATGGGTACAGGAGGGAGTGGAGGAAATCAAACTCCCAGAACAGCAGCATGAATTACACCAAAGGAAATTAACATGTTGACATTCACAGATTGTAATGTCTATACATGCACTATACGTAATTTGGCTGATGTCGGGTCTGGTGGCTTAGTGGACTAATGCATCCACTGATGGGGGCCTACGTTTGACCTCATGGTCACAGGTTCTGATCTTGGTGGGTCCACTCAGCCTTTAATCCTTGAGAGGTTGATAAAATGAGTACCACTGGGTTGGTTAACTATAAACATCTATTATTCAGCGCCAAGATGCCCACCGATGAACGTGCGATTTAAGCGCTTTGTGTCGTCTTACGAATATCAATCTAAAAACGATTTAAAAATGCTAGAACTTGGCTGGACTAACTTAAAGAAAAGCGAGGGAATTTCTGCTGTGAACTATCCAGGCTCCTTGACAACCCAAAGATACCCTAGATTTTCCTTTGGTAGCATGGCAAAGAAGTGCTGAGGCTCCACGGAAGCTACTAAGAAACAAAATAGTAATTCAATAGTTTGTAACCAAGAAAAAAAAAAACATTTCGGCCTAAACAAGTCTGTAGAAACAGAATATGGTGGCAACACACCAAGTACTGGAGACAACTAGGTGGACAAGGTAAGTCAGTTGGGAGAAATCAAGCAAAACTATGATTTCTATGGTGGAGGGCTTCAATGTCCAAGCACAGGCATTAGCTCTGAAGTTTGGAGTATTTGAAAAAAGGGAATGGGCACATTTCAATTTATTTATTATGATTCGGAGCTCCGAAGAGTTCCACATAAAAACATATATCCAATTTATCAAATCAACCAACACTTAAAAAACAAGGTAATAAAATTACAAAGCATCAAAAATTCAGTTTATAAAAAATTCATAATTGTGAGTTAGAGAGGTGTGATATAAGCACAAAAAAAGAATTTCAGAGTCCTTTCAAATGCAAAGCAAGCAAGGGCGGGACAAGGCTAATTATAGCGTTAGATCCTCCGACGACTTAGAGACTATATTTTTGCGAGGATTCTTAAAATATATTTGTAATAATACAATTGACTAAACCATTAGGGATTAAGATACAAAGGGATTAAAAAATTCTAAGATTCAGTGTACAGTACGCAGTGACTAGCAGCATTAAGGGTCCAAAAATGTGCAAGTGCTCGAACATAATAACAGATACCAAAGTCTTGGTTGATAGATATTCAATTGTACATGAAAGTATTCATAGCAGCATACATGGGGAAAAAAGTGCAAGTGCACGACTATAGCACCAATTTCAGAAAACCCTTTAAAACGTGACCATAACATAATATATAACATATCACACCAATAACTCACATTTACAACCTTTTAATAACAAACATTGACATAGCCAATAGGTCTTGTCTTTGGGACCTTATAAGTGTTTAGCCATGCAACACTTGATGTTGTTGCACCAAGGATATTGTGCTGGATAACTAAACACTCATAAGGTCCCAAAGGCGAGACCCATTGGCTATGCCAATGCTCGTTTTGTATGCGCTGGGTTCGTTTTACAGGTAGTCCACATAAGTAGACAATTGCCAACCAATCTGATGTCCAAAACCTATTTGCTATTACACTTAGATTACACTTAAGTGGCATGCACAGACAATAGGGCCGGCTGTAGGGCGGTGCGACCTGTGCCACCCCACCGGGTGCTGACTCTTCGAGGGGCGCTGTGTTTGGAAGTATTTTATTGTTTTAAAAGCACCTGCTGCTGCATGCTAGGCTCTGGCAATTTTCATACAAAAATAAAAATGTCAAGATAACTAGGCGATTAATATTCTTCCTGGAGAGAGAAGGAGTTTTGTCAAGTGGAAGTTTTAACTCATTTTATGGTAACACAGAGGGTTAATGTGCCTCCTGCAAAGAATGTGTACCATGAAGATCACAAACTGCATATAGTTTAAATAGGTCAATGCTTTTGTCAGAGAGATCCTTTTGTTACTAGCAGTGTAAAATCCTAACATGGAACAGTGAGCTCATAACTGTCAAAGAGCTGCATGCAACCTGCAAGGTAGAGATTAGAGCATTATGATGTTTTCCTCTGTCTTATTATTCAAATGTTTCAAAAAGGGTTCATTTTGGTAAAAAAAGAAATAATCCTTATTATTAAATTTAACCCCCAACCATGGGGTGTTGTTTTAAATTCCGAGTCTGTGTTTATCCAGACCAAGCACTCTACGGTCTACCGGTATGGATAGCAAGCAACTCCTACACCTTGTAGTCCTCTGTATTATGTAACATTTCCTATACACTGATTTACACACCTATGATGGATTGTCTCTGTGTAGTGTTTGTGATGTACAGTGCTCTGACAGCATTCACTGTTATAGGTGGCGCTATTAAATAGATCTGAGAGAGAGTGGTTATGGAGACTTGAGGGGGAGCTGTTAAAGGATAGTAGTGAGGAAGTCTGTGGGGAGCGCCCATGGGGAGCACCAACAAACATTGTCGCACAGGGCGCCACCAGCGCTAAAGCCGGCCCTGACAGTATACTCACCCCGCACATTTTCAGGTACCAACTATGATTAAATGGCAGTCGGGGCAATTAGGCAGTTGTACTTCAGAGCCTCTGGGCAGCTACTGCTTTGCACGTATTTGGAAATGTTAGGGGTTGCTTATATAGACAGACAACTATAGGTTGAGTCGTTGGCTTTCATCTAAAAATAACTGAATTCTGTTTTCCTCACTAATAAAAAACAATTGTACAAATTCTTTGCAAAATGAAAGAACTGAAAACTTGCACCCATGTGTATCAATGTGATCTACAGTTGTAATGTTTTCACTGTGAAATTGAAATCTTAAATCGCACTGTCGGACATGAAGCAGGCGGCAAACCCAGGGGCTGCTGCTTGCCTCCACTCAATATCCTTTTCACAAGATGACATTATGTTTGGCATTCCCCCTCCCGCCATGTCACCATGAAGTGTTAAAGCCCTCGCACTAGAGAGTAAGCATGACATTAGATCATTAAACTCTGCTTCCTTGAAACTGGCATCTGGTATAATAGTTTGATGTTCTTACTTGGACCAGTATTCTGAGAAGCACAGCTTGAAGGTACATTATTGACTGATATGCTTTCATTTCAGAGCATCCCTGTGTGTACTTGCATTCAGATCCATAGCATGTATGATGCTAGCATGTATGTGGTAAACAGGCCTTGTACGTTTTATTTTACAGGGACACTTCTTCATGGCTACTGCCTTTCTTAGCATCATAGTTGTGGTAAACATTATTTCTGCTCTTTCTGATTCTTTCAGAACAAAACAACTTCTGAAATTATACAAAGTGGATACAAAACGTTTTTAATTAGCATTCAAAAGGTTCGGAGCTGCAGAGAACGTAGAATTACCTTAGTTGCTGTTGGAAAATGTGCAGCATTAACTGATTTCTTGGGGGCAATACTGGAAGTGTTCTCATTTCAGAACTTGGAACTATTCCACCTCCCTCGAAGGACTGTGCAAATGTTTCTACACAATCATTGGAACAATACCAAGTGCCCCCCCTCCTCTCATTTCTGCTACTTTTGGTATGCTTTGCAGTCAGAGGAAAGGAACATTTCACATATGATGGAGAGAGGGCGTATGTATATGAAAGTCTACGTTTTATGCAGGAGCAACACAATGTAGGGGGGGGGGTCAGGAGGCATTTGGCCTTTGGATAGAAGAGTTATCAGTTCCTTCCTGAACATTTCGACAAATATGATTTCAATTATAGGAGGGGATATTATAGTAGGCTGGCTCACACCGTTACAATCCTTTTTGAGAAACCAGAGTTTCACGATGACCTTTAAATCAGACCATTCCACGTTGTGGAAATCAATTAAGGCCTTGGTTTCCTCAAATAAAACTGTGGTTGTGTTTTTTTGTTTGAGCAAATAGTTGATTTATGTGGTGATTTAGCTCCATATAGGTGGCAATACTGTTGTGATCTATGAAGATAGACACCTGGAGCCAGGGGGTATTATTAGGTCTTCTTTATTCAGTCTCCAGTACAGGTCACATCTGTCTTGACCCCAGCCAGCCTAGTGTGGTACCAGCCCCACCAGGAGCACCCTGCCTAGCTGCTCAGCCCATCTCTAACTGCCAACACTCATCCACTCAGACACCCAGGCATTCCACGCATCACAGGCACACCAACATTCCATGACCATCTCACACTCTAGCTGAGCAGCTAGAGGCAACAGGGCTGAAGTACATGTTAAACAATTAAGTAGGGTATAACAAATACCCTGGGACACCACCGTTAGTGTTATGTTGTAAAAATATACAAATTAAGCCCCTTCCCAGATGGTTCCTTCCAATCCCTCTTCAGAATGGGTGTGCCTCCTTCAAGCAGCCTCTGGATTTTTCGCAGTCCCCCATGAGTTTAACGTGGTACACAACTATTTGTGAAGAAATTCTGCCAACCTCTGTTTTCTCAGGTAGCGAAAGTATCTCCTGCTACCATGCAATAACTCTCAGTACTAGAAATGTGCAGCATAGACGAGGTTCACCATTACTATATCTGTGTGTTTGGGCATGATCGGGTTTCTGATACGTGTTTTGGTATAAAGTATATTCAATGGAATGCTGCATCACTTTCTGTGATATATTGCGGTCTCACTGTTTGTAACGGGAGGCTACGTCACTTTCTGTGTTGCAATGCTACGCCATGCCCCTGCTTCTTATTCATAGATATGATGGCGGAAGTCCAACAGGGCATGTGCTTTGTTTAAAGAAAGCCCCTTTCCGAAAGGAATCCGGGGGAATGCACGGATCATGAAAAAGTTGACTGCGCTGTGAAGTTTCCGTTTATCCAGTTAATATTATACGTTTCGATCTAGAAGTCATTCACCATTTTTGTTTGAAAGTTAACAGATACCATAGACATGCTGCACGAGTCCACAACAGTATTTAATTATTTTAGAGCAAATATTTCCGAGGTATATGTAGAAATATTTTAGTAAACTATATTCGCTCGAGTTATAGTACTTTCTCGCAGTTAGGGGCTTATTTGCAGTCTGTCTGGTTTCCAAGTGCTTCAAAATAGGGCAGGGACTGCACCGGAAATGCGCTCAATATAAGTTGCACAACCGTACAAACATGGGGATGGGGAGTGTAAATTCATATAAAGGAGGAAATCACAAGTGATTCATTATAAACCAGTGTCCCTTATGGACAATAGCCACACTTCTATATATCACTTTTTGGCCGCGCGGCAGTAAAAGTAACAACGCGTGGCCGTAAAAGCGAAAGTGATCGCGATCAAAGTGATCGCGATGACACGCTAAAGCACAAGTTTTCAAAGTGGTGCGAAGGCTGGCGGTTCGCGCGTGAACACAAGCGCTAGGCCAGCCAGCAGCTCTTTGAAAACTCACCTACAAAATGGCTCTCTGAGCCAGCGCATGCGCTGGGTTCAGCGAGACCTAAAAACAACCCAAAAATACTACTTATAAAAATTAATTAAATGTTGCGCTTAAGAGAACCTATGCGACCTACTATGGCTAAGGACAACCTATGCATTCTCTAAAATATATTTAAAAATGGTTTTAAAAAAGAATTTTGAAACAGACTGGCTCGGAAGGGGGGGGGGGGGGGCGTCAGAAAACAATTTCAGGCCTTCTCAGCTGTGGCAAAATTATACTTTAGGGAAAAAAAGATTTTAGATATCGACGTTGTGAAGGTTGTAGTAGAGGATAGACGAACAGGACATGATTTAAGTCCTGCACACAGGTACCAAATAGGTGACAGAGTCTTTCCTGCCTAGGTAGACCCTCCCAAGCTCCCGTTAAAATTCTTAAGGGAAGTTAATTCAGCGGAAGCAACAAGAGTGTTCTGCACACTCTGTACGGAGATTCCATATAACATAAGGTTGTAGCTTTTTGTAAATACTACTCCCCACTATAGTCATCATTGGAACGCGCAGCGCACAGTGCCGTATTTCTTTTATGAGATACAACGTAAATGGGTTTAATTCGAGTTTTCAAAACTTGTTTAGGGAGAACGCCCATACAGTTATTCTCAAAAATCAAGCAAATCTACGGTTTTCTGGTAGTTCCTAAAAAGAACACTTATTCCCTTCAGGATATAACATATTTTCTCACGCATTGCTACTCATAAAGGGTTCTCAACAATGTTTAGAAGTACATTGCTCCATCTTAAGCAGACAACCATAGAGAACACGTAAGTGGAGAGTAGCCCGAATCAGAGCTGAATCGCCGCTATTGGTGCTGCACGATTCAGATTACACATTTGTCGCCAAATACGCCCCATTACTTTCTCAAGAGTATCCCACTGCTGCTCATCTACTGTTTCGTGGGCATAACTCAGCGCTGGGGGAATTTTACTTTTAGAAACTGATAAAGAATGTGCAAAGTGTCTTTTCCCACAATGCTTATAAAGTCTACTAATTGCACAAACCTGGGAGATGGCCTTTCCTTACATTGGTCAATATGATTGCTACTGGGGCACTTACTTGTGACAATTCTCCCACGGTATGGGCATAACTCACCGCAGCAAGTTTATTATTCCCCAAGAACCAGTGCATATTTGTCCTGACTCTGCATCCACGATACCTAAAAAACACAATTCTTTACTTTTTGTAATATTTTTAAGAAGTAATCATCTGAGTAACTTGCTAAGTCGCTTTTGAAGTCCCAATGGAGTTGGGTCTAACAAAATAGCATCATCCGCATATAGCAGGCAGCTCAACTTCATAGTTTTGGGGGGGGGGAGGGGTCCCCTTTGCAAAGCCATATCCTACTTGGCAAGTCATTAATATAAAGAGAAAAGTGAAAAGCAGCCAGTAGGCACCCTTGCTTCAGCCCGTTGTGGGTATCTATTTTACTTGACAGGCCCTGGGTTCCTCCCATCAGGACCAGAGTCCAGTGGAGGAGTGCAATGCGATAATCTAAGCAGGTGCATGGGAGGCCCCATAGCGTTTCTCCAGTGTCCCCCAGTCAACCTGTACAAAAGCCGTAGAGAAATCTATAAAGGCTGCATACAACGGCATACCCTTGCTCACTGGGAATATTTCAATTAAAGTTTGCACGGCAATTAAATTATCTAGGGTGCCAGTATGTTTGTGGAACCCGGCAAGTTTTTTGGTCCCTTTTTTAGGTCACGCTGAGCCAGCGCATGCGCTGCACTGCCAGACATTTAGTTAGTGGCTTTTCAAAGTGCTACAACAATCTTTTCCTGGCCTCAAGCTTGCGTTCACGAGCGCGTGCACGCGCGCAGCCGCCATGTGGCTTAAATGGCTCATTAAGCCTTGCTCTCCCAAGCGCCTCGCTCTGCCCCTCCCCCACCATTGAGCGCGTTCCTGCCATCACTTTCACGGCCGAAGGGAGGAAAAATTATAATAAAAGAAACGTTTAATTGGAGTTCTTGCGGAGAAACTCCTTCTAAACAGACAGAAGCTAGTGGAGAATTACAATGAGGTCCATCTCCATTGCTGTAACTAATCTAATAATCGTCTTTACCGTATGACTTTTTTCCAAGAACCCTCATGGATCTCTCTGAAGCACTCCTCCACTAGAATGGAGTAGATGCCTAAGTTAAGTGCGGGTCAGGTTGGGTTACACATATACGGTAGCATCACTGAAACAAAGAAGTCCGTGAAGGAGTTTTAAATTGCACCTGGGTTTACTTCAATGGCACAACCAGTCCCTTACGTTACCATCTTAGTCTTTTTCTTCCTTTAGTTCTTAAAAAGTGGACCTTCCACTCTTCACTCTAAACTGCTGCTTTTCAGACGTTATTGAATTCATAATAAACACAATCAAGCTGTTCTAACAAATACATACCCTCTATCTGTGTGACTTCTGGATCACATGTGGGTTGACTTCACAAGTGCATATTTAGTAAATACCGAACACTCCTTGTGGCTCTGATGACAACAGTCACCACAACTACATTCTTAGGAAATAAGTTATTCTGTGTCCCTTGTGTTTGACACCTGGGTCGACCATACAAATGCACATTGAGGAGCTAAGCAAATCTTGGTTTCCTTTCAAGTATATTGAAGTATACAGTGCAAATACTACTATGGTCTGAGAAATTCAGTAATTCCATACGTTGCATTTAAAACCCATATTTAAAATGTGTCTCAAATACTAATACACTTTGAAAGAGAGTAACCCTGTATTCACTTATAGGAAGAACTTAAACTAGCATTGGCATAGCCAATAGGTCTCGCCTTTGGGACCTTACAAGTGTTTAACTATGCAACAGTTAATGTTGTTGCACCAAGGATATTATGCTGCATAACTAAATACTTATAAAGGTCCCAAAAGCGAGACCTATTGGCTATGCCAATGCTTGTATATATAAGGGAGCACAACACTTCCCTTCCTGGATGACGGAATAGTCCCATGTGCATAGCAATAAGAAATACCGGACACAAAAATTGTGCCCATGCTGTGTCATCCTGTTGAACTATAGCTATCGGTTCGTCATCAGGGCCCATCGCACTTGAATACCTTGCCCCTTTAATGAAACCCTCTATTTCATTACATGAGGGAGGGGGGGCGGGGGGCGGGGGTTATATTCGCTCCCCACCAAGGAATCAAAGACAAAGTCTGAATTCAACCCAGCCAAGGAATTTAGTGCATATAGCTTAGAGATGTATATAGTCCAATCTACATCAGATATTAAAATGGGTTTTGTCTTGGTTCTGCCATCACAAAATGTGGCTATTAAATCCCAATATTTACATGCATCACCGGACTGTGCAACCGATCCTAATTTTATCCAAGTCATATTTTCCACCCCTCTACACTCCAATGCCAGTTTTCTTTTTCTTGCCTGTTTTAGTCTATGGATTTCCCTTGGTCTGGACACTGACGACTGCTTAAATTGTTCCCTTATAAGGAATTAATCTCAAGATTTGTTTTTTCCCCATGATTTAGCCACTAAAGGATTAGTGTTGCCAACTTGCTTTTTGCTGCCGCACGATACAATTATGGCCACTATCCTCTTGAATCTGGAGATGGGATTTTCCTGACTAGGGCCAGGATACGCATTCTTAACAATCCTACTAAAACATGGGGAGGTTTTTATTAGACCAAATGTGCGCCCATTTGTTCTGATTTCGAAAGACAGTGGTCCCTAGGCAAAAGTCAATGAAGGCAGGGAATGAATATAGACCCGGTCAGTGCTATATTTAGAACGCTGTCCAGCCAGACAGGTGTTTAATGTTCAATATTTTATTCATAAACTATTTAAGTGGGACACAAGCCTGCATCCAACTTTGACGAGGAAGACACACTGAGGGGCAGAGAAAGGCTCAGGCAGAACTAATTGTTTGTAAGAGACACGTTTTTGATATAACAAACAAATTATAAAGGAAACATCTTTACACATAAATAGCAAGTTAAGGGAGTGTATAAGGTGTATAACAAGTCGACAGCGTTTCAATCCATAAAGAACATACTAGGTTCATCATCAGGACATTAGAAATTGCATGCCTGTATACATATGCACAAAACCTGGTATGAGGGGGAGCAGCAATGGTGCAACCACCTCTGTGCACGATGGCAAGATGAAGGACCAAGTTTGGAACGGAGAGGGAGCCAAGGGGGAACCGAACCGCTTTGGATGTATGCGGGGGAGTGTTGGAATGCCCGGAAACTTTATGGAAGATCCATGCGATATGGGTGATCAACAGGGCTAATTCACGTTCAGTTGCGACACCGCAGTGGCAGTGGGGATTTGTCAAGGAGCCGCTTTGCCAGTCTCCGAAGTCCAGGCGAGACGTCTACAGATTGTGAATCTATGTCCGGTTCCTCTAGGGGCATAAAACGTCCACTCTTGAGTCTTTAGAAAAGCTAATCTTCCAAGGTCCCTGGCTGACCTTACTTAGGCTCCCTTGTTGTGTACAGCCCGTTATATAAAATGTCATCATTCCTTTGACTCGCAGGTTCCGGCAACTCAAGTTCCAAGTGGACATCCACTGATAGAACGCCATGATTGCTCATGTTTGTAGGCAGTACCTTGAACTGCGTGCATGCAACAAAAGGTTCATAGGATACTACCATATAGTCAATCATTGAGTGCCCATGCATGTGGATCATGAAAGGTAAAAAAGAGGCAGGAGAATCATCAGGGAATCTGCCATTCAATAGCACGAATTATGCAATAGAGACAAGCCACGCATATCTGATCTAATAAGGCCAAGCAATAAGGATTCGGAATGTACCATACATCCTCCAAATCAAGGTTAGAGTAAGCCATAGAGGAACAATTAGGGATTTTAGCATTAAAATCACCTACCATCCATATCAAGGTGCACTCTTCGGAGATACTGGTCTTGTGCACAAAGGGAAAACATAGATTCAACCAGTGAATCAGTTGCTCTCCCTGGTGGAATGTATACATTTACCAAAAAAATAGGAATACAGGCTGACCTTGTGTACCATTCCCCAACTTAAGTTTCAACCCTATACAAAGCTTAAACGGATGGAGGAACAACCACAGGATTCCAATTTATAGTGCAGCTGATTAAAATAGCTAGGCCACCACTTGCATGACATTTAGTTGACGGTTTTGCTGCACAATAAAAAACTAAAAGTTCTCAAAACTGAAATCCACGAAGCTCCACGTTTCCTGGAGACAAATTCTTTTAGGATCATGTTCTAATCAAGTGTTTAAATTAAGATTAGAATTTCAAACACCCGCTAGGTTCCAAGACAAGATTTTTTCCAATGGGCTTCCTCCGCAACATGGGCAGTTTTGCATTTTCTTTTAAGCCATTCAGCGAGCCATCTACCCAACTCCACTGGGCTGTCTTGTCATCCCCTATGGCTTTGATGGCTCTTTGAACCTCAGGTCCTTTAATGCTAACCTCTCTTTTTCCTGACGAGCTACCCACCGAAATGTTAATATCTTTCGGATTTAGGACACCCCTTGTATTGGGAAATGTACTACCTACCTCCAGGCGGTCTTTCCTGTGGGATTCGAGCAGGGCCATCCATGGGAACTCATCTATACCTTTTTTCCTAAAATAATCAGTATTCGCCAACACAAGCATTGCTATTATCCCTGAACTAAATGGGACGCTAGTATTTGGGGAACCACTACTAAAATCTAGAAAGACCAGCTCAATATATTTGCTTATTATTAATCTTGGGTCTTCTATTTCAGATATCAGCTGCAGGAAAGAGCTTCTATTGAATAGAACTGATTCAGTATCAAACAAGGAAGCAAAGATCAAAATGTTTGTCATTTGCCCAGAGCTATGTCCAGCACATAACTTACCGCTCGACTTTGGAACAGACCCCAACACAGACATCTGCCTTGTACAAGAATTAAGGTCAGTACCCCCTTCCAGGAACCTCCCTTGGCCAAGATCAATCCGTGCTAGACGAGTACCCCGGCCAGGGAGGCTGGAGGGGACGTTAACCATGGCTAGTCTAAAATACGGCACAACAGTTTAGGTTTGTGCTGTTAAGTTCACTGAATTATGGTCACTCCCGATTCCTCGGTGCACTGCATCCGCGTCTATATGTACTTTAAAGTTACCCCATATATTTTCGGCTCCCCCCTCATTAAGTATGGGAATCCCTCTATCTTCCTGCCCTTCCAACTCCCTCAATGCCTTCCATGAAGGGTCAACTACCATTGTAGGATGTGCAAGTGGATTTATCTCCGAGCACCCAAAGTTTTGGCCGTTCTCAGACACTGAAGGCCTGGAATCATTACTAATATGGGGCAGGTTTGAGATATCTGGCTCCTCAAGAACCATAGGAAACCTCAATTTTTTGGGCTTATAATTTGGAATGTGCCGAATCCTGTTCTTCTCCCTCAGACCTTTTAATCCCTTACTTTCTTTCGGAGGGGCACCCTCCCCAGGGGGAACAGCAGCTAAATTATCCATGGGCCCTTTAACAGGGAGCGGGGTGGTTAGTGATAAGGTAGTGCAAGACGTATTGGTGTTCCCTTTTTTGAAGAGGGGGACACCCGTAACGATTTGTGGGTACAGTTGCATTTATGCTACCCCCAGAACCGATGTACGAACTATCCCCTGTACAATGTTTTTGTGAGGCAAAGCTTACTGTGGGACTAACTCTAAACAGTGAAGCGGAGGAAACCCCCTTAACTACTGGAACCTCAGCCTGGATTTCCAAACCTGCCACCCTTATGCATGTCTGGCATGCCTGGGAATTTTACTTCAGTGCCCTTTGCATGCTTACTTGGACATGGATTCACAGAACTGAGCTTCTGAACCCCAATTAAAATTGGTGAAAGGACGTCCAGTATATGATCAGAATTCATAGTGGTTTTCTCCAACAAAGATAAAATTGATGAGAGAGTCCTCTCTTAAACATAAAATATCTCAAGATCGCCCCTACCCCCAATCTACTGTCCGCCTCAGACGCCTGCAGATTTGACAAATCTAATGAGTGCACACAGTACACACTAGAGGGGTTGCTACTGTACAGGGTTGGCATACGGGAGCAACTAGCGCGAGTATCCGATGATAGTCTCTGTACCAGCTCTGTGGAGATTGGGTTCTTCAAGTGGGTTTCCAAAACTTTGTGTTTTTTCTAACAGTATAGCAATGTCCGGCATGGTATAATACCCCAAATCCCCAGGTTCAAGGCTGCAGTCTAGAGTCTGTGACGTGTTAGGTCATTTTAGGGGAGAGATAACCGGGCTATTGTTCAGCATTGCTCAAGGGGCTAGATTTACCAACTAAGGCTACTGGTCCTGCCGGTACAGACAGCCCCTTTTCAGTGGAATTTATTTCAGATAGAACTTCAACATTTTCCACGGGCATGTCCATTTCCATATCTTATGCCACTACTTGTAAAGCACACTGATCAGTGGCCTGTGTTAATGGAGATATTGAGGTTACTACATCAATATCCTGATTGAAAAACTTAGGGAAATGTGGAACGGTCAACTAAGAAGGAGCAGGGCAGGCACCCACCTCGTCCTCACAAGCTACACTGGAGGCCACTCCCTAAACCTTATCCTTTACCACTGTGCCCCTCACGAACATCGACATCACAGCGGGATATGATTTCAGGTATGAAAGGGGACCTCAGGGTCTCCTTCGCCTGATGGTCTTGAGTAACTTGAAGGGGCTAGTGTGATCAGAGGTGTGACTAGCTGGCCCTAATGTGGACACTGGCGATCCTGAGGGAGCGAATGAGCGCCCTAATCGCAGTCAACTAGAGGGCATCACCAGCGAATGATTTGGTTTGTGGATTTGCAAACAGAAAATGGCGCCGGACCAGAGCTATGACTATCTGGCAGAGCACCACTGATTTTTCGGGCTTATCTGGTCTCCGCCTGCCAGGCTCAATCCCAATGTGGCGCGGTACGATGGTACTAACTGTGCTGGTCTGTTGGTTTTCTCTGAACAAACAGACAGTCTTGAAAGTCTACAAGATAACCATTAAGCAGAGTCACAAATCGAGTTTTATCCCCTCCAATAAATGAGCTTTATAGTCACAGTCAAATGTAATCCTCATACTGTTGATAAAGCCAGGTTCAAACCCAATGTGGCATGTGATGGTGGAGCAGAAGCACATAGGAGAGCGGGGGGCGAAGCGAACCTCTGCTCAAGCCGCACCAGCCTAACGCTGACCACCTCCGCGCTAGCTGAAGGAAGCACAGCGCTAGCCTGTCACCCCTGATGTCACCCGCACTCACCCACTCTCAAGCTCTCAACAAATGGAGGACTCCTCTGCTCTCAGGAGGCCAATTCTCCTCTGCACGTCTGACAGATGCTCTTTTCAATAACAGAATTTCACAATATTACAATTTCACAGGGTCTCTCCAGTTTACTGGCAATATATGTTATATATTTCAAGAACTAAGATGGGCCTGGAGCGTGAGCAGAACGTTGACAAAGGACGGCTGACAAGAAACTGATTACAACTCCCCCTCTCCTTGGTAAGCTCAGACCTCACCTCCACTGGCAGCAGAAATTATAATGCGGTGCGGTTCGATGGGGGGCGGGGGTTCAGTGGTGTGATTTGAGTGCCGTTCCGCTGCAACGACTCCTAGATGCACACCTCCTGCTGACTTCCCAGCTGCGGTTAGGCACAATGCCTTTACATCAGACTTTGTTTGGTCGTCTCGGACCGTTCGTCACTTCCACTTACAGCAAATGAGAATCTGTTCTGGTCAACCGGGTCTGAGTCTGGGGCTTGCGCTGAGGTGGGAGCAGGAATTGCCGCACGCCTCAGCTATGCTTTGCTGGGTTTGTCAAGTGGCTTGCTTCTCCTGCTTGACGAGATCAGGCCAGGATCCTGTATCCACTGTCCTGTTCTGGAACCAGGTGGGTTTACGAGGTGATTGTGAGGTGACTGATGCTCCTCAAAAAGCACTGATTCTCACGCCGCACCGTCCTAATGTCGGCCGCCTATGCGAAATCGGGCAGGGACCGCTAACCCCTCACCTCCCACCTCCTGTCCCCCAGCTTAGGTGGTCGGTAGCGGCTTACCTGTACGTTGATGCCAAGTTGCCGCATTGACGCCGTTGGCAGTGTTAATTTGATGTCTCAGAGGGGCTTTGCACTCAGCGCTCTGCCGCTCAGTGCTCCGCCACTTGCTCCTCCCTCCTGCTTGCACCTCCCCCAACTTCCGCATCAAGGCTCTAGTTGGCAAGATTCGGAAAGGAATTGGCACATATTGGTGAAGTCTAAAGTACCTACAGTTTGTCAAATGTGAGAATTTCTTATTGGGCTACCGCGCCTCTGCACACCAGAATTTGAAAATATACAAGGTAACCTTTTCTATCATACTGTAGTGCCTGCTGAAGCTGTATGACATCATGGCGTTAGTGCATTTTTAATTAATTGAGAATTATGCTTAATTTACATGTTTCGTTAGCATAACCAGGTTTCAATTGACATGACTAGGCCAAAGTCAGCCTGCATGGACATTTAGTTTTGCTGTAACAGAGAAAACCTGGCTTTTAAAATTAATTGAATGATTTTCCTACGTGCATGTTTCTCTTGTTTATTTTTGCTTTTCAAGAAAATAAGCAAATTAAGATTCACTTTGTGGTGGTCATTTTGCCGAGCTGAAATGTATTAACTTGTGTTCCTCGACTAGGAAGACACGTGCTGTATTTTCCTATATTGACAACGGTCTAGGCTCATTGCTCGGGCCAGCTCCAAGCAGGTGCACTGTGACTGGTTGTCACACTAATTTTCTCATTTGCTATGTACTCATTATGACTTCAGCATGAAAGTAGGTGTTCCTAAATGTATTTTTGATGTATATAATTTTCTTGGTTTACTATTGGTTTATGTGAACGAAAAATTATCAGCACAGCACTATGATGCAAGTTCTCACCATATCGGGAGTGTGCCTTTTACAGTCTGAAACAGGCCGGTAGCGTGAGATGTGCCAGGCATATTTGCTTACATCCAAGGAAGAATAATGTGCGCAAGTCTGTCTGTCAGACTTGCGCTTGATTTCCTTGACTTTTGAACAGAGCAGATATATGTTAGTCATTTACTGAACTATACTTTGGCTCTGGCTATTTACTTGCTTTGAAGATCAACATTGTGCTGTTACCTCTCACAATTGGGTGTTATTTAATGCATTATTGAAGCGGATTTGAATTTGACAAACTACTTTTTATTGTCTGTAATGACTCTGAAATCTGAATAAACCCATATATCGACTTTGAATTTTATCCGGTAAAGGGTTTGTTTTTAAATGAAAGAGTGCTGCTGTGTATGGAGACTCACATTGCCATGATCCTGCATCTCAACCATTTTAATGTATTTGTTAAAAGCGCTGACAAGGGGCTGATCCACAGAAAGTGGGGTGGCAGGGAGGGAGCTCCTTATTCCCCTGGCCTGAGTGAGGAAAGGCAGTATGTAGACAATTCTTCAAGCAGAACCAAGGGATACATACACCTGTTGAGCAATACACAGAGTTATGCTCCCTTCCCAAGTGACCCAACTAATTCAGTTTATGATCTTTGTTCAGAAGGCAGACTTCTTAACAGAAGAGTACTTGTACCCCCCCTATTCTACATCCTAGTCTTGCAACTTTGTCTACATGTACCAGTTTCTTCCTGCACAAGGCAGTGCCCAACATGCCCACAAACATAAGACATAACTTAGCCTCTTGGATCTGGACATACCGCATCAAGCCAATATTACACCAGTGAAAGAAAATACTACGAATGTCTTAATGGTACCACAATGTACCATTACTTTAGAAAAGAAACGCATTACAGTGGCTCAGATGAAAAAAACATTTCAAATTGAGGACGATGTACACCTTCCAGCGAATAAGACTTAAAGGTGTGCAACCTTCATTTTCAATGCACTAAGACTATTTATATCCGTTTCGAACCAACCTTCATGATTCCCACAATCAGCTCATACACCAAACAATTCCGAGGTTGGAAGCACTGATGAGTGTATGGTATGGCACACTAGCAAAAACGATCTCATGGAATTTCTGACATGGCTGAATGGGTGTCAAACAACTCCAATTCACCCATCAGGTCGATAAAAAGGTTTTAACTGCTACATGCCGTCAGGAAATTCAGCCATCTGGGTCCAAAGATTTGAAACACACTTCAAAGACATGTAGATTTACAAGAAAACTGAAAGGTTGTTTGAAAGCCATTTCAGTGGGGTTGCCTTCTATTGTAGGTAGAACAAGAGGAGGTGATCCTTCAAGGCTTCCAGAAGTCACGAACAGAAAGCGTGTGAAAAGGAAAGCTTTGCACACAATAAAGCTCACATTCCAAAGTTAGTTGCTAAATGACTACGCTCCTCACTCAATCTGCAGGTTACACCAATCCAAACACTGTAAAAACTGCCACCACTTACAACTGTAAAACACTCATGGAGGGAGAAACGAAAGTTCCAACTGGATCAATGTTCTGCCAGAGACCAAGTCATGAAGAAAACTGATGCAATCTCATCTATGAAGTGTAGTCAGTAAAGGAGTCACACGAATAGATTTCCAAGGGCGAAACTGACTATTAAAATATATATATATACACACTCAAAGCACATCTAACACACCGCAGTTCAATTCCACACAGAAATAGAAAACTGCAATGTCGCTTTTTGGCATTTTATTTTTGTACCGTGCTATTTTTCGCCCATCGATTAATTCCTCCATTCAGCGAAAAGGTTTCCGAATGAGGTCACATCCCAGCATCGGGAGGCAGAACTGGATGCAGGGAGACTTCCCAGACAGTATCCAGATTTGCTCACAGATCTGCCGACGGAACAAAAGAGTCCCCGCCCCGCTGTCAAAACCTGGTCGCGCCCTGACTCCGTGTGGAAGGAAATGCGCTGGGCTTGCCGCCAAACTCGCACGCCATAGATACCGACTGTCATGCGGCATCGGCGCAATCTGTCAGCTTACTGATAAAACAGATATTGGAAAGAATGAGTGTGCATAGCACGCGCCCTTTAAAATTGAGACGCTGCGTTACTCGTGTAGAAACAGAGTATAAGCAAAGATAATTTCTTCTTAAACAAGAAATCGTGGAGGTGTGCAAAAGTCGTCCAGCTTGTTGTCTCTTTGCAAAGACGTGTACGCAGGCTGTATTCTCATGCATCTAAAATAACAGTATACATTTAAGCGCCCATATTCGCACAGCCAGGATATGGTAATTACATGTTAAAAGTAAAAACCTTGAGCTTTGAAACACACTCTCTGCAGCTAAATTGGCAAAGCTGTGATAATAATCTCTTTACAAATGCCGATGAAGCTACGTATGTGCTGATCTACATGTATGAAACAAGGATGGGGCCTCTCACAAATAAAAAAGCGGGAAAAAACTACAACTTATAGATACATTTGTCAGATGTGTCGAATGTGCTTCAAAACAAATACCATAAATCACAAATATAACACTAATCCAAGCAAAAGGTTTCTTAAATAAAGCAGCTAGAAACATCTCTTGCCAAAGAGGTTTTTGAAATTATCAGGCCCCACCACTCGGAGCGGCATACTCCAAGTACTCCACCAGTCTTTCTTAGAACTATCTTATCACTCTATAATGATTTCCTCCAACAGAAACAGCACTGCAGTTTGATAGTTGTGCTGTTAACTGCACACATTATCCTGAGAGATCAAAAGGCAGAGGGATTAGGAGTAAAGCTTAATGCTGGGCTTTATTTCATGACTACAAATTTGAGGGGGGTGTGCCTGCAAACGCAGGTTGCCCGGGAGCTTGCATTGAGGGCAAAACCTGGTGGAAATTCCAGTTAGCACAACGTTTCTGCTGAATGCACACATCAGATATGTTATACGACCAGCAGAACAAGAAAGTTATTACTTCTCAGTACAACGAAACAGACGCCCAAACATAGCACTGGAAACAAGTTCCTCCAGGAAAACTGACACTTTACTGAAAAAAATGTTACTCGTCTACTGTATGATACGCCACACCCCATGTGACTGACACCCATGCGCCAACCCCAATCCCACAATAACTGCTACCCCAATCAAATCCCCGAGCACAAAGCATCTAAAGTTCTGTGTCACTCTGCTGTCAAACTGCATCAGACGCATGAGGAAAAAAATGCCGAGGGTTTAAGTACTGCAGCGGAAATCTGTACACAACCGGCATACTGCGACACACCTATAACACTGGCTCAGCATTTATTCTTTCAATTGTAGATGGAAATTTACGTACACTATATAAGCCTACCTTAAGACCAGAACATTTATAGGCGTATTCAGTACATCTAACAATTAAAGCATTATATAAAGTGTACACACACTCCACACTTATGTTCTTTCAAATACACATTAAGTCATTCTTCTTTTGATGTGTATAGATGGATGAAATACCTATTAACAGGCAGTTCATTCAAACAGTACTGTCAATTTGTCACTCACGAATTTCTGATGAGACACTGGCATGGTCTTGATGAAGACTAACACCAGAAGCCATGTCAGTGAACGCAGAGCCTGGTCAGCATACCAGATGAAAATACCTCGCGTAAACAACCAGCTTAGAACGATAAGGAAGGGTCCTTATGTGGGGCTGCCGGGACGTTTGCAAGTGCTTGCTTCAGCCTTACCTGCCCGGAGGGCTTGCAATAGGTCGCGAAAGCACGGTTTCATTCCGATAGTGTGATCGTGTTCATCACAATGTCCTTGTCAGCAAGCAGTCTTCGCAACTCGTTTTACTACGAGCTGGATTTATTCAAATTGAAAATTGCTCTCTATGCTTTGGGGGGGCAGAGAACAAGCAAGTACCCCTCTATAAATGCTTCCTTAAACTGTACACTCGTTATGTAAACTGAAACTGCTGCCAGTGTTATAAACAGCACTTAATCATATAATGGGTAGTAGTAGCCCAGACACTGAAAAGCAGATCCAACTAACACTTTCATACTGGTTCGTGCTACAGAAAAAACGCTGACAGTTTCATTGAAAAGTGAGTGAATGCAGGATATATTGCTCAAGAGGGCAGTTTAAGTTATGTAACATAAGAGAAAAAGTATGCCACTTAAACACGCTTGACTGATATTAACTTTAAAACGCTGACACACAAAAATAGCTCATTGGATTGATCTTGACTTTATGGGGACTTCTGACAGGTATGCAACCTGAACGCTTCAACTTGGTCCTGTAGCAGAGGCATCCCTGAACAACTAAATTGTCCAAGTAGCAAGTTTACGTGACACGAATCGTTTACGGGGAACTTCTGTCATTAGCGACTTCGGGGTTGGGCACTTGTTTCCCTTTCAGTGACGATTGAAGCAAGCCAAAAGCGGACAGTTCCCATGCCACCGCCCCAATACTGCTGGAGACCGGACGGGGTGCGGCAGTAACACAATGTAACAATTTAAATATAAAAAGCAGGCACATTGAGAAAGTTCTGCCTCGCAAGTAGAACATCACGCAGCAAGGGTACCGCCGCCTATAAAGGCCAACTGCAGAGCGTGACGTCTATCTTCGAGCGTGACGTCGAGGCTCACCTCACTGCCCTCCAGGTTCTCTACGGCCATCTTCTGCCAGGGATCAGCAAGCTGTGCCAGCGGCATCTTCTAAACCAAACAGGATGAACACAATCTCCGGTAATGGAGCTACGCGCAGGGTTTCTTCCCCCCGACTCTTCAAGAGACCGGCCAAGCCCCTCCTGTGCGAGACGCTCTTGCGAAGGAAGAAGGAACTGAGAAAAAACATAGGCAAATCAGGACAGAGCGCGCGTGCCCGGGCAATGCACGTGTTCCCTCCCTCTCGCTGGCTGCGTTTTTTTCTGTTTTGGAACTTCCGCTTACAACATGGCGCCGTAAGCACTACCTATCCGTCAGAGCGAAGCTGGGCAGCAGCAACTCCAACGTGAAAAGGCAGGGGCGGGGAAGAGGGCGGATCCCTTGGTGACGCAAGTCCAACAGGTAATTCCTTCCAACCCGACCTCAGTTGAAATAGAGAAAGGACTATAGGAAGGAATGTTGTGCCAGTGAAAGGGAAGGAAAGTAATGAAGCTATACGCTCTTCTTCCCTTGAAATCGAAGAAGCAGTAGAGTAGGCTGTGCTACGTTTTAAGGCATGGACAAAGTGGGCAATTGCCGAGGACCCCCACCTTCCAAGAGGCTCCATGGGGAAAGTAAATGTTAACTCTCTCTAGCTCACCTCTGGCTATTCCAATGTCTCAACCTCTCTCAGCCTGCCCCTACCTCTGAGCATGACTGTCAACTTGAACAACAAGCATTGGCATAGCCAATACATCTCACCTTTGGGACCTTATAAGTATTTAGCCATGTAGCACGTTATCCTGAGTGCTACAACATATGCTGATACTTTATGCGCCACTGGTGAACAGCCACACACACACAGCCTTCGTGTTATTTAATGAAAGAAAGGACAGCTTTTTATGCCTCAGCTGGGTGAAATTTGAAAACCCAGGCATGGAATTCATATTTTGAGCAATTTTATAACAAACTGAAAACCTACTCCATGAAAGGTTTTCCAGCTGGCCTTGGACTCAGTTTTATTGTGTGATATCAGCTCTTCATCCCGATACCGTGTGAAGTGAGCTGGCATCGTGTGAGTTGACAGGCATGGAAACAGGAGATATATCAGATTACCAAGACTGAAAACAGACTAACTGAGAGGGGAGATGATTTTAGGAACAAATTTGAGACCGAAACACAAGACTTTCTTTTCCTGGAAGTGAGTATCTTAGAGCAAGAAATTCAGGACTAAGTGGCCTAAGTCAGAAGTACGACATACTCATTCCCTTAAAAAGCATTGTGAATCAACTGAGTGGGGACCTGCCAGGGTCATCCCCTTGGTACAATTTGCCACATAAAAACCACATTGGAGGCCCTACACTGTCCCCGGCTTTTCCCTTACTTATCAACCTGCACCACTACTGGTCAAAAGAGTTCATAAATGATAGTCCATGTAAATTGTGGAATCTGGATTCAATGAAGCAACTAGTTGTAACAATAGGATATGTATAGTTTTCTTCTTTATTAAGTTCTTGAGACAAACCATCAGCCAACGCGTTTCGTCCTTTTAAAATATAGGACTTCTTCAGGGCACTATCAATCAAAGGCGACAACCAATCCGATGGGTTGTAGCTTAATATTAAGATTTCTCTTGACTAAGCATCTGGTCCTTGCCGTAGAGTATTAATCCAAGACGCGATATGAGGGTAAGTAGGTAAAATCCTATGCCCAGTTACGAGCAAGAATGAAGAGCCAATGGTATGCTAGCCAAAACTGGATTAAAAAGCGTGCAAATTCTATTGAAACAGGCACATTATGATGGCAAATAACCACCCTAGTTAGTGTACTGGGAACCAGAGTGTCGTCCGGCGTGGGTCATGGCTCTGATATCCACATTACCCAACTCAAAAGTATTTATTTTATTCACCTCGGAAGGATAAAACAGTGGAGTCATCAATGGTAAGATTCCGACCTCTGCCCTATAACTTACAGACTGTAAGCTCCACAGTTATCGAAGCCCTACAATCAATGCTTTTTCCACAGCCATAACAGCTAGCCTTTCAAGAATTGTGTGCGTCGTCCCTTCCTTTAAAATGAGAAATGCAAATTTTAGGGCTGTGAGGACATACACATTTGAATAGTCATTTGAGCTTCAACTGCGATTTAAATTTTAGAAATATTCTAAAGTTTTCTTCAATCATACATTCAAGTAAATACCTTAGTGCTCTGCCATTAATTTTGGGGAAACCTTTCCCAAGGTGCAGGTAACAGGGAGGGGCACTGGGCCTCTTAGGATGGCCTCACGCCGCTGTATCTCTGCAGGGGAGGAGAAGCTGCGGTTGTCTTTGAGAATGAATGCCGCATGGGGGATTTATAAAGCAAGCAAGCGCCCCACAGGCGCTGTACACAACGTTCACCACGCTCATTAAAATAAGCCCAGAAAAACACAAATATTAAAATTAGAAGACATTATAGCTACCTTTATTGAGAAAAATGAGCGCTCTTATTGTTTTAGGTATGGCATTTATGCAGATTGAAAGTAAATGAAAAGCTGCATTATATTACATGGCGGCCCGGGGGGTGGGGTTGGAGAGCCAGAAATAAATATGGCCATTTGTTTATGTTTTGCTGTTTTCTAACAGCCAGGCAGTGGTAGGGGAAAAACAAGCCTGCTCTGCGTCCCCGCACTACCCCTTCCCCCTCCCATGAGCAGGCACCAGAGCCTGAGGGAGGAAATAAAGACAACAAGATAAATGCATGTAGTCACTGAAACAACCAGCACGAGGGTGGGGGAGGGCGGGTCAAGCTTGGAATCAGGAGAGGGTAATGCAGCAGCTTGTTGATGTAAAAAAGCCAAATTAAATATAGTCCTATACCACGAGCTGGGGATGGAAAATGTATGAAACATACCATCTGTTTCTAAAGTAAAGAAGCACTGTCAAAGTATCCACACATCTTTTGGTTATTTTCTAAAGTGCAAAAAAACCACAAGTTGAAATAAGCAAAGTTAAAGTCCACACGAGCAACAAGGGCACTCACAGAAAAATCATCCCCTCACCACGCAGCTCCAGTCGGATTACTTGGCTGTAAATTAAAGAGCTGTGGAAAGTGGGCAGAGCGCTGAAGCCAGTATTTAAAGGCACAGGCACTTCTAAGAAATGCTTGATGTAAATAATAACAAGCCTGAGCACGAAGTAAACAAAACACAAACACTTCTCACTACATAGGCAGGCAAATAGAAAAAAGAGTTCTCATAGAGTATCATAAATAACAGAAAGAGTAAGAACACATGTAACAGGGGCAGTCCTCATGGGAGGTTACAAAAGTCCAAAAAGAGGGACTACTAAGCATATTCACCAAACAAAAGCAGGCATTTACGAAGGGAAATAGTGAAAAATATGGGAGTTGCTTGAAACCCACATTGTAGATACAGCATGTCTCGAAGAGACAGCGCATGCGCTGCCTAGGCTAGACCTAAAAATCTCACAGTGTGAGGAGGGGGCAGGGCCTTGTAGGTGGTGGGTCCTCATTCCGAGAAGTACCTAAGAGGCACTTTTGCCCCCAGCCTGCCCCAAGCCCCCTACTCTAAAACCCCCTGGAAAAGGGTGCTAAGGCTGGTGCTGATGTCCTGGAGTGTTTTCACACACCTTAATGGACGTTGGCCGTTCGAAGCCTCTGAAAACGAGCTGGGAATCCACCATATACAGTGGTTTTCAGCTTGTTTTCCCCGGCACTGTGTGATATCAGCTCCTCGGTGACCGTGTGATCTGAGCCGATATCGTGTGTCACTTGATGGCACCATGTGAGCTAGTAGGTCTGCCTCTGAGTCTATTTCTCTTTGCCTAGTGGCATCTTAAGGATTTCTGGGGGGCCTGTAAAGACCTATTGCAACTGCTTTTGTGTGAACCCTCTTTCTGACAGTTTGTTTGACATCATGAGGGCTTCAAGTAGAAGAAAATGGGTAATAAAATTCAAAGTTGCTCCGAACAGGGAGTCCCAAAATATGTCTTGCCCGGGGCCCAAAAATCTTAAAGACGACACAGCCTGTGCACATCTTGCAGAGTTTCTAGTCTTCTTGAACATACAACGACAGCTCTCCTGACAATTTTAAAGGGAATATGATATTTATATTATTGAAATATGCAAATGTTACCTACTCTTACACAGCAAAGAGTACATAAATGCCACATGTAACCCATTGACTGCATAGTTGCTAAGTCTCCCGATTCAGGCTGGAGACTACAGATTTCAAGGCTAGTCTCCCTCTTCCCAAATCCTGCATTCAAAAACCTGATTCCTCGACGGGCTACAGCTGATAGGAACTAGTCTTGTGTGACTCGGAGTATGCACTAGCTGCCAATAACATGCTCCATCTTGCCAGTGCACACAATGTTTTCCAATCTCTTCCAGCACTTTCTCTGTGCTTTTGACAGGTAAGGGGAAAACACGTAAGCACACTTGCTAATCCCATAGATGATAACATAGCTGCTTCAGGCCTCAATAGAGGTCAGTGGGAAAAATACATTTGCATGATTATTTGCTTAAAATCTATCTCTCACTTTCCTCTTCTAATATGTTGGAATGTATGTGACTGCTAGTGCTTCTCCCAGGTGCTAAGCAGTCCTTAAAATGGAAAAATAGAAGTGCAGTTGCCCAGTACCAGAGTACCTGCTTGCTACTGAGAAGTGCTGTTACTGTCCAATTAAAAGCATTACATCTCTCTTGAGAAGTATAGGTACTGTCCCTTCCAAAATAAAACAAGCATTGGCATAGCCAATAGGTCTCGCTTTTAGGACCTTATAAGTGTTCTGGGTGCTGTGCCGCCAGGGACTGAAGAGCTATACAATTACTACACACTGGGTCATTCAGTCTGATTTTCAAAAGAGCCATTGTCATGAAAGAGCCCAGGCATGAAAGTAATTTATCACTCAGAAATAATCAGCTTTAAATATATTTTGAAATTCAACCATTTTTCGCCAAACATAAGTTCATAAGTTCTGAAAATGCACACATTTTTGTCTAGAATACACAATTTTGATATACATACATTAATTCAACCAAGAGAAATGTTCTTATTTAGAAGGGTGGGAGGGCACACAGGAGAGCTACTTACAAGTAGTTGGAGATCTACTATTAGCTCACGAGCTACTCATTGGAGAAGCTTGCAGTAGATACTCTGATCTTGCTAGGAGTTTAAAACAATTTACAGTCAAAAAGCTAACCTTACCTCATGTACCAAGAGACTGGCAGATAATTTGACTCTGGCGTGAAGGCTTCGTCTGAGGGTGCAGCACAAACACCATATAGATTTAATAAATTAATTTGAAAAACTAGGACCGAAATTACTTTGCTTAAGACTGGGAAAACAGCAGTACTTAAACACCAAAAACACGTGGGTGGAAAACGAAAGCATACCTGTCCTTTCAGATCTAAAGCAGAACAACAGAGGTTACCGAATGACATCAGTTATTGTCTATACAAGCACTTCTGCCTTGAATTTTGTATGGGTTACAGTCCCAAGCCTTCAAGCCAGGGTCACTCACCGCCCTCTCAGCGCACCACGCAGCTACCCCAACCAGAGGTAGGGTGTAGGAAAGGATGATAGCACCAGTCAGACAGAAGTCGTTGAGATGTGCCCAACTCCTGCACAAGCAAATGACCAGCTATACAGGGCGGGACCCGATAGCGTGGTAGACTCTGGGAGGCTCGTCTACAGGCAGAACCTCAAACGTGACATTAATACAGACTGGGCGGTTTAAGCTGCTGAATTAACCTGAGGGAAAAGTTTATTAATCAGCACCTATTTCACAAGAGCTACTGACGTGTTTTTTTAGGTGCCTCTGGTCCGGGCTGCGACTTACTGAACACAATAAGCAAAATGACAATGAACAGCCACTGAATGATGACTGGGATTAATAAACATGCAATATGATTTTTTTTGGGGTGCGGCGGCATGTACAGAGTTTGAGACATCGCAGACACATCAAGCATCGCGGCACCAACGCTTTACTTTTAAATGTTAAAAGTAAAGCGCAGGTGCCGCGATTATACCAAAAGTAAAGAAATACATGTTTTTTTCTACTTCTTTACTTTTGGTATAATCACGTTACCCACGCTTTACTTATAACATTAAAAGTAAAGCGCGGGTGCCACAATTATACCAAAAGTAAAGAAATAGAAAAAAAAATCTATTTCTTTACTTTTGGTATAATTGCGGCACCCGCGCTTTACTTTTAATGTTAAAAGTAAAGCGCGGGTGGCGCGATTATAGCAAAAGTAAAGAAATAATGTTTTTTTCTATTCCTCTACTTTTGGTATAATCGCGGCACCCGCGCTTTACTTATAACATCAAAAGTAAAGCGCGGGTGCCGCGATTATATCAAAAGCGGCCCTGAAAGCGATCGCGTTGCGCGCACCACAGAGGGGGGTAGGGAGCGCGTTAGCGAGGCGAACGCACGCTGCTGCGCGTGCTGGCCACCATCGGGAATAGGCGTTTGAAAGGCGGGACATTGTCCCGCCTTTGTTGCCCAATCGCATGCTGTTTAAAAAAAAAAAAAAGACGCAAAAGCCAAAGCCTGATGGCGAAAGTATGATCACACGTGTGGTCAGCTTTCAAAACCCCAGACAAAAGGGCACTCGCTCTGCGCGAGCAGTGCCTCGAACTGCAACGCAGGCGCAAGCCCTAAAAAAAAGGGACGGTATTCCGTACCTGGCCTATTTTAAGCACTATTGTGAATGTTGTTTTATTTTTTAAGCTTCTAATGTGTTTGAGGTTGCGCATGCACTAACATAGATAAAAACTGTGCTGTCTTCCATTATGAAATGACGTAGGGTGACTAGATTTTGAGAAGCAAAAACCGGGACAGGTCAGACATAAAAGTAGGACTTGCATCTTTAGTGTTACTTTTATGTCTCGCCTGTCCCAGCCTTTGCTTATTTATGCATTTACAAGGCTATGTTATGAACACATTCATTATGGCAGGACCTCAACCCTGTGTCCCCTTGCCCTCCTCCCCCCTCTCTTTTTCTCTGTTGTGAGCAAGCAGCTAACCTCCTCCGCTGCTGCCTGAAAGAAAGAGATAATACATTAAATCACTGTAGAGGTGTATCTTGAAAGGAGAGCAACGTTTAATTTCTGCTTTGCAGAATGACTTGACATTTGTCCCAAAAACTGGACATGTATTGAAAATTAGGAAAAGTGTCGGGATACTGGGACAGTACTCTGAAAAACTGGATGGTCCAGGGAAATCCAGGTTGTCTGGTTACCTTAAAATTATATCACAAAACATCACATGATCATTGCTGTTTGTGTCGTTGCCTTTGCTCTAATAAATAATTGTGGGCCTTAAATGGAAAGACTGGAGTTTTCCAATTCTTTGAGACTAAGATGTACCTAACCAAGGACAACCTTGTTGTCCCAGATCGCTTTATATATATATTGTTACTATTCTTGTCACCTGAATAGACACTGAGAGGCTCTAAATTCAATGAATCAGTATTATGACAGAATCCTCAAATGTACTCTGTAGCAAAATGTTTCTTGTTGCCTGTTCTTCATTGGTGCACATCCTGAGAACCATGTACTTGTGTAGTAATGTATGAAATACTTTGTTTAAAGTCCTGTAAAAGGACCTGCTTTTCCTCAATTAAACGAAACCCCATAGTCCTACTCGTAGACAGCGAATCTATGCCAGATTTACTATCGAACTTTACAGAGTTATTCGGACTTATGATTTGTATGTTTTGATGCTATCTTTACTGATATATTCAATATATTTTACCTTAATAATTCTTTATGTAAGTCCTTAAAACTGTTAATATTGATGTTGATGTACGCAATGATACATGTGTGCAAGAAAATGAAATCGAATCATTGTTGTCGAAATCACCCGATATGACCTCCTCATCAACCCGAGTCAGAAATACGTGATCAGGCAGGCCCTGCGACCTAGGCCTGAGGCAATTGATTGACAGATTACAGGTAGTGTGGCACATAACCAGTTAAACAAACTCGTGAACAGGAAAAACACAGATTAATTACACAGATAGGCAGCACCACCAAAATGGTCCGGGGAGATTGGCCCCAATGAAACACGCAAGGCCGGATGGGTACTCATTCCCAAAACACCATAGCGTTAGATGCCACATGAAGTTAGGAACATTCAGCCAATCAGGACATAGCATGAACATGCATTAACTGTCTCCAATATAAACTTCCTTCCATACCCACCTCTGGATGTAATTATAATACTGTTGTGTGGTCCTGAAGAAGGTGATAGGTGGCATCCTATTCCCACACCGAAACATATGTCAACCTATTGTTGGAATATAGATCCCAGCCCACAACACCACAATGGACAACAATTCATTTCTTATCTTTGCTGAGGATGTATGTGTGATATGTTGGGACGTTAGTATGAGTGTTTTGTATGTAAGTGTCTGAGTTTTGAGTGCATGTTAGAGTGAGAGGGTTGGATACAAGGGGAGTTGGATTCTTCTTTTTTGTAATGATGATATTCTGTTTCTATAGAAATGAATTTTTTTGTTGTTGTTGATATAACAGCTAGGTCACAATCCACAGTAGAACATTTTGAAATGTATTTGTAGACTGTCTAAATAAACATGCTGTTTTCTAATTAACTTATATGAAACATAAGACATCTGGGATTTTTTTTTGCAAAAACACAATAAATCTGATCTTATGAAATACCTCCTATATGTAAATATCTCAGTATAAATGGCATATAGTAGCGCAGTTGAAGAAATACAAGTCTAGTGGGTACTCTCTCTTCTCGCAATCAGGACATAGCACACACAGCACGTGCAGTGATCATGCACTCCCCATGCTGGACATCTGGACATGTTACCTACTGGGCCGCATTGTGTCCATGCAAGGTCAAGAGCCACCTGCATTTGCTATCTGGTGGAAGTTTTTATGGTTATATGACTAGGCCCACATTCCTCTCCCTAAACCGTATCTATGAATTGTTTTATGATGCTCAAACAAATGTATATGAAGACATACTTTGAGTCAGTCCTCAGACACGTTCCTGTTTGCAGTATTGCTGGCCGCAGTGTTTAATTAAACTAACTGTTCCTGTTTTGTCACACACCTCTTGCCTTTGTTTTTTAAAAGGTAAATTCATATTCAAGCAACATTTTGGCAAGCCAGATAGGAGAGATTGGTGCTTCAAACCCGACTGAAGCTGACGGAAAGGACTCCTTTCCTTTCTGATGGATTCACATCTGTATAGTTATGAAGGTAAGCAGACCCCACAATTGACTGAAAGTTCTGTTGAATCCCCAGGGTGGAGGTTCGTCCTGAATTCGCTGTCAGTGGGTAAGATACTACATTGGATCCTTAGTCCCAGCATTTGGTGTATGACAAACTATGAAGAAGCACAAATATTTAACCTGAATATCCTGCCACTGACAGAAATCTGACATATTACCTATTTTATGTGTCTGAACTGAGTAGTCGCAAAGGCGAACTCGGAAGCGATCCAGCGGAGGTCACCTTTCTTCGATAGCCAGGTTGCTTGGAAAGGTGAAGGTTGTTAGTCGCTTGGACCACTGGGCATGAAATAGATGGTACGCTTGTCCCCTGGGTGTTATACAGGAGCAAGGCCTTAACACTTGGACTGCTGGGCGTGATACCAATGGCACGCATAGGCCCAGGGTGTGATATAGGGTGTAATTTGAACATTAGCGATCATATGGACCTTAGAGATTAGGTGATACTTGGCCAAGGTGGGCCTGTGGTTGTCAAGTTGTTCCTCGTTTCTGTGTAAATTGTTGTTATCTTTGTCCCAAAGCTGATATTGACTGACTATCAGGCTCACTTAGTCCTGTGAACCTAGCAAAGCCTCTCCTCGTCATCGGATACCACGTGCTACAGTCCGGGCTAAGGTATTTTTTGACAAAGTCATCATTTATTATCTGTCAGTTTTTTCTCTCTTTTGTCTCTTCTCTGTGGTTATCAATTGATGGGAAAGGGAATAGGTGTGGCGCAGGGGCCAGGGCGACTCACTCCGGAACCCGGGGGCTCATGGTTTCGAACCCCGGTGCGGGAGGCAGATCAGCCAAGCACCATGTGACTCTGGGCAATAGCTTGCTTAATCTTCCTGACAGCCCCCAGCAGCTTGACACCCTTGGGTAATTGTGCGCGCTTTACAAATACTGGACATTTACGTGCATTCTTGACGTTGTTGTGTTGGTAAATTGTTCCAACTGCATTTTTGTCTTGAATGTTGTGTTTTGCAAATTCTTTTATTTGTTTTTCCATATCTGCTATTTTTCTGCTGAAGTCTCACGTTTTGAACTAACAACTGCGCTTTCTTTCAGGTTGTGACCCTTCATAAGCATGTTTTGTTTGTGTTGTGAAATGTCTATTCTGATGCATCTATATAGTGTTGAGCTAATTGAAGTAGTTTTAACCAGTAATCCCTGTGTATTTATTTCCCCTACAATCAGCGTAGAATCTAATTTTATTTGATCCAGAGAAGCTAGAGAGTATCAGTCCCTTAAAAAGTCCCCAGCTATCATGGAGTTGCCACTAAAGGACATGCAAACTAGGTTCCCGCACAGGTTAAAAAACGTAGCAAATATTGCCATGAATGGCACGCACACACTAAGTCAAACGCATTCCCCTGGCCAGAGGAGGGAACCTTCGACACTAACATAATCATACACACGAGAACAAACTTTCTAACCAAATATGTAGGGCAAAAGAAGACCACTGTTAAAACTATGGGCCATCTTTGAGGAGACGCAGACCAACAATCCTGTCCTAGAATCTGCAAGTAAGGCTTCCATATCGCCCCCTCCATATGTTGGGAATGGAGGTGCTCTCTCCAATGCCTGCCATCCCTGCATTAGGTTATACCAATCCACCAGTCGAGGGAGCCGGAGGGCCCCCACTGAACAAACTACTAGATACAGACAAGGGTGGCCAACAGGACACCAGGCCCAGACAATCCCAGCATCACCCTAGCCAAGTGCTGGAGCTCCCCGAAACTCAACCCCCGTCTGTCACGTTCAACCCATCAAACCCCATCAGCATGGAGAACGTGCACTCCCACTCGTCCGGGTGAACACACTTGGATGACAAGGAGATTTATAGTGGGTCTGAACAGTGATACGACTAGTGAGAGAGAGGAGGATGGCCCCAGTTCCCTGTGATCCAACCACAAGAGTGAAGCTACAGGATCATCCCAGCAGACCAAGGGAGAAAATAGGGAGCCTATGCCAGAAACCAACAAAATACCCAAAAGCACAATCACATCCTACTGTACACCCCAGGCCGATCGGAGGAAGACCCGTGGTCACGGTGCGTATGAACAAGACATCATACAATTTCCTGGTGGACACGGGGGAAATTAGGTCATGCCTACTGGAAGGGACAGTCCTCATATCAGGACACACTGCAACTATTCAAGGAGGCTCGTTTACAGTGGCTGGGATCCATCACAGAACCCCTTGAGCTGGAGATAGGGGGAACAGAATGAGGGAACAGCTATTATACTTTCTTCATCCCTGACTAATATGTTAGGGGGGAGACCTAATGACTAAGCTAAAAATGTCAGTTCAGTTTGCTGACATTGGCACTATAACCTGCTCCTCCCTTGGAGCTTCTTCTCTAGAACCTGGACCAGCAAAGCAGTCCCGCACTGCTTGTACACAGATAGCGACAGTCCCAGCCAATCAGACCCCCTCCACTGAGGCAGTCCTGGGGTATACACACTTCACCTCCTAGTTGAAGCAGCCAAATGAACGAGGACCTTGCTGACCAACTGGGTATGGAGGGAGAAAGAGAGTTGGGACCACACATGCACATGTCTGCTGGGTCCCCCGAGACTTGGGTGTGACGTAGGGCCAAGGTGCATAGGGGCAATGACAGTGGCTGCCACAGCACACTTACCTCTGAGATCCCTTAACTTAGCCCCTGTCGCCACCATGGCACCTCCACGCATAAAGAGGGGCCACAGACGAAGTTGCCTGGTACTATGTGGTGCATTCCTCACACCTGAAGCTCTCTTCCTGCTGCTAAATGCAGCACCCAGGTGCATAACCACCGTAGGAAATTCGGCACATAGAGCAAATAGGAAACCTCACCAAGGAAGTGTCCCCACCAACCACATGTGGAGGGACCTTGAGTCTGTGATGGGTAGGCAGCCACGTGGATGCTCCACACAGCAGCCCACTGGGAAGGGGCAAAAGCAAGCCCAGAGAGACACCGCCAATTTGGTTCAACACAAATTGAAAAAAAACACCCTTGAGGAGGCTGCATTGGCCGCCAATGGACAAATTGCATCAGTCTTGAAGGGGGCACCACCGCAAAACCCCAGAGGGTTTCAGCCCAGTTATAATGTCACAGGACAGGTAGGTTGGCAACAGCCGCACCTCAGAGAATGTTTGATTGCCACTGAATAGGCCATATGGCCAACTGATGCCGCTTAAAACACTTCACAAGCAGAGATCTAAAAATGTGGGCCAATCCTTGCAAAATCTTCATTCTCAATACCAAGTCCAAGGTAACCCGAATACACCTTACGCTCAGCTGCAGGGAGGTCAAACCACCACTGCACCACCGCAGCAAAGAGCAGGTGATTGGTCGAATACGTGGCAACAGTAGCAACAGACAGGGACCCCCAGCTCAGCAAGGACTGCATCAGGGAGGGGTAACTCTCTGGGAAAGCAAAGCCTTTACGCAATCGCGTAACCCACCTAGGCAGTACGTTCAAAACCCCCTATGCACTTCTCACACACCTCAAAACACATTTCAAAATGAAGACTACTAAGACAACATTAGGAATTCTAATCTTTGTTTACGTTTGGGAAACTCAGTTCTACTGTATATCGTGTTGATCAGGAATCCGCACTAAAGTCCGCCGTTCACGTGCCTGCAGTGGCCTAGACCCCACTCTGCTGCTGATCCCCCAGGGTGGGGTTGACTGGCCATGCCCCAGGAGAGGGCAGTCTAAAGAGGTTTCAGGGTGGCTCCCCAATCAGTGCATAAAAGCAAGCACCCTGGCCCCCCCACCCAAGTCCAGTTGGGAAGGGTCCCGAATTACTAGATCAAAAGGATCCCAGTCTCGGGCTTCTGGCCCAGGGCCAAAATTCCTTCATGCCATGTGGTCCCAACTGCAACCAACAGCCTCCAGGCCAATGAAGGCCCCATCTCAGTTGCAAAATGAAGCAATGTTCCAGAGTCAGGAGCCAGGTGTCCCGCACACTTGGGATGAAAAAGACCCCATAAAGTCAATAGCACACACACAAAACCAGTCACAAAATTTCCGCATGGTGCAGAGTCAGCAGGTATGTTCACCAGAACATTGGATCGTCCCAGTCCATTATCCTTATTTGCTGAAATTTGGCGATGTCTGGCCTCGCACCGGACTCTCCATTTGGCAAATACTCTGTCTCTTCATTTCCCTCCCAAGTTCTCCAAACACCTAAAGCCTGCTCATCGGGCCATGTCACTCCAAAACAACGAAGGTAACGTGTTGCGGGTTGGACATCCTTGGCCACAGCCGGGGACAGCAGGCCTAAAAATCCTGGGTTGGCAGAGGGGGTGCCACGAAGGAAAGAGCCCACAAAAATCCATCACATCTCTGTGCAAGGTATTCAGAAAAAGGCTCAACACTGTATCCGACCTGGCGATCAAACTGACACACACAAGGCCTTACATGCACCTTCTAGGGAATCAAATCAGCCGAATCCTGGACACCGCCACATCAGAAGCGCATGGGGGCCGCAGGACAGCGTTCTGACCCCCTCCAGTGCACAAAAATAGAAATAACCAAATCACATGAGGGCCTAGGGAAACATCCAAGAGCCCACCAAAAAGAGGCCCAGAGCTAGCCTAAAAAAAACCCGCTAGACATAGGCGTAGTCAAGACACCTGGGGCCATCAGGGTGGGGCCCACTGCAAGTCATGTGCTGGGACTAGAGCGGTATACACGTGACCCCAGAGCACTCTGCGATCACCCTCAGCACCTAATTTCAGCATGCTCCTCTTTACACGTCACTCCCGCATGTGTAGGTTTAAAGGCACACCCGCACTCCCTCACTAGGGAAGGAAGGATATTAGAAGCTTAGCAACACGCTTAAGAAGTTAGTTAAAGAACCAAAACCATCCACAGGCTCACAAAAACCACTTCTTTACAAAATACATAAATTTCTGTCATGGTGAGGGGGGGAGAACTGATGACCCATAAAGCCAGAATTATGGCGACCCATGAATAAACATCCATTGTCTTCAAAAAGGTACTCACCTTAATTGGCGGTCACCTTCCAGTACCCCACTAAAAATAACATGTTTGAATGTAAAAAGCACACCCCTAAAAAAGAAAAGGTACAGGAATCCCCAAGAATGATTGATGATGCAAGGATGTAAATGTTTTCTTTTTTTTTTAAAACAGTTTTTATTAGAAACAAACTGCAGCAATAACGACATTACATAGACATCTTTGGCAGTGTACATAAGATTGCAGCATTACATTACCAGACACCAAACCAGCAGGAGCCAGGAAACATCTTAACATTCTTTATGATGGTTGCTTCCATGTCGCCAGGTCAGGAAACATCATCGGTCTACCCTAATCATTGATTGCCCTTGTTATTCGCCATCATCTCATCATCTTCCCCCTGGAACACCAAAAGCCTCTCCCTTCTCAGTTCCACCGTAGGAGAAACACATATATCCCCCCTATATTTATTCCATCGCCCCCACTTCTGGTCCCATTTACGTGGACATCCCCTCCCTTTATAGACTGCTTTCTCCGCAATCATAGCATGATCCATATCTTTCGCCCAGTCTCTCAATTGTGGTAAGCTGTCTACGCCCCACTTCTGAGCAATGTTCTGTTTCGCTATAGTCCACCCCATGGCAGCCACGATTGTTCGGCTTGTGTGAGGTCCGTTGCCTCCTAGATATTTAGGAGACATAGTGTGGGAGTTGGATGTGTAGGTTTTTCACAAGTCCTAGTTAATTGTCTGGTGACGTCCGTCCAGTACTGTTGTATGTGGGGGCAATCCCACAAGATATACAGGAAAGTACCAGTCTGATTACAGTGTCGGAGGCAAAGCGCATCAGGTCTCCTACCCAACTGGCACAGCAGTGTGGCTTCAAAATACACCTGATCGAGAATTTTAAGTTGGACCAATCTAAGTCGCATCGGGATGGCAACTTCTCGAGGTGAGGCCAATGCCTCTAACCAGTCCTCATCGGCCATTTCTCCCAGGTCAACCTCCCAACTCGCCCGCAATTTCAGCATTGGGTCGGTCCGATTATTGACACATTTTTTATATGTGAGGGAAATGGCCTTGCGATCCATAGGATCCAGCAAAAGCCGGTCCTCAAGAGGAGAGGAGTCTGGAAGGGGGGTATCCTGCGGGAGGGCGGAGTCAATGGCATGACTGATCTGGAGATACCGGAAGCTTTCCGATGGTGCTAGCTGATATTTAGCTTGGAGATCAGTAAACGTTGCCCTCTTACCCTTAACCCACATATATCCCACCGTGGAGATCCCAATCGTATCTCATTTATCAAACCCCGCATAGGCACTGAGTCGTCCCAAAATGTCTGGTTCCCATAGAAGGGTAGCCTTCGTTAGGCGCCTCTGCCAGCCCATCCACCACTGCACCCCATGCCATACCTCCACTGTACATGCCGTGGGACCGGTCAGGCATAGTTTCCTATGATTTGTGTATAACGCTATGTTATAGCCCCCTTTCCCCATTTGCCAATGGTCGGGGCGGAAGCTGGGATTATCATGTCGCCCGAACACCCATTGATTAATGGCCGTGAGTTGCAAGGCCTAATAATAGAGGTGCTGATCTGGCAACCCAATACCCCCATCATACCATCCCATAGTTCGCTTGTTTATGGCTATCCGAGGAGGCTTATTGTCCCACAATAAATCTCTCACTGCCACTTCAATCTGCAAAAAATAAGAGTTCGGAACGGGATTAGGAGAGTTCTTCAGGGCATAAAGAAAGCGTGGTAGAGCAAGCATTTTGAATAAGGATGCACGTCCCAACAACGTAAAGGGGAACGTCTTCCAGTGTGCGACATCCGATCGAAACCTCCCCAGCGGCCCCAACAGGTTCTGTTAAAAAAATAGTGCAACATCGGTAGTTATAAAAATCCCTAAATAACGAAAGCCCTGGGACGCCACCGGGATATCATATCCTCGAGGACTTTGCGGGGGATCTCCCCAGAGGGAGTACATCTGGGATTTAGACCAGTTTATCTGGTACCTAGAATGTGCCCCGAAAATATGAAAGATATGTTGTTGTTGTTGTTGTAGTACTTTATTCGACATTGACAAGAATGTCATAAAAGTTCAGCACAATATATATAAAAGACAGTTTAAAACAAACCATACTACAACAAACGACTTCAATTCATACAAAGTTAAAAAAGATAAAAGAGTTCATATATGCTCATATTATGTTCACATGTCCTCTAACATTAGTAATGTAGACAGATTAGGTTGCGAATTCAAGTAGGTGGATGGTGTACTTATAAATAATGCACCTTGAGCAACCTACGTCTTAACCTCCAGGCCCAACCCAGGTACTTGGCGGTCCCACAGATTATACTTGGGACAGATGTTTCATATGTCAAAATGCGCAGTGCCAACCTTGCAGACCTTATACCCAGATTTTTGCAGACAGGTTTGAGCCACCTTAATCTGGGTTGCCTGTACGCCTGGCAGGCAAACATAAAGTGGCCAATGGACTCTGTGGGCGAGGCACACCCAGGGCAACCTGTTGGGTACGTATTTACCTTGTTCCAACTAGATTGGAAATCATGAAGAGGGAGGGTACCATACCGGAGTTTGAGATATAGTAATCTGTCATGGGGCGATTCAATAAAATCCAAAAAGGGCTCCAATTTGGGAGCTGGTTTCATGTCCAGAAAACGCACAGTGAGGACACCATCCTGACTTCTTAAGTTTTCGACCTTAACATGATCCCAATCATTTTTTTTTAGCATTAGTTTGGGGGGTAGGACCTGGGTCACCCATGCTTCTTCCAAACCAATCTTCTGCAGTTCTTTTTTCAAGTTCATTACCCAGGGGATCTTATGGTCTGCACCCAGATTTAATAACTCATCCAGGGCTGAGGCATAGTGGTGGAGTGCGGGGGACCTTCTGATCCTCGACCAGAATAAAATAGGACGCAGCATGGCCACGTTGCTGATGTTATGTCTGCCAAAGTCGCTACGGAGTGGAGCTAGTGGGGTAGACAGGAGGAGAGAGGCTAGGTCTCTGAAGAACTTGTTCTCAGATCTAAGTAACTCTGACAAGTATTCAAAACCCCACAGTTCCGCCCCGTAGAGGGCTGATGACAGTGCCTTCCCCTCATAAACCTTAACGGCCGCCGCTATTGGCCTACTATGTGAGAGCCTCTGATGTTTCAATATTGCCCCTGCAGCTCTTTTGTGGGCAAGGAGCATTTTAGAAAGATGGGGGGCCATTTGAGCTTGTTACTGACCCTCACTCCTAGGTAATCAAAAGCGTCCACTAGCTCAAGTGTAGTGCCGTTGAGGTGGATATTATTCCTAAAATGTTTTGAGGGAGAGAGCGCCATCAACTTAGTTTTTGATGTATTTATTTTCAGCCCCCTGATGTCACAAAACTGGGAAAAACGGGACAACAGTGTTTGTAAGCCCATGGGGCTTTTCGAAATCAAGAGAGTATCATCAGCGAAGAGCAGGGTAGATATTTTTTCCCCGCACAGGGTTGGGGCGTCGACCCTGTCGCCTCTCAAATAGTCTGCCACACCATTTATATAGAGAGAGAACAGGGTCGGGGCCAAGACACAACCCTGCCGCACTCCTTTCTCGACTGAAATACTCTCTGTAAGTTGTCCCTGCGGACCCCACCTGACTTTGGCGAAGTTACCTACGTGGAGGCGTTTGAGGAGGTTCAGGGTTAGGGGAGGGATACCCAGGTCAAGTAGTACCTGCCACAGCTGTGATCGTGGGACCAGGTCAAAGGCTGTTTTTAAATCAATAAATGCCAAATAAAGGCTGCCTTTTTCGATGACCACAGATTTCCAATAGATGGTACAAAATCTGAAGACCTGGTCAATAGTACCTACTCCCTCCCTGAAGCCCGCCTGCAGATGACTCAAGATACCCTCCTCATCTATCCAGGCCTTAATCCTGGTTAGGAGGACTCTGCCAACCACTTTTTGAATTACATTGATTAAACTAATCGGTCTGTAGTTGGCAGGGTCCCCTCTATCACCTTTCTTATATATGGCCACCACCTCCGCCCCCTTCCAGGAGTCCGGAATTGGACAACCTAGGGCTAAGTTTTTAAGAAACCGAAGGATAAATTCAGTCCAGAGATCTTTTTCATGGAGCAGTAGGTCACCTGGGAGTCCATCAGGGCCAGCTGCTTTTCCCGGAGCAATCATGTTTATTGCAGAGATAACCTCAATCAGAGCAAAATCGGGCTCCTGCTCGGAGGATTCCAGGTACTCTGATTCAGGCTCCTGCTCCCCGTGGCCCGCTCTATCCCAAGATGAATACAGGTTTGAAAAGTGTGAATACCATTGGGATCCCGTTATATGGTTTGGGATTGGATCAGCCCCTCCCCTCATGCCAGTGTTTACGAGATTCCAAAAAAGGGATGAGTCTTTTAGCAGGGCTGCGGCTTTTAAGTCTTGCCAATGGGATTCATCCCACAAGCGCTTTGCCGACCTTATGGTGTTGTAATACATTTTCCGGGCGTTAGTAATGACTAATTGGTCCTTGGATTTAATGGCTAGGGATAGCGACTGTCTCATGGCCCTACAGTCTTGTGAAAACCAGGGGTTTTCTGATTTTGGGGGGTGCCGCTTTGAATCCCGCTTCACCTGTGTCACAAAAAAATTCCCAATCCTTCCTATCGTTTGTTGGTCAATTTCTAGGAAGTCATCGGTGGGGAGGGCCTTCGAGTGGCGACTAGTGAGTGAGTCCATTGCTGCGATACCATCTTCGACTAAGGATCTGATTTTACCCAGGTCCATCTCACGCTTTGCCACCCTAGGCCACTTAAGTCGTCTATTACAGTTTGTGAGGGCGACCTCTCTGGCCCCGGACCTCTGTTTAATCGGGTGCTCGGTAGGAATAGTGGCCAGGCCCCTCTTGAGTTGCAGAAACAGAGGGTTGTGGTCGCTCTCAGGCCTATCGACCACTGTCATATCAATCAAGTCTGACCAGATCTCAATGCTCAGAAGAATGTAATCAATACGTGAAGGGGCTCTAGTTCTCATAAAAGTAGGGGCACCTAGGCCATCTGAATGGGTTCGGCCATTTGTTGCCCTCAAGTTAAACTCCAGGGTGAGAGCATTGATTTGCACTGCTCTTTTGGTACGCGGTGGAGTGAGCGCGCAGGTGAGGCAAGATAAAGCAGAATATCATCCGCATAAAGTGATATGTGGTCTTCATGTTCATTCGTCCATTTAAAGCCTCTAATCCTGGGTCTCCCCTTATCCAAACCACCAGAGGCTCAAGAACTAGAGCAAAGAGGAGTGGTGATTATGGGCATCCTTGTCTTGTGCCACGACAAAGTGGAAAAGGAGTGGAGCGATGGTTATTTACTGAAACATGTGCCATGGGTTGTGTGTACAGCAGTTTGATCCACCCAATGAATTTGGGTCCGAACCCGATGCGGGCAAGAACTGCAAACAGATACTCCCACGCTATGGTGTCGAATGCCATTTTTGCGTCAAGCGCTAGCAAGATCCCTTCTTCCTCCAGCGTGTCTACCCGGCCCAGTGCACCATGCACTCGATGCAGGTTACGCGCTTTGTTCCGTCCTGGCATGAACCCCGACTGGTCCGGGTGAACCAAGTCGGTGAGATAGGGGAGCAGACGAGTAGCCAACAGTTTGGCTAATATTTTGGCCTCTACTGTAATCAGAGATATAGGTCTGTACGAGGTGCACTCATCCACCGGTTTCCCAGGTTTGTGGATAACCACTATGGTGGCCGCTCGGATATCAGCCGGGAGGAGGGTGTTTTCATAGCTTTCATTATATAAGTTGAGCTAATGGGGTGCTAGCTTGAAAGCTATAGGTTTGAATAGCTCAATAGGGAGCTCATTAGGGCCCATTGCTTTTCCCGCACTAATGTTTTGAATTGCTTTCCGAATTTCCTCAACCAATATGTCAACTTCCAACGCCTCCCTACTCTGTTCGGAGATACACGTTACCCCAATAGTGGCAAGGAGTTCCACAGCCATTGGAGCTTGTGAATTTTGCGGAATACAGTATACTTTTTTGTACTGATTAGCAAAGGTATCAGCAATGCCCTGAGGGTCTGTAATCCGATCATTATCAGGCCCCTTAATTGCACGCACCCATCTCGCTGATTGTTCTTTGCGCTCCAACCATGCCAACAGTTTACCGGTCTGTTCCCCTTGTTCGTGTATCCGATGCCGGGTGGACAGAGCACGCCTGTTGGCATCCTCCAGGAGCAATTGTCTATAATCCTGTCTTTTTATATTCAGCTGGTGCTGAGATCTTGGCTCCGGGAGATGGCATCCTCAAGGCGTAGGATCTCAGTCTCCAATTCTAGCACCCTCCGATTGCGCTCAGCCCTGTGACCCACCATCACAGACAGTGGCCTCCCTTTGATCACTGCATGATATGCCCCCCATAGTGTAATTGCCGACTTAACCGATCCTATATTCTCTTCGAAGTAATACTCTGTATCTTTCCGCAAGGTCTCCCTGATATGTGGAATATTTAGTGCCCACGGTTGAATCACAATCGGACCAGGTTGTGAAACACGCTGTGTACCGAGGACCGCCAAAACAGGGGAATGATCCGAAACCCCCTGTGCCAGACATGCAGAATCAGAGAAGTCGTGTCTGTGTTGTGCATGTGTAAACAAATAATCGATCCGTGATTGACTGCCGTGTACACCAGACTGAAACGTAAAGTGTCTGTTATGGGGGTGCGACCATCTCCAGATATCCACCATCCCCAAGGCGTTAATAAAGTCCCGTAACTGTGAGCAGTGTGCAGAGTCACGTCTGGGCGGGGACCTGTCTAGTAGGCCGTCTATCGTCAGGTTAAAGTCGCCTCCCATAACCAAGGTCCCCACAGGTAAGTTCAACAATAGCGCCCCCACATCCGCCAGAGTCAAGCGTTGCAAGCCCCGGTGGGGCATACACAGAGATAACATTCAGAACTCTGCCCTACCACATACCTGTGCAAGCTGCGTATCTACCCTGTGGATCCGTCCAAGTATTTTGTATGACATAAGGGCAAGCTTTACGAAGGAGGACCCCCCACCCCTGGACCCAGTGGTGAACCCCGAGTGTACCACCATTCTATAACCCTTCCTATTGATAAATGTTTTCTGAACTTAACCAACAAACAACAGCTCTACCAACTTTGATACAGCTGCCCACCATCTCTCCATGTCACTTTCAATTACACTGAACCCAACGCTAGCATTCCACGCACACTGCACAGCGCACTCTTACGCATGTAAGCCAGGTCATGTTATGTCTGCTCACTGATCCCACATGCAGTATGCAGTATGTGCAGTATGTGCAGACAGGCTTTACTTGTCCCAAGAGAAAGTTCCCGAAAAAGCCAAAATGCCATCCCCACTTGTACCTATGTAGGATTAGGGCCAAGATACAGCCCAACAGAGTAGAACCTCATAGAGTAGTAGTGAACGTGACCAATTACAAGACCAATCCCACATCACTTTACCTCTTCACCGATTCTAGCGAGATTCAAACAGAGCTAGATAGGATGAGCAGGCGGGGCACAATAGGGCAGGATACTGTTTGGCCACAAGACTTTCCAGAAATTAGATTCTTGGAGGTAGCAAAGCTCAGGCTTTCATATGTGGACCTAGGGTGGCCCTAAGCATGTCTGGAGCAGTCTTCTCTAATAACAAATGGACAACGGACATGGAGTTCCAATGTAGGGACAGCCACCACGATGATACAAAGGGAAATGGTTCTCATAGTGGAGGGTTAAATACCAGCATACATCACCCATGCCAGGAAATATGTGATTCTGAGATAGATAGGTACATGTGGTTAAAAGGGAAGGGGCAACCCCTAATTTTACGGAAACATACAGTGTATTCCTTGTGATACAGAGGCAAAGGAATGATTCCACTCGGTGCCAATGAGAACTGTGACTCAGTATTGCACGTACCTGATATGCAATGAGGCACCTCCACGCTTATGGATACGTACTGGTTGTGTGGCAAGTTTGTTTACGCCCAGCATGTCCCCCGTTGGAGTGGCATGTGCTCCCTGGTCACCAAGCATACCCCTAACCCTGGTCTTTCGTGCAGAAGCTCTATCAGAGTTGTACCAACATCCGCTACAGAAGAAAACAGCTCTGTTGTACAGGCTCGAGAGAAAAGAACTGCTGATTATTCTGGCTGGGCTTAGTCCAAGGACATTACGGAAGAATTCATACTGTTTTCTGACACATAAGTCAATGTGGGAGGGTCAATACACAAATGCCCGCTGGTTGCAAATTACCAGATGGGGAATGATGAAGATGATGAACAGTACTGAGCTCGGCCTTAATGCAATCAAGGAAGAACTAAGAGCCATCTGACTCATAGTGAGGCAACATCGGTATGTGTTAGTCTTGATGACTGCATTGGAGGGAGGAGTGTATGCCAAGATTGGTGCATCATTTTGCACTATTATTTTAGGCAATGTTATGAAGAATGGGACCCTGACTCTTGCCATCCAAGCACTCCATTGTTTACAAACTGACATGCGTTAGGAGGGATGTGCCCCTGAGCATGGACTGGTACATCAGCTGGTTCCTCTGGCTACCCTTGTGGGTGACAGGAATGTGTATGTCATTGCTGCCTATTCTAATTTTTGTGTGGTTTCCCACAAGTGGGGGTTTCCTGCTTTACAAACGCAGCCCTTTAAATTTGGTAGAATGCAAGTAAGTAGGGAAGTAGTAATAGTTAAAACTGAAACACGACAAGCCCCTAATAATGTGACTGTCATGAAGTATGGGGTAAATGATTGAGGGGGAATGCTAATATTGATGTCGATGTACGCAATGATACATGTGTGCATGAAAATTAAATCGACCCGCTCTTGTCCAAAACACCCGATATGACCACTCCATCAACCCTGAGTCAGAAATGCATGTTCAGGCAGGCCATGCGACCTAGGCCAGAGGCAACTTATTGACAGATCTCTGGTGGGGTGACACGTAATTGGCAGAACAAATGTGTGGACTGGAAAAACCCAGATTAATCCCACAGATAGGCAGCCATACCACGATGGTCTAGAGAGATTAGCCTCAATAAAAAACACATGGCTGGAGTGGCACGTGTTCCCAAAACACCATAAAGTTAGATGCCACATGAAGTTGGGAACACTCTGCCAAACAGGACATAGCCCACAAAGTGATCACGCTCTCCCCATACGGACATCTGGACATGTGCCCACTGGCCCGCATTATGTCCATGCAAAGTCGAGTGCCACCTGCATTTGCTATCAGGTGGAAGTAATTTATGGTCCCATGAGTAGGCTCACATTCCTCTCTCAAAACCAGATCTATGAATTGTTTTATGATGCTCCAAGAAATGTATATAAAGATGCTCAACACTATTGTACTTTGGGTCAGTCCTCAGACCTGTTTCTGTATGCTGTACTCCCTCCTGCAATGTTTAAATAAACCAAATGTTCTTGTTTTGCCAAACGCCTCTTGTTTTGTTTTTTCAAGGTAAATTCATATTGGAGCAACAAAACATTGGCCAGTGTCTGTAATTCTTATTAATAATGCTATTAACTCTTACCTATACTTGAGCCCACCTATATACGAGAGATATACAATCGGAGAGCACCAAAGTTCGTATACAGACTACATCTCTCCTGGTCCAACTAGTTGGCGCTTTTTGGGTACGCAAATGAGAGAGATTTGTGCACCAATAGATCTGGTAGCAGAGCTGGCGGTTCCGATTGGTTCCAGTCAGCATTAAATGAGCCCATTTAGCTGTAGAAATGATTACTCTCCCTTTAGGGTCAGGCGGTTCCGTCCAAAGATTCAAATTGACCCTTCCCCAAGCAGATCCTGGTTTCTGAGGATGAGGTAGCGGTAACCCGGAGAAGAAAAACGTGGGTTTCAATGGGGACTATGCACTTGCAACTGGTGACTGAGAAGTAAGACTTAAGGCAATGCATGCTGGGATTCAGAGTTAGTATATTTTAGTGGAATGCAGTGGACAGATTTTAAATGTAATTACTCCGTGGCACTAGTTATTGTGTTTTTGATTATATTTTCCAATCTTTGATGTTTACGGCATAAAGTTGAAGAGATGTAGGTACCTCCGTTAAATATGTTGAATTAATGAACTGTTTGCTAAGGTGAGCTGTACTGTGAGATGCTATCAGCTACACCAAGATAGGAACTGTTAGACCTGGCATTCTTGGTGTGGTTTCTCCTGACTTTTTGCCTTCTAAACTACTGTTTTGCTGACTTCATTTCTGGTGGCTTTAGGATTCTGGGTAGTTTAGCACTACTAACCAGTTAAAAAGTGCATATGCTCAGTTCTCAAAACATGGTAACATTGGCTTATCCACAACTGGCATATTCAATTTACCTAGTAGAGTGCACTATATGTGCCCAGAGCATGTAAATTAAATGTTACAAGTGGGCCTGCAGCACTGATTGTGCCACCCACTCAGTAGCCCTTTAAACATGGCTCAGGCCTACCACTGCAGAGCCTGTGTGTGCAGCTATGAATTGCCATTTCGACCACCAGACAAGCTAACATACGTGCCAGGCCCCAAACCTTCCTTTTATTACAAATAAGTCACCCCTAAAGTAGGCCATAGGTAGCCCTATAGGCAAAGTGCAGTGTATTTAGAAGGTAGGACATGTGCTTTTGCGTTTCACATGTCCTGGTAGTAAAAAACTGCTACTTTTGTTTTTCACTACTGCACGGCCTATCTCTCCCATAGGTTTACATTGGCTTTGCTTCAAAACATCCTTCAAGTGTAATTTCCAATTGGAAAAAGATAGAGATTTAGAGTTTGGTGTCTCTGGATTCACAATGTAAAATCACAACAGTCTTAAAAGGCTACTTTTAGAAAGTTGTCGTATTTGGGGGCTGGGCCCTTTTAAAGCAGCTGAGTTAGGCCTCCTAGAGATATATATTAAACAAATGACCCTAGTTGAATTTATTCAAAACAATATTATTTTTCCAAGGCCAAGTAAATACATTTTCTTGACCTGTGAATTTATTCACCCTGATTTCAAAACCCTTTAATGCAATTTATACACTTAAATATTTCCGTTTAACTACATAAAAAAAAAAACCCATATATTCACACTATACAACACAGGACTCTGACATTACTTTTGACATTACTTAGACAACAACAATATATATTTCCTTCAAAATGTCCTCTTATGACCAGTCAGAAAATGACCAAGATGCAGAGGTCGGCATTGCTAAAATTATTTAGGTAAATACCTTCTTGCTACTAATGACCTTGGGGGTTCTAGGACAGTTCTGTTACAGGAGACTGTACAATTTTTGTGTCCTTTTTAAGATGTCTTCTGTATGACTTTTATCCAACGAAAACACTCCCCAAGCTTTACATAGCCACGTTTCAAACCTCTTATTTCTTTTGAGTTCTCTGCAGGACCCTGACTGGTCATGATTCTCGTTCTTTTTGAGTTAAAGCGCATGCATCTTGCTTTACCAGGATTCTTCCCTCATTTTCAAATGGATTTCTTCTGTTTTCCTTAAAAGTTTATCATTTTCTTCTTGCAGCTGTACCGGGGCTCAGCGTCTCTCTAATTCCTGCTTACATCAGTCTTCTGCATCTCAATTAAAATTTGTTTAATATATACTTTTAGAAAGTTGGCATTTGCTTACTTTAACCATTCTGTGCCTCTGTCTGTCTCTGAATGCACGTCTGGGTTGGGTGACAGCTGGTCTCTGTGCATTCCCTCTAGACAGTCACACAAAGGGAGCTGGGGTGTGACATTTGCATCCTGATGGCCTATCACCAGGCTGATAGGCCTTCCTGAGTTAGATTGGGAGAGAGGAGCTCACACTTGCACCTGAATAGGGCTTTGCCTGTCCCCACACAAAGAGCTGCATAACCCCCAGGAAAGGCAGGGACCTTCTGATCTTCAAAGGCCTCTTTGAAGTCTTCCCCACTTCAAAAGCACATTTGGGTATAAGTACTGGACCCCTGGCACCACCAAATCAGAAATTTGCAGGAACCAAGGACATTCTGCCTGGGAGAAGAGCTGCTATGCTGTAGGAGGGACAGCCATGCTACCTGCATGGCTGTATTGGCCTGCTGTCTGCTGATTGCTGCAGTAGGGACTGCCACTTTGCTACCTGCTCTGCTGTGTTGGCCTGATGCTCCTGGCCTGGGAGTGAGAAGAACTGGACCGGTTTTCTACATCTTTTAACCCATTTTTCTCCAAGGGCTTGCTGGCTTGCCTCCTGTTCTCTGAAGTCTCAGGGTCATAAAATACTTCCTGCAATTCTGCTGGTGCTGCTGGACTCTGCCATCTGTAAGTCCCCCTTGCCTGAGGTGCCCCTTCAGCCCTGAGCCTCAGAATTTGGTTCTGCAACAAATTCTGCAAAAATTAACGCCTTAACATCACTGCACCACTCGGATACCTTGCAGTGCCTGTCCGAGGACAACCCTGCACGGCTTGACGGAGACACACAGTCTGACTGTGAAGTTCGATGATGACGCAGCACCGATGCAAAGACACCGCTGCAAGGCTTGACGATGACGCATCTACCCTACTGTGTGAATTGGAGCCAACGTATAGAGTCTTTGATAATGACTCTTGCTCCATCCAAGCTACTTTTTTAGTGGGCCCTGCGTGCGTCCTGTAGCCGGCCTGCTCTCCATTGTGGTTGGCCTGAACTTTAGATTTGCCCCAGTCAGGCGTGACCACGAGTAACCTTTTAGCGCTACTGACTTCTAATCACTGTTTTTGGATTTTACCTTTAAAAAGTCATATCTCAGGTTCTACTTACTGAATTATTGCCATTTTTGTCTTGTTTTACTCTGACACATATTCTCTCTTGTTCTAAACTAATGTGGAGTCTTTTTGTGGTTTTTTTAACTGAGTGACTGTAATTTACATTTGCACAAATACTTTACACACTGCCTTTTAAGTTAAAGCCTGACTGATCTGTGCCACACTACCAGAGGGTGAGCACAGGTTAATTTAGGTTGTGTATCTGACTTACCCAGACTAGGATTGTGATCCCTACTTGGACAGGGTGCATATCTCTGCCAACTAGAGACCCAATTTCTAAGAGGGATGTAACATTTTTATTGTACGAATGCATTAATTGAGCTCGGTGGTTGTTTATTCCTTGGTACACATGAGTGAGCATGCTGAGTACATTGACTACTGCAGGTCAAAAGTCTACTGTTGTGTGGAAACAAGTAGTCTTTATGGTACAGCAGATGTTTCTGTTTAGGTGAAGCAGACAGAATGTTAACTGTGGCAAAAAGAGTTCAGGAGATCTTGGTGCTTACAACATTTGGTGCTGTGCAGGGATTGACTGATGAATGTTAATGTCGCCCTGCAGTAGGGTGATCTTTGACCGCTGGTATGGCGAGGCAGATCGTCATCGCAACTATAAAGAGTGTGTAAGATTGGGATAAGAAGTGACTGAAAACACTGACAGGATGGGAAATTATTTTTTGAAAACAGAGATAGATGTGAGGAAGGAAGAGAAATTCCCAGTAGAAGGTATCCCAGCTAGGGAAATGGCACCAAAGAAAGGATTACGCATATGCATGTGCCTTACCCATTGGCACAAATATACGTCCACGAATGGGGAATTACGATTCCCACTTAGCAGCACTTTCCATATTCCCAGTATCAAAAAGACAGAGAATGTATGACTTGAGACCTCTGCCTAGACCCACACAGTCTGAGGTTCTGAATCTTTGGGAACAAGTTGCGAATGAGGTAATAAAGAAAAGGAAGAAGTTTGCACAAAAAATCTGCTATAAGGCTTTTCGCGGATAAATATGCTGGACAATGAGAGGCAAAGGAAATGGAGGGAGGTCGTGCTTGAGACAATTGGTGCTTACTCACTGATAGAAAGCAAGAAAATAGACTAAGAGAAATATAGTGAGAAAAAAAAACCTAAAGAAGAGGCAGAAATAGAGTGGGGAGGGGACACCTTCATAGAAGAACTTTTTAGGATAAGACCAGTCAAATATAATGTAGCATCCACACCAAGTACTACAGAACATGCGGCTGACACTGAAACAAATATTGTAACCACTCCGGAAGTTAGCGCGCCCCCAAATTATTCAGAGACCACAGTTTCACCCCCTGCTCAGACCTCTACACCCGTGGCAATAGTTACTTCACACTCATCTGCGATAACTAATGTTTCCCATATTGCAACCGCTGTTAGCGAGACCCAGAGTCAGACCTTTCCGAGCATCTTTATCTTTAGGCCCACCCCTGGGAGATGCTTTGAGAACTCCTGTGGCAGGAGGTAACACGACCACTGCAGCCCTTACAGTCAACCCGCAAGACAAGGAGCAAACCACGCAAAGGCTAAATGTTGCCTAAATGAAAGACAAATTTGATGAAATCATCAAGGGTAACGTAAGGATGGACTTTTAAGGACACTATGATAAGAGTGAGTTCATTTACATGAGCATGGAAGCTGCGAGGGTGACGTGAGAAGCATTTGCAAAAATGGGAAGGGTAGCACATGAATGTGGATTTGGTTTGACTCAGAGAAAGAAGTTACAAAAGGATGTTAGGATGACAATGGGTGACAAGAAATTGAAGCTGTTGAAACCGAGAGGGTTATGAATGTATTGGAGGTTGTTGATTGAAAACACCAGGTATTTGGTGCGAGACTGAGAGATTCTAGGTGCTGTGGTCCAAGAAGGAAAGGATCATGGTGAAACAGAAAAAGGAAGTCATCAATGAAGACAAGGGAGAAGTTGTATGTGAGCTAAGGGAAGTACAAAGAGTGGCATGTGTGCATGTCCCTAGATCTCGGACAGAACGTTTGCATTTTATGAATTCTCTCCCCAGGCTAAGTGAGAAGCCTGATAAATGGTACACACAGATAGAGCAGATAGGTACAATTTCAAAGGTAATGTGGGAGGATTTGCACGTGTTGATTGAAGTGACGGTCCTGAAGGACCTATGGGCAGAATGCAAGAGAGCAGTGGAATGGCTGACACAAGAGCCCCATAGGGTAGCAGGTACTTATGCCCCTTTGTCTTTGGTTAAGACTAAATACGATGCTGTCATTAACCACCTAAAGAATAAGGTCCATAAAAAGGAAAGGAATTGGCCTAGGATCTTCCAAACATCCCTAGAGTCCAAAGAATCTGTGCATTCATACTTTGAAAGGTTAATGCAGGTGTACAGGGAGCAGAGCAGCCTAAACGACCCACTCTGAGATAACATGGGAGGGGTTCTTGCCTCCTTTGTGCAAGGGCTGCAACTTGAAATTATCAATCAGATCATACAAGGTGTTCTTTGCTGGCAGAGTAAATTCATAGATGAGATCTTGCAGAATGGAAAATATTGAAGTGATTACAAGAAGCCAAATGTAAGGGATTGAAAGAAAGGCTCATGATCGTCCAGACCCAGTGGGCACAGAATGAAGGTGAGAGAGGCCCTAAATTGCCCATTCAAGGACCTGAATTGTACCTCAGTACAGGAATAAACATGCAGTGAGTCTCTATGACATATGGAGGGAACGCTCCTGGAATAGGAAGAGGTCGATGAAGTATGCCTGGAACTAGTATAAGTACCTTAAAGAAGATTACCCCATGTCACATTTGTAACAAAATCGGGCACTTGAAGCAGAAATGGCACTACAATCCTGATCAAGCAATGATTGATGCCCAAGCCACAAACTTCACAGTACAGGAAGAGCTTCCCTCCGTACCCAGACATGGGTCTGGTGGCTTAGTGGACCAATGTGTCCACTGTAGAAGTCTGTGTTTGACCTATTTGTCACAGGTTCTAATCCCAGTGGGTTTACACAGCCTTTCATCCTCCTGAGGTCAATAACATGAGTACCGTTGGGCAATAATAAACATCTGTTATTCAGCACCAAGATGCCCATGGGTTAACGTGCACTTTACAGATGCACGTTGTGTAACGTAGAACCTCTTTACAGACCTCAACATCCAGAAATTAGGCATGCTGCAGAATTCCCCTGAACCTATACAGATGCTAAGAGGAAATCCCATAGTCGGCCATGCACCAGAGTTCACCATATCCTGTTCAATTCCCAGAGTGCTCCGATGCCCATGATCTTTGAGAGCTCCACTGATTTTGAACAGTCCCAAAGATGGTGACTGAGGTGGGAAGAAGAGTACTGGAAGTGGATCCGAGTGTCCCATATGTACAGGTAAAGGTCAACGAACATCCTGTGTCCTTTCCGATAGACGCAGGAGCCACTTGTCCGACTGTTAGAACAGTTGAGGTCCCAAACCTACATCTCTCGGGAAAGGAAGTCCAAGTCGTTGGTGTGTACGAATCAGATCACTGCCCCAGTTCCGGTAAAAATTGGAGGCTTTAGAGAACAACACCAGTTTGTCATGTGCGATTCATGACCAGTAAACTTGCCAGGGATGGATCTCTTCTGCAAACTCAATTGTGTCATATACTGTATGCAAGACAGAGTAGAATTAGAGACCTAAGCGGTAGATGCAGTATTTAAATTACAGGCCCAGGAACCTATAGTCAGGTTGTATCTGGTCATTACTAAAGAAGATTTGCCTGTTGATATGAGAGAGGCATTCAGAGCCGATGTGTGGGACTTCACCAGGAGATAGATTGGGTTGATTAAGGGTACCAAGCCTCTAAAGTTAGCCCTTCAGCCAAATGCAGTATTCCCTCAAACATGTCCTTACAAGCTGACACCCGAAGCCATTGCAGGAATAACACCATTCATTGAGACAGGTTCTGACTATCAAAAAGGAAACAAGAATATGATAGAACAGGGCATTCTATAGGAAATCATCAGTAAAACATGTAACTCTCTGATTATGGTTTTGCAAAAAGCAAACAAAAAGTGGAGACTAGTGCAGGATCTCCAAAAGATTAACCAAATTGTCGTTCTATGCCATCCTGTGGCACCGAAGTCTGCTGTGATCCTGTTCCAAATTCCCCCAGAAGTCAAATGGTTCACGGTCATTGACCTTTTCCAGGCATGCTTCTTAGTTCCCCTTCTTAAAGTAAGCCAGTGTCACTTCGCATTTTGGTTCCAAGAGAAGACTCTTGTGTAGTTTTGTGGTCCTCAAGGGTAGACTGGCAGCCCGTCCTTTTTCAATGAGTTACTTAAAAAGAATCTAGAAACTCTACAACTACAGAGTGTAGCTTTACCCTAATTCAGTATATCAATTACTTACTCATTACATCAATTACAAAAGAAGCTTGTAGGCAAGGCACTACTGTTCTTCTCAACCACTTGACTGACAACGGGCACAAGGTTTTTCCTGAAACGTGGCAGTATTGTCAGAAGGAGGTCATGTACCTGGGACATCAGCTTGAGAAGTGACTCATACCAATATCCCATGAATGCATTGAAACAGCCCTTAAAATGAAATTCCTGACCACAAAGAGAGAAGTATGAATGTTCTTGGGCATTGTTGGCTGTTGCCAACAATGGATCCCGTACCTTTCCTTTGTGGCAAAGCCTTTACTTAGGCTTACGCACACTGATGTCAATTAACTGGTACCAAAGGATGACGAAAGCATGGAAGCCTTCCAGGAGCTCAAAAATTTACTCTGCGGCACATCTGCTTTTGGAGTGCCAGACAACACCAAGGAGTTTGTACTCTTATGCCAGGAGCGAGATGGGTGTGCTTTGTCTGTGTTGACACAGCTGCATGGGGAAACTAAGCGCTCTATAGGTTATTTTTCAGTTACTCTTGATCCCATAGCCACAGCATTATCTGGTTGTCGCAAGGCAGTTGCAGCGGTAAGCCTTAGCATTCAGCAAACTGAAGGAATAGTGATGGGTATCCACTCATTGTAATGGTCCCACACTCAATTGAAATTCTCATGACTCACACCTGCACACATTTTACCAACAGCTACTTAACCAGCTATGAGAGAATCATTTTGGCAGCTGAGAATGTTTCTATTAGAAGATGTAACACTTTAAACCCTGCTTCCCTGTTACCAACTCCAGAGGGAGAAGAGGGAGTTTTTGACCATTACTGCTTAAGTGTTACTGAGTTATGCACAAAGCCAAGGCCTGACATATTGGATGTCCCTCTTCCTGAATCTGACCATACCCTGTTTGTTGACGGGTCTTGTCTGAGAAACCGACGTGGGAGCTTGAGAGCTGAATATGCTATGTTCCCTCTCAGTGGGGTCGTGGAAGCATCCACACAAATAGCACAATTAATTGCCCTTACCAGAACCTGCTGTTCATCTAAAGGCTTGCGAGTTATCATTTACAGCGACAGCAGGTATGGATTTGGTGTTGTGCATGACTTTGGGCAGTTGTGGGCACCGGGAGGATTTATTACTTCTGCAAGTTCACCCATTAGGAATGGACAGTAACTCTCCAACCTGTTGGAAGCCCTTCAATTACCGAAAGAAATTGCTGTGTGAAATGTGCTGCAAACAAGAGTGGTAATGATTTTGTTACCAGGGACAAACGCTATGCGGATGAGATCACTTGATATTGCACTCTTGAGTCCGGCACCTTTCACATGGATGAGCTGTGGATTGCTGAAGGAGAAACTGTCTAATATGTTGTTGACACTGTACAGACTTTCAATGAGTTGAGCGAGTTGTATCATACCGCTACTTAAATCAAAAAGGCCAGATGCGAAATGATGGGATGGGTAAAATATGCTACTGACATTTGTGTGTCCAGTGATGGAAAGCTGGTGCTTCCAGACTCGATGCTGACTGCTATCGTAAGACATATACATGGACCAACACATGTAGGCAAAAGGGTTTTAGTGACCATGAGCCATATAGGGAAGTGTGATGGTCCTTTCAACCCTCTCCAGATTGATTTTGTGGAGATGACTGATGTAATCAAATAAGCTTCAGCCTTGTGATTGTGTAATTATTTTCCTGTTGGGTGGACGCATATCCTACCAAGAGATATGACTGTCTCAAAGTGACCAAATGACTGTTGCAGGAATTAATCCTATGATTTGGAAGCCAGTTCATCCTGAAGCTTGAAGGTCAGTTCAAAAATTAAGAAAAGCAGTTGCTAAGTACAGCGTTAAGGATAGAACAGAGATTCCATTGTAGTTACTGACCATACGCTTCTGGCATAGTAGAAAGTCTGAATGTAACTATTAAAGCAAAGTTGGCCAAAGCCTGTGCGTCCACTTCTCTTGAATGGACCAATGCACTTCCTCTGTTATTGATGAGCGTTTAAAGCATCCCTCATAGGCAGACAGGATTGTACCCACATGAGGTATCGATGGGAAGAGCCATACAAATTCGTAGAGTTCCAGCTTCTATTTTTGTGAATATCACAATGATCTGGTTCTCAAATACTGCAAGGGATTGGCTGATGTAGTGCATTCTATCCTCATCAGGATAATGCTGCTACTCCAGCTGGGCAAGTGTCTCCAGGTCACAGCTTGAACCCCAGCAATTGAATTCATGTGAAGAAGCACTTTCGCACATTGTGTTTTAAAGAGCAATTGAGAGCCCATACCAGGTGACCGTGGTCACCAACCCTGCTGTCAAGTGTGCTGGCCTGCTGAAGTGAATACATGCCTTGCTTATCAAGAGCATGAGATGCATCCACTAACTCCTCGTTCCCACCTAGGTTTGGAATCTCTGAGGCATCCTAAGAAGAGGGAGGCCAGTCTGAGAGCTAGTACTCTCCTTCAGATCAACTTCAATGAAGTGTCACTCCAATGATGACTGCTACGCCAAGCACTGGCTTGAAAATATGCATCCAAAGAGAAAACAAGAACTCATGGAGAGCTGGACCAAGCCTTTCTGAAACAGCAGGAACTGGAGAATGGCTTTGGCAGGGAAATCGTCTTCAGAGGTGAATCAGCTACATCTGAACCAGAGATCACAAGCACCTCTCAGGATTGTGCACAAACAGAGGAAAGTAGGCCCAAGACAAATACCAACCGAAAGAGTCTGTTCAGTGACAAAACAACACAAAACCATAAGAGAGGTTAGTGAATTAGAGGAGAAAGAATTTCCTGAGCAACTAGACACTGTTGGCAAGAGTTCAGTCCTTACAGAATCAAAACAACCCAAAAGACAGAGGAGAATCAAATACTCTGGTCCTGATTGGACATATCTTGCAAGGATTGACATCAAATGTGATGATAGTCTAATTGACATTGACAAACCTCCTTGAAGCCCTACCCTAACAACAAAAGGGGCTCAATTTACACAGACGGCAAACGGTGAGAAGGTCGAATAGGGAGTTAGGGTAACGGTTAGAAGACTTTAAAGCCTCTAGCCTTCATTTGATGCAGAATTAAAATCTCTGTAGCTTTCGAGATAGGGTAGTGACGATAAGGTAGAGCTATCTTTTTCTGAGATAACAACTTATTTGCTTGGTTTGAATTAGGCTATCATCATGCATCAACGCTGCAAAATTCTACTTGTAGTTTTGGCAGTTGCCCTTTCTGTTTCTATGTTTGGGTGTTTGATGTCGATCTCCTGGGTGGAAATGTTTCTCGTGTTCCTATAAACACAACAATTAGTTTTGTTGTTAGTCAAACAATGCATGTAGGTAAAGTTGTTTACATTCCTCAACCTGAAAGTATTTATATTTACAATGGATATTTCAAATGTTAGATCAATATGTGAAAATCATGCAGGGATACAATTGTTTTGTCATTCTTATCTCCTGGCCTCCGCAGCTGAGGGGGCTGCCTATTTTCATCTACCTTTGTTTTATCCTTTTTCATGTGCTATTTTATGACAAAATTCTCTTAAGATGTTCTATACTGACTATGACAAACCAGTAGAAAATATACTAATTGTGACTGATGCAAACATGTACTTGTGGTTTACTAAACATGTTTATTGTTTCCTTAAGGCTTTTAAACCAAGGGATCAGCATGAGTGTATAATTAAATTATTTATTACTGCGACTAACAATAACGCTACTAACCAAAACATTCATGATCTAACTCACAAATTAAGCAAAGATGGGAGGGTTTTTGCAGATGAGCTGAATGAAAATATAAGACTAGATGAAGAGAAAGGGAGCCGGAAGGTCAATACAGTGCAAGTTATTCGGAAGGGAAAGTAAATTTAAAGGAGCCACCTCCAAGATTAAGCATTAATGTTGCCAAGAAGGGAACTCTGTGCATGATAAGGAAACAAGGGAAATAAATAGTGAGTTGTAGTGAATGTGAGCATAGTTATCTAGTAAACGGTGGGAAGCGACCACTACAACGCGGCCGTTTCCATACATAACCATAACCACACATGCATTACAACACATGCGTGGTTACAACTAAAAGCCTTTACCACGCATACCTTTACTACGAAATTCGTAGTAAAGGCATGTGTGCTAAAGATAAAAGGAAAAAAAGGGGGGGTTAAGGGGTCTTCCCCCCCCCCAAAAAAAAAGTGGGATCAAAAAAGAGGGCTGGGGGGGCACCCCCAAAAATAAAATATAAAAAAAACGTACCTGATTCCGTCAATTAAAGAGAGATATGGAGGCAATCCACATCGTTAGAGGAAACGGAAGGACACTTCCGCTTCCTCTTAACGACGTGGAACGTCACCAAGGAAGATCGAGGAGACGAGAGGAGAGGTAAGGGGGAATGAGGGGGTGGTGTCACGCAAGGGAAAAATTTAAAGAGTAGATAATAAGTGCGATATCCTTTAACAAGAAAATGCCATTAGCATGCATAATTTAACAACGAAAACCGTTGTAAAAGTATGCGTGTTAAAGGCATTTTCGTGGTAAAGGATAGTCGTGGTGATGGCATTCGCGTTGTGACGCATGCGTGGTAAAGGCATGCGTTACAACGGAAAGCGTTGTAAAGCCATACATTCGTAAACGGTAGAACCTTTGCTAAATTAGAGATGAGTATCAAGGGTATCTACTATGTATGTGGTAAATTAGCTTATTTCCAGGTATCACATATTTGGGTAGGTAGTTATGCAGCTGTAGACTGTTATATAAAACAGAGTAAGTGAGATTTTACACACATCCTTAGCAATATCTTTAGAGCACTCATGCTCTCAACAGTAGTTGCATTAGATGACCTCAAGATTAGAAAGCTGTCAACTTTAGTAGACAGACTTGCCACTAATACCGCAAGTGCTTAATCAGTTATTAACAAATAATTGTTTGAAGTGAGAGCTATGTTTATGCAGAGCAACCTTGTGTTAAAATTGCTGCTCACAAAGGAAGGCGTAGTCTTCAAAGTAAATCATGCAAGCGAGTGTTGAGCATACACACCTAAAATTGGTAACCAGCTTAAAACTATGTAGCTAGCATCGCAAATATTATGCATGAACTAACTGAAATGGAAGAAATAGGTTCACTAATTTGATCTATTGGAAGGGGATTTGCTAAGGTAGGCGATGGTTAGGGAGCGTATGTGGAGGAATACTAAAATTGCTCTTAACTCCTCTTTTGATCATACTTATTGGTGTTACATGTGTGATTTTTGCCCCAACAATTTCCAAAGGAATTTCATCAAGCATTGGGATAAATTGTCGGTTTAAGAAGCTGTCAGCAATGAGAGGAAGAAAGAGAAAGAGAACTGACATAAAGGTTGAAGAGATGCAAAGCAATCTTTACAACACTATAGAGGATTTGGGAGAATCAAAAGACAAGAATCCTGAGTTGATGAAAGCTGTATTCTGATAAAGATGTAGATGTGATGATTTAAAAATCATCAGAAGGTGGTTGTGATCGTTGTTTTATCTTTTAAGCTTCTAATGTGTTTGAAATTTAGCTTGCTCTATCATACATTGAAATTGTGCTGTCTTCCATTTTGAAATAACGTGATACATCAAATGATCATTTTTGTTGTTGCCTTTGTATGGGTGAGCTTAGCACCCACAAGAAAGGGTCCAAAATGCAACATGGTCAGATCAAATGATTACAGGGAAAACCAACCATTTTTTTGTTTTGCTATTTGATAAAGATTTTGGGCCCTAACTCAACCTGCACCCTGGGAAATCTCCCAAAGCTGGACATCTCTGAAAACTAGACACCCAGGGAAGTCAAGAGTGGTGTGACTTGGATGAATCTTGTGTGACTGTTTTACCCAGTAGCCATTGTAATCCTCAACCTTCGGCTAAAAACTCACATTGTCCTCACATTTTTATGAGGGAAAGTTTGGAAATTTGTGGGGATCCACAAATGTTTTTGCTTCCCAGCGTTCCCACATGTCTCCCAATAAAATTGGTTCTCCACTTGTGTGGGTAGGGCTGACACCCATGACAAAAAAGGGCCTAAAACGCAACTTGGGCAGATCAAATTTTTACACTCAAAACCAACAAGAAGAAATTTGGTATGCATTCTCAGGCACAGGCGTGAAAGTCAATTAATCCAAAGTAGCCGAGATCAAAGATGTTGATTAACCACAGTTGATCACAGAGGTCTGTAGCTTCCATGAGATGGCCACGTATTCTGGGAGGTTCAGCCCAAACCTCACCACCATTTCAAAGTTGCTACAGACCCTCACAAAGAAGTCCACAATGCGACAATGGGAAGCAAAAGAGGAAAAGACATTCTAAGCACTCAAGGACTCCCTTTTCTAAGACAAAACCATTGGGTATTTTAATCTGTCCAACACATCAGAACCAATCATGGATGTCAGTCCCATTTGGCTGGGGCATGTCCTTATGGAGCATCAAGGCAGGGGAGAGTGGAGACTCATCACATTTACCAAGTAGGATCCTCTCTGACACAGAAAAAAGGTTTTCGCAATTAGAGAGGGAAGTCCCTGCCATCAAGTGGGATTGTACCCATTTCCATCTATATATTTATTGACACTCCATCTTGTTTACAACAGATCACAAGCATTTGCTGCCTCTATTCATGGGTACAGCCCCTCACCCTCACCCACAAAATCTACCCAGCTTGAGGGAGGAGTATGAGGACTATGTAGAGCTTTTTGCCCAGTTGCCTTATGCCCTGAAGACATAGAGAAGGCCTCCATCTCATAGAGCTGCCTTCAGAAAGCAAGATTAGCTTCTGAAACAAGTCAATGGAAGTCCTTCATGTCTGACCTCTATGGGCGAGATGTACAAAGCCAAACAAACCTGAGAGCATTGTGGCAAACTCAGTGCCACCTAAAGAGGCATCTCTCTGTGAGGGAACTGAATCATTGTACCCCAGTCACTACTACTCCATGTGGTACGTTTGGCACACCAAGGGCATGAAGGAGTGGCAAAGACAAAAGCTCAGATCAGAGACAATGAGTGGTTTCCAGAGATGAACACCTTGGTCGGCCAAGAATGAAAGGAGTGCCAATGTTGTCAAGCAGCTGGTGCTCCTGACAGCCATGTCCCAGCCATTAAAGAAGAATTACAGAATGGCACACCATGGTGAGATGTCAGTGCTGCTTTCAGATCTCTCTCAGGGGAGACATAAGCTCAACATGTCTTTTTCTTTAACAAAATTTCCCACAGTCGAAGTTATAGCATCCACATCCTTCGACTACGTGTGGCAGAAACTGGAGAAGATCTTCAGCTGTTTTGGACTGCCCAGTAAGACGAAGACTAACACTGAGTCATCTTTTCAAGGGATGAGTTCTGCATATATATGCTCTCTCTAGGAATCCACCAAAGAAAAGGGGTCTCAAGGTGGCCACAGTCTAACGAAGAGGTGAACAGACTTATGAGAACATTGAATAAGGCCATTCCTATTAGCATGGAACAAAATGAAAATACTGAAACAGCAATCAACCAGTTACTGAGGATATATAGACACATGCCTCATTGTAGGACAAGACATTCACCAGAGATCTTGACGTTTCAGCGTCCAATGGCTAATGTGATTCCATATGCCACATCCTGGTAACGTCAGCAACTAGACCCAGTGGCAAGCCCACTTAGGATAAGGCAGAACATCGAAACTGCCAGACGAGCAAAACACGGCCCAAGACACCAATCTCCAGATTGGAGATAAGGTCCTGGTATAGAATTGACAGACAGGAGAAATGTTTTGATTGCCCTTCAAGAGGCCTCCCTGGATTGTCACAAGTAAGAATACAATGATCACTTCTTGCAGAGGGCAAAAAGTAATCATATTGAATTCAACCCTCTTCAGGAGGCGGAGGTCAGGGGCTCAGGAAAAAGAACCATAATTACAGATCCTAATAGAGGAGACAAAAACGTTGGCTGTTGTGACCAGACCAGTCAGCTGACAAGCAGATGGGAAGGAGCCCATGGAACAACCCTGAAACACCAGTTTGCTGTAATGTCTTGGAGCCAAGAATTTCCCAGCTATCTGTACAGCAGACTGAACTGTAGGAGAGTAGGATCTGCTTCACATGGGTACCCCCACTTTTTGCTGGTGTTTCACTGTTTTTCGACCTTAGTCTGGCTGTGGCCCTGCTAATCAGGACCACAGCCTAGCTTCTTCCTCTCTAAAATGGTTTCCATGTACATTAGGTACATATCTAATTGGATTCTGGAGTGCCTTATAAGCCCCTAGTATATGGTATGCTATGTACCTAGGGCATAGGTACCTCAGAGGCCTACCAGGGGCTGCAGCATATATTATGCCACCCCTGGGAAGCACCCCAAAATGGCACCACAGGTCTGCTACTGCAGCCTGGGTAAGGGTGTGCTTGCACCCCTTACTGTGGTATAGGCTACCTATATCACTGCCCTATACAGACACATATAAACCTATAAGCCACTCCTATGGCAGGCCTTGACAATCCTGAAGGCAGAGTGCTTGGTTTTATGTGAGAGGGTGCCCAAGCATGAGCTGAGCCCCTCTGCAGCTTTCGGAAATACTTCCTTATGGCTGTTCTGTGATACAGCCATACCATATACTCTTAAGTGCATTATAACCTCGCGGTAAATGCTAACTTTGGGATAGCTGCATCAAAACATGTTGTGTTTGGTGTCAAACGCTTTGGAATACTACCCCCCCGCCAATTCTGGCGGTGGGTGTAGAATTCCACCCTTCTAGAGGGAGAGACATGTTCACACTGGCTAAACCCGGTAGGACTTTCCTGAACCCTGGCATCACAAAATGGAGGCCTCTGCCACAGACACGGGTCTGGCCTCCTGCTGCTGACCGAAACTCCGGCAGGGAAGGCCTGGACAATAGGTTTCCTGTCGAGGGGAGGTGTCCCCACCTCCCCAGACAGGCTGATGTGTATTGGGGCTGGGCAGGAGCACTCTCTGGTGCTTTGAAGTCCTGCACTGGGGGCACGTTTGGTGTCCCTGTGCATAGCCCAGTTCAAACAGGTTGCAGGGGCTACCTGCCCCTGCTCTGGCGCGAAACTGGACAAAGGAAATGGGTGTAACCACCCCTCTTTCCTGGCCCACCCATAGGTGGGGCCTTAGAGTTAGCCCATCCCCTAAACTTACTATAAGTATAGGAATCCAGTCCCTAGGACTTTAGATTACCCTGGACAAAACTCTGCAATGTACATCCTGGACCTTCGACGTTCTATCCTGACTAGAAGACTGAAGAGATCTCCCTTGGGGTCAAGGAGTGACTCCCTGCTTGGGAGGCACCAAAGACGTAACTGACCAGTCTGCAATTCTGAAGCTCCCGCCGGACACCAAAGTCTCTGCATCCCCAGAGGTGGATTTCCAGACTTCCCCGAGGCTACTCTGAGTCCACAGCAAAGCTGAGGCCCGTGGCTATCGTGGGAGATGTGGAACCGTGACCCCTGGACACCGTGAACTTTTGCAGCTACACTATCTTCCTGGTCCTCCTCGAAGTTGTGCTTTGGGCTCCGAGTAGCCCCAGCCTTGAACACCTCCTGCACCGAAGATTGTTGGCCTCCACTCCACGAGTGACCCGTGGGCCAGCTTCAAGTGCGACCACACGAGGCTCCTTAGCGATCACTAGCCCGTTGGCTAGCAGGTCCCCACGAAAGCGATTTCTTTTCTGATTGAGCTTACCTAGTTTCTCCAGATGTGCCCCGACTTACCCTTGCTGGGTGAGTCCCTCAGATCTTGCTGGCCTGCACCATAGTCCTTTCTCTGAATTCCAGTGACTTACCGTTGCCAAGGCTTGTTAGGTCCATTCTGGTCGCCGACACTGCAGCACTCGACAGACTTCATGGGACAGCTCGAATCCGGCTCGTGGACTTCGTCGACGCCTCCTGGACCTCGTGGCTGAAGAGTCAACTCACCTGAAGCACCCGACATCTGTGGGCATTGGTCCATCCTGCCCTCGGTCACTGGCTAGTGACCCAGACTCTGTCCCCTCTGCTTTCAGGTTCCTTACATCCTAGATCCAGGCTTGGATCTCTTCGGACACTTTTCCTGTCCCCGGCAGCAGCACTTCTTTGCAGGCTTCCATTGAAATCGACGAAGCGACCCGACACGACACCAAAAGACACCTATGCACCCGGCTTCCCTGGGTGAGGTAATTCGAGTACTCCGGTGCTCTCGTGGGTGCTAGCCCTAGAACTTCTTAAGTCCAAAAGGGTTTGGTCCAGACTCGATTAGAAGTGTCCCTAATCATTACATTTCCAACTGCAACATTGCCCATAGAAGATAATAGGAACCCGCGGTTGTGTTTACACACTGCATACAGTCCCCGTGGGTCTCCTGTGTCACTACCTTGGGTGGTTCCTTGGGGTCCCAGCGATTCTAGAGGCAATAGGCCTGTTCCAGTCGTGGTTCTTATACCAGTTTTTTGGTATATGGTTTGGTACGCCTCTAGGGCCCAAACATGTATTTGTGCTTTTACTGATGATTGCTATCTTGTAACTTAAGTACTTCGAACTCCAGTCTCATAAAGAGACTAGAGGGGTGTGTGTTAACCTAAATACATATATTTTAAATATATACCTGGCGTGGTTGTCCTTTCATTTGATCATTCAAGAGATTATAGACTGGTAAAACAAGCTGCTTTACATTCCTTCAAGACTTAGCCTGAAGGCTGCTCTCCATAGCTACCACTAGGATAGCTTTCATATAAGGTTGTCTTTAACCATTCATCATAAGGGGTTGTTTGGACTGATACAAGGTGCCCACTAGGACTAGTGGGCAGCATATATCAGGCCACCTTCTCACATGAACCACAACAAGTATTGAGGGAAATCCACTGCTCGATATTACCTCCTACCTAATCCTCAGCCATCGTAGCGTATACAGGACTATGAGTAGTATTCCAACGTATTAGACTGTCAATCTCAAGATTCACCCAGTTGTTGATTTGTTGATATCCAGTTTGTAACTACTCATTTGGGGTGGAAGGTAGTGTTCCATTGAGCACCGACACTACATGCACGCACACACACACACACACTCATCAAAACACAGGGCGCAGCGTTAGGGAAGCGCAAAGGGTTGAGGCCCTCGGCCCCCATGCACCAGAAGTAATCACACAGACACCGGAGAGACAATGCTGAGCCCAGTTGCAGCTAAGGGGTCATAGCATATAAAATACCTTTACTAACACATTTACAAAATAATCCCTTTTGGAACTTGCTGTACTCAGTGAAGATATACAGGTCTGTAGGTCAGAGTTGTTTCACTCTCTCTTCCCAACAGCCTCGCATCCCCCTGCCCTCCTCACCACCTCCCACCTCAGTTCTCACACAGTGTAGTAGCAGTCCAGGGCTTCATTTCAATGCCACAGTCAGCTCCAAGCCTGGAGCACAGCCAAAGTTGTCAACAGAACTTCTAGGTATAATGGAGACTTGCTTTGCCAACACGTGTAGCTTGTCTATTGTTTTGTATTGGATCATAAGGAGATGGTATCATCTTTACTGAAACTGTAATGATTTGTTTTTAATACATTTGAAGAAGGGTTGGCAGCTGTGCAGTAGAAGCAGCCTATTATCACTTCAGAGCCCTTTCTCTGGCAGTGCTTCCTACTCTGTCACAGAATGAAGCACTAGACGAGTAGCTCCTCTGTTGTCAATGAACTGCACAATAACTGCAGGCTGCTACCGCTGCACTTCATCAGACACTTTTCGGGGTAAGGGCAGTTGGCAGTGCTTCATGTGCTATAGACTATATCTCAGAGCAGAGAACAGGTATTATGGCATCTGAAAGCTTTCAGCATAAGAGGGCTGCTTTAAATTTGTAATAGCTCATCGCAAGCACGGCTGTTTGGAATTAAAGAAGGCAGGATCATCGATGGAGATCATTCCCTCATGTTTCCAAGTGTAATCACTCTTATACATGATATTTGTATCTGCTGAGCAGTTAAAACACTCTAACGGATATTTCTGTACAACACACAAGAACAAATTAAGCCATTTAAGGAAATACCTATTTTTGTATGGTCAGCCTCAAGTGTCTGGACTGATACTGCTGGGTTTTCAACTCTGAGAGCGCACTGAGGTCTGTAGAGCGCACTGAGGTCTGCTAAACAGATCTCAGTGCCAGTGCCCTGACCTTAAAACATGTATGGCAAATTGGCTTATCCCAGATTGGCATAGCCTTACTTTTTTGTAAGCCCCTCGTATATGGTACCAAGGGTACCCAGGGCATGTAGATCCGAATGTCACCACAGGGATTACTGTACTGATTGTGCCACCCCGGGCAAGACACAGGCAAAACAAGTCTCACAGTCCCCCATTGCAAACTAGAAGAGCAGTTTTGAACTGCTAGCCCGACTTTGCCATTTAAACTCAAGCTTTCCTTTGCAATATGGATACAACACCCTTATGGCAGGCCTACCAAGCCCTAAAGCAGGTTGTAGCATATTTCAAGGTCAGAGCATGTATTTTACATTTTCTGACAGTAAAAACATGAAACTGTAATTTTGACTGTGGAGGAATTTGGTCACTTCATTGGCGAGTGCAGGGTTCAATGCTGACCACTCAGCTGTGCTAACTCCTGAACGATTCAACCAAAGATGATTCTCCATGGTATCATAGTACTTGTTAGATTAAGTCCAACTAGATTATCTTGTCAAAATTAATATAACAGGTTGTGGTGTGCACATTTCCAAAGTTTCCACTTTGTTGCCTTTAATCTCCTGTGCCCTGAATGGTTGCATGAGGAGCCTGTCCCCAAGACAGCTTTCTACCCTCCTGGGGAAATGTGCTAATGAGTTCTCGCAAAGGATACAATAGAAGACTGCAATAGAGAGAGGTGTTCCCTCCCGCGGGAAGCCACATGGGTGTTGACCCAAAAATGTAAGCTTCAAAGGAGAAGCTGCCTTTGAAGTCTAAATGGGTAACACCTGGGAGTGGGACTGCTGCATTGTCTACGTAGAAAGGCTAACACTGTGGACAAGGAAGGGGAAACCAGATTCCAAACTGGTTTCTCAGGGCTTGTTGCCCCCTTGGTAGCCATACCCCTGTGTTGGGCTAGGGAGCTTTGAACACTGAGAGAGGGGTTCTGCCGTACTGGAAGTGGGAAGAATGGTGGATCTTGGGATAACCAGATACCACACTTCATGGTAAGTGGTCATCAGGAGGAAGAGAATCTAGTAGCCCATTAACTACCAACTGCATTCTAACCTGAGGGCATTTTCGGAGGATAAAAGGACGCCCTGACACCATAAACTCAGATATCGACTGGATTGGAAAAAGGACCAAAGAAGGATTGCCCTGCTGCACCATGGAACCGGGTAAGAGAGGCTGCACTGGCGTGGACCTGGTGGCAAACAACAGAGAGGGACTGTGCCTGCTTTGTCCTGCTCATGGAGGAGTCATCTGCAGAGCACAGTCAAAGCAAGATTCTCCAAGAGTCAGCTGGCCGACCTCCTGTTCGCAGCATAGGGCCATAACAGTTGAAGTCATCTGGTAATGCTACCCAGGAAAAACTCTCATGAGCCCATAATGACAATCTTCGATGTGGATAACAGCCTCCTACTCTTGACAAGGTCCAACTTTTAGACCAATAATTGTTGGTGTACCAAACTCATCTTCTGAATTTGGCTGGTATGATAAAAGTCTTTATTGCTAATGAATATCAAGGGCATTTATAAACATTCAAAGGAACTCTTTTTGGGTCATCTTTCAACCTTGGCAATGGATAGTCTTTAATTCCGGGAAGGTACTTCTTTAGCTCAGCATAGGCCAGTTCCTTATCCATCCAGCGATGTTGAGTTGGGTCCATTGTCCAATGGCATTTTTTCCTTCCAAATCTTTGCTCGTACTTAGTGAGGGGGATCCATCTATCTAACATCTACTTCTGTTTATATGGAGAAACACACCAAACCTCTCTAGTATAAAAGTTAACAACTGTTTATTTCCAAAATAGGTATTTATTTGAAAATACAGAATGCAATCAGTTATAAAATACTGTATCGATGCCCAAGATCAGTTGTGGACATGGTTACATCTAAAGCAACAATGTTTCACTAGAGATCACAATATCGCCCAGTCTTCTGTGAAGAGTCCGAAATGTGCTCATTTCAAGAGGTAAACTAAGAATTTCATTGTCCATACGTCCATCTCTCATAAGCACCTTCACTTGCTTAACAACATAGCAAGAACCGACAATACCCATTTCTTCTCAAATTCTCTCAAACGGCAATGTCAAGATGTCCATGTCAAGAAGAAAATATTCAATAACAACATAATTATTTGTATGCCTTTTAGCAATTCTTTAAAATATCCAACGAGGTTGAATGACACAAACTTGGTTAGTTCATGCATATATTATAATTTGTATAGCATTGAGTGTATACATATTAATGGTTGTGTTCAAATGCTAGACAAAGTGTTGGCTTTATGCTCAAGTATCCAATTTTTATTGTCACCTGTGGCCTCAGTTCTTTCCATTGTTCATGCACCCATGTCCCAGCACAAGTCAAAACTGAGAAAGGATTCATTGCAGACAGATTTGTAGAGGGGGATGACTGATTGTCGATGGCTAGCCCTACATAAACGTTTCTGCTGAAGCTGACTAAAGAAAGGGTAGAGAAAAGCAAGATAGCTCCGGCTCTATGAGAAACTAACAAAACAGAGAAGAGTGGGTTTAAATTGCCTCTAGTACTATCTGATTGGAAGAGTGAACACTCATCGGAACATGTGTTCCTATATCTTCTTCAAAAGCTCTAACTTCTGTCAAGCATGTGGATAATCCGTAATAGAACGAAAAAGAGCAAACAGAACCATTGTAACTGAAAAATTAAAATTATTTTCAGTCTATCTTCAGAACCTCAATAAACTTGTCTAGAGTTCCTAAAAACAAACTAGATAAAAGAGCAAAGAAAAATGAAATATTGGTGGGACCAATTTAGTAAAGTCAAAATTCTTTATTCAGCCAATTCGAAAAGCCATAAAAGCACAAGATTAAAAACAGTTCAAATGAAAATTTGAAAACATATACGATCTACATCAAGATAAAACAGTTAAAAACTGCCTCCTAAAAATTTTAAATGCATAATTTATCCTTAATAGCAGCAACGATATAGCTCAAAACAGCAGTGCAATTTTCAGGCGTAGACGAACATTGTAAATATTCTAATCCCTCTTTGTACGAAGTAAAGTGCCTGTGCATAAGTAGAGGGCGTAAAAAACACCTTCTCAAAGTATGATAGAGAGAAAGATCTGGGTTAGGTGGGCCAACTACAGGGGTATTGACTTGTCCTTAATGGTGCAGTCAGTCACCCGAGACTCTCTAGAGAGACTAATGGTGAATGACTTGCAGGTTTAACGTGCTAATGCTACACAGACATGGATGGAGATTCATTTGATGTGTCTATATCATATTTTTTAAGTATGTAAGGTGCGCGTTTAGGGGGGAGGGGGTGTTTTTTATGGTCTGATGTTCCGCAGACCTCATGGGTGGGTAATTTACAGTACCTAGAGTTTCTACACTATGCCTTTCAGATGTACGTTGCTTGCTGGGCTCGGCACATCTGGTACTATGTTAAATCAATAAAATATGTTGTTAAAAAAAAAGGGTACAAAAATGTAAAAAGTGTGCAGACGATTGGGCAGATGTACCGTCACATGTGCAACGTGGCAGAGAGACAAACCACGTGCCATCAAAAGGGAAGGTCACTAAAAAGTGGATCATATTTAGTCTCAGCCTTGTCAGGTAAAAATCCATGCTCTGGGTTAACAATACAGGATAAATAAGGTTCCACGCCTATAGTTGTGACAATTATCATATACCTGACCACTGAATTTATGTCATGTCAATCTTTCTAATCAATTTCCTCTCTGTGCGATTCAAAACTCCATTTAACTGTTTCTTTAGAGTTGGGGGTGATGTTTTCTGGTGTATCGAATAGGTGGCTATATCCCAAGATGTAAAGGATATTTTTGACATAGGTCAGCCATGGGATGGCAAACATATTATCTAGGCTAAGGCAATCCCCTAACACCTGTCTAGAGAATTCTGCCCTGGGATAATGCCAAAGCTTTAACCACAGTAAAAACGGGGCCACATTAATTTAGTCTTCCACAAAGCCCATGCCCAATCCTAGATGGGAGATGAAACTTGAGGTGGTTTTTGGAATAGCTAAAAGCCTACGCAAAAAAACTATTTTCAGCTACCTGTAGCTTCCCTGGGGCAACATAGCCCACCTCCATGTGTGCCAGTTGAGAGACATTTACTTTTATACAGCTGGATCATCTACTTAATGGGCTTGTGGCCTAATTTTCTGGCAGATCTAAAAATTGTATCACAGGTAGCCCTCATTTTTTTGTGCTCTCTAGGTTATTAATCTATCCCATGTACCTTCCGCCTCCAGCAAAATCCCAAGCAATAGGTTTTGGAGACCATTTGCGGTTAAACCTAGAAGAATTGCATTGTCGGCGTAGAGCAGTGGCGGGACTGGTTGTGAGCAGTCCTTACTGTATGAGCTTAGGGCTTCACCCAGAGAGTTGATGTAAAATAAAAAGAGAATGGGGGATAAAATGAAGCCTTGCCTAAATCCTCTGGTGATTGTAATCGGTGCAGTGCAGTCCCCATTCTTCGTAAAACATACTTTTGTTGTCGAATCTCAGTGTAAGCATTTTATGAGGTCTAGAAATGGGAGCCTCTATGCTTGTCTTAGCCATTAAGACCCACAACATATCCCTATCGACAAGGTCGAAACCGCAGGAGAGGTCCATAAAGGCCAAGTATAAGGCATCTCCCCTGGCTTTGACGTATTTACCTACGATAAGTGTGAGGTTTAGTTTTTTCTCCACAATTCCTAGACCAGGGCGAAAACCGCATTGTGCTGGTGAGAAAAATGAGTTTATTTCTGCCCAGTCCTCTAATTTGTTCAATATTACTCAGCCCAGGATCTTTACTGTGGAGTTGAGCAGTGAGATCGGGCAGTAACATACCGGTGAGTTGCGGTCTCCCTTTTTATAGCTGGTTTTGCCCCCTTATATATTCAATGTCTGGTGACAGCCTATGTGCCTACTCGATAGTTGAGGTCATCCAACCTCTCACTGTTCGCTGCGCCCAGGTATCACCTTGTTCAGATGAAGCGACGCTTGTTTGTCTGGGCCCGAAACTCTGGAACTCTTTCCAGCTTCACTCAGCAACTGCCACTCCTTACTTACCGTCCATAAGAAATTGAAGACATGGCTTTTTTAGCTGTCTGCTGTGGCTCTCTGTCGAGAATTCCTGTCATGTGTGGGGAGGAAAACGGTAACCAGCGACAACGGACTACATCTCCCAGGATGCTTAGCGGTTGAGAGGTTATGAAAACAGGAGAGCTGTTACAGAACTCAAGGAAAACACGCCCTTATGTAAACAGGAGAGCTGTTACATAACTCAAGGAAACACGCCCTTATGTAAACAGGAGAGCTGTTACATAACTCAAGGAAAACACGCCCTATAAAGGGAGGAACCGGGAGGTACAACGCTGTCGGATATTGTGTTTACACCGACGTACCTGCTTCGTGAAGAGCAGTGTTCCGGAGAGGTGCTCCAGTAAGGCAAGAACGGAGGTAGGTCGAGTCGTTACTCCCTGGGCCGTGTCTTGCCCCATCGTCACCTGTGAAGGACCCGGAAGCTCTACCGGTCAACCATTGAGCTTCGCTTTCTGACTCGGCTGAGTCAAAGCGCAGTGGCGCTTTTGCTGGTTGGAGTCGTAACTCCCAGCCCGACCAGAGATACAGGGACTGCCAGCTGTCACGCACACCAGGAGGTGTTTGCCGCGTTACAGACTCGGAAGTCCACAGGATCGATCGAGCGGCTGCTCTCGGTTCAGTCTTCTTACTTTTGATTGGGGTATCGGTGACGCATCACCAGGAGGTGACTCCGCGTCCCGGTGCAGTCTGAGGAAGAGGTTGAGCGGCTGCTCCCTTCAGGTAGAGACCCCGGCTGGGTGTTTCCCTGACTCCTCGATTCTCCCCAACACTCTTCGTGCCCCTCACAGCCTACCGATTGGCATTGTCGGCCATTTCATTTCTGCCCTCTGGTGGCATACGCCGGGACCGGCTTATATGCAGAGGACGGTTAGGACCATCCGTGCGGTGGGCTGGTAACGTACATAGCCTGGAGGATTCCAGTCACTATAACTTTTGTTTATTCTTTGTGTTATTTGAGCCTTCATTAAATAACTTACCCTTCACAAGTGGTTGCGTCCTCATTATCGTGTCTGTTAAACGATCCTGAGACGTTCAGGGCGTTACAAAATATCCGACCGTCCAAGTCTCCGGCCGCCTCGCCACTCTTCTTCATCCTGAAAGCTAATGGGGAGCTGAGAGCCTGTGTGGACTTTAGGGCATTGAATGCGATCACCATAAAGAATCGGTACCCCTTGCCTCTCATCAGTGTACTTCTGGAACAGGTCAAGAAAGCTCGTATCTACACCAAGTTGGATTTGAAAGGGGCATACCATCTGGTGCGCATGAGGGACGGAGACGAGTGGAAGACCGCCTTTAAGACCAGGTTCGGCCTTTTTGAGTACCTCGTCATGCCGTTCGGTCTGTGCAACGCCCCGGCAGCCTTTCAGTACTTTTTGAATGAGGTATTCAGAGAGGAGTTGGATATCTACGTGGTCGTATATATCGACGACATCCTCATCTATTCGTCCAGTGTGGAGGAGCACGTACACCACGTCAAAGCTGTGCTCCAAAAGCTGAGGGAAAACAAGCTGTTTTGTAAACTCAGCAAGTGTGACTTCCATGTCACATCCGTGGAATTCCTCGGAGTGATGCTGAGTCCAGAGGGACAGGAGATGGCAGAACGAAAGATCAAGGCGGTGAAAGACTGGCCGGTGCCCCAAAGCGTGAAGGACGTCCAAAGTTTCATTGGCTTCGCCAACTTTTACAGGCGGTTTATAGATGGATTTTCAGGATTGGTGGCCCCAATCACACAGCTACTGAGGAAGTCCAAGGAGTTTGTCTGGTCCCCTGAAGCGAACACAGCCTTTGAGGCCCTGAAAAGCGCCTTTGGTAAGGCGCCGGTGTTGGCTCACCCCGATCCGAATCTCCCCTACGTGGTGGAAGCGGACGCATCGGATGTGGCGCTGGGGGCGATCTTGTCCCAACGCAACCACGACACAGGGGTGCTTCATCCCGTTGCGTACATGTCCCGCAAACTCAACGACGCCGAACGCAACTACCATATTGCGGAGAAGGAGCTTCTCGCAATCAAGGACGCCTTCACCGAATGGAGGCATTGGTTGATGGGGGCAAGACATGTGGTATCGGTGTACACGGATCATCGGAATCTTCAGTTCATGACGGCCACACGACACCTTTCTCCCAGGCAGCTGCGGTGGATGATCTTCTTTGCGGGGTTCAACTTCCGCATCACTTATCGGCCGGGGACGGAAAACCGGAAGGCGGACGCCCTGTCCCGTCAATCTACGGTTAAGGAACCATTGCCTGCGACCGAGCATTCCATCATTTCCCCCAGGATGGTATTGGGGGTTATCCAACCGGATACGTTCCTGAGGGGAATAAAGAGAGGGATCAGGTCATTCGCATGGCGGAGGTGGCTCCTCAGTCACAGAGAATGGCAGCTGAAGGACGGGATACCCCTGAAGGGCAGGTGCCTATTGATACCCACGCCTAGGCTAAGGAAACAAGCATTCATCTGGTGCCATGACTCTCCATGCGCAGGTCATTTGGGCTTTGAAAAAACGGTGGCTAGCATGGGACGGCATTTCTGGTGGCCAACCATGAGAGTGGATGTCAGGAGGTGGGGACAGGAGTGTCCTACGTGTGCCACCATGAAGGCCGACCATGGCCGAACCCAAGGGCTCTTACATCCACTTCCGACCCCGGATAGACCATGGGATAACATATCACTGGACTTCGTAGTGGGCCTCCCGGTGGACCAGGGGATGACGGCAATACTGGTGGTGGTGGATTACTTGACGAAAATGGGGCACTTCATCCCCTGCAAGAGAGTCCCTACGGCCGGGGAATTGGCGTCACTACTCCTAAAGAATGTGGTACGACTGCATGGATTACCTGGGGTGATCGTGTCGGACCGGGGGTCGCAGTTTACTGCGCAATTCTGGAAGACGTGGTGCACAGCGCTGCATGTTAAAACCGCCCTGTCCACCAGCTACCACCCTCAAACGGACGGCCAAACCGAGCGCCTAAACCAAACGCTCAAACAGTATCTGCGATGTTTTGTGGATCAGGGCAGGGACGAATGGGTCGACTTGCTATGGGTTGCAGAGATAGCCTATAACAACGCCACTCACAGCTCCACACAGTCCTCTCCGTTCTATAGCAACTATGGCCATCATCCCAGGTTCTTGCCATTTCTACATCCGTTCAGAGAGGACAGGATTCCCGCCACAGCGGACAGGGTGGCACACATAAAAGACACGTTGATGCGCTCAAGGGCTGTCCTAATAGAGGCCAAGAGAAGATACAAGGCTGCGGCAGACAGGAAGAGAAGGCCCGGGCCGCTGTACCGCACTGGAGACTACGTCTGGATATCCACAAGAAACATGAGGTTTCGAAAGAACAGTGTGTTCCATCCCATGGGCCCCTATCGAATTACCAAGTGTATGGGTCCCGTGAACGTGAAGGTGTGCTTGCCCCAGTCATTACGGATACACCCTGTCTTTCATGTATCATTGCTCAAACCAGCACCCTCCAAGCCGTCTGGGACACCTAGGCCGATATGCGTGGAGTCGGAGGTGGAGTATGAAGTGTCGGGCATACGGGCGTCCAAATGGCGCAGGGGGAAGCTGTGGTACCTGGTTGCGTGGAAAGGATATGGCCCGGAGGAGCAATCATGGGAACCGGCTGAAGGGGTTCATGCTCCGCGCATGGTCTCCTTGTTCCATCGGCGTTTTCCTGCCAGCGCTGGACCCGTGGGGAGCCGCTGAGAGGGAGGATGTACTGTCGAGAATTCCTGTCATGTGTGGGGAGGAAAACGGTAACCAGCGACAACGGACTACATCTCCCAGGATGCTTAGCGGTTGAGAGGTTATGAAAACAGGAGAGCTGTTACAGAACTCAAGGAAAACACGCCCTTATGTAAACAGGAGAGCTGTTACATAACTCAAGGAAACACGCCCTTATGTAAACAGGAGAGCTGTTACATAACTCAAGGAAAACACGCCCTATAAAGGGAGGAACCGGGAGGTACAACGCTGTCGGATATTGTGTTTACACCGACGTACCTGCTTCGTGAAGAGCAGTGTTCCGGAGAGGTGCTCCAGTAAGGCAAGAACGGAGGTAGGTCGAGTCGTTACTCCCTGGGCCGTGTCTTGCCCCATCGTCACCTGTGAAGGACCCGGAAGCTCTACCGGTCAACCATTGAGCTTCGCTTTCTGACTCGGCTGAGTCAAAGCGCAGTGGCGCTTTTGCTGGTTGGAGTCGTAACTCCCAGCCCGACCAGAGATACAGGGACTGCCAGCTGTCACGCACACCAGGAGGTGTTTGCCGCGTTACAGACTCGGAAGTCCACAGGATCGATCGAGCGGCTGCTCTCGGTTCAGTCTTCTTACTTTTGATTGGGGTATCGGTGACGCATCACCAGGAGGTGACTCCGCGTCCCGGTGCAGTCTGAGGAAGAGGTTGAGCGGCTGCTCCCTTCAGGTAGAGACCCCGGCTGGGTGTTTCCCTGACTCCTCGATTCTCCCCAACACTCTTCGTGCCCCTCACAGCCTACCGATTGGCATTGTCGGCCATTTCATTTCTGCCCTCTGTTGGCATACGCCGGGACCGGCTTATATGCAGAGGACGGTTAGGACCATCCGTGCGGTGGGCTGGTAACGTACATAGCCTGGAGGATTCCAGTCACTATAACTTTTGTTTATTCTTTGTGTTATTTGAGCCTTCATTAAATAACTTACCCTTCACAAGTGGTTGCGTCCTCATTATCGTGTCTGTTAAACGATCCTGAGACGTTCAGGGCGTTACACTCTCTTCTGCTGTCTATTCCTGCACCGGTAGACCCTTCGGGGTAACTGTGCACATTACAAATCACGCATAATAATAATATTAGGCACTATAATGGGCACTCTCCATGTATCGATCACCTCTCCATTCACTGCTGTCCTCAATACGTTAGTGACAAGTGGTGCCCACAACTCCACATTATGCTTAAACAGATCAATAGGGACCCCATCTGGGCCTGGGGCCTTCCCATTGGAAGCACTCTCAATTGCTTTGGTAAAGGACATAAGGTTTACATGGTTTGTTGCCCAGTTCTTTAGAGGAGCAGGGGAGTCAAATCTAGGTTATGTAATAATACTAACTGATTAAAAGCTTTGCCATAAGTTAAGTGTGCAAAATGGGTAATATCGTCCCCTTAATTATTGGAGAATCTACATATGTGGTTCACACTATGCAAACATTTGGTGATATTGAAATCACCTGCCCATACTATTGAAACAAAATTCCCCAGTGTAGAAGATACAAAGTCTGAAACTGATTTCCCCATCTTAAGGATTATAGCTATTGCGTGTGCTGAGAAAAAAATCAAATAAAATGTTATTAAAAGAAGATTAAACACCTTGGGCAGTTTAATATTTAAAAGTTGATAACATTGACTTATTTTCGGTATTTTCACCCTCAAATTCCTGATGGAACATGACGCAAAGACGGCTAAACCCCCCTTTCCTCGAACAGCGGCTGACGGGATTGCATCACAGCAAAAAGATTTGAAATCGTTTATAGCTCCGGAATCCAAAGCCCATGTCTCCTGACAGCACACAGTGTCAAAGTTGGCTACAACGGTCTGTCAATTCTCATTATTCAATTTTTGGCAGAGTCCAGTGATATTCCATGGCAGGACCTCCGTGCCTCAGCAGTCAGGCAAAGTGCTTGGATCCTTGGTGGTTGTCCCAGGGTCTGATATGGCACCAACATTTCCCCTTGTGCACAGTCAATCATGTTCCTCCAGAAACGGCCCAAAACCTGTTGTTTAAGGCTAAATGAAAGTTCAGATGGGGTCTCTTTCGTGTTTGGATGGGACCACGGGCTGTTTTGGTTTTGAGATAACTGGAGCTAGGTGTTTATAGAAAAAAATCAATGGCAATATCTTTATGGTGCTTGGATTTATTAGCCCTGTATTTGCTTGTTCCAAACAAATGTCCCCAGCAGCCTTGGGTTTTTGAAAATTAATGATGACTGTATCCCCTAGGTAGCTCCTGTCCAGGCGTCTAATGCTGCACACATGCCGCACAAATAAAATCCCATAACTAAGGTCCCAATAACAGCTCACTGTATTTTATTCACTCAAGCAAATACCTAAATATACCAGGAGAAGTGATTAGCAGGTCCTCCGCAGCAGGTCCTCCGTCAGGCGATGGAGAAGGTCCTGAGGCCCAGAGGCCAAGAAAGAGATCCCATCCCGGCCTCTGACGGCCCCGCAAGCCCGTGGGCACACTTTGTAGTGCATCGATGTTGGATGGCCCATCCCTCGGCATAGGTGTAAGGCTGGTTGACGAAGTCCCACCCCAGCCTGGATTCAGCAGCACCAGCAATGTGCCCCGGGCTGCGGGGAAAGCAGGCGCACTTTGTAGCACATTGATGTTGGAGGGCCTGTCCCTCGAGATACGTGTGTGGCTGGGGAAGAAAAGTCCCACTCTAGCTAGGATTCACCAGCACCAGGAATTTAGTCTATGAGAAGAAGAGATGGATTTTAAATTGTTCAGTTGATCACAGTTATCCCACAAATAAGGGCAGCGATGATCTGCCCAGTGGTCCTTACAACCTTTGTGAAGAAATGAAACCATTAAAGGTACAAGGCCACTGCAGCTAATTCATCTACAATATGTAATTGAATCTAAAGCTATTGAGGTTAGTTTATAATTGTGACAAAGATAGACTGCCCATGCTCATTAACTTGAGAGTGTCCCATCTAAAAAGAGATCAGTCTCCATAAGTCTCACTAAACCCCTTTTTGAAACGTCCTACTCAAGATGAAGTCCTTTATTGAGAAGTTGCCCTGTACCTTCACCTCGTCTAAAATTCATGTTACTCAGTATTTGTTTGCTCCTCTGAAAATGAATAATTATCGGATTATTATGCTGTTGAAGAGACTATAACAAACCCTTTGGAGCTTGAGGATACTAAAGAAGTCTTCTTGAGTTTCTCTAAACAGAAAGGATGTATTTGTGACTGGCGGCACTTCAACCTAAGAATGAAAGACATTATTCCTATGGCTACATCAGTTAGTCATTTCATAATGTGAAATAACGTTTTTTTTAACCAACGCATAGAGTAAAGTGATAAAATGTAATTCTGCATGTTTATGAATGAATCATTATGCAGGAGAATCTGGTTAAAACTTCAACTTTAAAATGATGATTATGAGATATTTACATCAATGGCAAAAAAGGATAAGAAGGGACTCAATTTTGACATTTCTACTTCTTTGAGCTTTTGTCACTCCCAATCTACATATATTCCAAATTAATGTTTGTTAGTACATCTTACTTTATTGAAATCACATGTTAAAATGATTATTATAGATATTTACTTTTCGTCAAATTAACCTAACTCATATTTTGTCTCTCAACTTCAACTATTCCCTTAAGATATTTATTTTCAAATGAAAATATTTGAAGTATCCCATTTGTATGATTACATTTGGCCTTGATTTTTTTGCTAACATGACAAATCCAATTATGAACTTCGGCAGATCACAGAAGAAAACTTTCTTGAGTTCAAATTAGAAGCCTGAGGGAAAGCCCTTAGAACAGTCCTGGGTTTTGAATGTTTACTAGCTCTAAAGAAAAAGGCATATCTGAACAAATAATTAATATGTTGAGTAATCATGCATCTTTTTTTGATGATACCTTCATTAGGGGAGAAGATATTCAGTCAATAATGAAATGTAATATTGTTAAAAGACCGGAGAGTGACCTGTAGCTGCAAAAGGGAATCCATTGACTACCACTAACCGAAATTCAAGGTTCTCCTAGTTGGCGTCCCATCAGTAACAATGTGCTTCTCAAAATTCCTCAACGGGTGGTGGTATAGTCATGAACACAAGGTTTCAGATTGAGCATTAGTCTAGCAGGCTTAATCTTCATGGCACAGGACAAACACACAGTCCTACAAGTGCAGAAGGCTGTTTCTCTTCTGGAGGATTTGTGATTTCTATTCAATCTGGATAAGTCAGATGTGGACCCCAAGAAAAAGATAGACTTCCTGGTGTTCACAGCAGACTTGCAACATGCGACTTTGGAATTACCCCCACATACGATCACTTCTCCAAAGAAGGAACTAAGAAAATTGATCGAGAGGGAAAGGATTTCCCTTTAAACCATTGCTAGGATTGTTGGAGTTCTATTATCCTAGATACAGGCGATTTTCCCGGACTCGCTCCTTTACAGGGCCCACCAGCATCTAAAAATCAACCACTTGCAGAAGCATGTGTCTTACTCAGTGGAAGTTCCACTGTCACAGGAAGCCAGAACAGAAAGGATTTGCAGTAGCAGCCAGTGTCAGAAGAGAGTGGCGGAGGGAGAGTGGTGAGTAAGACGACTAACAACAAAAAAAATGATTTAAAAAGAAAAGAACTTACCTGATGCCTGCAGCCTGCTGCATTGCCGTCTTCTGTTCCTCTTGTGGCAGCACTGCAGGCAGAGACTCCCCTGCGGCAAATCCTGAAGCTGCTCTCACGCATGAGAGCAGCTTCAGAGTAGCCTGAGCCCGATTTGCTCTCCCAGGGAGACTGGGAGCCTGTCCTTTGCTGTCTCCAACCCAGCAATGCAGCTGGGTTGGAGAGAGCCTTAATGCTCATGACGGTTTGGCCGTCCTGAGACGGCCGGCCAAACCATCTTGCACATTGATAACAGTGCATACCACTCCCCATGGGTGCCTGTTATCCCCCTGGCCATGCACCCAAGACTCCTGTAAACAAAATAAAATAAAAATAATAGCTGCGGGTTTATCATTGTTTTTTTTATCTGCTGGCATGGGGTGACGCTCCTCCCCCAGAGTGGAGGGGTGGCCCCTGATGATTTGGTGGCTGAACCACAAGGATGCATGGAAGAACCTGGCAAATTTTGGTTCAGCTCCAAACATCATAAAAGAATCAGATGCCAGCTGCTTGCACCAGGGAACTCATTGTTGAGACTTTTCCACTGTAGACCGATGGTCTTCAAAGGAATTGAACTTCTAAATCAGTTGTCTGGAACCCCTGGCAGGATTATTTCCAATATGCTGTCTGCAAAGAACAAAGTCACTAAAAAAAGGGGGAAAGGGGGACAAGGAGCTGGATATAGGTCCAGTGACTCGTGCTCCTAAATGCTAAAGCCGTCACTAAAGAGAGTCACAGTTCCTGAGAAGGAGGTAAGACAAGAGAGAAGGGGGAGAGTCATTCCTATGGGAAGGTCGGAGGGACCTTTACTTGATGCCCTCACACACCCCAAAGAATGTCATGCTTCATCATGGGGCAGTGCTCCTCATTGGGTTGGCGCTGCAATGCCCTACGGATCCCCCGAAGGGTCACTTTATTGGAGATCTTTTAGGAATCTCACCGTAAGGTGTGTGCGGGTCTGTGTGAAGAAGTGTAAATGTTAAAAGGTGACTAGAGGCGAAATAAGGAAGCTAAATTTAATGAAAAAACCCTCTGTCAGCATTAAAAAACCAAAACATCGTGTGTTGCTCATGGGTGAAAATGGCCCTCAGTAGCTAGGCAAGTGCAAAGTTTTTTGTAGACGGAGATAGGGTTGACATGTTTCGCGCTGTAGTGTGGTCTCGGGAGGAGATCCTTCACGCTTCTTCAGGACCTAGGGGTGGTGAAATAAGGTGTGGGGTTGTGTGGTGGTCTAGTAGGGTATCCTAGTACCACTCAATGGACCCGTGAAGTGATCCTATCTAGAACGACAAATCAAAGAGAAAAGAGGTACAAGTAGTCAATAGGAGTAATCTCATCGAGTAGCACTGTTCCAATTCAAAGCACAGTACCCCTACGGTGGACCTTGGACTTTATTATCATAGACACACCCACAGTACATCCAGTAATACTAATTGGTGGGTGAAAAGCGTGAGGTAAAGGTTACAGTGTGATTTTAGAGGTTTTGACATCAATGGATACAACTCTTAGCCTAACAATACTCTTTACATTTCCACGGTCTTTCCCTGACCTTTCTAATTATATAGCAAGCGCATCACATACATTTTCTGAAACTACGATATGTACTTAGAGTCCTATGTTTATGTACTAACTAAGATGGCTTGGAATGTCAACTTGGCCTCCTTGAATGGTTTACTATGATGTGCTTTAATATAATATGTAACTGTCAATGTTACTGTTTATCTTTCTTTGTGTTTCTACTTGCAGTGGTTTATTGTACATGCTGATTGTATTTGTTGATGTTCAATAAGGTTCGATAACATAAGAGTGATTTTGTCAAACACTTATAAAGAAAGGCATTGCTTAACCCTTTTGGTGCTCTGATGGAATGGTTCCGTCATGAGCACCAGTGCTCATGTGCTCATGACGAAACCATTCCATCATGTGCACAAGCGCACTGAATCCCTTTGCTGTAAACAGCATAGGGATTTCCTTTTTTTTTTTGCCTTGTGAGGTGGTGAAGAGCTTCCTCAAACTTCTGAGGCATTTTGTTTTACAATGTAACGACGATTGTGCGCATGGCACGCTGACGTAATTACATTGAAATTGAAACTGAAACTAAGTTTCAGTTTCACTGTTTCGGTGCTTGTGGGCACTGAAACACACGTCAGAGGTATCATTGAAAAGGGGTGACTCTCCCCTTTTCAATGGTACCCCTCCCTAGTGGATCCCTGCTTGGGGATCGCCCAAGGAGGACGATACCCAAGCAGGGATCTACTCAATAGGCGATACCAAAGGGGATGATGGACGAAGCGTTTGAGCAAATCAAACACTCACCCCCAGTCAACTGATCTGGGTTTAATCCATCGTCATTCTTTAGCTCACTCCACCACCCCAGTTCAGACAAGACCATATGCAAATCAGTCTGACCATGTGCCTCATGAGATCAGTCCAGCCCGAACTGCCAAGCCATGTCTTCCCTGGACCGGAAACAAGCATCCTGGGACCGGTTTCGGGTTCATAAACCTCATCAGCCAGGCTATCTTGAATCCAGTGGCAAAGTGAGCAAGGGACCCACGTCTGGGCACACCCTGCCAACTTAGGGCGAACAAAGCGATACCAAAGGGGATGATGGACGGAGCGTTTGAGCAAATCAAACACTCACCCCCAGTCAACTGATCTGGGTTTAATCCATCATCATTCTTTAGCTCGCTCCACCACCCCAGTTCAGACATGGCCATATGCAAATCAGTCTGACCCTGTGCCTCATGGGATCAGTCCAGCCTGAACTGCCAAGCCATGTCTTCCCTGGACCGGAAACAAGCATCCTGGGACCGGTTTCGGGTTCATAACCCTCATCAGCCAGGCTATCTTGAATCCAGTGGCAAAGTGAGCAAGGGACCCACGTCTGGGCATACCCTGCCAACTTAGGGCGAACAAAGCGATACCAAAGGGGATGATGGACGGAGCGTTTGAGCAAATCAAACACTCACCCCCAGTCAACTGATCTGGGATTAATCCATCGTCATTCTTTAGCTCACTCCACCACCCCAGTTCCCACATGGCCATATGCAAATAGGCACCAGGGAGGGGGGAGCCGCCTCTTGGGCAAGGGTCTTAGCTCCCCCCATTGAAATAGGCATATTTAGTCTCTCTGATCTCCCCCCCCCCCCCCGGGGACAGAAAGCACCCAAGACACCAGAACTTTTTTATTATAGTTCAGGTGTGGTGGCTGCCCAGAATGGACATGCCAATGCCCCCACCCTCCCCCCAAAAAAAATTCCAAAGTCTTTCTGCCCCTCAAGAGGCAGATGGGGGCAATCGCCCCTAATCTGCCCCCCGGGGGGGCAGAAAGCCCACAAGGCACCAGGGACTCATTTTTTTATACGTAGTGGTGAGAGCTGCCCAGAATGGACATGCTAATGCCCCCACCCCCCAAAAAAATGCCACAGTCTTTCTGCCCCCTCCCTGAAGGCAGATGGGGGCAGAAAGCCTGCTAGGCACCAAAGATTATGTTTTTTTATTATTCGTAGGGGTGGGGGCTGCCCAGAATGGGCATGCCAATGCCACCACCCTCCATCCCCAAAACAAATTAGCTACAGTATTTCTGCCTGCCGTGGGAGGCAGATGGTGGCAATAGCCCCTTATCTGCCCCCGGGGGGCAGAGAGCCCACTCGGCACCAGGGATTATGCTGTTTTTTTATACGTAGGGGTGGGGGCTGCCCAGAATGGCCATGCCAATGCCCACACCTCCCCAAAAAAAATGGCCACAATCTTTCTGCCCCCTCTTGGGGACATATCGGGGCAATAGGGGTGGCAGAAAGCCCACCAGGCACTGACCTTTTTTGGCAATATGCCTTGCTGTGGATTTTGGGCCCTAGCGCAGCCGGCTCTTAGGGAAACCTAGCAAACCTGCACATTTTTGAAAACTAGAAACCCAAAGGGAATCCAGGATGGGGTGACTTGTGTGCCTCCCACCAGATTCTGTTACCCAGCATCCCTTGCAAACCTCAAACTTTGGCGAAGAATTCCCACATTTTCCTCACATTTTTCAGATGGAAAGTTCTGGAACCTGCAGGGAACCACACAATTCCACTCACCCATCATCCCCCTAAGTCTCCCGACAAAAATGGTACTTCACTTGTGTAGGTAGGCCTAGTGTTTGCAACTGGAAATGGCCCAAAACACAACGTGGACACATCACATTTTCCCACTGAAAACTTGCCCTTTTTTCGCAATATGCCTACAAGTGGATTTTGGATCCTAGCTAAAACTACACCTATGGAAACCTAGTAAACCTGTACCTTTTTGCAAACTAGACACCCAGGGTAAACCAGGATGCGGTGACTTGTGTGTCTCTCACCAGACTGTTTTTTTCAACCCAATTTAAATATATTTTTGTTTCAATTGTTAGTTTCCATAGAAAAATCTTGAAGGATCTACAAAATGACCCCTTGCTGATTCAGAATTTTGTCTACTTTTCTGAAATGTATAGTTTTCTGGGATCCATTATTTGCTTTCACACCCATTTCTACCACTAACTGGAAGGAAGTTGACAGCACAAAAATAGGAAAAATAGGATGTGTCCCAGTAAAATGCCAAACTGTGTAGAAAAGATTTGGTTTTCTGACGAAATTCTGCCTGTTCCTGAAATCTGGGACGATGGTTATTTTAACACCACAATCCCTTTGTTGATACCTTTTGCAGGGGAAAAAAAAAACAATTTCTTCTGGGGCACTTTTTTCCCTATTTTCAGAAAAAAAACAAATATTAGGTGTGTTTTAGCCAATTTCTTGGTCACCTCCAGGGGAATCCACAAACCTTAGGTACCTTTAGAATCCTCAAAATGTTGGAAGAAAAGGACGCAAATTTGGCGTGGATACCTTATGTAGACTAAAAGTTAGAGGGGTCAAAGTGCTAACTACCTTAAATAGCCAAGAAAAGGCTTAGCACGGAGGGGGCTGGGGTGGAGGGGGGGTGGTTGTGGGGGGGGGGGGTGCAGGCTTGGAAGTTAAGGGCTTAACTTTTTTCCTCAATTTTACAGTTTTGGAGGAGAAACAATAACCTATGATTCCACATGGTGCATGCACACCATACACCATACAGGAGTGTGGCAGGGCCTGGGAGAGGCCTCGTGTATCATTGACCTAATTCCACTTCGCCGTGGTAGCAGTGACATTCTTGAAATTAAAATGTGTGCCCATTTCTCACAGTTAGTAACGCTGCCTTGTCAGCAGTGGCTCTTTCATGCAAAACGTACATCTCTCTAGCTATTGCACAGTCAGTTCAATCATAACAACAGGCCTCTGATTTGGGTCCCAATGCGCTAACATGACATCAGAATAAGCACTAGGTCTTGCTCTATCTCTGATCTCTGTTCGCTTGTAGCCTGTCCCTTCTCTGTACTACTGTCTCTTGACTTTCATTAATTTTGATGCCTCTCTGTCAGTGCTTACGAGTAGTATATCTTTCTTACTCCTAGTCCTCTAATGTCAGTCTTACCTCTTTGCTTTGATCTCCCTCTCTCTTCCATGTGATGTCACTAAAGTATTTATTTCTAGCTTTGCTTTGGGTTTCTGATCTGTCACTCACCCTCTAGGTTTCTTTGTATCTCTCAGGTGCGCGCACACACACCTGCACATACACATCTCATGCGCCCACACAAATACTCACACACAACCTGATTTTATGCTACAGGGGAGGACCAAATTATGTATCAGGTTTGACTAAATTATGCAGCAAGAAAAGGCAACTTGCGTAATACCATCTATTTTGCTTCATTATTTTATGAATTTTACGCTTGTTAACACTGCCTGAGTATAGGTATTACCTTATTAGTAACAATTTAACACCAAAAATTAAAGGCAACATGCAATAGAAAGGTGACCAGTAAACATTTGTAAAGCGCTTTTGATTGTGCACAAATACCACACATTTTTTGTAACTTTTGAGCCGTTTGAGATAGAAACAATGGCTGATGTTTTGTGTCGCCCTTGCGCACGCAAGGTGAGGCAGTGTGATGCAAAACATAGAATGAGATTCACCATACCACGTGGATTGGTAAATCTGTTGTAACGCAAGTCAGCGCAATTTGCTTCCCTGCGTTTCTCTGCGCCGGAAAGGGATTACATGGGTGGTGCATGAGTGTTCCCACACAACCATTCGTGTATTCTGATGCATTCCCAGATTTACCACCACTGGTAAACCTGGGAATGCTGAGAATTATAAGCTTTCCCGATAGAGGTCAATGAGGAGAAATATCTTTATTTCTCCTTGTTGTTTCCTCTTTCTAAATGATTGGATTTGTTCATAAAGGTGCCCCTTCCTGCACAAAACAATCCTGCCTGTAATGCAGGCCCCCTTGTACCACGCGCAAAGGTGCCTGAGTTGGCGCTAGGCTACACTGAATGCGCCAGCGCAAGGAGAGGACAGGAATGTGCCCTATCTTTGATAGATATGGCGCATTCCTGCCCTCTTCCTGTCAGGCAATGGAGCACGTTGACTTGCTGCATTGCATTGTGTGATATAAGGATAAATCTGGGCCACTGCTTTTTGTTAAAATCTTCAGAATATACAGCAGATAATGAATTATGTGTCAAATGCTGCAAATCAATAGCTATGTGAAAAAACTCTACAGCAGCAAACTCGCATAATTCTACTTTCCTGATTATTTCTCATCTCCATCAATTGAAGTCCAGTTCGTAAGAATTACACAAAAAACCTTCACAAATTGTCAGCCACACATTGGGATGCCTAGCTGCAAGGTACACTAATAGAGAGAGGTAACCTGAGGTAAGGAGTTAAACAAAGGGAAATTGTTGTCTCCTGTTCTGTGTTCTCAAATTATAGATCACGTTTAAAAGTGATAACCTACAGCAACAAACAACTCATTATGTTATTATAGATTATTAAATGTGAACAGATGTGCTGCACAATACAATTTCAAAGTTCTAGTCTAGTTGTTCGCCAAGTCTTAGTGAAATGGACTCTAAGATGAATAAGGAGAGGGGAGAATGCATTTCAGTCTTCTTCTCCGTGGTTACAACAATGGAAGATTTACACACATCACAGCAATCAGGACTGCTCTGCTTTCACTGTTTGTCGTCTCGTTGTAGCAATGCACCCTGGGACGTTTTAAGGCATGGGTAAAGTGGGCTCTGGCCCAGGGCCCCAGCCTTTCAGGGGGCGCCCTGATAGAGCCAGCTCTGTTCTTCAAAAAGTCTAACCCTGATGACCTTGAATAATTCTTAAACAGATTGTTTTAAATACTGTTTTCCTTTAATTTATTTTAAATGTGGGTGATGTGTGAGAGTCTATTACTGACATTTTGCAGAGAAATGTTGTTTCTGTTTCATGCAAAAGCCATAAAAAAAATATTTTAAATCAAAACAGGACCTCACATATGTGAAATGGGAGGGTGTTATGTTATGTTATGTTAACCTCATTTTGTAGCGCTCACAGATACTAAAAAGTGTCCCGGCGCGAAAGCCAACAGCAAATGCGGTAGGGAAGCTAGAAATAACGGCAGGAAATTGTGCCCCAACAGGCACTTACTTAAAGAGCAGAGTTTTTAGTTGTTTTTTAAATAGCCTGAGGCTATCCATGATCCGTAGTTCAAAGGGCAAGGTATTCCAGGCTCTGGCTGCTTTCACCGAAAAAGAGCAGCCACCTAACCTTAACAAACGGAACCTGGGGACCACCGCAAGGCATTGACCCATCAACCGAAGCTGCCGAGAGGGCTCATAAAAAGAGAAACGCTTTCTAAGGTAATGAGGCCCGGTCTGATAGAGAGCACCGTGGGCCAGTACCAAGGCCTTAAACCGTACTCGCTGCTCAACCGGGAGCCAATGTAATTCTCGAAGGTTCAGGCTAGCACTAGATCTAACTGGCATGCCCAATAGAGTTCTGGCCGTAGCGTTCTGTACAATCTGTAACCTTTTTAATTGATAGGCCGGAAGTCCGACATACAAAGCGTTGGCATAATCCAACCTGGACAAAATAAGTGCCCGTGTTACCATTTCCTTGGCCTTTTTTGGAAGCAACGGCAAAAACTTCTTAAGACGTTTAAGCATGCCAAAACACACCCCAGCTAGTTTGCTAATTTGGGTCAAGAATCTCAAATCCTCGCCAAACCAGATACCTAGGTTTTTTGTTGGGCATCCGGAAGAACTCGGCAGAGGATAGCCAGCCGGCCAAATCTCTTCCCTAAAGGTAGAGGGAAAGGCGTCGTAGAGGAGCACTTCCGATTTCTCCTCGTTACACTTTAGTTGGGCCTTTACTAGCCATTTAAAGACTTCTGCAAGGCAAGTCTTGGCAATGTTTGGGGAGAAGTCCGTTTTGCTCCATGTGAAGAGGAGCTGGGTATCATCAGCGTAGACTATAATCCTCGCACCCATCTCCTCAGCTAGATAAACCAAGGGAGTCATATAAACATTAAAAAGAAGAGGGCTGAGTGTAGAACCCTGCGGAACACCCGTATTCAAACTTCGCGGGGTAGAGGAAAAAGGCGGCAACCACACTTGCTGCGATCTATTGGCAAGGAAAGATTCAATCCATTTCCAAACCTGCCCAGTGATGCCGATGTGGGACAACCGTGCCAAAAGTTGTTGGTGTGGCACTGTGTCGAACGCGGCCGAGAGATCTAAAAGCACAAGTGCTGCTCTGCCGCCGGCATCCAGACAGTCTCTAATCACCTCAGCCACCTCGACCAAAGCTGTCTCGGTGCTATGAGAAGCTCTAAAGCCTGACTGGGCCGAGTGGAGAGCACCAGAGATCTCCACAAACTCAGAGAGTTGTTTATGGGCAGCTTTCTCATAGACCTTAGCCACAGCTGGAAGAAGGGTGTCACAGATTGTTTGCAGTAATATTAGCGAGCTGCTGCTGTGCTACAATATTAAAAACACACATCATTATCCCTGAATATTAGATGTAAACACATTTAGAATTTGGACCAGTGTGCCTTGGTACTTTCAGTGACATGGCCAAAGTGGGCATGAAAGAACTGAAATTGGATCATAACTTCAAAGCTAAACAGAGGGTTCCAAAACATATTTGGCCTGGGCTCTTGAAATCTTTATGATGTCCTCTGTTGGCATGTTTCTTCTTCTCTGGTTAGGTACTTGTTTTAGAAAATTGATGTTTTGCGTTTGACCTATATTTTGCAAGAACAGTATTTCTTCCGTGGCTATTACTTGTTTCCCTCTCTATCTACAACACTTTGCTACCAGGTTGGCGTGTAGCAGTCACTGTTCTAGCATCTTGTAATCTCATGAGCATGTGCAGGTGACTGTCACGCCTGAAGGAAGCTTGCATTCGCCAACAGCACTGAGGCCATGCTGTCTTTCATATCACTACTACAAAGAATCCACTTACTTACTCTAACGCCATATTGCCACAATGAATAAATATAGCCTTTGCGCCTTTAGTGACATATTATCCCACCACATCTGCAGCTTAGTGCTCTTACACCCGCTTAGCCTCAGGGGCAAAATACTAGACATTTATTGCAATTATCTATCTTTTATTAACACTAAAACTGCAAATACTACTACATCACCACCCCAGCCAAACCTATCCTTCATGCTTTCTGATCTGTGCTCTCTTCTGACACACCACTGGATGTCCACAGTTTGACTCTTGCTCAAAACTGTGATACACCAACACAACACTCCTGACTTAGCTAAGACTATTTTGCAAGGGTACAAGGCAATTTGCAGAGACTAGAGGGGTCGCAGCGTATTTTAAGAAACATCTCACCTGTATGGATTAATGGTGTGATGTCTACCCGGAACTTCTGGTCCTTTGCTCTTGCCTCTCCCCATAAATGCCATTTCTTTCATGCTCATATTCACCCATCTGTGTGAGGTACTAAATCAGTCAAACAAATTCCATTACATTTTGGCGACCCAAGGGACAAATTGCAAGAAAAATGTCTTTGAACACTCCAATTCACTAGCCTTCTGGATATCATCACCAGCCCAACACATAAAAGTTTGCACGCTCTTACTTTGATCTTAACCCAAGGCAATGGTAAAATATCTTCAAATAAATTACCACTGACTGATCACTATATAGGGGCATATCTATAAGGAAATGGTGTAGTGCGGAGCTGTGGCAAATTTGCAGCTCTGCGCTTCATTATTTAAAAAATGCAGGGATGTGTTGTATTTACAAAAATACAGTGCACCCCTGAGTTTTCCCTTGCACTGGCGCGAAAAACAGCTGCCTAGCGCCAACACAGACTGCCTTGCGCCATAGTGCAAGGGTGCCTGTATTGCAGGGATTTATTGTTTATGTGAAGCAAGGTATACCTTCCTGCACATAAACAATCAACAGTAGCAGATTGCTACTTCTATGTGTGCTAAATTCTGCAGCACACATAGAAGTAGCAAATCACCATTATTTAATGATTATTTATGTGTAGGAAGGAACACCTTCCCGCAAATAAACAATCATTTAAGGCACTTTGCAGCACACATAGAAAAAGCATTGGCATAGCCAATAGGTCTCGCCTTTGGGACCTTATAAGTTTTTAGCTATGCAGCAGTTGATGCTGTTGCACCAAGGATATTGTGCTGGTTAACTAAACACTTATAAGGTCCCAAAGGTGAGACCTATTGGCTATGCCAATGCTTGTATATTTATGTTTTAAGAACAAAAATAAAAGGCATTGTTATTTGCAATGTCATAGGTCAAACTTGCGTAAATGTGAGACCTATTACATTGCAAATGCTTGTTTTGTAAGGAGTTAGATGAGGAAAGAAGGCTTAGCCAGCAAACAATGAGTGTGTCCTAATGGTGGTATTTTCAACTACGTGTTAACAATTGCCATACAAAGCGCGCACACAAAGAGGTGGTTACAGATACGAAACAACTAAATTTCCTAGTATTTTAAATGCGCTGTGTAAATCCAACTGAAAATGCCGACAAAAACCAAGAGGCTGCATCGCAAATAAATAAAAATAGAGAACTTAAAGTGCTTGTTACCAGCTGGAGAAGGAATTTGAGCTTCCACCTCGTTGTAGATTTTGTCCGTCAGTTTCTCTTTCCAGCTTGTGAAAGGAGTCCTTGGCAGGTATATTCTAAAGGAATGTTGACTCGAAAGGTGTATTACAGTCTTGAAAACTGACACTTTTTTCCAACTATATTCACTGAAAGTTTCCCTTGAGTGAGTGAATCAGCTAGGAGCGACCAGAGACATGCCGGTAGGTGGTGCTGTTATATGCAACTTGAAATAGCCCACTAGGAAAGCAACTTAAAACTTGGAAACAAAAACAAACAAAAAACGCGACCGCAAAAGTGAAAGCCAAGCGACTGTGCTGTCATTAGTAACATGATTACCTCCAACTAAATCCAGACAAATCAGAGATTATGCTGCTAGGCAAAGCAACCGATGTCTGGGCAAATGATTGGTGGCCTATCCAATTGGGCGCTGCCCCCATCCCCAAGGTTTCAGTCAATGACCTGGGAATAAAAATTGATAGGTCACTGTCGATGAAAGAACATATCGCTAATACATCTGCCTCATGCTATTACAGTCTTCGGCTTCTGAGAAAAATCCTTCCTTATATGCCTACCGACCATTGTAGGACTCTAGTGCAGGCTCTGGTCACCAGCCGTTTGGATTACGGCAATGCCCTGATGGCAGAAGTAGGTGAGACCCTCCTGGCCAAGCTACAGGTAGTCCAGAATACTGCTGCAAGGATGATCTTAAATCGTCCTGCAGGTACCCCCTCTCTACTATTACTTAGAGAACTCCATTGGCTTACGGTGAAAAAGAGATCTTTATTTAAGATCTGTTGTCTCACCTACACCGCTTTTAACAACAGAGGTCCTCTCGATCTACAAAAAAAACTCTTTAAATACTGCCCCTCAAGGAATCTCAGATCTAGCTCTCATGGTCTATTGCAGGTCCCCCGTTTCCGTCTTTTCCGGACGGGGGGTAGATCTTTCTCATACCTAGCCCCAAAATACTGGAACCAGCTTCCCTATGCTTTGCGATCAATTCCCAGATAGGAGCTTTTTAAGAAAAAGCTGAAAGCCTTTCTGTTCTAAACTTTCTTCTAGTCCTTTCTGACGGTTCTCTGTCTAGGGTGTTAGTCTATCAGGCAGCGCCGAGATGCCCCAGGGTGATTTGAGCGCTTTACAAACACAATAACATAACATAACATAACATGATCCAAGGGAAGAATGCAGATAAGGAAAAATGTCGGGGGGGGCTAATTCTCCCAGCAATAGGCCGAATCGGGGTGGAGGGGCTTTAGGAAGGCGTGAAAAACACAACAAAGCCCCATTAACAGGCAAATGGTCTTAAAACCTGTGAAGTACTCGGGTGCGGCTGTGTGTGTGCCAGGGAAGCTGACTCAGCCCGGGCTGCCACACAACGGGAGGGGGGGCTGAAGCCCTTTGAGCACAGTGGGCGTTTACAAATAACCAGCATACAAGCACACAAGATGTGTATGACGACAGAGTAAAGCAACACTTGCATAAGGCACCATTAGTCAAAAGCGTACTCAGAGGATAAAAGGTAACCTTAAGAGACAGGTAGTTTGAAATCGTCTAAGCGCTCCGTGCACCACCAACAGTCGGATGTGAGGCGAATAATTGGATAAATCAATACAACATATTCGTCACTATAGAAAGTATTGTGCAGGACCAGTATCCTGGTGGACGGTCACAGTTTAGCTCTCAAGAATCCAAGCCCCTTGGCCAGAGGCTTCGATCTTCCGTGAAGATTAGCGCCAATGAACGTGTCCCTTCCAATTTCCCAGTACGACTTCAGGAAGGCGAAGCCAGGTCAGCCCCCTGATTCAGAGAGTCAATCAAAGTGATGAGGATTATGGGTAAGTAGACAGACAGCTCTGACAGTGGAAGCAGTGACTCAAGATCAATTAAAGTGACAAGCCTGTCTTTAAACAGCACCGCTTAATGTTGATACCGTGGCATTCGCTATAGAAATAAGAGTCTTAGCATGAAGCATATTCCGAGCCTCTGAACAGTAATCTGAAGCCATCAAAGGCCCGGGACAGAAGCCTGTCCCCTTCTCAGATGTGACTATTCTGTCAGATTCAAGGATTTGAAAGATGACTAATGTCTCAGCTGTCACTTTAGGAAATCATAACGTGAGGGGCGTGGAGGCAAGTTTCTATCGAATCACTCGTCTCTCTTTTATGAAAATGTGCAATTATTTTACCTACAGTGTTTAATAATGGTGCACACAGCACACACTTCAAATTATTTGAAATGTAAATATTGAATAAAAAAAAAAGTGAGTTTGTTGAGCTCGGTGGCTCTCAAGCCGTCGCCGAGCAGCCTTCCCTCCAGTGCATTAAATGCTGTGCATCTTTAAACACAATGAGCAGCGTGTCGACTCAGTGAACAGAGAGATTGAAATGTCTCGAGCGTTTTGGGACAAGGTCAGTGTCACTGCTGGGAATGCAGCGTGGTATTGGAAGGCGCTGGGAATCATGTTCTGGCTGCAAGCCCCTGGCGCAGCTTCCAGTTCCTCAAGTGCCTTTTGATGCTGCTACAAATGGGTGAGAGTAGTGGGAAGGAGTACGGACTTGAGTCAGTGGGAAAAAACGGGAAATGTATTTGGAGTGAAAATCGATGAAACTGTATAATTTTCCTGCACGTGAGTTAAACTTGTTTGCTCTTAACCTTACTTCTCAAAAAATATGAAATTAGAATTTCCCCCCGAGTTGTTTAATGGAACCGGATATGAATATCATGTTTATGAATTTGAAAAACAGTATCTATTTGACTGGTTTATCAATTTGTGGAAGAGAAAGAACATGAGTCATTAGAGAGAAGGAAAAGCTGTATGAGACAAAGTGTATGAAAGAAAAAACAGAAAGAAGGATAGAAAGAAGAATAAAGAAGCAAAAAGTTTAACAGGGGAAAGGAGAGAGTGGCAAGCTGCAGTATAGAGAGGCAGGGGGTGGGGGGAGTGGAGGCCAGCAGAGTGACACGATCTGTGGTGGGGGAGGGGGTGGGAATTGAAGCACAAGCAAGCAAGGCGGAGAGAGGCATGCAAGGCTTAATGAGCCTTGACAGAAATCCACATGGCGGCTGCACGCGTGCACGCTCGCGTGAACGCAAGCTTGAGGCCAGGAAAAGCCTGTGGTAGCACTTTCAAAAGCCACTCACTAAATTTCTCGCAGGGCAGCGCATGCGCTGGCTCAGCGAGACCTAAAAAGCAATTCGGAGGAGAAATAAAAGAATTTCTCCTAGTTGAGCCAATCTAATGGCTGGTTTTGCATGCCGTTTTTGGCACTGCTTCAGATTTACACCTCCTTTTAAATCTGGGGCAGCTTAAAAAAGTAATGGGTGTTGCGATGGAATGCCCACATCAACACCCAGTGTACACCCCTTTCTTGCAGAAAACTGCATGAGAGGGTTCCAAATTTACAAAGGAGCATTAAGCCACGCAAAGTGGCTTAAGGCCACTTTGCAAATATGGTGAATGGCATTGCGCCACCGGGACGTCGTAAAAAGTGACGATCCGGTGGCGCAATCCCCTTGTAAATATGCCCCATAATCTCTTTTTACATCCCCAGACCCCACACAAAAGACAGGGTATTCGGATATGTAGCCTAGACCCTTCTGGTCGTGGACAGAGATTGATCTGCCCAAAGTTCAAAAAGCTGTTATGCGTATTTTTTTTCATGAAAACTGAACAGGTTCTATTTGAGTTTTATAGAGCACTTGAGTCTGCCTTTCAGTAAGCTGTTCATTTAAACCTGAACACCGTATTTACTCTTTGCACTCATGGTTTCAGTGGCACTCAACATTGAATTGTTCAAAACTCATCAACTAGAATGTAACTGGCACAGAACTTACACCTTGGTGAGACCAACCCTTACAGGTTGCAGCCCTGCACTTACAAAAGTGCCCCTTCTAAAGCCAAGTGAACACTTCTTTGTGAGAACATTCCAGAAGCCAGCTACACGTCACACAACTCTTTAATGCGTTTAATAATACTTTTATGCACCCTGAAATATATATTGTCACCTCCAACATATCAGCTTTTACACAACAAACTAGCTTCATTCTTTGCTTCCAAAATCAAGACCCTCTACCAAGATATCAAGACTGCTCAGTTCTTTCTGAACCCTAACCCCTATCAATCTCCAGTCACCACATTCACTAATCACTAGTCTGCCTTCATTTCTGTCACACAGGACGTGGTTCTTGAACAGCTCCATAGCCTCAAATTTGGCTACTCCTCTTTCGATTCTTAAACTCCGCACACTCTCAATTGGTGTTAGATTCTCAATATCTCACTATCAAGAGATTGTGTCACAACATCAGAAAAGTGGGAGTTGTCACCCCACTCTTAAAAAAAGGACAATTAAGACAGCTCATTAGCAGAAAACTTAACTAGTGCTCTATAATCCTGCTTCCCATACTTGGGAACATTTTGGGGAAAAAATTCTGACCAAGAAGCTCTCCTCTTTCCTCAAGGAGAACTAGGGTTTTGGTTCATGGCAGCTAGGTTACTGCTTTGACATGATACCCTTGGCGAATGTGTGGTTGCAGAGACATGTCCTGCACTCCTCCTATGTAGCCTATTGGCTTGACAGTTAAGGGACCCAAGAGGGGGACCCCATTGGAACATGGGCAACTGGGTCCTTTTGCATGCCATGTATTTGTTGCGTATTGTGTGATGTCCGACCGAATTTTGTTAGGTTTTTTTGACATCACTGACACTGTTCCAGGGCAAAGCACCTAGTCCTGATAAAAGCCGTGGACCCTATGGTCACCACACTTAAGGACTGAAACATTTCATCTTATACATAGGGTGTAGGATAATTTTCTCCATAGACACCCCTCTGTAATTATTTTTAATCACACCAGGAACACAGTTGATAAAGGGATACCTAGGTCTTCCAAGTTATTTTCATCGTATGACCCCAACATGATAATATCCCAAGAGCTCCCTGTAATATGGTCGAGCCCATCATAGGGACCAGGATGAGACCCGATGATGAAGCATGACACCAGTATCGTGTGTGAGGGTCTATCAAACAAAACTAAGGTCTTGTTAAATGATGAGGGTCAAAATTTACTAGGTTGTGTGAGATATCCCAGTTGTGGCTACTGGGCTAATGATAAAATACATGGGATACCTTTGTTTGAGGGAGTCTTAGACAGGAGGATGTATCCTATGTTTTTTCCTTTCCTTCCCTCTGCATCACATGATTGATTTCTGATATACATGGGCTACTGGTATTGTGGATTTGCATCTGCTGCTGCCTTCGATATGGTGAATCATGCAATCCTTCTCCACAGGCTTGGCAAACCGGGGATAGAAAGGGCATCAGTTAAGTGGTTTGCTTCCTTTCTGACGAGTCACAACCAGAATGTATCCCTGCTGCCATAGAAGTCCAACTGCATTGTGGATCAACTTTGGTGGGCCATGGGGGTCGTCACTTTCCCCTTTACTAATTCCTGTTTATGTTGCCCCTGTATTTCAGCTTATTAGACACCACAGTTCCACAATTGTCAGGCAATCTGATGATCCTCAGCTGTTACTGCAGACAAAGATGCTCCAAACTTACTTCCTAATTTCAACACCTGTCTATCAGACATACAAGATTGAGTTTGCAAGAACGTTCTGATGTTCATTGGTAACAAACTGACTGATCCACTAAGCCAAAATTCTCAACATCTGGTACACTCACGAGCTTTATGAAAACAAATGTACCATTTTAAAACAGAAGAAGAAATGGAAAGTCTCAAAATTATTACATGACTTCACCTTACTCTCCGCTGTAACTATCAATTCCTCATGATCACAGATAAAGTCTCTACGACAAGATCACTATCAGAGAGGCAGTCAACAGAAGCATATCCCTCTTCAAGACTGTTAAACACACCACATTTCTCTCCCAGAACCCATAGGCCCTGCTTCAGTCAACAAATGCAACACCTTCAACCTCTTTTTTACTGAGATCAACAAAATTAGATGCAACATCATTACCACTTCCATGACTCTCTCAAGTCCAGCCATCCTCCTTCGCTTCACCATCCAATGGACCTCATTGAATCCTGTCTCCTATATCCTGAACTCTTTCAGGGCAACAGTTTATGAAAATGACTGTTCTTTACATGACAAAATCACTCCAATGAGAGGCCCCCAACTGCCATTCCCCACGTTGTCAAACACCTCCCAAAACCAAGGAACATTCTCCAATGCCCTTAAGGCAGGTCAGACCCTTCCCCTGTTAAACAAACCCTGGGGCCAGCCAACCTCTCCAACTTTCACCCTACTATCCATCTTCCATTAATAGGGAAAATCATTGAGAAAACAGTCCCATCCAGCACCAGAAACACATCACCACAAATTAGCTTCTACAGGACTATCAACCAGGCTTCAGATTAGGGTGCCAAATGCAAAAACAACAATTGATGGACAGAATGTAGAACAATGTCATACATTCACCCCAGTACAGAGATCTGGGCCTAAATCCATCGTTTTTTTGCTCACCATGCCGTTCCAGTTTGAACCCAGCCATATGCAAATCAGTCTTGACCCTGTGCCTCATGGGAACAGTCCAGCCCGCACTGCCAAGCCAAGTCCTCCCTGGACTGGAAACAAGCATCCTAGGACCGGTTTCGGGGTTTCACCCCTCTTCAGCCAGGATAGCTTGATTCCAGAGGCATGGAGAGCAAGGGACCCACGTCTGGGCATACCCTTCCCACTCGGGGTGACAAATGCAAAACCAACAATTGATGGACAGAATGCAGAACAATGTCATACATTCACCCCAGTACAGAGATCTGGGCCTAAATCCATCGCTTTTTTTGCTCACCATGACGTTCCAGTTTGAAACCAGCCATATGCAAATCAGTCTTGACCCTGCGCCTCATGGGAACAGTCCAGCCCGAACTGCCAAGCCAGGTCCTCCCTGGACTGGAAACAAGCATCCTAGGACCGGTTTCGGGGTTTCACCCCTCTTCAGCCAGGATAGCTTGATTCCAGAGACATGGAGAGCAAGGGACCCACGTCTGGGCATACCCTTCCCACTCGGGGTGACAAATGCAAAAACAACAATTGATGGACTGAATGCAGAAGGGAGAATGTCTGCATTGTCAGCATTCCGTCCATCATTTGTTTGTTGTAACGCTTTTCGCCCTTAGTGGGATGGGTATTCCCAGACGTGGGACCCGTGCTCACTACGCCACTGGAGTGTGGTAAATATTTCATTACCGGTACTATTTTTATGCGGTAAAGTCTAGTAAGAATAACTCAGTAAATATAAGAGGCAGAATCCGTGGTATTAGAGGTTCTAAAAGGCTTTATTCCTCTACAAAGGAATTACAGTTCGAACTGCAGGCTTCAAATTCCATCACCATGAAGGTTCAGGAAGGAAGGCAATACATTATTGACAAGTAATGGTATTTATATGGAAAGCATTACATTAAGACAGATGCAAGAGGCGTAACAGCTGATGATACCGATATGATACACATACGTAATGAAAAAAGGCGTAAACATAGGCGTAACTAAATACGTCATTAAACATGATGTCACAGGTGGGTGGATCCATAAGAGAATCCTGCAATGTCAGCAGAAATATTTGGCAGAAATGCGCGCGCAGCCGCATGACGTGTAATTGACGTGCAACTAGAGGGTGAAGGGGACTTGACATTTAGCTCTACATGTGGAGACAGAAGTCTGGGGGGTCATGTAAACCTAATCCCAAATCATATCTAATATCTTATGTTTAAAGAACTGTATTATCCAAAAGGAAAGGTCTCTCGGACAGAATCTATTCTATACTGACTGTTAGTGCGTGTACAAGCGTCTAAGTGTCTACATGAGATGCGAGGGGGCAGGAATCTTCCATGGTAACAGGGGCTATGAATTACTTGCATGAGGACAGTGAGGCCTGGCCCTTTGCACGGTAGCTGGAATAATGTTTACCTAAACTACTAGACAGGAATGCATCGGATGAGGAGCGGAGCAGATAATCTTGAAGGTGAAATACAGTTTTTGGCAGGCAACAGGCTAGATCAGGCACCGTTAGCCGCGCAGGGAGTAGGACAAAGTTCATGGATACAGATGCGGGCTCGGACTGGAGCTTTCAGAGGCAGAAGGCAGGAAAAGGCTTGATGGCAGAATTCAGGGCCTACTCGCCTGAATCTGTAAAATGTGGAAAGTGAACCACATAAAGTCGGTGGCCTTTCATATTTATGAATGGAATATCTGACCCATTCATGGCGGATCTGAAAGAGGACATGTTGACGGTGGACGCACATGTATTTGCGTCTTCATAACTGAAACTGGAGGGAACATACATGTACTTATAGCATGCACATGGAGCCGTTGGGGTCTACGATAGGGGACATAACTGATCACAAAATTCATATTTCCTCATTCCCTCCTTGTCCCCTACGGACCCTCAGGAGATATCGATCTTCATCAATCCATCGATCTGTTCATATAGCATCATTTGTTCTTCTTTCTTCTTCCGGGATCTTGAACGAGAACTTGGATGCGGGATACACGATGTGGCACACAGACCACAAATCGCTGGCCCACATTGTAGACATAAGCAGCAACTGAATAGTATGAGAAAGCCAATACCTAGGAAGGATAGGATCCTCCATCCCCAGGCTGACAACACGCTCCAGAACCAACCGGACCAAGTCCAGGTGCCTGGACTCTGGTGTATCTGGCTCACAATCTTATGAAGGCGAGTTATGGCTTTATATACTGACGGTGAATTTTCTGGTATGAAAACACAGCAACTTGATCCGATGACCCTACAAGCTCCGCCCCTATCGGCCAGGATGACGTCAAGGACAAGACGATTTTGAAGCACAACAATCCGCATAGCAGACTGCTCTTCTGTTAAATTGCCTAAGGCGGAAGTAGTCTCGTTCACTACTGCTTCAAGGGTTCTAGTTAATCTACGTATCAACTTACTATTAGTGACTGTACCTATATAGGGAAAGAAACCTTTATTGAAATCTGTGTATTGCTCCCATGCCGTTTCAGTGTAATCGACAATCGGGAGATCTCTCTGCTGTCTATTGTGTACTAAATGGGTATTTCTGTGATAATCAGGAGGGGCTAGGAAAACAGGTGGCAGAAGGAATGCTATGTAACAGGTACCATCCCAATCTAGAGGTAGACGTATATATGCAATCTGGCCACATATGAAGTAGGAATGACGGGAAGCTCTAAACGTAGACTTGCCTTGATCACTGAATTTTATTACAGTGGTGCATTTACTATGGCCCATGTGTATGGAACCATTCTTTCTTACACATAATTCCCCTTTAACTGGGAATACTGACATAGCGGGCAATATTGGCGTAGCTTCGGATTCAACATTCAGAATCAGGAGGTTAAGTGTAAAATTACCTAATCCATATACTTCATTTTCTAGATCAGTTCCTGTTCTTTTGGGAAGTCCCTCCTTGTTAGGGTAGCAGACTTTAAGCAAAACTAGGTTCAGGTTTCCCCATACCCAGTTGTCTTGATAAACTACTGAATTTGAATCTAGGGAATTAATCAAACTAAACCATGCTCCACAGGAGCCATTGTGTGTGAACGGATATGGAAAGAGGGGCAAAACTCCCTTATAGTTCTGATAGGGAGGGAGTCGGCCACATATCCAACAATTTGTAGCATTGCTGGTCTGATGGGAATGATGTAACATACTAATGAATGTGTTGTTGCGCAGCGCAAATCTATAAGACAACTCATGCGGAGGTAATTCGCTAAAAGAATGTTCAGCAGTAACATTGTAAGCACGTTTAGAAATAGGGTAATACATATGCAGCAATATACTAGAAATGATGATCAGAAGACTTAGAAAAAACAAAATTAATAATGTTACTGTGCAGTGACTACGAAGTGATTTACAATACGCATGCTTTTTAAGCTGCATCTGTCGATTTCTTTCTCTACTCCGGTCTAGAGGATACATGTCAGAGACAAATTCAACCGATTCACCTTGGAGAGGACTTAAACAATCAAATTGTCTGACTTGCTAGACCTTAATTTCAGTTTATAAAGTTCCGTTTTTGTTTGTTCAACCAAGGGGAGCTTTGAGTCTGTCTGTGAGGGAATGCAGGGCTGAGTGTTCACACTGGACGGTAGTCCATAAAATTTTTTGATATGACTCGAGTGCAACCACCCTTTACGTCCCTCGATCTTCACGGCTGTCCTTGTTGTTAGTAGAACGAGTTTAGGCGATTTCCACCTAGGCTCCAGTTGGGTCTTCCGGTCGAAATTCCGCACCAGAACCAGGTCACCTGGAACCACGTCATGGGGCTTCACCTCAGTGTTATCGGGAAAAGCTGCAGCTACCTGTGAACGACAAGATTGTAGTGCAGACATCAAGGAAGCCAGATAATCTGTCAGCATATTACAGTCAACATCAGTGATTTTGCGAGGTATAGGCGTCCCCCACATATTTGGTGGTCTACCGAAGATCACCTCGTACGGGGATAGCCCTGTTCGAGAATGTGCTACCATTCTCATGTAAAAGAGTGCAACTGGTAAGGCTACTATCCAATCGACACCTTTTTCTCTACATATTTTGGACAATCTGATTTTCAGGGTTTGATTATGACGTTCCACGAGACCTGCTGCCTCGGGATGTCGAACACAGTGGAATTTCCATTGGTAACCTAATAGAAGTGAAACGTGTTTCATTAGTTCAGATGAGAATGGCTGGCCGTTATCTGAGTATACAACACGTGGCAAACCGAATCGTGGGAAGAATTCTCGAACTAGCTGTTTGGCAGTAGTCAGGGCAGTGTAATCTGAAACCGGGTAGGCTTCTGTCCAACGGGAAAGAGCACAAACAACTACGAGAACATATTTGAATCCTCGACATCGTTCCATCTGGATATAATCCATCTGGAGGACTTCAAAAGCATGATCGGGAGGTTGAAATCCACCCTGCTCTACGGGGATGCTTTTACCTGGATTAAACTGACAACATATCATACAGGTACGTACTTTCTGTTTGGCTGCTGCTCGCAGGTGTTTGTTGAACCAAATGTGTTGAATGCTGTCTAGCATAGCTTTTTCTCCTAGGTGCGCTGGACTATGTATTGTGTTAATGATGACTTGAACCATGGAGTCGGGAAGAAACCATATAGATTTTTCCTTCGTCATCCATCCTTGATCCGTTTGGATCCCTCCTAATTCAGTCCATTTCTTTATTTCTTCTGGTGTAGCATGTGTCTGTATGTCAATTACATCAAGGGCGGGATCCTTAACTGTCATGCAATGTGTTGGTGTCGGAACTATTGTCTTTGTCGCGTCAGTTATATGAGTCTGGTTCTGAGCAGTCTGTTTAGCTGTTCTGTCAGCTAGGTCATTACCCTGAGAAATGATATCGGTAACTTTTGCATGGGCTTTGCATTTCATAATCGATATTGCAGTAGGTAGATGAATCGCGTCTAATAGGGCTTGGATGAGGGGTCCGTGTTGGATGTGGGCACCGTGAGAAGTTAAATAACCTCTCTCTTGCCACAATACACCGAAGTCATGGACGACTCCGAATGCATAACGTGAATCTGTGTATATGTTGACTTTCTTATTTTTGGCTTGAATACAGGCTTGTGTCAGAGCGATGAGCTCTGCTGCTTGAGCTGACAAAGTGTTAATACAATTTGTTTCAACGACTTCAGTGTCTGTTGTGACTGCGTAAGCGGCCACTAACTCTCCTGTACTTGTTCTCATACATGAACCATCTACATACAATGTCAAGTCTGGATCTGATAAAGGGATATCTGTCAAGTCTTGTCTGGGTTTCGTCGTGATAGTAATGACTTCAATACAATCATGTGCTAATGGATCTGTTCCATTTACTGGCAAAAGTGTGGCAGGATTTAACGTATTACAACGTCTGATTTCTATGTGTGGCTGAAACAATGTTAATTCATAACCGGTGAGTCTCGCTATAGTCAAGTGTTGTGTTTGTGTGCGGTTCAAGAGAACCTCTACTGCGTGTGGTACTTGTACTGTCAATTGATGTCCTAACACTATGGCATCGCTTTGTCTGATTGCTAAAGCTGTTGCTGCCACTGATTTCAGGCACGCAGGAAGAGCCTGAGCTACTGGATCTAATGTACTAGAGAAATAAGCACATGGTTTGTGTGATCCTGCTTGTTCCTGGGTGAGTACTGACAAGGCAGTACCTTCGCGTTCTGTAACAAAGAGTGTAAACTGTTTACTGTAACATGGTGTTGCTAAAACAGGTGCTTGGCATAAAGCTTTCTTTAAGCTTTCAAAGGCATGTGTATGTTCTTGAGTCCAAGGGAGGACAGTCGATGTGGCTGCCTCCTGTGTTGTCAACTGGATGAGTGGTTTTGCTAGAAATGCATATTGAGGGATCCACTGCCTACAGTATGAAGTGAGACCTATAAAAGCCCGCACCTCCTTTTGTGTCTTGGGTGGTGACATGTTAGCGATTAACTGGATGCGATCAGGTGTAAGCTGTCTTCCCTCCTTGGACAGCGAGTGCCCAAGGTAAACAACTTGCTGGACACAGAATTGCAGCTTAGAAGGGGACACCTTGTGCCCCTTATCGGCCAGAAATTTTAAAACCGTCAGTGACGCTGTTTCACATTCAGGTTCGCTTCGGGCGGTGATCAGCAGATCATCGACATATTGAAGCAAGGCAGTGTTAACTGGCATGTGGATACTGTCAAGTTCTCGTTTCAGTGCTTGGCTATAGATGCTGGGGCTTTCTGTAAATCCTTGAGGTGCGCGTGTGAATTTAAAACTTCGTCCATTTAAACTGAATCCGAACAGATATTGACTTTCCGGATCTATTGGGACGCTAAAGAAAGCATTCTTGAGATCAATTACAGTGAAGAACTTTGCTTCTGAATCAATAGCTGTTAGTAATGAAGAGATATCTGGGACCACAGGATATTGTGGTACAATACATTTATTTAATTCGCGCAGATCAATAACTAATCGATATACTGGTGGTGCTTTTGGATCCGTTCTTTTGAGAATCGGTATTATCGGGGAATTACACACATTGGAGTCGGTTTCTACAACCACTCCTTGTGCAATGAGCTCGTCAATGATTTGCAGCAAAGCCACAACAGCATCTGGCGGTAACTTGTATTGTCGCATTCGTGGTAGTACTACCCCTGTTTTTAGTGTGACTCGATATGGTGTAATGTTCATACAACCAACATCAGTTGGGCCTTGTGCCCATAGATGTGTAGGTAAATTCTGCAGCCGGTGATCCATGTCTCTGGACACGTAGTGACCTTTGAAGTCACGTAAAAATAATCGCACTCCTTCCGGAGAACAACATATTATAGCTCCTAGAGCTTTCAATGTTTTTATACCTAACAAGTTTTCTGGACATGATTTAGTAAGCAATAAATCTGTAGTTCGTGTCAATGGACCAACCGTAAGTGGAAGAGGTTGCGACACTTCATTAATGATAGGCTTTCCTGAGAATCCAAGGGAAATATTCTGTGAGCCTGAGAGGGGTGCCCCTGGAACTTCACTGCGTCGTATAGTTGTTCTGCTTGCCCCTGTATCAAGTAAAAACTTTCTGTCTTCCCCTAATAGTTCACTATGCACATAAGGTCCCTCTTGATCGACAGGAACCTCGATAAGGGGTAAGCCAACTTCCCTCTCTAGGCTATTTCATGTGTATCGCTGATAATCGGGATAGTCATTTTGTGCATACTGGTACATCTGTTGCGTTGTTGTTTGTGTGGCAGCAATAGGCTGCGCTTGTGGTGGTGCTACGGTCTGTTGTGGAGCTACCTGTTGCGGAGCTAGTTGTTGCGGAGCTGACCTAGATTGTGCATGCTGAGGTATTTGTTGTTGATTCTGATCCTGTCTAGGTGGACGTGGTCTTTCCTGGGTTCTACCTGTGGCAATATTATGTTTCAGGACTGGACAATCGTGTATATAATGACCTTGTTGTTTACAATAGTTGCATGTCCCTTTCGTTGGACCTGCGGAATCACCCTTTTTATGACCATCGGCTGGAACTGTCTGGGCAACAAGCATTTTCATTTTCGTATCTTTCATACGTCTTTGTTCATGTTCTTGTTCTTCTCTAATTCTATTGTGGTGATATTGTAACATCTGTAACATCTGTGATGGTGTGTTACCTTGCCAGGTACTCTCAAATTTCAATACTCTATTCTTAACTTGCGGCAGGGAATTTTCAACTAATTTTGTCACAAACAGATGTGGATATGACTCGCTACTTGCTTTTATGCCACTATTAATACCAAAACATTTTTCAAATCGGGAATAGAAATCACTAGTGTCTTCATCTTGCTTTTGTTTACAGGCTGAGATTGCACCCCAGTCCTCCTTTTTCGTAGTTAATAGACGTGGCAGTACCTGCACTAGTAATCCTGGTAGTGCTGTAGTCTTTTCCCCAAGCCCTGATCCTGCAGCTCGGGCCTTTTCTTCGTTTTCTAATGCTGTCCAATCTATCTTTTGGTCTCCCACCTCCCATTCTTTTTCTTTGAGTTTCTCGTAAACACCGGCAGGCATTAACACTTTCAATATTTTCATAATGTCGGGGTAAGTATACTCTCCCATGAGTAACATGTCCTTTATCTCACGGTGGAAACCTGCTGGATCCTTGTCATGGCTGGGTACTACTTTCTTCATTTCTAATAATTCAATTTTAGTTATAGGCGTGTACACAAACACGCGTGTAAAGTTATTATCTTCACCTCTGATTGGGTGTACTTCGCGTAACGGATTCTGTCTATCTATGTGATACATTTTTCTTCCCATAGTGGGAATTGGAACGTGTTCTGGGTATGCGAAAACTATATACTGGTTTCGAAATTCTAGAATTTCTTTAATTAAATCAGTACCTGACCCTCTCCATTTATTCGTGAGTAGTTCTGTCAATATGTCAGGTAAGGGTCCAGGATCGGAGTGTTGGCTTTTATATAATATAAGGAGGTGTTGAATCATGTATATACTAGCTAAACGCTGTTCGTCTGGGGCAAGATTCAGAAACGTGTGTGCTAGTGCATCATCACTGTATTTGCTGGGACTGTCAGCCCATAGTACTGCTGACCTGGCTAATTCTTGTTCGTCCATGGAATCGAGCATATGGTACCCCCTTCGATCTCGGAGTAATTTATCAGTGGCTTGGAATAGGTGTTCAGGGGACCTTGTATTTAACATAGGGGTTTGAAAATGTCTATTACATTCTGGACGTATCGGACGTATCGGATCATTAAAGCATCTAGTATTATTATGGGGTTTTCCTCTACCTACGTAAGCTATCGTATCTAATTGTTCTGATTCTTGCTCCTCCTCTCCCTCTGATTCAATTCTGTCTGCTTCTCGTCTTTCTTTATGTATTCGTTCTACTTCCTTGCGGATCTTTCGATACATGGCGATTATACACGCCTGTCTATCATGTTTCTCGTCTGATATGTTCTGACCCCATTTGGCAAGTTTTTGCATGGTATCATGATCTGCCTCAGGCCTGTCTTGGTTCCTGATCACACAGTTTATGAAAAAACGTAGTAGTTGTCTTTGTACATCCACTTTCTGGTATTCCATAGCTTCGTTAATATTTTCTGGGCCTCGCCCTGTTTGGACAAAGTGATATATATTGTCTAGGTGCTCAACCATTCCTGGTATCGTCATTAAATATAATGTAGCTCGTCTTATACGTAGTGATGATAGTAGCAATCTGTCCTGTTTACCTGGCACTGGATCGTATCTACAATCCACAAGATGTTCTTTAAACATGTCGGATGTCGCTAGTTGGGGTGTACGTTGAAGTGCTAAATCTCTAAGGGTCTGTTTATTTCGCGGCGGTGTGGCAAACATGTCTGTCGTACCTCCTGTAGCACCATCTGAGGTGCTGGGCAAGAAAGGATTCGTTGGACGTAAGATAGAAATTGTAGATGCGGGAAAAACAGTAGAAACGGATGGACCTGTTGGAATGGGCGTAGGAGTTTGTTGTTGCGGGGATACAGACGGATGATCTTGACGTTGAACACCATCAGCAAGCGGTGTGTGTGGTATGGTATTAGCATACTCGGGAGCTACGTCATCTAAATAGGAGGAAAGGAAAACGTCTTTTGCTGTTTTAGGATGTGCTTTTATCGGGAGTAATGGGGGTGTCAAGTTTTTCGGTATTTCCGGGGTGGCCTGAGGTAACCCTTCGGCCAAAAGAGGATACATACCATTCATAAGGGTATTTCTTTGTCTATCTACTTGTTCTGATTTTACTCGGGTACCTTCCTCAATTAATATATTTTCTCGGGCTTTATTTGAATTCTCCCTACCTTTCTCTTCCTGTCTGAGCGCTTTTTCTGTACGTCTATATGATTCTTTACGCCATAATTCAATGGCATCTTTCTGTGACTGTCTGGCTTTCTTTTTCCATAATTCTTCTTCTACTCTCATGATGCAATCTGCATCCCAGGTCCCCGCTGCGGGCCATCTCTGACTCTCCTGTAACTCTTTGGTGTAGTCCACCCATAAATCAAGAAATAACACGGCATCTAGGCCATGCTTATGATACATAAAGTACCCTGGAGTGTCCCTAGGTGGGATGGGAACAGCTTCTTCGAGTACACCTTTTCTGGTTTTGATCTGTCTTAATTTCGAAAAGAGCGGCATTTTTAGACCTTATTACTAGAACACACTTTATACAATAAACACAATAATGAACAGTCATTCACACCACAATGTATAGAACGTATTAAAACAATTAACATTTAACAGTTTAACGAACGATAATAACTAATAGAAAACTAGTTACTGACATAATACTAACACTAAATAACACTTAATTATATGCAAGACATACTAGATATACTGCTAAACAGTACAGATACACTGCTGAAACAGTGCAGACCGGATTTGTGTACCCAAACCCGTCTTGACCGGCACAACCTATGTGCACGTTTAAATGCCTCCCCGGCAATGGTACTCACCGGGTAGCACGGAACGGAAGGCCTCGGAACTGAACTGAAACTGGACCGGACTGGACTCGACTCGACTGGACTCGGAACTTCGGAACCTGGTGGGCCTCTGTATACCTCGGATCTTGCTCTCTCAGCTAGGCTCTGGTCGGGATACTTCGCACTTCTCACCGCCTCGTCTGGGTGTTGATCGCAGCCTCAGTCACCCCCGCTTGGCCGGAGGGAGATACAGGAAATCCTGCAGGTACGCGTTTTTGTCCGTTCAGCTGTGGCAGGAGACCGGGCCTGCAACGCACCTCCGGCGCGTGAGATGAGAAAGTGTCCCTGTTCGGGCGCCAATTTATGTGGTAAATATTTCATTACCGGTACTATTTTTATGCGGTAAAGTCTAGTAAGAATAACTCAGTAAATATAAGAGGCAGAATCCGTGGTATTAGAGGTTCTAAAAGGCTTTATTCCTCTACAAAGGAATTACAGTTCGAACTGCAGGCTTCAAATTCCATCACCATGAAGGTTCAGGAAGGAAGGCAATACATTATTGACAAGTAATGGTATTTATATGGAAAGCATTACATTAAGACAGATGCAAGAGGCGTAACAGCTGATGATACCGATATGATACACATACGTAATGAAAAAAGGCGTAAACATAGGCGTAACTAAATACGTCATTAAACATGATGTCACAGGTGGGTGGATCCATAAGAGAATCCTGCAATGTCAGCAGAAATATTTGGCAGAAATGCGCGCGCAGCCGCATGACGTGTAATTGACGTGCAACTAGAGGGTGAAGGGGACTTGACATTTAGCTCTACATGTGGAGACAGAAGTCTGGGGGGTCATGTCAACCTAATCCCAAATCATATCTAATATCTTATGTTTAAAGAACTGTATTATCCAAAAGGAAAGGTCTCTCGGACAGAATCTATTCTATACTGACTGTTAGTGCGTGTACAAGCGTCTAAGTGTCTACATGAGATGCGAGGGGGCAGGAATCTTCCATGGTAACAGGGGCTATGAATTACTTGCATGAGGACAGTGAGGCCTGGCCCTTTGCACGGTAGCTGGAAGAATGTTTACCTAAACTACTAGACAGGAATGCATCGGATGAGGAGCGGAGCAGATAATCTTGAAGGTGAAATACAGTTTTTGGCAGGCAACAGGCTAGATCAGGCACCGTTAGCCGCGCAGGGAGTAGGACAAAGTTCATGGATACAGATGCGGGCTCGGACTGGAGCTTTCAGAGGCAGAAGGCAGGAAAAGGCTTGATGGCAGAATTCAGGGCCTACTCGCCTGAATCTGTAAAATGTGGAAAGTGAACCACATAAAGTCGGTGGCCTTTCATATTTATGAATGGAATATCTGACCCATTCATGGCGGATCTGAAAGAGAACATGTTGACGGTGGACGCACATGTATTTGCGTCTTCATAACTGAAACTGGAGGGAACATACATGTACTTATAGCATGCACATGGAGCCGTTGGGGTCTACGATAGGGGACATAACTGATCACAAAATTCATATTTCCTCAGGAGTCAAGCTATCCTGGCTGATGACGGCTGATAGCCAGAAACCGGTCCTAGGATGCTTGATTCCGGTCCAGGGAAGACATGGCTTGGCAGTTCGGGCTGGACTGTTCCCATGAGGCAGAGGGTCAAGACTGATTTGCATATGGCCATGTCTAAACTGGGGTGGCGTAGTGGGCAAAAGAACGATGGATTTAACCCAGATCTCTTGACTGGGGGAGAATGTCTGCATTGTCAGCATTCTGTCCATCATTTGTTTGTTGTAACGCTTTTCGCCCTAAGTGGGATGGGTATTCCCAGACGTGGGACCCGTGCTCACTACGCCACTGGAGTCAAGCGATCCTGGCTGATGACCCCTTCGACCCCTGCCCCCCTTATGTTCTCCACACCATGGTGGAGATCGTAAATCCCATCATCAAGAACATTATTAACTCTTCACTCTCCCGGGGAGTAGACCCTGAGGAATGGAAACTAGCAGCAGTAAGACCCTTACAAAAAAAACCATCATCAGACCCTGCCATCCTCACTAATCTACGACCAATTTCACTACTCCCTACTTTCTGTAAACTTACAGAAAAGGAAGTAAATCAACAGGTCACCACTTTTTTAGAGGCAAATAATATCTGGCACCCAAACCAAGCTGGTTTCAGAGCAAAGCATTCGACGGAATCAGCTCTAATTTTTTCCTTGGAAACACTTAGAGCAGCACTAGACCAGGGCAAAAAAGCAGTCCTCATACTTTTAGACCTGTCCGCGGCTTTCAACATGGTGTCTCACACCATCTTGATAGACCGACTAGCCGCGGCAGGGATAACTGCTAAGGTACTGAGCTGGCTAAAGAGTTTCCTAACAAACAGACGACAAGTGGTCACCTTGGGCCATTTTAGATCAGCAGAGATTCCACTAAACTCAGGTGTTCCACAGGGCTCATGCCTGAGTCCGACGCTTTTTAATGTATACATGGCCCCCCTGATTACCCTCATATCATCCTTCGGCATAGCTACCATCTCATATGCGGATGACACACAACTCATCCTAGTGATGGAGGATGAATCCAGCGAAGCAGAAGTTAGACTCAAAAACTGCATTAAGGCCACTTTCCACTGGATGAGCACGAATCATCTTAAATGTAACTCTGGGAAGACTGAGATTCTACCCTTTGGAAAAAACAACTCTTTCAACCCAACTCTATGGTGGCCAGAAGACGCTACCGTCCCCCCTAATACAGCTAATGCAGTCCGAAATGTGGGGATAAAATTTGACCCTTCTCTGAGTTTCCAGCAACAAGCAACAGCCGTGGCAGGGACCTGCTTCGGCATAATAAAAGGACTCAGGAAAATTTTCGATCTGATCCCATTTGCAGCGAGGAAGATGGTGGCAGTAGCCCTCATTACCTCCCGCATCGATTACTGCAATAGCATATACGCAGGAACAAATAGGACCGTAGGCCATAAACTGCAAATGGTACAGCATGCAGCGGCCAGATTAGTGTTGGGATGGAAAAGAAGGACCTCAGCTTCAACAGCTATGAGCACCTTGCACTGGCTGCCAATACATAAAAGGGTGCTGTTTAAAATCCTGTTAATCACCTTTAGGGCATTTAACAAAACAGGACCCAAATACATTGAAAACATGTTCAAACACTACGTCCCCTCACGATGTCTAAGATCCCAAAGTGAGAATCTTCTTACCATCCCCAAGTTTAGACTCAAAACCAAAGGAGGTAAAACCCTGGCAGTTTTGGGGTCCAAAGCCTGGAATTCTCTGCCGCCCCCACTCCGACAAATCCCCACAGAAATCCCTTTCAGAAGGACCCTTAAAACCTGGATTTATACCTTATCCGACACAAAATGCAAGAATATGATATAGCATTCCAACCCAATTACACCACAAGAATCAATTTCATCTGGTTCTTTCACACTCATAAGCGCAAAGATGCTCCGTGGAGTGCAACCCGCGCTATACAAAAATCATTTACATTACATTACATTACGGCTGATAGCCAGAAACCGGTCCTAGGATGCTTGATTCCGGTCCAGGGAAGACATGGCTTGGCAGTTCGGGCTGGACTGTTCCCATGAGGCACAGGGTCAAGACTGATTTGCATATAGCCATGTCTAAACTGGGGTGGCGTAGTGGGCAAAAGAACGATGGATTTAACCCAGATCTCTTGACTGGGGGAGAATGTCTGCATTGTCAGCATTCCGTCCATCATTTGTTTGTTGTAACGCTTTTCGCCCTAAGTGGGATGGGTATTCCCAGACGTGGGACCCGCGCTCACTACGCCACTGGAGTCAAGCTATCCTGGCTGATGACAGCTGATAGCCAGAAACCGGTCCTAGGATGCTTGATTCCGATCCAGGGAAGACATGGCTTGGAAGTTCAGGCTGGACTGTTCCCATGAGGCACAGGGTCAAGACTGATTTGCATATGGCCATGTCTAAACTGGGGTGGCGTAGTGGGCAAAAGAACGATGGATTTAACCCAGATCTCTTGACTGGGGGAGAGTGTCTGCATTGTCAGCATTCCGTCCATCATTTGTTTGTTGTAACGCTTTTCGCCCTAAGTGGGATGGGTATTCACAGACGTGGGACCCGTGCTCACTACGCCACTGGAGTCAAGCTATCCTGGCTGATGACGGCTGATAGCCAGAAACCGGTCCTAGGATGCTTGATTCCGGTCCAGGGAAGACATGGCTTGGCAGTTCGGGCTGGACTGTTCCCATGAGGCACAGGGTCAAGACTGATTTGCATATGGCCATGTCTAAACTGGGGTGGCGTAGTGGGCAAAAGAACGATGGATTTAACCCAGATCTCTTGACTGGGGGAGAATGTCTGCATTGTCAGCATTCCGTCCATCATTTGTTTGTTGTAACGCTTTTCGCCCTAAGTGGGATGGGTATTCCCAGACGTGGGACCCGTGCTCACTACGCCACTGGAGTCAAGCTATCCTGGCTGATGACGGCTGATAGCCAGAAACCGGTCCTAGGATGCTTGATTCCGGTCCAGGGAAGACATGGCTTGGAAGTTCAGGCTGGACTGTTCCCATGAGGCACAGGGTCAAGACTGATTTGCATATGGCCATGTCTAAACTGGGATGGCGTAGTGGGCAAAAGAACGATGGATTTAACACAGATCTCTTGACTGGGGGAGAATGTCTGCATTGTCAGCATTCCGTCCATCATTTGTTTGTTGTAACGCTTTTTGCCCTAAGTGGGATGGGTATTCTCAGACGTGGGACCCGTGCTCACTACGCCACTGGAGTCAAGCTATCGTGGCTGATGACGGCTGATAGCCAGAAACCGGTCCTAGGATGCTTGATTCCGGTCCAGGGAAGACATGGCTTGGCAGTTTGGGCTGGACTGTTCCCATGAGGCACAGGGTCAAGACTGATTTGCATATGGCCATGTCTAAACTGGGGTGGCGTAGTGGGCAAAAGAACGATGGATTTAACCCAGATCTCTTGACTGGGGGAGAATATCTGCATTGTCAGCATTCAGTCCATCATTTGTTTGTTGTAACGCTTTTAGCCCTAAGTGGGATGGGTATTCCCAGACGTGGGACCCGTGCTCACTACGCCACTGGAGTCAAGCTATCCTGGCTGATGACGGCTGATAGCCAGAAACCGGTCCTAGGATGCTTGATTCCGGTCCAGGAAAGACATGGCTTGGCAGTTCGGGCTGGACTGTTCCCATGAGGCACAGGGTCAAGACTGATTTGCATATGGCCATGTCTAAACTGGGGTGGCGTAGTGGGCAAAAGAACGATGGATTTAACCCATATCTCTTGACTGGGGGAGAATGTCTGCATTGTCAGCATTCCGTCCATCATTTGTTTGTTGTAACGCTTTTCGCCCTAAGTGGGATGGGTATTCCCAGACGTGGGACCCGTGCTCACTACGCCACTGGAGTCAAGCTATCCTGGCTGATGACGGCTGATAGCCAGAAACCGGTCCTAGGATGCTTGATTCCGGTCCAGGGAAGACATGGCTTGGCAGTTTGGGCTGGACTGTTCCCATGAGGCACAGGGTCAAGACTGATTTGCATATGGCCATGTCTAAACTGGGGTGGCATAGTGGGCAAAAGAACGATGGATTTAACCCAGATCTCTTGACTGCGGGAGAATGTCTGCATTGTCAGCATTCAGTCCATCATTTCTTTGTTGTAACGCTTTTAGTCCTAAGTGGGATGGGTATTCCCAGATGTGGGACCCGTGCTCACTACGCCACTGGAGTCAAGCTATCCTGGCTGATGACGGCTGATAGCCAGAAACCGGTCCTAGGATGCTTGATTCCGGTCCAGGAAAGACATGGCTTGGCAGTTCGGGCTGGACTGTTCCCATGAGGCACAGGGTCAAGACTGATTTGCATATGGCCATGTCTAAACTGGGGTGGCGTAGTGGGCAAAAGAACGATGGATTTAACCCATATCTCTTGACTGGGGGAGAATGTCTGCATTGTCAGCATTCCGTCCATCATTTGTTTGTTGTAACGCTTTTCGCCCTAAGTGGGATGGGTATTCCCAGACGTGGGACCCGTGCTCACTACGCCACTGGAGTCAAGCTATCCTGGCTGATGACGGCTGATAGCCAGAAACCGGTCCTAGGATGCTTGATTCCGGTCCAGGGAAGACATGGCTTGGCAGTTCGGGCTGGACTGTTCCCATGAGGCACAGGGTCAAGACTGATTTGCATATGGCCATGTCTAAACTGGGGTGGCGTAGTGGGCAAAAGAACGATGGATTTAACCCAGATCTCTTGACTGTGGGAGAATGTCTGCATCGTCAGCATTCCGTCCATCATTTGTTTGTTGTAACGCTTTTCGCCCTAAGTGGGATGGGTATTCCCAGACGTGGGACCCGTGCTCACTACGCCACTGGAGTCAAGCTATCCTGGCTGATGACAGCTGATAGCCAGAAACCGGTCCTAAGATGCTTGATTCCGGTCCAGGGAAGACATGGCTTGGCAGTTCGGGCTGGACTGTTCCCATGAGGCACTGGGTCAAGACTGATTTGCATATGGCCATGTCTAAACTGGGGTGGCGTAGTGGGCAAAAGAACGATGGATTTAACCCAGATCTCTTGACTGGGGGAGAATGTCTGCATCATCAGCATTCCGTCCATCATTTGTTTGTTGTAACGCTTTTTGCCCTAAGTGGGATGGGTATTCCCAGACGTGGGACCCGTGCTCACTACGCCACTGGAGTCAAGCTATCCTGGCTGATGACGGCTGATAGCCAGAAACCGGTCCTAGGATGCTTGATTCCGGTCCAGGGAAGACATGGCTTGGCAGTTCGGGCTGGACTGTTCCCATGAGGCACAGGGTCAAGACTGATTTACATATGGCCATGTCTAAACTGGGGTGGCGTAGTGGGCAAAAGAACGATGGATTTAACCCAGATCTCTTGACTGGGGGAGAATGTCTGCATTGTCAGCATTCCGTCCATCATTTGTTTGTTGTAACGCTTTTCGCCCTAAGTGGGATGGGTATTCCCAGACGTGTGACCCGTGCTCACTACGTCACTGGAGTCAAGCTATCCTGGCTGATGACGGCTGATAGCCAGAAACCGGTCCTAGGATGCTTGATTCCGGTCCAGGGAAGACATGGCTTGGCAGTTCGGGCTGGACTGTTCCCATGAGGCACAGGGTCAAGACTGATTTGCATATGGCCATGTCTAAACTGGGGTGGCGTAGTGGGCAAAAGAACGATGGATTTAACCCAGATCTCTTGACTGGGGGAGAATGTCTGCATTGTCAGCATTGCGTCCATCATTTGTTTGTTGTAACGCTTTTCGCCCTAAGTGGGATGGGTATTCCCAGATGTGGGACCCGTGCTCACTACGCCACTGGAGTCAAGCTATCCTGGCTGATGATGGCTGATAGCCAGAAACCGGTCCTAGGATGCTTGATTCCGGTCCAGGGAAGACATGGCTTGGCAGTTCGGGCTGGACTGTTCCCATGAGGCAAAGGGTCAAGACTGATTTGCATATGGCCATGTCTAAACTGGGGTGGCGTAGTGGGCAAAAGAACGATGGATTTAACCCAGATCTCTTGACTGGGGGAGAATGTCTGCATTGTCAGCATTCCGTCCATCATTTGTTTGTTGTAACGCTTTTCGCCCTAAGTGGGATGGGTATTCCCAGACGTGGGACCCGTGCTCACTACGCCACTGAAGCCAAGCTATCCTGGCTGATGACGGCTGATAGCCAGAAACCGGTCCTAGGATGCTTTATTCCGGTCCAGGGAAGACATGGCTTGGCAGTTCGGGCTGGACTGTTCCTATGAGGCACAGGGTCAAGACTGATTTGCATATGGCCATGTCTAAACTGGGGTGGCGTAGTGGGCAAAAGAACGATGGATTTAACCCAGATCTCTTGACTGGGGGAGAATGTCTGCATTGTCAGCATTCCGTCCATCATTTGTTTGTTGTAACGCTTTTCGCCCTAAGTGGGATGGGTATTCCCAGACGTGTGACCCGTGCTCACTACGCCACTGGAGTCAAGCTATCCTGGCTGATGACGGCTGATAGCCAGAAACCGGTCCTAGGATGCTGGATTCCGGTCCAGGGAAGACATGGCTTGGCAGTTCGGGCTGGACTGTTCCCATGAGGCACAGGGTCAAGACTGATTTGCATATGGCCATGTCTAAACTGGGGTGGCGTAGTGGGCAAAGAATGATGGATTTAACCCAGATCTCTTGACTGGGGGAGAATGTCTGCATTGTCAGCATTCCGTCCATCATTTGTTTGTTGTAACGCTTTTCGCCCTAAGTGGGATGGGTATTCCCAGACGTGGGACCCGTGCTCACTACGCCACTGGAGTCAAGCTATCCTGGCTGATGACGGCTGATAGCCAGAAACGGTCCTAGGATGCTTGATTCCGGTCCAGGGAAGACATGGCTTGTCAGTTCTGGCTGGACTGTTCCCATGAGGCACAGGGTCAAGACTGATTTGCATATGGCCATGTCTAAACTGGGGTGGCGTAGTGGGCAAAAGAACGATGGATTTAACCCAGATCTCTTGACTGGGGGAGAATGTCTGCATTGTCAGCATTCCGTCCATCATTTGTTTGTTGTAACGCTTTTCGCCCTAAGTGGGATGGGTATTCCCAGACGTGGGACCCGTGCTCACTACGCCACTGGAGTCAAGCTATCCTGGCTGATGACGGCTGATAGCCAGAAACCGGTCCTAGGATGCTTGATTCCGGTCCAGGGAAGACATGGCTTGGCAGTTCGGGCTGGACTGTTCCCATGAGGCACAGGCTCAAGACTGATTTGCATATGGCCATGTCTAAACTGGGGTGGCGTAGTGGGCAAAAGAACGATGGATTTAACTCAGATCTCTTGACTGGGGGAGAATGTCTGCATTGTCAGCATTCCGTCCATCATTTGTTTGTTGTAACGCTTTTCGCCCTAAGTGGGATGGGTATTCCCAGACGTGGGACCCGTGCTCACTACGCCACTGGAGTCAAGCTATCCTGCTGATGACAGCTGATAGCCAGAAACCGGTCCTAAGATGCTTGATTCCGGTCCAGGGAAGACATGGCTTGGCAGTTCGGGCTGGACTGTTCCCATGAGGCACTGGGTCAAGACTGATTTGCATATGGCCATGTCTAAACTGGGGTGGCGTAGTGGGCAAAAGAACGATGGATTTAACCCAGATCTCTTGACTGGGGGAGAATGTCTGCATCGTCAGCATTCCGTCCATCATTTGTTTGTTGTAACGCTTTTTGCCCTAAGTGGGATGTGTATTCCCAGACGTGGGACCCGTGCTCACTACGCCACTGGAGTCAAGCTATCCTGGCTGATGACGGCTGATAGCCAGAAACCGGCCTAGGATGCTTGATTCCGGTCCAGGGAAGACATGGCTTGGCAGTTCGGGCAGGACTGTTCCCATGAGGCACAGGGTCAAGACTGATTTGCATCTGGCCATGTCGAAACTGGGATGGCGTCGTGGGCAAAAGAACGATGGATTTAACCCAGAACTCTTGACTGGGGGAGAATGTCTGCATTGTCAGCATTCCGTCCATCATTTGTTTGTTGTAACGCTTTTCGCCCTAAGTGGGATGGGTATTCCCAGACGTGGGACCCGTGCTCACTACGCCACTGGAGTCAAGCTATCCTGGCTGATGACAGCTGATAGCCAGAAACCGGTCCTAAGATGCTTGATTCCGGTCCAGGGAAGACATGGCTTGGCAGTTCGGGCTGGACTGTTCCCATGAGGCACAGGGTCAAGACTGATTTGCATATGGCCATGTCCAAACTGGGGTGGCGTAGTGGGCAAAAGAACGATGGATTTAACCCAGATCTCTTGACTGGGGGAGAATGTCTGCATTGTCAGCATTCCGTCCATCATTTGTTTGTTGTAACGCTTTTCGCCCTAAGTGGGATGGGTATTCCCAGACGTGTGACCCGTGCTCACTACGCCACTGGAGTCAAGCTATCCTGGCTGATGACGGCTGATAGCCAGAAACCGGTCCTAGGATGCTTGATTCCGGTCCAGGGAAGACATGGCTTGGCAGTTCGGGCTGGTCTGTTCCCATGAGGCACAGGGTCAAGACTGATTTGCATATGGCCATGTCTAAACTGGGGTGGCGTAGTGGGCAAAAGAACGATGGATTTAACCCAGATCTCTTGACTGGGGGAGAATGTCTGCATTGTCAGCATTCCGTCCATCATTTGTTTGTTGTAATGCTTTTAGCCCTAAGTGGGATGGGTATTCTCCGACGTGGGACCCGTGCTCACTACGCCACTGGAGTCAAGCTATCCTGGCTGATGACGGCTGATAGCCAGAAACCGGTCCTAGGATGCTTGATTCCGGTCCAGGGAAGACATGGCTTGGCAGTTCGGGCTGGACTGTTCCCATGAGGCACAGGCTCAAGACTGATTTGCATATGGCCATGTCTAAACTGGGGTGGCGTAGTGGGCAAAAGAACGATGGATTTAACTCAGATCTCTTGACTGGGGGAGAATGTCTGCATTGTCAGCATTCCGTCCATCATTTGTTTGTTGTAACGCTTTTCGCCCTAAGTGGGATGGGTATTCCCAGACGTGGGACCCGTGCTCACTACGCCACTGGAGTCAAGCTATCCTGCTGATGACAGCTGATAGCCAGAAACCGGTCCTAAGATGCTTGATTCCGGTCCAGGGAAGACATGGCTTGGCAGTTCGGGCTGGACTGTTCCCATGAGGCACTGGGTCAAGACTGATTTGCATATGGCCATGTCTAAACTGGGGTGGCGTAGTGGGCAAAAGAACGATGGATTTAACCCAGATCTCTTGACTGGGGGAGAATGTCTGCATCGTCAGCATTCCGTCCATCATTTGTTTGTTGTAACGCTTTTTGCCCTAAGTGGGATGTGTATTCCCAGACGTGGGACCCGTGCTCACTACGCCACTGGAGTCAAGCTATCCTGGCTGATGACGGCTGATAGCCAGAAACCGGCCTAGGATGCTTGATTCCGGTCCAGGGAAGACATGGCTTGGCAGTTCGGGCAGGACTGTTCCCATGAGGCACAGGGTAAAGACTGATTTGCATCTGGCCATGTCGAAACTGGGATGGCGTCGTGGGCAAAAGAACGATGGATTTAACCCAGATCTCTTGACTGGGGGAGAATGTCTGCATTGTCAGCATTCCGTCCATCATTTGTTTGTTGTAACGCTTTTCGCCCTAAGTGGGATGGGTATTCCCAGACGTGGGACCCGTGCTCACTACGCCACTGGAGTCAAGCTATCCTGGCTGATGACAGCTGATAGCCAGAAACCGGTCCTAAGATGCTTGATTCCGGTCCAGGGAAGACATGGCTTGGCAGTTCGGGCTGGACTGTTCCCATGAGGCACAGGGTCAAGACTGATTTGCATATGGCCATGTCCAAACTGGGGTGGCGTAGTGGGCAAAAGAACGATGGATTTAACCCAGATCTCTTGACTGGGGGAGAATGTCTGCATTGTCAGCATTCCGTCCATCATTTGTTTGTTGTAACGCTTTTCGCCCTAAGTGGGATGGGTATTCCCAGACGTGTGACCCGTGCTCACTACGCCACTGGAGTCAAGCTATCCTGGCTGATGACGGCTGATAGCCAGAAACCGGTCCTAGGATGCTTGATTCCGGTCCAGGGAAGACATGGCTTGGCAGTTCGGGCTGGACTGTTCCCATGAGGCACAGGGTCAAGACTGATTTGCATACGGCCATGTCTAAACTGGGGTGGCGCAGTGGGCAAAAGAACGATGGATTTAACCCAGATCTCTTGACTGGGGGAGAATGTCTGCATTGTCAGCATTCCGTCATCATTTGTTTGTTGTAACGCTTTTCGCCCTAAGTGGGATGGGTATTCCCAGACGTGGGACCAGTGCTCACTACGCCACTGGAGTCAAGCTATCCTGGCTGATGACGGCTGATAGCCAGAAACCGGTCCTAGGATGCTTGATTCCGGTCCAGGGAAGACATGGCTTGACAGTTCGGGCTGGACTGTTCCCATGAGGCACAGGGTCAAGACTGATTTGCATATGGCCATGTCTAAACTGGGGTGGAGTAGTGGGCAAAAGAACGATGGATTTAACCCAGATCTCTTGACTGGGGGAGAATGTCTGCATTGTCAGCATTGCGTCCATCATTTGTTTGTTGTAACGCTTTTCGCCCTAAGTGGGATGGGTATTCCCAGATGTGGGACCCGTGCTCACTACGCCACTGGAGTCAAGCTATCCTGGCTGATGATGGCTGATAGCCAGAAACCGGTCCTAGGATGCTTGATTCCGGTCCAGGGAAGACATGGCTTGGCAGTTCGGGCTGGACTGTTCCCATGAGGCACAGGGTCAAGACTGATTTGCATATGGCCATGTCTAAACTGGGGTGGCGTAGTGGGCAAAAGAACGATGGATTTAACCCAGATCTCTTGACTGGGGGAGAATGTCTGCATTGTCAGCATTCCGTCCATCATTTGTTTGTTGTAACGCTTTTCGCCCTAAGTGGGATGGGTATTCCCAGACGTGGGACCCGTGCTCACTACGCCACTGAAGTCAAGCTATCCTGGCTGATGACGGCTGATAGCCAGAAACTGGTCCTAGGATGCTTTATTCCGGTCCAGGGAAGACATGGCTTGGCAGTTCGGGCTGGACTGTTCCTATGAGGCACAGGGTCAAGACTGATTTGCATATGGCCATGTCTAAACTGGGGTGGCGTAGTGGGCAAAAGAACGATGGATTTAACCCAGATCTCTTGACTGGGGGAGAATGTCTGCATTGTCAGCATTCCGTCCATCATTTGTTTGTTGTAACGCTTTTCGCCCTAAGTGGGATGGGTATTCCCAGACGTGTGACCCGTGCTCACTACGCCACTGGAGTCAAGCTATCCTGGCTGATGACGGCTGATAGCCAGAAACCGGTCCTAGGATGCTTGATTCCGGTCCAGGGAAGACATGGCTTGGCAGTTCGGGCTGGACTGTTCCCATGAGGCACAGGGTCAAGACTGATTTGCATATGGCCATGTCTAAACTGGGGTGGCGTAGTGGGCAAAGAATGATGGATTTAACCCAGATCTCTTGACTGGGGGAGAATGTCTGCATTGTCAGCATTCCGTCCATCATTTGTTTGTTGTAACGCTTTTCGCCCTAAGTGGGATGGGTATTCCCAGACGTGGGACCCGTGCTCACTACGCCACTGGAGTCAAGCTATCCTGGCTGATGACGGCTGATAGCCAGAAACGGTCCTAGGATGCTCGATTCCGGTCCAGGGAAGACATGGCTTGTCAGTTCTGGCTGGACTGTTCCCATGAGGCACAGGGTCAAGACTGATTTGCATATGGCCATGTCTAAACTGGGGTGGCGTAGTGGGCAAAAGAACGATGGATTTAACCCAGATCTCTTGACTGGGGGAGAATGTCTGCATTGTCAGCATTCCGTCCATCATTTGTTTGTTGTAACGCTTTTCGCCCTAAGTGGGATGGGTATTCCCAGACGTGGGACCCGTGCTCACTACGCCACTGGAGTCAAGCTATCCTGGCTGATGACGGCTGATAGCCAGAAACCGGTCCTAGGATGCTTGATTCCGGTCCAGGGAAGACATGGCTTGGCAGTTCGGGCTGGACTGTTCCCATGAGGCACAGGCTCAAGACTGATTTGCATATGGCCATGTCTAAACTGGGGTGGCGTAGTGGGCAAAAGAACGATGGATTTAACTCAGATCTCTTGACTGGGGGAGAATGTCTGCATTGTCAGCATTCCGTCCATCATTTGTTTGTTGTAACGCTTTTCGCCCTAAGTGGGATGGGTATTCCCAGACGTGGGACCCGTGCTCACTACGCCACTGGAGTCAAGCTATCCTGCTGATGACAGCTGATAGCCAGAAACCGGTCCTAAGATGCTTGATTCCGGTCCAGGGAAGACATGGCTTGGCAGTTCGGGCTGGACTGTTCCCATGAGGCACTGGGTCAAGACTGATTTGCATATGGCCATGTCTAAACTGGGGTGGCGTAGTGGGCAAAAGAACGATGGATTTAACCCAGATCTCTTGACTGGGGGAGAATGTCTGCATCGTCAGCATTCCGTCCATCATTTGTTTGTTGTAACGCTTTTTGCCCTAAGTGGGATGTGTATTCCCAGACGTGGGACCCGTGCTCACTACGCCACTGGAGTCAAGCTATCCTGGCTGATGACGGCTGATAGCCAGAAACCGGCCTAGGATGCTTGATTCTGGTCCAGGGAAGACATGGCTTGGCAGTTCGGGCAGGACTGTTCCCATGAGGCACAGGGTCAAGACTGATTTGCATCTGGCCATGTCGAAACTGGGATGGCGTCGTGGGCAAAAGAACGATGGATTTAACCCAGATCTCTTGACTGGGGGAGAATGTCTGCATTGTCAGCATTCCGTCCATCATTTGTTTGTTGTAACGCTTTTCGCCCTAAGTGGGATGGGTATTCCCAGACGTGGGACCCGTGCTCACTACGCCACTGGAGTCAAGCTATCCTGGCTGATGACAGCTGATAGCCAGAAACCGGTCCTAAGATGCTTGATTCCGGTCCAGGGAAGACATGGCTTGGCAGTTCGGGCTGGACTGTTCCAATGAGGCACAGGGTCAAGACTGATTTGCATATGGCCATGTCCAAACTGGGGTGGCGTAGTGGGCAAAAGAACGATGGATTTAACCCAGATCTCTTGACTGGGGGAGAATGTCTGCATTGTCAGCATTCCGTCCATCATTTGTTTGTTGTAACGCTTTTCGCCCTAAGTGGGATGGGTATTCCCAGACGTGTGACCCGTGCTCACTACGCCACTGGAGTCAAGCTATCCTGGCTGATGACGGCTGATAGCCAGAAACCGGTCCTAGGATGCTTGATTCCGGTCCAGGGAAGACATGGCTTGGCAGTTCGGGCTGGACTGTTCCCATGAGGCACAGGGTCAAGACTGATTTGCATATGGCCATGTCTAAACTGGGGTGGCGTAGTGGGCAAAAGAACGATGGATTTAACCCAGATCTCTTGACTGGGGGAGAATGTCTGCATTGTCAGCATTCCGTCCATCATTTGTTTGTTGTAACGCTTTTCGCCCTAAGTGGGATGGGTATTCCCAGACGTGGGACCCGTGCTCACTACGCCACTGGAGTCAAGCTATCCTGGCTGATGACAGCTGATAGCCAGAAACCGGTCCTAAGATGCTTGATTCCGGTCCAGGGAAGACATGGCTTGGCAGTTCGGGCTGGACTGTTCCCATGAGGCACAGGGTCAAGACTGATTTGCATATGGCCATGTCCAAACTGGGGTGGCGTAGTGGGCAAAAGAACGATGGATTTAACCCAGATCTCTTGACTGGGGGAGAATGTCTGCATTGTCAGCATTCCGTCCATCATTTGTTTGTTGTAACGCTTTTCCCCCTAAGTGGGATGGGTATTCCCAGACGTGTGACCCGTGCTCACTACGCCACTGGAGTCAAGCTATCCTGGCTGATGACGGCTGATAGCCAGAAACCGGTCCTAGGATGCTTGATTCCGGTCCAGGGAAGACATGGCTTGGCAGTTCGGGCTGGACTATTCCCATGAGGCACAGGGTCAAGACTGATTTGCATACGGCCATGTCTAAACTGGGGTGGCGTAGTGGGCAAAAGAACGATGGATTTAACCCAGATCTCTTGACTGGGGGAGAATGTCTGCATTGTCAGCATTCCGTCATCATTTGTTTGTTGTAACGCTTTTCGCCCTAAGTGGGATGGGTATTCCCAGACGTGGGACCCGTGCTCACTACGCCACTGGAGTCAAGCTATCCTGGCTGATGACGGCTGATAGCCAGAAACCGGTCCTAGGATGCTTGATTCCGGTCCAGGGAAGACATGGCTTGACAGTTCGGGCTGGACTGTTCCCATGAGGCACAGGGTCAAGACTGATTTGCATATGGCCATGTCTAAACTGGGGTGGCGTAGTGGGCAAAAGAACGATGGATTTAACCCAGATCTCTTGACTGGGGGAGAATGTCTGCATTGTCAGCATTGCGTCCATCATTTGTTTGTTGTAACGCTTTTCGCCCTAAGTGGGATGGGTATTCCCAGATGTGGGACCCGTGCTCACTACGCCACTGGAGTCAAGCTATCCTGGCTGATGATGGCTGATAGCCAGAAACCGGTCCTAGGATGCTTGATTCCGGTCCAGGGAAGACATGGCTTGGCAGTTCGGGCTGGACTGTTCCCATGAGGCACAGGGTCAAGACTGATTTGCATATGGCCATGTCTAAACTGGGGTGGCGTAGTGGGCAAAAGAACGATGGATTTAACCCAGATCTCTTGACTGGGGGAGAATGTCTGCATTGTCAGCATTCCGTCCATCATTTGTTTGTTGTAACGCTTTTCGCCCTAAGTGGGATGGGTATTCCCAGACGTGGGACCCGTGCTCACTACGCCACTGAAGTCAAGCTATCCTGGCTGATGACGGCTGATAGCCAGAAACCGGTCCTAGGATGCTTTATTCCGGTCCAGGGAAGACATGGCTTGGCAGTTCGGGCTGGACTGTTCCTATGAGGCACAGGGTCAAGACTGATTTGCATATGGCCATGTCTAAACTGGGGTGGCGTAGTGGGCAAAAGAACGATGGATTTAACCCAGATCTCTTGACTGGGGGAGAATGTCTGCATTGTCAGCATTCCGTCCATCATTTGTTTGTTGTAACGCTTTTCGCCCTAAGTGGGATGGGTATTCCCAGACGTACGACCCGTGCTCACTACGCCACTGGAGTCAAGCTATCCTGGCTGATGACGGCTGATAGCCAGAAACCGGTCCTAGGATGCTTGATTCCGGTCCAGGGAAGACATGGCTTGGCAGTTCGGGCTGGACTGTTCCCATGAGGCACAGGGTCAAGACTGATTTGCATATGGCCATGTCTAAACTGGGGTGGCGTAGTGGGCAAAGAATGATGGATTTAACCCAGATCTCTTGACTGGGGGAGAATGTCTGCATTGTCAGCATTCCGTCCATCATTTGTTTGTTGTAACGCTTTTCGCCCTAAGTGGGATGGGTATTCCCAGACGTGGGACCCGTGCTCACTACGCCACTGGAGTCAAGCTATCCTGGCTGATGACGGCTGATAGCCAGAAACGGTCCTAGGATGCTTGATTCCGGTCCAGGGAAGACATGGCTTGTCAGTTCTGGCTGGACTGTTCCCATGAGGCACAGGGTCAAGACTGATTTGCATATGGCCATGTCTAAACTGGGGTGGCGTAGTGGGCAAAAGAACGATGGATTTAACCCAGATCTCTTGACTGGGGGAGAATGTCTGCATTGTCAGCATTCCGTCCATCATTTGTTTGTTGTAACGCTTTTCGCCCTAAGTGGGATGGGTATTCCCAGACGTGGGACCCGTGCTCACTACGCCACTGGAGTCAAGCTATCCTGGCTGATGACGGCTGATAGCCAGAAACCGGTCCTAGGATGCTTGATTCCGGTCCAGGGAAGACATGGCTTGGCAGTTCGGGCTGGACTGTTCCCATGAGGCACAGGCTCAAGACTGATTTGCATATGGCCATGTCTAAACTGGGGTGGCGTAGTGGGCAAAAGAACGATGGATTTAACTCAGATCTCTTGACTGGGGGAGAATGTCTGCATTGTCAGCATTCCGTCCATCATTTGTTTGTTGTAACGCTTTTCGCCCTAAGTGGGATGGGTATTCCCAGACGTGGGACCCGTGCTCACTACGCCACTGGAGTCAAGCTATCCTGCTGATGACAGCTGATAGCCAGAAACCGGTCCTAAGATGCTTGATTCCGGTCCAGGGAAGACATGGCTTGGCAGTTCGGGCTGGACTGTTCCCATGAGGCACTGGGTCAAGACTGATTTGCATATGGCCATGTCTAAACTGGGGTGGCGTAGTGGGCAAAAGAACGATGGATTTAACCCAGATCTCTTGACTGGGGGAGAATGTCTGCATCGTCAGCATTCCGTCCATCATTTGTTTGTTGTAACGCTTTTTGCCCTAAGTGGGATGTGTATTCCCAGACGTGGGACCCGTGCTCACTACGCCACTGGAGTCAAGCTATCCTGGCTGATGACGGCTGATAGGCAGAAACCGGCCTAGGATGCTTGATTCCGGTCCAGGGAAGACATGGCTTGGCAGTTCGGGCAGGACTGTTCCCATGAGGCACAGGGTCAAGACTGATTTGCATCTGGCCATGTCGAAACTGGGATGGCGTCGTGGGCAAAAGAACGATGGATTTAACCCAGATCTCTTGACTGGGGGAGAATGTCTGCATTGTCAGCATTCCGTCCATCATTTGTTTGTTGTAACGCTTTTCGCCCTAAGTGGGATGGGTATTCCCAGACGTGGGACCCGTGCTCACTACGCCACTGGAGTCAAGCTATCCTGGCTGATGACAGCTGATAGCCAGAAACCGGTCCTAAGATGCTTGATTCCGGTCCAGGGAAGACATGGCTTGGCAGTTCGGGCTGGACTGTTCCCATGAGGCACAGGGTCAAGACTGATTTGCATATGGCCATGTCCAAACTGGGGTGGCGTAGTGGGCAAAAGAACGATGGATTTAACCCAGATCTCTTGACTGGGGGAGAATGTCTGCATTGTCAGCATTCCGTCCATCATTTGTTTGTTGTAACGCTTTTCGCCCTAAGTGGGATGGGTATTCCCAGACGTGTGACCCGTGCTCACTACGCCACTGGAGTCAAGCTATTCTGGCTGATGACGGCTGATAGCCAGAAACCGGTCCTAGGATGCTTGATTCCGGTCCAGGGAAGACATGGCTTGGCAGTTCGGGCTGGACTGTTCCCATGAGGCACAGGGTCAAGACTGATTTGCATATGGCCATGTCTAAACTGGGGTGGCGTAGTGGGCAAAAGAACGATGGATTTAACCCAGATCTCTTGACTGGGGGAGAATGTCTGCATTGTCAGCATTCCGTCCATCATTTGTTTGTTGTAATGCTTTTAGCCCTAAGTGGGATGGGTATTCTCCGACGTGGGACCAGTGCTCACTACGTCACTGGAGTCAAGCTATCCTGGCTGATGACGGCTGATAGCCAGAAACCGGTCCTAGGATGCTTGATTCCGGTCCAGGGAAGACATGGCTTGGCAGTTCGGGCTGGACTGTTCCCATGAGGCACAGGCTCAAGACTGATTTGCATATGGCCATGTCTAAACTGGGGTGGCGTAGTGGGCAAAAGAACGATGGATTTAACTCAGATCTCTTGACTGGGGGAGAATGTCTGCATTGTCAGCATTCCGTCCATCATTTGTTTGTTGTAACGCTTTTCGCCCTAAGTGGGATGGGTATTCTCCGACGTGGGACCCGTGCTCACTACGCCACTGGAGTCAAGCTATCCTGGCTGATGACGGCTGATAGCCAGAAACCGGCCTAGGATGCTTGATTCCGGTCCAGGGAAGACATGGCTTGGCAGTTCGGGCAGGACTGTTCCCATGAGGCACAGGGTCAAGACTGATTTGCATCTGGCCATGTCGAAACTGGGATGGCGTCGTGGGCAAAAGAACGATGGATTTAACCCAGATCTCTTGACTGGGGGAGAATGTCTGCATTGTCAGCATTCCGTCCATCATTTGTTTGTTGTAACGCTTTTCGCCCTAAGTGGGATGGGTATTCCCAGACGTGGGACCCGTGCTCACTACGCCACTGGAGTCAAGCTATCCTGGCTGATGACAGCTGATAGCCAGAAACCGGTCCTAAGATGCTTGATTCCGGTCCAGGGAAGACATGGCTTGGCAGTTCGGGCTGGACTGTTCCCATGAGGCACAGGGTCAAGACTGATTTGCATATGGCCATGTCCAAACTGGGGTGGCGTAGTGGGCAAAAGAACGATGGATTTAATCCAGATCTCTTGACTGGGGGAGAATGTCTGCATTGTCAGCATTCCGTCCATCATTTGTTTGTTGTAACGCTTTTCGCCCTAAGTGGGATGGGTATTCCCAGACGTGTGACCCGTGCTCACTACGCCACTGGAGTCAAGCTATCCTGGCTGATGACGGCTGATAGCAAGAAACCGGTCCTAGGATGCTTGATTCCGGTCCAGGGAAGACATGGCTTGGCAGTTCGGGCTGGACTGTTCCCATGAGGCACAGGGTCAAGACTGATTTGCATACGGCCATGTCTAAACTGGGGTGGCGTAGTGGGCAAAAGAACGATGGATTTAACCCAGACCTCTTGACTGGGGGAGAATGTCTGCATTGTCAGCATTCCGTCATCATTTGTTTGTTGTAACGCTTTTCGCCCTAAGTGGGATGGGTTTTCCCAGACGTGGGACCCGTGCTCACTACGCCACTGGAGTCAAGCTATCCTGGCTGATGACGGCTGATAGCCAGAAACCGGTCCTAGGATGCTTGATTCTGGTCCAGGGAAGACATGGCTTGGCAGTTCGGGCTGGACTGTTCCCATGAGGCACAGGGTCAAGACTGATTTGCATATGGCCATGTCTAAACTGGGGTGGCGTAGTGGGCAAAAGAACAATGGATTTAACTCAGATCTCTTGACTGGGGGAAAATGTCTGCATTGTCAGCATTCCGTCCATCATTTGTTTGTTGTAACGCTTTTCGCCCTAAGTGGGATGGGTATTCCCAGACGTGTGACCCGTGCTCACTACGCCACTGGAGTCAAGCTATCCTGGCTGATAACGGCTGATAGCCAGAAACCGGTCCTAGGATGCTTGATTCCGGTCCAGGGAAGACATGGCTTGGCAGTTCGGGCTGGACTGTTCCCATGAGGCACAGGGTCAAGACTGATTTGCATACGGCCATGTCTAAACTGGGGTGGCGTAGTGGGCAAAAGAACAATGGATTTAACCCAGATCTCTTGACTGGGGGAGAATGTCTGCATTGTCAGCATTCCGTCATCATTTGTTTGTTGTAACGCTTTTCGCCCTAAGTGGGATGGGTATTCCCAGACGTGGGACCCGTGCTCACTACGCCACTGGAGTCAAGCTATCCTGGCTGATGACGGCTGATAGCCAGAAACCGGTCCTAGGATGCTTGATTCCGGTCCAGGGAAGACATGGCTTGACAGTTCGGGCTGGACTGTTCCCATGAGGCACAGGGTCAAGACTGATTTGCATATGGCCATGTCTAAACTGGGGTGGCGTAGTGGGCAAAAGAACGATGGATTTAACCCAGATCTCTTGACTGGGGGAGAATGTCTGCATTGTCAGCATTCCGTCCATCATTTGTTTGTTGTAACGCTTTTCGCCCTAAGTGGGATGGGTATTCCCAGACGTGGGACCCGTGCTCACTAAGCCACTGGAGTCAAGCTATCCTGGCTGATGACGGCTGATAGCCAGAAACCGGTCCTAGGATGCTTGATTCCGGTCCAGGGAAGACATGGCTTGGCAGTTCGGGCTGGACTGTTCCCATGAGGCACAGGGTCAAGACTGATTTGCATATAACCATGTCTAAACTGGGGTGGCGTAGTGGGCAAAAGAACGATGGATTTAACCCAGATCTCTTGACTGGGGGAGAATGTCTGCATTGTCAGCATTCCGTCCATCATTTGTTTGTGGTAACGCTTTTCGCCCTAAGTGGGATGGGTTTTCCCAGACGTGGGACCCGTGCTCACTACGCCACTGGAGTCAAGCTATCCTGGCTGATGACGGCTGATAGCCAGAAACCGGTCCTAGGATGCTTGATTCTGGTCCAGGGAAGACATGGCTTGGCAGTTCGGGCTGGACTGTTCCCATGAGGCACAGGGTCAAGACTGATTTGCATATGGCCATGTCTAAACTGGGGTGGCGTAGTGGGCAAAAGAACAATGGATTTAACTCAGATCTCTTGACTGGGGGAAAATGTCTGCATTGTCAGCATTCCGTCCATCATTTGTTTGTTGTAACGCTTTTCGCCCTAAGTGGGATGGGTATTCCCAGACGTGGGACCCGTGCTCACTACGCCACTGGAGTCAAGCTATCCTGGCTGATGCCAGCTGATAGCCAGAAACCGGTCCTAAGATGCTTGATTCCGGTCCAGGGAAGACATGGCTTGGCAGTTTGGGCTGGACTGTTCCCATGAGGCACAGGGTCAAGACTGATTTGCATATGGCCATGTCTAAACTGGGGTGGCGTAGTGGGCAAAAGAACGATGGATTTAACCCAGATCTCTTGACTGGGGGAGAATGTCTGCATTGTCAGCATTCCGTCCATCATTTGTTTGTTGTAACGCTTTTTGCCCTAAGTGGGATGGGTATTCCCAGACGTGGGACCCGTGCTCACTACGCCACTAGAGTCAAGCTATCCTGGCTGATGACGGCTGATAGCCAGAAACCGGTCCTAGGATGCTTGATTCCGGTCCAGGGAAGACATGGCTTGGCAGTTCGGGCTGGACTGTTCCCATGAGGCACAGGGTCAAGACTGATTTGCATATGGCCATGTCTAAACTGGGGTGGCGTAGTGGGCAAAAGAACGATGGATTTAACCCAGATCTCTTGACTGGGGGAGAATGTCTGCATTGTCAGCATTCCGTCCATCATTTGTATGTTGTAACGCTTTTCGCCCTAAGTGGGATGGGTATTCCCAGACGTGGGACCCGTGCTCACTACGCCACTGGAGTCAAGCTATCCAGGCTGATGACGGCTGATAGCCAGAAACCGGTCCTAGGATGCTTGATTCCGGTCCAGGGAAGACATGGCTTGGCAGTTCGGGCTGGACTGTTCCCATGAGGCACAGGGTCAAGACTGATTTGCATACGGCCATGTCTAAACTGGGGTGGCGTAGTGGGCAAAAGAACGATGGATTTAACCCAGATCTCTTGACTGGGGGAGAATGTCTGCATTGTCAGCATTCCGTCATCATTTGTTTGTTGTAACGCTTTTCGCCCTAAGTGGGATGGGTATTCCCAGACGTGGGACCCGTGCTCACTACGCCACTGGAGTCAAGCTATCCTGGCTGATGACAGATGATAGCCAGAAACCGGTCCTAAGATGCTTGATTCCGGTCCAGGGAAGACATGGCTTGGCAGTTCGGGCTGGACTGTTCCCATGAGGCACTGGGTCAAGACTGATTTGCATATGGCCATGTCTAAACTGGGGTGGCGTAGTGGGCAAAAGAACGATGGATTTAACCCAGATCTCTTGACTGGGGGAGAATGTCTGCATCGTCAGCATTCCGTCCATCATTTGTTTGTTGTAACGCTTTTTGCCCTAAGTGGGATGTGTATTCCCAGACGTGGGACCCGTGCTCACTACGCCACTGGAGTCAAGCTATCCTGGCTGATGACGGCTGATAGCCAGAAACCGGCCTAGGATGCTTGATTCCGGTCCAGGGAAGACATGGCTTGGCAGTTCGGGCAGGACTGTTCCCATGAGGCACAGGGTCAAGACTGATTTGCATCTGGCCATGTCGAAACTGGGATGGCGTCGTGGGCAAAAGAACGATGGATTTAACCCAGATCTCTTGACTGGGGGAGAATGTCTGCATTGTCAGCATTCCGTCCATCATTTGTTTGTTGTAACGCTTTTCGCCCTAAGTGGGATGGGTATTCCCAGACGTGGGACCCGTGCTCACTACGCCACTGGAGTCAAGCTATCCTGGCTGATGACAGCTGATAGCCAGAAACCGGTCCTAAGATGCTTGATTCCGGTCCAGGGAAGACATGGCTTGGCAGTTCGGGCTGGACTGTTCCCATGAGGCACAGGGTCAAGACTGATTTGCATATGGCCATGTCCAAACTGGGGTGGCGTAGTGGGCAAAAGAACGATGGCTTTAACCCAGATCTCTTGACTGGGGGAGAATGTCTGCATTGTCAGCATTCCGTCCATCATTTGTTTGTTGTAACGCTTTTCGCCCTAAGTGGGATGGGTATTCCCAGACGTGTGACCCGTGCTCACTACGCCACTGGAGTCAAGCTATCCTGGCTGATGACGGCTGATAGCCAGAAACCGGTCCTAGGATGCTTGATTCCGGTCCAGGGAAGACATGGCTTGGCAGTTCGGGCTCGACTGTTCCCATGAGGCACAGGGTCAAGACTGATTTGCATATGGCCATGTCTAAACTGGGGTGGCGTAGTGGGCAAAAGAACGATGGATTTAACCCAGATCTCTTGACTGGGGGAGAATGTCTGCATTGTCAGCATTCCGTCCATCATTTGTTTGTTGTAATGCTTTTAGCCCTAAGTGGGATGGGTATTCTCCGACGTGGGACCCGTGCTCACTACGCCACTGGAGTCAAGCTATCCTGTGTGATGACGGCTGATAGCCAGAAACCGGTCCTAGGATGCTTGATTCCGGTCCAGGGAAGACATGGCTTGGCAGTTCGGGCTGGACTGTTCCCATGAGGCACAGGGTCAAGACTGATTTGCATACGGCCATGTCTAAACTGGGGTGGCGTAGTGGGCAAAAGAACGATGGATTTAACCCAGATCTCTTGACTGGGGGAGAATGTCTGCATTGTCAGCATTCCGTCATCATTTGTTTGTTGTAACGCTTTTCGCCCTAAGTGGGATGGGTATTCCCAGACGTGGGACCCGTGCTCACTACGCCACTGGAGTCAAGCTATCCTGGCTGATGACGGCTGATAGCCAGAAACCGGTCCTAGGATGCTTGATTCCGGTCCAGGGAAGACATGGCTTGTCAGTTCGGGCTGGACTGTTCCCATGAGGCACAGGGTCAAGACTGATTTGCATATGGCCATGTCTAAACTGGGGTGGCGTAGTGGGCAAAAGAACGATGGATTTAACCCAGATCTCTTGACTGGGGGAGAATGTCTGCATTGTCAGCATTCCGTCCATCATTTGTTTGTTGTAACGCTTTTCGCCCTAAGTGGGATGGGTATTCCCAGACGTGGGACCCGTGCTCACTACGCCACTGGAGTCAAGGTATCCTGGCTGATGACAGCTGATAGCCAGAAACCGTTCCTAGGATGCTTGATTCCGGTCCAGGGAAGACATGGCTTGGCAGTTCGGGCTGGACTGTTCCCATGAGGCACAGGGTCAAGACTGATTTGCATATGGCCATGTCTAAACTGGGATCTCGTAGTGAGCAAAAGAACGATGGATTTAACCCAGATCTCTTGACTGGGGGAGAATGTCTGCATTGTCAGCATTCCGTCCATCATTTGTTTGTTGTAACGCTTTTCGCCCTAAGTGGGATGCGTATTCCCAGACGTGGGACCCGTGCTCACTACGCCACTGGAGTCAAGCTATCCTGGCTGATGACGGCTGATAGCCAGAAACTGGTCCTAGGATGCTTGATTCCGGTCCAGGGAAGACATGGCTTGGCAGTTCGGGCTGGACTGTTCCCATGAGGCACAGGGTCAAGACTGATTTGCATACTGCCATGTCTAAACTGGGGTGGCGTAGTGGGCAAAAGAACGATGGATTTAACCCAGATCTCTTGACTGGGGGAGAATGTCTGCATTGTCAGCATTCCGTCATCATTTGTTTGTTGTAACGCTTTTCGCCCTAAGTGGGATGGGTATTCCCAGACGTGGGACCCGTGCTCACTACGCCACTGGAGTCAAGCTATCCTGGCTGATGACGGCTGATAGCCAGAAACCGGTCCTAGGATGCTTGATTCTGGTCCAGGGAAGACATGGCTTGGCAGTTCGGGCTGGACTGTTCCCATGAGGCACAGGGTCAAGACTGATTTGCATATGGCCATGTCTAAACTGGGGTGGCGTAGTGGGCAAAAGAACGATGGATTTAACCCAGATCTCTTGACTGGGGGAGAATGTCTGCATTGTCAGCATTCCGTCCATCATTTGTTTGTTGTAACGTTTTTTGCCCTAAGTGGGATGCGTATTCCCAGACGTGGGACCCGTGCTCACTACGCCACTGGAGTCAAGCTATCCTGGCTGATGACGGCTGATAGCCAGAAAACGGTCCTAGGATGCTTGATTCCGGTCCAGGGAAGACATGGCTTGGCAGTTCGGGCTGGACTGTTCCCATGAGGCACAGGGTCAAGACTGATTTGCATATGGCCATATCTAAACTGGGGTGGCGTAGTGGGCAAAAGAACAATGGATTTAACCCAGATCTCTTGACTGGGGGAGAATGTCTGCATTGTCAGCATTCCGTCCATCATTTGTTTGTTGTAACGCTTTTCGCCCTAAGTGGGATGGGTATTCCCAGACGTGGGACCCGTGCTCACTAAGCCACTGGAGTCAAGCTATCCTGGCTGATGACGGCTGATAGCCAGAAACCGGTCCTAGGATGCTTTATTCCGGTCCAGGGAAGACATGGCTTGGCAGTTCGGGCTGGACTGTTCCCATGAGGCACAGGGTCAAGACTGATTTGCATATAACCATGTCTAAACTGGGGTGGCGTAGTGGGCAAAAGAACGATGGATTTAACCCAGATCTCTTGACTGGGGGAGAATGTCTGCATTGTCAGCATTCCGTCCATCATTTGTTTGTTGTAACGCTTTTCGCCCTAAGTGGGATGGGTTTTCCCAGACGTGGGACCCGTGCTCACTACGCCACTGGAGTCAAGCTATCCTGGCTGATGACGGCTGATAGCCAGAAACCGGTCCTAGGATGCTTGATTCTGGTCCAGGGAAGACATGGCTTGGCAGTTCGGGCTGGACTGTTCCCATGAGGCACAGGGTCAAGACTGATTTGCATATGGCCATGTCTAAACTGGGGTGGCGTAGTGGGCAAAAGAACAATGGATTTAACTCAGATCTCTTGACTGGGGGAAAATGTCTGCATTGTCAGCATTCCGTCCATCATTTGTTTGTTGTAACGCTTTTCGCCCTAAGTGGGATGGGTATTCCCAGACGTGGGACCCGTGCTCACTACGCCACTGGAGTCAAGCTATCCTGGCTGATGCCAGCTGATAGCCAGAAACCGGTCCTAAGATGCTTGATTCCGGTCCAGGGAAGACATGGCTTGGCAGTTTGGGCTGGACTGTTCCCATGAGGCACAGGGTCAAGACTGATTTGCATATGGCCATGTCTAAACTGGGGTGGCGTAGTGGGCAAAAGAACGATGGATTTAACCCAGATCTCTTGACTGGGGGAGAATGTCTGCATTGTCAGCATTCCGTCCATCATTTGTTTGTTGTAACGCTTTTTGCCCTAAGTGGGATGGGTATTCCCAGACGTGGGACCCGTGCTCACTACGCCACTGGAGTCAAGCTATCCTGGCTGATGACGGCTGATAGCCAGAAACCGGTCCTAGGATGCTTGATTCCGGTCCAGGGAAGACATGGCTTGGCAGTTCGGGCTGGACTGTTCCCATGAGGCACAGGGTCAAGACTGATTTGCATATGGCCATGTCTAAACTGGGGTGGCGTAGTGGGCAAAAGAACGATGGATTTAACCCAGATCTCTTGACTGGGGGAGAATGTCTGCATTGTCAGCATTCCGTCCATCATTTGTTTGTTGTAACGCTTTTCGCCCTAAGTGGGATGGGTATTCCCAGACGTGGGACCCGTGCTCACTACGCCACTGGAGTCAAGCTATCCAGGCTGATGACGGCTGATAGCCAGAAACCGGTCCTAGGATGCTTGATTCCGGTCCAGGGAAGACATGGCTTGGCAGTTCGGGCTGGACTGTTCCCATGAGGCACAGGGTCAAGACTGATTTGCATACGGCCATGTCTAAACTGGGGTGGCGTAGTGGGCAAAAGAACGATGGATTTAACCCAGATCTCTTGACTGGGGGAGAATGTCTGCATTGTCAGCATTCCGTCATCATTTGTTTGTTGTAACGCTTTTCGCCCTAAGTGGGATGGGTATTCCCAGACGTGGGACCCGTGCTCACTACGCCACTGGAGTCAAGCTATCCTGGCTGATGACAGCTGATAGCCAGAAACCGGTCCTAAGATGCTTGATTCCGGTCCAGGGAAGACATGGCTTGGCAGTTCGGGCTGGACTGTTCCCATGAGGCACAGGGTCAAGACTGATTTGCATATGGCCATGTCTAAACTGGGGTGGCGTAGTGGGCAAAAGAACGATGGATTTAACCCAGATCTCTTGACTGGGGGAGAATGCCTGCATTGTCAGCATTCCGTCCATCATTTGTTTGTTGTAACGCTTTTCGCCCTAAGTGGGATGGGTATTCCCAGACGTGTGACCCGTGCTCACTACGCCACTGGAGTCAAGCTATCCTGGCTGATGACGGCTGATAGCCAGAAACCGGTCCTAGGATGCTTGATTCCGGTCCAGGGAAGACATGGCTTGGCAGTTCGGGCTGGACTGTTCCCATGAGGCACAGGGTCAAGACTGATTTGCATATGGCCATGTCTAAACTGGGGTGGCGTAGTGGGCAAAAGAATGATGGATTTAACCCAGATCTCTTGACTGGGGGAGAATGTCTGCATTGTCAGCATTCCGTCCATCATTTGTTTGTTGTAACGCTTTTCGCCCTAAGTGGGATGGGTATTCCCAGACGTGGGACCCGTGCTCACTACGCCACTGGAGTCAAGCTATCCTGGCTGATGACGGCTGATAGCCAGAAACCGGTCCTAGGATGCTTGATTCCGGTCCAGGGAAGACATGGCTTGTCAGTTCTGGCTGGACTGTTCCCATGAGGCACAGGGTCAAGACTGATTTGCATATGGCCACGTCTAAACTGGGGTGGCGTAGTGGGCAAAAGAACGATGGATTTAACCCAGATCTCTTGACTGGGGGAGAATGTCTGCATTGTCAGCATTCCGTCCATCATTTGTTTGTTGTAACGCTTTTCGCCCTAAGTGGGATGGGTATTCCCAGACGTGGGACCCGTGCTCACTACGCCACTGGAGTCAAGCTATCCTGGCTGATGACGGCTGATAGCCAGAAACCGGTCCTAGGATGCTTGATTCTGGTCCAGGGAAGACAGGGCTTGGCAGTTCGGGCTGGACTGTTCCCATGAGGCACAGGGTCAAGACTGATTTGCATATGGCCATGTCTAATCTGGGGTGGCGTAGTGGGCAAAAGAACGATGGATTTAACCCAGATCTCTTGACTGGGGGAGAATGTCTGCATTGTCAGCATTCCGTCCATCATTTGTTTGTTGTAACGCTTTTCACCCTAAGTGGGATGGGTATTCTCAGACGTGGGACCCGTGCTCACTACACCACTGGAGTCAAGCTATCCTGGCTGATGACGGCTGATAGCCAGAAACCGGTCCTAGGATGCTTGATTCTGGTCCAGGGAAGACATGGCTTGGCAGTTCGGGCTGGACTGTTCCCATGAGGCACAGGGTCAAGACTGATTTGCATGTGGCCATGTCTAAACTTGGGTGGCGTAGTGGGCAAAAGAACGATGGATTTAACCCAGATCTCTTGACTGGGGGAGAATGTCTGCATTGTCAGCATTCCGTCCATCATTTGTTTGTTGTAACGCTTTTCGCCCTAAGTGGGATGGGTATTCCCAGACGTGTGACCCGTGCTCACTACGCCACTGGAGTCAGGCTATCCTGGCTGATGACGGCTGATAGCCAGAAACCGGTCCTAGGATGCTTGATTCCGGTCCAGGGAAGACATGGCTTGGCAGTTCGGGCTGGACTGTTCCCATGAGGCACAGGGTCAAGACTGATTTGCATATGGCCATGTCTAAACTGGGGTGGCGTAGTGGGCAAAAGAACGATGGATTTAACCCAGATCTCTTGACTGGGGGAGAATGTCTGCATTGTCAGCATTCCGTCCATCATTTGTTTGTTGTAACGCTTTTCGCTCTAAGTGGGATGGGTATCCCCAGACGTAGGACCCGTGCTCACTACGCCACTGGAGTCAAGCTATCCTGGCTGATGACGGCTGATAGCCAGAAACCGGTCCCAGGATGCTTGATTCCGGTCCAGGGAAGACATGACTTCGCAGTTCGGGCTGGACTGTTCCCATGAGGCACAGGGTCAAGACTGATTTGCATATGGCCATATCTAAACTGGGGTGGCGTAGTGGGCAAAAGAATGATGGATTTAACCCAGATCTCTTGACTGGGGGAGAATGTCTGCATTGTCAGCATTCCGTCCATCATTTGTTTGTTGTAACGCTTTTCGCCCTAAGTGGGATGGGTATTCCCAGACGTGGGACCCGTGCTCACTACGCCACTGAAGTCAAGCTATCCTGGCTGATGACGGCTGATAGCCAGAAACCGGTCCTAGGATGCTTGATTCCGGTCCAGGGAAGACATGGCTTGGAAGTTCGGGCTGGACTGTTCCCATGAGGCACAGGGTCAAGACTGATTTGCATATGGCCATGTCTAAACTGGGGTGGCGTAGTGGGCAAAAGAACGATGGATTTAACCCAGATCTCTTGACTGGGGGAGAATGTCTGCATTGTCAGCATTCCGTCCATCATTTGTTTGTTGTAACGCTTTTCACCCTAAGTGGGATGGGTATTCTCAGACGTGGGACCCGTGCTCACTACGCCACTGGAGTCAAGATATCCTGGCTGATGGCCAGAAACCGGTCCTAGGATGCTTGATTCCGGTCCAGGGAAGACATGGCTTGGCAGTTCGGGCTAGACTGTTCCCATGAGGCACAGGGTCAAGACTGATTTGCATATGGCCATGTCTAAACTGGGGTGGTGTAGTGGGCAAAAGAACAATGGATTTAACCCAGATCTCTTGACTGGGGGAGAATGTCTGCAATGTCAGCATTCCGTCCATCATTTGTTTGTTGTAACGCTTTTCGCCCTAAGTGGGATGGGTATTCCCAGACGTGGGACCCGTGCTCACTACGCCACTGGAGTCAAGCTATCCTGGCTGATGACGGCTGATAGCCAGAAACCGGTCCTAGGATGCTTGATTCCGGTCCAGGGAAGACATGGCTTGGCAGGTCGGGCTGGACTGTTCCCATGAGGCACAGGGTCAAGACTGATTTGCATATGGCCATGTCTAAACTGGGGTGGCGTAGTGGGCCAAAGAACGATGGATTTAACCCAGATCTCTTGACTGGGGGAGAATGTCTGCATTGTCAGCATTCCGTCCATCATTTGTTTGTTGTAACGCTTTTCGCCCTAAGTGGGATGGGTACTCCCAGACGTGGGACCCGTGCTCACTACGCCACTGGAGTCAAGCTATCCTGGCTGATGACGGCTGATAGCCAGAAACCGGTCCTAGAATGCTTGATTCCGGTCCAGGGAAGACATGGCTTGACAGTTCGGGCTGGACTGTTCCCATGAGGCACAGGGTCAAGACTGATTTGCATATGGCCATGTCTAAACTGGGGTGGCGTAGTGGGCAAAAGAACGATGGATTTAACCCAGATCTCTTGACTGGGGGAGAATGTCTGCATTTTCAGCATTGCGTCCATCATTTGTTTGTTGTAACGCTTTTCGCCCTAAGTGGGATGGGTATTCCCAGATGTGGGACCCGTGCTCACTACGCCACTGGAGTCAAGCTATCCTGGCTGATGATGGCTGATAGCCAGAATCCGGTCCTAGGATGCTTGATTACGGTCCAGGGAAGACATGGCTTGGCAGTTCGGTCTGGACTGTTCCCATGAGGCACAGGGTCAAGACTGATTTGCATATGGCCATGTCTAAACTGGGGTGGCGTAGAGGGCAAAAGAACGATGGATTTAACCCAGATCTCTTGACTGGGGGAGAATGTCTGCATTGTCAGCATTCCGTCCATCATTTGTTTGTTGTAACGCTTTTCGCCCTAAGTGGGATGGGTATTCCCAGACGTGGGACCCGTGCTCACTACGCCACTGAAGTCAAGCTATCCTGGCTGATGACGGCTGATAGCCAGAAACCGGCCCTAGGATGCTTTATTCCGGTCCAGGGAAGACATGGCTTGGCAGTTCGGGTTGGACTGTTCCTATGAGGCACAGGGTCAAGACTGATTTGCATATGGCCATGTCTAAACTGGGGTGGCGTAGTGGGCAAAAGAACGATGGATTTAACCCAGATCTCTTGACTGGGGGAGAATGTCTGCATTGTCAGCATTCCGTCCATCATTTGTTTGTTGTAACGCTTTTCGCCCTAAGTGGGATGGGTATTCCCAGACGTGGGACCCGTGCTCACTACGCCACTGGAGTCAAGCTATCCTGGCTGATGACGGCTGATAGCCAGAAACCGGTCCTAGGATGCTTGATTCCGGTCCAGGGAAGACATGGCTTGTCAGTTCTGGCTGGACTGTTCCCATGAGGCACAGGGTCAAGACTGATTTGCATATGGCCATGTCTAAACTGGGGTGGCGTAGTGGGCAAAAGAACGATGGATTTAACCCAGATCTCTTGACTGGGGGAGAATGTCTGCATTGTCAGCATTCCGTCCATCATTTGTTTGTTGTAACGCTTTTCGCCCTAAGTGGGATGGGTATTCCCAGACGTGGGACCCGTGCTCACTACGCCACTGGAGTCAAGCTATCCTGGCTGATGACGGCTGATAGCCAGAAACCGGTCCTAGGATGCTTGATTCTGGTCCAGGGAAGACAGGGCTTGGCAGTTCGGGCTGGACTGTTCCCATGAGGCACAGGGTCAAGACTGATTTGCATATGGCCATGTCTAAACTGGGGTGGTGTAGTGGGCAAAAGAACGATGGATTTAACCCAGATCTCTTGACTGGGGGAGAATGTCTGCATTGTCAGCATTCCGTCCATCATTTGTTTGTTGTAACGCTTTTCACCCTAAGTGGGATGGGTATTCTCAGACGTGGGACCCGTGCTCACTATGCCACTGGAGTCAAGATATCCTGGCTGATGACGGCTGATAGCCAGAAACCGGTCCTAGGATGCTTGATTCCGGTTTAGGAAAGACATGGCTTGGCAGTTCGGGCTTGACTGTTTCCATGAGGCACAGGGTCAAGACTGATTTGTATATGGCCATGTCTAAACTGGGATGGCGTAGTGGGCAAAAGAACGATGGATTTAACCCAGATCTCTTGACTGGGGGAGAATGTCTGCATTGTCAGCATTCCGTCCATCATTTGTTTGTTGTAACGCTTTTCGCCCTAAGTGGGATGGGTATTCCCAGACGTGGGAACCGTGCTCACTACGCCACTGGAGTCAAGCTATCCCGTCTGATGACGGCTGATAGCCAGAAACCGGTCCTAGGATGCTTGATTCCGGTCCAGGCAAGACATGGCTTGGCAGTTCTGGCTGGACTGTTCCCATGAGGCACAGGGTCAAGACTGATTTGCATATGGCCATGTCTAAACTGGGGTGGCGTAGTGGGCTAAAGAACGATGGATTTAACCCAGATCTCTTGACTGGGGGAGAATGTCTGCATTGTCAGCATTCCGTCCATCATTTGTTCGTTGTAACGCTTTTCGCCCTAAGTGGGATGGGTATTCCCAGACGTGGGACCCGTGCTCACTACGCCACTGGAGTCAAGCTATCCTGGCTGATGACGGCTGATAGCCAGAAACCGGTCCTAGGATGCTTGATTCCGGTCCAGGGAAGACATGGCTTGGCAGTTCGGGCTGGACTGTTCCCATGAGGCACAGGGTCAAGACTGATTTGCATATGACCATGTCTAAACTGGGGTGGCGTAGTGGGCAAAAGAACGATGGATTTAACCCAGATCTCTTGACTGGGGGAGAATGTCTGCATTGTCAGCATTCCGTCCATCATTTGTTTGTTGTAACGCTTTTCGCCCTAAGTGGGATGGGTATTCCCAGATGTGGGACCCGTGCTCACTACGCCACTGGAGTCAAGCTATCCTGGCTGATGACGGCTGATAGCCAGAATCCGGTCCTAGGATGCTTGATTACGGTCCAGGGAAGACATGGCTTGGCAGTTCGGTCTGGACTGTTCCCATGAGGCACAGGGTCAAGACTGATTTGCATATGGCCATGTCTAAACTGGGGTGGCGTAGAGGGCAAAAGAACGATGGATTTAACCCAGATCTCTTGACTGGGGGAGAATGTCTGCATTGTCAGCATTCCGTCCATCATTTGTTTGTTGTAACGCTTTTCGCCCTAAGTGGGATGGGTATTCCCAGACGTGGGACCCGTGCTCACTACGCCACTGAAGTCAAGCTATCCTGGCTGATGACGGCTGATAGCCAGAAACCGGCCCTAGGATGCTTTATTCCGGTCCAGGGAAGACATGGCTTGGCAGTTCGGGTTGGACTGTTCCTATGAGGCACAGGGTCAAGACTGATTTGCATATGGCCATGTCTAAACTGGGGTGGCGTAGTGGGCAAAAGAACGATGGATTTAACCCAGATCTCTTGACTGGGGGAGAATGTCTGCATTGTCAGCATTCCGTCCATCATTTGTTTGTTGTAACGCTTTTCGCCCTAAGTGGGATGGGTATTCCCAGACGTGGGACCCGTGCTCACTACGCCACTGGAGTCAAGCTATCCTGGCTGATGACGGCTGATAGCCAGAAACCGGTCCTAGGATGCTTGATTCCGGTCCAGGGAAGACATGGCTTGTCAGTTCTGGCTGGACTGTTCCCATGAGGCACAGGGTCAAGACTGATTTGCATATGGCCATGTCTAAACTGGGGTGGCGTAGTGGGCAAAAGAACGATGGATTTAACCCAGATCTCTTGACTGGGGGAGAATGTCTGCATTGTCAGCATTCCGTCCATCATTTGTTTGTTGTAACGCTTTTCGCCCTAAGTGGGATGGGTATTCCCAGACGTGGGACCCGTGCTCACTACGCCACTGGAGTCAAGCTATCCTGGCTGATGACGGCTGATAGCCAGAAACCGGTCCTAGGATGCTTGATTCTGGTCCAGGGAAGACAGGGCTTGGCAGTTCGGGCTGGACTGTTCCCATGAGGCACAGGGTCAAGACTGATTTGCATATGGCCATGTCTAAACTGGGGTGGTGTAGTGGGCAAAAGAACGATGGATTTAACCCAGATCTCTTGACTGGGGGAGAATGTCTGCATTGTCAGCATTCCGTCCATCATTTGTTTGTTGTAACGCTTTTCACCCTAAGTGGGATGGGTATTCTCAGACGTGGGACCCGTGCTCACTATGCCACTGGAGTCAAGATATCCTGGCTGATGACGGCTGATAGCCAGAAACCGGTCCTAGGATGCTTGATTCCGGTTTAGGAAAGACATGGCTTGGCAGTTCGGGCTTGACTGTTTCCATGAGGCACAGGGTCAAGACTGATTTGTATATGGCCATGTCTAAACTGGGATGGCGTAGTGGGCAAAAGAACGATGGATTTAACCCAGATCTCTTGACTGGGGGAGAATGTCTGCATTGTCAGCATTCCGTCCATCATTTGTTTGTTGTAACGCTTTTCGCCCTAAGTGGGATGGGTATTCCCAGACGTGGGAACCGTGCTCACTACGCCACTGGAGTCAAGCTATCCCGTCTGATGACGGCTGATAGCCAGAATCCGGTCCTAGGATGCTTGATTCCGGTCCAGGCAAGACATGGCTTGGCAGTTCTGGCTGGACTGTTCCCATGAGGCACAGGGTCAAGACTGATTTGCATATGGCCATGTCTAAACTGGGGTGGCGTAGTGGGCTAAAGAACGATGGATTTAACCCAGATCTCTTGACTGGGGGAGAATGTCTGCATTGTCAGCATTCCGTCCATCATTTGTTTGTTGTAACGCTTTTCGCCCTAAGTGGGATGGGTATTCCCAGACGTGGGACCCGTGCTCACTACGCCACTGGAGTCAAGCTATCCTGGCTGATGACGGCTGATAGCCAGAAACCGGTCCTAGGATGCTTGATTCCGGTCCAGGGAAGACATGGCTTGGCAGTTCGGGCTGGACTGTTCCCATGAGGCACAGGGTCAAGACTGATTTGCATATGACCATGTCTAAACTGGGGTGGCGTAGTGGGCAAAAGAACGATGGATTTAACCCAGATCTCTTGACTGGGGGAGAATGTCTGCATTGTCAGCATTCCGTCCATCATTTGTTTGTTGTAACGCTTTTCGCCCTAAGTGGGATGGGTATTCCCAGACGTGGGACCCGTGCTCACTACGCCACTGGAGTCAAGCTATCCTGGCTGATGACGGCTGATAGCCAGAAACCGGTCCTAGGATGCTTGATTCTGGTCCAGGAAGACATGGCTTGGCAGTTCAGGCTGGACTGTTCCCATGAGGCACAGGGTCAAGACTGATTTGCATATGGCCATGTCTAAACTGGGGTGGCGTAGTGGGCAAAAGAACGAAGGATTTAACCCAGATCTCTTGACTGGGGGAGAATGTCTGCATTGTCAGCATTCCGTCCATCATTTGTTCGTTGTAACGCTTTTCGCCCTAAGTGGGATGGGTATTCCCAGACGTGGGACCCGTGCTCACTACTCCACTGGAGTCAAGCTATCCTGGCTGATGACGGCTGATAGCCAGAAACCGGTCCTAGGATGCTTGATTCCGGTCCAGGGAAGACATGGCTTGGCAGTTCGGGCTGGACTGTTCCCATGAGGCACAGGGTCAAGACTGATTTGCATATGGCCATGTCTAAACTGGGGTGGCGTAGTGGGCAAAAGAACAATGGATTTAACCCAGATCTCTTGACTGGGGGAGAATGTCTGCATTGTCAGCATTCCGTCCATCATTTGTTTGTTGTAACGCTTTTCGCCCTAAGTGGAATGGGTATTCCCAGACGTGGGACCCGTGCTCACTACGACACTGGAGTCAAGCTATCCTGGCTGATGACGGCTGATAGCCAGAAACCGGTCCTAGGATGCTTGATTCCGGTCCAGGGAAGACATGGCTTGGCAGTTCGGGCTAGACTGTTCCCATGAGGCACAGGGTCAAGACTGATTTGCATATGGCCATGTCTAAACTGGGGTGGTGTAGTGGGCAAAAGAACAATGGATTTAACCCAGATCTCTTGACTGGGGGAGAATTTCTGCAATGTCAGCATTCCGCCCATCATTTGTTTGTTGTAACGCTTTTCGCCCTAAGTGGGATGGGTATTCCCAGACGTGGGACCCGTGCTCACTACGCCACTGGAGTCAAGCTATCCTGGCTGATGACGGCTGATAGCCAGAAACCGGTCCTAGGATGCTTGATTCCGGTCCAGGGAAGACATGGCTTGGCAGTTCGGGCTGGACTGTTCCCATGAGGCACAGGGTCAAGACTGATTTGCATATGGCCATGTCTAAACTGGGGTGGCGTGGTGGGCAAGAGAACGATGGATTTAACCCAGATCTCTTGACTGGGGGAGAATGTCTGCATTGTCAGCATTCCGTCCATCATTTGTTTGTTGTAACGCTTTTCGTCCTAAGTGGGATGGGTACTCCCAGACGTGGGACCCGTGCTCACTACGCCACTGGAGTCAAGCTATCCTGGCTGATGACGGCTGATAGCCAGAAACCGGTCCTAGGATGCTTGATTCCGGTCCAGGGAAGACATGGCTTGACAGTTCGGGCTGGACTGTTCCCATGAGGCACAGGGTCAAGACTGATTTGCATATGGCCATGTCTAAACTGGGGTGGCGTAGTGGGCAAAAGAACGATGGATTTAACCCAGATCTCTTGACTGGGGGAGAATGTCTGCATTGTCAGCATTGCGTCCATCATTTGTTTGTTGTAACGCTTTTCGCCCTAAGTGGGATGGGTATTCCCAGATGTGGGACCCGTGCTCACTACGCCACTGGAGTCAAGCTATCCTGGCTGATGATGGCTGATAGCCAGAAACCGGTCCTAGGATGCTTGATTCCGGTCCAGGGAAGACATGGCTTGGCAGTTCGGGCTGGACTGTTCCCATGAGGCACAGGGTCAAGACTGATTTGCATATGGCCATGTCTAAACTGGGGTGGCGTAGTGGGCAAAAGAACGATGAATTTAACCCAGATCTCTTGACTGGGGGAGAATGTCTGCATTGTCAGCATTCCGTCCATCATTTGTTTGTTGTAACGGTTTTCGCCCTAAGTGGGATGGGTATTCCCAGATGTGGGACCCGTGCTCACTACGCCACTGAAGTCAAGCTATCCTGGCTGATGACGGCTGATAGCCAGAAACCGGTCCTAGGATGCTTTATTCCGGTCCAGGGAAGACATGGCTTGGCAGTTCGGGCTGGACTGTTCCTATGAGGCACAGGGTCAAGACTGATTTGCATATGGCCATGTCTAAACTGGGGTGGCGTAGTGGGCAAAAGAACGATGGATTTAACCCAGATCTCTTGACTGGGGGAGAATGTCTGCATTGTCAGCATTCCGTCCATCATTTGTTTGTTGTAACGCTTTTCGCCCTAAGTGGGATGGGTATTCCCAGACGTGTGACCCGTGCTCACTACGCCACTGGAGTCAAGCTATCCTGGCTGATGACGGCTGATAGCCAGAAACCGGTCCTAGGATGCTTGATTCCGGTCCAGGGAAGACATGGCTTGGCAGTTCGGGCTGGACTGTTCCCATGAGGCACAGGGTCAAGACTGATTTGCATATGGCCATGTCTAAACTGGGGTGGCGTAGTGGGCAAAAGAATGATGGATTTAACCCAGATCTCTTGACTGGGGGAGAATGTCTGCATTGTCAGCATTCCGTCCATCATTTGTTTGTTGTAACGCTTTTCGCCCTAAGTGGGATGGGTATTCTCAGACGTGGGACCCGTGCTCACTACGCCACTGGAGTCAAGCTATCCTGGCTGATGACGGCTGATAGCCAGAAACCGGTCCTAGGATGCTTGATTCCGGTCCAGGGAAGACATGGCTTGTCAGTTCTGGCTGGACTGTTCCCATGAGGCACAGGGTCAAGACTGATTTGCATATGGCCATGTCTAAACTGGGGTGGCGTAGTGGGCAAAAGAACGATGGATTTAACCCAGATCTCTTGACTGGGGGAGAATGTCTGCATTGTCAGCATTCCGTCCATCATTTGTTTGTTGTAACGCTTTTCGCCCTAAGTGGGATGGGTATTCCCAGACGTGGGACCCGTGCTCACTAAGCCACTGGAGTCGAGCTATCCTGGCTGATGACGGCTGATAGCCAGAAACCGGTCCTAGGATGCTTGATTCCGGTCCAGGGAAGACATGGCTTGGCAGTTCGGGCTGGACTGTTTCCATGAGGCACAGGGTCAAGACTGATTTGCATGTGGCCATGTCTAAACTGGGGTGGCGTAGTGGGCAAAAGAACGATGGATTTAACCCAGATCTCTTGACTGGGGGAGAATGTCTGCATTGTCAGCATTCCGTCCATCATTTGTTTGTTGTAACGCTTTTCGCCCTAAGTGGGATGGGTATTCCCAGACGTGGGACCCGTGCTCACTACGCCACTGGAGTCAAGCTATCCTGGCTGATGACGGCTGATAGCCAGAAACCGGTCCCAGGATGCTTGATTCCGGTCCAGGGAAGACATGGCTTGGCAGTTCGGGCTGGACTGTTCCCATGAGGCACAGGGTCAAGACTGATTTGCATATGGCCATATCTAAACTGGGGTGGCGTAGTGGGCAAAAGAATGATGGATTTAACCCAGATCTCTTGACTGGGGGAGAATGTCTGCATTGTCAGCATTCCGTCCATCATTTGTTTGTTGTAACGCTTTTCGCCCTAAGTGGGATGGGTATTCCCAGACGTGGGACCCGTGCTCACTACTCCACTGGAGTCAAGCTATCCTGGCTGATGACGGCTGATAGCCAGAAACCAGTCCTAGGATGCTTGATTCCGGTCCAGGGAAGACATGGCTTGGCAGTTCGGGTTGGACTGTTCCCATGAGGCACAGGGTCAAGACTGATTTGCATATGGCCATGTCTAAACTGGGGTGGCGTAGTGGGCAAAAGAACAATGGATTTAACCCAGATCTCTTGACTGGGGGAGAATGTCTGCATTGTCAGCATTCCGTCCATCATTTGTTTGTTGTAACGCTTTTCGCCCTAAGTGGAATGGGTATTCCCAGACGTGGGACCCGTGCTCACTACGACACTGGAGTCAAGCTATCCTGGCTGATGACGGCTGATAGCCAGAAACCGGTCCTAGGATGCTTGATTCCGGTCCAGGGAAGACATGGCTTGGCAGTTCGGGCTAGACTGTTCCCATGAGGCACAGGGTCAAGACTGATTTGCATATGGCCATGTCTAAACTGGGGTGGTGTAGTGGGCAAAAGAACAATGGATTTAACCCAGATCTCTTGACTGGGGGAGAATTTCTGCAATGTCAGCATTCCGTCCATCATTTGTTTGTTGTAACGCTTTTCGCCCTAAGTGGGATGGGTATTCCCAGACGTGGGACCCGTGCTCACTACGCCACTGGAGTCAAGCTATCCTGGCTGATGACGGCTGATAGCCAGAAACCGGTCCTAGGATGCTTGATTCCGGTCCAGGGAAGACATGGCTTGGCAGTTCGGGCTGGACTGTTCCCATGAGGCACAGGGTCAAGACTGATTTGCATATGGCCATGTCTAAACTGGGGTGGCGTAGTGGGCAAAAGAACGATGGATTTAACCCAGATCTCTTGACTGGGGGAGAATGTCTGCATTGTCAGCATTCCGTCCATCATTTGTTTGTTGTAACGCTTTTCGCCCTAAGTGGGATGGGTACTCCCAGACGTGGGACCCGTGCTCACTACGCCACTGGAGTCAAGCTATCCTGGCTGATGACGGCTGATAGCCAGAAACCGGTCCTAGGATGCTTGATTCCGGTCCAGGGAAGACATGGCTTGACAGTTCGGGCTGGACTGTTCCCATGAGGCACAGGGTCAAGACTGATTTGCATATGGCCATGTCTAAACTGGGGTGGCGTAGTGGGCAAAAGAACGATGGATTTAACCCAGATCTCTTGACTGGGGGAGAATGTCTGCATTGTCAGCATTGCGTCCATCATTTGTTTGTTGTAACGCTTTTCGCCCTAAGTGGGATGGGTATTCCCAGATGTGGGACCCGTGCTCACTACGCCACTGGAGTCAAGCTATCCTGGCTGATGATGGCTGATAGCCAGAAACCGGTCCTAGGATGCTTGATTCCGGTCCAGGGAAGACATGGCTTGGCAGTTCGGGCTGGACTGTTCCCATGAGGCACAGGGTCAAGACTGATTTGCATATGGCCATATCTAAACTGGGGTGGCGTAGTGGGCAAAAGAACGATGGATTTAACCCAGATCTCTTGACTGGGGGAGAATGTCGGCATTGTCAGCATTCCGTCCATCATTTGTTTGTTGTAACGCTTTTCGCCCTAAGTGGGATGGGTATTCCCAGACGTGGGACCCGTGCTCACTACGCCACTGAAGTCAAGCTATCCTGTCTGATGACGGCTGATAGCCAGAAACCGGTCCTAGGATGCTTTATTCCGGTCCAGGGAAGACATGGCTTGGCAGTTCGGGCTGGACTGTTCCTATGAGGCACAGGGTCAAGACTGATTTGCATATGGCCATGTCTAAACTGGGGTGGCGTAGTGGGCAAAAGAACGATGGATTTAACCCAGATCTCTTGACTGGGGGAGAATGTCTGCATTGTCAGCATTCCGTCCATCATTTGTTTGTTGTAACGCTTTTCGCCCTAAGTGGGATGGGTATTCCCAGACGTGTGACCCGTGCTCACTACGCCACTGGAGTCAAGCTATCCTGGCTGATGACGGCTGATAGCCAGAAACCGGTCCTAGGATGCTTGATTCCGGTCCAGGGAAGACATGGCTTGGCAGTTCGGGCTGGACTGTTCCCATGAGGCACAGGGTCAAGACTGATTTGCATATGGCCATGTCTAAACTGGGGTGGCGTAGTGGGCAAAAGAATGATGGATTTAACCCAGATCTCTTGACTGGGGGAGAATGTCTGCATTGTCAGAATTCCGTCCATCATTTGTTTCTTGTAACGCTTTTCGCCCTAAGTGGGATGGGTATTCCCAGACGTGGGACCCGTGCTCACTACGCCACTGGAGTCAAGCTATCCTGGCTGATGACGGCTGATAGCCAGAAACCGGTCCTAGGATGCTTGATTCCGGTCCAGGGAAGACATGGCTTGTCAGTTCTGGCTGGACTGTTCCCATGAGGCACAGGGTCAAGACTGATTTGCATATGGCCATGTCTAAACTGGGGTGGCGTAGTGGGCAAAAGAACGATGGATTTAACCCAGATCTCTTGACTGGGGGAGAATGTCTGCATTGTCAGCATTCCGTCCATCATTTGTTTGTTGTAACGCTTTTCGCCCTAAGTGGGATGGGTATTCCCAGACGTGGGACCCGTGCTCACTACGCCACTGGAGTCAAGCTATCCTGGCTGATGACGGCTGATAGCCAGAAACCGGTCCTAGGATGCTTGATTCTGGTCCAGGGAAGACAGGGCTTGGCAGTTCGGGCTGGACTGTTCCCATGAGGCACAGGGTCAAGACTGATTTGCATATGGCCATGTCTAAACTGGGGTGGCGTAGTGGGCAAAAGAACGATGGATTTAACCCAGATCTCTTGACTGGGGGAGAATGTCTGCATTGTCAGCATTCCGTCCATCATTTGTTTGTTGTAACGCTTTTCACCCTAAGTGGGATGGGTATTCTCAGACGTGGGACCCGTGCTCACTACGCCACTGGAGTCAAGCTATCCTGGCTGATGACGGCTGATAGCCAGAAACCGGTCCTAGGATGCTTGATTCTGGTCCAGGGAAGACAGGGCTTGGCAGTTCGGGCTGGACTGTTCCCATGAGGCACAGGGTCAAGACTGATTTGCATATGGCCATGTCTAAACTGGGGTGGCGTAGTGGGCAAAAGAACGATGGATTTAACCCAGATCTCTTGACTGGGGGAGAATGTCTGCATTGTCAGCATTCCGTCCATCATTTGTTTGTTGTAACGCTTTTCACCCTAAGTGGGATGGGTATTCTCAGACGTGGGACCCGTGCTCACTACGCCACTGGAGGCAAGATATCCTGGCTGATGACGGCTGATAGCCAGAAACCGGTCCTAGGATGCTTGATTCCGGTTTAGGGAAGACATGGCTTGGCACTTCGGGCTTGACTGTTTCCATGAGGCACAGGGTCAAGACTGATTTGTATATGGCCATGTCTAAACTGGGATGGCGTAGTGGGCAAAAGAACGATGGATTTAACCCAGATCTCTTGACTGGGGGAGAATGTCTGCATTGTCAGCATTCCGTCCATCATTTGTTTGTTGTAACGCTTTTAGCCCTAAGTGGGATGGGTATTCCCAGACGTGGGACCCGTGCTCACTACGCCACTGGAGTCAAGCTATCCCGTCTGATTGAGGCTGATAGCCAGAAAGCGGTCCTAGGATGCTTGATTCCGGTCCATGCAAGACATGGCTTGGCAGTTCTGGCTGGACTGTTCCCATGAGGCACAGGGTCAAGACTGATTTGCATATGGCCATGTCTAAACTGGGGTGGCGTAGTGGGCAATAGAATGATGGATTTAACCCAGATCTCTTGACTGGGGGAGAATGTCTGCATTGTCAGCATTCCGTCCATCATTTGTTTGTTGTAACGCTTTTCGCCCTAAGTGGGATGGGTATTCCCAGACGTGGGACCCGTGCTCACTAAGCCACTGGAGTCAAGCTATCCTGGCTGATGACGGCTGTTAGCCAGAAACCGGTCCTAGGATGCTTGATTCCGGTCCAGGGAAGACATGGCTTGGCAGTTCGGGCTGGACTGTTTCCATGAGGCACAGGGTCAAGACTGATTTGCATGTGGCCATGTCTAAACTGGGGTGGCGTAGTGGGCAAAAGAACGATGGATTTAACCCAGATCTCTTGACTGGGGGAGAATGTCTGCATTGTCAGCATTCCGTCCATCATTTGTTTGTTGTAACGCTTTTCGCCCTAAGTGGGATGGGTATTCCCAGACGTGTGACCCGTGCTCACTACGCCACTGGAGTCAGGCTATCCTGGCTGATGACGGCTGATAGCCAGAAACCGGTCCTAGGATGCTTGATTCCGGTCCAGGGAAGACATGGCTTGGCAGTTCGGGCTGGACTGTTCCCATGAGGCACAGGGTCAAGACTGATTTGCATATGGCCATGTCTAAACTGGGGTGGCGCAGTGGGCAAAAGAACGATGGATTTAACCCAGATCTCTTGACTGGGGGAGAATGTCTGCATTGTCAGCATTCCGTCCATCATTTGTTTGTTGTAACGCTTTTCGCTCTAAGTGGGATGGGTATCCCCAGACGTGGGACCTGTGCTCACTACGCCACTGGAGTCAAGCTATCCTGGATGATGACGGCTGATAGCCAGAAACCGGTCCTAGGATGCTTGATTCCGGTCCAGGGAAGACATGGCTTGGCAGTTCGGGCTGAACTGTTCCCATGAGGCACAGGGTCAAGACTGATTTGCATATGGCCATGTCTAAACTGGGGTGGCGTAGTGGGCAAAAGAACGATGGATTTAACCCAGATCCCTTGACTGGGGGAGAATGTCTGCATTGTCAGCATTCCGTCCATCATTTGTTTGTTGTAACGCTTTTCGCCCTAAGTGGGATGGGTATTCCCAGACGTGGGACCCGTGCTCACTACGCCACTGGAGTCAAGCTATCCTGGCTGATGACGGCTGATAGCCAGAAACCGGTCCCAGGATGCTTGATTCCGGTCCAGGGAAGACATGGCTTGGCAGTTCGGGCTGTACAGTTCCCATGAGGCACAGGGTCAAGACTGATTTGCATATGGCCATATCTAAACTGGGGTGGCGTAGTGGGCAAAAGAATGATGGATTTAACCCAGATCTCTTGACTGGGGGAGAATGTCTGCATTGTCAGCATTCCGTCCATCATTTGTTTGTTGTAACGCTTTTCGCCCTAAGTGGGATGGGTATTCCCAGACGTGGGACCCGTGCTCACTAAGCCACTGGAGTCAAGCTATCCTGGCTGATGACGGCTGATAGCCAGAAACCGGTCCTAGGATGCTTGATTCCGGTCCAGGGAAGACATGGCTTGGCAGTTCGGGCTGGACTGTTCCCATGAGGCACAGGGTCAAGACTGATTTGCATATGACCATGTCTAAACTGGGGTGGCGTAGTGGGCAAAAGAACGATGGATTTAACCCAGATCTCTTGACTGGGGGAGAATGTCTGCATTGTCAGCATTCCGTCCATCATTTGTTTGTTGTAACGCTTTTCGCCCTAAGTGGGATGGGTATTCCCAGACGTGGGACCCGTGCTCACTACGCCACTGGAGTCAAGCTATCCTGGCTGATGACGGCTGATAGCCAGAAACCGGTCCTAGGATGCTTGATTCTGGTCCAGGAAGACATGGCTTGGCAGTTCAGGCTGGACTGTTCCCATGAGGCACAGGGTCAAGACTGATTTGCATATGGCCATGTCTAAACTGGGGTGGCGTAGTGGGCAAAAGAACGAAGGATTTAACCCAGATCTCTTGACTGGGGGAGAATGTCTGCATTGTCAGCATTCCGTCCATCATTTGTTCGTTGTAACGCTTTTCGCCCTAAGTGGGATGGGTATTCCCAGACGTGGGACCCGTGCTCACTACTCCACTGGAGTCAAGCTATCCTGGCTGATGACGGCTGATAGCCAGAAACCGGTCCTAGGATGCTATATTCCGGTCCAGGGAAGACATGGCTTGGCAGTTCGGGCTGGACTGTTCCCATGAGGCACAGGGTCAAGACTGATTTGCATATGGCCATGTCTAAACTGGGGTGGCGTAGTGGGCAAAAGAACAATGGATTTAACCCAGATCTCTTGACTGGGGGAGAATGTCTGCATTGTCAGCATTCCGTCCATCATTTGTTTGTTGTAACGCTTTTCGCCCTAAGTGGGATGGGTATTCCTAGACGTGGGACCCGTGCTCACTACGCCACTGAAGTCAAGCTATCCTGGCTGATGACGGCTGATAGCCAGAAACCGGTCCTAGGATGCTTGATTCCGGTCCAGGGAAGACATAGCTTGGAAGTTCGGGCTGGACTGTTCCCATGAGGCACAGGGTCAAGACTGATTTGCATATGGCCATGTCTAAACTGGGCTGGCGTAGTGGGCAAAAGAACGATGGATTTAACCCAGATCTCTTGACTGGGTGAGAATGTCTGCATTGTCAGCATTCCGTCCATCATCTGTTTGTTGTAACGCTTTTCGCCCTAAGTGGGATGGGTATTCCCAGACGTGGGACCCGTGCTCACTACGACACTCGAGTCAAGCTATCCTGGCTGATGACGGCTGATAGCCAGAAACCGGTCCTAGGATGCTTGATTCCGGTCCAGGGAAGACATGGCTTGGCAGTTCGGGCTAGACTGTTCCCATGAGGCACAGGGTCAAGACTGATTTGCATATGGCCATGTCTAAACTGGGGTGGTGTAGTGGGCAAAAGAACAATGGATTTAACCCAGATCTCTTGACTGGGGGAGAATGTCTGCAATGTCAGCATTCCGTCCATCATTTGTTTGTTGTAACGCTTTTCGCCCTAAGTGGGATGGGTATTCCCAGACGTGGGACCCGTGCTCACTACGCCACTGGAGTCAAGCTATCCTGGCTGATGACGGCTGATAGCCAGAAACCGGTCCTAGGATGCTTGATTCCGGTCCAGGGAAGACATGGCTTGGCAGTTCGGGCTGGACTGTTCCCATGAGGCACAGGGTCAAGACTGATTTGCATATGGCCATGTCTAAACTGGGGTGGCGTAGTGGGCAAAAGAACGATGGATTTAACCCAGATCTCTTCACTGGGGGAGAATGTCTGCATTGTCAGCATTCCGTCCATCATTTGTTTGTTGTAACGCTTTTCGCCCTAAGTGGGATGGGTACTCCCAGACGTGGGACCCGTGCTCACTACGCCACTGGAGTCAAGCTATCCTGGCTGATGACGGCTGATAGCCAGAAACCGGTCCTAGGATGCTTGATTCCGGTCCAGGGAAGACATGGCTTGACAGTTCGGGCTGGACTGTTCCCATGAGGCACAGGGTCAAGACTGATTTGCATATGGCCATGTCTAAACTGGGGTGGCGTAGTGGGCAAAAGAACGATGGATTTAACCCAGATCTCTTGACTGGGGGAGAATGTCTGCATTGTCAGCATTCCATCCATCCTTTGTTTGTTGTAACGCTTTTCGCCCTAAGTGGGATGGGTATTCCCAGACGTGGGACCCGTGCTCACTAAGCCACTGGAGTCAAGCTATCCTGGCTGATGACGGCTGATAGCCAGAAACCGGTCCTAGGATGCTTGATTCCGGTCCAGGGAAGACATGGCTTGGCAAATCGGGCTTGACTGTTTCCATGAGGCACAGGGTCAAGACTGATTTGTATATGGCCATGTCTAAACTGGGGTGGCGTAGTGGGCAAAAGAACGATCGATTTAACCCAGATCTCTTGGCTGGGGGAGAATGTCTGCATTGTCAGCATTCCGTCCATCATTTGTTTGTTGTAACGCTTTTCACCCTAAGTGGGATGGGTATTCCCAGACGTGGGACCCGTGCTCACTACGCCACTGGAGTCAAGCTATCCCGGCTGATGACGGCTGATAGCCAGAAACCGGTCCTAGGATGCTTGATTCCGGTCCAGGGAAGACATGGCTTGGCAGTTCGGGCTGGACTGTTCCCATGAGGCACAGGGTCAAGACTGATTTGCATATGGCCATGTCTAAACTGGGGTGGCGTAGTGGGCAAAAGAGCGATGGATTGAACCCCGATCTCTTGACTGGGTGAGAATGTCTGCATTGTCAGCATTCCGTCCATCATTTGTTTGTTGTAACGCTTTTCGCCCTAAGTGGGATGGGTATTCCCAGACGTGTGACCCGTGCTCACTACGCCACTGGAGTCAAGCTATCATGGCTGATGACGGCTGATAGCCAGAAACAGGTCCTAGGATGCTTGATTCCGGTCCAGGGAAGACATGGCTTGGCAGTTCGGGCTGGACTGTTCCCATGAGGCACAGGGTCAAGACTGATTTGCATATGGCCATGTCTAACCTGGGGTGGCGTAGTGGGCAAAAGAACGATGGATTTAACCCAGATCTCTTGACTGGGGGAGAATGTCTGCATTGTCAGCATTCCGTCCATCATTTGTTTGTTGTAACGCTTTTCGCCCTAAGTGGGATGGGTATTCCCAGACGTGGGACCCGTGCTCACTACGCCACTGGAGTCAAGCTATCCTGGCTGATGACGGCTGATAGCCAGAAACCGGTCCTAGGATGCTTGATTCCGGTCCAGGGAAGACATGGCTTGGCAGTTCGGGCTGGACTGTTCCCATGAGGCACAGGGTCAAGACTGATTTGCATATGGCCATGTCTAAACTGGGGTGGCGTAGTGGGCAAAAGAACGATGGATTTAACCCAGATCTCTTGACTGGTGGAGAATGTCTGGATTGTCAGCATTCCGTCCATCATTTGTTTGTTGTAACGCTTTTAGCCCTAAGTGGGATGGGTATTCACAGACATGGGACCCGTGCTCACTACGCCACTGGAGTCAAGCTATCCTGGCTGATGACGGCTGATAGCCAGAAACCGGTCCTAGGATGCTTGATTCCGGTCCAGGGAAGACATGGCTTGGCAGTTCGGGCTGGACTGTTCCCATGAGGCACAGGGTCAAGACTGATTTGCATACGGCCATGTCTAAACTGGGGTGGCGTAGTGGGCAAAAGAACGATGGATTTAACCCAGATCTCTTGACTGGGGGAGAATGTCTGCATTGTCAGCATTCCGTCATCATTTGTTTGTTGTAACGCTTTTCGCCCTAAGTGGGATGGGTATTCCCAGACGTGGGACCCGTGCTCACTACGCCACTGGAGTCAAGCTATCCTGTCTGATGACGGCTGATAGCCAGAAACTGGTCCTAGGATGCTTGATTCCGGTCCAGGGAAGACATGGCTTGGCAGTTCGGGCTGGACTGTTTCCATGAGGCACAGGGTCAAGACTGATTTGCATATGGCCATGTCTAAACCGGGGCTGCGTAGTGGGCAAAAGAACGATGGATTTAACTCAGATCTCTTGACTGGGGGAGAATGTCTGCACTGTCAGCATTCCGTCCATCATTTGTTTGTTGTAACACTTTTCGCCGTAAGTGGGATGGGTATTCCCAGACGTGGGACCCGTGCTCACTACGCCACTGGAGTCAAGCTATCCTGGCTGATGACGGCTGATAGCCAGAAACCGGTCCTAGGATGCTTGATTCCGGTCCAGGGAAGACATGGCTTGGCAGTTCGGGCTGGACTGTTCCCATGAGGCACAGGGTCAAGACTGATTTGCATATGGCCATGTCTAAACTGGGGTGGCGTAGTGGGCAAAAGAACGATGGATTTAACCCAGATCTCTTGACTGGGGGAGAATGTCTGCATTGTCAGCATTCCGCCCATCATTTGTTTGTTGTAACGCTTTTCGCCCTAAGTGGGATGGGTATTCCCAGACGTGGGACCCGTGCTCACTACGCCACTGCAGTCAAGCTATCCTGGCTGATGACGGCTCATAGCCAGAATCCGGTCCTATGATGCTTGATTCCGGTCCAGGGAAGACATGGCTTGGCAGTTCGGGTTGGACTGTTCCCATGAGGCACAGGGTCAAGACTGATTTGCATATGGCCATGTCTAAACTGGGGTGGCGAAGTGGGCAAAAGAACGATGGATTTAACCCAGATCTCTTGACTGGGGGAGAATGTCTGCATTGTCAGCATTCCGTCCATCCTTTGTTTGTTGTAACGCTTTTCGCCCTAAGTGGGATGGGTATTCCCAGACGTGGGACCCGTGCTCACTACGCCACTGGACTCAAGCTATCCTGGTTGATGTCGGCTGATAGCCAGAAACCGGTCCTAGGATGCTTGATTCCGGTCCAGGGAAGACATGGCTTGGCAGTTCGGGCTGGACTGTTTCCATGAGGCACAGGGTCAAGACTGATTTGTATATGGCCATGTCTAAACTGGGGTGGCGTAGTGGGCAAAAGAACGATCGATTTAACCCAGATCTCTTGGCTGGGGGAGAATGTCTGCATTGTCAGCATTCCGTCCATCATTTGTTTGTTGTAACGCTTTTCACCCTAAGTGGGATGGGTATTCCCAGACGTGGGACCCGTGCTCACTACGCCACTGGAGTCAAGCTATCCCGGCTGATGACGGCTGATAGCCAGAAACCGGTCCTAGGATGCTTGATTCCGGTCCAGGGAAGACATGGCTTGGCAGTTCGGGCTGGACTGTTCCCATGAGGCACAGGGTCAAGACTGATTTGCATATGGCCATGTCTAAACTGGGGTGGCGTAGTGGGCAAAAGAGCGATGGATTGAACCCCGATCTCTTGACTGGGTGAGAATGTCTGCATTGTCAGCATTCCGTCCATCATTTGTTTGTTGTAACGCTTTTCGCCCTAAGTGGGATGGGTATTCCCAGACGTGTGACCCGTGCTCACTACGCCACTGGAGTCAAGCTATCATGGCTGATGACGGCTGATAGCCAGAAACAGGTCCTAGGATGCTTGATTCCGGTCCAGGGAAGACATGGCTTGGCAGTTCGGGCTGGACTGTTCCCATGAGGCACAGGGTCAAGACTGATTTGCATATGGCCATGTCTAACCTGGGGTGGCGTAGTGGGCAAAAGAACGATGGATTTAACCCAGATCTCTTGACTGGGGGAGAATGTCTGCATTGTCAGCATTCCGTCCATCATTTGTTTGTTGTAACGCTTTTCGCCCTAAGTGGGATGGGTATTCCCAGACGTGGGACCCGTGCTCACTACGCCACTGGAGTCAAGCTATCCTGGCTGATGACGGCTGATAGCCAGAAACCGGTCCTAGGATGCTTGATTCCGGTCCAGGGAAGACATGGCTTGGCAGTTCGGGCTGGACTGTTCCCATGAGGCACAGGGTCAAGACTGATTTGCATATGGCCATGTCTAAACTGGGGTGGCGTAGTGGGCAAAAGAACGATGGATTTAACCCAGATCTCTTGACTGGTGGAGAATGTCTGGATTGTCAGCATTCCGTCCATCATTTGTTTGTTGTAACGCTTTTAGCCCTAAGTGGGATGGGTATTCACAGACATGGGACCCGTGCTCACTACGCCACTGGAGTCAAGCTATCCTGGCTGATGACGGCTGATAGCCAGAAACCGGTCCTAGGATGCTTGATTCCGGTCCAGGGAAGACATGGCTTGGCAGTTCGGGCTGGACTGTTCCCATGAGGCACAGGGTCAAGACTGATTTGCATACGGCCATGTCTAAACTGGGGTGGCGTAGTGGGCAAAAGAACGATGGATTTAACCCAGATCTCTTGACTGGGGGAGAATGTCTGCATTGTCAGCATTCCGTCATCATTTGTTTGTTGTAACGCTTTTCGCCCTAAGTGGGATGGGTATTCCCAGACGTGGGACCCGTGCTCACTACGCCACTGGAGTCAAGCTATCCTGTCTGATGACGGCTGATAGCCAGAAACTGGTCCTAGGATGCTTGATTCCGGTCCAGGGAAGACATGGCTTGGCAGTTCGGGCTGGACTGTTTCCATGAGGCACAGGGTCAAGACTGATTTGCATATGGCCATGTCTAAACCGGGGCTGCGTAGTGGGCAAAAGAACGATGGATTTAACTCAGATCTCTTGACTGGGGGAGAATGTCTGCACTGTCAGCATTCCGTCCATCATTTGTTTGTTGTAACACTTTTCGCCGTAAGTGGGATGGGTATTCCCAGACGTGGGACCCGTGCTCACTACGCCACTGGAGTCAAGCTATCCTGGCTGATGACGGCTGATAGCCAGAAACCGGTCCTAGGATGCTTGATTCCGGTCCAGGGAAGACATGGCTTGGCAGTTCGGGCTGGACTGTTCCCATGAGGCACAGGGTCAAGACTGATTTGCATATGGCCATGTCTAAACTGGGGTGGCGTAGTGGGCAAAAGAACGATGGATTTAACCCAGATCTCTTGACTGGGGGAGAATGTCTGCATTGTCAGCATTCCGCCCATCATTTGTTTGTTGTAACGCTTTTCGCCCTAAGTGGGATGGGTATTCCCAGACGTGGGACCCGTGCTCACTACGCCACTGCAGTCAAGCTATCCTGGCTGATGACGGCTCATAGCCAGAATCCGGTCCTATGATGCTTGATTCCGGTCCAGGGAAGACATGGCTTGGCAGTTCGGGTTGGACTGTTCCCATGAGGCACAGGGTCAAGACTGATTTGCATATGGCCATGTCTAAACTGGGGTGGCGAAGTGGGCAAAAGAACGATGGATTTAACCCAGATCTCTTGACTGGGGGAGAATGTCTGCATTGTCAGCATTCCGTCCATCCTTTGTTTGTTGTAACGCTTTTCGCCCTAAGTGGGATGGGTATTCCCAGACGTGGGACCCGTGCTCACTACGCCACTGGACTCAAGCTATCCTGGTTGATGTCGGCTGATAGCCAGAAACCGGTCCTAGGATGCTTGATTCCGGTCCAGGGAAGACATGGCTTGGCAGTTCGGGCTGGACTGTTTCCATGAGGCACAGGGTCAAGACTGATTTGTATATGGCCATGTCTAAACTGGGGTGGCGTAGTGGTCAAAAAAACGATGGATTTAACCCAGATCTCTTGACTGGGGGAGAATGTCTGCATTGTCAGCATTCCGTCCATCATTTGTTTGTTGTAACGCTTTTCGCCCTAAGTGGGATGGGTATTCCCAGACGTGGGACCCGTGCTCACTACGCCACTGAAGTCAAGCTATCCTGGCTGATGACGGCTGATAGCCAGAAACCGGTCCTAGGATGCTTGATTCCGGTCCAGGGAAGACATGGCTTGGAAGTTCTGGCTGGACTGTTCCCATGAGGCACAGGGTCAAGACTGATTTGCATATGGCCATGTCTAAACTGGGGTGGCGTAGTGGGCAAAAGAACGATGTATTTAACCCAGATCTCTTGACTGGGGGAGAATGTCTGCATTGTCAGCATTCCGTCCATCATTTGTTTGTTGTAACGCTTTTCGCCCTAAGTGGGATGGGTATTCCCAGACGTGGGACCCGTGTTCACTACGCCACTGGAGTCAAGCTATCCTGGCTGATGACGGCTGATAGCTAGAAACCGGTCCTAGGATGCTTGATTCCGGTCCAGGGAAGACATGGCTTGGCAGTTCGGGCTGGACTGTTCCCATGAGGCACAGGGTCAAGACTGATTTGCATATGGCCATGTCTAAACTAGGGTGGCGTAGTGGGCAAAAGAACGATGGATTTAACCCAGATCTCTTGACTTTGGGAGAATGTCTGCATTGTCAGCATTCCGTCCATCATTTGTTTGTTGTAACGCTTTTCGCCCTAAGTGGGATGGGTATTCCCAGACGTGGGACCCGTGCTCACTAAGCCACTGGAGTCAAGCTATCCTGGCTGATGACGGCTGATAGCCAGAAACCGGTCCTAGGATGCTTGATTCCGGTCCAGGGAAGACATGGCTTGGCAGTTCGGGCTGGACTGTTCCCATGAGGCACAGGGTCAAGATTGATTTGCATATGGCCATGTCTAAACTGGGGTGGCGTAGTGTGCAAAAGAACAATGGATTTAACCCAGATCTCTTGACTGGGGGAGAATGTCTGCATTGTCAGCATTCCGTCCATCATTTGTTTGTTGTAACGCTTTTCGCCCTAAGTGGGATGGGTATTCCCGGACGTGGGACCCGTGCTCACTACGCCACTGGAGTCAAGCTATCCTGGCTGATGACGCTAATAGCCAGAAACCGGTCCTAGGATGCTTGATTCCGGTCCAGGGAAGACATGACTTGGCAGTTCGGGCTGGACTGTTCCCATGAGTCACAGGGTCAAGACTGATTTGCATATGGCCATGTCTAAACTGGGGTGGCGTAGTGGGCAAAAGAACGATGGATTTAACCCAGATCTCTTGACTGGGGGAGAATGTCTGCATTGTCAGCATTCCGTCCATCATTTGTTTGTTGTAACGCTTTTCGCCCTAAGTGGGATGGGTATTCCCAGACGTGGGACCCGTGCTCACTACGCCACTGGAGTCAAGCTATCCTGGCTGATGACGGCTGATAGCCAGAAACCGGTCCTAGGATGCTTGATTCTGGTCCAGGGAAGACATGGCTTGGCAGTTCGGGCTGGACTGTTCCCATGAGGCACAGGGTCAAGACTGATTTGCATATGGCCATGTCTAAACTGGGGTGGCGTAGTGGGCAAAAGAACGATGTATTTAACCCAGATCTCTTGACTGGGGGAGAATGTCTGCATTGTCAGCATTCCGTCCATCATTTGTTTGTTGTAACGCTTTTCGCCCTAAGTGGGATGGGTATTCCCAGACGCGGGACCCGTGCTCACTACGCCACTGGAGTCAAGCTATCCTGGCTGATGACGGCTGATAGCCAGAAACCGGTCCTAGGATGCTTGATTCCGGTCCAGGGAAGACATGGCTTGGCAGTTCGGGCTGGACTGTTCCCATGAGGTACAGGGTCAAGACTAATTTGCATATGGCCATGTCTAAACTGGGGTGGCGTAGTGGGCAAAAGAACGATGGATTTAACCCAGATCTCTTGACTGGGGGAGAATGTCTGCATTGTCAGCATTCCGTCCATCATTTGTTTGTTGTAAATCAGATTAGGGTGCAGCACTGAGATAGCCACACTACAAGTAGTCAGTGATGCCCTTGACAGGAACGACTTCTGCCTTCTGGTCCAGCTTAACCTATCTGCAGCCTTCAACACAGTCTCTCATACAGCTCTGACCAACAACCTGAAAACATGATTTGCATTATCTTGATATGGCTCATATCCTATGATTGCGCCGGATTTTAATCTTTAAATCTCCCTAAGAATCCTCGGTCGACTTGACCTTTGTTGACTGCTGAAAAGTGTAAAGGGGAGAAAGCCAATACATTCACGTTGAAACAGCATGGACCAATTTACTTGGGCTCCGAAAGAATTGCTGACTCCTAATTCCGATTTAGGGGTTTTATTACAAAGCCAAAAATAATTGAACATACAAGCACCTCATGACGTGGTTAAAGAAATACATAGGCACTAATACAAAGTTCATCCTACGCACCAGTCTGATCCGGGGAAGCATAAAAAGAATGAGCCTCTCCATTAATATTAAACAAGCGATAACTGCTCCAACATCTAAATTAGTCTTCATCAGTTGATGTAAAAGAAATCCACTAATCTGTCCCTACACTATCTCTAAGGTGGCATCCCTACTTAGCATTTCCCAAGCAAAATCAAAAAAAAGGTGTCAGCTCGTGAAGACTTCCTAAGTGGTACACTCACATTGTAAAGGTCAGTAGCCAAAGCTACTAAGTTCGTTCTAAGGCTCCTTCCTCAGTATCAATCCTTCCTTCTACCCTCTAGCGACTCTCTGCTAACTCATCCCTATGGGCACTGTCCCTAATACAAAATGCACAATAGGTAGGACACGCCTCTTAAACACCTCCTTTGGCTATGCACCTCTCGTAGGTAATTTTCCACCAAAACGTATACTCCATCCAGCAACGGTTGAAGTGTCCTTGGGTCTCAGGCTTCTTTCAATTATCAACATTCTAGGATACTTTGTTGCAGGCCTCGCCTCGCCTCGCCTCCTCTCTACCTAACTCCTAAAACAACAGGCGTCAGTCTAACTAACGAAGATGGTGGCCATGCACCTGCAACAGAAGCATGAGAACAGAATAACCTTGCACGCACATGAATTTCGCTGACTGCCTTCAAATGAGAGCTTTACCAAGGAAAGTACACTTCAGACCTACATAATTCAGCTAACATAAGAAATACGAATAGGCCGTTCCTAGCAAAAGGTGAACATTCATTTAAGCCTCTATACATCAAGAATTACACGCAATAATAAATGTTGCATCAATAAGTACTACACTTCATCACATTTAAGACACAATTAATCATTTCTACATATGCAGACTTTAATATGGTGCACGTTTAAATCTAATGCATTACATCACACATGAACCACTTCATTAAGCATTTGCAATGAATATCGGAAGTTATATAATCACATTTAAATGCCACTTTACTTTCTCAAATGGCACAAACTAATTTTCTATCATTATACTCACACATTTCGTTATTACTTCTACAATTCTAATGATCAGTTTTAGTTCAACACGAGATTATAAGCCGGTGCGGACTATTCATGATTATGATGCACCCCTACAATTTTTAGAACACCATGACGCTCTATCACTAAATCACTGATTGGCTCCAGGAGCACCCCAGAGTTCTATCCTTCTTCCGGTCATCTTTAATCTTTACAAGGAACCCCTCAGATCCATTGTTGCAGATAGCAACCTCAGGTTCCAAACGACTCAGATGATACCCAAGTCTACCTAAAAATATACAGTGACTCTAATCCTTCCTCAAATGTATTCAGTCTTGGATGTCAACTCACTTCCTGAAGCTAAGCCCCACAAAGACTGAATTCCTCTTGTTTATTAACAGCCCCATCTACCAGATTTCACACCCCCAACTTACACACCATGCAAAATGCCTGATATTCACCCACGACTCAGACCTCCCATCCAAGCAACACATTATCAGAAAGACCATGAGAACTTGGTTCCATCTGTCCCTCTTGAAGAATGTGGCACAGTTTCTCTCAAAATACAGCTTCAGAACAGCCTGCCCCAGTCCTTTCTTCCAATGGGCGGAGGCAAGGCCATGCTGAGCAGCCTATCTGATATCACTCTAGTACCACTCAGAGGCATCCGAGTAACAGTGGGACGGCTCCGAAAGGGTTTTAACAAATTCAACTACATATCCCTCATACTAAAAGACCTACACTAGCTCCCCTTCCAACTTAAATCATCTGCAAGACTAGCTCTTGAGAAAATCTTTGGGCTCCTGAATATTGTGTTTTACAAATTAGGCAGTGTTTATTCATATACATGTGCACTTTTTTCACAGACGTTCCTGATGTATTTGGGTGCTTGGAGTTGCGCTGCCATGTTACAACACATATGTAAAGTTTGGGTTGAAATGTCCCATTTATTTATTATTTATCAATAATCTTTATTACTCTATTTATTTTTTTATTAAACAAAAAGGTAATTGAATACAGAGCACCATAATTCCTAATGACTGTTTCTACAATAAACCCTTATTAGAAAACACAATTAATATAAAAAATGAAGAGGTCTGAAAATGGAAAAAACTACAAAATCATAAAAACATTTTTTAAAGATGAGAGAGCAAACAGCATAAAGAGTTAGGGTAGAGTGTATACTTGATTGAGGCAAATTACAAGTTCGAACATTTGATCATGTCATCTAAACTTGTTTAAAGTGCCTCGTGCAATAGCTACTTGATGTTATAACTCAGAAGCATCATTAAAATACCTTCACCACTCTTGAAAGGTGTGTGCTAGACTACTTCTGTAGCTTTTCACAACCAGAATACGGGCAATAGCAAGCATAACATAAACAAATATGTCAAGCCATGCCTTCCCTGGACCGGAAAAAAGCTTCCTAGGACCGGTTTCTGGCATTTCAGCCGTCTTCAGCCAGGCTTGCTTGAATCCAGTGGCAAAGTGAGCAAGGGACTCACGTCTGAGCATACCCTGCCAACTTATGGCGAACAAAGCGGTACAAAAGGGGGTGGTGATGGACGGAGCATCAGAACCAATCAAACACTCACACCCAGTCAACAGATCTGGGTTTGATCCATCACCGTTCTTTAGCCCACTCTGCCACCCCAGTTCAGACATGGCCATATGCAAATCAGTCTGACCCTGTGCCTCATGGGAACAGTCCAGCCCGAACTGCCACGCCATGCCTTCCCTGGACCGGAAACAAGCTTCCTAGGACCGGTTTCTGGCATTTCAGCCTTCTTCAGCCAGGCTTGCTTGAATCCAGTGGCAAAGTGAGCAAGGGACTCACGTCTGAGCATATCCTGCCAATTTATGGCGAACAAAGCGGTACAAAAGGGGGTGGTGATGGACGGAGCATCAGAACCAATCAAACACTCACACCCAGTCAACAGATCTGGGTTTGATCCATCACCGTTCTTTAGCCCACTCTGCCACCCCAGTTCAGACATGGCCATATGCAAATCAGTTTGACCCTGTGCCTCATGGGAACAGTCCAGCCCGAACTGCCAAGCCATGCCTTCCCTGGACCGGAAACAAGCTTCCTAGGACCGGTTTCTGGCATTTCAGCCGTCTTCAGCCAGGCTTGCTTGAATCCAGTGGCAAAGTGAGCAAGGGACTCACGTCTGAGCATACCCTGCCAACTTATGGCGAACAAAGCGGTACAAAAGGGGGTGGTGATGGACGGAGCATCAGAACCAATCAAACACTCACACCCAGTCAACAGATCTGGGTTTGATCCATCACCGTTCTTTAGCCCACTCTGCCACCCCAGTTCAGACATGGCCATATGCAAATCAGTCTGACCCTGTGCCTCATGGGAACAGTCCAGCCCGAACTGCCAAGCCATGCCTTCCCTGGACCGGAAACAAGCTTCCTAGGACCGGTTTCTGGCATTTCAGCCGTCTTCAGCCAGGCTTGCTTGAATCCAGTGGCAAAGTGAGCAAGGGACGCACGTCTGAGCATACCCTGCCAACTTATGGCGAACAAAGCGGTACAAAAGGGGGTGGTGATGGACGGAGCATCAGAACCAATCAAACACTCACACCCAGTCAACAGATCTGGGTTTGATCCATCACCGTTCTTTAGCCCACTCTGCCACCCCAGTTCAGACATGGCCATATGCAAATCAGTCTGACCCTGTGCCTCATGGGAACAGTCCAGCCCGAACTGCCAAGCCATGCCTTCCCTGGACCGGAAACAAGCTTCCTAGGACCGGTTTCTGGCATTTCAGCCGTCTTCAGCCAGGTTTGCTTGAATCCAGTGGCAAAGTGAGCAAGGGACTCACGTCTGAGCATACCCTGCCAACTTATGGCGAACAAAGCGGTACAAAAGGGGGCGGTGATGGACGGAGCATCAGAACCAATCAAACACTCACACCCAGTCAACAGATCTGGGTTTGATCCATCACCGTTCTTTAGCCCACTCTGCCAGCCCAATTCAGACATGGCCATATGCAAATCAGTCTGACCCTGTGCCTCATGGGAACAGTCCAGCCCGAACTGCCAAGCCATGCCTTCCCTGGACCGGAAACAAGCTTCCTAGGACCGGTTTCTGGCATTTCAGCCGTCTTCAGCCAGGCTTGCTTGAATCCAGTGGCAAAGTGAGCAAGGGACTCACGTCTGAGCATACCCTGTCAACTTATGGCGAACAAAGCTGTACAAAATGGGGTGGTGATGGACGGAGCATCAGAACCAATCAAACACTCACACCCAGTCAACAGATCTGGGTTTGATCCATCACCGTTCTTTAGCCCACTCTGCCACCCCAGTTCAGACATGGCCATATGCAAATCAGTCTGACCCTGTGCCTCATGGGAACAGTCCATCCCGAACTGCCAAGCCATGCCATCCCTGGACCGGAAACAAGCTTCCTAGGACCGGTTTCTGGCATTTCAGCCGTCTTCAGCCAGGCTTGCTTGAATCCAGTGGCAAAGTGAGCAAGGGACTCACGTCTGAGCATACCCTGCCAACTTATGGCGAACAAAGCGGTACAAAAGGGGGTGGTGATGGACGGAGCATCAGAACCAATCAAACACTCACACCCAGTCAACAGATCTGGGTTTGATCCATCACCGTTCTTTAGCCCACTCTGCCACCCCAGTTCAGACATGGCCATATGCAAATCAGTCTGACCCTGTGCCTCATGGGAACAGTCCAGCCCGAACTGCCAAGCCATGCCTTCCCTGGACCGGAAACAAGCTTCCTAGGACCGGTTTCTGGCATTTCAGCCGTCTTCAGCCAGGCTTGCTTGAATCCAGTGGCAAAGTGAGCAAGGGACTCACGTCTGAGCATACCCTGCCAACTTATGGCGAACAAAGCGGTACAAAAGGGGGTGGTGATGGACGGAGCATCAGAACCAATCAAACACTCACACCCAGTCAACAGATCTGGGTTTGATCCATCACCGTTCTTTAGCCCACTCTGCCACTCCAGTTCAGACATGGCCATATGCAAATCAGTCTGACCCTGTGCCTCATGGGAACAGTCCAGCCCGAACTGCCAAGCCATGCCTTCCCTGGACCGGAAACAAGCTTCCTAGGACCGGTTTCTGGCATTTCAGCCGTCTTCAGCCAGGCTTGCTTGAATCCAGTGGCAAAGTGAGCAAGGGACTCACGTCTGAGCATATCCTGCCAATTTATGGCGAACAAAGCGGTACAAAAGGGGGTGGTGATGGACGGAGCATCAGAACCAATCAAACACTCACACCCAGTCAACAGATCTGGGTTTGATCCATCACCGTTCTTTAGCCCACTCTGCCACCCCAGTTCAGACATGGCCATATGCAAATCAGTCTGACCCTGTGCCTCATGGGAACAGTCCAGCCCGAACTGCCAAGCCATGCCTTCCCTGGACCGGAAACAAGCTTCCTAGGACCGGTTTCTGGCATTTCAGCCGTCTTCAGCCAGGCTTGCTTGAATCCAGTGGCAAAGTGAGCAAGGGACTCACGTCTGAGCATACCCTGCCAACTTATGGCGAACAAAGCGGTACAAAAGGGGGTGGTGATGGACGGAGCATCAGAACCAATCAAACACTCACACCCAGTCAACAGATCTGGGTTTGATCCATCACCGTTCTTTAGCCTACTCTGCCACCCCAGTTCAGACATGGCCATATGCAAATCAGTCTGAGGGAGTTAAGGGCCTCGCCCAGTTCCTCCCTCGTGAATTCTACCTCCAGGCTGTCCGCTTGCTCCTTAGACAAGGTGGGCAGGGCAAAATCCCGTAGAAATTCCGCGCAATCCGACTCCGTCCTGGTGCACACCGGGGTGTAAACCCTCTCAAAATATGACGCGAAGACCTCGGCTATTGCCATGCCAGTCGTTACCAAGGACCTGGACTCATCCCTAATTTCAGCCACCCAGCCACTCCTTGCGAGCCAGGCCAGTAGTTTCATACATTTGTCCCCCACGTCGTATATCCGATACTGCGTGGCCAGGGAATATGCACGCGCCTCGCCCTCCGCCAGCGAATGAAGTTCCTTCTGCTTGAGGGCTAGCTCATGGCCCTGCAGCATAGAAGGAGCCCCTCCGATACCCCCCTCTAGAGATGCGATTTCACTTTCCAACTGTCGGATCTGGAGCCCTTCCTCCTTCTTTTGGGCGCCAATCAGCTCCTGGGCCTGACCCCTCATCACCGCTTTGTAAGCCTCCCACAGGACCACTGGGGAATCGACCGAACCCTGGTTCTCTGCAAAGTAGGATAGGGACCCCTCTCTTAACTTGTTACCTATGGAATCGTCCCTGAGGCGCCACAGGTCTATCCGGGGAAAAGCAGCCCTAGCAATTGCCGGGCCCCTAAGAGTGACCCGCACCGGAGAATGGTCTGATATTCCCCTAGCCATGATACTGGAGTCCACAAAGTCTCCCAACTGGTCCCCAGGCGCAAAGATATGATCTATTCTGGAGAAGGACCCATGCCTAGCGGAGTAGAAGGTGTAGTGCCTTTGGGAGGGGTTATGTGTTCGCCATACTTCACAGAGCCCCAGTGCTGTGATGAAGCCCTGCAAGCCCATTTCCCCCCTAGTCCCCTGCTTCTCCCCTGAACGATCCAGGTCCGCATCCATAAAAGCATTTGTATTGCCCCCCAGCACCAGAGTGCCCCGAGGAAGGCCCGCTATATGAGCCCCCAGTTTTGCAAACATCGGAGCATGCAGACCGGGGGGATGTAGCATGAGCTCAAGACTATTGTGCGCCCCTCCCATCTGACCGCCACGGCTGCCATACATCCCGTGTCCTCCGTCCATGTGCCTGTGGTCACAAATGAAAGGGCATTATGGACAAGAATACCCACCCCCCTGGAACCAGACGTGAACCCAGAATGGGCCACCATTCTATAGCCGAACCGGTCCAGGGCCCTGCATCTGTTACCCTGCAGGTGGGTCTCCTGGAGAAGCACCACGTCAGGTGAGTGGCGCTTCAAATATTGTAGGACCAACGTACGCTTTATTTTATTGCCCAGCCCATTGACGTTCCACGTCCATATCGTTAGGTGTGCCTGGTCCCCCATTCCAGATCCGCGCCCACAGACCCATCCAGCCGCTTGCCTCCCACTGCTGTACTAGCATAATGTAACCTCTGAGCTTTGAAGTTGAGACACCTAGAGCTAAAAGATAAACAACCCCAGAACTCCCTACCCTCCAACCCATCCCATCCCATTCCCCTCCCTGCCTCCCTGCCGAGTGCCAAGGACCCCAATGTCAGTCAGCCCTCCCACCCCCCGGGGCCAGATCGCCATGTGCCGGCACTCCCATTTCAATCACTCAAGTGCTGTCTGCTCAAGCTGCCGGGACTCTCGTGGCTGCGTAGTGCTGCTCTGGGACCCCTGGCCCACGCGGTTATGGGTCGATCGGCGCGAGCTGTTCTGACGGTCCGCCATCCCTCCATCCAGTTGTGCACCTCCGCCGGCGAATCGAAGAAGTACGCCTGCTCCCCATCCAGAACCTTGAGTCATGCAGGATAAAGCATCATATACTTCAGGCCCTGATCCTGAAGGGCTCTCTTAACTCCCTCAAATGACCTGCGTTGGCGCTGAACATTGAATGTGAAATCCGGGAAGAAACGAATTGTGGCCCCCCTCCAGCCGTAGATCCCCGGACACCCGCAACGCCTGCAGCACAGCATCTCGGTCTCTATAGTTCAAAATGCGGGCGATGATAGTGCTCGGTGGAGCCCCCAGCTTAGGCCTCCCCACCAGCGCGCGGTGGGCCCTCTCCACCGAGAAGAAGTCAGACAGGCGCTTTGGCTTAAGATGCTTAAGTATGAGATCATCCACGAAGCAGTCTATGGACGGGCCCTCCATGCCCTCCGGGACCCCCACGATGCGGAGATTATTGCGCCGCACCCTGCCTTCCTGATCCTCCAGGCGGGCGGCCATGTCCGCTTGATTTTTCGTAAGCGTGGCCACCTGCTCCTCGAGACTTTTCATTTTGGATTGGAGGCTGCCAATGCCACTCCACCTCCACCACCTTGTCAGACATCTTGCTCAGGTCTGCTCGGAGCAGGTTAACCTCCTCAGTTACGGAGTCCAGCTTGGGCTCCATGGTGCCACGCATGTCCTTTATGGCGCCACGCATCTACATGATGGCCAGCATAATGTCCTTAAGCGATGGGTCAGGCCCGTCCTCAGCCGCCCCGCACCGCTGGCTCCCGCCCTTAAGATAATCCTCTTGGCCCATGGTGACCGTGTATTTGTCGATGTGGTTCGCTTAGCTCTGAGAGATCAGTTTGTTGCGGCCCATGGTCCCAAGGGGCCCGCACCCCAAGGCCCTGAGGAACGCCCCTGTAGGCCGGGTGGCACTGCGCTCCACCCCACCGACCGCAAGGCTCTAGATCCCACGATGCTCGTACAACTTCCAATCGAAACAGCACCTCGATGACACTCGTGACCTCCCGGCCTGCGCCACTCGTGGGAGCTCAAGCACCAAGCGGATCCCGCCGCACCCTGCAGGGGCCCAGCCAGCGCCCCACAGGGGCCCGCTATACCGCCGGCCTCAGTTCGTAGTCCGGGCTCTAAAGGTCCAAAAACTCTCCGCGGCCGCTCCTGCCGTCCTCTCCAAAACGGGCCCGCCAGAGAGCGCATATGGTATGCTGCAACTTGAGCAAGGCCAGACCACAAGCAGCACCAACACCTTGCTGACAGCAATGCGCCCAAATTGGTATGGTTGGAGAGTTCCTGTCACGTGCCCACCGCTGTCTCAAGCGCCTGGGGCGGGACGCGCTCCGCCGAGTCCAGTCAACAGGCCCTCCGAATCCACCAACTTGCCTGCCGCTGGCGCTAGCAATGCACTCTCCCAGGATCCACCGCCTTCTTTGGGCCCTCGCACTCACGCCGGGTCTGGGCCCTCACCACTGGCTCCACGCACCAGTTCCAGTGCCTCTGCCTTCTCTGTCCGCCCGCCTGTGGGTCCCCAAAGGAGTGCAGCGCCTCACCGTCCTCCACTTCTGTTCACCGCTGCTCCAATCACTGTCTCCGGCTGTAGACGCTTCGTGCGTGGAGCCAGCCGATGCGCCCCCACCTCAGGAACACCCGGCCCCTCGCGGTCCCGTGCCGGCACTAGGGCCCAGGAGTCAAAACCTTCATAGGGGGAAGCCACCACCGTCAGCACGACCGCCGCCCCGGAGCACGGAGCTTGTCTACAACAGGGCTGCGGCCTCTCCAGCTCCAAAAGCCACAGGACCGCAACACTCAGCCCCGCTCCCGCCCGCCAGTTGCCCAGCGGGGCACTTCGTCCGGCACGAAGCTCAGTGGTGGCAGGCGCCATTTTACCGCTCCTGGTCACGCTGTCAACGCCTCCGATCGGCGGCCCGGGAGTGCAGCAGGCAGGCCGCCTGGGGGGGGAGAGAGCGATGTCCCACCGCACCGCAGCCTCACAGAGCGGTAGGTACCGTGAGCAGTGTCAGAGTGTCGGATTATGCCGGATTGCAGGTGAAATGGTCGGATCTGCTACCGCAGCTCGTCTAATGTGCGCCCATCTTCTTTGGCTGCAGGCCACTCCCCCCACCCGCGCATTACTTTTAATGTTCAAAGTAAAGCGCCTGTGCCTCGATGCTTGTTTGCTCTTAATATCGGTCATGGCAAGTGTGCTTTTTGGCTACAATTTTACGTCCTCTCAATTTGAGAACTTTAAAGAAGTGAATATTATACTTACATCAGTTAGATTGGGTGGCAATCTGTTGTTGCACAAATGCAGAATTAATCTTTTTTGTGTAATTCTGCGTAATTTCTCTGCATTTTTGGGTAATTCCATGTGATTATGCAACATAAAAGTATGAGAATTACGCACACCTCTACTATTAACACAGCCCCTCATGAGACCACCCCAACTCAGTTTGTGCGCCCAGAAGTAAAGAATGTTTTTTCATTTACAGCACTGCCCATATAGATGTATGTGGATTGTGCGGCGTACAAATCGTGCACGTCCACCGCAATTTTGTGCTTTTTTTGTGCACTGACGAAGTGTGATACTGGACGTAGTTTAGCTCCATCCCGTGACTGACCAACTATTTCCTGTAAAGTTGGATAGGCAGCTGTTAGATGGAAGAGTAGGCCCTCAGGCTGAGTTTATATTCTGACACTCTTTGAACGGCAAACATATTTTGGGACACAAAAAGCATGTTTGCTGCAAACGACATGCTGCTATATAGGGGCAAATCAGTACATTTGCATCTAATGATAAGCTAATAATGTGGGGCAAATGAATGTTTGCTGCATTTCGGAATGGGTATTTTGATAAAATAAGAGCAGTTAATTCAAATAATCAGTGGTTTTATGACAAATAAGTATAACTTACGGAAATGACAAGTATATTTGCTGTTGTAACTAACTGTCTGCTATTGATATATTCACTGCTTTTGTTCATGCAAACATTCAATATGGTTGTTATCCAGAGTGTTTTAGGGTGCACTCTCCAATGGTACTGCGCACTACTTGGTTTCTGTGTAACCATGCTTGTGTATGTTAGGGAAACCTTGTGTTTTTGTTTTACTTTTAGGATATTCTTGATCCATTTCATTCTCTGTGATATTTTTTCTGTAAAGGTCACGTGATTTCAGTTCCTGGCATGGAAATCACTTCCTGTGTGACCTCAAATATAGCGTGCCAGCCACATGGTCAATAACAAAATAAATTGCATTGTGACCCCTGACATACACAAGCGTTAGCATAGCCAATAGGTCTCACTTTTGGGACCTTATAAGTATTTAGTTAGGCAACACAATATCCTTGATGAAACAATATCAACTGTTTCATGGCTAAACACTTATAAGGTCCCAAAGGCAAGACCTATTGGCTATGCCAATGCTTGTTTTTAAAGGATTTTGGATCCTTAAAATTGGAAAATAAATATTTTCTATTATCATAAAAAACTGTTGATGCAGGAATTCGTATAATAGCTATTTTAATTCAAGAACATTAATTGCTCACCCACACTGGCCCAATAATATAATCTCCAGTCAGAAAATGTGCTCTATGAGAGTTCTTGTTATTTCAGATTAATCAAAAAATTAAGTAATTATTCCAGGTCTTAGTCTTCGTTGTTACAGTCCTCTTTCCTGTCTTCCATCCCTTTTGCGGACTGCCATTTTGCTCACCTTCTGCCAGGACTCGTGGTTGTTCTGCTGTGGTTGTTGCATGGGATCTGACAGGTGAGTGCCTCCTGCTGTGCCTTGCGGTGGTATGGGTGAAGGGCCAGCACGAAAAGCTATAGAAAGGATAGAAGGGCTAAAAAAGGCTAGGTAGAAATGGTAAACAGCCTTTCCCCACTTGTAGCATAGAGGTTAACTGCCCTCACCTCACATTTGTAAGGACTGTGATGGGAAGAAGAAGCAATGAAGATAAGGAATGTGGATTTACTGCTAGGTGTATTGCTTAACTGGCTGAGATGATCATGTCAGTACTCATCTTTATTCAAACTTGAGCCCATCATGCCTTCTGCCCTCAATTACTCTGGGGCATATTAACAAGCCAGGCGATAAAATTATCGCCGCTTTAGCGGCAGAAAACTTCCGCTAAAACGGCGATAATGGGTTTGATAATCTGCTCTATGGAATTCCAATTGAAGCTTGAAGCCCATGTTAGACGTCCTTCACATCTAACATGGGTTTCGATTGGAATTCCATAGAGCATATTATCAAGCCCATTATCGCCGTTTTAGCGGCAGTTTTCTGCCGCTAAAGCGGCGATAATTTTATCGCCTGGCTTGTTAATATGCCCCATAGCTCTTTCGGAGAGTCTTGATATAGTTGATAAATTGTCTATCTATGTTTCTCTTGCTCATTTTCAGTTCTTTCATATGTGGGAGTTGGTACCTCCATGTCAAGAACGGGCTACAGCAATAGTCAAATGCCCTCATTTTTCAGAGTCTCTGAATTCCTAGTTCAGCTGATAAGTTCAATGACATGCTGAATCAGAAATTCTGACTTGTGTGATAATTCAATATGTGGCAAGTTTGTACATAGAATTATCCAGAGTTTTTCTGAGGACACATTTTTCTGGTCAAACCTCACATATTTGTCCCAGAAAATGCCTGTAATTGGAAATTACTTGCAGAAATGACTGTGATAGCAGCGATGTCCAGGTAAATCCCTGGGCCTTGATGTAGAACTTGGAAAAGTCTGCATCCCAGTTTCATGTGAAAAGTTATTGCATTGGACTTTCTAATGCACTTGGAATTAAGTTGTTTGTCTGTTTTTATTGTGGAGAATGGTCTTCCCCAAAACATGAGGTTAAGAGCATGACACCCTTACTGTATTTCCTCTTGCACCAAGGGCATGATATTTATTGTTCAAATCAAGACATTTGTTCATATTTATTTGCATCTATTGTCCTCGTCCCATTTGTAACTAATGAGGTATTTCTACCTCACAAAAAAGCGAAACACAAGATGAATGCTATGTATATGCCCCTCCCACAAGGCGTCAGCCTATAAGGATATACTCACCCAGAATTCCTCCTGAAATGCCAAGTGTCCACCATAGAAGGCTGGGTTGACAGGAGAGCGGGAGGTGTGTGATGAATGGGATGAGGACAATAGCACCAAGAGTAATGAAAATTACTGGTAAGAAATGTGATATGCATCCAATCAGCCTGTGCCTCTACAATAATGGTTAAGTTCTATGGGATGAATTGATAACACCATGATGAAGAACTACCCAACCAAACAACTGGGTTGTAACATGTTTCAGGGATTGGGTACTGGACCCCCCCCTTGGTAGTTTAGATAAGCCATAGCCACCATATTGTCCATATGGACCATCAGTTTGCACCCTTCCAGAAGATGACGAAACCCCAGAGAGCCTGAAACACTGACATGAGTTTCCTCCAGATGGCAGAGCACCTGCTGTACTGGAGGGACCACTTGGCCTGAAGAGATCTTCCCTCTAGAGTAACCTCATCAACCAAATGAGCTGGCATCCGTTGTCAAGACTTTTGGGGGATCCAGCTGCAGCCAAACCGCTTTGTTCAGAGAGGAGGAGGAGTCCAGCCACAACCAAAGTTGTAGCCAAATGTCCAGAATCACTGTCACCTGAGCCTTGTAATCCGCGGATGCAGGACACCTCCAGATGTGTAGATGAGTCCAAAAAGGTAGAGGTGGAACCTGGTCACCGGACTGTGAACACTGCTGCTGCCATGTGCCCCATAAGCAATAACCAAACCTTCAATGGAAGTGACTGGTTCTTGAAGGCAAGGAGAGCCAGGGATTGCACGACCAACACCCCTGCTTCTGAAAGAAAGACCTTGTTAAGGTCGGTATGAAACCTGGCAGGATGAAACACAGATCTTGCGAGGGGACCAACCTGCACTTCTTCAGATTGAGGAGGAACCCATGCCTTGGACTTCCATGCAAACCATTTCGAGTTGCTGGCACAACAGGGCCTGCGAAGGAGCATGGAGACGTTATTTGTCCAAATTCGAATCCCCTGAAGGTGGAACAAGGCAATGAGAGGAGCTACCACCTTGAAGACTCGAGGAGCCATCTTGAGGCCAAAGAGCAGTGCCTGGAACTCAAAATGCTGGTTCTGAATGCAAAACCTTAGACACTTCTGATCACTGGGATGAATAGGCACATGGTATTATGCGTCCTGGAGATCCAGCGTACACATAAAATGGTTCTTGATGACCAGAGGGATCACTAGCTGCAAAGTCTCCATCTTGAATGGCAAAGTTTGCACAAATTTGTTCAGTGACTTCAGATTCAAGATCATCCGAAATTCTCCTGTTGATTTCCCCACCAGAAAGAACTCCGAGTAATGCCCCTGACCCCGTTCGGTCAGAGGAACCCACACAATAGCCTGTTGCAGGAGCATCAGGCTGCACGTGCTCACAGCCTGATCTCACAATCACTCAACTCTCATACCAACTCCGCAAGACATCACACAATCAAATCAACACCGCAATCTACAAAACACATCACCCTAGTCATACTCACTCCTCCACGAACTGCTGCTTTCCGCCGCACCGCTACTTTCCATCAATCTCCATCAACTGCCGTTGTCTGCCGCTCACCATCCGATGGGTCACCATCCCTCGAATTCTATGGACCTCTAGAATCTCTCATCTTGATCTAGATCTCCCATCACTATCAGTGATAACCATCCTACTCTGCTACCAACTGATGACGCCGGATTCTTATCTACCTTACCATCACCAAGAATCCTCTCAGGTCGCCAGGATCTTTTTATCTGCTAGACAGTGTAGAAGGGAGAAAGTCAAAATTTAACACATAATCAATAAATTGAATTTAATCTCTAAAAGGAACATTGACTCCAAAGCTACATTTTTAGGAATGTATTACAACCAAGAATAACTGCACATACAAGCACCTCAATAGAAGGTGAAGAAAATAAATGGGCACTAATACAAACGAGATTCTACGCAGGAGTCTCATCCGACTCAGAAGAACAAGAATAATCAATTCCAATAACATCAGAAATGCGATGATTACTCCAGTCTCTACATTGGAAGTCATTAGCCTAAGAGAAAAACCAGTTAGTCTATTCCTACTCTATCTCTAAGATGTCATCCCTACTTAGCATTTTCCCTCCCAGGCAAGAGAGTAAAAGGTGTCAGGAGTGAAGACTTCTTTAGAAGTGCACTCACTTAATCAGAGCTCGCTCTAAGATGCCCCTTCTAGCTTCCCATCTAAGCCTCAACTGCCCAACCCTCGGGGCACTGTCCCTAATACAAAATCCCAATAACATAGAACACGCCCTCCGGCACACCTCTTCAGCCAGGTCTTCTCTCAGTACTTTTCCAGTGGAACTTGTATCCCATCCAACGACGGTTAACTTGACCTTGGGTCCCAGGCACCTTCTCTGCTGAAAGTATCATCCCTAAATTCCGGTGTACTTCCATATTGGCTTCTTGTACCATCCTAACTCCTAAAACAAAGGCCAAGTCTCTCTAACGAGCTAAGTGTCCTTGCACCTGCAACAGAAACATGAGGACTAGAAACTTTCCACTTCTCTAAGATTTTCTAACATCCTGAAACCCAAAGCCTTACCAAGGGAAATCATTTTCGGCCTACAGCATTTAGCTAACATAAGAAATGAACAGGCCTTTCTCTTTAAACGTATATGCGATCAGGCCTTACACATTTTAAACCCACACTTCTAAAATCACATTACAAGCATTAACTTCATATATGAATAAGCAAACTACATGTTTCAGACGTTAATATGGTGCACGTTTAAACCTAATGCAACGCATTACATGAAAACCAATCATTATGCGTTGACTAAAATACATTTGCAGTGAACTACGACATTGCTCTTCATGAAAGGCGTGGTTACATTTCTAATCATACTATTATAAGCAGATTTAACTGATACATTACTAAGTCACACTTTGATACTATTTCGATTAATATGTGGGTGCGGACTAACAGTGAATATGATGCACCCCTACAATTTTCTGAATAACGTGACGCTCTATCAAATCTTGTCAACTGACAGCCGACTCGGCGATACGGCGAGCGCAAGGTAAGTGGTTTTATTTATTTTACTTTCCCTATCCTATTGTCTGTCAATTCCCCCCACAAACCGCTCCACAGCTGTTACCTGTGCCAGCCGTGACTGCTGGGATGGTGTGAGCTTAACTGCATTGCGGTGGGCACACAATTTGCTTGCATTAACTAAATGGAACAGCACAGTACCTTGATGCAAAGAGGTGTAAAGCATGGCCAGGCTATACAAACCGTAGCATAATACCAGAAATTAAGAAGAGGAAAGGGTTTGTTTTAAAAGAGCTTGTTGTTTCACCTAAATCACGCATGGGATTATGGTGGCACTCCTCTTTCAGCTGCTGAGATTTCCCAGGTTACCGGAATGTTCTCAAAGTTTGCTTCATTAGACAGCTTGATTTCGCATTTAAAAACAGAATTGTTTACTTAATGTACGTATCAAGTATTCCACTTTCATGAGGAATACCTTCCATGGCTAGAACTGAGTTGGAAAAGCTGCGTAATATGTTTAGGGGCGTGATAAACATCTCACTCCCACACAGCTCTGTGTGCTTCTGCGTAAACATGTGAAATTATACAAAAGCGCCTAATGCTGGGCGAGTTTTACCCCAGAGGGGCCAGGCTCGTGTGTCTACACTAGATGGACTAAATTTAGCTGTATTAATTGTATTCAGAATATAAATGAAGACAACCTTTTGACATGCAGTTAAACACATCCTGTACACTCGAGTTTTGTACTTCAAACATGATTACAATTAGTACAGAATCATAAAACTGTACAACTGTTGGAATGGACTCTGGGGGACAATGTGCCCGCATCTGATTGGGTGAAAGAACGATCTCCATAATTATTGGCGAGTTACTTTACTAGATTCCGTATATTGGACGTTATCAAACTCATAGGTGAACAAAGTGAAATCACATGTCAATTGACCCTCCCTAATTATACCACAGGACATGATGTCACGTGCCCTTTACGTTCGATTCCATCTTAAGTAATGAAATTATACATTGCGTGACACTGAAGTAATCACAGGAAGTGAATACAAATCTACGGCAGTACATGATTTAAGACGAAAACAACACTACACAATTTCACAGCAGGACAGAAAAGGCTGGCACAGGGTTCAACAACATGAAATAAAAACACTACATTAGGAGCTTCGCTTCCTCGACAGTGTACAATAGGCTTAATTAAGAAAACACACACACAGTACGAGTATTGAAACCAAATACAATAAATTAACATGTTTTAAACATATGAGGCATGTTAGATGCTATCTTAACAAGCCTTCCAAAAGACAATCGGTTTTACTATTTTATGGTGCATGCCCACGTGCATACAGACTCAAAAAGTGCTGCCACATAATGACGTAGGTCACACATTCATACACTTATGCAGAAAGAGCAATATATCCACAGATATGCATGCTCTCAAAGATCATCACAAAGCAAACACCCAAGCACGTACACCAGTAGGCAGGCACCCGCGCACACTTACTCTCTGGCACCCAGACACCTAAAACCAGGCATTAATAGGCCTGACCTGCAATGGCCTAAGGTATTTACTGGCTCAATGTCCCCAGTAATAATTAACCTTCTATGGTCCTAGGCAGAAATTAAAATCAGTTGTGCTAGGTCTTAAATACATGTATGGTCCCAATCAGTACTGAACTTCAGTGGCCCAAGGCAGTAAGAGCATCATTGGTCCATTGTAGTAATGCAAATCAGTTGCGCCAGGCAGCAATGAGCATCACGGAAACAAGCTAGTAATGAGAACCTCTGCTCTACCCCATTACCCCCTCATGGGTCCTCCCTGTCCCAGTCCTTACTACGTGAGGCAGTAATGCCGCCACACAGCCAATCACAACACCAGTTTTTGAATACTACATAAGCCCCGCCCACCTACAGCCATGCCTGTTTTTTTTCTGCTCTGACGGTGGTCGGAACGCTGGTGCTCCCGGTCTCCTGATTCCTGTTTCCTTTGGTTTATGGTGCCATGAGTTTTTCGATTCTTTGTCTTATTGTGCATTTATTCTTGTTTGTTTTCTGAAAAGATGCTCGGCGTGGCCGCTCCGGTCCTCCTTTCGACAGAGCTCCTGTTCTGGGGTCATGGCACTCCCCGTTCATGTGCTGGGCTGGGGCAGGGAGTTTTCTTGGTGTCCTGGCCTCGGGTCTTTCCGGCGCTGCTGCTCTCTTGCAGCGTCCGGCCCCTGCGGCCATGAACTTTGTGACTCTGTGTCTGTGGGTGGAGACTACACAGCGGCTTTTTGTGTTTCATTTACCGGACTCACGTTATGTGATTTGGTAATTGGGGGCAGTATTTATTAGAGGTTCCTGGGCACTTTCATTTTGCTGTGTGGTGAGTTCCTGTTTGCATTTCTCCGGTTGTCTCACCATGAGTGAAGGGGCTTCTTCACCTGTGCCTGCTAAGGCACTTTCCAAGCAGAATATTGTTCAGGATGTGCTGGAGGACGACGTATTGCAGATTGCTAGAGCTGATTTACAGGACTTGATTAATTTAGCAGTCCAGTCTGCGCTGCTGGAGCCTGCAGCAAAGAGGGCTATGGATGATGAGGAGGACATGGGCAATTCCCCTAAGGAAAAGTATGTCCAGGGCAAGGTTTTTTCTGATATGCTGGTCCATATTCGGGAGGTGCTTGGTTTTGTCCCTTAGTCCCTGGCTGATGAGGGGTTTTACGCACAGTACAGTTCCTCTGTGGTTGATGACCTTCCATTCCATAATGTCCAGAAGGATATCCTGACTAAAGAATTGCTTGAGGTGGATAAGCAGGGTATTCTGCTCTTTCTGGGCAAGTGGTATCGCCTTGCGGTCTTTGACTCTCAATTCCGAAAGTTAATTCTCTTTTGTCCTCTATGGCTTCCACCTCTTCTTCCTCTTTGTCGTTGGAGGAAGCTTCCCTGACTGATCCAGTGGAGCGTAAGGTGGAGTCTGCTCTTGAGCGTTCTTACGCTGCTTCTCACTTTGGGGTGCGTGCTAGCACTTATGCCTCGCAGGTCTTGCTGAAGGATTTTTAGAAGCTGTTTGACTGTCTTCAGGATCGGGAGACCCTACTTCTGTGTTGGCTCAGATGGAGGTCTTGGCCAGTGCTTAATTTGTAAAATATGAAGTGCAGGTGCTGAAATGTATTTCGGAGGCCACACCTACTTTTTGCTGGCTCCACCCACTCCCTCCACTGGCTCCACCCACTTACTCACAGCGTATCATCAAAAAGGCTGCAACCTTGAATTTTTCTTCAAAGGACTCAAAATCAGCCTCAGAACCTTGCCACCCAAAAGAACATACGTCAAAATCATCTAACATTCTCCTAGAAAACAGAGTTGATTTCTCAGAACACTTCACTTAATATTTCATGGACAGCCAAATGTTCTCCACAGAAAATAACATCCATGGTGACTTCAACATACAGAGGGAAAAGAAAAACAAGAAGTGTTCCTCCAACATCAATGTTTATGTGAAGAAATTCAACTTTCATTGACCCACTAACACCCACCTCCCATAAAGCCAGAAAAACACTAGAGCCATGATCTCCAGCACCGGCACCAGATTATGTCTTTACTATAGACCTTACGGTAACGGAGCCGGTTTTCAGCATGTACCTCCCCATCCTGCCATGTTGCCCACTTACACACTCAGTCAGTGGGAATTGAGGACGGCGGACCCAGAACGAGGCTCCACTGTCACGCACCCAAACAAAAAGCAGCGTTGGTTGGTTTGGGATGGGCCCCACGCCACCCACTGCCACCCACGGGGTGGCATATTTATGATCATGGTGGCATGGCAACTACGCTAGCGCTACTAGTAGTTAATTAAAGTTTACCTAATTTAACTTCTTCCATACAGCTTAACAGTTAACTACTGTTAAGTAACTGTCAGTGCAGTGTCATGTAAAACAGTACTTACATTTCTGGTTCGGGCCGGGCGGCCAGCCCGGGACACACACACGACTGCCTGCAGCCTTAGGCTGCTGCGCAGCTTTATTTAACTGATTAGGCCTGGCTGCCAGGGTACATCACCCTCTAGAAACAGTACAAAAATATCTTCCATTTGGCCACCGTACTTCTTAGCGCTCTGAAGTCGCAGCAAGCAACACTGCAGCGCATTACAAAACACGCAAATGCACTACTACAAACACGAAAAAACTAACCTGCAGTAAACGCAGGAATGCAACAGTGACAGCTTTAAAGTTGTTTCAATCTGTGGGAGTGAGTACTAGCAGAGCATGTCTTGCGTCAGTGAAGTCCTTGTTTAGGAAGGAAGATGGACATTGGACGTCACTTGGCCGCCTCTCATTCCGAGTGAAAGCGTGAACTACTTACCCCTGGCTTGGGGCAACTTGAGATTTGTGGATTGTGGGTTATCCATGATGTGATAAAAGGCAGCCTTAGGTTTTCCTTCCCACAAGATGCATAGAAACCAAGTGGCCCCACTTTATGTGTGCCACCTTCAGCAGTTATGGCTTATTAGCCAATACATAATGGCATTCTGGGTATTGTAGTTTATTTTGAAAATTCCAAACACCAGTTCAAAAAATTGCAGCACGCCAGGTGCTGCTGTGTAAAAAGCTGAATAAATGGCTGCGGGAGCCTCGGGGACCTCGGAAACGGTCCCTTGAACGCGAAACCCACAGGCGGCTGCAATTGGACTGAAAATCATGCCCAGTCCCCAGCGATAATTCTTGCCGTGCCATTAGCGTCTCCGGGGACTGCGGCCCTTTCAGGGTTGGGCCCTCCTTTTCTTCTACTGTTCACCTCAATTTATACCAAACAAGGGGTCGTTAGCAGGGTCTAATTGGCTCTTTATCTTTCATTGTGCCCGGTAACTGGCATTCTTTAATTCCCTGTTGGCCTCCCAGGAGGGCACCAGCCCTAACCCCTGCTCCTCATTGTCCTGCAGGAGGCTTTAAAACAAAGGGGATTTTAAACGCAAATTGAAAAAAGTTTCGAATACAATTGTCGCCAAGAATAATCTGTGAGAAGCAACAGAAAGCAAGCATTTTCTACACGTTTTTTTTTAGTTTTGTTACAATTATATGTAAGTAGTAATTCCTGTGGGGCGGCGCGTAGCTCCGATAAAAAACACAGATCGGTGTAAAGAACAGGAAGCGACTGCGAGATACCTACATAGAACTATATGGTTTGGGGTCAGGTTCCGAAAGGCTTCCCGGAAGTCCTGCTCGGCCGCTCTCTGGGCGCTGGTAATTAGTCGCCATCAGCGGATAATTGGCCCTCGTGATGTGTGCTACTTCTAGAACCCAAGGCAGAGTCAATATGTGTGCTGAAATAACGCGCACACGCCCTTCAGAGTCAATTAGTGAAACGGCTTAAACAGCTGAAAATCATTGGAATGCACCCTCTCCGCATGGAGACCCGCCCGCCCCTGCCCCATCCCTACTCACCTGGTGCTGTTACTGGCCAGTAGCAGTACTCACTGGTGGCAGCGGCTACTAACTCCAGGCCTCAACAACGTCGTCCGTCCGGCCTGGCCGGTCGCGCTTGCTGCTGGCGGCCGTTGAACCACGATGACTCGGCACTCGGTGGTGGGTGAGGTGCGGCCGTGCGGTAATGCTGGGGCGTGGGCGTGTCAATGCAGCAAATGTGCGTGCGTACTGAAAAAAACTGCGCCTGCTGCCGCGCACAGCTCCAACCCCCGCAGAAGATCACATCCAGCTCTGCCCAGTGTCCCGCGCGCCCGTCACCCACTGGGCGGCCGGCAACACTAAGCCCCGGCTGCTGGGCCACCACCGCCAGACAATGCTACTGCAATGTGCCACTGCCAAGTGCTGTAGTGAGGTAAATTACTTTAATATCAATTATGTGCACTAAATGTGTGTAGACCCGGCCCTGCAAATTAGGTGCCGGTGCTAAGCACCGGAAAGCTCCGGCACAAATTAAGCCCTGGTCTTGGCGCAGTTCCTCTCGGATGTTACTTTCGATTCCTTGTGGGCCTTCTCCTCGGCTGCTGGGGCAGCGGTGGCTGGTAGGTAGTCTCTATGGACTAAACTATGGCGTCTTGAGGCTGCGTAGAAGGCCTTGGTCCCCGTCTCTTTGGGGATGATTTGAATACAATGGTGCAGCGCTCTGCGGAGGAGAAAAAGTTGAAGCCTTTTCAGCCTGCGCTTAAGAAGAAGTCTTTTTTCCAAAAGCAGGGGTTTCAGGGGGTTTTGTCCTCTCAGCCCTTTCGTGGTCGGGCCCGTGGTGGGGAGGCTGCGTTCCATTATAAGTCTCGGCCTCAATAGCAGCAGCAGCAGAATCCCTCTGGTGCAGGACAGAAGTGACTATGCCGTTGTGGGGGCTCGCCTCCGTTTATTTCTGGACCGTTGATCGGCTCTGATTTCCGACCAGTGTGTCTTGTCTGTCATCAGGTGAGGTTACCAGATTCCCTTCTGGGGCCCTCTCCCTCTGGATTGTTTTCTGGTTACCCCGTTGTCAAGAGACCCCGTGCGGCGGTCTGCCATGTTGACCGGCGTCGCCTTGTTGTTACAGAAAGGGGTGATTGTGCCGGTTCCAGTGATAGAAGTGGGCCTGGGGTTCTATTCCCATCTATTTCTGGTGCCCAATCCCGATGGTTCCTTCCGCCCCATATTGAATCTCTGTACCCTGAACAAGTTGGTGCGGTTGGATCATTTTCGGATAGTCACGTTACAGTCCATAATTCCCTCATCCACGAGGGCTATTTTTTGGCTTCTCTGGATTTAGAAGATGCCTATTTTCACGTTCTTGTCCAACCTGCCTGTCAGTGGTTCCTGAGGTTTGCAGTCCAAGGGATGCATTTCCAGTTTCAGGTTCTGCCGTTCGGCCTCTCCACTGCTCGCAGTACTTTTACCAAGGTATTGGCTCCTGCTCTGGGGGTTTTGCAACATCGGGTTTTCTCCGTTTTTTCCCATATTGATGATTGTTTGGTCTCTGCTTCCTCCTTTCCTAAGGCTCTTCTGGCGGTGGAGGCTACGTTGGCCATGTTCCCGGAGTTGGGGTTCAAGGTGAATCTGGCCACGTCTCATCTGGATCCTGTTCAGAGACTTCAGTTCATCGGGGGTCTGTTTGACACCTCTCTGGGGGCGGTGTTTCTCCTTCCTGTTCGGATCCTTTCCTTGCAGACTCTGTTGCGGGATCTGTTGAGCCATCCCTCTGCCCCGGCTCCTGTTTGGTTGCGGGTCCAGGGCTTGATGGCTGCAACCATTGCTGTGGTTCTGTTGGCTCGCCTTCATCTCAAGCTCTTGGTCACTCATCTGTTGGCTCGTGGGACCCCTCCCGGGCAGATTATGAGACTCTGGTTCCTCTCACTTTGGCTCTGGTTCTGGAGTTGGACTGGTAGCTTTGCACTCCCAATCTGGAGAAGGGGGTGCGGTTTTGTCTTCCACCTCCCCTTCTGTTGACTACGGATGCCAGTCTTTGGGATTGGGGGGCCACTGTGGGGTCCTTGGAAGCAAAGGGTCGGTGGTCTCGGGGGGACAGCGCCTGTTCCTCGCACGGTCGGGAGTTGGCAGCCATCTGGAAGGGGGTGCGGTTCTTTCAGGTTCATCTCCACAGGTTGAATCAGGTGGCTCATTGTTACTTGAACCATCGGGGGGGGACGAGGTGCGCGTCTCTGAACCTGTTGGCCTCCTTGATTTGTGCTTGGGTGGAATCTCATCTGTTGGCCTTGAATGAGGTGTTCATTCTGGGACGGTTGAATTTTCATGCGGACACTTTGAGCCGCAACCTTCCATCCTCTGTTCTGTACCATCTCTCTCTTCCTCTGTTCTGGTCCATTTGTCTTTGGTTCGGGACTCCCTGGATCGATCTCTTTGCCTCTCCTCTCAACACTCTTCTCCCCCGGTTTTGTTCGGAGGTGCTGTGTCCTCAGGCTTGGGTGGAGGATGCTCTGTCGATTCCCTGGATTAGAGCCTTCTGTATGCATTCCCTCCTATTCCTTCTCCTCACGAGGGTGCTGCAGAAGATTTGGGGGGGAGAGAGTTTCAGTCCTGCTGATTGCTCCTTTCTGGCCTCGCCGCATTTGGTTTCCTCTCCTGTGGCATCTGGTGGAGGGTCGGTTTGTCCGGCTTCCTTTGTGCCCGGCTCCTCTCCAGTTTCCGCTCATGTCTCTCCCTTGTCTTCGTCGTTTGCAGCTGACGGCTTGGCTCTTGAGTGGTTGACATTGGAGTCTTTGATCTGTTCCTCTGTGGTGGCTCGTGACATTCAGTTGTCACGCTGCCATTCGACCCTTAAGTGCTATGGTCGACATTGGGGTTCTTTTGTCTCTTGGTGTTCTTCCCATGGGGTGGATACTGTGCTGGGGGATCCTGCTTCTGTGTTGGATTTTCTCAGGGATGGTTTTTTGTCGGGCCTTTTCCCTTCCACTTTGTCTGCTCAGTGGGCGGCGGTTCGTGCTTGTAGGGGTCCTGGGGCCTCCTTGGAGGTTCTTGCCCCTTTGGTCAGTCGGCTTCTTCGGAGCTTTCAGCTTTGTGGTCCGGTCTCCCCTGTTCTCATTCCTTCTTGGGATTTGCTTACAGTTTTGCGGGGTCTGCAGCTGCCACCTTTTGAGCCTTTACTGGAGGCGGATTTGTTGTGGCTGTCCGCTAAGGAGGCTATTTTGCTGGCCATTACCTCTGCTCGCAGGTTGGGTGCCTTGCTCATTTTGTTTCCTTATTTGCAGTTCCTGCAGGATTGGTTCATTTTGCTGCTTGATCCGGCTTTCTTGCCTAAGGTTTCTTCCAAATTTCATTTGCAACAGGAGGTGATTCTTCCTGATTTGCCTACTGAGGGGGATTCCCTTGTTCCCCCTTCCTTGGATGTTCGCAGGGCTCTCCAGATTTACCTCCAATGTTCTCTGGAGTTTTGGGTTTCTCCTGCCCCGTTTGTCTCCTGTGGGGGTGTGGCTAAGGGGAAGAAGGTTTCCACTTCCACGATCAGTCAGTGGGTGCATTTGGCGGTCTGCCAATCTTATAAGTCTTTGGATCTGCCTCCTCCGTCTCAGGTGCAGGGCCATTCGACGCGTTCTGTGTCTGCTTCCTGGGCTGAGGCGGCGGGGGTCTCTATCCAGGAGATTTGTAGGGTAGCCACCTGGCAGTACCATCACACTTTTGTGCGACATTATCGGCTTGATGTTTTACATGCCTCTGCTGATAGTTTTCTGTTGGTGTCTTGAACGCTGCTGTTCATTGGTCATTTCTTGATTAAAGTTTTGTACTTTGCATGAATCCCTGGAGTCCTGCGTTTTTTGTTGGTTCTCTGCTTGTGAGTTCCTCACGTAGTAAGGACTGGGACGGGGAGGACCCATGAGGGGGTAATGTCTTGTTACTTACCGGTAATCTTTATTACCCCGATTAGGGTCCTACCCGTCCCAGTCCTCTTCCCTCCCTCCCTCCCGCTGTGTTTGTGTCAGAGTCTTGTTGATAACAGGCATGGCGGTAGGTAGGCGGGGCTTATGTAGAATTCAAATACTGGCATTGTGATTGGCTGGGTAGAGGCAAGACTGCCTCACGTAGTAAGGACTGGGGCGGGGAGGACCCTAATCGGGGTAATGAAGATTACCGGTAAGTAACAAGACATTTGTAGCCTGGGAAGAAGCAGTGAAAGTTGTCTCACGCTAAGACATAGTAAAGTGCTGAAAAGCCGTACAAGCGTTTTTTACACAACAACAAGCGCAACTGAGGCAGCGGTTGTAACATCCTCCCTACACACACAGAACATGCACACAACCTGCAGCGGCAATGCAAAGTTTTCTCCCCAACAAATAACATGTACAGATAGCATAGCTTAATGTCAGGCTTTAACTTCTGATTACAGGCCGAACACTGAGGAGAGGATGTAGCCTAACAGCTAGGGCGGTCGACCTCAAATCTGGGGAAACGGGTTCCAGTCTCGGCAGTGACGCTCAACATCCTGTGATTCTGGGCAAATTGCTTAATCTCACCGTGCCCAACAAAAATGAATGTGTCCCCATGCAACGCAACTGGTGCTCATGTAAAGCACTCTGATACCCCATTTCGGGTCAAGCTTGCGCTATATAAAACTTCCCTAAAAAAATGAAATAAGGGTTCTGTTTTTTCCCCCTTTCCTTTAGTAATTCATCCTTTTATGTAGGTTTAGTGCCTTATGGTTTGCCTTTCGCCCGGCTTTCTTAGCCACTGTGATGGTCAACCACTCTTCTGTGCGATCTTGTCAATGGACAAGGGAATGTTAAGGCTCCCTTAACTGTAGAGAGCTCTGCATTCAATTTAACATTTACTGAGGGTTACATACTAGGGTAGGACTGGGGCAGATGGCTTGTGGTGGGTAGAAACAGAGTTCTTTTCTAAAGCATCTAGGAGAGAAGTGTTTAAAACTGGGGCCTTGCCCAGGGCTGTGGCGCAGTGAAGGACTGAGGGTAGAGCTGAAGATATCCTGTCCTGGCACTAGCCTAAATTAAGAGTGCGGTGAAGGACTGGAAGAAGAGCAATGGGATTGGACAGGAGTATGAACATTGCCTAGTGCATAGACAGTGTGGTAGAAAAGTAAGCATGCCAGGTCTTGAGCATGGGCAGGGTCAGGGCTTTAAGTGGGCCGGGTCTCTCTGGTGCTGAGCACCAGCAGTTTTTTAAAGGGGGCCCTGAAACTGGTCTCTATCGGACTCTGTTTTTTGCCCTGGCACAGGTTTACCATTTTTTTTCCTAGACTGCAGTGACAGCAGGCACATCGAAGTGCGGTGCTCACACTGCTCTCTTCTCACTAGTGGAAAAGTTACGGCATGACGTCATGGGGAAGGGAAATCCTTTAAAGAGAGTTATTTTGTCTCTGGATTGCCCTTCTCTTTTTGAAACTAAGGAGCAGCAACATTGTTGTGGTGTCACCAGGGCTTTAAGTGGAAGCTTTTTTCAATGTTATATAATAACCATAGTTGCTGCTTATTTATCTTATGCAACTAACAACCATTGACAAAGCCAATAGTCGTGACTTTTTGTAGGTATGATGTTACTTGCTATATCATATATCTGGATGCAATGACAGAAACAGCAAAATACAAGTCGGGCGGCACACTATGCTAAGCACAGATTTTTAGCTTACATGTTTTGAGCTACGCCCCTAATTACACTGTCACACCAATTTGAGAGACCCGCCAGTGTTTTCATCCCACTTGAAGCCCTGGGCAGGGTACAGCTCTTCCATTTAGCAGGTCCTAGGCAGAGTCAAGAACTGGTGCAAATCGTGCTGCCTGGTCACCTCTCTTGCATCACCCAGAGGCAGAGCTACCTCCTTCAGGGATTTCACTCCCATTTTACAAAGCAATACAGTATAGGGTAGGCGTTCCATTCTGCATAGACATGTGAAGCAGGAAAGCTTATTATTAAGCTATTGAAAGAGTTCTTAGTCATCATATAAGCTTTGGCTGATTGTCTACAAACCAATCGATTTCTGTCAGGTATCATACGCTTACCCTATGGAAGCTTGGGCTTCCATAGGCCTTCTTTGGAAAAAATTGCTTGTTAAGAAAACAGTATATAAAAATCCCCAAACCAATTCAGCTAAAAATAGCAACATGGAAGGATGAGAAAAGACACTAAACTGAAGACAATTTGATGAAAGTATCTGGAGGTATAAAAATAGCGAAATGTTGCCGCAGATAACCACAGGAACACCATATTCCAATGTTAAGCAATGTGTTGGGGAATTGTCCGCGGTTCACCTCAGACAAGAGTATTACCTTTTGTCTTGGTCTTTTTTAAGGAACTCACAATGTGATAGGCTGTAAGGTGAAGAGCGATGGCCTAGTAAGACTCTGTGGGGTCACATGTTGATTTGCCGTCCCCCTGGATCTTTGACCTTTGCTGCAACGACTACAGAGAGGGGACCATCGTGGAAATTGGTGCTGCTGAGATGACATATTTTTTCGGCCTTTCGGAGGCTTTTCCCACTCTTTTGTACCTTCTAACTTTGAAACTTTTCAGAAAGATGAGATCCTTCAGTTATCTTGTTTTCATGGTACTGATAAAGAGTCAGATCTTATGGCAAAAAGTAATCTGGTCTTTTTTAGCTTCACTTTCCAAATTACCTTGATTTCCAGAAAAGTATGTAAGCTCTAACTTTCAGAACCTTTAGCATTAGTTCTGTATCTACTTTTCACTTGCTCCAAAGTTTCTCAAACGCTCAGCGAATGCTCCTTGAACACCAGGTTCAGTCAGTCAGAATCACTTTATTCGATTATTCAAGATCATAAAAGCATGTTGAAATACCCAGCACATAAAAAACAAATAACACACAAAATCCATCATTGATAAAATACATATCTAAAAATTCAACAATAAAATGTAGAATACGTATTATAAAAGGGAGAATCTGTTTCACTGAGAAATGGACAATCTTATGACATAAGATACTTGTGGGATGGAAAAAAACCACATCATGATTAAAAAATCAAAAAGCATAACATTTAATTTCTTTTTCTCCTTGCTCTAACTGATGCAACTAAAAAGCTAGCGATATTAAAAATTTCCCAAGGGCTATTCAGCATCTGCAGATATGTTACAGCCGGCTTAACCTGCAAAAAACCTTTGTCTTTTAAAATTGGGAAAATAAAGCGCTTCAGAATCTGCAGTTAGTGGTCACAGAACATTACAAAATTCAGAGTATCTTGCCTCGAAAAACTGTCACAGGAACAAGGTCCCAGATCCTCTGGCTCTAGCCCAAGGGTTCGGCCAATAAAAAGTGTAAAAGGTTAAACCTCAATCTCGTCAAGAGAAAGCGATGTTGATGCCTAGTAACTATGTCCAGATAAGGTTCCATCAGATAGGAGGTTTTAGGATCTTGTGGGCATGGACTGTTTGTTTAAATAGCTCTATAGCCTCTCTTTCTACAGATGCTAGACGCTAAAACGAAGTCTTTGTCCACTCCAGATCTTTGGCTCAGGCTCATTGTTACTTGAACCATCGGGAGGGGGACGAGGTGCGCGTCTCTGAACCTGTTGGCCTCCTTGATTTGTGCTTGGGCGGAATCTCATCTGTTGGCCTTGAATGAGGTGTTCATTCTGGCACGGTTGAATTTTCATGCGGACACTTTGAGCCGCAACCTTCCATCCTCTGTTCTATACCATCTCTCTCTTCCTCTGTTCTGGTCCATTTGTCTTTGGTTCGGGACTCCCTGGATCGATCTCTTTGCCTCTCCTCCCAACACTCTTCTCCCCCGGTTTTGTTCGGAGGTGCTGTGTCCTCAGGCTTGGGCGGTGGATGCTCTGTCGATTCCCTGGATTAGAGCCTTCTGTATGCATTCCCTCCTATTCCTTCTCCTCACGAGGGTGCTGCAGAAGATTTGGGGGGGAGAGAGTTTCAGTCCTGCTGATTGCTCCTTTCTGGCCTCGCCGCATTTGGTTTCCTTTCCTGTGGCATCTGGTGGAGGGTCGGTTTGTCCGGCTTCCTTTGTGCCCGGCTCCTCTCCAGTTTCCGCTCATGTCTTGTCTTTGTCGTTTGCAGCTGACGGCTTGGCTCTTGAGTGGTTGACATTGGAGTCTTTGATCTGTTCCTCTGTGGTGGCTCGTGACATTCAGTTGTCACGCTGCCATTCGACCCTTAAGTGCTATGGTCGACATTGGGGTTCTTTTGTCTCTTGGTGTTCTTCCCATGGGGGTGATCCTGTGCTGGGGGATCCTGCTTCTGTGTTGGATTTTCTCAGGGATGGTTTTTTGTCGGGCCTTTTCCCTTCCACTTTGTCTGCTCAGTGGGCGGCGGTTCGTGCTTGTAGGGGTCCTGGGGCCTCCTTGGAGGTTCTTGCCCCTTTGGTCAGTCGGCTTCTTCGGAGCTTTCAGCTTTGTGGTCCGGTCTCCCCTGTTCTCATTCCTTCTTGGGATTTGCTTACAGTTTTGCGGGGTCTGCAGCTGCCACCTTTTGAGCCTTTACTGGAGGCGGATTTGTTGTGGCTGTCCGCTAAGGTGGCTATTTTGCTGGCCATTACCTCTGCTCGCAGGTTGGGTGAGTTGGGTGCCTTGCTCATTTTGTTTCCTTATTTGCAGTTCCTGCAGGATTGGTTCATTTTGCGGCTTGATCCGGCTTTCTTGCCTAAGGTTTCTTCCAAATTTCATTTGCAACAGGAGGTGATTCTTCCTGATTTGCCTACTGAGGGGGATTCCCTTGTTCCCCCTTCCTTGGATGTTCGCAGGGCTCTCCAGATTTACCTCCAATGTTCTCTGGAGTTTTGGGTTTCTCCTGCCCCGTTTGTCTCCTGTGGGGGTGTGGCTAAGGGGAAGAAGGTTTCCACTTCCACGATCAGTCAGTGGGTGCATTTGGCGGTCTGCCAATCTTATAAGTCTTTGGATCTGCCTCCTCCGTCTCAGGTGCAGGGCCATTCGACGCATTCTGTGTCTGCTTCCTGGGCTGAGGCGGAGGGGGTCTCTATCCAGGAGATTTGTAGGGCAGCCACCTGGCAGTACCATCACACTTTTGTGCGACATTATCGGCTTGATGTTTTACATGCCTCTGCTGATAGTTTTCTGTTGGTGTCTTGAACGCTGCTGTTCATTGGTCATTTCTTGATTAAAGTTTTGTACTTTGCATGAATCCCTGGAGTCCTGCGTTTTTTGTTGGTTCTCTGCTTGTGAGTTCCTCACGTAGTAATTACTGGGACGGGGAGGACTCATGAGGGGGTAATGTCTTGTTACTTACCTGTAATCTTTATTAACCCGATTAGGGTCCTACCCGTCCCAGTCCTCTTCCCTCCCTCCCTCCCGCTGTGTTTGTGTCAGAGTCTTGTTGATAACAGGCATGGCGGTAGGTAGGCAGGGCTCATGTAGAATTCAAATACTGGCATTGTGATTGGCTGGGTAGAGGCAGGACTGCCTCACGTAGTAAGGACTGGGACGGGGTAATGAAGATTACCGGTAAGTAACAAGACATTTGTAGCCTGGGAAGAAGCAGTGAAAGTTGCCTCACGCTAAGAAATAGTAAAGTGCTGAAAAGCCGTACAAGCGTTTTTTACACAACAACAAGCGCAACTGAGGCAGCGGTTGTAACATCCTCCCTACACACACAGAACATGCACACAACCTGCAGCGGCAATGCAAAGTTTTCTCCCCAACAAATAACATGTACAGATAGCATAGCTTAATATCAAGCTTTAACTTCTGATTACAGGCCGAACACTGAGGAGAGGATGTAGCCTAACAGCTAGGGCGGTCGACCTCAAAGCTGGGGAACCGGGTTCCAGTCTCGGCAGTGACGCTCAACATCCTGTGATTCTGGGCAAATTGCTTAATCTCACCGTGCCCAACAAAAATGAATGTGTCCCCATGCAACGCAACTGGTGCTCATGTAAAGCACTCTGATACCCCATTTCGGGTCAAGTTCGCGCTATATAAAGCTTCCCCAAAAAAATGAAATGAGGGTTCTGTTTTTTTCCACTTTCCTTTAGTAATTCATCCTTTTATGTAGGTTTTGTGCCTTAGGGTTTGCCTTTCACCCGGCTTTCTTAGCCACTGTGATGGTCAACCACTCTTCTGTGAGATCTTGTCAATGGACAAGGGAATGTTAAGGCTCCCTTAACTGTAGAGAGCTCTACATTCAATTTAACATTTACTGAGGGTTACATACTAGGGTAGGACTGGGGCAGATGGCTTGTGGTGGGTAGAAACAGAGTTCTCTTCTAAGGCATCTAGGCGAGAAGTGTGTAAAACTGGGGCCTTGCCCAGGGCTGTGGCGCAGTGAAGGACTGAGGGTAGAGCTGAAGATATCCTGTCCTGGCACAAGCCTAAATTTAGAGTGCGGTGAAGGACTGGAAGAAGAGCAATGGGATTGGACAGGAGTATGAACATTGCTTAGGGCATAGACAGTGTGCTAGAAAAGTAAGCATGCCAGGTCTTGAGCATGGGCAGGGTCAGGGCTTTAAGTGGGCCGGGTCTCTCTGGTGCTGAGCACCGGTAGTTTTTTAAAGGGGGCCCTGAAACGGGTCTCTATCGGACTCTGTTTTTTGCCCTGGCACAGGTTGCCCATTTTTTTTCCAGACTGCAGTGACAGCAGGCACATCGAAGTGCGGTGCTCACACTGCTCTCTTCTCACTAGTGGAAAAGTTACGGCATTACGTCATGCCAGGTGAGCGTTGTAGGGGAAGGGAAATCCTTTAAAGAGAGTTATTTTCTCTCTGGATTGCCCTTCTCTTTTTGAAACTAAGGAGCAGCAACATTGTTGTGGTGTCACCAGGGCTTTAAGTGGAAGCTTTTTTCAATATTATATAATAACCATAGTTGCTGCTTATTTATCTTATGCAACTAACAACCATTGACAAAGCCAATAGTCGTGACTTTTTGTAGGTATGATGTTACTTGCTATATCATATATCTGGATGCAATGACAGAAACAGCTAAATACAAGTCGGGCGGCACACTATGCTAAGCACATATTTTTAGCTTACATGTTTTGAGCTACGCCCCTAATTACACTGTCACACCGATTTGAGAGACCCAACAGTTTTTTCATCCCACTTGCAGCCCTGGGCAGGGTACAGCTCTTCCATTTAGCAGGTCCTAGGCAGAATCAAGAAGTGGTGCAAATCGTGCTGCCTGGTCACCTCTCTTGCATCACCCAGAGGCAGAGCTGCCTCCTTCAGGGATTTCACTCCCATTTTACAAAGCAATACAGTATAGGGTAGGCGTTCCATTCTGCATAGACATGTGAAGCAGGAAAGCTTATTATTAAGCTATTGAAAGAGTTCTCAGTCATCATATAAGCTTTGGCTGATTGTCTACAAACCAATCGATTTCTGTCAGGTATCATACGCTTACCCTATGGAAGCTTGGGCTTCCATAGGCCTTCTTCGGAAAAAATTGCTTGTTAAGAAAACAGTATATAAAAATCCCCAAACCAATTCAGCTAAAAATAGCAACATGGAAGGATGAGAAAAGACACTAAACTGAAGACAATTTGATGAAAGTATCTGGAGGTATAAAAATAGCGAAATGTTGCCGCAGATAACCACAGGAACACCATATTCCAATGTTAAGCAATGTGTTGGGGAATTGTCCGCGGTTCACCTCAGACAAGAGTATTACCTTTTGTCTTGGTCTTTTTTAAGGAACTCAAAATGTGATAGGCTGTAAGGTGAAGAGCGATGCCTTAGTAAGACTCTGTGGGGTCACATGTTGATTTGCCGTCCCCCTGGATCTTTGACCTTTGCTGCAACGACTACAGAGAGGGGACCATCGTGGAAATTGGTGCTGCTGAAATTACATATTTTTTCGGCCTTTCGGAGGCTTTTCCCACTCTTTTGTACCTTCTAACTTTGAAACTTTTCAGAAAGATGAGATCCTTCAGTTATCTTGTTTTCATGGTACTGATAAAGAGTCAGATCTTATGGCAAGAAGTAATCTGGTCTTTTTTAGCTTCACTTTCCAAATTACCTTGATCTCCAGAAAAGTATATAAGCTCTAACTTTCAGAACCTTTAGCATTAGTTCTGTATCTACTTTTCACTTGCTCCAAAGTTTCTCAAACGCTCAGCGAATGCTCCTTGAACACCAGGTTCAGTCAGTCAGAATCACTTTATTCGATTATTCAAAATCATAAAAGCATGTTGAAATACCCAGCACATAAAAAACAAATAACACACAAAATCCATCATTGATAAAATACATATCTAAAAATTCAACAATAAAATGTAGAATACATATTATAAAAGGGAGAATCTGTTTCACAGAGAAATGGACAATCTTATGACATAAGATAATTGTGGGATGGAAAAAAAACACATCATGATTAAAAAATCAAAAAGCATAACATTTAATTTCTTTTTCTCCTTGCTCTAACTGATGCAACTAAAAAGCTAGCGATATTAAAAATTTCCCAAGGGCTATTCAGCATCTGCAGATATGTTACAGCCGGCTTAACCTGCAAAAAACCTTTGTCTTTTAAAATTGGGAAAATAAAGCGCTTCAGAATCTGCAGTTAGTGGTCACAGAACATTACAAAATTCAGAGTATCTTGCCTCGAAAAACTGTCACAGGAACAAGGTCCCAGATCCTCTGGCTCTAGCTCAAGAGTTCGGCCAATAAAAAGTGTAAAAGGTTAAACCTCAATCTTGTCAAGAGAAAGCGATGTTGATGCCTAGTAACTATGTCCAGATAAGGTTCCATCAGATAGGAGGTTTTAGGATCTGGTGGGCATGGACTGTTGGTTTTAATAGCTCTATAGCCTCTCTTTCTACAGATGCTAGACGATAAAACGAAGTCTTTGTCCACCCCAGATCTTTTTTACATATTATTTCAGGGTTATCAAAGGCTTGAGGGCGGCCTAGCACCCTTGCTATGCCTTTCACATGACTAGCCATGGGATACTGCTAGCCCTCTCTAGTGCGATATAATCTCGGATGATCTCTTGGTTTAACACTAATTCAGGGTTACACCAGATGGAAATCCATTTAAGAAAAGGGGACATTTTAATAAGGTCAGTCACATAGCCAATACCCAGTTCTTCATGGATTATGTACGAGGGTGTGGATTGGGGGACTAGAAGCAGACTTCTTAAAAATGTGTTTTCCACAATTTGAAGCTCTGTACAATTTTTATGCCCCCAGATATCGGGTCCATAATTAGCAATGGCGATACACTTAGATTTATATATATTTATCATTGCCTGCATTGGTTTGGCACCGAGCCTCCGGGCGAAATCGAGTAGCGCACCTGAGGAACGTGCCATGACGTTTCTCTTTGCCCTACTCTGCAGGGCCCAGGAACATCTATCATCAAATAAGACGCCTAGGTACGGGAATGAAGAGACCCTGGTTATTTCATTATCGTCACAACAAAACATTTTAATTTTACTAGGCCTTTCTCCCATACTCATGGTGTGTGATTTGGAGAAATTTACATTTAGGTCCAAGGAGCCCATAAAATCTGCAAAGGAGGATAACAGATGCTGGATCCCCACCGCAGTACGTGCCAGTATGGCCACGTCGTCTGCATAGAGCAATGCAGGGATCAAACGATTCCCCACACCAGGTTCATTGCACTTGGTGTTATCAAGCACGTTATCGGACCGAGAATGATACGGTTTCTTTATTTATTTACCACAATATACTCCAGTGGGAGGATATATTTCAAGAATTACAATTGTTTATCAATACAGAGAGTACTTATGCATTAAATTGATGGGATTTGATGTGACTTTGGCCTAGTTGTTGTGGAGATTTAGCATTGGTTGGATATTCTATCTCCGTCACTTTATACTGATTGTTGGAATCATGACCAGTCAGTCATTAGCCTTGAGGAAGTCACAGTACTTATTAAGTACGGACGAAACACGTGTTGGCTGTTTTGAAAATTGGATATGAGTTTGAAAACCAATAAAAAGAACACATGAAATTGAAGCTTTGACGACTTTTCATCCAATCCAATGGAATTGTGAAACATTTTAGTTTTTGGATGGTTTCCTGCATATTTTGGACTTATCTAGCTTTCTACATTGGGCCTTATTTGAGGACATTGTTGATCTAGCATGGGAGTGCGGCAATAGCGGGCTTTTTTGGTAACTATATTGACAAGTTGTTTTGTCATCTTGTGATTGGCACTTTTAGGTAGTGAGTGCCTACAGTGGACTAGCACCCTGCTATACTTATAGCAAAGCTTATTTGTGATACGCCATGTATTGAACTTGTATGACATTTCTTTCTGTTTGATGTGCGTTTTTTTCCCATTCTGGGAACACTACTACTTTTCTCTGCTACTGTAGGCATTCGGATTTACCTAACCCGTGTCTGACCACCTGTTTCTGACCGACTCAGAAACATTTCTGGGCAACCGATTATGATGGAAGGTAACCGTTCGGTCTTTCTAACTCGGCTCCGACCGGTATTCGGAGACTCCGAGTCAGTTGGAGCCAAATCGTACAGATCTATGGACTGCGTTTCTGACCGATGTATTAGGATGTCAGATTCAGACAGCATTTCCAAATCGGTTTGTCTGCCATGAAAATGCTGTCGGAAACTGACTTTGGGGGCCCGTAGCAGGCCCCCCTTCACCCGGAGGCCTCCGGTTTGGGCCCTCGGGGGTACCCATGGGACCCCTCTTTGCAACCATGCACAGTGTGGCAGGCACCATAGGGTGCCCGCAACAGGGTGCAAGGTTTTCTGCAACCACCCCTTTTTTCAAAGGGAGCCTGTGTTGTCGGTCGGAACACAGGCTCCCATTGGAGTCAATAAGAGTCCGACTAAACGGTGTTCGGAAACATCGTAATTGTTCAGTCAGACTCCCCAAAACTGAGTTGGTCGGAAACAATTCCCACAAGGAGTCGGTTGGAGCCCTTTCCGACCTACAGCGTAATGAGGCCCTTAGTGTGCACAAACCACTCCTCTTCCCTGAGCTACCAGCCCCCACCCTACCCAGCCCCAGAGCAACAAAAAATAAAATGATAATAATCTTGCTATTATCATTTTATTTTTTCCCTCTTTCATTGCTCTCAGAGCATGGAGACACGCTCCTATGCCTTAGCGGAGAAGCCACCACTGCTTCCTTCCATGTCTTGGATCTTCCACACTTATCCTGGAACTCAGAATTTTACTTCACAGCAAGCAAAATCCTTCTGGTCAAATCTGGATTCTCTTACTGTTGAGTTTCAGCAAAAGGAAAGCTTTTCTGGCCATCTGAGAAGCATTTCAGGTTCAGTGCAAAGCAGAAGTCTCCATTCTTAAGTCTTTCACAATGCAGAAGAAATTCTTCCCGGTGGTAGACTTTTATTGCTTCTGTCCCAAGTAGCTCTCTAACTAAAATGTGGCTGATATGCATTTCTTAGAAGGTAATAGAGGTCTGATTAGCAAGACTCTATAAACAAAACATTCTAAAGTTCCCAATATATCTTCAGCAAGATTTTAGAACATTGTGACATATTTCTGGTATTAGTACAAAATATTGAGGGGCAGATTTACAAGAAGGAGCCGCAGCGTGGCACCGCAAGCCCTTTGGCTACGCCCGCTGGGGCACTTTCAGAGCACAAGAATGCAACATATTTACAATGATATGTCTCATTCCTGTGCTCTCCCCTGGGCTGGCACACAAACAGCTGCCAAGCGCCGGCACAGGCACCCTTGCACCATGGTGCAAGTATGCCTGCGTCATGGGGAGATTGTTTTTGTGCAGGAAGGGGTACCTTCTTGCACAAAAACAATCACTACAGGCATTTTCCTCTTTCAATGCGTGCTGTAGAATGCAGCACGCATTGAAAGATGAAAAAACGAGGAGAAATGAAAACATTTCTCCTCGTTGGGCCTCGCTACGCCACCCATAGGGTGGCTTAGCATACTGACATATTTCCAGGTTTACGAATCCTCGTAAATCTGGAAACATTTCTGCTTCCATGGGTGTTGGTTGGGAACACCCTTAGCAAAACCCATGGAACGCCCCTTTCACGCACAGTGCTGCGTATAAAGGGGCCATATTTACAAGAACAGGAAAAGCCACGCAGGGTGGCTTTTCCTGTCCTTGTAAATATGGGGCAGTGAAAAAGTGACATACTGGCAGCGCAAAGGGCTTGTAAATCTGTCCCTGAGTTTCATATATTGTGACACAGAAATATTGTCAAAAAACAATTGTTACCAAAAAAATGTTGTGGTAAAGAATATCGTGGTCAGGAATATCATATTTTGATAAGAAATATTGTTTTCAAATGTTTGTTGTTTTAAATATTGTTTTCATTAATGTAGTTGTAAAAATATAATTTTCTAAACTAATTTAATTTGTTTTAAGTAATATATGATTTAGGTTGTAATTTAGTTAGTATAATTGCTATTTATTGTTTAAAATAAAGTTTGTAATAGTAGGTGTTTTTGTTATTTCTTTAAAATGTAATTATGAATTGAAAGTTTAGTAGCAGGTTGTTGGGTTTGTAGGAGAATAGGGTGGAAGTTGCTAAAAATATAAATAATTTACATTTTATGGTAATTATTTTCCATAATATAGTAATTATGTAATTTATTATGAAATATGGTAATTGTCACATTATATATTTGTAGTTTATCGGGTTATTTTTAATGTATACGTTAATTTTGTGATTAATAATGGTATGTCATATTTTGGTACAGGGCTGTTGGGTTTGAGGGGTTTAAAAGCGGGAAATGAATCAAATTTTAATTAATTTAAACTTCATGGTAAGTATTTTTTATTGTAAAATAATTACTGAATTGATTACTAACTATGCTAATTATTAGAGGGTCAAGACTGATTTGCCTATGGCTGGGTAAAACTGGAATGGCATGGTGAGCAAAAAAAGGATGGATTTAGGCCCATATCTCTGTACTGCGGTGTATGTATGACATTGTTCTGCATTCTGTCCATCAATTGTGTTTTTTGCATTTGTCCCTCGAATAGGACAGGTATGCCCAAACGTAGGTCCCGTGCTCTCCATGCCACTGCAGTGAAGCTATCCTGGCTGATGAGGGGTGAAACCCTGAAACCGGTCCTACAAGGCTTGTTTCCAGTCCATTGAGGACCTGGCCTGGCAGTTCGGTTGGGCTAATCCCATGAGGCACAGGGTGAAGACTTATTTGCATATGGCTGGGTACAAACAGGAATGTCATGGTGAGGATAAAAATGATGGATTTAGGCCCGATCTCTGTACTGGGGTGAATGTATGATATTGTTCTGCATTCTGTCCATCAATTGTTCTTTTTGCATTTGTCCCCCCGAGTGGGACGGGTATGCCCAGACATGGGTCCTGTGCTCTCCATGCCACTGAAGTCAAGCTATCCTGGCTGATGAGGGGTGAAGCCCCGAAACCCCGGTCCTAGGATGTTTGTTTCCAGTCCAGGGAGGACCTAGCCTGGCAGGTTGGGCTGGACTGTTCCCATGAGGCACAGGGTCAACAATGATTTGCATATGGATGGGTTCAAGCTGGTTGGCATGGTGAGCAAAAAAACGATGGATTTAGGCCCAGATCTCTGTACTGGGGTGAATGTATGACATTGTTCTGCATTCTGTCCATCAATTTTTTTATTTTGCATTTGTCACCCCAAATGGGACGGGTATGCCCAGACGTGGGTCCCATGCTCTCCATGCCACTAGAGTCAAGCTATCCTGGGTGATGAGGGGTGAAGCTCCGAAACCGGTCCTAGGATGTTTGTTTCCAGTCCAGGGAGGACCTAGCATGGCAGTTTGGGCTGGACTGTTCCCATAAGGCACAGGGTCAAGACTGATTAGCATGTGGCTGAGTTCAAACTGGAAAGGCACGGTGAGGAAATAAACAATGGATTTAGGCCCAGATCTCTGTACTGGGGTGAATGCATGACATTGTTCTGTATTCAGTCCATCAATTGTTCTTTTTGCATTTGGTACCCCGAGTTGGACGGGTATGCCCAGACGTGGGTTCGGTGCTCTCCATGCCACTGGTGTCAAGCTATCCTGGCTGATGAGCGGTGAAACCCCGAACCAGTTGTAGGATGCTTTTTTCCATTCCAGGCCGGACATTTTATCAACAGAATAAAAGCAGAATCGATATTTAATGCAGGAACCTAGAGAATAGAGAATCCCAGGGGGATTTTAAGTAGAGTTATACTTGATTGCATTTTCCCATGGGATCCATTATTTAATCCATTTTTATGTGTTGAAAGAGTAAAGATCCAAAACACTTCGGGTTTTTTGCGAATGTCGTCAGTATTAATCTTTCCCACATCATCAAGGTTCTCAATAATGTACCAATGAATATCAGATGGTTTGTGTTGTTGGTCATTAAAGTGTTTCACCAATGGGGCATTCATTTTCGGAATATGTACAGAAGAGCGATGTTCTGTAAACCTTGTATAGAAAGGTCGAGAGGTTTCTCCTACATATCCCATATTGCACGGGCATATGAGGAGATAGATTATATTTTTCGTTTTACAGTTTGACATTTTTTTAGGTTTGATAGTAAAGCTTTGATATGTATAGGTAGGTCCTTCTACAACAGTGTTGCATGCTTTACATTTAGAGCACTTGTATGTACCTGTTACTGGTGTTATTTCATCAATGGTTTTCTGAATAAAAGGGGTTACCTCTTTAAACCGGGAACTGGTGACAAAATCTTTGATGTTTTTACTCCGGCGATGAGCATATAAAGGTTTAGGAAGTTTGTCATTTTCAGGGTTACTGTTCAGAATGTGCCAATTTGAATTGATAATTTGGCGTGCTTTGTTATTCATAGTCGAATGTTTGATAATACAAACTAGTTAATCATTAATGGTCTGTGTTTTACGTTGAAGTAAACAATCGTAAAAGTCATAAAAACGGGCCCATTTGAACGACTCACGTATCAACCTATGAGGATACCCTCGGGCCAGAAATTTTGATTTCAGTTTAGTAGCCTGGATGTCAAAGTCCAGTATATTAGTATAATTTCTCCTCAATCTGAGAAATTGACTAAAAGGGATGCTCTGTTTTTGGGCAAGCGGATGGTAACTTTCAAAGTGTAGTAAAGTATTGCGTGCAGTAGGTTTAATAAATAAGTCAACTTCTAACCTACCTTGATTATTTCTGATGATGATATCAAGAAATTCGACTTGGTCATGACTAATGTGCGACGTGAATCGAAGGTTGTTATCGCATACATTAAGCCATTTTAAAAATTCAGATAGGTTTTCTTCTGAATCAGTCCAAATGAAAAAAATATCATCAATGTAACGAGACCAGCCTGAAACTGACTCGAAAAATGGTGCAATTTCATTGTATATGTGTAGCATTTCAAAATAGGCCATGTAGATGTTAGCTACCGATGGAGCTACAGAAGCGCCCATACTAACACCTTTTATTTGTTTAAACAGGCTCTCACCGAACTCAAAGGTATTTTCTGTAAGCACTATTTCTAGACATTGTAGCAGAAATACTTTAGAACATGTGACATGATATTCATCAATGAACCAAGAGACTGCTTCCATCGCCTTGTCTTGTGGGATGTTGCTGTGTGACTAGAACATTTTTGGCTGAATTAAAGGGAAGTGGAAATGAAGGGAAATGGAGGAAGTATCATGGACTGGATGGGGGTTTGGAACCTGAATAGCATGATATGGGTCCTTTCGAATTTTACTATGTTCAGAGATGGAGTGTTATTGGGCATGTGTTTTAGACCTCGGGGGAGTTTCGGTGGAGAGGGGAGTAGTTTACCAAGTGTGTCACCTGCGGAAGAGACGGATTTTGTGTGGGTAGATGACATGGAGATGCTGCTATGGGTTGCGGGTGGGGGGGTGGGAGGTTATTTGGGTGCGAGAATGACTATTTGTGACACGTTGGTTGTTCTATTTTGGTTGAAAATGCAAATAAAAATATTTAATAAAAAAAAAATATATATACATATTTGTTGGTAGTATATAAGTTTGTTCAATGTAATTTATTTTACTATTAATAAATAACATTTAAATATATTTAAATATTTTAATATAGATTTCTATCAGTGTCCACATTTCTCTTGAATCTAGCCTACTCCACTCACCACAGGACCAACCCTCTTGGGCACATCTGCTCTCATTCCCATATGGTAAAAAAAGCCCTCTTGATTTATAAGAGCAGAAAAGTGTCCTGAGGCACCCACTGACAGGAAATGCTGAGTCCAGAGAAAACTTAAAGGGGCTTATTACGATGTCATCATGGATACAGGTCCGACCGACCTCCAGTCGGCTGTTCCGACCGCCTAATTACGATGCAACCGCACATGGTGTGGTCGCATACTTACATTTCCCTATGGAAGCATGTGCTCTGGCCGTAAACTGGCCGTAGCACAAGCTCTCATAGGGAAATGGGAGGTTGTGTTCATCCCTGCACCGCATGGCAAGCACCTCACGGTGCCCACCACACAGTGCAGGGATCAACAGGAGGGCACCTCGGCCACCAATTGCAGGCCGCTGGTTGAAGGGGGGCCTGCTAGGGGCCCCCAAACTCACTTTCTGACAGGCTTTCCATGTCGGATAGCCCAACATGGAAAGTCTGCTGGAAACTGAGCATCGTAATCCGGACGGCGTAAAACGGCATCCATATGGATTACAGGCTGGTCTCTGACTTGCCGATAGGCTCCTTTAGCCCGTCGGAAGCCAGCCGGAATGACCAACTGGTTTCACTTCCGACCGCCTAAAATGTAATTAGGCAGTACGAAGTGAAACCGACTATTTTGTCGGAGGCTTTCCGACTGAGATCGTAATTGGCCCCTGAGTGCAATTCAGTTTCCTCCATTTCAAAGGGAGATGGTGTGAATGGCTATAATTTCCTGTGAGCTCCTGCGTGATCTGCCATAGAAGGAGGATTAAGGATATCAGCATAAAGTGGCCCACTTATAGACAGAAATGTTACAACTTGATAAAAGTCACCATAACAGATTTTTTTAAAAATCCTTCATGGTTAATAATTATAATTTTTCATCACTGGCTATATATCATCAGAATAACATTTCTACTAGATTTCTAACTGGTGCTAGCAAACAAACTAGTTGGAAAGATGATCGCCAGTTGCAGGTACACATATAAAACACGAGGCTCGTACCACCTTTTTAAATTACACATGGGCGCAGATTACATTTCAGATTTAAGTGCTAAGCAGCTTAGTACATTTCTATAAGTCACCAGTCCAGCCAGGTTGCACAGTTTTTTAATGCCATGTGGCAAACCTGCTTGGAATGCCACATGAGTGTTCTTAACCACACTCTGCAGGATTTTTCTAAATTTTAGCGGAGGAAACATTTCTCGGCAGGTTTCTGTTTAGAATTAAATTAAATCAGTGTCAAATATGGCAATTAAATTGTTTCAAAGTTTAGGGAAAGAAAGATCCTGTTGAGGGCTGTTTAACTAGCATAACCTACCCACAGGTCCAAATAACACGTATGCAGGGTCCAAAAATGAAACATTAAATACAGAGGTCTGCAAGAGAAGGAGAGAAGCACCCAGTGTGTTAGAAGGACAGAAAATATGTTCAGCATGGAAAGGAGGGAGCAAGATGCTGGCACTGACATTGACCTCAATCTTTTGGTGCAACATTTATTTTCCATACAACTGAACAAATTAAATAAAACGCTTAATGACGAGCTAATCTATCAGTAATAGAGAGGGTGGTTGTTGAGCTGGTTTTGATCCCTTGTTACCACCCTCAGCTCTGAAGGCAATGCAGGTAGGAAACAGTCTCATCGCTGAAACTCATCTAAGGCACGAGGGGGCAGATTTATGAGCCCCTTGCGCCACTTTTGCGTCACTTTTCCCATGTTAAAAGTGACGCAAAAGTGGCGCAAGGGGCTCATAAATCTGCCCCGAGGTGAGCAGTTTGAAATATGATTAGCCTACTAAGAGGACAGCAGATGGAAGGTTGGGAAGAAACGACGAAGTGACTTAAATCTGAACCTAATCTGAGCAACCAAATGCTCTACGACTGGTGCATGAGCTACCAGGTTTACTCTGCAGCATGTTCTAAGGCTCTATGCTCCTGCTGCGGCTCGGTGATCCTCGCAGAGCTTCCAGCATTGGCCACGTGAAGTAGTGGTCATCACAGGAAGTTGTGGGACCTGGTGGTGATCCACGCTGGTCAAGCTGCAGCATCCAATTACAAAGCAACTCACACGCGTCATGAATATATACTTTATGTCACCTCCTACAGTGAAGATATTCCCACCCCCTTTCAGAGTTCAGTTTTGTCATGCTCTCTGATGTCTTCATTAACACCCTCCTCTCTCTCTCCTGGAGGAGCAAGCATGGCGCCTTTCGCCAACAGGCCCTGGCACACCAACATCTGAGCAGTTGACTCCTCAATGTATTGAATTGGTGCAAGGGCAAGGAGGAGCTGCTCCCACCCCTGAGCCCTGGTGCCAGTGCTCTTGATGCACCTAATACAGCTATGCCCATGCGTGCCGTGCATGTATTGATGCCCTCCTTGTGATGATGAAAGAAACTGCCATCAAAAATACATGCAGGGCACAGAAGGGAAAGCAAGTACACCTCTCACAATGAGGAGTATATGCCTGCTTTCCGAATGTTTGTGAGGAAATTAAGCACCAGCCATTATTGCATACAGTTATAATCCATCAATGGTGATAAATGTGGGTTACTCAATACTTGACTGACACTTTCTACAACCAATGGCTGAGGGAGGCTGACCTTTTGCTCCTATTTCTGTGTACAGTACATTATTTTACCTGAAAGGAGCATGTATCAGTAAGTCAAACCTAAGAAGTAGGGACAGTGTCCCTGCACTCTCCCTAGTGTGAGGGTACCCACCATATGCACCTATGTAAAACCCCGACCACACCTTCACATCAAGGACCATATACAGTTCTTCTTCACTCCGCTTCAGCTAGTGAATTCTCTGATTCTTCTCTTATGCAGGTGCGACTAACTCCCAAACACTGCTGCACATGGCTGCTGGTCCACCCTAAATTTCCCATTGGGTAATATTTGTAATAGACGTAGTCACTCGTGAACCTTAAATAAGAAACCTGTGCTCATTTATTGTGCCACACAATGTGTATAGACCAGTTCCTGTCGTCTGTTGGTTAGGGGTGGTGTATGATGCACCTTTATTTTTATTCCAATAGGTGCTAAGGACTGGGGTTAGCTCATCAGATGTTACTCAGTACCTCCTGCGGAACCCCAGATAATATTAGCAGTTTTATTGGAGCCATTGCAGCAATTACACGCTTCCTTCCACCTCTTTTTGTAGCAATCACTTTATTAGTGAACTAATATCTTTCTTACATTGTTTGTATCCCCATAATTCATCCGAAAATTGTGTTTTCAAATATAAAGAATTACTTCTTGCACAAGATTGTGTCATTACACATAGGAGATTTCCCTCTTTTTTCCCATTCTTCCTCGTACAGTGCTACAATATCAAAACGAAACCTCATGTACTGAAGAAAAAACACAGGAAACTATCTTGGCCTTTTTGTACTTAGTAAACCCTCCAGCCTACAATTAGTAATGCCACTTAGTAAGAATGCTCTCATGTTTGTAAATGCCTTTTGAAAATACTCTTTGAAGCAGTAAGGAAAACACAGCGTTCATAATGTGCTCTTACAATATCTTGGGACCCATTATTCCACAAACCCAGTACTGCATCTGTTTATTTTCCCTGTTGCTTGCCCTTAGCTGTATGGTGTAATCTGTGCACTGGTGCGGAAAATCCCCGTTGTACTATTTTTTGCTGTTTACGTAATAGAGAAAGTAAATTAACTTTTATCCAGATCATATTTCATAATAATGTTAGCACCATGGCAAAAGTGAAGAAAACAGATTTCTCAATTAATTACATTATCCGTGCAGTAAAGATTATTTTAAGAAAGAAATCCTTATACATGAATAAGCTTTGTTAAAATAGTTTTTTTTTTTTTTGCATACATACAAAAAGTGAAAATAAAACTTTTTTCTTTCATGTGGTCTTGCTCGAAAGTGGCCAACTATATTATCTCCATTGCTCCTCGTGTAAGCACTGTAAAAACATTGAAACATCAAGTTTTCTTAATTTTCTTTGATGATACATGTATTTAATTATGTATTTCTTTAACAGTTTTTTAAAGCACTGATTTGTGATGAAGGTCACTTGGGAGCATATCGTTAGCAAAATGAGGCGATAACAACAAAAATAATTATTTCATGGAAGGTGCGGCACATGGTTGAGGTGGTCAGGATCTCTTGAAGGTCCTTTTTTGTGTGATGGAGACCTGCCCTTTTCTGGATGGCATATGGCCCCTGTCATTTTGTTAAAGGGCAGGAAAATATCCTTGAACTGAAAGACTTTCAAGTTTTCTGTGAACAGCACCGAATTTGGGAAGGTCCTCAATATAGCTCATAAAGTGTTCCTAGGGTGTTCTGTTTTCGGTGTATATTTTTGGTGGTATTTACTCAGTGTTTTCCAAACCGATTGAAATCAGAGCTTATCGGTGTCTATTGTGCTGCCTTTGCCTAAATTGACGAAAACTGTGTTTTCCAGTGTTTACAAAACATTTAGTTTTTTTGCTGTGATTGTTATAAAAACACATATTGAATGTAAACGAGAATTAGGGCAGGGTATGTAGTGTCTTTCCGATATACAGTGTGTTCAATTGACTTATTTTAGACTGAATTAAGCATTGACAGTCTGTACATTGCAACCTCTCCCATATCTCATTACCTCTCACACAGACTTCAGTACAGGAGGCAAGCTCTACTTCAAGCGTTTGGAGATCTTTTTCATACAGGATACACAGCAAACAGCAGTCTTTATCCTCTCCTTGGCAGAAACAGCCACTGCAGGCCAACCTCAGACAGCACACGGTAAAGGGGCAGTTCTTCTCTTTCAGTTTTCCCAGCTCTTCTCCTTGGCAGTGATTCCTCTTGACTCCAGAGTATTCTAAAGTTCTGGGGTCTGGGCCCCAAGCTTTATATTCCACTTCTCTTTGTTCTCTGGTGGCAGAGAGGCTCTGTGCTCAGTCAAAACCAGTTCTGTCCTCTCTGGTTCAGCTTCCCGGCAGGAGGTGGAGACAGCATTTTTTAAGACAGACCATGCCCATTCAGGTGCAAGGAAATCTCCTCCCCCTACTCTAAATGCAGCCCAGGTCGATTCAGTCCAGCCCTGACTCATTCAGCAAAGACAGGATACACATCAACCCCTCAGTGCAGTCTACAGTGAAGGTACAGCCCCTGTCACTCCAAAGCCAGACAGTCAATCCACAAACCAGCAGAGGCACACAGGATGGCTAAGCATGAAAATACCTACTTTCTAAAAGGGGTATTTTCAAACCCACAATATAAAAATCATATTTACTAAAAGGTGCATTTTTATATTCTGAGTTAAGGTAAACTAAACTCCAACTTTCCATCCTGTCCAATGGGAAGTTATACTTGTAAGATGTTATAAATAAACTCCCATTCTATCCTATGGGACAGATAGCCTTTCAATAGTGAAAACCGAAATACACTGCATTTCAATATCAGGACATGTCACACACATCAGTACATGCCCTACCTTTTACATACACTGCGCCCTGCCCACAGGGGTACCTTGGGCCTACCTTATTGCTGTCTTACGTGTAAGAAACGGGAAGGTTAGAGCTGGCAAGTGGGTGCATTTGCCAGGTCGATATGGCAGTAGAGACTGCACACAGACACTGCAATGCAGGGCCGGACTGTCCATAACGGGCACCAGGCGTTTCCCCGGTAGGCTGTTAGGGTCGGGGCCAGTTTTGGGACCCTGGGGGTCGTTTTTGTTGCCGGGGGTCGGCAATATCAGCCCCCGGTATCAAAATCGGCCGACACCGGCCCTTGCAAACTGCTCGGCTGCACTCCCCCTCACCCCAGGAGGGGGGGGGGCGGCTGAGCAGTTTGCCAGGGCCGGTTTCTGTTCCCAGTCCGGCCCTGCTGCAGTGGCAGGTCTGAGAACCCTTTGAAAGGCTGCTTGTCTGGGTGGCGCAATCAGTGCTGAAGGCCCACTAGCAGTATTTGACTTACATACCCTGGGCACACACAGTGCACTGTACTAGGGACTTAGTAGTAAGTGAGAATCAGAATAATCTTTACTCCATTTCAAAAGATAAATCCTTAAAAGCACATATGAAATTAGATAAAACACTCCTCGCATAAACAAGCCAAATAGTATAATACCCTGGGCTGGCAGAAATAATGCAAAATCAACTGCTACCAAAGTGTCACCGATGGTACCAATTAATAATGAAACGCTCATGTTAACAACAACAAAACACAACCGATAAAAACCTTTGATGATCAAGGATAAACAAACCATGGACAGGCTATAAGCACCGGGTAATTAATCACAATTAGACCTGAGCCTAACGGTAAATTAAAAAAAAAAAAAAGCATGTAAAAGACAGTGCTACCCGTGAGCATTTATTAAAAAATTAAAGCTGGTTGCAATTGCCTAAAATTTGCCTTTTTCAGGATTGGAACTAAAAAAGTCTTTCTAGGTGTTTTGTAAAAATTGCAAAACATTGTAAAATTAACCATGTCCAGTGGGGAATTACCATCACAGCCAGAAAACTACCTGGGGGTAGTCCACCTTGGTCTCCAAGAGAACCTTCTCTAGGTTGTTTATGTATTAATGGAAAAGGAAAGGGGCTAGAATACAGCACTTGCGTACCCCTCTCTGGATCGAGAACGAGAGTAAACCCTTAAGATCACCCGAATATCTCACGACCACCTTCGTGTCTTGGTGGAGATCTTGTAAAAAGAGAACTATATCCCTATCCACCCCCAGGGATAGCAAGGTCTGCCACAGCTTGCTTTGGTTGACACAATCGAAAGTGGAGGAGAGATCCATAAAGCCAAAAAGATGGCACCAGAGCGGGCAACTGTATACTTGTTCAGAATCATGAAGAGGTTCAGACATTGGTCTATCCTTGAACGACCAGGATGGAAACCATACTATTTTACTTAGCCAAACTATGATAAGACTGAAAAGATTAATACATTCTTTTAATATATATGTAACCCAAAATGGGTTAACAATCAATATAAAAAAAACAAAAATTATGTTATTAGGAAAAGGCAAACTTGGGGTAAAGGACTTGAGTATCAATGGTTTGCCTGTGGACTGTGTAAAAACTTATAAATATTTGGGAATTACATTTGATGATCGACTATCATTCAGACAGCACTTCAATAACTTAGAGGCTAAAGGTTCCTCACTTGCCTTCGCATTTCGAAAATTAAGAGATAAATTAGTATGCCCCAATTATGACCATCTACTTAAAGTCATGAAAGCAAAACTTATTCCCTCCCTGGACTATGGGTCTATTATTTTTAAGGGTAGAGACGTGAAAGTATTGGAGGCCATAGTTGCAAGGACATATAAATCAGTCTTTAGGATTCCTAGGCAGATTTCATGTGCCAATTTAAGACTGGAAGTTGGCTTACGGAAACAGCTCTTGGTGCGTAAAGCATCATTTGTAAAAACACTATTGGCTTTATCTCGAGTCAAGGAGGGCACGCTGGCCAACATGTGTTGGAGCGAGATTTCGACCAGTGAATACTCTAGAAGCTGGCAGGATTATTTAGCTGAGTGTCTCCTAAAATTCGAATGTCCCAAATTGGAAGACGAAATAAGGAGTAAAATGTGCCTTGCTGTCAGAATTGTCGGATAAATATGAGCTGAGAAAAAAAAAACACTTTTGGTCTATTGCCAATTGCTTCGACAAAATGATGGCCCAACCTTATTTACTTTTTCATCACCAAAAACCCTTAATTAAGAAGAAATTTATGTTACTAAGGTTTGGAATTTATCCAACCAAAGATGGAACCCCTAATTGGAAGTCCAAATGGGCATCAAATATTTGTCGGCTGTGTGGGCAGTATGACGAAACCTTGCTGCATATGGTAACACTATGCCCAAAAATGATGAAGGAACGGAAAATAATTTTAAAACCTATTTTTAAAGAAATGGGACTTAGGACTTGTAGATCGGCATTAATATTTTTCCTAAGTGGTGTCAACGTCTATATTATACACCAATTTGTAAAATTTATACTTACAGTGGAAAAGAAATTATGTAAGGTTGACACCCAAAGTATTTGTTGAATTTGTTAAGGCTGTGAAATGATGATGTTGCTGTTTTTAAGGTGATGACGAATTATCTTTATGGCACTTTTTAATTGTTTGCTTTTATAGTACTACTTTTAGATAATGTACTAATTGTTTGTTTTTAGAGCACCACTTTTAGATAAATGTTCTATTTATATTGTTTATTATTTTTATCGAATTGCACACGTGCACTTTATCCCTGAAATCTGCCACGTCATGTAAACTATTTTAAAAATGAAATAATAATGTTGAATTATCCCGAACTGGAAAAAGTTAATTGATTGTGGTCAACTTGATGCATTGTATCCTGGAATGTTCAATTAGGTAATGTGTTTGGTTTGTATTTATTTCTGTTCTTTCTTGTAATGGTTTTAATTAATCAACAAATAAAATATTCTCTCTCTCTATTGGACTTCAGAGAGAATGTTATGTTTTGGGCCCAGTTAGATAAACTGTCCAATATAATCGGTAGTAAGTCAAATAAGCCAATCATGGAAACGCCAATCCATCAACACAATTTACAGGGAGAGCATATGGCCTTTAGCACTGATCAGCAGTGGTAAAGTGCCCAGAGTCATAAAACCAACACAAACAGGGTCACAAACAGGCGTCCCAAAAGCAAAATGTCTGAGTATAAACCCACTGGAAAGGCCAGGTCTAACAAGATGAAACAATATTTCATTAAACAACAAAACTCAAGCAGAATAAGCTCAGATCAGTCTTTCTGCAATCTTGTATAACAAAGTTACATTGTGTTGGCCTCTTAAGAAATAAAAATGTCTCATTTGCTCTCATTTTAATTTCTTTGAATGCTATTTTAGTTTGTGGTCATGCAGGTGTTCATCATTGTTTATATGTTTAAACTGATGAGGGCTGTTTCCTTTTCAGTTAGGTTTTATCAGTTATTATATGTTTAAACCTAAACAAGAATAGCCTACACATTCCATAATTCTTCTCTTAAGAGTGATATTGATCTCCATCTGTGCGACTTACAATTGAATCTAGATATAGAGATCAGGCTGACTTTGCAAGATCTCAAGATGTGATTTGATGAATATGATGGGAATAGGGCTTGAAGCTATTGTGGATCTCTTTCTTCCCTTATCTAAATATGACTTAAGATAACTTGAATTCTATCCCTTCAGCTACAGGGAGCCAGTGCAGTTCTTTGAGATCAAGCGTGATAGATCAAACCTTTTTGTAGGTGAAGCAGATTCTGCCTGCTTGATTCTTCAATTGCTCTACTTTTGGTATCGCTTTCTTAGGAGCATCAGCATAGGCGATGTCACTGTAATCGAGCCTGTTAAGACCTATGCATAAATTAGTTCAATGCAATGTGTTACTTATAGCAGCAGATTCAACTTATGTAGAAGCATTAGATACTAACTTCAATGATGTGATGGGCAAATCACAGATTTTTATCTAAACATATTCCAAGATTTTCACATTTTTGCGCTGGCATTGGGATGGCTGCTAGTTCTGTAGGTTAGATAAATGGTTAGTTCTCCTTGTGAGAGTTCTAAACTCTGAGAATTTCACTCTTTGCGCTGTTCAAACATAAATTACCCAAATCATACTCATATATAAGTGTTTATGGAAAAAAGTGATGGTTTTGGTTTTTCTCATCAGTTGCTCAGACTAATCAGACAATTCGAAGGAAGTAGGAAATCCTGTTTGACCCTTACCATATTTCACAATCAGCAACCGTTGAGTAAAATGGGTTTGCTCCATTTTTCGCTCTGTTCCACTCTTTATGCAATATAGCCCTTGGGTTGAACTCCAGTATTAAACCAAGATCTTTCTCAAACTTGCAGCTCTCAAGTCCATTTCATAAATCTTTACTCTCGTTATTTTGGAAATTGTCTCTTCCATCTATTGCCCTACTTTTATTTTCTAGCCTTGATCCCCTTTATCACCGCCTTAACTTCTCCACCCAGCATTATTCTAATCCTCTGCAACGCCAAACAGCGCATGCAGCATGTCCTTCAACGAGGCTTCCTGCCTCATATTTGTATCCTTAAGGATCCCATAATCACTATCTGGCCACCCATTACAACCTTTTTGGGTATTTCTCTTTCACCTTTAGCCTGTCTTTTAAGAGATATTTTGGGCCTGATTTAGATGTTGGCGAACTGGTCTCTCGATATCCCGTCCGCCAAAATCTAAATCCCATAGGAAATAATGGGATTGTGATTTCGGCGGACAGGATATCTGTCACCATTTTATTGGAGTTACCAATCCGCCAACTTCTAAGTCAGGCCCTAAGTGTTTTGTGAAGAAGAACTCCACTGCTCCAGTTTCTCCAGTTTTCTTTTTTGGTGAGGATTTGAATTGTTGAATGCATGATTGAGATTTATAGCTTCTGTTACAGTTTGTTTCTTGCCCCAGCATCACATCTTCTCAATCTCATTCAGCTGCTTCAATATTCGTACCAAATTTAAGGTAGACTTAAGGCCCCATATTTGGTAAATATTATCCCTAGCACTAGATATAAAACTAACACATATAACTAATTTTCACAAGAACCAGTCCCTTTACTTGGCTCGTGCCCTTCTCATTAACATTTGCCCACATCCCTTCCTTTAAACCAATAACGCTGGTTCTGGTGGCTCAGTGGACTAATGCATCCACTGCAGGGGCCTGTGTTCGACCCCATGGTCACAGGTTCAAATTCTAGTGGGTCCACTCAGCCTTTCATCCATCTGAGGTCGAGAAAATGAGTACCATTGAGTTGGATAACAATTAACATCTGCTATTCAGCTCCAAGATACCCCATCAGGGGTGAACATGCGCTTTACAAATACACCTTATGTTAATAGTAACATGAGAGACAGCATGTAACCTCTGAACCCAACTAGGCATAGCAAACAATACCGAATAAAAACGTCTCTTTGCCTTACTCATTGAAAATGAAGAAGTTCAAAGTATTGTAACATAGCACTTAGCTTTTCCATAATAGGCCTCATTCCAGTCATGGGGCTGATCTAAGTTCAGCTGAAAACTCCTGTATGCGCGTGAACATGTTATTACAACAGATCAAAGGTGACCTGCTGGGATTGAGGACCGCTGGGATCTGGACATTAGCACACCAGCCAATGACAGGGTCTGAGTTAACACCCTAGACTAGATTCAAATTGATACATTATTATTACCTGCACCAAGCGTATTTCACCCGCAAGACGATTATTCGCAGAGGAGCACGCAGCTTCCCCATGGTGCGGTGAAGAGGGTCTGGCCTTCTATTTCTACCATGTGGTATGGGACTGCCCTTCACTCACTACACATTGGGATACAGGAGGGCGGTATTTCCGAAATCCCCAGCGTTCTGCCTGCTGGGTCTATCGCTGTGACCCAAGAGGAAAGCTCTTATGTCCAGGTTCTTAGATTTGGCACTAGTACTTGCTTGCGCCAACTTGCCATTTCGTGACAGAACCCAGAAGAACCTAGGTTTGGGCCTGGAGAAAGGAACTGCTCAAATGGGTCGAATGTGCGGGGGTGATTCTGAAGACAGACACGAAACGAGGGGTTAGAGAGAGACCCTGAATTCGTCCAGGCCTGGGCCACCATTCTGCTGGATTGCCCCTTGATGGACAGTTCGGTAGAACCATTGTTAATTCAGAAGATAATAAGGGGGAGGTGTTTGGGCTGCTGGCGCTTGGCAGTGCAGCTCGCTTCATGACCCAAATGCTGTAATATGTTTTCACAACTACCCAACTGGCATTTTGGGAAAGAGCAACATTCCAAATACGTTGACTCCACTCCGCTATGTATTTCCTCTGTATTTGTTTGTTCCTAATGAATTTTCTAATTTTCCCTTTGCCAACCATGTACTCTCCACAGCAATAACTCATTGGGCCATTTAGACTGTAAGTAATGCATATTGTCACCCTCTTCACACATACTTAGCCATGCTTTCTTGTGTACTTTATGCATGCCGCCCATATCTGAGGAGACCCTATGCTTTGTGAGCTGCTGGAAGCCGCACTGTTCTGTAACATGCAAATCAATAAAAATGGGTTTAGAAAAGGAGTATAGAAGGAGTTTGTCTGGCAGGGAAAAGAACAAAAGAAAATGTGTATGTCTCCCCTTGATGACACATGAAATAGGCACTGACAAAGCAATAGATTTGACTTAAGATGCCAACTGCTTCTATTTAATAAATTACTGTCATGCAAGAAAAGTTGTAACCGACAGAGCCCTGTGCTGACAAGAGAATATTCCAGCTGGGCATTGATAAGGGTCGCATCGTTGGCGTGACGAATGCCTGCCAAAAAGTGCTCTTTGTACAAACATCACTTTGTTTTTAGCGATAACTGCTGTCCGTAAAACCCCATTCCAGAGCCATGACACTTGTTTATCCATCCCTCTTTCTCTAACAAATGAAAAACAATTCTACACACAAACCCCCTTAAACCCTACTTGTATGTTATATGCAATAATACCTCAGATGTAAAAAATGGGGTGGATGTTAACCCCTTCGCTGCTAGGCCTTTTCCCCAGTGCTAAGCCTTTTTTTGGCTATTTGGGGTAGTGCGCGCTTAGGCCCCTGTAACTTTTTGACCACATGAGGTATCGTGCCAAATTTGCGTCCTTTTCTTCCAACATCATGGGGATTCTAAAGATACCCAGGGTTTGTGGACTCCCCTGGAGGGGTCCCAGAAATTAGCCAAAATACGGCAAAGAAAATTTTTGGGTGGGAAAAATTGGAAAAACGGCCTGCAAATGAAAGCGTCTGGGTTTTTTCCTGCAAATGTTATCAAAAAAGGGTTTGTGGGGCTAAAATCAGCATTTTCCAGCTTTTAGAGAATGACAGACTTTTGTCAGAAAAGCAAAATTTTTGACACAGTTTTGGCATTTTTCTGGGACATAGCTTTGTGCTTTCAACCTCCTTCCAGTTAATGGCAGAAATGGGTGTGAAAGTAATAATGGATCCTGGAAAGCTATACATTTTAGAAAAGTAGACAACATTCTGAATTCAGCAAGGGGTCATTTGTGTAGATCCATCAAGGTTTCCTGATAGAAGCTAACAATTAAATATAGGAAAAATTGAAAATTTGTTGAGAAAAATAGCCTTTTGTGTCATCGTTTTCACCTTTACATCCGCTGGACCTTCCTGGTTGTGGGGATATATAGGACTTGTAGGTTCACCAAGAACCCGACGAACCCAGAGTAAAAAACTGAGCAGCAATTTGCAATGGTTTTTTATTATGTTCCGGGTATATAGCAATTATTGTGGGAAAATGTATACATGGAAAAATCGGTATGAAAGACACCTATGTATTTCTGAAATGGGAACAAAATATAGAGTTTAGAAACAGTACATATTTGCACTTCTTCGAAATTGGGAATACTCATACTAGCAAAAGAATTATCGGTCATTTTTCAAAATGACTTCTTTTTTACACAATGTCTTTCATTTGGAAGGCAGAAATGCATCAAAAATCAATAGGTAATAACAGTTGGTTTACAAATCAGAATTACCCTAAGTCTCCCGACAAAAATGGTACCTCACTTGTGTGGGTAGGCATAGTGCCCACAACAGGAAATGGCTCAAAACCCATTGTGAACTCACCACATTTTCAAAATGAAATTTACCCTTTTTTTGCGAAGTGTCTAGCTGTAGTTTTTGAACCCTAGCTCTGCCGGCACCTAGGGAAACCTAGCAAACCTATACATTTTTTAAAACTAGACACCCAGGGGAATCCAGGATGTGGTGACCAGACTGCCTCCCACCAGGTTCTGTTACCCAGAATCCCTTGCAAACCTAAAAAATTGTCCAAAAAAACACATTTTCCCCATATTTCTGTGGTGGAAAGTTCTGGAATCTGCGTGGATCCATAAATTTACACCCACCCCGCATTACCCAAAGTCTTCAGAGAAAAATGGTACCTCACTTGTGTGGGTCGGCCTAGTGCCCGTGACAGGAAACGGCGCAAAACGCAACGTAGTCCCACCTCAATTTCGCAGTAAAAATGACCCTTTTTGGCAAAGTGCCTAGCTGTAGTTTTTGAACCCTAGGTCTGCCGGCACCTAGGGAAACCTAGCAATCCTATACATTTTTGAAAACTAGACACCCAGGGGAATCGAGGATGGGGTGACTTGACTGCCTCCCACCAGGTTCTCTTACCCAGAATCCCTTGCAAACCTGAAAAAGTGTAAAAAAAAACACATTTTCCCCACTTTTCTGTGGTGGAAAGTTCTGGAATCTGCGTGGATCCACAAATTTCCACCCACCCCGTGTCCCCCAAAGTCTTCTCTGAAAAATGGTACCTCACTTGTGTGGGTCGGCCTAGTGCCCGCGACAGGAAACATCGCAAAACGCAACGTGGTCACACCTCAATTTCACAGTGAAAAATGACCCTTTTTTGGCAAAGTGCCTAGCTGTAGTTTTTTAACCCTAGCTCTGCCGGCACCTAGGGAAACCTACCAAACCCACACATTTCTGAAAACTAGACACCCGGCGGCTTCCATGGAGGTATGGCTTGCGTAGATTCCCCAACTAATCCTTGCCCAGAATTCCCTGCAAACCTCAATTGTAGCTGAAAAAAACAGTTTTTTCACACATTTTTGTGTCGGAAAGTGTGGCATCACTGGGCTCACACACATTTCCCACCACCCAGCGTTTCCCCAGGTTTCCCGATAAAAATGGTGCCTCACTTGTGTGGGAGGCCCAAGTACCCGCGACAGGCAAGGGCCCAAAACGTAGTGAGGCGACATCAAAATTGCCTATCTCAAACCCACCTGGTTTTGCAAGGCGGGTCACCTGGGTTTTTGGCCCCGTGCTCGGCAGGCATCTAGGGAAACCTATCAAACCAAAATATTTCTGAAAACTAGACACCCGGGGGCTTCCAGAGAGGTATGGCTTGCATGGATCCCCCAACGTTTCCTTACACAGAATCCCCTGCGAACCTCAATTTTTGCTGACAATATCACTTTTTTCACACATTTTTGTGTGGGAAAGTAGTGGCATCACCGGGCTCACACAAATTTCCCACCACTCAGTGTTCCCCCAGGTCTCCCGATAAAAATGGTGCCTCACTTGTGTGGGAGGCCCAAGTACCCGCAACAGGCAAGGGCCCAAAACGTAGTGAGGCGACATCAAAATTGCCTATCTCAAACCCACCTGGTTTTGCAAGGCGGGTCACCTGGGTTTTTGGCCCCATGCTCGGCAGGCATCTAGGGAAACCTACCAAACCAACATATTTCTGAAAACTAGACACCCGGGGGCTTCCAGGGAGGTATGGCTTGCATGGATCCCCCAACGTTTCCTTACACAGAATCCCCTGCGAACCTCCCTGGAAGCCCCCGGGTGTCTAGTTTTCAGAAATGTGTGGGTTTGGTAGGTTTCCCTAGATGGCCGCCGAGCACGGGGCCAAAAACCCAGGTAACTCCCTTGCAAAACCAGGTGGTTTGGAGATAGGCAGTTTTGATGTCGCCTCACTACGTTTTGGGCCCTTGCGTGTTGCAGGTACTTGGGCATCCCACACAAGTGAGGCACCATTTTTATTGGGAGACCTGGGGAAACGCTGGGTGGTGGGAAATTTGTGTGAGCCCGGTGATGCTATAAATTTCCCACACAAAATTTGTTAAAAAAGTGATTTTTTCAACTAAAATTGAAGTTTGCAGGGGATTCTGGGTAAGGAAATGTTGGGGGATCCACGCAAGCCATGCCTCCCTGGAAGCCCCTGGGTGTCTAGTTTCCAGAAATGAGTCGGTTAGTTCGGTTTCCCTAGATGTCCGCCGAGCCCCTGACCAAAATCTCATGGGACCCCCCCTTGCAAAACCAGGTTGGTTTGTGATAGGTAATTTTGATGTCACATCAATAGGTTGTGAGCCCTTCCCTGCTGCGGGTACATGGCCCACCCATACAAGTGAGGTGCCATTTTTATTGGGATACTTGGACAAATGCTGGGGGGTTGGACATTTGTTGTTACTTTCCGCCGTGTGAAAATATGGGCACACTAATGCAAGGAAAATGTCACAGTCACATTTTGAGGTTTGCAGGACATTGTGGGTAAGATAACTTGTTGGGATCCACAAGAGAGACATCACCATGCACTCCCATGGGTGTTTAGTTTACGACAAAAACTACAGTTGTTAAGTTATTCTTAAATGAAATGTACAGCTTGGTAGAGAGACAAAACAGACAAAGATTACTGCACAGCCGTCTATTCCTCGAGCACACTCACATACTGGTTGGATTTGGCACGAGGGCGAGTGATGTTTCAGTATATAAAATTGTATTAACAAGAGATTTCACAAAAATGAAATGCACTGTCAATAATTGAATGGACAAAAAAATGAACCAGTGACTCGCAGCTCTTGAGCTGTAAAGCCACTTCAAGGCACCAACTGCTTTACAGGCCATTCACACACCTTTCATACATGACACACACAAGACCATTTACACCACCAGGCACAAAACCAACACATTACAACATTCACAAAAAAGGACAAGGTTTACCCTGCTTGACAAAAACAGAAAAAACTCATTTTTAAGCACAACCACCTATCCCTCAAGCACACACACATACTGGTTGGATTTGGCACTAGGGCGAGTGATGGTTCAGTATATAAAATTGTATTAACAAGAGATTTCGCAAAAATGAAATTCACTGTCTATAATTGAATGGACAAAAAACTGAACCAGTGACTCACAGCTCGTGAACTGTAAAGCCACGACAAGGCACCAACCTCTTTACAGGCCATTCATTTACCTTTCATACGTGTGACACATACAAAACCATTCACAACGCCAGCCGCGGGCCCAGCACATTACAACACTCACACCAGCAGACAGCGCCATTCAAAGGCCCATCACTTTCACACACCCACATTCCTGACACAGCAACCACACCAGCTCATGGATTGAGTGGCGTTTGGCTAGCAGTGTGTGTAGTGACCAGCAGCTCTGCTCTACTCACACACCGCCAGCCAAGCGACAGTCCACGCACACCACACCGCCAGCCAAGCGCCAGTCCATGCACACCGCCAGCCAAGTGCAAGTCCACACACCGCCAGCCAAGCGCCAGTCCACGTACACCGCCAGACAAGCACAAGCCCACACACACCGCCAGCCAAGCGCCAGTCCACACACACCCCCAGCCAAGCACCTGTACAAACACACCGCCAGCCAAGTGCCAGTACAAACACGCCGCCAGCCAGGCGCCAGTCCACGCACACCACCTGCCATGCACCAGTCCATGCACACCTCACTGTCAGCCATGCGCCAGTCCATGCACACCGCCAGCCAAGTGCCAGTCCACGCACACCGCCAGCCAAGCACCAGTCCACGCACACCTCCAGCAAGCGCCCGCCAGTCCATGCACACCGCCAGCAAGCGCCAGTCCACGCACACCACACTGTCAGCCATGCGCCAGTCCACGCATACCACACCGCCAGCCAAGCGCCAGTCCATGCACACCGCCAGCCAAGCGCCAGTACAAACACACCGCCAGCCAAGTGCCAATCCAAACACACCGCCAGCCAAGCGCCAGTACAAACACACCGCCAGCCAAGCGCCAATCCAAACACACCGCCAGCCAAGCGCCAATCCAAACACACCGCCAGCCAAGCGCCAGACCACGCACACCGCCAGACAAGTGCCACTCCACGCACACCGCCATCACATTTAGGATTTCTTTTTTTTATAAATAAGAAAACACAAACAAATTGCAAAAGTGATACAAATCTACTAAAACAAAAACTGAAACTAAATACACTACACAAATGCCAACCTTGAAACTGAACAAAAAATATTAAACAATTGAGGCCAGTCAGTTCACTTTACCACTCATGGATGCTCCCAAAAAATATTTTGCGTCTGGTACATTCTAAAACAAGCAGGCACACACAGCCCAGGGTTAGAAGGACACTCGGAGCAGTACATACGAGTCTCCTTCCGCATACCTCTTTGCCAACAGACTCTACATCTCCTACTGGGAAAGTCTTTTGAGGGTGTGGGAGGAATGTGATCAGGAAAGTGGTGATCTTTCAATCTAGCAACATCCTCCACCACTCCAACTCTAGGAACACTTGCCTGTTCCACTAAAACAAGGCTGCCTATTACAGACTCCTGATCTTAGCAAAAGTCATCTTTAACTCAGGACAAGAATCCTGGAACACAACAAAAGCATTAAAGGTTGCCAAGTGGAAAAGATGGATAGCCAACTTCTTGTACCAAATGTAAGCCTTACGAAGAGCAGCATAAGGTTCCAACCTCTGATCTACTCTGTCAACTCCACCCATGTGCCTATTATAGTCTAAAATGAACACAGGTTTGCGCGCTTCAGCAACCTGACCCCAAACAGTCACAGGTGCAGTGCTTTCATCATGGATAGTAGTCAGCATGTAGACATCTCTCCTGTCTGAAAACTTCACAGCTCGAAGCTCCTCGCAACGCATTGCACTGTCCTCGCACAAGCTTTTGACAAACAAGTTCTTTTGGGAAACCTTTACGGTTAGAACGGATTGTGCCACAAACAACAGTGTCCACTTTGGCCAATTCCCTGAACAATCGCACACCAGTGTAGAAGTTATCTACATATAAATGGTGGCCTTTGTTAAAAAAATCCTCTACCAAGTTCCCACACAATTTTCTCAGTCTCTCCAAAAGTGGACGGACAACCAGGGAGGGTTAATCCTGGATTCCTTACCGGTGTACACCCTGAAATTAGAGACATATCCAGTCCTACTGTCACACAGCATATACAGCTTAATTCCATAGCGTGCCCTCTTACTAGGAATGTATTGCCTAAAAACCAAGCGGCCCTTGAACAACACCAAAGACTCATCCACTGCAATTTCTTTCCCTGGAGCATAGATATCAGAAAATCGATCAACAAAGTGATCAATGACAGGCTGAATCTTTAAAAGATGATCACAATCAGGGTGATCTCGTGCCAAAGCTAAACCATTATCGACGAAATGCAACATCCGAAGCAGAAGCAAATATCTATCACGACTCATGACTGCCGGAAATATAACAGTTGCCATCAAGGGACTAGTAGACCAATATGAAGACATTGATGGCTTCCTTAGCAAGCCCATCAAAAAAGTTAAACCCAAGAACTTCTTCATCTCTTCCAGATTTGTGGGAGTCCACCGGGTAGCTCTAGAGTGGGGCTTAAGGCTGGCACTGTTGTCCCTCAAAAACTGTTCGGCATACAAATTAGTCTGCTCAACAATCTCTGCCAAAAACACATCGTCCATAAACAACTGAAAAAACTTTATCGGCAAAACATTTTCAGTATTCACTCGACACCCTGGAACACCAGTAAAGTCTGGTAATGCCGGCTGCACCATGCCTGGGGCAACCCAGAGGTCAGCACTTTCAATGGGAAGCCTTGCAGCCCCAGGCTGCAGCCCAGATGCCTCTTGCCGCTCTATACCAACAGGAAGCCTTGCAGCCCCAGGCTGCAGCCCAGATGCCTCTTGCCTCAATATACCAACGGGAAGTCTTGCAGCCCCAGGCTGCAGCCCAGATGCCTCTTGCCGCACTATCGGCACATCAATGTCCTCCTCTAACACAGGCACTTTATCCGCACTAAGAGTAGCTTCATCCGCACTGAGAGTAGCTTCATCATCGGATGATGCCATGTGGAGAGAAAACTCACTGCCTGAATCTTCCCCTCCCACCTCTGCCTCAGAATCAGAGTCAGTCTCTGGACCATGGTCGGAGGAAGAATCAAAAAGCATAACAACAACCTGCTGAGCAGTAATCCTGCGGCTAGCCATTATCCTTACTAAGAAAGGAAACTGCACAAACAAGTCAACAACCAACACTGTGCAAAATAAGTAAGTAAAAAAATGTGTGCCTTTATCACAAAGATCTATATACTCAAAAACTATACGATTCGCTTATAAGAGACAGCTACACTCACCAGCACCTACTCTGCAAAGACACAGCAAAAATCAACGATATCCCACTAGAAAGAAAAAAAAAACAATTACTCAAAAGACAACAAAATACACATCAAGCACAAATGCAAAATGTTTTAGACACTCAAACATACTGGTATTATTACACAATTTGCAAAAAACACATTCGTGCAGAAAAATGAAACTCATTTACATTGTACAAAAAAAGTCTCTTACCAAACACATGCAACTACTCAAACAGCAGAACCACCAGTGACGAAACCGCAACCTGCACCAGTCTAAAGAGCAAAAGCCTTGAACTAGAACAAAAAGGGAGAAATAAAGCATTACAATTACAATTCACAAGAAATAAAAACAATTCACATTATAACACGCTATGTCACTACCCAAATGGGGGCAAAAAGGCCAAATAAACGGGCTGATCTGCAGAATACACATAAGCAAATATATGTCCCCTGAAAGCAACCAATTAATTTAATTTTAAATCCCTGGCTCTAGTGGGCTTTTCTGCCCCCCCGGGCCAGAAACGCCAACAAATATAGGTGATCTGTCCTCGGGGGGGGGGCAGAAAAGTCTTAGAAATTAATTAGGCCCATAAGGAAGCGGCCCTTGCCCAAGGGGTCGCTTCCATTTAAAATTTAAAACACTCCCTGGTGTCTAGTGAGGTTTTCTGCCCCCCGGGGCCAGAAAGGCCAATTAAACAAACCAATCTACCCCCGGGGGGGATGGGGGGGCGGAATATACTTTAAAAAAAACATAGGGCCGTTGGAAGCGACCCTTGCCCAAGGGGTCGCTTCCAATTTAAAAAAAACAAATTCCCTGGCCCTAGTGGTCTTTTCTGCCCCCCCCCCCCGGGCCAGAACGCCCCCAATATCGGTCAAGCTGTCCCCAGGGGGGGGGAGGCAGAATTTAATTTTCAAGTTAGTTTGACCCCAGGAAGCGACCCTTCCCCAAGGGGTCGCTTCTATTTAAAAAATAAATAAATTCCCTGGTGTCTACTGGGGTTTTCTGCCCCCCCTGGGGGCAGAAAGGCCAAATAAAAAAACATATATACTTTAAAAAAATTTAGGGCCCCTAGAAGTGACCCTTGCCCAAGGGGTCACTTCCGATTTGTGAAAATACTAATTCCCTGGCTCTAGTGGGCTTTTCTGCCCCCCCTGGGTCAAGAATCGGCCAAAAGATGGCCGATCTGTCCCCAGGGGGGGGGGCAGAAAAGTCAGAATTAACATATCCCCCTACGCAAAAAGACATCCCTGGTGTCTAGTGGGGGCATTCCTGGTGCACGATCGTGATGCTGTGCGAGATCGTGCACCAGGAATGCCCTGCATTGAGACATCAGGGGAGAGGAAACACTGTTTCCTCTCCCCTAATGCCTCAAGGCATCCTGATTTGGTCCCCCGCCCCACCGGAGCAACAAATACTCACTCTTCCTCTGGACGCCCTGGAAACAAATGGTTTCCAGCGCGTCCAGCGCTTCCTGATGACGTCGGCGTGCGCTGTGCGCGCTGACGTCATGGGGAAGCGTGGGGGGGGTCGGGGGTTGCAGCGGAAACTTTTCCGCTGCCATCCCCTTCTAAGGTGCCAAGATCGATGCCCCAGGGGGAGGGCGCCAGCGCTTCCCCCAGGGGCTGTGCTCATGATGGAGCGGTTCCATCATAAGCACAGCCCAACCGATGCTCATGACGGAACCGCTCCGTCATGTGTATTGAAGGGGTTAACAGTGTTCCTCTCTCTCTCTCTCTCGCTCTCTTTCTCTCTCTCCCTCTCTCTCACAAGAAGCTGCCCTCGTTGATATCTTTCAATCAAAGCCTACATTGTAAAAGCTCAGAAGCGGTATTGAGAGCAGAAGGATTACTATGGTCAACAGACAGACCCACTAGAATCAATCAATCAATCTGGGGAATTATAAGCGCGCTACTCACCCGAGAGGGTCTCAAGGCGCTGGGGGGGGGGGGGCGGGTTAAGCAGCTCCGTTCAGTCAAAGAGTCAGGTCTTGAGCATCTTCCTTAGGATGCTGCTACCAAGACCAGTCTCCACTAGCATGTACATTGGTCCTTGCCTGAGCCGCACTCCTCAAGCTGAGAGAAAAATTACACAATGGGCACAGCTTCTCAAAGTGTATAATCAGCTGTACAACCAGGGGCATTGGAAAAACTTAAATTTGCATCCACAGGTTTTTCCATAGACGTGTGAAATAGTTATATTTACCACATTATCCATGACCATCTGCACTTTTTTTTTTTAAACATACTTTTTCTATGTTGATCAAAAAAATCAAAACCTATTGAAATTAATACCCTGGCATTTCACTGCCTCGACACAAATAAATTGGTCACCTCTCAACTGCTGAAAGCTTTTACCAGATAATGAAAAATAATACAATTTGATAATTCACATACATACACATCTGCAGCATGTTTCAGTGTTAAAACTATTAGATTTTGAATAACCAGATACCATGGACAGAGCAGTGGCGGAACCTCCGCAATGGCAGAGGAGCATCGCCCCAGTGCCTGGCTCAGAGCCAGCAAATGTGAAATAAAATGATGCTCTTTTATTTTACATTTACTGGCTCTTGGCCAGCGGTTTTGGGATAGGCAGGGTTGAGGCATGGGAGAGGGAAGGAAGAGTGTGATGTGCACTCCACTGCCTAAATGCGCATATGTGTTTTTGCCGGCTATCTCAGGCCAACCAAAACACACATGCGCACTTAGGTTTCCTCCAACCCAGCTGCATTGAGCAGGTGAGCTGGAGAAACCCCACAGACTCCCTCCGTGGTCTGAGCAGGGTGTCTTTCCTGCCTGCTCTGCAGAATGGAGATTGGATGGGATTGGATGAGATTGGATTCCAACCCCTCTCTGCATGATGCCTCCCACGTGACACCCACCCAGCCCACCTCCCTTTGTTGATGAAAGCCCCCGCAGGGGGAGAGATATTTTAGGGCATGGACAAAGAGGACGATTTGCTCCTGGCCTGCACTTACCAAAGGTCAGCCCAATAAATTTGCCTTAAAAATGATTCTTCTCTCTCTTTACTTTTTTTTCTTTCTATCTATCTCATCTCTACATCTCTATATCTCCCACACCCTCTCTCAATTATCCCTATCACACCAATGTCTACCTCATCACTCTCAATACACTTCTCTATCTCCCGCCTCTTTATACCTATCTCGCATGAAATTACTTCTCTCTTAACCCCTCTATGTGCCTAGCTCTACCTGTCTAACTCAACTCTTGCTCTCGCCTTTGGCCATATGCAACACAGTTTGGCTACAGTGCTTGGCCTTCATCCTGGACCTGCTCCTTTAGCTAGACCCTGCACCTAACCTGCCAAATGTATCAAACCCAGCTGCACACCGCTGCCTGTGCTCAACCTACGGCAGGTGGCCAACTCCCACTGCACAGGGACTTTGGATGCTGAAAGTCAGCCATTCAGAGTAAGAGTATACTCATATGCTTTCTCGCATTCTACACTAACGGATAGGGTTATATGAACTAACAAGAGCCATAAATGTGTGTTCATTCACTTGTCTGCTATTATTTCTCTCCCCCCTCTTTTACCCTATAGGATCACACCTACAGACTGTGGCTAAAGAAGACTTCTACCCGAATAAATCCAGTATTTGTATGGTGCGAACTACTCACCCCTAAGGGTCTCAAGGCGCTCGTGGCTGTCGGGGAGAATAAGTGAGCTATTGCCCAGAGTCACATCGTGCTGAGGTGCTGGGGATCGAACCATGAGCCCTGTACTCCGGAGTCAGCCACCCTGGCCGCTGCACCACACCTCTCCCCAAACCCACCATGAGGCAATTAGCCTTATACATTAGGTAATAATTATAATGTGTTGAGGGATGACATATGAGGCCCAAAAGTCATGTGTATTTTGCATGCGTGTTCTGTGTGAGTGACTGCATTTCTTTCACTGTTCCACGTTAGTTATTATTTTTAAGTGTTTATGTTTGGAACTGTCATTGTGCATTAAAAAAACGATGCTGCCTTTATGGGAAGGTTTCCATTAAGCGCTGCGTTATAGGTGTCTTTCTACCACCATTGCTACATATATATATACTTTTATTTATCTCCCCTTTGAATAGGTTAATGTGCCTGATGTTTTTCTATACTATAAGAGGGATAGGTCCTCTCTACATACTTTTATTGGTACCCTGAACTATTAGTCTATTGGTGAGGGTATACTTAGACTCAGTCCTGATGAATGCCTGAGACCACTCAACTCAACTACAAGGGCAGAAACATGTTGGCAAGTTCAGTCAGCAGCACATATTGGTCATAGCAACCACATATGTCCTCTGACAACACCTTATGTTTTAAAAAAAGCCTAGGATACTTTTTTACCCTTTGAACTGGATTCAAGTATTAAATAAGTAATTTCTAAGAACTCCCTCAGGTCAATCCCGCTCTGAGGTCGAGTCCACTCTGGGAGTACCACCTTTCCAGGGTAGGACGAGGTGGCAAATGATGGAGCATGTCACATTATGTGAGTGAGCCTATCTCATTACATTCTTAGAATTGCCTTGTTTTACCTGGAGGGACTGTAGGGGTAGGAGTTGAGACAGATAATAGATATAGGTGTCCTAGAGAAATTATTCTATGCACCAGAAAAGGGTGTCCTGCCAATTTTTGTGTTTGACTTGTTCTTTGAGGCAGGCATAAACCTGGTAGTGCCTCTGTCTGTCTGAGCGTGTTATATCATATTCTTTGTCATCATTTGGCCCTGGCATGCATGGTCATGCCTCTTCTTGTGTTTAGCCCTTCCCCCAGAGCATGGCCAAGTACTTGTAAACATTCACTGCTCCCTTTTTTACGTTCATGTTTGGACCTACTTCTTACTTTTTTCAGCACTCTACACAGTGCTTGTGCTTTTATCACTTGGTGTCCTCTCACCAGTTCTCATGCCCCATCCACAGATTACACCCTCCCTGTCACTGCTTTTCCCTTTGTTGCTGCTTTCCGTTTCCCCCACCTCCTCCCTCCCATCTCTGCTTGCGCCGTTGTACCTCACAGTGCTTGCCCCTTCCACAAATCACATGCTCCCCCAACCCCGTCACTCCATTGAGCCCCCATTGTAGTCTGTTTTGTTCTAGTGAGAGGTGGTGTTCTGCCTTTTAATGTCCCGTTAGTTTACAGATGACGTGCTGATTGGAGCTGGTGTGCATGGCTGCTATTACTTGGCGCATGTATAGTCCCTGTTTATTTACTGCGCATGTGGGTACTAGGTGTGTGTGTGTATTTACACCAAATGTGGTCATTCAGCAAGGGTGCTTAGAGCTGGAAAATCAGGCACGTGTTAACACAGGGCTTGTCAGAGCTTCTAAAGTGTCTGTGTCTTCTGCTGTAATTCAATTGCCACGTTTCTCCTGTGTAAAATGATTGAACTGTTCGTATCTCACCATGTTGCTGCCCATTTCTTCAAGTTTCTCCTGTTCGGACACTTTCTTACTTTTTCTGCATTCACCGGTGTGTCTGTATGTATGTATGTATGTAAGTATGTATTTATGTATGTATGTATGTGATTTATAAAGCGCTGGAATCAGGGGGTATCTCCGCGCTGCCAGAAAGAGAGGGTACAGGACGAGCACAAATTAGTCCCGGAATAGTTTAGCCTTCAGGAGTTTCCTGAAATGAAGAAGACCGGTGCATTTGCGCAGGACCTCCGGCAGAGTGTTCCAATATTTTGGGGCAAGGTATACAATAGTTCTGCCACTTGTTCATAATTTCCTGTATCGGGGGACCATGAGCAGCCCTGTACCTTCAGATCTAAGCAGTCTGATTGGACAGTAGGAGCTCCGACACCCAACAAGGCCACAACACCCAGTGCCACCACCACCAGAACCTCCCCCCAGGACCACCCCCTTCTACCAATGAGGCAGCGCAAAACAGGACAACAGACCTTCCCAAAACGCCATGCCCCTCAGCCACACAATAGCTGAATGTTGGGAGATTTGGCAACCAACTATATATGAAGGAGGCAAGTCACCCATCAATAATAAAGCACACAATGCTAAGTGTAATGCTGATGTGCTGCACAGGCCTCACTATGCAAAGCACAAACCTCTCCATGTGGACATATACTATTGATACTTGCAGTGTAGTGCACAGTGGACGCAACCATGTTACCTCAGGCAGTGGGGAATAACTTGGTCATGTAGCTGTGTTGTCCCCCCCTGGAAGCGGAAGCGGAGTGGGCTGCTCCAACGTACGCCACTCCAGCTTAGGAGTATGAATAAATAGGCCGGGCCCTAGACGTGGTTCACTTGTGGGAAGATCAGTGAGTCTGTTAGAGCAGCAGCCCTCACCCTGGCACGTGGCTGCCGCCATGACTGTGGGCCTCCTCGACACAGGCCCCCTGCGAACCCAGCGGCACAGCACCGCAGACTTAAGTCTGTACCGACTACTGCCTTCGATCTACACTGCGGACAGCAGGGCTCACAATTCAGATGCAGTGGCGATTGCAGATGACGCAGTCCAGTTTGCAAGACAAGTTGCTCCCAGTGCGGCCCGCCCAGACTACGCATTATCGCAGGGTGCACACACGCTGTGTGCTTCAGGTACTACTAACTCACTGCACTATAAGTCATCACCACGTGGCCTTATCAAGGCAGAATTCATTAGACAAAACACATTGCTCCCAGTGAGGCCCGCCGGGACCACGTATCATCGCAGGGTGCGCACACGCTGAGTACTCCAGGTGCCACTAACTGTGCAGCTCAACTCAACGCCACCTGACCGCTGCCTCCGCCCTATACTGGGGTTACACGGTTCACAATTCAAGATTAGTAGCGATGCAAATTGTGTAAGAGACTATAATGGGTTAAGAAGACCAAATGCTTCCAATCTGTGCAGCTCAAGTCAACGTCACCTACCTGTGGGCTTTTGCTGACGGCTGCCTCCGGCCTACACTGTAGAAGACCAGCGACACATGGTGCCAACTAACCCTGTTCAACATAAGCCGATCCCCCATGTGTAACTGTGTCCTGAGTCCTGAATGGCAGCGACCACAGCACCAGACTCCCTTCGATCAGTGAGGGGTATTTGAATATGGAAGGCCGGCGACACGTGGTGCCACTGAACCTGCACTACGCAGGCCGGTGGGGCCACCAACGTATCCACGTGGCTGTGGGTCCTTGCTCACCACTACCTCTGGCCTACACTGTGGAAGATCGGCGACAAATGGTGCCACTAACCGTCTTCAACACAAGCCGATCTCACATGTGGAACTGTGTTCTGAGTCCTGAATGGCAGTGACCCCAACTCCGTGAGACAACCACAGCAACAGACTCCCTTCGATCAGTGAGGCATATTTCCATATGCAACGGCGGCGACACGTGGTGCCACTAACTCTCTTTAACACAAGCTGATCCCACATGCGTAACTGTGTCCTGAGTCCTGAATGGCAGTCACCCCAAGTCCGTGGCAGTGACCACAGCACCACACTCCCTTAGATCAGTGAGGCATATTTCGATACGCAAGGCCGGAAACGCATAGTCCCACTAACCCTCTTTAACTCAAGCCGATCCCACATGTGTAACTGTGTCCTGAGTCCCGAATAGCAGTCACCCCAAGTCCGTGGCAGCGACCACAGCACCAGACTCCCTCTGATCAGTGAGGCATATTTCAATATGCAAGGCCGGCGACATGTAGTCCCACTAACCCTCTTTAACACAAGCCGATCCCACATGTGTAACTGTGTCCTGAGTCCTGAATGGCAGTGACCCCAAGTCCGTGGCACCGACCACAGCACCACACTCCCTTCGATTAGTGAGGGGTATTTGCATATGGAAGGCCTGCGACACGTGGTGCCACTGAACCTGCACTACACAGGCCGGTGGGGCCACCAATGTATGCACGTGGCTGTGGGCCCTTGCTCATCGCTACCTCTGGCCTACACTACGGTCAGCATACCTCACAATTCAGATAGAATCCTGATTCCACATGACGCAGTCCAGTAGCCAAGACACATTGCTCCCAGTGCGGCCCGTCCACACCAAGCATCATCTCAAGCTCATACAGTCTGAATGCTTCTGGTGCCACTAACCCTCTTTAACACAAGCCGATCCCACATGTGTAACTGTGTCCTGAGTCCTGAATGGCAGTGACCCCAACTCCGTGAGACAACCACAGCACCAGACTCCCTTCGATCAGTGAGGCATATTTCGATATGCAAGGCCGGCGACACGTAGACCCACTAATTCTCTTTAACACAAGCCGATCCCACATGTGTAACTGTGTCTTGAGTCCTGAATGGCAGTCACCCCAACTTCGTGGCAGCGACCACAGCACTTCCGGGCCCAAGAAGGTTGTTGGGGTATGATGGTAATGTGGGAAGAGGGTGCGTTACCTGCTGATGTGGGGAGAGGCAGTGTCAAAGGGGTATCTATCACAGAAAGAACTCAGATATGTTTTTAAAAATGCCTCGGACAGATGCCAGCTGACGGGCTGAATCCCAAAATGATTTTTCAATCCTTATGTTGTGTGCGTTATGAACAGTTCGCACCCAGGCTCACAGAGGGACAGCTGCAGCCCGTCTGCTCGACTCACAGACGCAGTACTATGAGCCGTCGGCGTCATTGTAGCTATCTCTGCCCTGTTCCGTCGTACGCCACGCCATGCCACTCCGATTACGTTCTGACGTGGGCCCTGCATAGCTACCTGTCGCAGGCGTACTCGCTGTTGGTGTGCAGTGGTCTAGTTCTCAACATCTCATGGCCACTCCCTGAGGGCAGGTTTGCACACACACCACACCCAGCCGGCACATGTGTCACAGGCCATGTGACCAGGCAAATATAATAGATCGACAACGTCACATCTCTTATTGCTGGTGCTGACTGGATGGCGGACGCTCCATGTGTCTCAACCATAAAGAGTCTTTGAAAAGTTGCGAAGAAGGTTAGTTGCACCCTGATCTGTATTACCGTCAGGGGCCTACCATCCCCTTGGCGTGGACTTCAGATGCACAGGGTTAGTGCCACCTGAAGCTCATATGGCCGTCAGGGGCCTACCACCATGTGGCACGGACTTGAGTTCCACAGGCTTAGCGGCACCAAAAGCTGATGTGGTCTCTGCCATTTATGAGTCAGGACGCAGCGACATGTGTGAGATCTGCCGGTCCGTGGAGAAGATGATGTGGTCTCCGCCACTCATGACTCAGGACTCAGCGACATCTGTGAGATCCGCGGAGAAGCTGATGTGGTCTCTGCCATTCATGACTCAGCGACATATCTGGGATGCGTGGAGTTTTGACGGGCACTTGGAGTGCCCACTGCTGCATACTCCGGTGGCACCAGGTAATGACTTCCTCATGGATGCGCAGGGGCGGCAGTGTCTCTCTCTCTCTCTCTCTCTCTCTCTCTCTCACTTCCCTCTCTTCACTCTCTCTCTTCCTTCTTTTCCTTCTATCTCTCTAACTCTCTCTCTTCCTTCTCCCTTTCTTTCCTTCCCTCTCTGACTTTTTTTTCTTTCTCTGTTTCTGTGTGTCTCTCTCTTTTGATATGCGCATTACACACGTTCTTATTTTGTGCTTTATTTTCCAGGCTCTGTCGTCGCCATCCATGGTCCCCACAGGAGTGTTCCGCCTTGTTGTTTTGTATTATTTTTATTAAATTTTGTTTATTAGTTTATCGTTCATATATATATGTTAATAAAAAAATAAAGTTTGAAAATAGTTTATCGTTTACATATATATGTTTATAAGAAAATAAAGTTTGAAAAAAAAATTAATAACGTTTTTGGTTGTGTTCTTAACTGTTGTGTGACTCTTTCTTGATCTTATTACTGTTATTTGATGGTGTCCACCATGGTGTTAAATTTTGGGGCACTTATTACGGGAATACTGGTGATATCTGCAGTTTGCACCAACTTCTGAATAGTGTGTTAGATTTATCTCAACTTTACTTCCATTAAAGTGCTGATAATGGAATGCAGACTAGCCGTTCCTGTGCAAAAAGACACGAGGTGCACCATTGCGATTTATTCTAAATACTAAAATCCTGTATTGAATTGCACTGAGGTAGTGGCTGCACTTACAGTGTACACACAAAATCAATTAAGAAATCTCATTGTTTTTATATTGATTGGGAATAGTGCGTCAGCGGCTGGATCTTGACGGGATACACTGCCCAGTTCGTATATTGTTCTGCACACGTAAAAATCACATCACAACTTTCACACCAACTGCAATGCGAAACAAATTCCGGCGATAAGCCACGTTAGCACCAGGGCTTTTACACCTGCTCTCTGCTGGTGTTAAGCAGGATGACTACCTGCACCATGAAAGGGAACACAGCCAAGAGCCACACTAGAACACCCACAGGTGCCATAGAGTCAATGAGCATGATACAGGAAAACCCATGAGGGCCACAAGACTCATCGCAACAACTCCAGGACCGCCAACGCCCCCCAAACCTGCATCTGAGCAGGTGTGTCCCTGTGGTCATTGTGTTAGCATGATAGGCACGGGCCCTGCAACATCACAGTGTGCTGTCACCTCAGCGTTGGCAGTAAGCCTGGACATGTAGCTATGCACGCATCCTCCTGCATGCACATCCGGCAGGTGCTGGTCCAGCGTACACAGGTCAGCGCAGGTGTGTGCCTATCTGGCAAGGGGAACGGGGTGTCTCAGACATGTCTGTGTACAGGAAGGGTGGTAAGTGTGTCTCTGTGTTCTGGTGTGGCCTACCACAAGGGCCGCAGCAGTCGATGTTGTAAAGTGGCAGGCACCAACTTCAAACGTCACTGTGGTGGTGTAGTTGGAATGCAGCAGGACTTGCGCGAATAGCCATTACAATGGTGTGCCGTAAAAGTGCATGAGATACAACAGTGCACCGTACTAAGGGTGGGCGTAATGTGCTTAAGGGACCTACGCGGAGAGGCACGGAGATGGAACCAATCTCCACACTCTCTGCACAGTTCCGTTACGCACATCCTGCCTCCCCCCGCCTCCCGCCTGCCTGCCGCCCGCCTCCCGCCCGGCCGCAGTATTAAGTACATTAAAAAAGCAATTTTTAAATAACCTTACCTTATCTGTGGCGTCCCCGGGCTTCCAGCCGTCTAAATCGCGTCTTCTTCTGGGAACTGCGCATGCACGGGCTCCCGTGCATGCGCAGTTCCCAGAAGAAGACGCGATGGTGAAGGATGGAAGCCCGGGGACGCTGCCGATAAGGTAAGGTTATTTAAAAATTGCTTTTTTAATGTATTTAATACTGCGGGCGGGAGGCGGGCGGCCAACTTCCGTTATGCCCGAGTGTGCGGAGATTTGCCTTGTTTCTCCGCCTATATCACGGAAGGGCAAATCTCTGCACATTCCGTGGGTGGAACGGAGTTGTCCGCCCACCCTTACACCAATAACAAAATTGTGGGGGCTCGTGGGAGGAAGGAGCAGCTGTTTGACAACGTAACACACAGTGAACTCGCCCATGTGCCACGTGCTGAGCATCTCATCCATGATGACCACGGTCGCAGACATCCCACAACACCCACGACCGGCCTTTGTACACATCCTGTATGAATGCAGCGTGGTTTTAACTTCTATGCTCGTTCAGTGGTGTGATGTTGGCGGGTTGTGTGACTAGTGCTCCTTGTTGGTGTGTTTCATTTTGGCCATTGTCTATACTTGTGCTGTACTTAATTGTGCATGTGTGCCATTCTGCCCATCTCCCCCCGTCCCCCCACTCCCTGCTTCTTCCTCTTCCTGGTGCTGTTGTGTCTATAAATTTGTTGCTCCACCCATAAATACATGTAAAGAACAAATTAGACTAGTTCCTTCATTCTTTTAGGTTTCAAAACTTCTCTCTATTGGTTTCTTTTTAATTTTCCATATAAACAGTTTTTTAAATGTTCAACAACACATAGAAGTCAGAAGTGCAACGTATTCTATCAACACACTTTCAAGAACATTCTACAACACGTGCAGGTTAAAAGTTCATAAGTTTTTAAAACTTAACGATATTTTTTTGCAACATTTTCTCGAACATTTAACGGCACGTGCAGGTTAAAAGTTCACAATTGTTTTAAGTTCGAACAGTGCCTTCCAAATGCAAGTAGCAGGTGTGGTTGAGTTGAGCACATTTTATCCTATGTACTCCACATTGAAACTGCTTTTTCTTAACCAATCACAAAGATGCTTTTCCACAAAACTAATGTGCACCCTACTTTTAAAAAAGAATGCTTTTCATCTCTCAATCACGTATCATTCTGTATGGCAAAAAAAAAAGTATTTCCCAATCTTTAAACATATCTCTTATTCTACGAAGCAACTGCATGAGCTACAGACATCTTTCTATACCTTCCAGCCCTACTTTCAAAATGCTAGCGTGGATCGTAGGACATAGCTATATTTTCTGGTGCAAGAGGTATGCAGAACACAGACGTATTGACTTAGACCTAGGTTTACAAAATGTGGACATTAAATGGTTTGCACAAAGAGGATTGAAGTGGCACCAATTGCTACCTTTGGTTAAAACCTCTTTGCCTCATGATTGTGCATTGTTGTGGAAATGACCTAGGTACATTGACTGGGGTAAGTTTGGAAATGCTTATGAAGGACACCTTTAGACAATTGATGTTACTTTTGCCTCAAACTGTCTTTATATATTCCAATATATGCCAAAGACAGAAGTGGAAATGGTCAAAACAATTTTGTCCTCAGATTGAAAATTCTAGGAAGAATGTCAACAAAGCTGTGTCTGCATACCTCAGAGACCATAGAATGGAGATAATCTACAACAACAACATACGTTTTGATATGCCTGAAGTGATGGAGTACACTTCACAGATCAAGGAAACAGAGTTTTTCTGAATAACCTGAAGTTGTGCATCCGCACCTACATGTAGCTCCAACTAATAAACACAAGGGCTGTTTTTAGAGCCACCTAAAACTGACAACTTAGGCCCGCTATTTTTTTATTTTAATAAATCTTTTTTTTTATTGAACATTCTCGACATACACGTGCAAATGCACAAAATCAGTAAGTGGGTCACAGTGAGATCAAGTTACATACAAATACGGCAGCATAGAGCATTGAAAATCATGGGGATGGGGGATCATCACCATCAGCATCACGGGGAGTGTTACATATATTGCCACGGTATGCATTCCAGGGTGTCCACACCTTGGGCCATTTGCATCCACGGGCCACATAAACAGTTTTTTCTCTTAACATACTCCAGTCAAGATCTCGCTGCCAATCTGTGACCGTAGGCGGTTGCGGGGCTCCCCATAGCTGTGCAATATTTCTCTTGGCGATCATGCAGCCAAGCGTGACCCATTGCGCAGCATAAGTGTTGAGGTCGGTAGGTTCCCAGATATTAAGGAGGCACCTGGGCGCTTCCGGCTTGATTTCTACTCCCAACACTTCACTCATGATTGTGTGTATATTGCGCCAATATTCATGGATCTGCTCGCAGTGTCATAGTATATGCATGAATGTACCCAGTTGTGTGCATCCCCTCCTACAAGAGCCATCTGTCACTCCACCCATGTGTACCAGTTGGAGACCAGTTGTGTGAATTCTGTGGAGGATCTTCAGTTGCACCAGACTTAGTCGCGCCGGGATAGCAACTGTTTTGTGAGAGGAGACCACCTCCTGCCAAGTTTCATCATCTCACTCTATTCCGTCCTCAGTCCATTTGTCTCATAGTTTCAATAGGGGGTTTTCAATATTATTGATGAGTTTTCGATATGTCAGGGAAATGGCCCTGTCAGGCAGGTGGACATCCAGTAGTCTATCCTCTAGTGGGGAGGCATCTGGTGGAGTAGAGCCTCCAGGAAATGCTGTTTGTAGCGAGTGTCTAATTTGTAGGTATCGATAGAGCTCAGAATCTGCAAGGGCATACTGAGTTTGGAGAGTGTTAAAGGGCTTCACACCCTCTGCGCACCAAAGGTTTTTAACTTGGGAGATGCCTATTAGGTCCCATTTATCAAACCCCTTTGAGTTTCACATGTATCCTAAGTCCGGGCGTAGTGCTCCGCTCCGCCCACGGAGTGTACGTAGCGCTGCCTGCTTCGCGGTTTACAAAGTAGGCGTAGCAGACAGCGCTACGCACACGCCAGGGCGAAGCAGAGCTGCCCGCCACCCGCCGCCCACCCGCCCTCATTTTAAAATAATTTAAAGAATTTTAAACTAAGTAAAATGCCTTACCTGCGGTGCGGCGTCCCGGGGCTCCCTCTTCCTGGTTGACGGCAACTTCTTCTCACAAATGCGCATGCGCTGACGCCCGCGCATGCGCATTTGGGGAGAAGTTACCGTCAACCAGTAAGAGGGAGCCCCGGGACGCCGCACCACAGGTAAGGCATTTTCTCTTATTTATAAAATACTTTTACTTATTTTAAAATGAGGGCGGGCGGAAGGCGGGCGGCGCGTAGTGGGGCTACACGGAGCGCGCGAGTGTGCGTAGATTTGGCCACACTACGCGATGCTCCACGTAGCCCCACTACGCCCACTACGCCCAGGGTTAATGTATCCAAGTTTTTGTGAGTCCCACAGACGCTTTGCAAGAGTTAGCTTGTTTTGCCAGCCGAGTGACTTAGTTGCAGAATGCCAAATTTGTACTGTGTGGTCAGTGGGGCCGGTGAGTGGGAATTTGCTTGATGTTGAGTATAGCGCCTGGGAGAAGGTCCCGTTGAATAGAAGCCAATGATCCATAAGAAACCCCGGGTTGTCAGGGCGACCATATGTGCAATGATTGATGGCTGTGAGATGTGCGGCCCAATAATATTTTTTAATGTCAGGTAGGCCTATTCCGCCATCGTACCAGCTAAGTGTCAGCTTTTTCAGAGCAATACGTGGTCTCCCTCCCCATAGAAGGTCTCGTAGGAGCCCTTTGAGATCTTTAAAATATGAGTTTGGGACAGGGTCAGCTGAATTCTGCAGAGCGTACAGGAAACGGGGCAGAGACATCATTTTAAATAGTGCAGCTTTGCCCAAAAGTGAGAGAGGGAGCGACTTCCAGTTTACTATGTCACTTCTAAGCCTCTGAATTGGGGGGATCAGATTACGGGCGTATCGGACTGAGGGGTCGAGAGAGATAAATTTGCCTAGATATTTGAAGCCTTCTGAGACTACTGGAATCGTGCAGTTTCGGGGTAAAGGGGGGAGTTCCCCCAGAGGACATACAGAAGCGATTTTTGCCAATTGACGCGAAACCCAGAATACCTGCCAAAAATATCCAACATGTCAAAGACTATTATCAAGGATCTCTTCTGGGACGTGAGATAAAGAAGAATATCATCTGCGTATAAAGATATACGGTCCTCCCAGTCCGCCAACCAACGCTTGCCACGGATCATTACATCCTTACGAATCCATGCCGCAAGAGGTTCAAGGGCCAAAGCGGACAGTAAGGGAGAAAGTGGGCACCCCTGATGGGTCCCTGAGCTGAGTGTAAAGGGCTCTGACTTCCTGTTGTTCACGACTATCTGAGCCATCGGTGCGCTGTATAGCAGTTGCACCCAGCGGCAGAAATTTGTCTCAAATCCTAGTTTGGCGAGTACTGCAAAAAGATAAGGCCACTCCAGCGTATCAAAGGCCATAGTGGCATCCAGGGAGACTATAATGGCATCCTCGCGTATCATCGGTACTCTGCCCAGGACCCCGTGCAGTCTGCGTAGGTTGAGAGCAGTGTTTCTTTTAGGCATGAATCCTGATTGATCTGGGTGGACTAGATCGCCTATCACCTTAATCCGCCTTGTGGCAAGAATTTCGGGTTCCGCGTTTAATAACGATATAGGTCGATAGGAGGTGCACTCCGTTTTGGGTTTCCCTTCCTTGTGGATTGTGACAATAGTAGCAATCCTCTGATCGTATGGCAGTGACCCTTGCTTAAGGCTGTCTTCAAACATGGATTTTAGATAGGGGACCAATTTATCTGGTCGAAGTTTGTAAAGTTCGATTGGAATGCCGTTTGGGCCTAGTCCCTTTTCCGGATGTAATGTTCTTTTAGCTGTCGCTATTTCATCAGCAGTTAGGGCACTGTCAATAAATGTTTGGTCTGTCAGACAGTGTCAGGAGAGAGATATCTTTAATAAGATCAGAAAAATCTGCCTCAGGGTATGGCGCCACCGAACTATATACTGTTTGGAAGTGAGCTGCAAAGTGGTTAGCTATGTCTTGAGGGTCTGTCACAGCGGACCGGTCAGTACCTTTAAGTTCTGGCACGAGCTTGCTGGCTTTCTCCTTCTTATCCAACCAGGCAAGTAATTTGCCAGCCTTATCACCCCAGTCATATACTTTGCCCAGTCTGTCCTGCCCCATTTGTTTGGCTCGTTCTGTGACTAATGCCCGGTATTCCTCCTGTCACAGTCGGAGGGAGTGAAGGGCTTCAGGTGTGGCGTCTGAGTTCACATCCTGTTCTAGACGATAAAGCTCCTGTTCTATGTCAGAGAAGTTTTTCACCCTATCCTTCTTGGAGCCCGCAACTAGGGAAAGGGCCTGCCCTCGGACCACCGTTTTGAAAGCTTCCCATAATATTTGGGGGGACTCAACTGTGTGTTCGTTCTCCAGAAAGTAGTTGTCAATAGCTTTATTTAGGTCTTTCCGAATTTTTGGATTCTTGAGGTACCAGGAATTTATTGGGGCAACTCGTCCCACCTGCGTGTGGTCTAGAACTAAGTGGACCCACAGAGGGGAGTGATCAGAAATACCTCTGGCCAGGTTATGAATTTCGTGGATGTCTGTGATTTGTGGAGCCGGAACAATTATGTAGTCAAGGCGGGATAAGCTATTGTGTGCCCCTGAATGAAAGGTGTGCTGGATCTTATCTGGATTATATGCTCTCCAACTCTCTATCAGCCCCATCGCTTCTAGGAAACCGGAGGAGGTATGTGCAGCTGGAGGGGTTGTGCGAGGGGGGTGCCTGTCCAGTGACCCCGATATTATTGAGTTGAAGTTGCCTCCGAACACCAGGTGTCCATCAGGCAATGTCAACAGTACAGCACTTAGGTCAGTGAATGTTATGCCCTGCAGCCCCGGGGGTGCATATATTGACATGAGGGTAATAGTTCGACCCTCCTAAGAGCCCGTGATCCCGACGTATCTGCCCCGGTCGTCTGCATAGGTGAGGTGAATGAAAGAGGAAATTACTTTTTTTGCATAATGCCTACACCCCTGGAGCTGGAAGTAAAGCCCGCGTGTGCTACCATCGAGTAACCCCATCTGTGCATTGCTTTGCACATGTTGCCTATGAGGTGGGTTTCCTGGAGTAGCACAATGTCCGGTGATAGTCTCTTAATATACTGCAATACAACACTTCTCTTGATCTTGTCCCCCAATCCGTTAACATTCCAACTTACGATTTTGACTTCCTTGTTACACTGTACTCCCATTGGTAGATAGACAGGTCCCCACAAGCGGGTTTACGTTTATGCATTGTACTGTCGAGGTAATGCAAGAAAACAACAAACAAAATAAACAACAATCCCACCCAACATCCCCCCACCCTGCTTCCCTGCACACCGGGCTCAGAACTGCCCATGAAAATTAAATGCAGAGTGCCTGTCGCCCAACTATTCTACTGAATGAAAAAAAGCGGGGGGAGGCCTTAGAGCCCTTTTAGCCCCCTTTCCTACCATTACAGATTACCGGTGTAGTATGTGATGGATACCCAGGCCATCAAGCATGAAATATTCCACTATGTCGGCATAAAGTTCGATTCCAGCATGGGCCAGACACTGGCAGCCTGTGTTCCATGAACGAAGAAAAGCAGGTCAGTCAAAGTCACCAGAGGCCCCTCCATGAGAGTTTGTCGCGCTACTCAATGGTCTGTGGAGTTCTTTTCCGGCGAGGTAATAAGGCTGTCCAGCCAGTCAGATGCCATCTCTGGCAGGTCAAAGAAGCGGGTTTTCCCCTCAATTTCCACTCTCAAACGCACAGGGAAGAGCATGGCGTATTCGAGACCCTTTTCCCTCAACCTGCACTTCACATCGCGGAAGGAGCGTCGCTGCATCTGCACTGTCCGGGTGAAGTCGGGAAAAAAGGTGATTTCCGAGTTGTCTAGATGGATCGGAGGAGCGACCCTCGCTGCTTGTAGGATTGTGTCCCTATCTCTATAGTTAAGCAGCCGGGCCAGTATCGGATGGGGGGGGCCCGGCTTTGGCCGACCCCCAGGTACTCTGTGGGCTCTCTCGATCACAAACAATTTAGAAAGGCCCTTGGGCTGCAGCTTTGTCGAGATAAGACCTTCAATGAATAGGTCAACAGCGGGACCCTCCGACTTCTCTGGCATGCCGAGAACACGGATGTTATTGCATCTCAGGCCCCCTTCATAATCGTCCAACTTGTCCTCCATTAACTTACAGAATTTTTGTAGTTCCCCCATGTCCGTTTGTAGTTGCGAAGTGTACTCCGCCAGGCTGGAGGTGGTAATCTGTAACTGTTTGACCTTCTCTCTATACTTAGTAAGATCAGCCCTAATCAGTGTTACTTCCGAGGAGAGGGAGTCAATAGATGTGCGGACCCCTATGATAGCTGCCATTAAGTCCTTCATTGTGGACTCAGTAGGATCCTGCTCAGCTCCGCTCTGTGGCTTGTCACTTACCACCTTTCGTTCAGTCAGGTCCGCCTTCGGGCATGTGTATCTTTCAAGTCTACTTTGCTGGGGCGTCCGGGAACCCTTGACGTTGGACATGATGAGGCTTTTGTTCTTTCCCGGGAAGGATACTCAATCTGTACGCCAACCGGGGGTTCCAGAGATTTAATCCCCCTCACCCATGTACCAGCGAGAGTCAGCGGGCAGATGCCAAACAAGCGAGGGCGCCTAGCTGGCTGTTGGTTATTTGGGCGCTGCTTCCAAGTCCTGCAGTAATTGTCGCGCACTGTTGAGGCTGCAGGGGCCCCTTCAACCGCTGATCAGCAGCCCCATCTGGGGTGCAGAGAGCCAAAGAAACCTCAGGACAGGGGGGGGAAGAGGGGGCCCCACACTAAGGGCACCGCCAATCGACAGTGTTGGCAATTGATGGTGGAAATGCTGTGCACCACGCTCACATGTAGTCCATCCCCTCCGACTCACCCCCCAGCACACTGCAGCCCATCTCAGGGTGGCACTCAGCTATGTTGTCCGCCACAGAAAATTGTAGCACGGTGTAGTTATGGCTTGGGGGCTCCAGATAGCGACCCCGGCTGGCCGGCTCTATTCCCTCACCAGGATGTACCATGATGGAGCCCACCGCGATCCAAGGATCACCTCGCGGCAGACTCGACCACATCGGGACTCCGCACACGTCCCCGGGCGTCACTCAGCAAGCCTCCGTGCAGCCGCGCCCCGGACCAGGTTGGGGGCGCCCCTCAGCAAGTGTAGGTTCCGCTCACCCCAGCGCTGTACAGCTTTGCAGTTCGAGGCCAGCTCGAGGCTCCGGCACAGATGACGGGGCCCAGCATCGGCGTCCCCGTGTTGGTGCTCAGATATCAGGCAGCTGGCCGAGGTGCAGGGTCACGGTTGTGTCGCGGCAGTGGTGGTATAAGGTGGAGGCAAGCTCCACTCCCGGTTTTCTCCGTCTCCCCGAGTTGGAGGGGGGAGTAGCTGCCTGCCCACTCGACGCCCGCGGAGGCCGGCTCTGCTAATCAAGGCCCCGGATCCTCGGGCATCAGGCCGCTGGCATCAATGTACATTTCTCTGGCCTCGGATGTCCGATTTTAATCGGGATTGCAGCCGCGGGCACTGCTTCAGATTTCAGTCACCGTGGAGGTCAGATCTGTGATGCGGATATACGAGGTGGAAAGGGGGGTCAGGAGAGACTGTAGCTAGCGGCCATGTTGTCTCGCTGCGAGACTACGCCCCCTGAGGCCCGCTATTTTAGGGCCAGGTAACGGCAACTCCCGGACCCTCACCAAAATGTATTCTCCACACAGCTGTGGTGCAGTGGCCAGACAATCTGACTTTGCAGCACAGACCTCTCGCTTTGATCACTGGCTTGAGTGACAGCTCAGGAAACCACCATGTGACTCTGCGCAATAGCTCACTTAATTTCCACACCGGGCCCCAGCGCCTGCAGACCCGTACGAGTGAGTAGTTTGCACTTTACAAATACCGGATTGATTCGAATCTGCAGAATTGAACTTCACACTCCCTCTGTAGCACGCCCCAATCACCCTACAGATGTCACACTGTTTGAAACAAAAGTTCCTCCTACTACGTATGCACACATGCTGACACTATTTGGACAGGTGTGCCGCAGCTGCCAGAAAACATGAGTTCAGAGCACAGGGCTCATGATTTAATCCCCTGCTCCGCAGCACCTCAGCTCAGCACCATGTGACTCTGGACAATAGCTCACTTAATAGCTCACATAATTTCCACACCGGCCTCGAGGGCCTTCAGACCCATAGGGGTGAGTAGTTTGCACTTCACAAATACCGTATTGATTTGATACACGCAAATTTACCTTCGCACTCCCTGTATAACACCCCCTAAGCACCATGCATAAGTTACAATGTTCGAAACAAAAGTTCCTCCCAGTAGGTATAACTACATGCTGACACTACTTGACAGATGTGGCACAGCGGCCAGAGCACATGACTTCACAGCATATGACACACAGTTTGGACTCACGGTATTCATCCCCGAGTCCGGCAGCACCTCAGCTTAGCACCATGAGACTCTAGACAATAACTCACATATTTTCCATACCCCAGGACTTTCAGACCAGTAGGATTCAGTAGTTCGTCCTAGTGGGTATAAACACATGCTGACACTACTTCCACAGGTGTGCTGCAGAGGCCAGGGCACATGACTTCACACCATAAGACACACAGTTTAAGCTCACGCTTTCATCCCCGACTCCTGCAGCAGTTCACCTTAGCAGCATCAGACTCTAGGCAATACCTCACTTTAATTTCCATAGCCCAGCACTTTCAGACCGGTAGGTAGGAGTAGTTCGCTTCGCACCCCCTCTATAGCACACCCTAAAACTCGACAGAGGTTACAGTGCTCCTACCCTCCTCTTTCCAACTTTTTCGCCCTTTTTTCCCCTTACTCGCTTCAACAAAATCACAAAATGGCAGCCAACACTTCCTAGTTGCAACCGCTCGCAGCGCTCCCAACCAATAAGCAGCAAGCTCGTGCTTGTAACGCCTCAGCCAATCAGATGGCAGAATTCCCAAATATCGATATCTGTAAATTTCGATATTTCTCAGAAACTACTGAACGGATTCACACCAAATAAACAAACACGTGCTTTTAGACCAAGACCCTTCTCCCTGCCAAATTTGGGGTAATTCCGTTCACCCGTTCGATCTGTAGCCTTGTCTAAAGTTTCCTATGGAAATTAACATGGAGAAAACACGTTTGGGGACCCCCCCTTTTTCTCGGCCCCCCTTGATGAATTGCCCCCAAACTTTACAAATAGGAGGTGATATGAACAAAGAATTAGTTTGGAAAATTTCATGAAGATTTATCAAACGACGCCAAAGTTATAAGCAAAACACAAAATGCTCTTCCTATGGAAACTTGGTCCTAACTATAACTACCTTCTGGCGACCGCCAGTAGGTAATATATATATATTTATTTCTCAGCCAACTTGGTCCAAACGTAGTGAGCACTTCCCACAGCTGATGCCAGCGTCGGGAGTGAACTAAACCCGAATAACAATAAACCATCTGACTTTTACAACACCGCACTCCATGAGAGTTGTTTTGTAATACGATTATGTTACCATATACACCACCACCACAGATATAGATATAGGAATAGTATGATTTACTATTCCAACACCTTCCCTACTGTTGTGCAGGCTGGAGTTGGAATAGTAAATTATACTATTCCTAAGTCCAGCGCGCCCCCGACAGCAAGTCAATTTAATGACTTGCATTGTAAAGGTATCACATTCGAACAACGCAGTCGTTGTAGCGACCACGTTGTAAAGGAACACGATGTTATAGCTTGCGATGTAACATGCTATATTCGTCTGTCCCTTTATGACTTTTCCCCTGTTTGACAGATGTGCGTGCAAAATTTGTAGACCCGCTGCCCGTTTCATTTTGGGAGGGCTCAAAGTTTCACTGTATTTGGTCAAGGGGGTGCAAAGAAAAAAGTGGTGATTCCCAAAACAGGCTCCAAATCCATTGCATTTTCCATCGGGTTTTCATTTTGCATTGCGCAAAAAACAGTCAGCTGGATTTTTATTAAATTTAACAGTATTACATATTTAGAGGAGCGGATGATTCTGAGAGGTACTGCAGGTAATTAGAGTAAGTCAATATTAAGTTATAAGGTTTTTCAACTTAGCGATATCTTTTGGCACAATACTATTAAAGCGAGGAAGCCCAAAAATGAAACTAGACTGCATATGTAAAGTTTCAGATTTACTTCATGAACAACTAAATGACACATTTATGGTCACATGCTAATGAAAACCTATAAAAAATATATAATAAATAGAATACATCTTAATCAACATACATTTTCTTTGCATGCTGTCTGGCTAACAAAATAAAAATAACACAACAAGCCAAACCAAAACCATCTTTCTTATGCACCCCGTGCAGCAAAATGAAAAATTGCCCTAGCAGTGAGCCAGCAAAACTACTATTTGGAGGACATGATAATTGGCCACTAGGAAAAAATATTAATCTCAATTTTCATAGCAATAACAAAGATAGCCTTTTATTCACTTTGGCCTTTGTATGTAGCACAATCCTACCAAAAGTAGCAAAAAAGCCCAAAGAATAAACTGGACTACATATGTAAAGTTTCAGATTTACTAAGTGAACAACTGAATGACCCATTTATTGGAAAAAGTACCTACTAGTGAGCTACATAAACTGCTATATGGAGGACATGATAATTGGCCATTAGGAAAACAAATCTCAATTTTTATCACAACGATTGACTTTCATTCACTTTCAGCTTCATACGTAGAACAACCCTACTAAAAGTAGAAAGGAATCCCAAAAAATAAACTAGACTTAATATGGAAAGTTTCAGAATTACTACATGAACAACTAAAATACCCATTTATGTTCATATGATTATGCAAACCAAAAAACAAATACCATAAATACATTTTAAAAACAAATCACATTAAATCTGATTGCCACTCTTTAGTTATAGTTAGTATTCCCAAAGATAGGAATTCCTCAGATATCACCTCCATAATAACTTTCTACCTGTTTGACGAATCACCACAAATAACTTTCCAAGGCTATAGCATTTTCTACATTTTGTGATGATGTATATTTTCGTGGTGAATTGTTAAGGGGTGCAAAGATAAAAGGGGGTCCCGAAATGCATTTTCCCACCAATGCATTTTTCATAGACTTTTGTATTTGACGAAGTGCGAAAACAGCGCAATGAATTTACATGAAATTTGGCAGGATTACACATTATGATTCTGATGTTATGCTTTTGGGTACTGCAGTTAAGTAGGGTAAGTATTTTTTAAGTTATCATGCATATACATTTAGTGATATCTGCAGTACTTTTGCAAAATTTCACAAAATGGCGGCCATAAACTTATTTAAAATTATATAACAAAATATCAATACATTTCCCAACCTATTACCACTTTAATGAAGTGCTAATAGGTAGGGCCGTACTACTTCCCTATATCTAAGGCCCTAACACTGAACAACAGCCAAAATGTAGATATAACTGCTTTTTCATTATCAAAAAACAGCCATTACCCAATTGTATACTGGCTTGACTTCGCCATGTACCACGATATACTGCAAAGTTATCACGGTACACAATGGACTGAAATATAACTAAAGCCTAGCTCCAATATTGGATTGTGGTACCCATGCATCACTCATGGTGTAGCATGGGCATTGTAATACATAAGTCAGATTTACAAAGGAACACAAGGCCAACATGAGTAGCCCTGCATTGATTGGTAAATCTGGAGAAACAGAAGGCAGTACAATTCACTCTTTTTTGTTACTCTGCATACCCCATACCATAATCTAACATACATCCGTATACCATGCCACTGTAGCCACTCCACTGTATACAATTCTACTCTACGCCATTCCACTCTATGCCTCTCCACTGTAGGCCACTCCAGTCTATGTCACACCACTAGACGCTACTCCACTATATGCTATTCCACTCTATGCCATTCTACTGTATGCCATGCCACTCTACTCTATTCCACTCTTTACTGTAAGCTATTCCACTGTATGCCACTCCACTGTACACTACTCTATTCTACACTGCACCCAGTGTATGGCCCTCCACTCTACGCCACTTCATACTATGCGTTTTGATTGGACTCCATTCCAATGTACGCAACTCCACTATTTGCTATTACTCTCTACCCAACCCACTGCACTCCACTCCAGTCTACACCACTCCACTGACCGCTACTCCACTATAAACTATTACACTCAACGCCCCTCCACTGTACAACAGTCCCCTCTGCACTAATCCACTCTATGCCATTACACTGTGCACAACTTCACTCTACGCCACTCTATGCTATTACACTGTATGCAACTCCACTCTATGCCTCTTCAGTCTATGCCACACCACTGTCAGCCACTCTGCTATACGCTACCCCAGTGGTAAACAGACATAATATCGAATTAAAAATATCGACAGGACAGAATATCGAGTTTTTAATATAGAATGGACAGAATATCGAATTGCCAAAATATAGTGGTGAAGAATATCGAAAATCAGGTAAGAAATATCGATTCAAATAATATGGAAGTTAGTAATATCGACAGTCATAATATAGTTGTTAAAAATATCGAATTTTTTATAGTGTTTTAAGTGTTAGTATATGTGTTAAAAGTATGTATTAATTTTGTAATGTATGTTTGAATATTTTTAAAGTAATTAATTTTATGTTATTTAATTTATGTGTTATTTAATTCCGTAGCGGGTTGTGGGTTTATAGGGGATTAGGGTGGGAAGTAATTTAATTATAGTACATAAAATGATAATTTTTAGGAATTATTCATTATTTTTAATGTAATTTGGCGTTTTACTTCTGTAGCGGGTTGTGGGTTTATAGGGGAATAGGGTGGGAAGTAATGTAATTATTATGAGGTAATTATTAATTGGTATTGAAAATTAATTGGTTGTTGATTAATTATTAATTGTTAAATAATTTGTATTAATTGGTAATTAATTTGTATTAATTGTTTAATTGATAATTATGTTAATTGTATTAAATTATTATTTGTAGTGGGTTGTGGGTTTATAGGGGAATATGGTGGGAAGTAATTTAATTGTAAATAATTAATTATAGAAATTATTTTTGTATATTGATTAAATTATTATTAATTAATTATTAATTGGTATTAATTGTATTTAATAAATTTGTGTATTGAAAATTAATTGGTTGTTAATTAATTATTAATAGGTAATTAATTATTTTTTTATTTATTTATAAATAATTAATTATTAAATATTGTGTAATTGGTAATTTAATGTAATACTTTTTTTTGGTATTAATAATTAATTTATTTGTAATAAAATATTAAAATAATATTTTCCCTACTATTGCACTCACTGGAGTGGGAATAGTAATTTTTACCCCTACGCTATCCAACGCTTTCCCTACTATTGCACTCACTGGAGTGGAAATAATAATTTTTACCCCTACGCTATCCTAAGCTTTCCCTACTGTTGCACTCATTGGAGTGGGAATAGTAATTTTTACCCCTATGCTATCCACCGCTTTCCCTACAGTTGCACTCACTGGAGTGGGAATAGTAAATTTTACCCTCCCGCTATCCAACGCTTTCCCTACTATTGCACTCACTGGAGTGGGAATAGTAATTTTTACCCCTACGCTATCCAACGCGTTCCCTACTGTTGCACTCTTTGGAGTGGGAATAGTATTTTTTACCCCTATGCTATCCAACGCTTTTCCTATTGTTTCTCTCACTGGAGTGGGAATAGTAAATTTTACCCTCCCGCTATCCAACGCTTTCCCTACTGTTGCACTCTCGGGAGTGGGAATAGTAATTTTTACCCCTACGCTATCCAATGCTTTCCCTATTATTGCACTCTCTGGAGTGGGAATAGTAATTTTTACCCTCCCGCTATCCAACGCTTTCCCTACTGTTGCACTCTCTGGAGTGGGAATAGTAATTTTTACCCTCCCGCTATCCAACGCTTTCCCTACTATTGCACTTACTGGAGTGGTAATAGTAAAATGTACCCGCCCGCTATCCTACACAAAAAATATTGGATATTTTTAATTAATATTACGTTAATATATGTATTAATTGTTTGTTGTTTAATTACAATAATTATTTATTAATGTTAAAGTTATTTAAGTTTTTTTAAGTATGTTTCAGTTAATTATATGTATTATTTCATTAATTTTACATTACTTTTAAGACATTTAAAAAATTCGATATTTTGACTAACTATATTTTTTACAACAATATTTTGGATTCAATATTTTTGTACTTACCTGTTTGGAGATAGGCATTCGATATTTTGGCATTCTACATTTTTCCTTCTATATTTTGGTAGTTCGATATTCTTCTTCTCGATATTATGTCAGTGATCCTACTCCAGTATATGCTATTCCATTCTATGCCATTCCACTGTATGCCACTCCACTTTATGGTATTCCACCGTGTGCCACTCCACTTTATGCTATTCCACCGTGTGCCACCTCACTCTATGCTACTCCAGTCTTTGCCACTCCAGTGTATGGCACTCCACTCTATGCCACTTCTTTGTCCGCTATCCGACTGGACCCCACTCCAATGTACAGCACTCCCTTGTATGCTATTACACCCTATCCTATGCCACTGTATTGCATTCCAGTCTACACCACTCCTTTATACTCCACTCCACTGTACGCTACTCCACTGTACACTATTACACTCTATGCCACTCCACTGTACAACACTCTACTCAATGCCCCTCCAATCTACGTTATTACACTTTACTCAACTCCAGTGTATGCCACTCCACTCTATGCTAGTACACTGTATGCAACTCCACTCTACATCTCTTCAGTGTAAGCCACTTAATTGTATGCCACTTCACACTATGCTACTCCAATACATGCTATTCCACTCTACACCATTCCACTGCATGCCACTCCCCTCTATGCTATTCCACTGTATGTCACTCATCTATATGCTACTCCACTCTAAGCCACTCCAATGTATGCCACTCTACTCTACCCCACTCCATTCTATGCTATATTGCTGGACACCTCTCCCCTGTATGCTAGTATACTCCCCCCATTCCAGTGTATACCACTCCAGTCTACACCTCTTCATTGTATGTCGCTCCACTTGACGCTACTCTACTATAAGCTATTCTAGTCTATGCCACTCTAATGTACACCACTCCATTTTACGCTAACCAACTGTATGACACTCCACTATATGCTGCTTCACTTTACCCCACACCACTGTACACTACTCTAGTCTACAGCACTCCACTGTATGCTATTCCACTCTATACTACTCTACTCTATGCTTATCCTTTGTGCGCTATTCCACTGTATGGCTCTCCATTCTATGCTATTACACTGTACACAACTTCAATCTTTGCACCTCTACTCTATGGTATTGCACTCTACCCAACTCCTCTGCATGTCACTCCATTGTCTGCTATTACACTCTACCCCACCCCACAATAGATCACTTCCATCTAAACCACTACACTGTATACCACACCACTGTCCACTACTACACTATACGCTATTACACTTTATGCCACTCCACTATATGCCACTAAACTTTATGCTATTACACTCTACACCACTCCAGTCTATCCTATTCCACTCTATGCTAACAAGTAACAAGAGCCCTGCGCATGATCTATAGCTTGCCAAGGTACACTTCACCTGCGCAGATTAAACTCGAATTTGGGCTGGTAAAGGAAGAGCTGGCACGTAAAGGAGTATACCTAAAAAGCTGGTATAAAATTAGCAGGGGGGAAGCAAACTCACTCAATGCTCTCCTTTGGAAGGAAATGCAAACTAAAGAAAACTTCCCCGCAAGGCTTTTCCTGGAGGACGCAATAAAACACCTGGGGGTGCGTCAACTATGGGATCTACAAGGGCCTTTGGCGGGTTTCAAAAAAGCAGTAAACAACATCGTTAGAAAAGAATCTCTCCTACAGGACAAAGCTTTACTGACGGAGAGTGCTCATGGTTGGCTAACTATACAATCTTACTCCATACTTAGGCCACAGACATATCTTCAGACCAGCTTTACCAAAAAAACAAGAGAGAAATTCCTGAAATATCGCCTATGACTATGGCCTTCCGCAGACCATACGGCTCCCTGGCTGCGTCCCTCAATGCCAGCCAAGTGCCGCCTTTGTGGGAATGATGAAGAAAACATCTTACACCTTATTACCATCTGTAAGGAGCTGTTACAAGACCGCCGGAACCTTCTGAGACCACTATTTAACAAAAAACGAATCAGGTCGTGCAGGCAAGCAGTCCTGGCATGTTTCTCGGGTGACGAAGTTCAATTGAGCTGCGGATTGGTAAAATATATTGAAGTTGCAGAAGCCCGCCTTAACAAAAAGAATGAACAAACTGAAAAAGCTAAATTGATGGAACCCAGTGCATCACTTACATCCTCAGAGCTAAAACATTTGGATAATAATGAGGGCCCAACTGGCACTTAGGAACCCACTGGAACTCAACGCTACAAAGAATAAGCATACGGGGATGAGAACGTCTTGATACCCATGCGGATTATGGACTGTAATAATCAAATGCATCCTGAAGGGTAAAGTAGGTCAGCCTAATTACGTAAAGCTCCTCAATGGTAAGATAGAAGTGATTCAGCAGTGGGCTAATTTACCTTCCCGCTTGCTTTTTAATAGTTTTAGTTTTAGCATCTTTTTAATTGTAGCTTTTTACATTCTACCACAGTATTAATATAATTTTCTTTGCTGCTATAGACACACAAAAACGTTTTTATTGATGTTGGTTTGTAATGGTTTTTATTAACTGTACAATAAAGTATTACCTTACCTATTCCACTCTATGCTATTCCACTTTATACCACTCCACTGTCCGCTACTCCACTCTACGCCACTCCAGTGTACTCTCCTCCACTCTATATAACTCCACTCTACAAAACTCTACTATGCTCTATTCCACTCTACTAGATTGTACTCCACTACTCCACTCTATCCCGGTACACTCCACTGTCCACATTTGCACTCAACTCTATGCCAGTACACTCTATTGCGCAACACTCTACACCACTCTAACAGTTTCAAACTTTGTACGACACAGAACTCCACTCCACTGTATAAGACACCATTCCAATTTATAACAGTTTCCTCGACTCTATGTTATGCCACTTCAATGTTTGACACCCCACTATATGCTAATTCACTGTACTACACTTTATGCCACTTCACTGTACACCTCTCCACTCTACGCTATTCCACTCTATACCACTCCACTCTTGCACACTCCACCGTACAGCATTCCGCTGTCCGCTATACCACTGTTTGGTACTCCCCTTTACGGTAATCCACTCTATGGCACTACAGTGTACGCCACTCCACTCTACGCCCCTCCATTGCATGGTATTCTCCTCCACTCTATTTAACTCCAATCTATAAAAATGTACCACACTTCATGGCACTCTACGACATTCTACTCCACTGTATGCCCATACACTCCACTGTCCAATTCTATACTACACTCTATGCCCATACACACCAATGTGCACCACTCTATTCCAATAATCAACACTTTTCTATATGACAATACACTCCACTTTACTGTACGGGACCCCACTTCAATTTATGACAGTTTACTAACTACACCACACCAGTACACTCCACTTCATGCCGCTCTTCTCTATGATACACCAATACGGTCTATTGTACTTTACTCCACACTATGTTACACCACACCACTCAACTTTACTCTACTCTACGCAGCTCCACTGTTTCACACCCTACTGTACTCTATGGAGCTCCACTCTACAACACTCTACTACACTGCATGCCACTCTCTGACACTTTACCCCTATCTAAACCCTTTCTCTCCACTGCACATCACTGTACTATACTGTATGTCACTGTACAACACTCTACTACACTCTAGCCTATGATAATCCAGTCCACTATATGACACTGTATGCAACCTTTTGTATGCCACTGCTCTCCACTTTACACCACACTACTCAATCAATCAATCAATCAGTCAATCAATCAATCAATCAGTACTTGTTGAGCGTGATTGGGGGGCTGCAGGTCAATGAGGTTCAATTGAAGAGCCAGGTCTTGAGATCCTTCCTGAATTGGGTCAGCGACAGGGATAGCCTGAGGTGGAGAGGCAGGGTGTTCCAGGTTTAGGCAGCGAGGTAGGAAAAGGATCTTCCTCTAGTCCTGGTCTTGTGGATCCGAGGTACGAAGGGCAGTTAGGTGGAGCAGAGGTGTCTGAGTACATGGAATGAGAGGCGGTGGTTCAGGTATACTGGTCCAGCGTTGTGGAGTGCTTCATAGGTGTGTGGGAGGAGCTTGAAGGGGACTTGTTTGTTGACTGGAAGCCAATACAGTTCTTGTAGGTATTCAGAGATGTGGCTGCGGTGGGGGATGTTGAGGACCAGTCTGGCTGTGGCGTTTTGAACGTTCTGTAGTTTCATGAGAAGTTTCTGGGTGATGTCTGTGTAGGGTGAGTTGCCGTAGTCGAGTCTGCTGCTGAAGAGTACGTGGGCGACCATCTTTCTGGCCTCAGTAGGGATCAATCTGAAGGTTTTTTGAAGCAGAGACAGCTTTGATCTGGTGGTTCATAGTGATTGAGGAGTTTCAGTATAATGTCGAGGTTTTGTGCGTGGTTCATGGGTGCAGGGAGGGTTCTTAAAATGGCAGGCCACCAGGAGTCTTCCCAAGCTGAGGTAATTGGCCCCAGGATGAGGATTTCGATATTCTGACCCGAGCTTTGTAGATGATGAAGAGAGTGGGGCTCAGGGAAGAGCCCTGTGGGACTCTGCAGCCAATCTCCATGGGTTTTGTGGGGAACGGAGGTAGTCTGACTCGCTGTGTTCTACCGGAGAGGAAGGAACGGATCCAGTCCAGGGCTTTGTCATGGATGCCAGCATCGTGGAGTCTCATGCTTAGTGTGCAGTGGGAGACGGTGTCGAAGGCGGCCGAGAGGTCCAGGAGAATGAGGGCTGCTGTTTCCCCCAGTTGAGGCGGCGAGGAGGGCGGACTCGTTGCTGTGGTTGCTTTGAAAGCCTCGGAGAGTTGTGCATTGATGGCCTTCTTGATGACCTTGGCTGGGAAAGGGAGCAGGGAGATGGGTTTGAAGCTCTGGAGGTCTTCCGGGTCTGCAGATGGCTTCTTCAGTAGGGGGGTTATCTCAGCATGTTCCCAGTCTTCGGGAAAAGTGGCAGTCTCGATAGAGCAGTTGACGGTGCAGCATAGTTCAGGGAAGATGGCGGCTCTGTGGAAGATGTGGTGTGAGTAGAAGTCCGAGGGGGCTCCAGATTGAATGTGCTTCATGGTCTTGAGGGTGTCGTTCGTGTCAACTCTGCCATAGTACTCCACTCTACTCCACTACTCCACTGTATGCCACTCCACCCTCCTCCACTCATTGCCTTTGTACTTTCAAAGTCAAACAAGCTTTATTTGGTGCATAGTATACAACCATAAAAGCATTCAAATCAAAAAGTAACATTCCTGATAATTAGTAAAATTGTACAAAAAGAGGATTTTTCTTGTGTATGGGCGTTACGTCTACAATTTCTATACAAGTTATACTCCACGTCGGTCACAATTACCATTTCACAACACGATAAAAATTAATAATACAAGAACATTTGATCGTTACTGAATTAGAATATAAACATTACTAATAATAAACATTGAAAAAACAATATAATCTATACAAATATTAAAAACATATCACTACCCTTTTTTAATAAAAAAAACTACGTTTATAAAAAAAACCTCAGGGTCTAGGGTCAGTGCGTGTTGCATATTTCATGTTCATTTGTCTTATTTACGAAGAATGTACTTTTTCAAAAAGTGCAAAGAGTGCCAAACAGTTACTAATATCATTACCCTGTTAAGAACTACATTTATAAGAACTAAGACTCAGGGTCTGGGGTCAGTACATGTTGGATATTTCATGTTCATTTGACTTATTTAAACAAAGGTACTTTTTCATGAAGTGCAAAAAGTGCAAGACAATGACTAATGTCAGGGTAAAAAATTATCGTCCTTCGGGTGTTCAAACGTTAGGTTTTTCATACGTTAAGACTTCTAGGTGAGAGTTATCCTTTCTTCTCCTGATTGCCATTTATATAAAAACAATAACTGCATTTCTAATTTTTTAATTTACCAAACTACAGATATCATTAAAAGTGTATTTATAATGATATAACTTATTATCTAAGAAGAGTGGTTTTAACACAAATTTCTGAATGTCCCGATAAAAGTTACACGAAAGTATAAAATGCAGCATAGACTGAGGTGACTTACCATCTCAGGGGCAATTTGGGAGGTGTTGGCTCCACTTTCCCAATCTGGGGAAGCTATTAAATAGTGTAGGGAGCCCAACCTCAGCCTTGATAGATAAAGTCTATGCTGGGTATTTCTTACCAAAATAACGTATGGTTGAATGCCCATCAATAGTGGCTGCTCGCATTAAGAAGTAACACTCTGTTTTAGGCTAGCTTCATCATTTCTTGCACGTTCCCTGGAGGTAACTAACTTTGCCTTTAAATTACTTTGACTAAAATCCTGGATGGACAAAGGATCATAGAGATCAGAGTCCACCTTACAGTCTTTTAAAAGGTTATAAATATAGTCTATCCAGGGAATATTCTTACTATAGTCAAGGGCAAGGCAATCCGTGATTATATCCTTAGTGAACTTTGTCTCATCTTTCGTCCAGCTTCCATGCTGGAAAGTAAGAGCTGCTGTGCTTCTTAAATTGCAAATATATGGAACGCACAGATCTTTATGGACGATGTATGAAGCAGTGGAGCTTGGGACTGCCAACACTCTTTTAAAAAATTTGTTTTCCTGAGTTTGTAAAGAGGTTGTGTTGGCCCTCCCGCATATGGTTTCCCCATAACATGTACCTGTTATGCACTTACTCCTATAAAGAGTTAGGATTTACCAAACTGGTTTATTACCTATTTTTGTAGAAAATCTAAAAATGCCCACACATGATTGCAAAGATTTCAAGTTACATAAATCAATATGTCCGCCCCAGGTACCTTTCCTATTAAAAAGGATTCCCAAGTAGATGAAAGATGTGACTCTATTAATTTGGGCACCTCCCACAGGATGTTGCCTGTTCTTCACTCTGCCTTCCCGCAAGTCATGACAAAGGTTTTGCTAAGATTAAACAGTCATGTATAGCGTGAATTTTTCTATTAGGCTTTGTATGCCGTTCACATTCCTCGACGACAGGACTGCATCGTCTGCATATAGGAGTACTGAAGTGGAACGTGTACCGACTCTGGGGGTATGAACACTTAGGTTTTGTAAGAAAGATCAACATTATTAATGTATAAAGAGAATAAAAGGGGCGCTAAGACGCAACCTTCTCGTATCCCCCGGGTGATCCAAAAGTCAGGGGTACATTCGCCCTTTGTGCCTAACCATACACTGGAAGTTAAAAAAGTGTAGATCTGCGATAGATAGATGATAATATCTTTTGGTGAGCCCAGACCTTCCAGTGATTGCCATAATTTTGCATGGTTGACCAGGTCGAAGGCACTGGTAAGGTCTACAAAACAGAGGTGTCGCTGACCTTCCTTAACTAGGGTGTATTTTCCTATTAATAACTCAAGATTTACACATTGTTCCACCGTCCCAATACCCCTTCTAAATCCAAACTGAGCCTCAGTTAGGATGTTGTTCTCAGTGACCCAGCTTTCTAATCTTCCCAACATGATTCTTCCCATCAATTTGGATGTAGAATCGATAAGGGATATGGGGCGGTAGCACTTAGCTTTCCCTCTGTCACCTTTTTTAAAGATAGGTACTATTATGCTTTTTACCCATGTGGCTGGTAACACTCCTCCTATAGTGGCAGTAAAAACACATAATAAAATCGGTGACCAAAAATCAATATTATGTTTAAAAACATCAATAGGTACCCCGTCTGGCCCTGCAGTTTTACCATTTACACTTTTGTTTGGGCATTTTTAATTTCGTCCAAAGTGATTGGTGGTATCTTTACAGATTCTACCAAAATATGGTTACTGTTACCACATTTCGTAACAATCACAGCTTTTGTATTAAAAATACTCTCAAAGTGCGTTGTTCATTCGTCAGATGTTACTATGGTATCAATTTTCACTGCTATTGATTCCTTTAAAAAAGGGTGATCTATTGTTTCCAAAATAAAACTGGGTCTCATGTCTCTGCAGCTTGAATCAGGTTTTCCCAAGCCTTCTCTTGAATTTCTATTTTCCTTAAGTTCAGGGTATGTTTATAATTTTTCCTTAAATTGCTAATCCTTTCACTATCCCTGGGTCTAGCTTTTACGGCTATTTTTAGTTCCCTATTTAACTTTGAACACTCCTGATTGAACCATCTGGGATTATGGTCGCAATTTTTCGTATTTTTTTATTTTAAATCACCAGCGATTTCGGTCATGATATTGTAAAAAGCGCTTACAATATCTGGGTTTAAAGAGGAGCTATCCAAACAAATGTTAATATCTTTTTGTTTTTTCCATATTAAGTTTTCCATGAATGTGGTTGGGTTAATTTCTAAGTTATATTTATCAATAGTAGAATTAATTGCTTCCCCGTAGGTATTGTGTGGAATTAACGGGTTGGGTCACCAAACTGGTCGCAGTATCCACATTGTTCTCCGTCTAAGACTTTACACTTTTCACAATTAAAATCACCAGCCCAAATAAGTAAGTAGTCTTCCCCCACCCCCTTTAAAAAGTCATCTAATTCTTCTTCTAATGTCTTAGGGGGTCATTAGGATGGCAGGCGGACTTTGTCCTCCCGCCATCCTCTCAGGGAAAGGGATCGCCCACCATCGGTGCGGGGGTCCAGTTGGTGGTATTAGGATGCACCCGCCACACTGGCGGGCGCATCCTGCATACTTGACATTGCGGCGGGCGGTGCTCTCAGCACCGCCCGCCACAATGCCAAGAAGGAATGTCGTGCACTTCCATGCACAACATGGCAGGCACAGCGCGGTGCTTGCCAAGTTGTGCATGGAAGTGAAGGGGGGACCATAGGTACCCTCCATGTGCACCCCCCAGAATCCCTGGAGGCCCACTACGGGCCCCCAATGGCAAAAACTGCCTGCCTTTCCGTGGCGGAAAGGAACGTCCATGCCTGCATAGTCATAAGGATGGCGGTGTCTACCAGACACCGCCACCATATAAACTGCTTTTCCTACCGGGCGGATTGCCTACCGGCGGAAAACCGCCAGACGGTCTTCCCGTCCGCCGGGGTCCCCCCCCGCCATGGTAATGTGGCGGGGGGGAAATTTGCAGCGGGCGGAGGTTTTTGGCAGCCGCCCGTTATCCTAATGTGATCCTATGTCTTGTGCTATCAAAAATATTATTATACATTTTTTTACAATGATAGGCTGTTTCCCTTCGGAACAAAAATATAGAAACTGATAGAAGTGTGACGATGTATAAGCTTTCCCTAATGTTAATGGTGAGGTTACTGAAATTAAGGCAGCTAAACCGCCTTTACCTCTCTCCACCCTAGAAGGGGTGGCTTGTGTAGAAATCGTTTTAAATCTATTATTAAAGAATGGTTCAGTGTGCCAGGTTTCTTGCATCAAATGTAAGGCATAATCCTGTATCATTTTTAGCCATTCTCCATCATTTAACTTATTTTTTACCCCTGCAACATTCTAGGATATGATGGTTAAAAGCCACTGTGTTGGTGGGCTGGTAGTAACTTTTTTTGTATTACAGGCGGGAATATAATCCTTAATATAGCCTGGTGCTCTACCGGCGTCCTTCCTCTGTCAATCGGTTTCACTACAGCCTCTTAGGGGAGCGTACCTGTTGTATGAGGGATCAATCAAAAATGTATCGTATCTGTGAGGTGTATTCACTTTCCAACATGTGGACTCAATTCTAGGCCTATAAAAATATCCAGGTGGGACAGCAATTATGGAATCATCCTGTTGGAAAAAAGGCTCAGCAATTTTTATTTATGAGTATTTCCATCAGGGTCCCTACCAACTCCCTGCTTCGGAAATTCTCTGGCATGATTTGCTCGTGCTACCCACCCAGTTCACTCTTCTTATCATTGTAATGTTCTGCTGTAATAGGTTGGAACCAAAATTAGCCTTTATAGAAAACCAGTGCACAACTTGATTTTTCAAATTCTCCCATGACTCCATGTTATTGTCCGCTATTTTCGGAATGCTTTTCAGGACAATTACATAAGGGGTTGCCTGGGGGGGGTAGGTGGAGTGAGACCTCGCTTAAGTTCGTGGATCGTAGGGTCCTGTTCGCTTTATTCCCTTGGTTAGCATAAATAGTCCTTAAAGAGTTAACATTGCTAGCTTTATTGGCCCTAGGCTCCGCCAAGGGTTGTGTGTTAGGGCAATCCTTTGAAGGTGATATCGACTTCGGTTGGATTTTGCCAATGGTGATTTAGGTACCTAGTCCTTCTTTTGGCTTATCATCTGGTTTGCTTGCATTGGTTGACTCATGCGTTGGTTTTAATGGTAATAATTCTGAAACCAGATCTGTTAGCTAGGTAACATCCTTACTAATTTAATTTCTGACATCAGGCATCGCTCAATGTTATCAATTTTGCCATGCAATTTTTTGAAGAGCGTTTCAAGGATTTGTATGTTTTGCACATGGTTCAAAGTATTGCAGGACCCCACGCCTTTAGCCACCCCGGCTTTTTTATCCCTTTCTTTGACTTGGCTTTATTGTTTACGGTCTGTTTTACGGAAGGTACGATAGTTGTCTGTCATTGTTGTTTCAGCTTTTTGGCTGGTGGGGAGACCATGTCTGAGTTATTAGATAGTACCGATATGTCCAGGGAGGTCGTTAAGATACAGGGGTTAGCCATTTGTTTACACAGGGATTAAGAGCCTCTGTCACAAGTTCCATATCTGTCCTGTTTACCACTAATACTGGTGATTCGGGCCCACATTCTGATGCAATCTCTTTAAGGGCAGCATCCAGTGCCATTTTTGTGGCCGCCAATCAATCCTCAACGTGGATAATCTCAATATTGTTCAGCCCCATAGCATTTTTCAAATATTTGGTAATGGGTGCATTTTTCGTAGGCAACTTCCCTATAATGTGGGGTAGTTTCCTTTTACCCGTTATCCCACAATTAGAATTATTCACTGGGAGCAATATGAATAAGTTCTTCCTTACCGATATTTTGTTGATCCCATGGAGCCAAGGGGGGTGGCCCAGCCCAGCCTTGTCCTGACGCGTACGGGAGCAGACGGGCCCGCCCTTCATGCCTGCGCGCATCCCACGCTGCAGGAGCCCTGGCCAGTATTTGGGCACCTCCTGGCGCGTAGGATGACGTTGGCGGCGAGTGCGCCACTTGACAGCTTGGGAGTTGTGGTCCCTCTCTCCACGGAAGGAAACTGGCAGGAAATTGGGCCAGCGGTAACCGGTAACAATGAGAAACGGGCTCCTGCGTTGCGGGAGCCCGGGACGGTATTTGGGCGCCTCCTGGCATGTGGGATGACGTTGGCGGTGAGCGTGCCACTTGGCAGCTTGGAAGTAGTGGTCCCTCTCCCCCGCGGAAGGAAACTGGCAGCAAATTGGGCGGCAGCAACAGGTAACAGCGAGAAACGGGTGTACTTTATAACACTATGAATCCACTCTACCACACTCTACAGTACTGTACACCACTCCATTCTACCAAAATCGACTAAACTGTATACCACTCTAGTCTACTGTGGTCTACATCACTTTCCAATACTGTATGACACCCCACTACACTCTACTGTATAAAACGGTACTCCAACTTATGAAATTTTTATAAGACTGTATGCTACTCCACTCTACTCTACTGCACTCCACATCACTATAGTCTATGACATTGGTAGTCACAAACATTTTCCCAGGGGCCACAAAGTTTGGTCTGTGATGTGCCCGAGGGCCGCACTGATGCCTTCAGGGTGGCGATCAGGGAGTGGGGTGAAAGCAGTGGTAGCAGTGGGCGGGATTGCAGAGCACGACGTGCCCCTACTTCTTGAATTTAATTGACTCCGTTCCCCTACTTTTTAAAAATTTGAAACGTGTCCCAGGAGGGCATAGAGATAAGGCTTAGCGTTCGTGGCCGTTCGGGGATGGGCGGGGCGGGCAGAGAAGGAAAAGGACTCTGTCTTTTCCTTCTTGCCCAGAGAAGACAAGGAGAGTGTCCACTTCTGTTGCTCACCACTAGCAGCTGATCCCGCCCGCCCTTCTTACTCTTCCTCCCTCTCTTTCTGTCTCGCTCCTCCTCAGGTACTGAAAACCGTGACTTCAAGAAATGATCATTAGTCCCTCTTTCCTCTCCTTTCGTTTATTTGTTCCTTCGTGAAATGTATCCAAAAACGAAAAACACATTTTCTTGGAAAAGCCTTCTTTTTCATATATTTTTATATTCCAAAGTGCAGCCTTAGGAGGGAGAGAAATTAAATGTTCAAAATGTGAAAACTAAATAAATAAATAAAGGGGCATATCAACAAGCAGGCGATAAAAAATTATCGCCGCTTTTGCGGCCGTTTTCTGCCGCCAAGCGGCGATAATTTTATCGCCTAATCAGCAAGGTCACGCTAACGCGTGAAACCTTGCTTTAGCGTCAGGATTCCTAACGCCCAGCTTTGCATCTCTAATGAGATGCAAAGTGGGCGTTCCTGACCTGGCATGACAGGAGAAATGTCGCTAAGCGACATTTCTCCTATCAGCAAGCCTAACGCTATGAAGCATAGCGTCAGGAAAAGTTGCGATAACCCCTGTTATCGCTACTTTCCTTACGCCTGCTTCAGGACTGACTTAGCCATGATATCCTATGGAGGGTGGATATCATGGCTAAGTTTGTGAGTCCCTATCAACTAGCTAACGTGAGATTATCGCTGGGTTTCCAGCGATAATCTCACGTTAGCCAGTTAGCGCCAGGATTTTTATCGCTGATGAGATAAGCGTTGCTAATAGCACGCTATCTCAGCGATAAAAATCGGCGCTAGCCGGCGATAATTATCCTGGCGCTAAGTGCGCTCAGCGATAATTATCGCCGGTTGTTGTTGATATGCCCCATAGAGCGGTCGCAAAGTGGCAAGATTGATTTTTATTCAGACCCAAACACATTAGCGCCACTTTACAGAGTTTGCCAGTAAGGCGCTACATTTGTTTTCTCGTCTTTCCCTTGGTGGGGAAGTGCACCATTCCTGGAGGTACTGTGCAGTACATGCTTGACGGGTGGATTGGAAAACAAATTGTGCACCATGGCTCTGTGTTCAGGGGTGTGGTCTTTTTAAGCCATACTTTTTATGTTTGGTAAGGATACAAGCAATGGACATTGAAACCGGTCCCTTCTGGGCCCTGTAGTCATGTCCTTAACTTTTCATGCAAAAGCACTCACTGATTTCTGAATGTGTGTAAAAGCGTTAAGGTAACTCATGTTGTTCTGCGTACATTTCACATGCTTTACTTAATCTTGCATTTCCTTGAGTATTTGCTTTTTCCAGGATATTGTTGTATTTTTTTTTTCTTTTAGGCAGCATAGTACTCTTGTCTAGTGCATAATTTGAATTGAGTCGCATCCAGGTGTTTATAGTGGGGCACAATTGGGTTGTAGCTGAAGACAGTACGAGTTTCAGTGGGGCAGTAGGATGTTCAGTGGGGGAGAGGATGTGACACTATGGTCAGAGCTGCCAAATTTGAAACTGGGGAACCAGGTTCAGCCTTCTTGACTAGTCCACCAGACACTCTCCTGAAGAGCACATTCCTGTGCTAGACCTTAGAAGGCCCTCAAAACCATAGAAGCCCTAGTGTCTTAGCACCAGCAAGTGGACCCTAGCAGTGGCAAGTGTGAGTTAACCTTGAAGGCCTGTCCCCCATAATCCATGCTGAAGTTCACCTCCAGTCTTGCGGGCAGGCCTATGAATCAGCACACCCTAGAGTGACAGTGACTCTGTTACTGAGGTCACAGGACCCTTGAACAGGGCAGCTATAGGGCGGTGCTACCGGTGCTATTGCACTGGGTGCTGACTTCGGGTGGGGGCATCATGTTTGCAAGTATATTATATTTCTAAAAGCACTTGCTGGCTCCTTCCTGCCCTCCAGCAATGCTTGGCAAAAATGTCATGATAACGCCAGTGATTAATGTTCTTCCTATAGAGAGATGGAGTTTTGTCAAGTGGAAGTTTTTACTGGTGAAAAGGTATTGCAGAGGGTTAATGTGAGTGATGAAAAGAACATGTACCATGCAGATCACAAAGTGCACACAATGTAAATAGGTCAGTGGGTTACTGCTTTGGTCAGTGAGATACTTTTGTTACTTGCAGTTTATAAGTCAAAATCCTAACAGAACAGTGAGCAATTAACTATCATCTAGGAGCTGCATGCAAACTTTCAAACTGCAAGGTGTAAATTAGAGCATTATGGTTTTCTCCAGTCTTTGATTTTTCTAATGTTGCAAAAAGAGTTCATTGGGATAGAAATCAATTCTGGTTATTAAAGAGAACCCCCAACCATGATATTACGTTCTAAATTCAAAGTTTGTGTTTCTCCAGACCAATTACTATTAAACTATACTGCCTACTAGTATGGTTGTCATGTGACTTCTGCACCTTGTAGTCCTTTGTCATATGTAACATTTCTTATACAGTGATTTACACACGTATGATTGTCTCTGTGTAATGGGTGTGATGTAAAGTGCTCTGACACCCTACATTGGTATCAGTCTGTGCTGTTAATCAAATTAAATGTATCTGAGCGAGAGTGTGGTTATAGAGACTTGAGGGACACTGTTAAAGGGTGGTAGTGAGGGAATCCGTGGCAGAGGGAGTCATTTGGGGGCACCAACAAACGTTGCTGCACTGGGCTCCATCAGTACCAGCCGCGGCCCGTGCAGGTAAGAGTGGTGGTGCCGTGTTGGGGAGTTTTCGACATTCGACTACGAGGGAAAATGAAATAATTCATTTTCCCTCTACGTTGTATGTCGAAATCTCCCCCCAACTGTCCCCACAGCCACACCACTCTTACCTGCATGGGCTGCGTCTTACCAGCACTAAAAGCCAGCCCTGCCCTTCAGGCCAGTCCGCCTCACCCATCATTACCTCCATTGGCCTTGTTTCAGCTGTAGTAGTTGCAACTCACCAGGGGTCGGCAATGCAGGATTTGCACACGCACCAAACTAAGTTCACAAACTTCAAGGACTCTGCTTCATGCACAAGCACTTTTAACATGTGCTGTCTGCTATGGGGCCACTGGAATTATGCCGCAATAGAGGATAAAATTATGCCACAGTGTTGACTAAATAATGCAGCGAAAAAAGGCTGCTGCGTAATGCGGTATATTTACTGATACTTTATTATTTTGACATTTTTACACCTGCTAACAGTCTCTGCAAAGATTTTGGCTTATTAGTACCAGTGTAACATACAAATGCAGCCGTGAGAAAGGCATCAGTCAACCTTTGCAAAGCACTTCCCTCTTTGCAGAAACACAAGTCAAATTCTTTGTAACTTTTGATCCTTTCGAGCTACGAACAATTTATTAGTTAAAATCTTCAAATTATGCAGCTGATGATGCATTATGTGGCAAATATTGCAGAGTCATAATTATATAGAAAAAATTTGCAAACTAGGATATTTTGTGACTGATGTTTGAACTGCTCTTGTGGAAAAAGGGAGAAGTGCTGATGACAGATACTGCATGGCTCGGAGACAAATTGCTTGTGCTTCCACTTTTAGGTGTATTTGGGGCATTCTGTGATTAAAATACATTCACAAAGTGGGATAGGTTCCAATGTCAATAACTCATATTAAACCTTAAACAAATGTGTATGCATTGGTTGGATTAAATACCATAATAATTAGAATGATTTGCTCTTTCTGGCCACACCTCTGACTCTGCCCACTGCCCCAATCCTTAGGTTATTTCTGCCCTCTGATTCTCCGCCCACAGTTCCCCTACTTTTTCTTCCCACTTCGACCACTGGGTGAAAGGGGTTGGGGTTTGTGGCATGGTGAGTTTAAGGGAAGTGAAGCATATACATGTAGTGTCTGAATTGCACAATGTAAAACAAAAAAACTTGGCATTAATTTCAGCTCCATTTAAACAAATTGTGTGATCTTTGCTAATTGTTTTATTTCACTTTACCTCCTTTTTCTTCATTATAACATACATGACTTCAGGATGTGTTCCAAAACCTTCTGTGTTTGATTAAATAAACTATAATGTTCATGTATGAGGGAAACACAGGTCACCCAAGGGCTTCACATAACAACTGACTTGCCTCTTTGTTCACTACTGCCATTGTTGTAATGGTGGGGGAAGAATGAATGTTTCTAAATTCATGTTTGAAAATTCTCACTTTAAAAAAAATTATTTTGAATGCACTGATATAATCTGATGTGCTAAGGTGAAACGGTTCTGTATGTTAACGAAATATATTTCTCAAATTTTAAAAAGATTTTCATATTTTAACAAATTTGCTGCAAGATGTCTTTAAAAACCCATTTATTTCACATTTTCTTTTATGTTAGTGCTGAGTTGAGTAAACAGCAGCCCAGTGCTGCTGTTCACCAGGGGCCCACATATAAAGGTCAGGAGGGGTGCCTGCGACTCCCGGCTGTACTTTGAGTATCAATGGTCTATGACATGCCGCTCCGCTCTATGGCACTTTACTCCACTCCACACTAACCCACACCAGTCTACTCCACTCCCCTATGCTCCCCTCTGCTACACTTTATCCCACTGTACGCCACTCTACTATACTCAGCTCTATGCCACTCCACTGTCCGACACTCTGCTCCACTGTATGGTACTCCACTCTAGAACACTGTACTATTCTCTATGACACTCTACTTCACTCTATTCCCATCCACTCTACACCACTGTACTACACTGTATGACCCTCAATGACACGCCCCTCAACTTCTCTCTATGATATTCCAATCCGCTACATGACACTGCACTCCACTCTATGACACTCTCCTCCACTGTAGTCTACGACACTACACTTGATGATACTCCAGTCTATGACACTCTACTTCAGCCTAATCCACTCTAAAACACTCTACTCCACTCTATGACAGTCTACAATACCATACTCAACTGTTCGACATAACATTTCACAGTACAACCCGATGTCCAGACTGGGATACTTGACTCCACTATATGAGACACCATGCCACTACCCCATCTAACACTTTACTACACTTCATGATACCCTACTACACTTTGCTCTACTCCACTCGATCCCAATCTACAATACTCCAGTATGAAGACTCTCCTTCACTGTACTGTACGACACTCCAAATAACAACTCGGCACTATTTGAAACACATTTTTATTAAAAATTGAAAACAAGCATTGAAATTCAATGGAAAAACCAAAGGTTAACGCTTAGTTTTACTAATTTCTTATTCTCCCTATACAAACCACGGTTAAACTACACAAACTTTAAAATTCTACAGTTATAGTTATAACTTTCATTTACAATTTATCCACCAACTTCAAATTATTATACATAGCAGACCTTGTTACACACTCTTTTCAGCTTGCCAACCAGACAACACTAACTATAACTGGCCACTCTACCATGCACTGTGTTGTGATAAATAAAGTAATTTAAGAAATTGTAAGTGTTGTTATGAATCCCATGATTTCACATGGTATACGTGATGTAGTTTGGAAGGATATAAACAGTGCATGGAAAAGGCATAAGTTATGGTTAATGTAGTGTTCAAGAGAGGTGACAAGATTGTGTTTGGAGGTGCATGACTTACAGTAATTTGAAGGTGGTGCGTAAAGTATGAATTGATAAAAGGATAGCCTATCCTGCACACAGAGTTCAATCTGTATACAACTGTTCAGGGAAAACCAAGTTCCTCCAGATACTCAAGCCCTGTTGCATAACTAATGCCCTACTATGGACACTCTTCACCTATATCAAACCCCTGACAGTCACTGAACCTACATTGAGATATGAAGTGGCTATGAGTAGAAACGTGACTACAGTTACCAGTGTTTTCTCTATGGGAAGAGTTTACTCTGTACCACCCTGTTTGCAGACAATGAAACTCTCATGAGAAATAAACCACTGAGTATTAAAAAGTACCTGCTAAGCCCGTTGTAAACTCTGTGCAAAACTTGTTCAATAGGTGACTATTCACTTAAAATACCCAAGATCTGAAGGTGCTAAAGATCATACTACTGCAGCCTTGATATTGTAATGAACACTTTACATATAGTTGATCTTCTGAAGCAAAACAAGCACATGTACATAGGCCATTACCTGGTGCACACAGCCTTCTATGTTAAGTAGAAATTGTCATGATGGTTCTGTCTTATAACTCAAGGCTGCTTACAATACTCAGTATGTAGTACATAGAATATTTGTCCTACTGGAATCTTGATCTGCAGTACTAAAAACCTTGTGAATTACTCTTCAATACAAAGTTTATACCATACTCAATACCTACTATCATGCATTGGGAGCACATGCATTTTGTAAACACCTATACCGCTTATCTGGACACAGGCTGTACAAAATTAGGTAGAAAAGTAATATAGCAGTTACCTGCCACTATGTAAACTATGAAAGAAACTAAACCACTGATTATCAGTGATGTCATCAATGATGTAAATTGAGATGTCATCAGTGATGTCATAAATCATATCATAGAACATGTCATGAATGGTGTCATATGGGGGTGTGGCAAGCAGGGGCAGCATGGCAGACGCGTTCTGAGAACGCTCCGCCGATCGTCCCTTTAATCTGGCACATTTATTTGTGCGTGCCGATATCTGATCTTGGAGGAAGGCAGTATAGCATCGGTGAACCCCCGGGAGTCAGTGGAGGCGACGAGGGTCCCTGAAGGCTAGCGGCATAGAGGATCACCTATGTGCTTCGTGAGGACTGCGGCCTTGGTTGGCTGGGCGGAGCACCTGTAACTGGGCCTCGTCCTCGGCCCCGATTTAGATATTTGCAGAGCTCCTACCAGAGTGTAGTGCATGGCGGTGTGGGACAGAGCTGCTCTCTGGGGCACAGCTTGTGCCAGGATGACAGGAAACTCGATGGCTACAGGCAGAGTGCTGGTGAGCGGGGGAGGGGCCGTGGTGCATCGGCCACACGTTACACTCTGGCCTGGACCTAATTCTCTGGCTGGGGACTGTGGTGCACTAGGTGTTCAACACGAGTTGGTGGGAGGTGACAGAGCCCATGAGTGCAAGTTTATTTGGTTGCAGTGGGCGATGTGGGGCCCAGCCTGAGGAACTTTGGTGAATAGTGCACACTGTACATGGCCCCAGCAAGATGTGCACTGTCCCCTGCACATTAACGATAAGCAGACTGGAGGTGCCCACAACTGGATCAGGGCTGGCGCTGGTGGTGCGCGGCCCCTACAGAGGAGGAGGGGGGCCCTCAATGAAACAGTAAGGAAGAGTTGGTGTCAGCCCGGAGGTGGCGATGGTGGAGGAAGGGCAGAGCTGAACTGAAAGTGCAACACCAGTAAGGAGGAGGCCTCTAATGAGAAATCGGAAGGATTACCCTGTATGGTAGTACCGATTGCACTACATCCAGGAATGATGACACCACCAGGGAGGGTGCTGTACTCGGGAGCATGTGCGTGACGCAGCAGTCAGCGGCCTACTATCATGGCCGGCGCGGCCTAGCGTTGGGTCGAGAAGTGCTGTGTGGAACCCTGTGGAACAATCTGTCAAAATAGCAACCTGAGTTTGGCATATACAGGACTATGAGGGGCACCAGGGGAGCTGGATCGAGGGCCTCCCCGCAAGCACCAGGTGCTGGTGATGCTGATCCGCCGCAGTCGGTGAGTGAGCGGGCGGCTCTGGAAGATCCAGTTGACGCCATTTTGCAGGCCATCGACCGTTTGAGCGCATCCATGAAAGCCAAATTAGACAAAGTGGCTCTTGACCTTAACTTGTTACATGTGGACCATCGGAATTTGAAGGACCGGGTCATTACCGTCGAACAAGAGATTGCTAAATTGAAGCCAGCCACAGAGTTTCAGGAGAAACAGCAGAACACCCATGAAGTCCGGATTCAGTATCTCGAGGACTGTATCGAGGATGCAGATGGCCGATTGCGGCAGAAGAATGTCCAGCTGATTGGGCTGCCAGAAATTACGGAGGGCCAGGACGCGGTCACTCTCCTAGAAAACTGGCCATCCTGCCTCACTCTGTATTCTCCCCGTTTTTCACTACAGAGCAGACCCACCGGCTTCCGGGCAGGAAGCCACCCCCCCAGAGATAGGGTGCGACCACTCATCTTCAGACTCCTGCACTTCAAGGATCGGGATGTGATCCTCCGGGAGACCAGGAAACTGACAGATTAACTTATCCAATTAATTGATGTTCCCGGCCCAGCTCTGTGTTGTCTTGGATGGGGAGTCCAGGTTCTTTGATGCGTCTCAGGATGTCTGGGACTGGCTGGAGATGTCCGGTCTCTATTCCTGCCCACGACCTGTGGGCACTGCTGCAACATGGTCTGGGGAAGCAGGTGGTAGAGGACCTCGACGGCGGCGGCCAGGCAGCAGTTCTTGGGATCAGCGGTGGTTCCTGGGCCGGACCAGATTCGTAAGGACCGACAGGAGGTGGTCCGCATTGGGGAGCAGATGGCGAAGGCAGTATCGCCGGGGGACAAAGTGGACACTTCTTTCCATTCATCGGGGGAGGGAGAGTGGGGCTCCTCGGTAGCGGACTTCTCTAATAAAGTATCCATGAGAATGCCAGACGTTACGCCACAGACAGCGAATGGTATCATATGAGCACAACTGTTAAGGATAGACACTACTAGGTGCTTTGTTTTTCACTGCTGCTGTGGGGGTCACTGAATATTCCTACTGTATGTGTGTTATTATGAATCAGGATAGAGGGGGCTGGCAAGCTGAATGTACTTCTTTGTCCTAGAGGGGGTTGCTGATGTGGACTTTCAGTACTGAGTTATGGTAATGCCTTGTTAGCTGCTTTAAAGGGAACTGGGAGAGGTTACCCTGCATGGTTACACAACCCCTATTTTCCCCATCTTTTCGGGGCTAGTAGGATATGCGGCTGGGTTGCTGTATGGTGTGTTTGGATGACTCCCCTATGTTTTGGGGGTTGCCCTTTTATGGTTTTTCCTTTCCCTAGTCAGTTTTTCCCAACTCCCTTTTGCTGCGGGAGTCTGTGGGGGGGTGATCGAAATTGGTATGGTGCCTATACTTCTGCCTTTTATCAAGGTCCAGATGGGGGGGGGGACCAGTGGCCACTGTTAACTTTATTATGGGTCAGTAATACTCTCCTGGAATGTCTGGGGTCTCCGCACGTCTTCTCGTAGGTATGCGGTGTACTCTTATCTAAAATGACATAACGTGCACGTAGCGCTGCTGCAGGAGACACACCTTAATGCATTGGCGGTTACCCGACTACAGCGCAGGTGGAGGGGTGAAATATACACCATAGATTATTCCCTGTTTGCTAGGGGGGCCCTTATCTGGATATGTCCTGGGACTCCTTTTGCTCTGGAGGAGGTTCTTAGGGATGGCAGGTATGTGTTGGTAAAGGGTAAACTGGATGGACGTCGTGTACTATTGGGTAATGTGTATGCACCAAATGTGGATCAGGGTCAATTCATTGTAAGCTGTTCCTAGCCTGGGGGAAGTGGGTGAGATCCCGTGGTTGTTGGACGGTGATTTTAACAGTGTCTTAGACCTGGGATCTGACAGATCCTTTCCACCGCTCAGGGGCACGACTGCCTCGACCAACTCTGCGGTGCTGAATGGATGGGCAGGGGGCTGGGAATTGGTCGATGTCTGGAGACATCACCACCCGGGGAGAGGGTGTACTCATTTTTCTCAGCATCACATAACCTATACACTCTTCTTGATAGGTTCTTTGGGTCTACTATTCTTCTTCCATACCTCTCGAAATCGGAATATTGGGGGCGCACACACTCAGACCATAATCCTCATTGTGTTGTGCTGGCCTGGATAGGCGGGATCCTGGGAATCCCCACATGGAGGCTGTAACCGGCCTTGCTTGAAGACTCGATGTTTCAGGAGGCAATTGGAGAGGCTATAGGGGAATACTTTACACACAATGCGGGGCCTGCCTCCTTCGCGATGGTGGAATGGGCGGCTATGAAAGTCACCTTGCAGGGGAAGTGTCTGGGGCTGGGTTGTGGGTTGCGACAACAGGTGGCATCGGACTTGCATGATGTAGAGCGATGCCTGTTGTCATTGGACTCTAGGGTGGTGGTAGATGCTGGGAGAATGGCGGATCTGGTGGAGGCATGCAAGGAAAATACGGAGCTCCTGGATCAACAGAGATGCATTAACTTTGCTGCGCACTCCGCGTCTGTGCACGCTAAAGCAGATCGCTCGGGCCCCTTATTGCGTGGTTGATTAAACAGGAGCAGTCTGGTGGGCTAATCACGTCTCTTCACTCTTCAGAAGGGGACCTTGAGAATACACAGCTGGAAATTCATGGTGAATTGTCCACACACATTGCACAATTGTATAAAGTGGGCCAGCAGGCCTCGGAGAGGGCGATAGGCCAGTTCTTGGAAGGCCTTCCATTCCCAGTTCTGTTGGGAGAACAGCAGATGGAATTAGTTGCTCCACTCACGCTGGATGAAGTTCGGGGCACGATGAGGGCGTTTTCCATCTGGGAAGGTTCATGGTCCCAACGGTTTCCCCCACAAATTCTATAAGTCATATGCAGACTTTCTTAGTCCACAGCTGCTCAAAGTGTACACGGAGGCACTTGAGACCTCTGCTCTCCCAGCCTCGATGACGGAGGCCACATTGATCACACTCCCTAAACCGGGTAGATACCCCACTTCCACGGGGGCTTACCACCCCCTGGCGCTCCTGAACGAGGACTACAATAGCCTAGCAGGCATCCTGGCTGGTAGGTTGGCACTCCTGATCCCTCAATTGGTCCATCAAGACCAAAATGGTTTTGTACTGGCCCGTAACACGTCACTTAATATACGGCGGCTGTTCAGGGTGATGCGCAGTGCTACCATGGACTGGCCGATGGCCGGTTGTGTTGTGCTGGACCTGGAGAAGTCATTCGTTGTCGGAATGGTCTTTCATGTTTGCTGTGCTTCATCGCTTTGGACTAGGGCCTTACATTTTAAGCCTTATCCGGCTGCTGTACGCGTCTCCACGGTTCAGTTGTGGCCATGGACTCTATTCTCTGACCCTATACTAGGGGACCCGCCAGGGGTGTCCTCTCTACCCATTAATCTTTGCCCTGGTGATCGAACCATTAGAAAGGTGAAGACACCTCGGCGCCGGACTGGGGGATACATCTTGGGGATGGTATACATGCGATTTCGCTTTATGTCAATGACATTTTGTTATATGTTAAGGACATTCATGCGATTCCCCAAGTCATTCCTGCTACATTGCGGTCCTTCGCTTCCCTATCTGGGCTGCGAGTACATTGAGGCAAGTCTTGCTTGTATCCTTTTAACCCTGATACAAAGGATCCAGGTTGGGAGGTAGATGGGATGGGTTGTGGTGGGAAGTAATTTAATTATAAATAAGAAAATAATAATTTGTAATAATTAATATGTGTGTATTTAATATTTTACATTGTTAATTGTGTTAAATAATTTATTATTAATTAATTATTAATCAGTTATTAATTATTCATTATTAATTGGTAAATATGTAAATTATGTCAATTTTTTAGGAGCGGGTGGTGAATTTATAGGGGAGTAGTGTGGGAAGTAATTAAAATTGAATATACTTTTTATATTATATTTAGTTATTGCTATTTTATAGTCTTAATTGTGTGAATTAATTTATTACTGATTGTTTTTAATTTGATTGTTCATCGTTATTAGTTAATTAATTAATTCTTAAACAATTATGTTAATTGTGTCATGTTTTACAATATTGGTGGTGTCATTTATAGGGGGATTTGGGGGGAGGTAAATTATATTTTATTATTTAAGTATTTGCTAATTAATGTTTATTATTTTGCTGGAGCGGGAATAGTACATTATTCTACTCCGCTATCCAACACTTTCCCTACTGTTGCAATTGTTGGAGCGGGAATAGTAATTTTATCCCCTCCGCTATCCAACACTTTCCCTACTGTTACACTCGTTGGAGTGAAAATAGTAATTGTATTCCCTACGCTATCCAACACTTTCCCTACTGTTGTACTTTGTGGAGTGGGAATAGTAAATTATTCCCCTCTGCTATTCATCACTTTTGTATAGTTGCACTTGCTGGAGTGGGAATAGTAATTTTATCCCCTCCGCTATCCAACACTTTCCCTACTGTTGCACTTGTTGGAGTGGGAATAGTAATTTTAATCCCTTCGCTATGCAACACTTTCCCTACTGTTGCACTCTTTGGAGCAGGAATAGTAATTTTAAGCCCTCCGCTATCCAACACTTTCCCTACTGTTGCACTTGCTGGAGTGGGAATAATACATTATTCCCCTCCGCTATCCAACACTTTCCTGTTGTTGCACTTGCTGGAGTGGGAATAGTAAATTATTCCCCTCGGCTATCCAACACTTTCCCTACTGTTGCACTCCCTGGAGTGGGAATAGTAAATTATTCCCCTCCGCTATCCAACACTTTCCCTACTGTTGCACTCTTTGGAGCAGGAATAGTAATTTTATCCCCTCCGCTATCCAACACTTTCCCTACTGTTGCACTCGCTGGAGTGGAAATAGTAATTTTATCCCCTCCGCTTTCCAACACTTTCCCTACTTATGCATTCCCTGGAGTGAGAATAGTAATTTTATCCACTACGCTATCCAACATTTTCCCTATTGTTTTAGTTAATGTAGTGTAAACTGTTGTTTTAAAATTAAATAATTATTTAATATTTTAATTTTATATATATATATATATATATAATATGTTTATATTTATGTTACAGGTGTATATGTATATATATATATATAACACCCTTTAGAGCTAAATCCACCTTTCATCCCCTCATGTTAAAAGACAATCTAGACTCATTCAGTGAAAAGGTGGCAACAGAATTGAGGAGCCTGTATTCTCTGACAGTCAGAGCACCGAGGAAATACAGTAAACATGATAATCAGTATTTCCAACTGATGCAGAAACTAAGAACTAACAATAATGTCATAGTTCAGCAATCGAACAAAGGCGGTAATGTGGTCCTATGGCCCAGGGAACAGTACATGGAAGAAGCCCTTGCTCATCTCAATAATCGTAACTGCTATAAATTGAGTTCTCTCCAAATAATGAATGCAGCACGTCAGGACTGCTACAGCAAGTTATTAGCTTGGAAGTCGGCAGGTTTGATTACAATGGATGAATTTAGGTTTCTTAAAGTTGACCACCCTATTGCTCCAGTTATATATTTCATCCCTAAAATTCATAAAAGAATGGACAGACCCCCTGGTAGACCGATCATCTCAGCCAGGGGTAGCCTGTTGGAGAATGTGTCTAAGTATGCCGACCACTTTCTACAAGAACATGTGAAAAGTCTCCCATCCTATATTCAGGACACTGGGGACTTTTTGAGGAAGTTGGTCAATGTTCCATGGAGCCAAGATCTGTTACTCATCTCTATGGATGTCACGACCCTCTATACCAGTATTCAACACTTGGATGGGGTCAGGGCCTGTGAATACTATCTGAACCATAGAGCCATGGGAATGTACTCTCATAATAAGATGTTACTTACTATGATTTCTATGTGTTTAGAGAATAACTACTTCCTCTTCCAACACCAGGTATACCAGCAGACGCGAGGGGTGGCCATGGGGGCTTGCTTTTCTCCCAGTTACGCATGTTTGCATATGGGTTACTGGGAGCAGCGTGTCCTCATGGCCAAATACCACGCAATCATGGAGTCCAGTATTATCTGTTGGTATAGATTTATTGATGATTTGTTTTTGATATGGCGAGGTGATGAATGTAGTGCCCGACGGTTCCTCGAAGCAATCAACAACAATGATTTGAACCTGCAGTTTACTTTTGAAATCAGTAGTCAGTCAGTTTTCTTTTTAGATGTTGAAATATTTGTTTGTAATAATCAACTACAAACCAGACTACATAGAAAGGGCACTGCGGGGAATACGGTGTTACATGCATTCAGTCATCACCCACAACATTTAATCAACAGTATTCCCTTTGGTGAAATGCTAAGAATGCGACGCATTTGTAGCATGGAGGCTGATTTCTTCAAAGCACAATGTGACTGCAGGGACCGATTCAGGGAGAGAGGGTATTCTGAATCTATACTCTCTAGAGCAGTGCTGAAAGTCAATAACATAACCAGAATCATGGCACTGGCACCAAAAGCAACCCCAGTACACAATCCAATAGTTGGTACCACTGAGGATACACGGATTATATTAACATTTAGTGCACAACACAAATCTGTGCGAAAAATCATTAACAATAATTGGGCATTAATCCGTGCTGACCCTGTGTTAGGCAATCAAGTATCGAAGAAACACAAAATTGCTTTTAGGAAAACACGCTCAATGAGTAATTTGCTAGTGAGCAGCAGTCCTGAATTGAGTCAGTCTAAATCCTGGTTAACAGCAAGAAAAGGGTTTTTTCGCTGCAATTCTTGTAAAGCATGTAGATATGGAGTGAACTGCAGAACATATTTGAATCCATTTCTTCCAGAGCCTGTTCCGATCTCCAAATATCTGAACTGTAGGACGGATTTTGCAGTGTATGTGCTGGAGTGCTCCTGTGGCCTGCGGTATGTTGGCAGCACCAAGCTGCAGGTTCACAAGCGGGTACTCCAGCACATGCGAGCAATCACTAATAAGGATTTGACTTACCCGGTTGCACGCCACTTCAAGGAGCGCCACACCAGTAAACTGGAGGCTTTCAGTTACTGGGTGGTGGACTCAATTCCAACGTTGAGAAGGGGAGGCAACCGGGAGGTCGCACTTAGGAGATTGGAAACTGAGTATATTTTAGAGTTGGACAGCAAGAGTCCCCGAGGATTAAACTCGAGCGAGGACTTTTACACTCATCTATAAACTGGTCATCTATTATTTCTACATTATGTACAGGATTACAGAACTTTAACGAGTTCTAGTTACATGCTGCTACTTCCCTGTTTTGTAAGTAATACTAAATTTTAACAAGTTTTTACACACACTTTTTGCACATAGGGTTTATCTCTTCTTTTTTTAATAAATTGTACTGTATATTTATTAACAATTGATGTCACGGATGTGACTTCCAGTTATTGATATGCATACTTGCACTAATTAGCACAGTCACTTTATTTCAGCAAGGGTTTCAATAGAAGGGCCCCATTGGGGCCGCATTATGAAACAAGCAACGTGTCTTACTTATGAAAACTAATTGTGAAGGACTATCTCCTTCTCTTTGTTTCAAAGGGAAGGTTTTAAAACAATTATTATGGTAACATCTAATTGCATTATGCAGCTTAATAAGTTAATTCAAATGACTTATATGCCATATGTTTTTACAATGATCATTTGTTTATTTATTTTTTTAAACAAATTACCCTGTTAAAAAATGAAGTTGTAATTAGCATTAAGCTGGAAATACATAGTATTTATACAGTAATTAAAACTTTGTGGGGCATAGTCATGTGAAGACAGACTATCATTGGACATGTTGCCTGATTGTTTATGTCTATGATTTACTTCTTGTTGCACATGTGACTCACTTATGTGAATATAATTGGTAAACCCGCTGTGTTGCGCATCATGTGACCAAGGCCTGTGACGGGCTGAAACGCGTAATGGCGGCGGTGGTGTCTTCTATATTTAAATAAATTATTGTATATTTCACCGCACCTTGGGTCTGCATCCGTTGTTTGAGGACACTTCTTCAACTTGTGAGACGGAGTTTTCTTATATATATATATATATATATGTATTTATAATTTTTATTATGTTTCTAACATTTTATAATTTAATAAAATAATTATTTATCAATATTAATAAGTAAATATATATATATAATAATTTTTACATATGTATGTTTAATTATTTTTTATATTACATTAAGGGGTCGATTCCGATCCGGGTCCGACAGCTCTCCGAGAGCTGTTCATAGCCTTACCTTGTGACCGACTCATACCCGGAGCCGGTCCGTCCAGGCGAGGAAGTACGATGCGCATAACTGACACAAATCCGACTGACACCTAGGCTGTGATTCAAGCTTCATTCTCCGTCCGAGCCGTACCTCCTAACGCCGAACCGAGTCGCCCAGAAGCAGTATCCACAGCAGTTTCCGGCCGGACAAGTATGATGCGCAAATCATACGTGCCAGACGGGTCGCCACGTACAGCACGTCACAGCATCCAGAAAAGAAGCATATCAGGTACGATTCGCGCCAGAACACAATCCACGGCTACGAGACGGACCAGCTAGCAATGGGTACGAGACAGAGCAACAAGCAGCGTGTACGAGACGAACACATCATGAATCCCATCGCGCAGGTCATACCAGTACTGTACATCTATGACCGGGACAGACACACACGGCGCAGACGGTAAGCCAGACACCCACCACACAAACAAGCGACATGTACCCGCAAAATGTTACACACACCCAGGGGATCCATAACCTGGCCACTAGCAACAGGCCACCATAGGGGTTGCATTGCCAGCACCACTATCACCCCCACTCATAAGGGACCTGTTGCCCATCACTCCTGCCACCCCCACCCATAGAGCTTATGTTGCCCATCACTGCTGCCACCCCCACCCATAGGGCTTATGTTGCCCATCACTCCTGCCACCCTACCCATAGGGGACCTGTTGCCCATCACCCCTGCCACCCCCACCCATAGGGGACCTGTTGCCCAGCACTACTGCCACCCCCACCCATAGGGGACCAGTCGCCCATCACTACTGCCACCCCCACCTATAGGGCTTATGTTGCCCAGCACTACTGCCACCCCCACCCATAGGGCTTATGTTGCCCATCACTACTGCCACCCCCACTCATAGGGCTTATGTTGCCATCACCACTGCCACCCCCACTCATAGAGGACCTGTTGCCCATCACTCCTGCCACTCCCACTCATAGGGCTTATGTTGCCCATCACTACTGCCACCCCCACCCATAGGGGACCTGTCACCCATCACTACAGCCACCCCCACTCATAGGGGACCTGTTGCCCATCATTACTGCCACCCCCACTCATAGGGCTTATGTTGCCTATCACCCCTGCCACCCACACCCATAGGATGGGTGATGCGCCACACATCCATCATACACCAACATTTGGTATGTCAGCAAAATACATCTCCCCTAACATCATGACAACAATGTGTAGTCTGTGACAAATGCCCACAACAGTGATTATGACTTCGAACATACAATGTAACTACCATCACATGTGTGACCAAAAACTGAGTGTGGCCTACACAAGGCAAGCATCACTATAGCACTGTGTCAATGTAAAACCAACACCCCCTCACTGTGTAGAACAAAAGTTAAGTGTGTGGTTCCAAATTTCAGCAAATGTTGAGCATTGTGGTGGTGGGGTCTAAAACCCCCCTCATCACAGTGACCAAAAGGTAAGTGTCATCATGGTCAAAGCTGCAAATGCCAAACAGCATGTATGATTCCTGGTCCCAACACATGACACACTTTTGTGGCAAAGTAGTGGTTGTGTCCCATACCAACAGAGATGTGGTGAGGCAAACAGTGCTGTGAAACCCTAGCAGACAAGCACCACCCATGGGGGCTGACATTGCATACAGTGTACAATGACACAAAAGCAGAAGTGACCATCACAATGCATAAACACATCTCGAAAATAGACACACACATCAAAACATCCTGTGTAGACTGTAGGTGTCAGGTCACAAACTCCCATACTAAGGCAGCAATGGGACCTAACAACCAGGATGAATGTGCAGAATGATGTGATATGACTCACAGGGACAGCAGGGAAAATCACAAAACAACATCCAGACAATGGCCCACAACAGCAATACCAATGCACTGATGCAGATGCACAAACACAAACAGGCAACCTCAAACTGCACATCTACACAACATGTGTGTGTGTGTCTCAGTATCCACAGGCAGCTACACAACACATGAGGGGGGCTGAACCACAGTGACACAGATGTGGACACAGTGCCATACAAAAGTAACCCATCATTGGGCCCCCCTTAGTGGGCAATCAGGCATTGTGAGATGAGAGGGAGCACAACAGACACATGTGACACAAGCTGGAATGAACAGCAACTAACACAGCAAGAGACTGACACAACAGCACTACCCCCAGGGACCATAAATTGGGGTGACACAAGCATGCATCACACGTCCACTGTGATGACAAAGGTAGATGTCGTCCAAACTGTGAAACCCAGACATGTGTTCTGTGCCACAAACGTACATCACACCTACACAAACACAAATCACTCAGCATGGCCCGTCATCCATGGACAAACTGGAGCTATGGGCCCATCCATGCAAACATTTACATCAGTCCACCCTCAACACCACACACCCTGAACCGCACCAATGTGCATCTGTGAAGCCCACATGGACAGGTGACATTGCACATGCACCCATGACAAACACAGTAATGTTGGGAGGAAATAAGGTGCACAGACTCATCACACAAGGACAGTCTACAACCCTGGTGAATGACAGACATACTGCACAGTATGCGGTACATGGCCATGATGTCAAAGCTCCGGTAACCTTCGGAATACCTGCCACAGTCCAAGTACAATGCAGAAGCCAAGGAGAACCACAAGGCACACATGCTGACACCTGCCAACATTGCAGCCCTGAACCGGACGAGTGGGAGCAGTCACACACACACATACACATGTCTCAATCACTGAAAGGTACCACCTAGGGACAACTACATGATATTGCGAACAAACAAGTGCCTTGGGGACCCCAGACTGTGTCCCATCTGCATCTGAATACATCATCCCCACTCAAAACTGACAAATCCCAATGATGAAACACCAATTAACAGTAGTGTGTCATGCACCCACACATCTGGTAGCCCATGGCAAAGATGTGGGATGAACACAGTACAACTCAGCAAGCATCAACAACAGGAACATATCATGGGAACACTACCTGTGTATGAAAAGGGATGTGGACACACAAACACATGCTCAGACAAGACACACCATGGGCCTAGGCAATGTCACGGAACAACACACTTACTTGTGGGGACTCAACTCCTGTGGAAGCTCAGCTGTGCAAAACATAGTCCCAGCAGGTCTCAGTCATGTCAGCAGAACACTTGGTCAGTCAGCCATCAGTTACCACACAATGAAGGCTCTGGTCCCAACAGCCTGGGTACCGGAGTGTCCCTTAAGACATCTGCACATACTCAATACATATGTCCAGCAAGTTGCACAGATGACCCAGTTGCTCCTACACCAATGATGCCCAGACCTACATGTCCAGTGGAGAGGCGCCCACAGTCAGGGAAATCGACAAATTGGACAATGGGAAGCCGATCATATGTGCATGTGTGCAAGCCACAGATGTAACCATGCAAATGTCGGGCCCGATTCACAGAACTAACTTAAGACAAAATCCTAAACTTACTACCATTTTGGTATTCACAGAAGGCACTTACTCATTTTGGTATTCACAGAAGGCACTTACTCATTTCGGTATTCACAGAAGTTAGGAGTCCTAACTTTAGGACTCCTAAATGCCTTCTGTGAATACCGAAAGTCTTAAAATTAGGATTTTTCTCAGTTTAGTAGTAGTATAGTTAGGACTCCTAACTTTAGGACTCCTAAATGCCTTCTGTGAATACCGAAAAGTCTAAACTTAGGACTACTAAATTGAGAAAAAACCCAATTTTAAGACTTTCGGTATTCCTGCCCTTGGTTTGGGTGTTTGTGTGCTGCCCATGTCTGTGGGTTTGTGTGATGTGCTGGTGTGTGTGTGCTTGGGACAGGTAGGGTGCCAGGAATCGTGGGTGGTGCAGGGGTAGGAGGGGTGCAGGACTGTTGGAGGAGGGACACTGCTGCCGTCAGGATGGAGGCCACGGACTGATTGGTCCTCTGTATGGCAGACATGCCCGATGAAATGCCCTCCATGAATGGCACCAGTTGTGTCAACAGACTGGTGTGTGCATGGAGGACACTCAGCATTGATGTCTGCCCTACATGGATCTGTTGAAGCAAGTCGACAGACTTCTCACTCAGGGCAGCAGGGGACACAGGGGCAGGGGGTGCGGTGCCTGGCACAAAGGAGACATGCTCCCGAACATGGGAGCCACCACGGACCTTCTGGGATGGGAGCCGATGGGAGGGTGGTGATGGTGGTGGTGGGGGCAGTGGCGGGGACAGCCTCACTAGCTGGGGTTTGGTGGCTGCTGACACCTGCCTCCACAAGGGGGTCATCCTCCGAGCTGCTGTGGCCCTCAGCTGGGGTGGATGGTGCTGAGGACTCCTCGGTGTGGCTCCACTCACCGGTGTGGGTCCCTCCAACTCCTCGCCTTCTGTCCCAGTCAGGCTCTGTGGCTCCTCCTGGTCCATAGAGCTGTCCCCTCCTGTGGCCGTGGATGTATCTGGATAGAATTAGAAAAAAAAGAACAACATCAGTCACCTGCACTGACTGCACACACCACAGTGAGTACAGCACATCACAGGGCAAGCCCTGGCATCATCAGCTGAACACTGCTCAAAGTGCTCACACTGTTTAGAATAAGACAATTGTCTCACCATCAACCATGGCACTCATATCCCTCCTGGACTTGCACCCATATATCTGTTGCATGTTGGATGCTAATACCCCAATGTGCCGACATGCACCACCTGCACATTTGTTGGACATGCAAGTGAACATGTCGGAGTATGTCACTATACACACATCACATCTCTTGCCACTGACTCAGTACAGGTGTCAGGATGAAGGGATGGCCAGAGTCTCATTTCACATGCTTGTGATGCATACCAGCAACACACACTATGATGTTCTCATGTCCTGACAGTCAAAGCCACAATGGGGTGCATGGAGCACATTTGACCACAATGCAGGATCACTCATAGCAAGTTAAATGCCATGGTACTGGCATGCCTGGAAAGTCAGTCAACACTGTCTCCTGTCACAGGGGCAGGGCATCCAGACAACAACAGTATGCACTGTGTCACAATCATAGCTCATGGGTAAAGCAAACTCTGCAGCTGACAAGTGCACTTGTCCATCCCCGGCAAACAACATATCCCGGACCCAGAAGACCCCACATCATACAAAACATTCATATGAGTCTCTACGAACACAACTCCCTGTACATGAGCATATCACAGTCTGCTGTGCATGAAACACAGCTGCCTGAAGTTCACAGTTGCATACACCATTGTGCACTGTCAAGTGATCACACACCTATATGTCACACAGGTCTTGTCTCTAATAGTCACATCTCAGATGTCCTGCTGACCCTCAAACTTATGAACACCCCAGTTGTCCGGAAAGGAAGCCACACCACAATGACACAGAGGCAGACACCTGAAGGCATATGTCACTATGCACAACCTGTAAGTTGATATACAGGAGTGGGATTACAGAGTGTTTCTAAATGCCCTTGAGTAGGCATGACTGCTCAGGTCTACTTGAAACAGTGTATAACCCTGGACAGTAGTCAGGTGGCTAAGCAAGTGTGAACCCCACAACAGAGTCATGGTAACAGATGCTGTCCGGAACCTGAAGCATAGCTGACTGCAGGGACACAGTGCCCTAGTGACACAAGCCACAGACTGTAGGGTCCACACCTGTGGATCAGATGAGGAGGGTGCATCACACAATTGAGGGACATAAGTACTGGACTACAAGACCTATGCAATGTGGAAGTGTGACCAGGCCAAAAGACTGCAATAGCATGTCAGACATAGTACACAGATTAGGCATGGACTTACCCCCTCTTTGCTGCTGTCTGGCCTTCAGCTGCACATCCAGGTCCGGGAAGTCCACCGCCAGGATCCTGACCCTTTGGGGGGTTAGGGTCCAGTGTCCGCCCCTCCTGCAAGGAGGCAACAGCTTCAGCTGGACCCTTGCGATCCTCCGGGTCCAGCCCCATAGGTCCTGCCACCTATTCTGGCTGTTGTGGATCCGGCGCTTGTAGACCCCCACCGATCGAACTGCCCGGGCGATGATAAGCCATATCTCCTGCTTCTGGTGGCCATCAACCTATGAGGATGACAAAGTTAAAAGTCCATTAACACACATTGCCCATATTTGTGCTGCACACAGTTGGATATACATGTCATCGCAAATGAAAATGAGTTACACAGGTAGTGCACCCATGGAAATGGACAAATGCCCTGCATGTCTGACATGTTAACAATGTCTGGGAAGTTTAAGCTTGCACAAATGCACTTTAGCTGCACCTGTTCATTACATGTACCTACACACTTTGGGGGATGAAAGTACTCAGTGAGTACGCTTGCCACTGGTGTACACACTGCTAGTACTGCTAGTCAGATAACATGCACAATTAGGAAGGCAGTGGACTGCACACTGACCTGCTCCCCTGGTTTCCCATACAGCTTGCTGTACTGTGGAAGGAGCCCGTCCAGCAGCGCCTGGTTCTCCTCCTCAGTGAAGGCTGGGGCCCTCTCCAGAGTACGTGCCATAGCAGTAGCCAGAGGATGCAGAGACCGCAGCAGTGGTAGCAGAGATGTGGTCCAGTAGCATGTAGTGCAGGCAAGTGAGCTCCCTGGGGGCCATCCAGCCGTATATCTGTGCTGCAGAGGCAGAACCTGTGCCATGTGTCCCAAGTAATAGGTCCAACACGGCTGCATTCTATGAATCTGGCCAATCCATGGAATTGTACGACTCGTACACGTCTTCCGCATCGTTCAAATCTTCACCTTCATAAAACCCTAGTAATTGCAACATTGTTGTAGGCATCCAAACGAATTACAAGCGCACGACTCGTACAAGTTTTGAATCCGCATCCGTCTCCATGACAATCCAGAGCCAATGGGTGCGCACGGCTCGGTCAACTGACTGTACAACCCGTAGTTTGAAAATACACACGCACCCGTCGCCATACAATTCAATGGCCAAGGCGTACGCAGGTCTCGGTCCATGCCTGCACGACGTGTATGCATGATAGTCACCCGTGTCGGTTCTCATTGCAGTCAATGGCTAAGCGTACGCACGGCTCGGTCCTGAACTGTGCAATGCGTACGCATAGTAACCCGCGTCGGTTAGCATTGCAGTCAATGGCTAAGCGTACGCACGGCTCGGTCCTGAACTGTGCAATGCATATGCATACACACCCGCGTTGGTTCTCATTGCAGTCAATGGCCAAGGCGTACGCACGGCTCGGTCCATGCCTGCACGGCGCGTATGCATGATAGTCACCCGCATCGGTTCTCATTGCAGTCAATGGCTAAGCGTAGGCACGGTTGGTCCATGCCTGCACGACGCGTATGCGTGATAGTCACCCGCATCGGTTCTCATTGCAGTCAATGGCTAAGCGTACGCACAGCTCGGTCCTGAACTGTGCAATGCGTACGCATGATAGTCACCCGCATCGGTCCTCATTGCAGTCAATGGCTAAGCGTACGCACGGCTTGGTCATGAACTGTGCAATGGGTACGCATGATAGTTACCCGCTTCGGTTGACATTGGTTTGACTTTTTGATAGCTTCCACACGCAATTACTTGCCAGGGACTCAGGTGCACACCTACCACACTACAGCATGTGCCACACTGTGTTCCATGGCATGTAAGGGTGCATTCCCTGTGTGTTTGGGGGGCAACATTTGGTTTGTTGTGTGTCACTTTTGTGCAGCCACTCCCAGGCTGTGCACGTGTTCATGGGGACAGAATCCTTTGTGTGTTGTGCACATTACAACTGTAATGTGCAACTGTACAGTTATGGGCATGAGTCATGGACACAGTTTCAGGTTGGATATGTTTAGGACATGTCACATACACCCTGAGTCCTGGGGGTGATGGTATGTACGTCACAGTGAGAACTATAGCCCCAATTCTGATGTACACCATCAGTCTGTGTGCATGTTGTGTCTCAGATGTGGCTGATCAAATGTGCCCAATGGGAGACAGTCTCCACATCCATGTGGTTTGTGCATCAACATTGATGTTGTGTGTGTCTCTACGAGACGTACATGTAGGGCCTGCAGAGACAACAGTGGCCACTACCTGTGGGACTCACGGTTGTCTTGTGGCGTGTACATGATACGCCATGTCATGCCAGTGTCCATGTGGCTATACAGGGACCCTGGGTATCTGCATGTCAAAGATCTGTGATGCCTGGGAGACATCAGGCCTCACTTGTCACTGTGGTGTGTGTTTGTAACGTGACAGCAGTACATAGGTACTGTGACACAGCCCAATGATTGTCCATTGCACTACATGGGACTTATGTAGACATGTGGACTTGAGATGTGAGGTGATGGGCATGTAGGTGACATTTGTGTCCATACCCAACAGCACACACCTCAGTAAATTGTGTATTGTCATGATGTATTATGTGATATTTTGCTTGGTCATAGCCACATGGGTGGATGAATCGACAATCTTCCTTTGTTCATCTCTGTACTGCAGGGCACCAGCTGTCCATAGACTGTTCCCAGACCTTGAAACCATGCAGGAACGCAACTGCATCCGGCGGTACCGCTTCACCAGGCCACTGATTGAGGAGTTGGTGGAGCAGTTGGCGCCACATCTGCTACTTGGCTGGTCATACCGTACAGCACTGACCCCAGAGGTGAAGGTGATGGCAGCCCTGCACTTCTTTGCTACTGGTACCTTCCAGTACACTGTGGCTACTGCTGGTGGTATGTCGCAAACTATGTTCAGTCTTGTGCTACGTGATGTCTTGGAGGGGATGTTGCATTTCCTTGACCTGTACATCAAGTTTCCTAGCCCAGGTCAACTCACTGAAATAAAGGATGCATTTTATAGACTGGGGAGGATGCCGAACGTCATCGGATCTATTGATGGTACACATGTGGCCCTGGTACCACCACGGGCACATGAGCAGGCATACCGGAACAGGAAACATTTCTACTCCATCAATGCTCTGGTGCTATGTCTTGCAGACATGTGTATCACACATGTGTGTGCACGTTTCCCCGGTTCTGCGCACAATGCCTGCATCATGAGGAGTAGTCGCATTGCAACGCTGATGTCTCAGATGCCAGAACAGCGTGCCTGACTTGTCGGTGTGTATTGACTGTTTCCCATTGTGTGTGTTTGGCAATGTTGTATTCCACCCTCTTTCAAAACTCAGCTAATTGTTCAATTGTTTGTATGTAGGTGACTCCGGATACCCCAACTTGCTGTGGTTGCTGACACCCCTCAGGAACCCTGTGACACCAGCTGAGATGCGCTACAATGAGGCACATGGTCGGAGCAGGAGGGTGAGTGAGCGGACATTTGGTCTCCTGAAAAGCTGCTTCCGCTGCCTGGACAAGACTGGAGGGGCCCTCCCATATGACCCTACAAAGGTGTGCAAAATTATCCTTGTATGCTGCATGCTACACAACATGGCAGTGCGGAAGAAGTTGCCTCTCATCCAGTATGACAATGACCTACCTCTGCCACCTGTGGAGGATCCAGGCCTGGGCCACGATGCCAGTGATGATGATTATGAGGGTGACGTCCGCACACAGCTCATCAACAACTTCTTCACCTGAATGTGAGTTTACAGGGTTGTTATGTCAATGTATTGACTTAGCCGGTAATATGTGTTGGGTCTGCTCTGTTGCTGTTTGAGTGTATCTGTGTGCCACTTGACTGGGTGCGTGCAGTGATGTGTCCTTTCAGGTGGTCTATACTCCACAATAGAGTCGAACTGCTAACTTGTTTCTGTGTAGGTTTATTTTGACATGTTTTGTGCATGTGTATTGCATTTCTCTCCTGTTCGGCTGTGCTTTTGACTGTGTCTTGTGTCTGTCCTTCTCAGGGTACTTTGCCTGTTGTTTGGTCAACACTGACCCCCAACACTCAGAATCCAACACCAGTGTGGAAGTTGTCAATTCACATCAAGTGATTTGCCACACACCCCTGGACTTCAATTCTCCGACACTTTGTGACCGTAGGTCCACTGTAACGTACAATTACCTTGCAACTATTGTGGAATAAACATGTTGATGATGTGTAATGAACCTGTGCTACGCTTTGTTACGTGCGTTGTCTGTCTTCCCACATCTGACTGACATTTGCTTACCTCACCTGTGGGCTTGTTACCACTGACTGTGGATAGGTGTGGTGTCTGTGCATACCAATGTATTTCAGGTCAACCTCATTGTGTGGGATGAGTTACACGAACATGCTGAGTATGTGTTGTGGTGCCATAGTGGTGTGTCTCCCTCACATGTGTCACATCACCATGACTCACATAACGGTGATCACATTGTTGTAGTATTTGGCATGCACTGTGTTGTTTAGCAGATCAACATCTCCATGACACATGACAAGTTGGAATCACAACAGAGGCAAGTATAGTGTACTGGTGAGTTTATTTACAAACATGTATGAGGATAGTGCAAAGGATGGTGGGTGCTGTACATTGGGTTTTGAATCCAAAGTTCACAGTAGAGTTGGAAGTGTTGGTAGCTGAAATGTCCAGAGTAAAGTCCACAGTCATCTGCTACATTGGACCAACATGAACCCTTCATGTCATGTAGGCGAGTTGTGTTAGATACAACAAGGTGAACGGGTTGCGCACAAAGAACATTGTCCAGAACAGGTTTAGAGGACCTGGGGGATGTGCGGGGACATCTGCGTCTCACTTGTCCTTCTTTGGATGACCCCTCTTCTTCTTCGGGGGAGGATCCTAAGGTGCAGGCGTCTGCGGTGCAGAGGACCCTCCGCCAGAGTCATCCTCCCTCCCTGTGGCACTGGCAGATGGTGCGGCAACAGATGTTGTGGCCACACAGGGAGGTGTGGACATGTTGGTGCTTATCTGGCGGAGGCATTGGAGTATGTCCTGATGCACCGCAGTAAGTGCATCCCACTTTGCCTCCATGCGGGCATGATGGGCAGCCTGCTCCTGTTGAATGTCCTTGAGGATCCCCACTACCTGGTCGAATCCTCCAGTGCTATCCTGGTACGCATCTATGATGCGTGCCAGTTGGGGGTCATCATGCAGTCCAGACCCTTCTGCAAGGCGCGCCCTGTGCCTACCACCCCTCCCAGCACCCCTATCCACACGGGCAGGACCTGCGGCGGCACGCACAGGTGACACTGGGCCACCTTGGGTGTTGTTGCTGGTGGTGTTGTCAGTAGCTTCCTGGGGTCCTGTGTCCTTGTGCTGTCGGATTTCTATGGCCTTGGTCTGTCCGTGTTGGCGTGGGTGCCCTGTCTGTTGCCAGATGCTGGAGGCGTGGGTACAGGGGGTGCAGATGTTGGTACTGCTGGTGCTGCATGATGACTCACACCGGAGGTGCCAGGTTGTTCGTCATCATCCGAAGATGACAGAGACAGATCCACACGAGAGAGCTGAGGGTCCACCAGAGTCTGGGACAGGGACTCTTCTTCATTTGCTGCTGTGTCCCCAGCACCCCCTGTGTTTGGAAGAGACACACAATGTAAGTTATGTTTCTACAGGCATCAATGGTTCACATACATGACATTTTCTACTGTACGTCAGGATGCGTGCCTGTACACTGCTTTGTCCAAGGTTGTCACGGACAGAGATTGATATTGTTGTGGCACATTGCCCAGCCAAAATGAAACATTTCAATGTGCATTTCGAAGTGTGTGCATGCTCAGCTCATGTATAGATTTGTCTGTACATGGCCATTACTACTCAAGGGCCATCACGTTGCTGACACAGGTGTGTCATCCCTGTACACATTTGAGCTTTAACAAGGACATACATGCAATTCCACTGAGGAGATGTTGTAAGATTGGGGCATGTGTGGTATCAGATTTTGCTAGTCTTTGTGTGTCACATTGGTGTATTGGTACGACATGGTCACAGTCCGGCATGCCAGTGATCTCTTTGGAGAAAGTGTTTTTTTACAGTGTTCCTAGTTCCCATCTCCTTTCATACAAGTGATGATGTCACCATCGTTGATGAGTCTGGTGCTGAGTTTTGTACGTGCATATGTGATTTGACTTGTCAATGTTCACCATGGTGACATGGATTGGGCAAGGTAGCACTCTGGCTTTTCAACGCTCATGACAGTGAGTGTCACGATTGCAGAACTCGAACTCAAGAATGCCGAGAACGGTCTCAACATGGCAGCTCACTAGCGCACATGCGCGAGGAAGTCAGGCAAGTAGAAAAGCCTGACTTCCTGTAACATCGAGGCTTCGCGTTCTAGTGTTGCCCGCAGGCTGTTTGTTGAACTTCCTGTTTCAAACTCCGGACATTGGAATTCCTTCGCCTCTGAGGTTTTTGTCCCTGTCCTTCGTATCTTGTTTTTTGTCTCTAGCTGATAGCCTAGTGTTTCAGCTATTGCTCAGAGCTCTGCTGACTCGGGTTTACCCTTCTCTTTCCAGTATTCCCATCTGTGCAGGGCAAATCTGCAGTGCCTTTGGCTCCGTGGCATCTAGAAAACGCGGGTGGTTTGCTCCGCCCGCCTTACCGGATATTGTCCCGTGGGCCGGCCGGGTTTTGCTATCCCCCGTTTCTAGTCTTGGAAACGTCCCGACGAACTGATAAAGCTCTTTTTCCCTTTACGTTTTGCCCTTCTGTTGGATATTGCTTTCCTTGGAAATACGTCATCTCCACAAATCACCTGCTGTGTGTTCTGGGTGCGGAGTTCTCTCTTCAGAACCGGTTTCGGACCTTGCCTCTTCTCTGGACTCCGTCCATATGAGTAACGGTAACTGGGTGTTGGGGATAAGGGGCAATGCAGCTTAACGCAGTTAATGCGTTTATATCATTGGTGTTTCTATTTTAGGAACAGTGTTGCGCTAAGAACAGGGGAAATATCTGATGGTGTTTAGGACCTTCCCGGCTTGATTCACCCAGTGCCTTTCCTGATTTAACACTCCAGCTGACTCCAATTCATGCTATGCCCCATATGATGATTAAGCTAGGTATTTATACATTGTAGATTGACCAGGTCATATGTTTAGGGGTCTGGGTATACATACTCACTGTGTCTTTGTCCTCTTCCAGAAAGAACCAAGTTCCCCTCACATGTGGATGAAGTGAAGATCGCAGTTCCAAGGATTATTCCCCTCTCTTGTTCCTTGTTTTGTTTCCCCTCTTTCCCCTATTACCAGTGTGCTCTAGAGTTCGATAGAGACACTAGGTGGTGGTGGAAGGTTGGGACCTATACAACAGCTTCCTGGAAACTCCGTGGCGCTCCTGCAGGATCTTCTCCTGGTAGGTTCTTACAGAACGCGAAGCCCAAAGTGGTGTGTTCTGCCCGAGCGTCATGGACATACAACAGGTGACGTTGGCTGATTTAGCCAATATGATTGGAAATTTACAGATAGAAACCCAGGCATTAGCGACAAGGGTCAATGCCTTACAGAGAGAAAGACATGGGGGTTCTGGGGAAGGGAGTTCTAGGGATTCCGCCCAGGTAATACATGTTACGACACCTCCCTCCATACCTCTGGCTCCACCCGAATGATTCTCAGGGGAATCTACCAGGTGTGCGGCGTTCGTTAGCCAGTGTCAGCTGCATTTCACATGTAAGGCTCACTGTTTTCCCACTGATCAAGCAAAGGTGGCTTTCGTAATTTCCTATTTAGGGGGATCCGCAGCGAACTGGGCGATTCCATTGATAGAAAGGGATGACCCTTTACTACAAGATTATGAAGCCTTCAAAAGAGAATTAAAAAAATTATTTGACAAACATACATATACCCATTCGGCAGATACAGAACTGCTCTCTCTCAAACAAGGGACTACTGACCTTACTTCCTACATTACTACTTTTCAGCGGTTGGTGATAGAGGCGGGTTGGCCAGAAGAGAAACGCAGCGCTTTGTTTTATAGAGGCCTTAGAGAAGACATCAAAGATGCATTAGCCCAGATAGTTGATCCCCCGACTCCTGTAAAGAACTTATAGATCTAGTGGTCAAGATGGATCATCGCATACAGGAACCCAAGAGGGAAAAGGGGAAACCAGAGGTACGAATAGTAACTGTCAGAGAGAGAAAAACAGAATCCACTCCCGTAGTAGATGAAGGAGAACCCATGCAGATTGGTATTGTGAGAGGCCCCTTGACACAAGAAGAAAGACGTCGAAGACGTGAAAATCGGCTATGTCTATATTGCGGTAAAGCTGGACATTTTCTTAGAACCTGTCCCACTAAGCCCACACAAACAAAGAAGGCGGAAAACTAGAAAGCCCGGGGCTCTGTGAGACGAGGTCCCCGGGTTATTCTGGTTTGAGTGTCTCCTCTTCTGACCCACATATGACTCCTTCTAGTCATTTTTATGCCCCAGCCAAACTATCCTGGGAACAAGGAAAAGCCACAATTAAAATAATGATTGATTCAGGAGCTTCAGGGAACGTCGTAGATAAAGTTTGGGCCCAGGAACAGCATATCCAAATTACAGAAAAAGGTTATGTAGAGAAGGTATCAACAAAGGAAGGCCTGCTAAACCTATATGATTTTACAAAACGCAATAAAGTCAATATAAGTGAACCACTCTTGCTGGACCAAACATACAAATAGTGACACAGATCATTGATTTATAGGATTTCATGCCCTATGCTAGTTGAACGTTTTGTTAATATATTATTTATATATTCATGATTTTTTCTATCACTTTAAAATAATAAAAATAATAAAAATGTGATAACTTGATCTGTGTCACTATTTGTATGTTTGGTCCAGCAAGAGTGGTTCACTTTAGATATTGACTTTATTGCGTTTTGTAAAATCATATAGGTTTAGCAGGCCTTCCTTTGTTGATTCCTGATTTATCCCCTGCTGCTTTACCTTTATCCGTTTAGGGGTTCCCCTCTTTAGTGTATGTAGAGAAGGTAACCACTATCGATGGGAGTGTTCTAAAATCAGGGCCCATCACACACAAGACCGAGCCCATACAAGTGAACCTCGAACCAGATCATACAGAACAAATAGAATTCGACCTGATTCAATCTCCTCAGTTTCCGGTTTTACTGGACTTGCCCTGGTTGAGGTTACATAACCCTCTTATTGATTGGAGAAAAGCAACGTTACAGTTTAGACCTGAGTGCTGCAAGGCACACATCATGAGTACTAGCCAGGAAACTGAGGGGAAGAACAGTGACGAAAAAAACTCTTTGCCCTTGGTATATCAAGAATTGAAGGCTATCTTTGATGCTGAAGAGGCCACCAGTCTCCCTCCACACAGACCATATGATTGTAGAATAGATCTACAAGCAGGGGCTAAAATACCATGCAGTAGGGTTAATTCTCTCACGGAAAAGGAAAACCTCTACCTTCGAGAATATCTGGACACTATGTTGGCTATGGGTTTTATTCGTCCTTCCCGATCTCCTGCTTCCTCATCCTTATTTTTCATACCTAAGCGTGAGGGGGGTCTAAGATGTTGCATAGACTATAGAGCCTTAAACAGAATTACCATCAAGAACAGATATCCTCTCCCACTCATTTCCTCTCTTCTTGATAGAGTAAGAAACGCCCAGGTGTTTACGAAATTGGACTTACGGGGGGCGTATCATCTGGTATGTGTAGTAGAAGGGGATGAGTGAAGACTGCTTTTTGCACTAAGTTTGGGCTTTTTGAGTATCTCGTAATGCCCTTTGGGCTTTGTAACGCCCCTTCCGCTTTTCAGTTTTTTATCAACGAGGTTCTTAAGGAGATGTTAGATGACTTTGTCATCGCATACATAGATGACTTGTTGATCTTCTCCCCTTCTCTTCAGGAACATATACCCCACGTACGACAAGTACTAAAACGACTGAAGGAAAATCATTTGTATTGCAAATTAGAAAAGTGTACGTTTCACGTACAATCAGTTCCCTTTTTAGGTTTCATCATCACACCCCAGGGGTTAAGCATGGATCCACAGAAGGTTGAATCCATTCATCGTTGGTCAGCTCCTCAGAAGGTAAAGGACATACAAAGTTTCATCGGCTTTGCCAATTTTTATAGGCGTTTTATTAAGGGATTTTCAGGACTGGTGGCGCCTATAACCAGATTGTTAAAGAAGGGGGTCCCCTTTTTGTGGACAATAGAAGCCGACCAAGCTTTCAACGTGTTAAAGAAGGCTTTTACCCAAGCTCCAGGGCTTCAACACCCAGATCCTAATTACCCATTCATATTGGAAGCCGATGCTTCTCAAGTAGCGGTAGGTGGGGTGCTGTCTCAGGCGGATAAAACAACAGGGGAATTAAATCCTGTTGCGTTTTTTTCTCACAAACTAACACCAGCTAAATTAAACTATGCCGTGGGGACAAGGAATTACTAGCCATTAAAAAGGCCTTTGAGGAATGGCGACAGTATCTGTTGGGGGCGCGACATTCGGTTACGGTATTCACTGATCACCGTAACTTACAGTTTCTGAAATCAGCCAAGGCTTTGTCCATGAGGCAGTTACGTTGGACACAATTTTTTAGTGACTTTGATTTCACTATTCAATACCGTGCAGGGAGAAAAAACGGCAAAGCAGATGCCTTGTCTCGGTTAGGGTTTAACCATCCAGAAGAACTAGTGGAACCACCTCTCATTATACCCCAAGACAGAATTGTGGGAGGGACTTCGGAAGAGGAATTCTTTACGAAACTTAAGATAGATCAACAGACAGAGAGAGGACGAAATGTGATAGAGGTACATGAGCACATTGTTAAGGCAGGATTCGTGTATGTTCAAAATGGGCTAGTTCTTCCGACCCCAGAATTGCAGAGACAAGCTATGGAATGGAGCCATTCACACCCCTTAGCTGGACATCCTGGAATTAAAAAGACCATTGCCTCCTTACGACGATGGTTTTGGTGGCCTACATTGGGAACAGATGCTGAGCAGTTTGTGAAAACATGCCATGTTTGTGCCCAAAGCAAGATATCCCATCAAAATCGCACGGGGTTGCTCCAACCATTACCTACACCTCCTCTCCCATGGCACACAGTGTCCCTGGATTTCATTGTGGAACTACCACCTACTACTAAGGGACATACTACACTATTAGTGGTGGTTGACCTATTTACAAAAAAGCACACTTCATCCCTCTGAAGAGTCTCCCTACTGCTATAGAACTCGCTTCTATTTTTTTACAGCATGTGGTCAGGTTACATGGTTTTCCCACAGTAGTAATTTCATACAGGGGTGCCCAGTTTATTTCTCGTTTCTGGAGGAATCTATGCTCCCTTCTGCAAATTGATGTAAGACTGTCATCTAGTCACCACCCGCAAACTGATGGACAGACGGAGAGGGTTAATCAATGTTTTGAACAATATATACGAAGTCAAACAGTACACTCACTTAAGGAATGGGATACGATGGTGTGGGTGGCGGAAATCGCATACAACAACAGTCAACACTCATCCACTAAATACACACCTTTCTTATGTTCTTAAGGTTTTCATCCTAAAACTATACCCTCTGTGACCACTTTAGAGTGCATTGTTCCTGCAGTTAGCGAGTTCATTCAGGACATCCAGAACATACATCAAATCACACAGGTTAATCTAGACCAGGCTAAGGCCAGCTACAAAAGAGGGGCTGATTTACATAGACAGGCTGAACCTTTGTATAAACCCGGAGATGAGGTATGGTTATCTTCCAAGTATATACCACTATGGGGTCCTTGTAAATTTAAACCTAAGTTCCTTGGACCATACAAGATCACAAAGGTAATAAATCCTGTAGCCATGAAGCTCAACCTGCCGGTTTCCTTCAAGGTACACCCGGTTTTCCACGTATCCTTGCTAAAACCTGTGGAACCGGGTACTCGTCTTCCTGCGACCCCTGCTCCGGTTGTGGTGAATGAGGAGACTGAATACGAAGTGGAAGCTATCATAGACTCAAGAAGGAGCAGACGTTGTTTGCAGTATTTGATACATTGGAAAGGATTTGGGGTAGAAGAACGCACCTGGGAACCGGCCAGCCATGTACATGCCCCGAGATTGGTACGTCTGTTTCATAGCCGACACCCTCACAAACCCAAACCTGTGGGGGGTGCCCTGGGGGGAGTGTACTGTCACGATTGCAGAACTCGAACTCAAGAATGCCGAGAACGGACTCAACATGGCGGCTCACTAGCGCGCATGCGCGAGGAAGTCAGGCAAGTAGAAAAGCCTGACTTCCTGTAACATCGAGGCTTCACGTTCTAGTGTTGCCCGCAGGCTGTTTGTTGAACTTCCTGTTTCAAACTCCGGACATTGGAATTCCTTCGCCTCTGAGGTTTTTGTCCCTGTCCTTCGTATCTTGTTTTTTGTCTCTAGCTGATAGCCTAGTGTTTCAGCTATTGTTCAGAGCTCTGGTGACTCGGGTTTACCCTTCTCTTTCCAGTATTCCCATCTGTGCAGGGCAAATCTGCAGTGCCTTTGGCTCCGTGGCATCTAGAAAACGTGGGTGGTTTGCTCCGCCCGCCTTACCGGATAGTGTCCCGTGGGCCAGCCGGGTTTTGCTATCCCCCGTTTCTAGTCTTGGAAACGTCCCGACGAACTGATAAAGCTCTTTTTCCCTTTAAGTTTTGCCCTTCTGTTGGATATTGCTTTCCTTGGAAACACGTCATCTCCACAAATCATCTGCTGTGTGTTCTGGGTGCGGAGTTCTCTCTTCAGAACCGGTTTCGGACCTTGCCTCTTCTCTGGACTCCGTCCATATGAGTAACGGTAACTGGGTGTTGGGGATAAGGGGCAATGCAGCTTAACGCAGTTAATGCGTTTATATCATTGGTTTTTCTATTTTAGGAACAGTGTTGCGCTAAGAACAGGGGAAATATCTGATGGTGTTTAGGACCTTCCCGGCTTGATTCACCCAGTGCCTTTCCTGATTTAACACTCCAGCTGACTCCAATTCATGCTATGCCCCATATGATGATTAAGCTAGGTATTTATACATTGTAGATTGACCAGGTCATATGTTTAGGGGTCTGGGTATACTTACTCACTGTCTTTGTCCTCTTCCAGAAAGAATCAAGTTCCCCTCACATGTGGATGAAGTGAAGATCGCAGTTCCAAGGATTATTCCCCTCTCTTGTTCCTTGTTTTGTTTCCCCTCTTTCCCCTATTACCAGTGTGCTCTAGAGTTCGATAGAGACACTAGGTGGTGGTGGAAGGTTGGGACCTATACAACAGCTTCCAGGAAACTCCGTGGCGCTCCTGCAGGATCTTCTCCTGGTAGGTTCTTACATTGAGAGCCGGTGGTGTGTGTGTAACAGTTTGGCTGCTGTGAGTAGCATGTCTCCTCCAATGCAGTCCAGGTTAGACCTTGTGCCTACAGTGTCTATGTCAGTGAGTGGTGTGTTGTGTGAAGGATGCATATGTTGCAGCACGATATAGGAATGGAATGCAGCTCACAACAGCACCGAGTGTGAATGAGACCATGCTATGGTGTCCGCTATATTGGTGTGTCCATTCCATTCACTGTCAGATGTCCCCTGTCAATGATGTTTTTAGTGAGTTCCTCTGTGTTTTGTGCAATGTACTATGTATGGCTCTCCACACTTGTCATCTGCAAGACACACCTCCACAGCCAGGCCAGGGGGCACCCCTGGACACTGCATCCCCAGACAGTGAGTTTGAACATATGGTTGCAATGACTGTGTGTGACCATGTTTGGTTTTGCCAGTGCATAGGTGTGATTTTCAGCCACATCATTTATCAGGCACACGTGTCAGACATCTTGCCCGGGCATCATCTTTGTGAGTGACTGGTACCACGTGTGCAATGTGTTTTAGCATAGAAGGTGTGTGTACGGCCAGCATCTGTGTTATTTGTTTTCAAGTCAGGACCTCCTTCTCCCCCAGGCCAGTTATCCCATCATGAAGCGTGCCACCATTGCAGTGGGTGCTGGTTAACTTTCAGAATGTCAGTCAGTGCAGTCCTGGTGTTTGTTGGTGCCCAGTTCCCAGCATGGCCTTGTGCCCCCCACAACAGAGCCCAGTGCCAGACATCTTGTCAGTCCATTCCCACTCCCTGTGAGGTGAGCATGGTTCAGTGTGAGCTTGCTGGGCCATGTGGGTGGGTGGGGAATGTCTGTGACTGCAACTCCCATTATGCTCTTGGCTTCACCCCCCTTCCCAGCGTGCCCATACTTCCTTCCTTTTGACTCTGCTTCCCTGTGAGGGAGTGTGACAGCAATGGCAAGATGGCTGACTGTGAAGTCCTGGTGTTTGTTTGGATACAAGCTTCACACAGCAGCACCCAGTACGGTGTATCTTTGGGTGATATTTCACTACAGTGTAAGTCAATGCATTCTACCCGGTGAGTTGTGTGGAGTTTGTGTTGAGGGGTGTGTGTGTCTCCACATGCTGGTAAGTATGGTCAGAGCTGTCAGTCCTCCTTCCCACCCGGCCAGACATCCCACCATGAAACGTGCTTCCATTGGAGGGCATGCAAGTTGTCTTTCAGGATGTCAGGCAGTGGTGTCCTGCTTCTGATTTGCGCACAACCCCTACCAGGGCCTTGTGCTCCCCACAGCAGGACCCAGTGTCAGCCATCTTGTCAGTCATTTTCCACTCCCTGTGATGTGGGCATGGTTCAGATAGGTCTTGAAGAGCCAATTTGGAGAGGGAGCATTATCTGTGACTACAAACCCCATCATGCTTTTGGATACACTCACTTCACCTGCATACGCTCTATTCCTTCCTGTCAGTCAGCTGCACTGTGAGGTAGTGTGTTTGTGGTGGCAAACTGTCTGACAGTGTTTATTTGGCTTTGTGCCACTGTCTTGCTCTATTTGTTGGTAGGTTTGTACATGTCATGACACAGTTACAAGTCACTATGAGATGGCAGGTATTGTGTTTGTCTGACTAGCATACACATCTTGGGATGATTATCTATTGGTTACTGTGGCTTTGCTAACGGTGCATGGATTCACTGTCCCCTTGCCACATAATATTGAGTATGTTGGTTGTGTACTCACCAGGCTCTGGTATGTCTGCTAGACCATGGACGCTCTCTGGTGGTAGGATGTCCCACACCTTCTCCTCCCAGGACCTGAAGTATACTGGTTTGGCAGGAGGGCCACCACCAGTGCGCTGACTCAAGGCATGATCTTTCTCGATGAGTTTTGTTGACCCTCCTGCACACGTCATACCAACTGTTCTGGATATCGTCCTTTGTGCACAACGTTGGTGCTTGTGCATTCACCTTGTCCACAATCCTCACCCACATCTTTGTTTTCTGTGTCATGCGGGTCCTTTGGACCAATGTACCAAACAAATGTGGCTCTACTCTGATGATCTCGTCTACCAGCACTTCTAACTCACTATCTGTAAACTTTGGATTCTTCTTTGGGCGCATGGTGATGGGTGGTGGTGGTGAGTGAAATGTGAGTGAGGGTGCAAGTGAGGGTGGGTGAATGTCGGTTTTGCTAGCTGCATGTGTGGGTGCTTTTGGTGAAGTGCTAATGATGTGAAAGTTGTGTGATGGGTGAGTTGTGAGTGTGTCTGTGGTTGCTGTGTGATGGTGTTTTCTGCTGGCTGTTGTATTCAATTTGCAAAGGATCATGGTAGTGATTGATGTCCTTTATATAGGTGCAGTTGTGGGTGTGTCTTTGTTCCAAGTTTCTTTTAAATATTTATTGACTTTGTCATAGCTTGTTTGGTCCTTTTTTGTATTTTTTCCTTTGGGTTTTCTAGGCATGAAGGAGACGTTCTTCTGACCGAGACGGACGCTGATGTTGGCTCCTGCAGGCTTCTTCGGCTCTTTGACGCTGACTTTCTTCTTGGTTTTATACGTGTCGGTCGCGGAGATCTCTATTGCTTCAGGTCCCTGTTTTCTGTGCGTGTCGGTCATGCGGCTTGGGCTCTGTGCAAGTCGGTCTGGTTTTACACGTATTGCATCGTACTGTGCACATCGGACATCGCGGGTACGTGTCGGTCGGGTTCATTCCTGGTGCGTGTCGGTCAGTGCTAATCGCGTCCGTTTTCCGGGGGAATCATTGTTTTCCCTATGGCTCGGTCGTACGTCTTGTATTCCGTACGTGTCGGTTGTAATTCACACGTGTTGCATCGTACTGCACGGGTCGTACGGCACCGGTCCGTGTCGGTCGGTCACCGTTCTGGGTCCGTGTCGGTCGGTACGTTTTGCGGCCAGAATCGAACCCTTATTATTTATCATTTTTAACATTGTTTAATAATTTTAACTATGTTTCTATTAATTATATTTATTATTTAATTTATTTTATACTATTTTTAAGACATTTTAAAAAAAAACGATATTTTGAACAACGATATTTTAAACAACGATATTTTGGTTTCGATATTTTTTCACTTACCTTTATAGAGATAGGATGTCGATATTCTTGACATCGATATTCTGTGCACGATATTTGTGTACCTCGATATTCCTGTTGTCGATATTCTGTCAGTGATCCTATTGTGATATAGCGGAGTGAAACCATAAGCATCGTACTTCCGTAATCGACTAGTAATGCAAAGTTAAAGATTTTATTGTACTATAATGTGATTGTGCAGCAATGTTTGACAGGGGAGGAGTCATATGACAGGCAGGAAATGCCCTGTATCAACACCAGTCACGCAAAAATGGATGGATGTATCTATGCCATTGTACAGATTATTTGTGATTTGGATGTGTTACTCATCTACTGGCTTTGTATGATATTATTATTGATGATATATCGTTGTATATTCTAGTTCTCAACCACAAAACCTTTAATAAACAGATCCCAAAAAATAAAAAAAACAATGAATGGTGTCATATGCGAGGTCATAAGCAGTGAATTGTGGAGGCGCAAGTTTTAGTTAGTGCTGCTAACTATAACTGGTGAATTTCTGTGTTTTGTTTAGTCCAAAATGTTAATGTTGTCACTGACAAATTCACCAAACTATTATGCTGCTTTAACCTTTGTTTTTCTTCAGTGAATTTCTAAAAACGTTTTGCTAAAACAAAGTCAGATCTTTTTATCACACCTACTATGACATAAATTTAACCTTTGTTTTTTTCTGTGAATTTCCAAGGTTTGTTTAAAAACAACAACAGATCTTTTTATCACACCTAACTAATATTTATTTGAGATTTGCTATTTTTCTGTGATTTTCAAGGTTTTTCTTTCAACATGAAGCAATATTTAATTACCATATGTAAATCCAATCCCCTGCTGTGCACAGCCTTTGACCCTGAGGCCAACACCCTGCATAAAGCCAACCCCATGCCGAGCAGGCCTTCAGCCCTTCCTTCCTTAGCCTCATTAGGCCTTGGGGACCACATTATTTATTTTAAAGGGGGAGGATGGCCACATGGCCTCCCCTACCCAAACCTCATTAGGCCCTAGAGACCTCACCCCCCAGGGTCTTTTTCATTTTAAAGGGGGAGGAGGGGGCCACGTGGCATCCCCTCCCTGAGAGATTTCAATAAAGTTCTGGATGATCGTGTTCAATATGTACTTTTCTTTATTTAGCGAGCTTCATAGTTGTAATCACAAACCCGAAATGCATTGGGCACACAATGATACTATGAATTTAATGGTATGGAACCAAGTCTAATAATTGAATTCATGAAAAAGTGATTACAACTTTGAAACTCGCTAAATAAAGAAAAGTACATATTGAACACGATCATCTAGAACTTTATTGAAATCTTTCAGGAGTGCAAGGTTGGGGACGTTACTCCCACGGGAAATAATGCTTTGCTAATCAATACATACCCTTGTGTTCAGAAGGGTTTCCAACCCTGCACCATCCACCCCGATGAATTACGACCACAAGTGAATACTCCTGGAGTGCTTTATTCCACATTCCAATTGGATAATCACATCCCCTCCCTGAGACTCATTAGGCCCTGGGGACCACACGCCACGGGGCCTTTTTTAGGTGGAGCCTTGGCAGCGCATGCGCTGAGAGCCATGCTGTTTTGGAGTATGGAATAGAAGTCCCGCCCACTCTCCGCCCATATTTGTCATTGGCTTGTGTCATTGCCCTTCGTAAATGCTGACTTCTGATTCGTTAATAGGCTTGTTAGTCCCTTCTTAGTACCGCCTTGTCTTAATTCGTAACCTGCTATGGGAAGTGGCCCTTTTACTTCTGTTGTTACGCGGTCTGTCTTATTTAGCCTGTAAGCACTATTTTCTTTTACTGAGTTTCTCCTACTGTAGGCACGACAATCTTTCCTGCTACATTCAGCGTGCCATGAGCGCTTTCACTTTCCAAGCAGACCGGGACAATGGCGGCCGCTTCTTTGAAATGCAATTTACAAGAGTTTGAGCTATTGCCATTGAATATGACAATGCCTTGTATTTATATGTTAATTAGCAAAACAGATAAGTAAAAGGCATTGTAATTTACAATGCCAAGAGCTTAAACTCTTGCAAATGAGAGACCTATTGCATTGCAAATGCTTGTCATTTGAATGGCCACCCTCCAAGAGCCTCATTTGGCCCTGAGAACCCCATGTCTAGGGCCTTTTCTTTCAAATAAGGGCAGATGGAGGCCATGGGGGGCTGCTCCCTGAGCCTTGTTAGACCGTGGTGACCCCATCTCCCAGGGCTATTACTAAATATCAAGGAGAGGGGGCCTTACAGCCCCCCTCCTCGAGCCTCTTTAGGCCCTGGGGAACCCCATCCCCCAGTGCCATACATATTTATGATAAAGGAAAAGGGGACCGAATGGCCACCCTCCCCAAGCCTTTTCCGGCCCTGGGGACCCCATCCCCCAGGGCATCCGTGAAAAGGGGAGGGAGCCACATGGACCTCTCCCCAAGCTGATATCAGCCCCAGGGACCAGGGCTTGCCTTTATTTTTAGGGGGAGGGCCTACGTCCCCGGGCTGATATCAGCCCTGGGATCCCATCCCCTGGGGCCTGCTGTCATTTTTAGGGGAAGTGAAGCACACAGCTCCCTTCCCCGGGCTGACTTTGGCCTCTTGGTTCCCATCTCCAGTCCCAAGCACTGGTAAAGAAGGGTGCTCTGGTGCCCACCCAGGACACCCACCATACTGTCCTTGGGGGCCACAGGGAGCTCTAGGGTCCCTGCATCCATAGGGGGGTATGTGGCCCTCTCCCGGGCCAACTTTGGCCTTGGAGACCCCATCCCCGGGCCTGTCATTAATATGTGGGGAAGGGGGCACATCCACTTACACACCCACACAACCACTCACACACCCACGTACACACCCATACAGTCACTCATACACCCACTTAGAGATGAAGAAAACCACGCACACCCATACAGCCACTCACACACCCACTCAGAGGCCCATAAAACCACTGACACACCCACTTACAAACTCATGCACCTACTCAGAGACCCAGAAAACCACTCACACACCCACTTACACACTCATGCAGTTACTCACACACCCACTCAGAGACCCCGAGAACCACTCACATACCCACCCAAACCCACAGAGGCACTCACACACCCACTCGCACACCCTTACAGCCACTCACACACCCACTCACAGACCAACACACCCACTCACACACCCATTAACAGACCTACAGAACCAGTCACTCATGCACTGACACACCCACCACACACTCACACACCCAATTACATACCCACACAATCACTCACACACCCAGGTTGCAGGGACATTCTAGTTAAGAAATAGCATTACATAAATATAGAAATCAACTAAAAAAACAAAGGTTACAGGGATGTTATAATGTGGAAATAGAATTTGAGAAACCTTAGACATTCACTAAAAAACACACACAAAACCACAGACATTTAGCAGTTATAGTTACCTCGAGTAACTGTAACTCGTGCCCTAAGGTAATCATAAGTTGTGCCCTCCCCATGCACTGCTAATTACCTCACATATTACATCAGTCATGAAATCTTCTATGCCATTACTATTGATAATATCACTGCAGAATTTGCAGTGAAATTTCCGATGAGAAATCTGTGCGTGACGGTGGCACGAGTTATAGTTTTAGTGAATTATTATAATTATTATTATTTTGACAAATTGTAAAAAAGCTAAATAAACTTATGAAATCAAAAAAACAGATGAGACTACCAGCATGTTTGTATAACCCAGTCAAAGATGGCCAGCATAATGAACCTGACAATCTGGCGTCTAGCTGTAAAAATAGTTTGTAAATGATGCCAAAAGCAGTCTCTCAGTAAGGAAGTCAGATTAACACACAAGCTCATTTTACATGACACTTCACTTATAGAATCAGATGGATAGTCAACTGAAGCAAATCTTGTACCACATCACTCAATAATAAATGCAGAAAATTAGTTAAATGAAGAAAATTCCAATAACAAGACCATTGGTCGAAGCCATAAAAAGCAATCAATGTTAAATATATTGAATATGACGTTCTTCACAAATTGTTAGGGATTTTCTGTACAAGAAGACAAAACAAGGCAAGGAATTCAATGCAATTTAGCATCAAATGAGATGAAATAAAAATATCGAAGAAACCAGATTTTGCACTTTTTTGTCACTCGCAATTAGGAAGTTACAAAATGCGATGTACTAATTTGTCTCAGGCACATTTAGCGATTTGTAATGGAGTCGCAATTGACCTACCTCATAGATATTCATGAGGTAGGTCGCAAATTGCAACCCATTGGGAATAGCTAAAAACACTGGGATGGTGGCCTGTTGGGGGCAGAAGACCACCATGTCTGTGTTTGCTTTTATATAAAGCAACTTGAAAAATAAAAAATGCAGCCCTTTTTCCTTGAAGGAAATACGGGATGTGTTTCAAAAAGAAAAATGAAACGTTTCAATTTAATTTTTTAAGAGTAGCCAGTGGTCCACAGGACCACTGCCTGCTCTTAAAAAATGTTTTTGCTACCATTCACAAAGGGGAAGGGGTCCCCGTTTGTGACTGGCTTACCACCTATTTGAAGTAGGCGGTAAACTGCGAACGTTTTGCGACCGCGTTCCGGTCGCAAAACATTTGGACATCTCTCTGTGACTCTCTATTAGGAAGGGACGCCTTTGTCACACCCCTTCCTAATATTGACTCATCAACGCTATTTTGTGAGTTGGTAATAGGTTACTGACTCGCAAAATAGGGTTAGTACATGCCAAAAGGCTCTTTAGCTTTCACAAACGGCCTATTTGCAACCACTAAAACTTGTCGTATAAGTGACTCCTGATTTGAATTTTCACATAGAAACACAGCCAGAAAAAAAACCCTGCTAATACTGGAACTTTGGAGTACAAACACAGACAAAATATCAGAATGACTGAAAGTTCTATCGAGCACACCAGAAAGACATAAGAAGAAAACACTCGACCTCCATCTTAGAGGATAAATGTATCTCGACCGGACAAGTGCTAACTTTAACCTCAAATTCTAAAAGTAAAGAAAAATATGATATACTAAACATTTGTGCAGTTTTGAAATGAACATCTGCTATTCCTTCCCCAGCACACAGCCAGGGACCTAGATAACATACAACATGACATTCTTGATAAGCCTACTAATTTCTCTACTAATAGGAAAATCTACTTGACTACACATGAATTACTCCATTGCTTTTCCACCTAGTTAATTATTTGAGCATAGTGAAACACAGGGAAAGTGACCTTCTGCAAAAGACAATGCATCTCAGTTGCAATTTAGAAACGTCTGGGTGAACCAGGAGGGAACCAGAAGGGACATCAAATATAATTAGGTTTACATTGTCTCATTTGCTAACAGAAAGCTGTGTAGTATGGGAATACACCAAAAGCTAAAGAAATATTACAATTTTGGGAAATACGTTTGTAGGCCTCTTTGGGGCCAGTAAAAATAAATTCAAACAACACCTCATCATGCGACACTAATAACCAACTTAAAGGGTATAATCATGTTGAAAGATCTAAAAAAGAATATTAGTCACATATCCTGCACTTTGTTAAAATCGAGTCGTAAAATACACTTTAATCAGTATTTGCTGCAAAAAATAAAGGTATACCAAAATTATGCTGGGAACCAGCACACTTTTCGAAGCTCAGAGGTGTCAAGATATCATAAAGTAGGTAAAATACCTTTATGTAAACAGGTTTTTGGTAAATGTGGGCTGTATGTTTCATTTCACCAGTCAAATTGGTGGAATTTTGGTCACTCCACTTTGCTCTTCAATCAATCATTCAGGATTTTATAAAGCGCTGCTAGTCCCCTGATAGGGTATCCAGGCGTTTGTAGGTCCTGGAGGCTTATTTGAACAACCAGGTCTTGCAGGCCTTTCAGAATTCCGGAAATGAGATGATGGTCCAGAGGTGCGTCGGGAGGCTGTTCCAGGTCTTTGCTGCGATGTGGGAGGAGCGTCCTGCACTTCTGCTTTGGTAGATGCGGGGAGTATTGGCAAGTGAAAGGGAGGCGGAACGTAGCCTTCTCGACGGTTGGTGGAAGTTCAGGCGGTGGTTTATGTAGGCAGGTTCTTGGTTGTGTAGAGCCTTGTGTGCGTCGGTTAGCACCTTGAATTGACATCTCTTCTGTACCGGGAGCCAGTGGAGTTTCCTGAGCTGGAGTGTGATGTGGGTTCGTCGCGGAAGGCCAAGGATGTTTTGTTATGTTATTTATTTTTCTAAAGCACTCAATTAACCAGAAGGCATATTGGCGCTAGCTGAGATATAGAAAGAAGATTCCCCAAAAGAAAGAAATTATTTAACAGTGAAGAGCCAAGTTTTCAAGGCCTTCCTAAACGCCAAAAGATTTGGCATAATTTTTATATAAAATGAAAGAGCATTTCATGGCTTTTGCAGCTCCCAGCACAAAACCTCTGCCGCCACAGGACATGCGATGAAACCAATGAAGTTACCTAGCATACTTTGAAATCGAATGGTGTTAAGGAATTTTGTACAATAACCGGGCAGCTGCATTTTGCAAAATGTATAGCTTGTTGATTACATGCTGATGGGCATTTATATACAGGCCATTGCAGTAATACATCTTTGAAATAATTAATGAGGTTACTGTCAATTTCTGCAAATGAACTGGAATAAAAAGGAGAACCTTCTTGATAAGCCTAAGCGAGTAAAAAGCCACCCAAGTGACTGCATTGGCCTGATCAAAATAGGTCAGCTTGTCATTAATCAAGATTCCCAGAATTCTGACTGATCTGACTGGAGTAGGAGGTGAGCCTTGATCGGGTGGCCACCAAGAAGGAGACTCAAAAGTGGATCTTGACCCTCAGATCAAAACCTCAGTCTTACCTGAATTAAGTTTGAGGCAGTTCATAGACATCCACTGACTGACAGCCTGCATACATTCACAGAATCTCGAACCATTCCCTGAGTCCCCAGGAGCCAAGGAGATGACGATTTGAGCATAGGAGGTCAGTGAGAAACCATAAGATCTAATAAGTTCAGCCCAATGTGTAACATATACATTAAAAAGTGTCGGGCTGAGTGAGGACCTCTGGGGGACCCTGCAAGAAAGAGCGTAGGAGGGAGAAGTAAACTCACCCAGTCTGAGAGACTGTTCCCGATCACTGAGTAAGGAACTCAACAACTTCCATGCTGTTCCTTACACCCCCATCTTGCCCAAGCAATCCCCCAGCAACCCATGATAAACTGTATCAAAGGCTGCGGATTGATCGAACAGGACAAGGAAGGCTCTTCCTCCCTGGTCCAAAGGTATCCTGATCTCTTCAGTGGCCTTGATAAGGGCTGCCTCTGTTCTGTGGCCAGCATGGAAGCCGAACTGAGTGGTAACCAGAAGATTGTTAGCCTGGACATGTTCGACCAATTGCTTACTCAGCACCTTTTCAATCAGCTTAACTGGCATAGGGAGACAGGAAATGGGACAATAGTTGTTAGGTACCTGGGGGTCAAGAGATGGTTTCTTGATTAAAGGTAAAATCGAGGCCCTCATCCACATTAAGGGAAAGAGGCCTGACCCACACATCAGATGAAAAATATACAATAGTTTTGTCGCAATAATCTCGGTTGCTAGACTAGCTACCCTTGCCAGACAGGGATCGCACGGCAAACCAGATTTTGATGATTTGATCAGTTTCGTAACCTCATCTCTAGAAGGAGAAGTAACACTCTCAAGCTTTGTGAGATTAATCTGATGAGTAGAAGTATGCACAGCTGAGAGCTGCCGAAGCAAGTGTTGAGAAATTGTTAGAGGCATTTCAACTTTAAGGCGAAAAGCATCCGCCAAGTTATTACAAGAAGACCGAGCACAGTCTTGAGTGTGTTAGCGGTGTCAGTAGTCAGGTTTTTAAGATAAGAGCACAGTCCTTTGGAAGAGTTACTTGCCTCTTCAAACTTGTCTGTAAAGTATAATGATTTTTCCTTACGAATCATGACTTTGTAATCAGAAAGGCAGTTTTTATATTTAACTTTTTCAAGTTCGCAGTACCCCAATCTCCATCTTTTCTCTTGTCTCCTGCAGCACTGCTTGAGGGCCCTACAGGCCTCCGAGAACCAGGGAGAAGATAGATTATTTCTTTTAATATTAATCCTTTCAACAGGAGCCAAAGAGCGAGAAGCAGCATCTAACCACTGGGTGTAATGCAAAACTGCTAACTCTGTATCATTAGAGAGATTGGGGAGAGTGCTCTCTAACCGTGGAGAAAACTCTTTGACCTTATATGTATGCCATGCGTAAGAGGATGACCAAATTGGATGAGCAAGAGGGCCCCCATCAGCTTGTGAATACTGGATCTCAAAGAAAATTGCCCTATGGTCTAACCAAGATAAAGGCAAAGTTTTTATATGACCTGTTTGAAACAATACCATCAAGTGTATGGCCAGCTAAATGTGTGGGGCCATCCAACCATTGGGATAGACCAATGGTTGACACAGTAGAAAGTAGAACCATCGTATCAGAATCACAAAAGGCCTCTAAGTGAAAATTAAATTGCCTTGGACTGTATAATCGCTAAGCAAAATATCATCCTCTAAGAGATTGCCAATTTCTTGGGGAAAACTAGTGTGCAACCCGGGTAAAGAAGAATGCCTTTGAAAAATTGAGACTTGGACAGTCCAACACAGAAAGAAACCGCTTTGCAAAAGGGAAAAGATAAAGGAGAACAGCAGACCGCGAGATCAGATCTATAAACACAGATGATACCGCCTCCCTGTTTACCATACCGGTCCGATCTTAAAATAGTGAGCCCATGTGGAATGGCTGAAAGAATACCGGGCTTGAGGAAGAGGCAGCCCAGGTCTCAGCGGTAAGACTAAGAGAGGAATTATGAGAGTCCAAAAAGATTACATTCTATGCTGTTCTTCACCAATAACCTAGCATTGATGAGCGCACAGGGCAGACATGTTAGGCTGTGAGATGATATCTGGCACTGATGTGTTGGATTTCTGAGCTACAAACTCATTACGAGCACTAAACACGCCCAAATGAAAATAGCAGACTTGACAAGTGGAGTTAAACCCTCTAGAGAAATGAGGATGAGTCTGGATTTGGCATTCTGTATGGTCTGAATTCTCTGTAGGAGGTGTGCGGCAATTCCCACACAGAGGACATTGCTGAAGTCCAGCCGGCTGGTGATTAGGGCTTGTGTCATGGTGCGTCGGGGTAGCCTCTTGAAGATCTTTCATAGCGTGCGCAGAGCAAGGAAGCAGGCTGAGGTGACAGTGATGATCTGTGATTTCATGGTGAGTTTGTTGTCAATGATGATTCTGAGGTTTCTGGCGTGGTTGGAGGGAGTGGGTGTGGGTCCTAGGTCTGATGGCCACCAGGAGTTCCATGCGTTTCTACTGTTGCCAGAGATCAGTACTTCCATCTTTTCTGCGTTCAGCTGCAGGCAGTTGCTCTTCATCCAGTCAGCGATGTTTGTAATGCATCTCTGGAAGTTGGTTCTAGTGGTGGTGGGGTCATCGGTGAGTGAGAGAATGAGTTTAATGCGGAGTTCTTGCCAAATTCCACCAATTCCCGTGTGGAAGAATGTTTCTCCTGTGAGGCTCCAGAAGATGCTTGCTGGTGACGGCGAGCGAGATTTTGCATCCTCTAGCATGATTTTCTAACATAGGCAGTCACGAGCGATCACAACGCGAGTTAAGAAGAGTAAAACTATGGGGCATATTTTCAAGCCAGGCGATGAAATTATCGCCGCTTTAGCGGCAGAAAACTGCCGCTAAAACGGCGATAATGGGCTTGATAATATGCTCTATGGAATTCCAATTGAAGCCCATTTTACATGTGAAGGACATCTAACATGGGCTTCAATTGGAATTCCATAGAGCATATTATCAAGCCCATTATCGCCGTTTTAGCGGCAGAAAACTGCCGCTAAAGCGGTGAAAATTTTATCGCCTGGCTTGATAATATGCCCCCAAGTTTCGGTGGAATAACCAGTGTTTGGCAGCGAGACAGGAGAAAACTCACCCTCTTGTTCTTTGACAGAAAAAGTGAGGAATCTGAAACTAGGGGGCATATTATCAAGCCAGGCGATAACATTATCGCCGCTTTAGCGGCAGAAAACTGCCGCTAAAACGGCGATAATGGGCTTGATAATATGCTCTATGGAATTCCAATTGAAGCCCATGTTAAATGTGAAGGACGTCTAACATGGGCTTCAATTGGAATTCCATTGAGCATATTATCAAGCCCATTATCGCCATTTTTGCGGCAGTTTTCAGCCGCTAAAGCGGCGATAATTTTATCGCCTGGCTTGATAATATGCCGATTAGAGAGGGAGGCAGATCTAAGAGCTGTACATGAGTGTAAGGAATCAGTTCGGCATGATGATATAGAGGACAATGATGTTTGAAAGCCTGGTAAGTCAGACAGAGGGACTTGAATGGGATACGCTTAGGGGCGTGAAACCAGTGGAGAGCAGTATATGAGGGGAAATATGATATGATAAATATAATTAATTCAAGAATTTCAATTCATACATTTTTCTTTTTCTCCTTCAGTAAAATATACATTGCCCAATTTGCATTTGTTTTCTGTGAGTAGGCATGATTCATTTGAGTCAGTAAAAAACTTCAGGAGTAAGACAAGAGTAAATCACAGCTACTCACAGAAGAATCTTTGTGAATTTTACAGAGATATATTTGTGGCCACATTTGAAATATAACCTTAACCTGAAATTTGCAAAATTAATGTTGAGACTTTCTTCATAACTCAAACTTTTCAACCATTGGACAACACTTATCTCAGTTACACACAGCATGCTGTACTATAATGGCTACATGGGGGCATATTATCAAGCACGGCGTTAAAATTATCACCGCTTTAGTGGCAGAAAACTGCCGCTAAAGCGGCGGTAATGGGCTTGATAATATGCCCTTGAGAATTCCAATAGAAGCCCATGTTGACACCAGAACCTGGGCTTCTATGGGAATTTCATAGAGCATATTATCAAGCTCATTATCGTCGCTTTAGCTGCAGTTTTCTGCCGCTAAAGCGGCGATAATTTTAACGCCATTCCTTGATTATATACCCCATAGTCCCTTAAAAAACAGGAAGAAACCTCTGAATGGTCTTCACATCTCTACTTTTGCCCCATTTATGGGATCTCTGAACTGGTAAAGATAGAGCAAGTCTGCATCGCGGTTTCTGAAAGAATTTCGAAATCGTTTTTTGGAAGATCCAGAAATGAAAAGATGTGCGGCTATAACATAATGCTTTATGGTTCAGCCCTTTTACATTCAATTGGCAGTTCAACGAAATACATATATTATCCTTTTACCTTCCTCGTCTGGATTTGAAATTCTTTTTTTCACAAAGGAAATGAGTGATTACATTTTCAAATATCTTCAATGTGCTCAGCAGGGACATCTTAAGGATGTTGAGGGCCCTGGGCCAGAGGTATTTTTGGGGCCCCTCTTTGGAACAGCTTCGAATTTATGATCCATTTTCAGCTATTTCATGCCCTCTTTGGACATGTGACTTCAATATTGTATCACAGCAGCAGCTAACTAATATTATTGCAAATAATCTCTGTGTGACACCCTCCCATTTCTCATATGTGAGGTCCTATTTTGGTCTAAAAGAAACCTCTTTTTAGGGATGTTACATGAAACATAAACACAACATTTTCTCTGCAAAATATCTGTAATGCACTCTCACACATCACCCTCATTTAAAATAATTTAATGGAAAACGGTATTTAGAAAATATGTTTAAGAATTATTCAAAGTCATTCGGACAAGAATCTGCAGCACAGACCTGGCTCCAAGGGGCCCCCCTGAAAGGCTGGGGCCCTGGTCCAGAGCCCACTTTGCCCATTCCTTAAAACGTCTCTGGTGCTCAGCACAATACTACAATGCGCCCGGAGCTCATGCATATCATGCCAGGGTGACGACAACCACAAAAGAAAGATCATTTATTTATAAAGTTGCATTGGAATTGGCAGGCACGCAGATAAAATGTAAGGGTAGTGACCTGAGCAAAAATATCAAAAGCATACATATTTATCACTGACATTTTAAAGCTTTTGAGGCCAGTTCACAGAGACGCATAAGAGCATGTAAAAGGACTACAGGAGTAGTACATTATGTATTCCAAAATGCAATTATGAACAGATCCCAAAATATAAACTAAAAAGAGGGCTTCACAAAACGACTAAATAACAACACATCTCTAAACAAATAATAGATTTTTTTGTTTGATCTGTTTATTTAAATATTTTTTTATCTGAGTAGAAAACAGTATACATACATAGGAATTATCATCTAAAACCAGTAGGCAGTTTACCAAATCCAGCGTATAAATCAACATCCCAATGGCATGACTCCATCATCATTATTAGTTACAACTGGTAGCAACTGTTGACATGCCCCACCGAACGAACACTGAGCCTCCTCCCACCTACAATAGGACTGTTTAATCCTATTACAATACAGTATAACTTTACTATGCATGTATAAATCAGCTACAGATGAACGGTTCATATGGCTTCACTTCGCCATATCACATCAATCTGCCTATGTAGTCAGTCTTACTAAACAAATAATTGATATTGTTTCCATAGTTGTGTAGTCCATAATGTCACTGGTAAGGTGGTAATGGGATTTTTAGTGTCCCCAGTGATATCATAGATCTAGTTTGTGATGTTACCTGTCACATCATGTGTGAGGTCCTGTGTGGTCCTTTTGGGGGATGAGTTACCATTTTCATGGCAAGGGGATGCTTTTGTAACAAAAAATTAGGTCGTCATAGAATTTCCTAATCATACTCTCATGGAATTTAATAATTTTTTTAAACATATGTTAAATTATTTTGCGCAGAATAAACTATAACTTATACTCAACATATGTTTTGGGATTTTTTTGCATGATATATAGACCCACCTTCTATACATCCAAACCCAACTGCCCATGGCTTTCTGCCATGTGCAAGAAATTGGCTACAGGGAATGTCCTTCATCTAGGTCTTCCACCGCCACCTTCTGTGCAGTAACCTCCCTCCAAAACCAACAGTGAATAACTTTAGCCCTTCACAGCAGGGCTTTGTTGTTGGGTTGGGCGTTAGGCTACATCCTACATTCAAACCACTGTAAGGTGAACCTCCTGTGAGTCCAAATTCTATGTTGCATTTCTTCAGCCATGTCCACTGTGGGTTGGTAGGAGGGTCTGTGGTTTGGCCACTCTCCTGCATGCCCAACCCTCGTCAGCGTTTGGCCTTTGGCAATGCACTGTAGGATTTAGCTGCAATACCTGTCCTGCAGCCAGTCTCTACGCCCAACATCATGTGTGTCCAACCCTGTACGTGCATGGACATTGGCCATGAACAGTGGGATTGGTGCCCAACCTCCTGTGACCAAACACCCACAGTCTTTGCCAGTGTGCAGTGTGCTCTGGGTGCAGAGCATGGCCGCGGTCTAGGCTCTGTCCTGACCTCAATGTCACCGATTGAGATATTCAGGGCCTTCAGCCTCGTGAGGTTGACTCAGGGCACTGGGCTGCAGCTGCAGGCAGTCCTGCGCCGGCTACCATACCACTAAACCAGTAGAGTTTGGCATTTGTCTATACTCAGGAGCCTTTTGGCACAGTGCAGAGCCTCTAGGGTGATTGGAATCATTGAGGGCAGATGCCTGTCTTTCCTTGATGCGTGCAGAGTGCGACAGGTCACGCTGGACTGCCTTAGGGCACTGCGGCTTTGGCAAAGTTGACATACATGATGGTCTGCGCTCCAGCTGTAAGACACAGCAGTTCTTGATTGGTGCACTGCACTGATGCGTGTGGATGCCCAAAACTGGCTACCGACACTCTACGAAGGCCCAGGACTGATTGAGAGCACGTCAGGCAGAGTCAGACTCCAGAATAGCAGAGCTTGGCAGAGGTCGCTTGTGCAAATGAAATCTTTGATGGCCCTGAGATTTCCTGAACAGGGGGCAAGTCAACAAGCCTTTGGAGTTACTTAGGTTGAAAAAGGTTTTAGGGAACAGGTTCAGTCTTTCTCACCTCCCAGGTCAGAGGCAGCAGGCCAATACAGCAGAGCAGGTAGCAACGCGGTTTTCCCTCCTTAGCACAACTCCTCTTCTTGGCAGAGTCTCCTTAGGACCCCAAAGTGAACTAGTGAGAGGGGTGTCATAGACCCAATACTTATACCCAAATGTGCCCTGCAAGTGGAGGTGACTACAAAGTAAAGCCTTTGTGGTGCACAAGTCTCTTTTCAGCCTAACTCTGTCTGACAGCCTATCTGTGGAGGGTAAATCAGTATTTTCTGTGAGGCCAGGTCACTACCTATTCAGGTGTACATGTCAGCTACTCCCCTCCCTCTTGCCCAGATGACCCATCACGTATGCAGGTGGATGCAGATGCAGCTGAGTGTCCTGTACTTGTGGCTGTCTAGAGGGAATGCACAACATGAAACTGTCAGCCTACCCCAGGCATGTATTAGAGACAGGCTGTAAGGCCCACGAAGAGCAGAGAAATGTCCACTTTCTACATTAGTAACTCCAGATCTAACTTTACCACTATCGAGGATTTGTCATTACCAATCCAATGATATAAAACATAAAGCAGCTACTCCTCTGCAATCAGGAATTGCATATACCAATGGTATTTAAGGATTTCCCAATGTTGACCTATGAGAGGAGCAATCCTCACAGTAGTGAAATCAAACCTGGGTAGTTGTCACTACCAGGAAATGTAAAACAAAAAGGTACAAGTCCTACCTTTTACTTACACAGCACCCTGCCCTTAGGGCCACCTAGGGCCTACAGTATGTGTGACTGATGTGTAATAAAAGGAGAGTGTAAGGCTTGGAAAGTAGTTGGAAATGCTAAGCCAAGGTGGCAGTAAACTGCACCCACAAGCCCTGCAGTCACAGGTTTGAAAGGCTACTTCTGTGGGTGGCTCAATGAGTGCTGCAGGCCCACTAGTAGCACTGGGTATATGGTGTATCACTTTACTAGGGACGTATAAGTGAGCCGAATATACCAATCATGGATAAACCAATTATCATCACATTTTAGATAAGAGCATATGAACTTTAGAACTGAACAGCGGTGGTAATGTGCTCCTAGACATAAAACTAGCAAAAACAATGTCAAAAACAGAGGACGAGGGGGAAGGCAAAACGTTTAGGGTAACCCTGGAAAAGTGCTATTTCCAACAGACTCATACAAGAAAAGGTATGATCTATCCCTCTGGGAAAATCACTTCCTCCTTGAGGTTTGGGATGCTCACTTACCCACTTTTATACAATCTTTCACTTTTTTCAGGACACAGGCTTCGATGCCTGGTGTCCTTTAAAGGCCACCACAACAAAACATGTCAGTTGCTTCCAGCCAATAAGAATGCCCAGTTATTACCCCTTCAAAGCTCTCCAACTCCTTTTTGTAATTCAAATATCTCATAAACTACTGAATGGATCTACAGCAAACCAGGAAAAGGTACATCTTTGAGAAATGTTTAGTATAATTCCATTTAGCGATTTGTTTCATAGGAAAGAGCAACTTTTCGTGCATTCATTTTTTTAGCCCTCACCCCACCCTTTTAAAGTTTCTCACCCTAGATCGATCTGCATGAAAGTCGACATACCAATACTTTGCCATGTATGCTATTTGATTAAAAGGTTTCATGCAGATTCATTAAACAGTACCAAAGTTATTAAGAAATCAAACTGACTCTTATGAATGGGAAGAGAGATTGGACCATAAATGCACAATTTAGGGTTGGGAATAAAAACCTTGATTAGCTAATAACGTTGCCACAATTCTATGCACTCTTGGCAAATCCTTAGCATGTTTAACTCCCTTGTGTTATTAATGCAAATACCTCAAATGGGAGCACAGATGGGTGGGGGAGTGAGATAAAATGTATTTACCTTCTTTGCTGATAATGTAAGCACTTTCTAATGAATATGTATGAAATTTTGCAGCCTGTTAGGAAGTTAATCCCAGTTCAGGGGTTTCTGTTTCACTGAGATCCAATAATGAAGGGGAAGGTCACACATTTGACATGTCTAATTCACTTCTGTTATGTTGAGACTCATTCAAATGCATCAGGGGCCATGGGAAAAGGCGTGAGGGAAAAGGTGATTGTTTGCTAATATGTTCGGCACTTTTTGACAAATCAGAGCAAAATTAATCTGGAATTTCAATGTTTAGTGTTCTGTTGGCAATGAAGTTAAGTCCAGATCGAGGATCCCAGGTGTCTAGCAGATTGGATAAGGAGGGGTAAGGTTAAAGTGAGGAGCTTTCATTTGCTATTAACTTTGGCATCATTTGACAGATTTACATTAAAGATGAGATACCAAAATTAGGTTTAACTTGCAAGCTCAATGTGCGACTGAAAGTTGGCTGCCTGGGAAGCTGATTGCTTGTTGTAAACCAACTTTTCAGATGACTGAAAGATACATGCAGGACTGGTTAGGTTGGGCTTGCACAGGACCAGGCCTGTAGTGAGGCCCTGAGTCAACCCCAACTACACATTTCTGAAGGCCATGCATATCGGAGGTAATCAACAAGATACAGGGGTATTATCATTCACCACCACATCTACCACTAACCGAATATAGGTTTTTGTCCCGCAGTCTTTTTCCCCGCATGGAATCACAACGTGGTCGTTACAACGACCGCGTTGTGATTCTGCATACCATTACTCCGCAAGTCGGAACAACGACTTGCGGAGGGGGGGCTCAGGATGTTGGAATAGTATAATTTACTATTCCAACTCCAGTCTGTGCGGACACTAGGGAAGGTGTTGGATATTAAATCCAACACCCCCCCCTCCTCAAGTCGTTGTTATGACTTGCGGAGTAATGGTATGCGGAATCACAACGCGGTCGTTGTAACGACCGTGTTGTGATTCCATGCGGGAATAAAGTTTCGTCATAAACGTTGTTTACCCTACTCACCGACCACATCTATGCACAGAGCCACCAGCAAAACACTTTTACCCTACCATCTGAAAAACACAGTTACTGCGACATTATCTTTCACTTCAATTGTATCATCTGAATGTATGTTAAAGAAACCTTTGAAATGAACTTAAAAAACACATTTAACGATAAGTTATGGTTATGAAAAAAACCTGGAAAACCCATGAAATTCCCTAGTTGTGGTTAGCTTTGCAAACCATAACTCACAACCCGAAGACAATGCTTATAACCTTACAATATTGATAGCAATAAATAAAGGGATTCACATTACACCATAAAATCTCGACACTAACACAAGTAAACAGATTATATAGCATTCTGAGTAGTGTCATTCATAATGTTAGTAATAAGATAAGATAATAGCGTAAGGTAATAAGTCATGTCGCTAGGGAAATCTTTTATCTCTTGAATTAAGTTATCTGTTATATCAAGGGCAAACAAAGCAAACACAAGCATATGATGGACAGAGTGCTGAAACTTTTCAGTCACTCGCCCCCAGTCACAGATCTTGGTTGAATCCATCATCGTTCTTCAGCTCACTTCGCCACCTCAGTTCAGACCCAGCCATATCAAGGGCAAAGTCTCTTTTGGTATGTGAGTTATGGTTTGCATGAGGGGTATGTGAGCTATGGTTTGTAGTATTAACCATTATAGGGGAATTTGAGGAGTTTTTTGGTTTTATTTCAGAACCATAACTGATATTTATAACTGTGTTTTTTCAGGGAAATCCATGTGTATATCTGATTTAAAAACATGCACACACGCACAGATATCTAAAACATTAACACATGTTGGAAAACAATTAAAAACACATAGTTGCTGAGTTGTTATGGTTACAAAACAAAACATTCAAAGCCACAAATATATTGTCCAGTAACTGTTAACTGAGCAAGCCATAACTTGCACTCAATGCACTGTTCATGACCTCACACATCACCTCACTATTGTCATCCGTGTGGCCTTGCGCAATCGGGTTACCTCAGTGCCTCCACCCCACCCACTATATGACTAAGTCTCACCTCACACTGCCTCTGGCCGCACACAGCAATGACTGACTGGAGGGGCTGGGTTCTGCCCCAGACCTCTCCTACTTCCCTGCTGCATACTGCTTCGCCATGCTTTACACCATCCTTCATACCACTGATCCAGCGGGTTACCAGCCTCAGGTACTCAAACACCATATACTCACCTGGGCCCATAAACACAAACGTTCACATAGGCTAGTAAATACCACTGGGGGTCAATTTTATAAATGCTTTTTTCAATGAGATTAGTTACCTGTCATTCTTAACTAATCTTTCACTGATCAAAATGTTCTTTCCTCAGGTCAGTGGACCTATTAGTTGGAACTAGTTGATGGTGAAATGACATTAGAATTATATTCCTTACTATATTGAAATAACCACAGACTCGGGAAAAGTTTAAATGTTTTATCTAGTTAAATTCATGTGAGCCACAACCAAAATACAGTACGAACTCAGGGCCCGATTCACAGAACTAACTTAAGACAAAATCCTAAACTTACTACGTTTGGTATTCACAGAAGTTAGGATTTTGTCTTAAGTTTGTCTTAAGACAAACTTAAGAGAAACTTAAGATAGACTTAAGACAGACTTAAGATAGACTTAAGACAAACTTAAGACAGACTTAAGACAGACTTAAGTTAGGATTTTGTCTTAAGTTTGTCTTAAGTCTGTCTTAAGTCTGTCTTAAGTTTGTCTTAAGTTTGTCTTAAGTTTGAAGTTTGTCTTAAGACAAACTTAAGACAAAATCCTAACTTCTGTGAATACCAAAAATTGTAAGTTTAGGATTTTGTCTTAAGTTAGTTCTGTGAATCGGCCCCTCAGTTTCTCAAAGGAAGGAAAAGTCAATTAATTCAATAATCAGTCACCTATTAGAATGAAGTTTCACAATGACCATACTCAGGAAGGAGAGGATAGAGAGAGCAGGACAATTACATACTACACAGAAGTATATTTACCTAGAATGGTGTGGAAACCAACCCCTTGACCAAGGAGCTGGAAGGGTCCCCTGGGATAGATCAGGTGACAAAGACTTCAGGACAGGTTTCAGGACAGGATTCAGGACAGGATAGATGACCTCTTCTAGATCTGACACCTGCGTCGTTCCCCTCTCTGACGCTATCTTCCTCCTCGATTCGTCCGCGATCTTCTAATCGATTTCCTTATACCCTCCTTGATTCTTCCACGATCTTCTTCTAATTATTTGGCTTAAAATTCTAAGTCTGCAAATCGATTCTTCTTCAGCATTCGCTCAGCTCTTGGACAGCATCCCGGCCTCTCAGCATTCTGGTGTTGCTGTGATCTCTGTTCTAACTAAACTACCTCAATTATACCTTTCTAATGGCATGTACCACCCATTAATGATTCAACTACATGAAACTCCTAATTCTGATTGGACAGGCAAGGGGGTTGATCATCACACCATGCTAAGTTTTAATCATTTTCTTTGGTTCTATGTTTAATGTTCACGCCCCATAATTTGTATTCACCGATTTTTATTTCCCAGCCATATTTACATCTTTATCAACCAAAAAGTATACATGTGACATTCGTTCTATTCAATATTCAGGATGTTCAGCAGGTTCCCAGGACATGTTGCAAAGACGGCCTTGGACGGGATTCAAGAACGACCTCATGGCTTCTTGACTTGTTATTACTGCGCCTGCGTGAAAGTCACGTGCAGTATGGACTTCTGTCTCACTCAGAGGCCCAAATACGAACTAGTAGAGAGGTCAAAAGAAACATATTAATTTCAAAATAAAATGATTTTACTGTATACCGCCTATCTCTACTCTAATCCCATTTACTTATAAAGGCTCATCCCGCATTAGCACTTAGTAAATAGCTTGTTTTAGTTTTCAGCAAAGCAGATGCTTAGCATGTGAGCTTTCAAGCGCCCATTTTAGATGCGTTTTTGCAGGTGCAGAAATGTCCCTCCAAGCGACAGAACGTCATCCTGGGTAGATGCAGTTGAAGCATGCACAGTACAATTTCCCACGTTAGCAGCCATTTTAGGTTTCACTCGGGTTACTTGTTAGTAAGACACGTAAGCAAGCTTCATCTTGCTAAAATATGAAATGCAGTGCATGTTAATTATACGATATACAATTAATACAGTGTTACAAGTTATATTAGAGTTATATTAGAGGTTTGTCTCTTTTATACGAGTCCTTACTCCATCCCCACCAAACCAGCTTTTCATGGAATTTGGTCGTGCACAGCATAGTTAGGAGCACAGGTAGGGCACCTACTCTCATGTGCTTAGTTCTCCCTGTGCTTGATCTTTACCTGTATATAGTCTACTGTGACATTTTCTTTTGTGTTATTTTATTTTTTTCAATATTAAGGCCAATAAATAAATATCATATGTTACAAGAAATTGTGAACCCGCCAGTGCTCACCACATCATCACTTGGGTCAGGGGCAAGCCCTGTAGGCTACTCCCACAGCATGCATCCGAAGTCCATGAGCACTGAGGGTTGGTTGCAAAGAAGGTGGATGGAGTGTATCATTCAATACCTCAAATATTCATTGAACAGTTCACTAAAAACACAAATATTCACCCTAATGTTTACGAAAAAATATTTTACGGGTAGCTTATGTTTTCAAATGCTTGTAAAAAAAGCCCCAGTGCTATACACCAATTTCATTGATGGATACAGGGGTTTAGGTCCTAGGGAGAGTAGTTCTGAATAGGCTGATGCGGTGGGCAGATAAGACCGATATATTATCGGAGAAGCAATATGGCTTCAGGCTGCGCAGATCTACAACTGATCAATGTTTCCCATGGGAAGCAGAGTCAAGACTGTTTTGCGTAAGGCTGGGTCCAAACTGGAGTGGCATATTTGAGCAAAAAAATTATGGATTTAGGCCCAACTCTGTACTGGGGGTGAATGTTTGAAAATGTTCAGCGTTCCGTCCATCATCTTTTTGTGTTGCTAAAGGGGTTTTAAATGCCAAGGTGACATAGTAGTGTAAAATGCAGCACCAGCTCTGCAGTGGCAGGCCTGAGACATGGCTAAGGGACTTCTTAAGGGGGGGGGGGCAACTTAGTGCTGAAGGTCCACTTGTAGCATTTAATTTACAGGCACTGATAGTGCATTTAACTAGGGATTTATCAGTAAATTAAATATGCCAATTGGCTATGAGCCAATGTTAACATGTTTAAAGGAGAGAGCACATACACTTTAGCAGTGGTTAGCAGTGGTAAAGTGCTCAGAGTGCTAAAGCCCACTAGAACGAGGTTAGAGGAAGGGGAGGGCAAATCATTTGGGTTGACCCTTCAGAGAGGGCCATTTTCCAACAGTGTTAAACTGGTACTAACAAGATTAAACCTTTGCGCAGACACTGTTAACGTTTAAACAAGTCAAGATAAAATGTTATCATGCTGCATAATATTTCTTTTTTTGCCGCGTAATTTAGTCAAAGTTGCCTCATAACTGTTTGTTCCTTTGCCACATAATTCCAGCGGCACTGCTTTTCGACAAACCCAGCTGTAGCAGTTAGGAGGAGGAATACTCTTTGTGATCGATGCAAAGTCAATATTCCGAAGTCTCCAGACTCCAGCTCCATGTCTGTAATGCGTTTTATTCCCTGAAAAGTGATCCCCTGCTACAGAGCTCGATCTACTTCCTGCTGCAACAGCTGCGAGCAAGAGAGACCGGTAACTGCGGTAACAGAATCCCTTATGGGCCCAGCCGCCTGACTGGGATTGACTCACGCAATTGCAAAATCTAATGTTACTCCCGTGTATTTCTGTTTTAACGAGTAGCCGCCTTTTATGGCAGTCGGGGAATTCGCGCGATCGTGTTTGCTTCCGTCTTTTTCACACATGTATAATAACGCTATACTTTTGACTGCTGCTAATAGCTGAAAAGCATCACGCGAGCGAAAAGCTCCAAAAGGCAATATTTGTATAGACAGGCATTTGGTATTTGTTGACATGAATTTAACTCTACAGTCAATAGGTAGCAGGGTGGGCCCCATCCCAGCTCCTGAATCTAAGACTATTTCAAAAAGACCCTAGAATGAGTACAATCCCCCTGAATTGCTGACTAATGCCTAAACCACTCACCTAATAATTTTGCAAAGCGCCAACCAACTAGCACTGGACACCTCAGGTGTCAGCTTGGACACAGAAGGCAGGAAATAAATCGTAAAAAAAGAGTGGGGCTGTAATTAGCACAGACAATGCAAAATTAACCCAATTTGATTTAGGCAGAGTCACTCGAATTATGTGATTCTGCGGCCGCAGTGTTTTCCGTATAGTTATACATTTGCTACTCTTGCCACATAATCCATCATCTACTGCATAATTTGCACGTTTTAACCATTTCTTTAGTTCAATTTGAGTGAAAGTTATTAAAACATACTCACTCACAGAAGGTGCCTGATTACGTAGCATGATGTGGATTGTATTGCCACACACTTTAGTCTACCCTGCCACATAATTTGCCCCCCCCCCCCTTGCTGCAGAATTCCAGTGGCATGGATATAGGAAACAACGTCACAACCCTATTATTCCCTTTAGTGTAATGGCAGGGGCGGCCTTAGGCATGTGCAAGCTGTGCACCTGCACAGGGCCGCCAAACCCCAGGGGCCGCCACGAGGAATCGGATACAATACATATTCGTGGCGGCCCCTGGCAGGGATTTGGCAGCCTCCGGCTTCCACTAACTTGCAAACACCCTGACCATGACCCCCCCTTCCCACACCTGTGTTCCTCATTCCTGATTCGCTCCTCCCCCGCAACGGTTGCGCGGCGCGCTCGCGGACGCCGACGCCATCTTGCTCTGTCTGTCTGTCTGGTCTTCTATTGTCCGTCCGCGGCTCGGGACAAAGCCTTTTACTGCTGAGCTGGTGGCGTCCGCGAGATCTGAGAGCCTCCGCGTCCGGCCGAGCCCTGTCACAAGCTCTTATCGGCCTGAGGGCCGCATACCGAACCACGTCTGTCTGCGGTGACTGGATGCAGGTGAGACATCTGCCTTCCAGGCGGATGAAGCGGGCAACAGGCATGTTTGTCTCTGAATGCAGGGTTCCTTTACTCCCTGTATTTTTCTGGATGTGTCAGTGCTGTCTGTCATTTTGTCTTTCTTTTTGGGTCAGTAACGCTGCCTATTAGTGTTTCTGTCTCTGTGGGGATCGGAATGCTGGCTGTTATGGTGTTATTTCGTCTGTATTGATGCTACGTCCTCTTCCTGCACCAGTTTCTGTTTTTCCTTGCATATCCCACCGAGTTTTCCGGTACTCAATCAGCAGAGACTGGTTCTTCTGACACCCCTCTCAGTGTTTGCCTCTGATCCTGATGAGGATAATGCAGTTTCTTCTGGTGTTTAGCTGGGGTGTCTAATACCGCCACAGGTGGTCCTCCGGGGAATCAGCTGCTGCATCTCCTGGCGTCTGCACCTCCGGTGTCAGAAAGCCTACTCTACTGTCTAGCATCAGTAATGCTGTGTTGTAGTGTCTGAAACCCTGTCGCCCCTTAGGGACCGTGTTAGTGATTGCTTTAGGTGTGTCCCATTGCTTGTCTCTACAGTCTCTTAGTTGAACCTAGACACCAGTGTCTCAATTATTGCGGCACCAGAGTCAGTATACGCTGCCTCTGGCGCCCCTGCTTGGCTAGTTGTTTCTACACTGCCTCTGGCGCCCCTGCTTGGCTAGTTGTTTCTGAGATGATTTACATTAAAAACTCCCGCATCTCATGGCGTCCTCGGTACCTCCAAGTTGATCTTTTAAGTTTCAGTCACTTTCTCCCCAGTTATCTTTGTTCGTTATCGGTAATGCTCTTCTTTTAATTATTGTTCATTTCCCAGTGTTTGTCTTTGGTTTTGACAGTGTCACTCCTGGTGTCTGTCTCAGTGCCGCTGTCTCTTTGGTAGCAGCAATACTGTCACTTTAGTGTTTGTTTCTAAAGTCAGTGCGCCTTTATTTGTTTGGGTGCTTTGCTGCTGTTTCTCATTTTTACTCGGCTTTCCCTCGATGTCACTCTCATTAGTATCAGTCTCCCACTTCCGCCTACGGTGTCCCTCTTTTAGTGTCTGTGTCTTGTGTCAGTGCTGAGTCGCGACCACCCCCCACCCCCACCGATTTATTTTTATGCCAGCGATGTGGTCTCCTATAATGTATTTGGCATCAATGCCATTGGCTCTCTGGCGGTCTCCCTCTCGTGTCAGTAATGCTGTCACTTCCGATGTTGCCGTATCTGTTCAGCTCAGTCTGTCTTTAACCATGGCAAACTTTTGTGCGCCACTGATTCTCTCTATTTCCATGCGTACGATTGCTGTTGTACCTGCCAAGTGGAAAGCACAGTGTGATGTGTGATGCCCTCAAGGGGGTTGTGAGTTTTTTTAAGCCAGTAGTACTTCGCATTTTGGAAGTTGTACTTTAATTATCACGATAAGTATGCGCTTAAAATTTCAGTATGTGGTGTGTCAGTGATGACTTACTCTGCATCGTGTTTATGTCTGTGGTCCAGTTATCAGACTGTTGGTGTGCCTGTCTCTCAAACTGATGTGACAGCGATGTTGTCTCTTCCTCTGTTTCTTTTTCTTCAGCTTGGTGTACCTCTTTTCTCTGTTCAATGTTTGAGCTTGTGCATCAGTCATTGATGGTGTGTTTCTCAATGTGGTTGTTTGATGTAACTGACAGTTGGGCTCTCTTTGTGTGGTCTTTCATGGAATCTGCCTTTGGTGTTAGTAAATATCGTCTTTCAGTGTTTTTTATGTGTTATTTGTACAGCACAAATATAGCCGATCAGGAAGGTAGTGGAGCCCTATATAAGATCAAGGGGTAAATTTCAGTCGAAAAGTGATTGCAGGGGCACTTGTGTTCTGAGAGCAGAATTGGTCTTGTCAGCCCCTATGGTTATGGGTATGCTGTTTCAGATTCTTCCTGCAAGGACAGAGCAGGCTTGTTGTCTTGGTTTTTCCATTTCTTCATTTCCCATCTGAATGTGTTCCTTCCGGTTGGTGGTTTGTAGAGAGTCAACAGACCTGGTGAGCTTGTCAGCCCGATAGGCAGGGGTGGTGGTTGTGTGGTGAATTTTAGGGTTCAAAATCTTCTCTCAAGGCCAGTGTGTCACTGATTTTGGTTTTTACTTTCTTGCACGGGTGAGAGAGGTGCCATTTCTTCTCTCACATGTCACTGAAACCACTATGTGAGTTAAGCTGCCCTTCCCTTTGGATGGGATCATTGTGTATTACATCATCAGTTTTTGCTAGGGTCTCTTTGTTGTCAATAATGCTGTCTCCTGGTGTTTGCCCCAGAGTTCACTGATAATATTTCTAGTGGATGCTTCTTCTGCATGTTTCTTGTATTTAGAAATAATCTCAGGTGTCAAATTGGATCAATAAACTTTTAAGCCCTGCTTTCCTGGGACCAGATTTGCTACTACAGATGCACCACATTGGCACTGCCTACAACTCTGAAGACATTCCCTTTTTCATATCTGTCCCAGAAGCTCAATGGTTAGGAAGTATAGTTGAATATACTGCCTTTTGTTACCCCCACCCCCTCTGTACTTCTACAGTAGCAGCGCTAACAGTTCTGTGGTCTGGGCTAAAACCACGTTTGAGTTGCATGCAACAAATGGCAGAATCCGTCTTAGCTACAGCTTTGCAGTAATATTGCAGCTCCTGAAAGCCTTTCCCGATCAAGTGTGCTTTCCTACTGTTGCTACACTGCTTCATCTGAAGTCCAGACTAATTCAAGCAATTGGCACTTGCGGGCTAGTTCTTATGCAAGTTATAGGTGTATGTACCGATGGTAAGCCAAAGGCCCTTCTTAAGGTGTGCCACTTTCAAAAAATATAGTTCCTAACACTCTAAAGCATATCAAGCATTCTTTGCAAGAACGGAGCTGGGCAGTATCAGATGTTCAAAGGGGTCACAGATTAGAGAGAGTCTGTGGAGTCTACCTGATTGGAGTATTGTTTCTTATAGCCGGCTCTTGTTCCAGCACAAAAGGAAAGTTGCAGGTGGCTACAGGGCATGTGAATTTAAGGGTGTGCAGTGCAAGTAATTCCACTTAGGGCTAAGCTATCGGGGACAAATCTAGAAACAAAGATGTCCAGCCTGATTGTCATATAGGATCAGTTCTTTTTTTCTTGCAGAGGTTTGTCCTGGTAAGAAGTAAACATGGATCTCTCCAGCCCTATGTCAAAGACTGGACGCAGTGAATGTCTGTCCAGTTTCTCTCTTAATTTCTTGAGGATAAGGCGACTCCTCCCAGTATCCACAATATAGCTTTGCACAGTTAACATGTTAAAGTAATCACATGCTCTCCTTAAGAGGGTCCCAGTTAAGATGAAAAAACACAAAGGTCAATAAAGTGGCAATTTGATAATCCTTGAGTGAAGATGGAGATATTGTTGTAGTAGATAAGTCAGGAACCAAACTTTCCGAAGCACATGGAACAGAGTAGAGCCAGACCAAAGAATCTAATGGAATTCAACTGCATGAAGCAAAAATAAAGAAAACATTGTACAATGAACAGGACGAAAAATAGGGAAAAAATGTGTTTCAACTCATCTTCCTCTTGTGAATGCTTCACAGGAAAGATTTCTGCTTTATCTTGGAATAGGAACCTCTATTCGAGTTCTCTGGACAAACCACACCCTTGGAAAGGGTAGTTTATAAGCATGGCCTTGCCTCCTTCCTCAGAATTATGACCTTGACTAAACACTCAAATAAGTCCAAGTTAGAAATCTTTTGCCGGCTGCTCCACTGCCACCTGCGCAGACTAAAGCTTTTACCTCCCACAGTACATACACCTTTCTGGCTGAACGCGATCACTGACCGTCAGTACAGCCCAGGCAGTGAAGATGCGCAGTTGCAGGCTGGGTATAGCGTCCAGCAAAACACCGTCCGACTTTGGCAGTAAGTGGCGCCGGGGTGTTTCAATCTCACCAAGGCGGGCGTTGCGGCTGGCAGACGTCGGAAGCTGAGAATAGAGTGATCTGCGCAGACTCAACCTCCTCAAACTGCTTCCCGCGTGCGGCGTGGAGTGTGTCATCAGTCTGCATTCTTTCTGGTGGTCGGACTCGGAACGTTACGACGCGTGCGGTGCCATCTAGCTGTCACACATTGCCAAACTGTGGTAGGAAGGTGTGTCTCAGTGAGTGTTACAATTTTTTAAATACAAAGAAAAAAAATATTTTAGGTGAAAAAGGGAAGAAAGGGAAGCATGATAGGTTTTTGGTAAACAGTAGGTAAACATGAGTAGTGCGTCATGTGCTGAGGTTGCGGAAATTTGTTTCTTTTGCAGTTTTCCTGGTGTACCTGGATGAAAACGAACCCTTATTTACTACATCGTTGCCCGCATATGCAGAGGACACAGGTCCTGTCATGGCCCTGCAGCCGTCTGTGCCAGTCCCTCACGTCGTGTGTCACAATGCCCTCCTCCTCCTCCTAAATGTTATTGTTCTGAGACGAATTCGGAAGGATAGGAGCAGCCGCAGGTACTGGTCATCTAACGCTTTTTCTGGACGTTTTATTAAAACACCTTCCTGAGCTCCGCCCCGCCCGGACCCCCTCTTCCGGGGCCCCTACCTGCGCTCCCTGCACAGGGCCACCATGAGCCTAGAGCCGCCCCTGGTAATGGGCCGTATTTTTTAGTCGCAGCTGAGATACAAACTACTAAATATATTAAAAATTCCTGTATATGTATGTTTGGAGTCGATTGTTCTTTTATCTAAACCACAGATTCATGTCTGTCTTCATGTTTATGTCACTGCAAAGCAGCAGTAAATGTTTGAGAGATAAATGCATGCGTTTATAAACATTTGATCATATCTGCCATACAATAAAAGGCAAATTAAGGAACCCGAACGTTTTTTAAGAAGCTATGCACTCTAATGCCATTATCATTTATGCATATAACTCGTCAGGTTAATGTCAGTAATGACCATCATGGAAAAAATACATGTATTTCTGATATATTAAAGTCTGCCGTGGGATAAGTACAATTTTCCATTCGGGTATTTCAGAGGTTTGTGATCACGTTCTTTTTTTATTGGTGCTCTGAAGCAGCCTTCTGACTATATGACCACCATAAACACCAACACATTAACTACTGTGAATGCCAACACACCCTTTCTATATATTTATGGGTAATTGAGTTCATGAATGGCTCAGAGTGATATAATTTGAATACAGTCATGGTGCTCTGTGTTGTGGCTTCACCACTATATTTGGGCAAATTTTGTCGTGCCTAAAACAGCGCATGTACCATCTGTTTCGAGAAGTATTGTTTGCTTAAAGTGGGTTAACAGCCTGCCCATTGCTTACCATTGGTTGGCTTCATTGTCACTCTCATTTGCTTGCTTTTTATTCGCTAGCGTCTTTGGGCTTTCCTTCCTTTTCTTGTGTTTGCTCCTTGCCTGGGGAATGGATGTACTACTGTGTCCTTTCACTGCTTGCTTTTTCAGGTGCCATTTGTTTTATTCACTTAAACACTCTACAAGAGGCCATGTGGTTTCCAACTGCTTACCTAATGTGCTTCTTTCCTCCACTTTGCCACGCTCCATGTTACTCTCTCTCGCCAGTGTGCATCTTCTCCTACTCTCCCTCATATCCTTCTCTCCCATGCGCTTTCTCCCCACCAACCTCACGTTGCTGTCTTTCATTTGATCTCCTCACACAAGCCCTGTGTTGCTTCCCCACCCATACCCCTATTTTGCTTCTCTCTGCCCCCGTTATGCTTCTGCTCCCCACTTGTACCACTGTATTGCCTCTCTCCCCAGCATTGCTTCCATCTCCCATTGTTTCTTACCTTACCCGTTCTAAAAAAAGAAACACTTTTGCCTTTTTTTAGTTACCAATCCAACTCAGATTGGTTACAAAAACTCCCTCAAAAAGGGTGCTGATGTTTTTCTTTATACACTCGTGTGTGGTATATGCACCTTCAAAATGACACTGCAGGCATGCAAAAAGTATTTTTGTAATCCTTTAGCCATGTGGCTCAGCATCAGGCTGCATGGCTAAAAGCACTGGCAAAGCTAATAGATCCCAAAGGTGAGACCTATTGGCTTTACCAATGCTTGTTGTAACTTTTCCTCCATATATTATTCAAGACATTCCAGCACGTGCATTGATTGGAATCTAAGTTTTTCACTATTCTGATAGATTTTCAAAGAGACACTTGCTTACCACGACGGTTACTAGGAGTTGCTTCCGAAATGTTGCAGATTCCTATCCTTATGAAGACCCTACAAGGGTGTTACTAACATGTAACTCAATTAATTCAGTGTTTCAGTTTTAGGTTGAAACCTACCAAACAGCACTACTGTCAGGTTTGCTTAAGACTTTTTGTGGACATTCAGAAAGCTGCCCATTGTTTACCATTCGCTTTGTGGTATGTAGCTTGCATTTTCTGGCTTTCCATTTGCTGACTTTATTTGCTTTAGGCTGTCCAGGGTAAGCGCATCTCTCCCAAGGGGCAAAGCATTTTCACACAAACTCCCCTTGTATTCTTCCACCAGTGCTCCTTTTTGAAAACAGGCCTGTAAATCTTGTTCTTATCTTGTCACATTTGCTGTGCATTCAAATACAGAGTTCAAATGACAATCAATCAATGAATCAATCAACATTCGTATAGTGCAGGACTGTCACCCCCGGGGTTATCTGGGCCCTGTCCTGGGGGTATCTGGGCACTGGGTATGTCAGGCTCTGTCTTCCAATGAGCTTTGTGTTTACTTTTCGTTCTCTGACTTCAAAATGAGAGGATTTATGTGACAATCTTGCCACTGGGGTAGGAAAGGTTTTTTTTTTTCTAGCACACAACAACATGTGAATGAACTGTGCAAGTATGTCAGAATATATCAGAATTAGGAACATAAATGAAGCAAATTTTTTCTTAATTCTGAAGTGTGTTAGAAACAAATATTTTAATACGATCAAAACAAATCAATACAATAGGTGATGCCATTTCCACACATTATCTTTTGTGCACTGTAAAATGTTATCACTAAAGCTGTTTGTCTGTGCAAATGTAATGATCACTTCAATTGAAAATGTGCTGTCTATGATGGCAGTTTACTACCACACCATGCATACTCCACTCTACACCACCCAGCTCTACTCTGCATCCCTGCATGCCACACCACGCCACACCACTGCTACGCGACGGCCCCCCTACATTATTTTATTTTATTTTATGGCGGTCCACAGGTTTGCAGGGGTGGGCGCGTGTCCCTCCCTTATTTTCAATAAACTGCCCCAGGGAGGTGGTGATCCCCGGGCCGCAGAACTCCCTGCATTCTTTTACTGTATTTTCCTCGGGGGAGGTGGCAGTACCCTGGGTGTGGGCCAGCCCACATACATATTTTCAAATGTGCCCCAGGGAGGTGGCGGTCTCCAGCACTGCAGGGGGGGCACGCGGGCCCCAACACATTAATTTATACATACTAGCCCAGGGGAGGTGGCGGTCCCCAGGGCTTTTATAAGCCCTAGAAGTTGGACCCGTGCACCCAATCCTCCCATTATTATATGATGACCCCAGGACTTGGCCCACCCGAGGGCTGTAATAAAAACAAGGTGGGGGGTCGGCTTGTTTTTTAAAAACTTTTTTAAACAAATTTGCGACCCTATCACGCATTTGTGTTAATTTTGTTTTAAAAAACATTATTTTACCCTGGTAGAGTCCCTCTGGAACCCCCCCAAGAGGCCTAGGGGGTCAGGGTATACCTACCTTGCCCGTTCTCTTTTTTAAAAAGTTTTTGGGGACTTGACTATGGTAGAGTCCAAAGAAGCCTGCCAACACTTGCTGGTTGAAGTTTTGGTAGCCAATCAGATTTCAGCATGGGGACTGCCCAATCCTCGGAGGATCAGCGTCCCTATATCTACAAATTTGAATTTCTTCTAATAACTCCACAACTACTGAACAGATTTACACCCATTCACAAAAAGGTCAGTTTCTGCAACAACAGCTACTTTTCTGCCAATTTTAAAAAAATTCTGTTCAGTTGTTCGGGCTGTAGTCTCGTCTAAAATTCCTAGGGCAATTAACATGGGAAATGCACATTTTTTTACCCCCATTTTTCTCGGCGCCTGCTTGACGGGTTACCCCGAAACTTTCCACGCACAGAAAGAATCGCCGGGGCATTTATTTGGGAAAATTTATGAGGATTCGTCGAACGGCAACAAAGATATAGGGAAGTCAAAAAGCGATTTTCTATGGAAACATGGTCCTAACTTTAACTACCTACTGGTGACTGCCAAGTAAAGGATATTCTGCAGCTTAATCCAGCCGTGTCCACCAAAGGCGGCGCAGGTGCGAGCAAGCAGGTGCAGGGCCTGTTTTGCAATATCCAAAGAGACTAGGGTCAAGGGTATGACTCCAGTACACTTGCACTCCACAGATCCCATTTTGAAGGATTTATTGTGGCAACGCGTTTCACCCTCACTTGGGATTCAGCATGGCCAATAAAAAATCCACTGTGCCCAATCACCCTTGAAAAAAAGGTCAAATGGTCCTATGGACATAAAAGAAATTCTTTGCATTACGGCAGGAATAAAGGAACATGAAACAAGCATTACTTCATGGTTATTGCTTTAGCTGATTGTAATTCAGATATAGTCGTAAAACAGAAAATGAATCGTAATGCATTTAAAAATATTATTTAACAATATTATTTTTCATCTCTTAACAAAAAAGTAAAATCTATACGGGATCTTCACATCTCATGTGCAAGGGAGAACTAGTGTGGTCAAAGCACCGTATAGGTAAAATTTGTAATCGAAACAGAATCACTTTCAAGTGACCAAATAGTACACATAATTCTGTGCAGCTTATGAAAGCTGTCTCCCTATTAAAATGCCCCGCATATTGTAAAAGACTAACAGCCTAGTGGCTGAACTAACTAACTACCATGGACCCTCCTAGTGGCTGTGAGCTAATACAATTATGAAAAAGTAATACAGCTTCATAAATGAATAACAAGGTGACAATAACCAGCCAAGTGGCTAAATTGTCCACCCCTCTAGAAATGGCTCCTGTGATTAATGGACTACAGCAAGGATCAAATTATCATCTTATCTAAAAACCTGAGTCACCCCACACAGACAGAAGGCCTGCTTCATATAAAAAAAATAAGAAACTTAAAAACAAACGGCACACACACCCACTCACATGAAGATAAAAAGATCACACACACACTGACAGAAAGTGCAAAGGATCCTATCTCTCCACTATTGGAAAATTATTGTGTCTGTGAAGCCATCAAAACCATGAGTGAAAAGAAAGAAAGCAATATACATAGAGGAATAATTATGTATAAAAATTAGCGAGCAGAGAAGTTGAAAATATCTACTCATAATCAGAGCAACAGGGAAGGAGAGAAGAGATAGAACCAGCACACGTCAGTTGTCACATCATCTGATATGGACATGCAATTCCTCATCCTCGTTGAGGCCGCCCGGGGATATACTCCCAAACAGTTTCCAAGAGTCTGAGTCTCTTTTCCTTGTCTCCTCCACGTGTATTCTTTAGGACCCTGTCAACACCAAAATATGACAGCAGATCAGCCTTCTGGTTATGGACTCTCGCCCAATGTCTAGCAACTGGGAAATTTACATTAAAATTTTTGATAGCTCTATAGTGTTCCATAACTCTCTTTTCCACGGGCATATGGTACTGCCAACATATTGATACCCACATGGACACTGCACGACATAGACCACATAATCTCTTCCAATTGTGATAAACGTATTAATGCGGCGTGTCTTTGCTGTGGGTAGTGAATACTCTTTCTGGTTGATGCTCCCTTTACAGGCATTGCACCTACCACACTTGTAAAATCATTTGTGTTCCTGCAGCCAACCTCCCCTGTCTGCTCGTGTATTAGTAGAGCTGTGTACCAAAAAATCCCACAAAGATTTGGATTTGCAGTAAGTCACTAGGGGATGAGGTTGCATTAACTACCAATGACCAGGTCTGTCTTAACCAGGTACCAATGTCTGTTATGCATTTTTCTCAAGGCACCAGATTCACTAATGTCAGTGGTGATAAGTCTGACCACATGTGGGTCCTACTTCTTCGTCTCTTTTTTAGCTAATAGACTTTCCCTGGATGCCCGGGCAGCTTTGCTGCTAACAGCTCTTAGAACCTTATAGCCACATAACCTAGCTGTGAATCTGGATGTCATGTGCCCTTCTTCCTCACTGAAACTCTGTATTGTACTACAATTTCGTTTGGCCCTTAACGGGTCCCCATATGGGATACTCCACTTCAACTTTTGGGAGTGATGGCTGTTACCATGAAGAATGCCATTCCCTCCCGTGCTCCTATGGTATAAACTAGTTTGTATACTCCCATGAACTATCTTGACGGATAGATCAATGAAGTCCATCTCTGTGTTATGAATCTTGTGTGTGAAATAAAGGCCAAGATCATTCTGGGCAATATGTTTCATGAAGTTACTTAGTTCGTGTTTGGGGCCCTCCCAAATTATGAACAGATCGTCTATGTAACAAGTCCAGAATGCAATATGATGGATATTGCTACGGGAAATTGTTTTGCTCCAAGTTACACCTGTATGTTCATGGTGTGGTGGGAGGAACAGCATGTGTGGGTGGAAGAAAATGAAAGTTAGACCAATCATATTGCTTTCTGTACTTGTTACATAGATGTGCTGTGTCTGATTAAGTGTTTGAAAGGGTAGAGTAGAAAAGGCAAAATTATGCTAGCTCTAACAAACTTGGATTATGGACTTCTCTCCAAGAGATGGTTTTATGTGGTCACACAGAACAGCTGCCTCTCAAGTTACAGAGACTTTACATATTCAGGGAGCAGACAGGTCACACCAATCTTGCAGCAGCAAACTTGAGACAGCAATAGTTATTTTACTTGTTTATGTGATGCACATTCTGTCATTGATATGGATGTGCAGCCCTCCATGGTTTGACACCATTTTGTCCAGGTTTTGAGGATTTCAACTCAAACCGGAGTCAAACTTTTCATTTTCATGAAACAACTATAGCTATACCAATGGCTTCCAAATATTGGACTTGTCACAGTTAGTTTTTGGTGCCTCCTACATCATTCCTTTCTGTAGACAAACGATAATTTCATTACCAATATGAGGAAGCTTAAAGCTTCAGACACCCTTCCCCCCAGCGATCTAGCCATTGAAAAAATATATCTGATTGCCCTCCATCTCCGGATCCACCACTGCCCCGACCCATAACACATGGCAGGAAACCCATGCTTATAGAAATTGGTGCAGCACAATTTTGTCCACCCTCACACGTCACAGAAATGTCAATAGAGACTCAACCAATACTTAATGGAAGTTCACTTAGCACATGTTCATGTATGGTTTAAATGAACTAATGTTAGTGTTGCACTTGACATTATTAAAGAGTGCCTTCACTGTAGGATTAGAGAACTTACTCACATAAATGTCTTACCATAAGTAAGTGCGATTAATAAAGAACCCTACTCATTCAGTAGACAAAGCACTCACTATGGAGATGCAATGTGACTTTTTTAATGTGTGAATAACATAAATTGAATTGAAAACATGATTAAAATCACCTTCATACATGCAGAATGTAACTCTAAAGAAACAATAAAAGATTTATGTAATGTGTGCATCAACATTCCATATATTTTATTTAAATGTAGTTCTCAGTCATACATACAGTTGAATACATTAATTTCTATTGAATTTTACATGTAGTATGAAACCTAATGCATTAGAAATGTATATTCATTTCTGCTTAAATGTGCACACACATATTAGATGTGCACCATTTAAGTAATACTTACATTTACTTTTGTAATCCTGCATTTCACTATGGTGAATAAAATGCTGATGTAATTTACTGCTAAATCAACATTTCTTGCAGGCATTCACATGCATTGATAGTTGTAGAATAGATACATTCCTGTACTAGTGATAGAGAGAAAGAGCCCGAGAAGAAGAACTTGATGGTGGTACATGGAAAACCAGAGCAGTAACTGAAAGGCCTGAAAGTAATGTGTCGAACTTGCTCTGAGTGTGATAAACTGATGTAGATCCAACGTTCAGCATATGATGATCTTATAGAGCAACCATTTGCTACCTGAGAATAGGACTGAAACAATGGACCCTTGATGATGCACACAAAGGGTGTGTTTGTTTAATGGACTTTGCACATTATAATATACTGTTACCCCCTGGACTTTTACTCAGATTCTGAGCAGACCCTTTTCAGATCCCTTGCAGATGCTTTGCCGACCCCTTGCAGATTCTTTGCAGACACATTTCCTGATTCCCAACCAACTGAATGGACTTTGAGAGGTTATATACCTCAATGCTTCCTTTCGATTCTTGCTTGCATGTGGCTTAGGCTAACACTTATTCCTGACCCATAGAAGATTCTTGACCTAGCTTCTGAGAAGCTAATGCTTCCCCGCATGATTTCTTTTTCTCCTGACCTGACTTCCTTCATGGACTTTCCCCTGAGTTGCTAGGGTTCGTTTTCCTAAACCACTCGCTGGACATTGAAATTCTAAATTGCTAATGAATGGGAGAGAGAGTCTTAGATTATTTTTTGAGCACCAGATTTTGATGCTACTGCTCTGCATTGCTGTTACTGAATTGCTTGTTTGTTTGATACCAGTATGCCTTAATTTCTTCAAGCGTTTGGGAATCCCTGTATCTTTACAGCATGGTACTGCAAGTAGTGTATTTGAATTTGATTATTAATTTGTAATAAATCTTCTGAACCCAAGTTACCAATTCCTGGTCCTCATTGTGTGGCCAAATGGACTGCACAGTTAGTTGAATTTTGATTGATGTTAATGCTAACTCCCATCACCTCCCAGTCTGAAAGAAAGGTTTGTTGGAGGACCAAATGTTAAGCAAGTGGGCCCAGAAAACGCTGGATCAAATCATACACACAGAGTGACAGATGGCACAGACCTGCAGCATGCCAAACACCACAGCTCTGCTCCTGGTTTGTCAATCTGACTCTATACCAGAAGCCAGATTGCTCTGACACGGGCCCAGACAGCCCACCACAGGAACCAGCTTACTTCCCTCAGCTCTGCCAATAAACTCTGGCCAATTCAGCAAATTTGCAGTACTTATTGCTGAAGGGATTTTGCTGCCTCTCCACTTATATATTGGGTGCCAGGTGTAATATATGTTCTGCACCGTTTAAAAAAATATTTATCTCTTTTTTACATGCAATAAATGACACCACGTAGTGCAACCTCGCAGCGGCAACAGTAAAACTCCAGGAAGAGGAGAACACATCTGCATTCCATTACAACTCACCATGGAGCCCAACCAACAAACCATTAAACACAATTTGAAGATCCATTACAAGTAATACAGTACCAAGGTATTAACATACAGATGACTGAGGTAAAGGTCCATTGTCCCCATAAATCAGTCCCAGATCACAGTAAATTATCCTTTTTTTTCACACATTTGTGAATTTCCGAGGACATCGCCTATTCTGCATCATTTATGTGCCCAGCTCAAATTTCATTTTAGGACCCCTGCTCAGCAGGCCATCTAAAATGTAGGAAGAATACAGATTTTTAGTTGCACCAGTTGAAGCCGCAATGAAATCGCGACCTCCCTGGGGGATGAAAGTGCCTCCGTCCAGTTCTCCTCATCCAGTTCTACTAGGTCTGTGGCTCATTGTTCCCGGAGCCGTATTAGAGGATCAGATGCATGATTTATTAACTTCCGGTAGTTAAGGGATACCGACTTCTTGGGCATATAGCTATCAAGGAGTCTATCCTCCAGCGGCATTGCCTCAGGTAGTATCTTCCCCGGTGGGATTTAGGTATATAAGGCATGTCTAACTTGGTAGTATCTAAATAGTTCTGAGTCTGCTAGTTTGTATTCGCGCCGCAGCACGGAGAATTCTACCACCCCACCCCCTTTCCACAGGTCGCCCATCCTGGACAATCCAATCGCATCCCATTTATCAAACCCCCTCATGTTGTGAAGTGTTCCTAACAGGTAGGAATCCCATAGGGGGGTGGCCTGCGTGATTTTTTTATCCCATCCCAGGCTTTTATGTGTTGTGTGCCACGTCTGGACCGAGTGTAATGTAGGCCTCGCAGTTTAGTGGGATTAGAGTATAATGCCCTCTCATAGGAGCCCAGCCGGTAAAAGCCATCTATACATTTGGTATCCTGGGCCATTGGGTGGCCAGTATATACAATGGTTAATAGCCACCAGATGCGCAGCTCAGTAGTATCTTTTAGTGTCTGGGAGCCCAATCCCTTCGTCGTACCACCCGTGAACCAGTTTAGGATAGGATATCCGCAGTTTCTCTTTGTCTCAGAGGAGAGCTCTGTGCTCGCTCTCTATTACCGCAAAATAGGACGCTGGAATCGGTGCGGTGCATTAGTTAACATATATAAGAAGCGGGGCAGAGACATCATTTGAAAAAGTGCTGCTCTGCCCAACAGGGACAGCCCTCCAGTGCTCCACATAACTCCAAATTCGCCGCAATGGTGGCAGGAGATTATGGTCCTAATACAATTTAGGATCTTTGGGGATGTATATTCCTAGATATTTAAAGCCATCCATTGCTTCTGATACTCTACACCCCTTGGGCAGGAGTGGGAAACCTCCCCTTAATACGAATAGCCATGACTTGGTCCAGTTGATGGCATATCTGGAATACCTACCGAAGGTGTTGAATATGTCAAGGACCCTGTTTATCCAAGCCCTCGGTGACGCCAAGAACATCAGGATGTCGCCAGCGTATAGGGAGATACGATCTTCCCACCCTTCTGTCCATTTCAATACAAATCATGAATTGATGGAAAAGGAGTATTGGGAAGAACATAGGTGGAGGTTAAAGTGGCAAAGGACAAGTAAAGGAGAAGATGCTTAGGGTCTGAACTGAGTAAAATGTTGAAACCATCGCATATGGGAAAGAGAGGTCAAGGGAACCAATTGACAATTAAAAATGATGTGGAGAAAAGACGGGTAAAGGAGATAAAGTGAAATTTCAAAGTAGGAAAGACAGGAAGAGCCAGAAGGAATACAAGAGGGGTGAAAGTATGGTAATGCCCACTCGGGGGGTAAAGGGTGTGAGAAAAACATGAACCAGCAGTTTCAAAAGCAGCAGTGGTGCAGTGTTAAATATGGGAATCAGTGGTTCTGAGGCACAGACAAATTGAAGTTTCAAACAAAAGAAAAGGTCAAGAGATCAATACAAATTGTTGGAAGAAGGACAGGGAGACAGAAGGATGGATAATTTGAATGGCTTCGGTGATGGGGTTACAAGGCAGATTATGAATGAAAGTGGCGTAATAAAAAGAGACACAAAAGTGAGAAAGAACTGACAATAACTAAGCGTATCTGTAAAGGCAAGGTAATATGAAGCATTGAATGAGTAGATAATATCCAGCAACAAAAGTGTTAGACCCTGCCAGCCTATCATAGGCTTGTATGGATTGGACGCCCTAATATGGGACACCCTGTCTCTGTCTCCAAAGCTAGGGGATTAGGCAGAATGCACAGCTAATGTCCTACTGCCTCATCACAGCTCCGCTTGCCCAGCTGGGTACTTGGCAAAGGTGCATGGTGCCTTTTAGGGGGTATCTTGAGAGCTGCAAATCAGTTTCATCTTTCGCTATCACTAACTATTAAGAGCTGTCGGTGAGCAATCCATGCACTTGGTCAATCATGCACTAGGTGTTGCATTTCTGCATCCCCTGTGTTGTAGTGGATGCAGGCTTGAAGTTGATCCTGGCTTTGTCAAGAACTGGCTCTAGAAAAGGATGAGAAGAAAATGGCCCGGTGACTGACCGTTAATTTGATTACTTAAATACTTTCTTCCAATTCTCCCTTCAGTTAACTATGTCAGCTTCGACTTACGCATTGATAATTATACAGGAATTGTTGATGGAAAGTGGTCTTATATACACATTAAGTATGGACAGGACCTTGTGGAGCATTTTTGAAGTTTTTTGCTTAGCACCGGGATCTCTGATGAGCTGACACCTACGCAGGGCCCTTCTTTATGAGCTGACACCTACGCAGGGCCCTTCTTTATTGCCCCAGTCAGGCAGAAACCAATCTCGGGGGAGTCGGCCTACCCCCACAACTGGTTTGAAGTGATGACACAGGAGGGATTACTCATTTCCCTGGCCACACCTCTGGGGTGTGGAAATACTTTCTGCACAGAGGGAGAAGGGTTCCCCCTTTTTTGTTTTGGACAGAGTGGGACATTGCGGGATTGTTTGCAGCAGGGTACACAAGAACTGCTGTAAAAGTGGGTAGGGTTACCACAGGGAACTTTTGCTATATTGGCTAGGGAGGGGCAGGAGACACCCCCACACATAGGCTAGTGCCATGCGTTAATGTGACACCTCTAGGCATACTCTTGAGAACACTGCTGGACCTGTTGAAGGCAGAAGAAGGACTCTACCTGCTGTTGAGACCTTTGAGGGGACCTGAAAGGTTGGACCTGGTCTCACCTTTACCCTGGACAAAGAAGTGGACACCAGGTGTCAGTTGGATAATTTCCTGTTAAGTTACAGGGCTACAAAAAGCTGCAAGAAGCCCCATTTCCTGAAGAGCCCAGCTGTCAGTTCCAACTAAACCTGACCAAGACCCTGCTGTTGGTTTCTGCTGGAGTGAGTCTTGGCCGCAAGTGCTGTTCCTGAGGTCCAGGGACTCTTGATTGTGGTAAAGTAAAATCCTGTTAATGGCCTGAAAAACTAGGAACTTAGAAACTTTCTGGCTCCAAAGACCCCTGGAGGACTAGGACAAACCTGTCAAGTCAATCCAATGAAGATGTGTTGCCACTGGGCCAAAGATTGTTCCCTCTCTGAGCATTCCTGCAGCAGTAAATCAGTTTCAGTAGGATGTCGTGCAGGAGTTATCTAGTTTTGTTGAACTCTGTTTCTCTGCAGCTTGCAGCCTTTTCCTGCTGGAGAAATCAGAGTTCCAAAAAAGTGACTAATTCCGAACATAGAAATCTTCACTTGGCAAAGACACTAAAAGTATCCCTCCAGTGAGGGACCATCCTTGGGTGCAAATTTTGAATTTCTCCTGCTCTCAGCTTTCCTGCCAACTTCAATGGCTTCACCGTGACCTCGTACGATGGCTATCTTATCTTGTGGAGCACTTCTCACCCACGAGGAGTTTTGACTTCCATTACAGAGAATAAGTCAGAAGGTAAAACTTTCTGCCCAGGTCGAACCTAGTTATTGTATCCAGCCAGCTTTCCATCACTGTCAGCCTTAAATAATGCCTAAGTACCTGTCAAGCGCAACCAGATGACCACAGTTGACCGTTAATACTTTTTGGAGCTATTTTTATTTAACACTTCAAAAACACCTTATTGAAGGCCATACTTGCAAACGAAAAAGAATTGGAGTAATGAGATTAAATGTAATTGGGCCATTTTTTTCACACAAAACGTTTGTTTTACACTCTACTGTTTTTCTGTTTTGGACCAGCCATGGTTTCCTATGGGTTACACATGATTGTAGGAACATACTTCTTTTTGCATGACCATCCTCAATTTGTTTGGCTGTTGGAAAATGCCTCTTTTTGCATGACCACCCCCTGTTTTTTTTAAGGCTACTGGTTTGACTCTATGCTCTGTGACTTTGCTTACCAGGTGTCATTTCATGTGCTCTAATCCCTAAAACATTTTGAAATTGGCAATACTCCTAACTGGCAAATTTTACTTACAGATAAGTCCGTAGTATATATGGTGCGAGGTGTACCCGAGGCCTATGAGTTAAATGCCACTAGTTGACTGCAGCACTCATTGGGCCACTCACTACAGTGGCAATGCAAACATGACTGCAGGCCTACCATTGTAGCCTGGCTGTGCAGTTTTAAAACTGCAAATTCAACATTATCAAACTAACCCCTTTTTACCAGGCCTAATACTTACTTTAAAATATTAATATGTCACTCACTAGTAGGCCTTACTGCCCATAAGGCAGGCTGTATGATATTTAAAGTAGGAAATGTACATTTTATATGTTTAACATGTCCTTACAGTGAAAAGACTCCAAAAACTATTGCCTAGCTGCTGAAAAGTCCCCCGATGACATGTGAAAGCAGCTCCCAAAGCAGGACAAAGGCATTGGGTGTGGGTGCACTTTTAGCCCACATCCTGTTGCTTTGTCCCACTGAAGAATTTTGGCTCCCATTTCAGAGATGTAGTCTGAAAACAAAAAACCTCCGCCCAGGTCGAACCTGCTTTCTGTGTCTGACCAGGATTCCATCACGGTCAGCTTTAAATCACGCCTAGGTACCTGTCAAGCGGAACCAGATGACTGCAGTTGACCCTTAATGCTTTTTGAAACTACTTTTATTTAAAACTTAATAAAATAAAATTAAGTTCCCCTGTTCCACTTATTGGATTTTTGATCTTTTGGTGTCATTAAAGTATTTGTTAATAAAAATATCTCACAAAGAGTAGGGGTCTAAGGGATGTAGTTTAAGGACTCGAACAGTTTGTAATCCCCAATTCAACACATGTATACAAAAAAGAAAAACTGTGAGTCAAGGGAAGTTAAGTGACCGTGACATAACCATTTAGTAAGTACTGATCCAGATTTGCCTGCTGTCAACGAGGTACCAAATATACCAATAGGTGCGTGTATGTATGTATGAGAAAGATTCCCATCACCCACAACAAGTGGCTCGCTTCATCATTTGGGAACCTGGGAACTTCACCAGAGAACCATACTCTACCAGATGGACGTAGATATTGGTTCAAAAATGTGTCCCAAATGTATCTGTTGAAGTACTGGTTAGATCGAAGGAACCACCGGATAAATGATAAGGAGTGATGTATGCAGTGCTAGTGATGAAGGTATGTGCTAGTTAAAATTGGTTAGCCAGGCACAAAAATGTTTTTAATGAGGTGCTGCCTGGATACCAAAATAAAACAAGACAGTGCTGTAACAGTTTGAAAGAATAACTGTGTTAGAAAAGACTGGTCAACATGTTTCAGCTCTTGGATAGACTGTATCCTAGCTTTCGTCAGGACCAGAAAGCTACTGCAAATATTTGTGATGTGTTAAATTCAAAAACTTAGAAAACATACAACCTGGACCTTGTTTTCGGTACAGGGGAATACCTGTGAAAATAACAGCAGTAATCAATTTAAACAGACAAACAGAGTGGTGAAATGTTGACGATCGGTCACTAACCGCAAATTATTAAATAAATCATTTTTGCGAAGATACCATTAAGTGTACAGAGACAACCATGCAGCCCTCATTACCAATGGAAGAGAGTAATTTAGTTGTCATTAAAGTATTCCCAATTTTCATAGCATTGAGTGTTGTGTTTTCGACTTTTTACTGGTTTATTACTTCTAAATGCTTAATACATTTTCTTGAGTAAGCCTGTCTGCTCCATGCTAGAGCTACTACAGGTTGAGCTCTAGTTTAAATTACTACAGAAAACTTTACCAGACCTAACAACAATAGCGATCTTATTACGTGAAGTGGGCTACCATCCACCCCAACTAATAATTAACTTTCTCACAATGGTCATTCATAGATGTTTTGCTTCATGGTCACCATGGACAACCATCGTCAAACCCTGTTTTGCGCCATGATCACCATGGATAACCATCATCAATCCTTATTTTGTGTGTTGCAGTTAACGCTTTTTAAATTCAACTTTGATACTTCCTTAGCAAAGTCACTGAGGTGGACTGAGCTTTTGATTCTGTTGGTTGGAAGGGTAAATAGTAGGTTGATGTTAGGCTGCTGGAATTCTTGCTTTCACCTTGTTAGGTCGAGCATTCGAGACCTCTTGTATATACTTTAGCGGAGGTTAGTAAAATACCAGAATCACTTTAGCATTCTCTAGATTCCAGTCCATAGAAATTGTCTCCCACGAGCACCCATAGACAATAATATTTTTTTCAAATCCTGTATTTTCAGTGATTTGACCACCGAAGGCCCTGATTTTATCTTAAAAACAGAGCTTGGAACTATACCATTTCCTGCTAGAAGCCAATATTTCTCTCCATGTGTTCCATACCTGGCGTGTCACACAATTTGGTGCTTACTTTCCACCATGTTAAAGAACAGTAGATGTTTCAGCACTCAGGCTAATGTGCTGCATAGCTAAATACATATAAGGTCCCAAAGGTGAGACCGAATGCATTGCAAATGCTTGTTTTTAAGAACTGGACACATTCGCGAAAATGTCTCCAGAGTACACCATAGATTCTGGCACTTTCTGGAACATTTATGTAAGCGGCATTTGGGTTTTATTTTATACATACTAGCCTTAATGGTACAGGTCCCAGTTTTTTAAATTTTACAGCCAGGTGCATAGACTAGAGTTGAATATTTACTCTTCGGATGCACTGCAGATATCAGATTGTGGTGGCCATATTTTTACTTATTTGCTGAGATGTATGCCCTGGGTGTCACTGCTCTGGCACTAATATGCCACTCATTTTCTTCATGCCTTTTTATGTGCGTATACTTAGGAGCATTATTTTTTTTGCCCTGCCATTGTTTCTCTCCAGCCTGCTGTCAGGCTTGTCCGCAGGGAGCATATCATTTGCAATATAAATAACAAGGTTCCCCCAGAGCCAATTATAGCACTAAATACCCACCTCCATCAATGATACTTACATCCCAATAAGCATAGTTCGACATGAGAAATGAGTCAGATTTAAAAATAAATAATGCTACTTACATCCTCATGTTATTGACAGCCAGATAATGACAAGTTAAATCACTAATTGGCAATTGTGTTATTTCAAGGGGGAAAAGGTCAATAAATACATTGGCTGATAGCATTCATGCTTTCTAATGGGAAGCAGAGAGAGTGATGTTGGTTAAAAAACACATAGATGCAATTTTACTCTGGGCCCTATGCAGAAATACACAACCTGGTTCTTGCAGGCCTAGTGGTTCCTAGCTCAATGGCTAACTTCCGGTTGGCATATTCAAGAATACCGACTTTCCTCTTTGTTTACCTTTGTGAATTGGAGCCAATCTGTTTTGCGGTATGCAATCTAAAACATCTCAACCACTATACTTAACTAAAATCACCATTTATGGAATAATTGATTACAACAGTAATGTATTACTTTTCTGTGCACCATATTTATTATATAGAAATACATAGTAGACGAATGCATAGTGGAAAAGAGTATAAACAGGTCTTTGTATTTTTGATTCATGTACTGCAGAATTTTGCACTTCGGCTTCAAATAGAGAAAAATAATAATTATTCTTAAAATGTTACTGTTGAGAGATTGTTCAATTTTAAAAGCGGTCGTAGCACACAGATCATCTCACTAAAAAGGGTCAACGAAAAGTGAACAAAATATGACTACAATGTTAAAATACTTAATTGTTTCTGTGCAATAAGCTTCAGTGTGATAGGAGAAGTTGGCTAGATAACTTGGTCGGACTACCCGGACACTCTTAAAACAACGCTAGCTCCATCGAAATTCAGAGGTTATAGCAAGATGTTTAGATAGAACCACCACTGGACCACTTACCACAAACTGCACCCTACTCACTCTCCTCCATTCTCTTGGAACATAACTTGGAAACCTTATGGGGATTGCCTCAAACGCAGTGGCGTCACCAGGGGGGTGCGGGGGGTGCGGACCGCACCGGGTGACACCATCACATGGGGTGACACCGTGACAGGCCTGCCAAGTATCGCGCATCACATCAGGCCTGATGCTAATGCATTTAAGTGTGGTGTTCAGTGTTCCCGCATCACCGCACTTAAATGCATTGTCACGCGTCGCATTTTATTTAGCCACTGACCGGGCACTCTGCCTGACAGTGCTGACAGAACCTCTGACACCCGGCTGTGTGTACCCGTGCGGACCAGGCCGCAGCTTCACTTGCCAGGCTCAGACTAACAAGATTGTTCTGGTGCTCTGAGTCATAGTGCCGTGCGCAGCTCTCTGGTACAATATAACAATTTTTAAATCTTCCGCACTGTGCAGCTCTGCCTGGAGAGACCCGGGCGCCGGGCCTGCCTCCCAGCAGAGTCGTCGTTGCCGCGTTAAAGGAACCACTGCCAGGTAGCTGACAGACTCTGTGGCGCCGTGGGGAGTGTGTCGGATGTGACCTCATGAGGAAATGAGGTTGGAGAAGCAGCGCAGGGCCGGGGCTGGGGTCGGATTCGAGTCTGAGCTGTGTCGTCGGTTCGACCGGCTGTACAGCATCTGTCTCAACCTGCACACAGGACTTGAAGTGAATTTGACAAACAAGTAAGTACTTAATTCTTTGGTCAGGCAGGCAGCCTTATACAGTGTTGTTTATGTTACCGCTCTGTGAGCAGCACATTACCTCTTGGCGGTTTCCTTTGTGTCATAGGAAAGTGTTTTATATTCCAGAGTTTGGGTGAAGTTCCGTTTCAAAATGTGTCTGCCTCTTGGTATAATTTTGATTACAAATGTGTACCACAGGTTGACTTTAGAATTTCACTTTGTTGCTCAGTTGTTGTGATGCTCTGAACTTGTTGGGCTGCACTCGCGTCATTCCTCACAGAGGCCCCCCTCAGTCCTCTCATCATGCTCTCGCCAGATAATGGATTGTGCTGGCAGAAGCTGGCAGGGGGAACGGGCCCAGCAATTAAAACAAAGGCAGCGCCATTCCTGGTGACTGGAGGCCTCGTGGGACACAGTACACTTTTTTGTCACACTTCGTCGATTTCAGCAGTGCATAACTGCAATTTCAAGCGCAGGTTGCCGCTATGATAGTCTGATAGCGATATGGAAGGATCAAAAGGGAGTAGTGTAATCGGGTTGCAGTTCTTCATAGTGGTAACTGTGTGAGAGGCACTTTCACTTGAAACCTGTTGCCAGGCAGGTGCAAGTTAATATTTTGGAGCATCTGAGATTACGGGGTACGGTTATTACTAATGTTGTACTCACTTGCAGTTCTCATTTGAACACCAGTTGTTGATATTTCGGTATCAGGAGAAGGGTGTCTGCAAAATCCTGACCCAATGTCCCCATTACATCAAGTGAACCAGACAACAGCAAAATGTACGGTGTGAGTATCTCTTTAAGACTCATGCCTGAGGAGGACGTGGCTGTTCGGTGCTTCTCGCCTGATGGAGTGGAAACACTCCTAGAAAGCCTCAGATGTGTGAGAAGTAGCCATTCAAGGGTGTTGGCACTTATGTTTGTTTGTATCACAAGATCACACTAAGTAGAGGGAGGTGACCAAGGAGCGAAGGCCATAATTTTTTTTTAATTGTTTCAAGGTGGACCTACCTTGCTATTGAATTGCTTTTTCGATGAATTTTGATTACGTAAAGCTGTGTGAAAGCCATGTCTCGTTCTGCAACCCGATGCTGGTGTGAGTAGCATGAAGTACTCGCGTGTGTGAACCGGTGAGCTTATGCTGCGCTGGTATTAATTACAAGGCGTCACTAGTGCCTAAAGATAGTTTAGTGGCGGGACTCCGGGCGGCGTGGGCCTGTGCAGAGGTGGCCCTTTGCTGGGAACAGAGAGAAGTGTCACCGCCGAGTAGGCCGCGATATGAAAAGCTACTAATAATTATGCGGGACCGTCCCTTCCAGATCAGCCGTTTATTGAAAGGTGCTCAGCGCGGGAGCCCGCCTTCTGATTTATGAGAGCAATAAAAGCTCCAAACTCTCTCACACTGGCAGACTCGGAGGAGGTCCATGGCGTAAGTCGTGAGGGGGTGACACCAAGAGTTGTTACCGCACTGGGTGACACCAACCCTAGTGACGCCGCTGCTCAAACGTTTACAATTGTGACCTATTCACTTGCAACTACCATAACATCCACAATAATAATGGCTTTTTACACAGAGTTTCCCATCTTCCTCTTTCCCCTCCTTCTACACACTTCTGCTGTTGCAAAAAGAGGTGTTAATATTACCCAATATAAGGATGTTAAATTTACTAACCGTGAAAGGACATAACATTGAGTTGGCCTCGCTAGGATTCAAACTCATGACCTGCAGCTCACAGCAGATTTAACACTCAACAGTAACTCAACGAACTATCTTGCCAATAAAACAGCCCCTACTTATGCTCCTAGTTACAGAAATAAGGTACATCGAGAAGGGACTATGGGGTATATTCACAAGAATGTGTGATAACTACCGCAAGAGTCGCTTAACACAATTCTCAACATCGCAGCCTATCACGGGAAAATTACGCTGCGTCAACCAAGTATTCACAACGCGGTGGTAGCATGCGATAGTCACCAGATAGCGCGTGAGAAGGCTATGCAAAAATCGACGCCACGCCGCAAAAATGCGAAACACGAATGCCAAAAAAGCTGCGATGAGGCCAATCGCGATACAAAAAGCCGCGAAAACCAGAGGAAGGCCCGCAAATCCCACGCGTCTGGCGAGAAAATGCACTACAAAACCAACAAAAACAACACACCAGAAAGAATCCAATGTGCGTAGCAACATGGATGCACCGTGACCCAGTGCAGAGGCCAACGCGAGCCCCACAAGCCCCATAGACCACCAGCAAGGAACAACGGAGTCGGGGAAGGCCAAGGACAAGAGGGAGAGGAAGACAGGGTGCAGACTGCAGGAAAACAAGACCAGCATCACGGAGGAGACAGAACACAATCAGACTATCTTGAATGCAGACAGAGTGTCGAGGAGGCCAATGGAGGAGGCCAAGAGGCGCTGGCATGACGTGGAAACCTAAACCAGGCCCAAACCCGCTACCAACAGGAAGGCAGTAACGGTGACAGGAGGTGGGAGTCCTGCGCCACAGGAGGAGCTGGAGGAAATGGAGGCCAGTCATCAGTGTGGAGACGTGCAAGGAGTTGGGAGTCCGGACACAGCTTGATAGGACCTGACACAACAACAACAGGGTGAGGATCTAAAAGGAACTGGGGGCACGGGGGGAGATGGGCACAATGGCACACATGCGCAATGATGTGCAGCACACTGCACAACCACAAATACCCAGGGTCATGTCCCCCATCCCCGTGGCACACTGCAGCACACACACATAGCAATCACAGCACATCCCATGACAATGTGGCACAAAGTGCAACACCGACACTGCAGAACAGGGGACACAACTGCCCATGTGCAGGAACAGGCCATTCACATTGGACAGAGCAGGGAACTGTGAGATGCATATGTATGGGTACAACCTCACATCAGTCATGTAGTCCAAATGTCCACTGTCCCAACTCAAATTGCCAGCACCGCCCAAACAGTCATGATGTACATTGTCACACAGTCTGAATGTCTACAAGAACAATGTACCAACATAAAAGTCAACATGCATCTTCCATTCACATTGCAGAGGGACAAACACCTCCAGCAGGTCACACCAGACAACCCAGCAGTGATGCCGGAGACAACCACCACACCTTCGACACTGACGCCCTACAACAGCCCATGGACATCCCACACAACCCACCACCAGGACCAGGGCAGACAAGCTATTTAGAGGAGAACCCAGCCCCTGCAACAGACCACACAGCATGAAGCACCCGCAAGCACGGCTGGCACACAACACTTCACCGACCCACACATGGCTCACCAATGCCAGGTGTCAACGCCACAAGGAGGTGGCCCAACAGGTGCGGGTGTGGTCCGAACCCATGGAAGGCGAAACAGAACACATGCGAGGGTGTCCATTACCCTTCAGGGACCACCTACACCCCACAAAGGAGACCCACACTGCCATAGAGAAACATGCAGATGCACATTCCCAGTACAGAACCACGCCCAGGGGCACGCACATATCAGTCACACACCCACGTTGGCTCTGCGTATGATTGCACAGTCCACTTCCCTTACGAATTGAGTGGGTGACGACAAAGCTACATGTCCAAGCTCTAACCCACTGCCTGCGGTGACATATCTGCATCCGCTGTACACAGCACAATGTAATGTCATAGGGCCCAGGGCCCTCATGCATAAAACAAGACCACAGGTACACACGCAGATGTTATGTTGAACTGACTATGGGAACCTGCACTCTGCCACTTTATTAGCAGGGCCACATGTACAGTGACACCTGTGCTGGATGTATGTGGGGTAGGTGCAAGCCAGCCCTCAGGGAGTCGTTGGTGCTGGCAACAAATGCAACAGTGAACACAATGAATATGGAAACAGACAACACCAGCATTACAGGGACAACTGCTGAGCATCATGGAGGTAGCCTGAGCAAGTCCAGAGGGTACACAATGAGCAAACAGAAGTGTCTGTGAGTTGCAGTGCGCTGAGTCTGGGGCACCAGAGCTGAGCGCGCTCATTTGAAGAGAATGTCTAGGATTCTGTCCCTTCGGGACCTACATGATGCAGCTGCAGTGGGGGGGGGGGTGTCGCACATGCATCATCTTCCTCATCGTCGTCCCTGGTCTCCCAGACCACCTGAGGTGACATTGCTGTGTAAACCCACCACAGTACATAACCAAGACAGTAATGGACGATGATTCATGGTGCACTGAGTCAGTGGCACCTGGAGTACTGAGCAGGGGATCAGGCAGAAGATGGCATCCATGACATGTGGAAGCAACTCCGTCAGTCTGAGAGTATGACCATTTCGACACAGGCATTTTGCGGTTGGAGTCGGTCCTGGCGGTGGTGGCGTGTTCCTCCTGCTGTGATGCGATGTCCAGGACTCGATTTTATGTGTGTGCCCTGGTGGGCTGCAGTTGAGGCCGGAGGCTGCGGATAGTACAGAGCCATAGACACATGGCGTTGATGACCCCAAGGCCATCGCTTCAGAGGCCATCCAATATCTTAGAAGAAGGGGTCCCAGACCTGACCAGCACAGAATTAGTGGCCCCGGATGCACTGCGGTCGGCACAGGCACCCAGTCACGGGACGGTGACTTGCGGTGCAGTCAGATGGGCCATGCGACCTGAGCGGGTCCTCATCAATGTCCGAGGTGTATGTTGCAGAGGGTTGCGGGGGACAGTGGAAGGTGTCCTCCAGGGCATGATGCAGAGGGTGGAAGCTGTCTGGAAGCAGCAAATGGAGGAGTGGAATGCCATGGTCTTGTTTGCACCACAAAGTCAGTATCACCGCCATGATGGCGACGACAACCCCAAGTCCATGGACTCAGTCGCCACCAAAGTCCAACCAGAAAGTTTCCATGGGTCTCGGGGAATAGACATAGTGTCACCGGGGCTGAAAGGGGATGCAGTCTACGTTAAAGCTTGTACAATGACATCAAGTCAGCCATAAATAAATCAAGGCTGAATTCAAAATGTTGTGTGACCTATTCGACCGCAGTGTAGGCCGGGGGCAGCGGTCAGCAAGGGCCCACAGCCACGTGTCGTTGTCTTGCGATGCACAGAGTTAGTGACACCAGGGCAGTTGTCGGTAGTGTTCGATCACCTCCGTAACGATGATACTTTTTTTCCTCCTGCCCGAACCGCGTCTTCCTCTTACGCCTCTCCTTGCATGCAATGATTCTTACTCTGCCTTTGAATGATCGATGATCAGTTCGAATTCTGTGGCCTACTTGAGCGCAGCGTAGGCCGGGAGCAGTAGTCCGCGTGGGCCCACAGTCACGTGTGGTTGGGATGCTATGCACATGGTTGCTACCACCTGATCGAAGGGAGTACAGTGAAGTAAAATCTTCATTAATGTGCGTACACGGACAATGTATTATCAAGACTCAGTTCCAAATGTGTGACCTACTTGTCCGTAGTGTAGGCCGAAGGCAGTAGTCAGCAGGGGACAACAGACATGTGTCGTAAGAATGCCATGCACAGAGTTGGTGGCACCACATCGAAGGGAGTACACTGATATAAAATCTGCAATGAACATATGTACTCTGCCATCGTGTAATCAAGACTCAGTTCCAAATGTGTGACCTACTTGACCGTGGTGTAGGCCGGAGGTGGCAGTAGAGTATGTCAACAAGAAAGGACTGAAGCGGGCCTGTGTCGTGGAGGCCGTGATGGTCTGAGGAGGCTTCCAAGGTCACGGGACTCAGGCTTGGAGCTTGGGCCAGCATGTCATGGGCCCTCCTTAAAACACACCGGTGTCGGAAGGTGATCAGTGTGACCTGGCTGTGCAGGGGCAGGCCTGACGGGTTCAGGGTCCAGTGGGCCGGGGTACGGCAGGCGCACAGGATTGCAGGCAACTCCGCTCACGAGGATGGTGTCGGCCTCGTGGCGGGGTGAGAGGCGTCGCCCTGGCAGGGACGTTGGGCTTTCCGGAAGAGGACCACGCCCAGGGCTACGTGCTTTTTATTCACACCCCTACACTGGCCTGGCGTACGCCGCGCCATCCCACTCCGCTCACGCTTACGGGGGGACATAACAGGCAACATTTACACAAACTCCCCCACTGGTTGGGGTGACATGGTTGCGTCCACTGTCCACTACACTCCATTCACCAGAGGTGTATGTCGCCATGGATATAGGTGTGTTCTGCATACTGCGGTCTGTCCAGCACATCTCTGCCATTCTTGGCATTGTGTACTTTCCCAATCATGGTTCTCCTGCATCCTTCACACATGCCTGGTTGCTACCTCTCCCCACATTCGGATAGTGTGTGCTGAGGTGCCATGCCGTTGATGGCTCATGTTCACGGCTTGCCCAGGTTACCATTGTAAGTTGTTCTGTCGTGTCTGGTGGGTGGGCATGTTGGTTGTGATTTTGTGACGTGTGCATTGCCAGAGTTGTGAGTTGCATGGTTGTGGAGTTGAGGTGAGTGGGGTGTTCATTTGGAACTTGCCAAGGGGCTGTGCATTTCCCTTGGTGCCATCCTGGGAACGCTGGTTGCTGATGGACTGTCGGAGGATGAAGGAATCATGCACACTGGCTGGGTATTTGGAGGCGACATTGGTGGAGGTTCCACAGTGTTCGGATGTTGCCTGCACATTGATGTGAAGCGTGTGCTTTCTGTTGCGGTGATTCTGTGCTGTGTTACCAGGGGGCACAGGTAGGACATGTCTGCTGTGGATTGCCCCCAACACGTGCGTGCATCCAGCTATGGCGTATGGTCCTTGCTTGGTCTCCAGTGGATCCTGCGCATTGTGTTGGACGTATAGGGACTGGGGTACCAGGCTGATAGTGATGTCCAGGACAGGTGTGAGGGACTTGGATGTGGCTGGCTGTGAGACTCCTCCGATTCTGGCGGGTGTTGGTTGGGGTATACCAGGGGCCAACAGGTGCAGCACAGCCAGCAGTTTTGTGTGAGGTGGGATGTTGGTTGTCCGCTGTGTTGGTGCCGTCGGCCTGTTGGGTGATGATGGTCAGGATACCTAGGATGGTTGTCCTTTTGAACCTGTAGTGGGCAATGACATTTTCAGGTGTTGGGTCTGTGAGGCTGGTGCGTTTCCTGGGAGTCCGCTGTCTTTGTCTGCGCTGCCTCTGTGGTGGTCCGGGGGGGGGGGGGTTCTGGGTGGAGGTTGGGGTCCTAGGGTGGTGGGTGTTGTGGCCCTCTTGGGTGTCCGGGCCGCATGACCAGTGGCTCCATGGCATCTGTTGCCTTTCCGATGTAGCTCTGGGCTGGGCTCCCTTTTGTGGTGCAGGCTGTCGTCCGACTTTGCACCAGGTCTGAACAGGTGTTCGTTTCCGGGTGCTAACGAGCCTTATCACCTGTTTTGTGTTCTTATCGCCAATCTGGCTGGTCGTTGAGAATGTTGAGGTGTGGTGTTGTCGCGGCATTTCTCACGGGAACGCCTACTGCATCTCATTAGCGATAGTTGCGGGGGTCATCTGTGACAATGGTTTTTGCGGCTGCTATCGCGGGAAAACTGGTGTTGTGGGCTGTAAACACCAGCTTGTGATTGGGGCGATAAGTTTATTGCAACTTTGGCTGCGATAAAGTGCCATTAACTCGGCGATAGATCCTTGTGAATATGCCCGTAAGACATTTTGAGACAGAGTAGAACAAGAGCGGTAAAAAGCCATGTTTTGCACTGTCAAAAAGGCTTTCCTCCAAAGATGAATCTTTGGAAATTCAAATTTTTTCAATAAACTGCCCCTTTAATCTATTACAGTTACTCGTCCATTATCAAAATCCCAGGCAAATGTATTTATTTGATAGAACTTTCATCTCTGTCACATTGACGGGCAGTTTTATCAACAATGCATTGACGCAAAGTCGCACAAAAGTGATGTAAAGCGACACAATATGTAGGTAAAGTGTTTACTTCCCAGTGCAAAACTTTTTTGCACTGAATAGTTGCCCTCAAAGTAGCATAATTAGTGCTTTGTACTATTTTAAGTCATGAAAACGTTCTATGTGTGGAACTTGGGCATTTCCACTCTACCATCTATGGTTTTCTGATGCAATGCCAGCTCTACAACGGTTGTTAGACCTGGATTTATCTCAGAAAATAACATCTCCTTGAAACAGTTTTTAAGGAAGAGAAATGCTAAAATGTCTCCAATCATTTTACTCATTGGACATGTGCTGTACTGTACAGTGTACACATCCAATGTGTGAAATATTAATAAAAATGTTCTCAGCCTAGGAGTTTATACAGGAAGGATATCCTTCCAGTAAAAACCCTATACTAGACATCACACTCTTGTCTTTGTAATATGGTGCAAAGGTGTATGTGAGAAGTGTGTGTATGTGGAGAAGTGTGGCTCAATGATTAGAGCGGCAGACCCTGATGCAGAGGTCTAGCCTGGGACCAGGGTTCAATTCCCCGCCTTGGCGGGTCTTGGGCTAAAAAATTCCACGGACCTGATAATTCTTGCCTCGGTGCCATTCTAATCATGGAGTCCCACTCTGCAACTCTGAGCAATAGCTTGCTTAATCTCCACAACGGCCCCCACAACGCTAAGGATGCCTGGCCTTCACCTTGGGGGTGCCCAGGAGTGGACGCCTCACAGGGAAAAGCCAGGATGGGTTCCACAGCGGTATTCGTACAAGCGCCGAGAGACCTCCGGGTAGTTGTGCGCTATACAAGTATCCATACATTTACAGAGGCCACTCATGTCTATGTGCCAGCAGATGCAAAGAAAGCAGCAGCAGGCAATGGCCCATTAGTATGAACACATTTTGCATTTCTTAATGGTCCAAATCGCTATTTCGGGCTGTTAGAACATGCAAAATGGCCTTTCAATATGTACGAACGGCATATGCAGCGGCGCAATTTGTGATTTCTAAGTTTTAGAAATTGCATTTTGGTAATGCGAATCGCAAAGTGTATTTATAACCGATTTCCTAATTGCCACTAGTTGCAAAATGGTAATTTAGGAAAAGCAATTACCATTGAATTGGATCAGGTGGTAACCAAGTGCAAACCGTAAAAAGGCACCCAAAATACATCAGGCTATATCAGAATGGTGGCCCTGTATGTTTTGGCAGGGAGAATGGGGATTGTGGTGGTGAGGCAGCAAAGGAGAAGGAGACAAGAAAGGATATTTAGGGTGAGGTCATTGATAGTTGTAAGATTGAGTAGTCAGATAATGCTTGATTTATAAGCTGAGTTACGATCTCAGCTACAGGCCCCAACACTCAGAAGCAACACAATACCACCACATGTGCAGGTATTGTGTTGCCTACTCCTCTTAGTACTGGGCAGTTACAAGGGGGTCATAGCATTAGCGAGGGGTGTCACAAAGTGCCTTTTCCAGGTTCTTTCACAGGTTCTTTGACATTATGGAGAGCAAGGTCAACCAATATATCTCATTCCCCAGTACCCCTCGATACCTGCAGCAAACCGAATTGATTTTCTACAGGGCAGCACAGTTCCCCAATATCATTGGCTGTGTATATGGCATACATATTCCTATTTGTACCCCCTCCGCAACTGAAAACATATACAGGAACAGGAAAAGCTCACACTCACTCAATGTGCAGGTAGTGTGTGACATCTACCGTAGCATAACAGACCTTGTAGCTGGATACCCAGGCAGCACCCAGGACTCATTCATGTTCTGCCACACTGGAATACCAAACCGACTAGCACAGGATGAATTTGGTGATGGTTTCCTACTTGGTAAGAGAATCGCAGACAAATGACTGCAGTGGCCAGCATAGTGTGAGTAATGTGACCTAATTGTTTTACTTTTCATGTCATTAAGGTGACAGTGCATATGCCTTTATGTCCTTAGCTACTCACACTGTACCTCACTCCCAGGACAAGAAGTGAGAGGGAATACAACAGGGAACACAGGATAATGCACTCAATCATTGAGCTGACGTTTGGGTTCTTGAAATCCCGCATTCACTGCCGGAGGGGCACTACTGTACAGACCGGATACATGCTACAAGATAATCGCCACTTGTGCCATACTGCACAATATTGCAATGAGGAAGAGACAGCATGACAGCCCCGTAGAACCAGATTCAGACTCTGATGATGAGTTACCACCACTACAGGTGCAGCAGGAGGGCACACGTGCAGCAGAGGGACGTGCACGAGGCACAGAGATCACCTACAACTATTTCAGAGGTATCAGAAATTAGAATATCAAATAATGAAATTCACACATGGTGGTAATGCTTGGTGCATAAATGAGACAACACCTTTTATTCCGGCAGCAACAACATTGTTACATTTAAGGATAAACTGTAGCCTTGTGAATGTAACATTGATGCCTCATTCCTCTGAGTGCACAGTTCTTCACTTCTTCTGGCCTCTGGGGTTGGGTGCTTTGCAGCACATTGGGCTGATGGACATGTCAGTTCCAGAAGTGTGTCTGTGTGAATGTGTGGTCCTGCGTGCCTCCTGAACGGGTGTGGCACCGGGGCTAGAGCTCTCTTCTCTCTCAGGTGGGAGCAAGATGGTGGGGACACAGAGGTTGTGGGTCTGGGTGCTCCCTAGTGCAGTGGTGACTTGCAGGAGCGCACGCGCAAAGTCCTGTCAGCAGTGCTCCATGTCAGCCCGAATGTTCACAGTCCGCCTTGTTAGCATTGTTGTGGCTACTACCAGGTGGTTGATGGACTGGATGAAAGAATCAAACCTTGCCAGGTACTGCCTGTGCCTCTCTTTCTGGAAATGGTGCTCTGTCTCCATTGCTGCTAGCCAACGGTCCTGCCCTTTCTCTAACTTCTGCAGCAACTTAGACATATGTTGCAGCTGCCTACTGACTGCCCAAATCTGTTTTGGCTGCAGGTGCTGTCTAGAGATGATGGACCTCTCCAACCCACCATGCACAGGGGTACTATCTGACATGTTGTCTGACACGCTCTCAGTATGGACTGCTGATCTTTGCCCTCTGCGATGGATGGGTGTCCTGTCCTGTTGTGGAGCCCCTGCTCTGTGATTGACCGTCATCACTGTCCACAAACTCTGGTAGTAGTGAGATGGTTGCTCTCCTGAAAGTCGGATTTGGGTTAATAGATGGAGGGTGTTGTGTCCTGAATGACCACATCAATGTCAGTAGGCCCTTTGACTGCAATGGTTCCTGCCACGTTCAGGATGTGATCTGTGTAAATGCACGTAAAGAGCTAGTGTAAATAAATGGTTAAAGTTTGGCCACAATATTTTTGCAACTCTGTTGCATGTGTTTGTGACATGTTAATATTGTTGAGATATTTTGGTGTAGTCATCAGCACACAGTTCAGCAAGCAAATAATGTGTACTACAACTCCCATGATGCATTGCCAGGGTGGGGAAAGCCAGTGGCGGCTGCTGAATTTCCAAAGCGGTGAGGCATAAGCACATGCCTAAAATTAAACCGAACAAAGCCCAACTCTACCAATACCGGAACTGGGGGTGGGGGGGGGAGGTTGTAGGGCAGGCATGAAAATTAGTGCAGTTTATTCCACAATTTACCAAACACACTGACTCGAAGGCTACATTTTTAAAAGGCAATTACTATGAGGTACGTACTAAATCAACATTTATAGAGGTAGGTTTTTCTAGTTCGATATCCACTGCTAGTGCATATGTCACTTTAAGCAGATTTGTGTAATGCATTTAGAGCACTTCTTGGTTTCGGGAGACGGATATTTGCACCAGCTAAACAGGAATGTTTCTGAAGTGGGTCCATTTGAATGAAAAATCATCTGTATGACAAATGTGCATAAACATACATACATGTAAGTACAACCAGACAACGAGGTCACATAGAGGGCCACATATCACACAGTGAAGGCTATGAAACCATATGCAACAAGTATACAGTTGTTCTACAAAAAAAAGACAATAATGCCTTCTGGGTAATGTAGTACTATGGTGTGCCAAAGGAAAAAAGTCACTATAATTACATGCAAGAACAATAATGTAGTCGGTAAACTCAACAGTTTCAGAAGTGAATGGATTTACCAAAAGCCACCTTCATATTGTACCTGCAAATTTAGGGCAGTACAAAAATGTCTTAACACACAGAGAGAGGTAAATACAAAAAATGTGTGACAGTTTAATTAAGAAAACAAGCTAGGCCTTTATCTACCACATCACCATCTTGCCTTCTTCACATGATAACATGCTTTTAGGCACTGCTTACTGAGTAGCCACATGATATGGACTCAATGGAAACAAGCATTGGCATAGCCAATAGGTCTCACCTTTGGGACCTTATAAATGTTTAGCCATGCAACAGTTGATGTTGTTGCACCAAGGATATTGTGCTGCATAACTAAATACTTATAAGGTCCCAAACGCGAGACCTATTGGCTATGCCAATGCTTTTTGTTTTTGCGACTTGAAGTTGTTGCATGGGAGTGCTGTTCACTTGCTCGCAAATATTTCTTCAGTTTGTTTTTGGTTCTGGCGTGCTGCGGCATGGCCATGTATGAAAGATAAAGGGAGAGGCAGAGACTGGCGCTTGAGAGAGAGGCAGGAAGGTCAGGGGAAGAAAGAGAGAGGAAAAGCAGACAAGAGGCAGAGACAGGCACTGTGTGAAAGTCAGAGAAACTGAGGCACAGAGAGAGGCCGAGGCAAGTTGTGGAAAAGCTAGAGATGCAGAGTCAGTGGAAAAGATAGAGACAGACAGCAGAAAAGACAATCAGGTAAAGATAGAAAGACGCCCTGGAAAACAGAGAGAGGCAGAGACTGAGGCTTGTGGAGAGATGGACCGACCTTTGAAAAAGGCAGCGACAGACACAGTTCCTGTGTTTTTCCACGTGTCCACTTAGGGTGCTCCGTGTGTGTAAGAACGCCTTCTTCCTGTTTCAATGACATGGCGTCAGACTGGAATGTAAGCATGCAGGCCTCTTCATGTTGACAAAACATAGGACACTCGCATTCCACGCCGTCCAAAGTAATTGCCTTTCTATGTGCAACGGGGAAAAGTGCCAGACATTTCTAATCTTTCTAAAAAACCAAGGAATGTTCTAGAAGTTTGTGCTTTACATTAATGACGCATTTAGCAAGACCAAGTTCACAAGGGCCCACTCTTTATTTCATCCTGGCCGGAGTTGTGTGTGCTTAAGTGTTTGCATATGTCCCCTTTGGTGGCACTTTTACAACTTGTTATGCCTGAGATGGTATGCATAAAACGTGCAGAGAATCCCCCTCCAGGCCCGCGCCATACTGAAGACATTACAGCACCATGTTGCGTTGTTGCGTGTTTGGCACAAAGTAAACACAAACAGAACTCGCACATTTGAAGTTACCGTGCCTCACAATATATATCCGGCTGTCGTCTCACTTCCTTCTAGTGGATCTGCCTCCCAAGTGCGTGTGGTATTTAAAAAATTGCACCGTTGTACTTGGAAAATATTCTATTACGACAGGGTTCACACAAACCCAGGCAAGATTTTTTGCTTTCACGTGAAGTTTTGTTCCAGACCTCCTGTAAACATCACTCCAATCCCGCTTTCCTGCGGTGGCTGCTTTTTGCAAAAGGGGCAGCTTCATCTGACAGCATTAAACATAAACTGAAATGCAAACTTTTTCACAGACATCCGGGCCTAAAGTGATTAAGAGTTACACTGCCGCTTCCAGTTAGAACAATGCCCACGAAAAACCTTAGTACCGACCAGCCTCAAACCCCAAAACACAGGGCGACAGAATCCGAACCACAAATATAAGGTCTGTAAACTAAAATACCAAGCGCGCACAGTAAAAAAAAAAAGAGTTTGACGAGAGGCAGCAGGGGGAGGGGAGAGAGGAGGGGACCTGCGCCTGTTTCCCTTACGGAAGTGAGCAGGGGCACCATACGTTTGCAAGTTAATTACAAACATATGGTGTCAAAGTTCGCTCCCGCAAGGGAATCGCCAAATGTGCACGCGTTGTCATTGAAAGCAATGCAACGCGTGCACGTTTTTAGGGCGAAAAGCGAATCAATCACAAAAGGTCTTTTTCCTAAGCAACGCATGCGCGCTGCATAGGCGAGACCTAAAAAACCATGTCAATTCAGTGTCAACATGGGAGGGTTTTGCTATTTATAAACACTGTGGGGCTCATTTATGAGCCCCTGCGTCACTTTTGCGCCGCCGGTGCGTCACTTTTTGTGACGCACCAGTGGCGTAAAACATGTGCCATGTTGCGCCATATTTACAAAGTGACGCATCTAGGTAGATGCGTCACTTTGTAAACCCCTGCGCCACATTATACCTGCGCCAGGTATAATGTATGCAAGGGGGGCGTTTTGACGCAACAAAGGGTCGTAGAAGTGACGCAGTGAAATCTACGAGATTTCACTGCGCCACTTCTAGGGTGCAAATGCGTCAATTTCTTGCGCCTGCCTCAAGGCAGGCGTAAGACTGACGCAGGCCCTTTCACATGGGGCTTGCCCCATGTGAAAGGACACATTGCTGGAGTTGCGTCACTTTTGTGACACACTCCAGCGATGCGTCACTTTTGCGCCTACAGATACGTCAGAAATACTGACGTATCTGTGACTCCTTGCGACATGATGCGTCATACTGTAAATATGACGCATCACTGGAGTCGCAGGGAGGGCGCAGTGAAAAGTGGCGCATCACTGTTTTCACGCAGTGATGCGTCACTTTTCATAAATGAGGCCCTGTATGTACACAATGTATTATCCTCACAAGAATGAACCGTGAGTTTACACTTCAGTGGTTCATACCAATGACCTGATGTCACCAGCGAAAGATCACTCACCTAGTACAAAGTACAAGCACAATAATCTCATGATGCTCCAATAATTAATGCTACTACACAAATTCATATTACTCACTTTATTAGCTTTGGAATGAGGAAAGGCAGAGACTGACCTGTTGACGTTTAGAGACGTTAGCCACAGAAAACGTAATTCTAGCTTTTGTAATTAATAACAGCAAGCCTATCTAACCTATGCCACCTGTCCCAAGTAGAAGTATTTGAAAGTATGCCTTTGGAATGTGGAAACAAGCAAGGACAGTCTTCCTTTTGTCCTCTTTCTCAAAGGAAAAGTGTGGGGTGGGGGAGAGTAGCGTATATGGGCGAAAAAAACATAATTAGCAACGGAGCGCTAGATCGTAACCTTCTCGGGTTAAGGGCCTTGTCATTAAGTTTATTTAGCAAAGATTTTCAGCGGGCGGTGGCGTAACAAAAGTTGAGTCCCCCCCCCCCCCCCCACCCCCCCCCTGCAAGGTATACGGAGGGCCCCCCACTCCCGATTTAATCTGGATCTCTCACTCCTGAATACTGTGTTGAGGCCCCCACCCCCCCCCCCCCCTCTCCCCGCAGCTCAGGGGCCTGTGGTATGCCCCTGCCAGCGGGCTGTGCCTACAGCCTTTAGCACTAGCAGTCTGTGTATATTCACAAGGCGAGAGAAACTCCTGGAATACCCATCTGAAACCGATATTTACATGCTCCCCTGTTCATCAGTAATTCATTGTCCACGCTTTGTAAATGTACAAAATAAAGGACATTACCAGAGGCTTAATGACAAGCATTTAAACCTACAAGCAGGGAATTAATTCAAGTTTAGGAATATGTACGGCCCAAGAAGAAAAGTAAACTGCCTTGGTTTAGTCTCTTTGCTGCAGACTGTTCAAATAAATACTTACATTGTAGACTGTTAAAGAAAAAACATGGGAGAGTTCTGCAGTGAAAGTTTTCAATGATTTAAAATAAGTATTTCAAATTGTTCTAAAATTTACTGCATGAAATTCACAGAACAATCCTTCCTTTTTTTTCTCCTTCCTCCATGTTCTTCACTCCACTCCAAAACTGTGGGCAAATGTAGTCTAATAACTTCAGAGGCGTAATCTCCTGCTTTTTTGCATTTTCAAAGCACACCGTGCATTCCTTATCCACATTTATAGTGCCTCGATAAATCCAATTTTGTAATCGGCATACATAGGGTCCTGAACTCCCCTTCCGTCAGCGAAACCCATGTCAAGTACTGTTACATGCATAAATGAAAAGTAAAGCTGAATGTGACCTGACACCAGAAAATGACACTTCATTATCACTGACCTCTGGGTGCAAATTTCTTGATCGCACCCTTTTCCACCTCATTACAAAGTGGGGTGGAGTCAACGAAGCATTCTAATCTCACCCACTCTGTAATGTGACTGGAAAGGGTGTGGAAACCCGCTCTTGATTGACATGTGGTTTTGAAAAGCCTGGGCTTGAGAGTAAAACCCCCAAGGCTGTTTTCCATCTGTGCCGCGTGAAGGAGGAGGAGACTGGGAGATGACGACACCTGCTCTTAAAATACAAGAGCTATGCGTAGGCAAGCCCTACTGGCATTGGAGTTCAGTGTTAGGTACACGTCCTAGCATGCGCAGTGTGTAGCTCCTGAAAGGGCCTGACCCTAAGTGAGCGAGCGTCTGGCAGTTTAGAATAAAAAAAATATGTTTTTATTGTGCTGTCATAACAGTAACTATTTAAAAAAGGAAGACACCAAAAGGGCAGGGGGCGGAGCCCCTTTGCCCTTATGCAGGAACTACCCCTAAGGGAAAGCATCTCAATAGAGTTATTCATGCTGTGATGTATGATATATGGATTTACCGATATTCTGTTTTGTAAGGTAAGTAAAGGGAAGCTGACTTACCCTGGATGGTGCCTGCTGTATTGGAAGTGTTGATGTCAATACTCCCACCACACTCTCTGGTTCCAGGGTCCCCTCTATGAGTGTCTCCATGGGAGTCGGAAAGGGTGGTTTGGGGGGTCTTCCACCGGTTCCACGTCCCTCTGCCATCCTGCTTGCCACCTTCTCCTTCATGCATACCTCAGGTCATGCCACCTTTTGCGGATTTCAGGAATGATCCTCTGGGTGACTCCTAGGGAGTTTACCTTCTTCAGGATACTGATCCAGATCCAGGTCTTTTCTCTCTCCGGCACAGAGAAGGAGGCCTTTCCAAACAGTTGCTCCATGTGGACCACACATACCTCTGTCAGGAGCTCCAGCTCCTTCTCAACAAACTTTACTATCTGCTTTCTGGACCTTGAGTCATTGCTCACATTTTCTGTGGCCATGGCCTTCTCCTGGGATGGTGTTATTTAGTGGCAGTGGTGATGCGGGTGCACTCCTTACTTCCTGCGTAGTCCTCTGGGTTGTGGCCACACCTTATATTTATAAACTTTATGGACTGACATCATTATTCTGCATCCAGAAAGCTCAGTTTCCTATTTTATGATTTCCTATTAGAGAATCGAAATTTTGTGATTTTTCTATTCTGCAATTTCCTTATAGCGAATGCGAATCTGAAGGAATCGCTATTTGGAAATCGCAGGTTGCTTACATTCTGTTTTGTGATTCCCAAATAGAGATTTCTACGGATTCACTATTTTTGGAATCACAATTTTGGAATTTCATACATATGGGCCTATATGTATTAAATATGACTGTGCTGCTCCCAGCATAACTCACACACCCTGCAAAGTTGCTGCACTGCATTATACTATATTTTAGTAAATCTGGCCCTGTATGTGCTCTGCCAGCAATTGTAAGGTCATCAACAGAAAAGACAGGATCAGACAGTAGATCACACCAAGGGATTGCTGCAAGTAATTGAATAAAGATGTGGTTGGGTCATTGATTCAGCTTCTAATATCAACGTTACGGATTATAAAGGTACAAAAGTAAGGTTCAAATAGATATTTACTCGTTTGAATGCAAAATTAATTGTCAGATAGCCCACACATCCATCAACCTCCTCTTAACCTGTGAGGATACACTTACACAATTATGTAAAAGAAATCATCTTTGAACAGTCAAAATAATCCAAGGACAGCCAAAGTTCTCAGTACTTGGAAAGTGTCAGTTAATTTGCCTCGATCTCCCTCTTCCTCTGGTGGTGGATCAGAAATGCACTTTAACCTCTTCAGTGCCCCGCCCTTTCCACGCCCTGTGCCGGGCGTTTCATTAGCGGTCGGGGTTCATGACGAGATAGTCTCGTCATGGGCACAGCGCAACCGCGCTCCATGACGAGACCATCTCGTCATGGGCACTGAAGGGGTTAATTGCCTATCAATGGAAGGCTACAAACAAGGTTGACATCCTGTTAGGCTCTATCTACCCTTCCCCCCTTTAAGTCTATTTTCCCCTGCACCACTACTACCCCATCTTTTAATCCTTAAATTTCCCCAATTTTTTAAGTGTCATAAAACGCTTAAAAAGGACCCTCGTTGTACTTATCTCCTTTGTAAAGTCTTGTGTTGTAATGTCCATTTTGGGGCCTAATTATGATGTCGGGCAGAAAGCCCTCTGACAGCGTATGGTGCCTGCCACACAGTGCAGGGATGTTTGCAAACATACATTTTTCGATTGCAGCCTGTCCTGAAGCCCTTTTCCAGACGCCGCACAAGCTGCTATTTAAAAATGTATGTTTCCATAGCGGGTGGAACCGCTGACTTATAGTCAGGCGGTTCCATTCCGCTATGGTGTTGGTTGGACGCTCGTCCGACCGACATCGTAATTGGGCCCTTAGTGTTAAATGTTATATACTGTTTAACAACAACGCAAGTCCAAGAAAAGGCTGGTCTCATCAACAGAAAAAATGTATCAGGAAGAATCACAGAAATTCACAATTTTCTTCTGTTAGACCATTGGTGCTGCCTTGTTCAGATTTTGTGGCAAGACAGGAGTCTAGCATTATGCATACATCTTTTATATACTAGCCCCCAAACACATCAAAGTTTCATTAAAAGAACATGGCATAACTCATAAAGTGAACCATTCAGTCCTCTTCCCAACACCTCACCCTTTCCCTAGGGAGAATTCTGATATAGCAAGAGACATGCAGAACCTTTGCACATAACTTTTTAAGTGCTAAGCCGAGCAATTGTAACCTGCACATACAGGCCCCACCAGAGCAAACCAGTGGCATGATCAATGAGCTAGCTCCATGGAGGGCACAACCAGTGCTGCAGACCCACGGAGGAGCGTTCAAGGTACATACCCTGGGTATATGTCTTACCCCTAGACAAGGGCCTTAGAGCTAACTCGAATCAGCCAATTATATATGTTTTGTTATTTTAATTTATTCAGCGCACAGCTACTCGGAAGTGTCCCGGCTATAGACCGCTGGGGAACCCGTCCTGGCTATCCCTGTGAGATGGTCCCTTTCTGGGTATCTCCAAGGTGAAACCAGGCATCCCCTGCGTCTGTGGGGGCCGTTGTAGAGATGAGGCAAGCTTAATGCCCAGAGTTGCCAAGTGTGTTCCTGGTTAGAGTAGGTACCGAGGGGAGAATTATCGAGTCCGTTTTGACCCTGGTCCACGACCCTGCCGCATCAGGAATTGAACCCTGGTCCCTGTCCGATTCTCTGCTTACAGATCTGCCACCTCTAACCAGTGAGCCACACCTCTCCACCATATATACCCTAATCACCAGTATGTATATGACAAGCTCATTGCTTTGGCACTGAATGGCAGTGTCAATCGTGCTCAAAGTCCTAAGCCAGCAAAACAAAGTCCAAACATTAGGTCGGCAGCCAAAAAGGTCAGGGGAACCCACTCCAAAAGATTCCAGGTCTAACACTAAGTGTAACTCCAACAAATAATGGACGGAATGCTGAATGATTCAAACATTCTCCCCCAGTCAAGAGATCGGGGTTAAATCCATCGGTCTAACACTAAGGCACAGAATTCAATGAGGAAGGTATTTAGAGGGAGCTCTTTCTATGGAAGGGCTAGAAGCAGAGGTCAAACTTTTGGCTGTGGACTTTATAAAGTCCAGTATCATCAAAGAAGAGGAACCTCTAGAGGGAATTATTCTGGAGGGTAATTTTATCCCCAGAGATGTAGGGACGGAAGAACAACACCCTCCAGATGAAGAGGCCACCACTCCTCTTCATAACAAGGTGAGTATGAGGAATTTTACTGGTTTTACCCATGTAAAGATGGGTGGCAGGTAAAGACTTTTTGCAAAGGAATGGAGGTTAATAATTCAGGATCCATGGGTGATGGCAACAGTCAAAGTATCTGTAATAGAAATCGGTATTCTCTAACTTTTGCTGGTTGACTGATCTTAGAACGCCCACACACCAGCCGCCTCAGCTTGATTTACTCACGCCGCTATTTCACCATGCTAGTGGAATTAAAGTGTGAACAAACCACATTTGCAAGGGAAAAATCTTACATTTCCTGATTCTGTGAATCAGAAACAGGAATTTAGTGCCACAAATGAGTTATAGAGGGACAAACTGTCTGCTATTAAAAATATTAAATTCAAAACACTCCCAAGAAGTGGAAGACTTTTGATGATACAGAAGTGGTAGGATTCATATGGAAAGGCAGGCACAGATGAACAAACTTGTTAAGGATACAATGAATATCAGGAGATCAGTATCTCCTAGCACAACAATATCTAGAATTTTGTATCTAGTGCTGAACAAATGGCTGTATTAAAACTGTCCTATCAATCATAGGTCTGTGCAGGAGGGGTTGTTAGATCTATCTGTGAGTGAAAGCACTGTAGCTCATGTGATGCTCCCAAGTGACAACGAACGAACATTAACACAGTAAAAGAAGAACTAGGGGCCATATTATCAAGGGACGGAGATAACATTATCGCCGCTTTAGCGGCAGGAAACTGCCGCTAAAGCGGCGATAATGGGCTTGATAATATGCCCTTGTGAATTCCCATAGAAGCCCAGGTTCTGGTGTGAACCTGGGCTTCTATGGGAATTCACAAGGGCATATTATCAAGCCCCTCATCACCGCTTTAGCTGCATTTTCCTGCCGCTAAAGCGGCGATAATGTTATCTCCGTTCCTTGATAATATGGCCCTAGGTGCTTGCTCCCACACATGCCATACCAGATCTATCTAAGACGTTGCATGATCTTTGGATCTCTGTTTCAACTTGTCTTTTGAATGCATTATTGTTAATTTAGAGAACCATGTGACAGAGGTAAGCTCTTATGATCCTTCCATAAATGAATAGAGACAGAGGAAATTAATTCAATCACAGGTCGATTTCGCATTGGATTCCCTCACCAGATAAATGGCACAAATCTGTTCTTGGGTGCAACCTGATTTTAGAGAAGGATTGGAACCTTACAACTGTAGCTGCTTGTAGCTTAGCAAGAAACTCTTGAGAAATTATTCCTAGAGCATGTCTTGATTCTGCCAATCGGAACATGCTGTGGCACTCCTTAAGTCAACTCAGGTGTGCCCTCATTGAGATTTAGTAATGCTGAAGTGATGTGCAACTCAATTCGAATTGTTTGCATTGAGCATACTTTTGGAGTATGTCTTTGCTTCATTTATGTTTAGCTGTAGTGCAGCTAGAGAGGAGTCATTGTCATATTTTATGAGGAATATCTACTTCCGTTTCTAGATTTATGGGCGAAATATCTTTGAAAGAGTCCAAATATTTTTGTTGCTATATGTCTATCGGTCTGCATGTGCACAGGAGAGGACAGAAACCTGTGCTTCTTCCCCATTGACAAGCAACCTGTCTTTTAGATGACAAAGTGACAGGACTGTGAATATTTATTACCAGGCCTAACAGTGCAATCCTAGGATGCAGTGCACTTCTCTATCATCTTAGAAAGGGAGGTCAAAACTTTACACCAATACTTCTGAGCTCCATGGTAAGACCAGGTTTTATCATCACAAGGTTTATCATACCCCGAAAACTATGAGGAGGTGTGGGATCTGGGCCACTTCCAGTTGCACCTAATGCAGGCTGCCCCAGACTGGGTTTCTGGATATAGCCTGGTGGGCAGGAGGGAGCTGGTCAATACCATGCCCACACTTATGCATGTGCTGACAGGCTGTACACAAGAGAAGACTTTCTTCATCTTGGATTTAGTGATTAAGGGGCACTTTGGGATTGTTTGCAGTAGGAAACACAGGAACCGCTGCAAATGTGGGTAAGGTTACCCGTAGAAGCGTTTTCCCTACTGATTATGGAGGGACCAGGAGTCACCTCCACCCACTAGTTAGTGCCAGGTGTAAATGTGGGACCCCTGTCACCTACCTCAGACCCTTATGGACCTGTGGAAGTACAGAAAAAGGACTGCTCCTGCTATCTGAGACTTGCTAAGAGATCTCAGATGCTGAACCAGCTCCCACATGTACCCAAGACAAATAAGTGGACTCCAAGGATCAGTTGGCTGACTTCCTGTGTAAGCTACAGGGATCCAACAAACTGCATGAGACCTTTTCCCCGAAGAGCCCAGCTGACCAGTAAAAACTGGACCTGACCTGGATCCTGCTGGTAGCCTTTGCTGGAGTGATTCTTGAACCCCAAGTGTTGTGCCTGAAGTACTGTGACCCTTGGCTGTGTCAAAGTTTACTCTTCCAAACATCCCTGAAAGGCTTGGGACTTAAAAGAGGACCGGAACAAACCTGCCAAACTGATCTGCTCAAGGTACATAGCCGCTGGACTGAAGAAACAGGTTTCCCTCGCTCTGAGTTTCTCCAAAGTCGGAAAGTCGATTCAGCTGGACCTCACCAAGAAGATATTTGGCCTTGTGGAGCCTGCAGCCTTTCCCTTCAAAAGGATCCTAGACTAACAAAAACTACTAAGTCCGAAGGTAAAAATCTTGACCAAGCGAAGGTGCCAAATGTATGTGGCTGTCAAGAGGACTTCCCTGCGTGCAAAATTCAAATTACTCCTGCTTGGAGCTTTTCCCGGCAAAGCAACAGATTCACTGGCACCTCCTCCAATGCCTATCCGACATCATGGAGACCTCGGTACATACAACTTGCTGCCTTGCTCTGCTGAAGGACTTTGACTTTCAGATAAGAAGACTCTGTTCTGAGGTGAAACCTACTACCTGGACTAAACTGGTTGGCGTATCTGAACTGCTCTCCATCGTGATCAGTCTGAAATCACGTCTAGGTCTCAGTTTACAGCGACCGCTGATTACCGTTTGTGCTTTGTGCTTTTTGGCTCTATTTTTACTGAGAAGTTTAAAAAGTCATATCTCTGGTTCCTCTTATTGTTTTTCTGGTGTTTTGGTGTTACTTTGCTCATTAAACCTTTCTCTATTTTCTCTAAATTAGAGTGTGATTTTTATTTTTTATTGTGTTGTGTTTTTGACTTTTTAACTGTTTTAACACTTCTAAATGCTTTACATGTGGTCTTAAGTTAAGCCTGTCTTCTCTGTTCCATAGCTATCAGGGTTGAGCTCAGGTTTTAATTACTGAAACCTTTAACTGGACCTAACAAAATCGTGATGATATTTGTGTGGACTACCATCCACCCCAATTAGTAATTCACTTTCTCACAACAGTGTATAATCAATAGCAATCTGTTAGACTCACATTTGTCAGCTGGTTTCCCAGTCTTTGCTAACGTGGTCAGGAGTGATGTTCTCAATGATGGGTGGAGAATGAGCTTCCCTTGCGCTTCTTCATAGAAGTATATCGAGTGTAGAGCCAGTATGTCTGCAAATTTCTTTTAGACCTCAGGAGATACAGTCTGGTGTAGAAATTGGTGAAGGTGGTCAGAATCTGGTTTGTCTCATAAGTGAGATTTTCTTTAAGCGTTCTAACCCTATAATATTGGTGGTAGCACAAGGTTGTTTAACCATGCTGGCCAAAGATGTTCTGGGGTATTCAGCTTTCCCAGAGATCTGTGCTTGAGCATTCTTACCCTGGTATTTAAGCCCTCTTGCTTAATGGTCCAGGCTGGCACTGCATGTGTAAGCAATCTCAATGTCCCTTATTTTTGTATGTGTCGGATGATCTCTGAGAATCCTCAGAGACCTGTCCTGATTGACCATGCATTATCTCTGGCAATCACCTTGAATGCCTCCCACACTGTGTGCACACTTTCTACTGACCTTACATTTAGCTCAAAATATTACTTGATTTCAGTCCTAAGCTTGTTGTGGAACAGCCTGTCTGAAAGCTTGACAAGTGTCAGCCTTAATTGCCTATGGATCTCTCTCACCAAGGGTGCTCAAGTCTCAGCAGAACTGGGACATGATCAGACAGCACAATTGCCATATGATGCACCTCCATCACTCCAACGTCACAAGTGGCCAGCAAGTAGTTTATCCTTGACCTCATATGCACTGAGGAGAGAGATATGTGCTCTCCTTAATCAATGGATGTCTACATCTCCAAATGTCTTCAAGATCATGCTCCTGTGAATGGCATTCAAAAGCTAGCAGACACTAATATACGCCAACTGTGGGACGGTGATTTGCCAAGTTGAGCCTGAAGAGTACAGATGAAGTCCCCCTCCCGTAATAGTGCCTGGAGTTCTACTGACAACACTTGGTTACACAGGTAAAATTGCGGCTCATCCGCATTAGGCCCATAATTGTTAACAATCATAGGGGTATATTCTCAAGGACTTATCGCCGATTTATCGGCACTTTAGCACCACAAAAGTGGCAATATATTTTTTGCCCTATTCTCAAGCTGGTGCAAACTGCTGATATCGCCAGTTTTCCAGTGATAGCTGCAGCAAAAGACATTGCAATGGATGAGAGCGACAACTAACGCTAATGATATGTAGAGTAGGCGTTCTCGTGCAAAAACACACAAAAACACCACTTCAAGATATTCTAAACGACCAGCCAGATCTGTGATGCGATCCAAAAACTGTTGATAATGCGCGTTAGCAGCAGGGATTTAACACCTGCCTTTTACTGGTGTCAAGCAGGAGGACAACCTGCGGTATGAAAGGGAGCCCAGCCCAGAACCACATCTGAAGACCAACACATGTCATGGAGCTACTGATCATGCATCTCGGCAGGGGCGTAACACAGGCCCCTGCATCCCCCGCAGTGCGGGGGAGCCCCAGCTCCAGAGGGCCAACTCGGAACAGAACTACGGTCTGAGGCCTCCGGATAAAATGCAGAGTGGGGGCCCCTCTGTGTACATTGCAGGGGGGCCCCTTAAACGTTTGTTACGCCACTTCAGCTCGGAGACCCAAGAGGGCCACAACACCAACCGCCACCACCCCCAGGCACCCCCCCCCAGACATCCCCCCCGGACTACCACCGAGGCAGCACAGAACAAGACATCTGACCTTCTGAAAACGGCATGGCACCTCAGCCACACAATTGCAGAATGTGGGGAGAGGTGGGAACCAAGGGGCAGATTTATGTTAACTGGCGCATCCCTGCATATCAGCAGGGATGCGCCAATTATTATGCGCCACAGCTGCGCCACCATGGGTGCGCCGCATTTATAATGCGGCGCACCATGGGGCAAAAACGGCACAGATGCGTGACGCATCTGTGCCGTAAAAGTGGCGCATTGCTGGAGTTGCGTCGCAAGCGCGACGCAGCTCCAGCAATGTTCTGGGGGGCCCTATCTGTACAATGCTGCGTCAATCCTTACGCCTGCTTCAAGCAGGCGCAGGGTTTTGACGCAGCATGGGCCTAAAAGTGACTGAGTGAAATCTTGTAGATTTCACTCAGCCACTTTTAGGAGGCGTTCCTGCGCCGGAATGCCCCCCCCTGCGCAGGAACGCCTACATGTGGCACAGGGCTTTACAACGTGACGCATCTCCCAGATGCGTCACGTTGTAAATACCCCACACCATGGCGCAGGATTTGCGCCGCTGCTGCGTCACAAAAGTGACGCAACGGCGGCGCAAAAGTGGCGCAAGTGCAACATAAATCTGCCCCCAAGTATGTGTGAAGGAGGCAAGTGACCTATAAATAAGAATGTACACAATGCCAAGTGTGGCAATGATGTGCTGGACAGACTTCAGTATGCAGAGCACAGACATGTCCATGTGGACATATACTGCTGATGTTTGTAGTGTTGTGGACTGTGGACGCAACCATGTTACCTCAGGCAGTGGTGAAGACCTCAGTCATGTAGCTTTGTCGTCCCCCCCTGTAAGCGTAAGCGGAGTGGGCTGGTCCGGCGTACGCCAGTCCAGCGTAGGAGTGTGAATAAATAGGCCGAGGTTCTGGGGGTGGTTCACTTCCGGGATGGCCAATGCGTCTGCCAGGGCGGTGACCCTCAGCCTGCCACGAGTCCGCTGCTGTGACCGCCAGCCTCCTCAGCTGATCGCTGGCCTCCGTGACACAGGCCCCCAGCGCACCCAGCGGCACAGCACTGCGGAGTGATGTGTGTGCTGACTACTGCTTTCGGCCTACACTGTGGTCAGCAGGTCCCCCAATTCAAATCGAGTTTTGATTTATTTATGGCAAAGTCCAGTAGGCAACAGACATTGCTTCCAGTGCGGCCAGCCCGGAGGACGCATCACCGCAGGCTGTACACCCGCTGAGCGCTTCAGGTGCACTAACTGTGAAGCTCAAGTCGACGCCACGTGGCTGTGGGCCCTTGCTGACCGCTGCCTCCGGCCTGCACTGCAGTCAGCAGGGCTCACACATATCAAATCCAATCCTGACCTGCAAGGACACGCCATCATCGCTGGCTGAGCACATGCTGAGCTCATCAGGTGCCACTGACTCAGTGCAGCTCAAGTCAACACCACGTGGCTGTGGGCCCTTACTGACCACTGCCTCTGGCCTACACTGCGGTCAGCAGGGCTCACACATATCAAATCCAATCATGACCTGCAAGAACATTTAATCATCGCTGGCTGCGCACACGCCACCACTGCCAGGACCACCTCCAACCACCAACTGCCAGAGTCGGAGAAGTCTTGCACCCAGCCTATCAAAGTTGCTCACACCTGTCGTGGATGCCATCATCAGCTTGATACCCTGCTCAGCTCTTCAGGTGCCACTAACTCAGTGCACCAAAATTCGTGGACCCTTTATGATAGAGTTTTGTACTGTGGACAGCTGATGCAACAATGTCACCTCAGGCAGTGGGGAAGACCTGGGACGATGATGATGAAGCTGAGGCAGGTGTACCACACCCCACTTCAGCTGCAGCAAGAATATCCCGAAGGGACACAATCATCAACAATTTCTTCACATGAGCACGCTCATCTCTGGTGCCCCTATCTCAGTGCAGCTCAAGTCATCGCCACGTGGCGGTAGGCTCTTGCCGGCAGCAGTGCATCCAGTGCCACTAACTCAGTGCACCACAAGTCATGGACCCTTTATGATTGAATCTTTTGTATGTGATTCCAGATCTGGTTCCCCTACCTCAGTGCACCGCAAGTCATGGACCCCTTATGATTGAATCTTTTGTATGTGATTCCAGATCTGGTGCCCCTACCTCAGTGCACTGCAAGTCATGGACCCTTTATGATTGAATCTGTGTGTGTGATGCAAAGATCACTGTTCTAGTTGTTGCCAGCACCAACCACTCCCTGTGGGCTGGCTTACACTCACCCCACACCCATTCAGCACAGGCGTCAATGGACATGTGACCCTGGTAATGAAAAGGGGCCGGGCGCACGTGCCCGTAGCCAGTTCCACTATCTATCTAAGTGTGTCCGTGTGGCCATTATGTATGCATGATGGCCCCGGGCCCTACCACATTACATTGTGCTGTGGACAGCGGACAGAACCATGTCACCTCAGGCAGTGGCTAAGACCTTGGACATGTAGCTTTGTCCCCCCCCCCCTGTAAGCGTAAGCGGAGTGGGCGGGCGGACATACGCCAGTCCAGCGTAGTGGTGTGAAGAATTTGCCCCGGGCTCTGGTCGTGGTTCAGTTCTGGCCTGGACAAGAAAGTAACTAATGCGTGTGTCTCTGTTGTAGTGTCGGCGCAACCAGGCCCGCAATCGACAATGTTGCAATGTAGTATGCACCCGGAGGGCGGGCTCACACGAAAGGAGAAATGAAGGAGCACAAGACCGCTCGGGGTCTTGGCTCATACATGCCAAGTGTTGTATGTATCTGTAATGCTGCAGCATGAGCCAAATGCCTAGCCCTACTCGCAGTGCGAGTGCAGTCAGGCATGGACTCTACATCTGTGTCCGCCCTATCCTTACCATAGGTCTACACTCACGTGGCTGCCCATCTTCAACGGCCAACATCACAGTGCCGTTGTCAGGCTTGGGACATGCGCAGACAGGCATGACAATGATGTGCCGTAGGAGTGCAAGTGATGCAACCAAGCAGCGCACACAAGTAAATAGACTCAGGGGGGAGGGAGGAGCAGCTGTGAGGCCATCTAAGACATAGTGATGCCGCACATTTGCCACATGCAAGACATGTCAAACATGAATCCCAAAGTCGCATACATCTCACCCCACCGTCAACAAGCCACATCACATTTCCTGAATGCAAGCAGATGACAAACTAACACTAGGGATGAAAGCTCCTTTGTCTGAACTATCAGGTGGAAGCACATCTGCACCTCAGACCTTGGAATTGCATGTGCCCGGCACCCCCTGACATACTATAGCAGCTGATGACCAGAGTATACACACCCCACACACAGAAGTCCTTGCTCGAAGTTATCTTGCATGGAATGGCCTTCACACTTACTCCCACACCATCCCAGGCGTACAACCGTTGCACACTAAAACAACTCATTGATCCAAGCTGTGGCATTTCATCCACAGAACTGGCACAGGTCAGAACAGTGCCGCTTCAACCAGAGCCATTAACGAACATCCAGGACACATGCACAACCCCTGTCACGTGGAACTGTACCATGCACGTATGCTGCCTTTACTGGGGGCACTATCATTGGCAGTGGTGCGGATCTGTTATCGGCTAAGCTTCCGCCTTCCCAACGTCACCTGCGTTCAGCCTGTGTTGCATTGTCGATCGTGCATATTCGAGTGGTCCATGGATGTCTACCTATCCAACAGGATGGTAGCTGAACTGGATTTCGACATGTGTGTGTGCCCCCTGTTGGTCCACGACCAGGAGTGTCACCGTGATACCCATTTATGGGATGCCTTGATACTTGGCATACATGCTGACAGCTTGACCTGGGAGATTGCACAAATCCTCGTGTGCAGTGACCACATTGAACCTCTCCCCTATTGGGCTGTAGTGCTAATTGGTGTAAGGGGGTGGACGCAACACATCTGTCCGGATCTGCTAATGGATCGACTCGCACCTGTTTGATGAAGTCGACAACGAGCTCATGTTGGAAATTATAGCCTACGAAGCTACAATCGCTTTCATGGACGAGTAACTACATACCTACAGCCAGAACAGATTGGAACCCACTGCACATTACCCAACACCTTGTGGCATCTTGGAGATCTGGTCACATATCCCACGACAAGAATGGACATGGCTGCATTCACCTGGACTCCGAGTACATGAGCGGACAACAACGCGGGTTAACACACACCTGTGAAAGGTGAGGCACTCCACCGGAGTGGATAGCGGCGCTTGGCAACGTTCCTCATTCTGACATACTGCTGCATTGGTCTGCATGTTGTGGCACTTATCTTGCCCATACTGACACGCATATGCTAACAAAGTCTACGCACCTTCTCTTGTGTTCAACTGTGATGAGTGTTGATTTGAATGACAATTTGTGTCTCACTGCCTATCTGGGTCACGGCCATGCATGTGCATTGATAGCATTACCCAGGGAGTACGTTTTTGTGGAATCACTGTCCCTACATTCATCCATACTTTCATACTTGATTGATCCTAGCCATGACACATCTGTGTGAATTAGAATGTTTTATTCACATTCAGTGGAGTGTTGAAGCTGGACCAGTACAGGGCCATGCAAACCCCACTTTACATTGTTGCCCCGTGGAGGGCCAGCCAGAGTCCTTTAGGGATTGACAAGTTCATCAGGAGTGGATGACTTCAGTCCGCAGTGTGATTGGTGTGTCATTGGTAACCAAACAAAATATGGCAGTCCATGTCGAGTTACAAGGTGAGTGTCGCTGAGTGTATCGGGGGACAGCGGAAGGTGTTATTCCAGGGCATGATGCAGAGGGCAGAACCAAGCTGAAACCGGCCATATGGTGCAGATGAATGCTACCACAAAGCCATATTCATCATCAACTTCGTCCTCTGATGTGTCAGGTGCCTCACATGCGGGTGGTGGTGTTTTGTCTGCCTCATTGTGTGGCAGTGACACATCAGGGGCTGGAGGTGGAATATCTGCCACACTGTGTGGCACTGACACTTCAGGGGGCGGAGATGTGGATGGAGTAGTAGCACCAGCATTCATCCGCGCCGGGCCTTGTGGTGGCAATGCCATGATAAGGATCTGCAGGGCATGGAAGATCACAGCTACATCTCGCTGGTGTGCAGCCGTGGCAAACATTCTTTCCACCTGCATCCGCTCCAAGCTCTCCATCATTCTCCTTATGCGTCCCAACTCCCGGCTGACATCGCTGGAGCCACTCTGACTAGACAGTTGTTCTTGGCTCAGTGTCATGACTCCAGCGATGTCAGCCATGGATTGTTGGAGAGCATGGAGTGGACAGTGGGTGTCTGTTAGGGACTGTAAGTCGTCCCTGGTGGGACTTAGACACCCACGTATTGTTAAATGGTAGCGGCAGTTTCAGTTGATAACCTTTCAAGTATTTGCCCGGCGGTAATCGCCTCTCATACCACTCGATAATTTACCAATAAAGAGGCAGGCGCCGGAGACTGGAAGGCAGGAAACAAAGTTTTATTCCGTCGGAGCAGAACACATCAGATCAGACAGCAAGGTATCGTCACGAGGTGCTCTAACCGCATCTCTGAGACCTGGTCTCTTATACACCGGTTTATTGCTTTATTACATATAGTACATTCTTGAGATTCTCTTGATGCCTGAAAGAACATCCCCTGAAGCCCCGGCTCAGATCCGATCCCACACATGGTTACAGTAGAGGTTCCCACCCTACCCGCAGTGGGAGATGGCTATCGCGCAGCAGGGAATTCCGCTAATTCCCGGGGGTGTGTGCAACCGGCCGGGTCTCAAGGGGTAGGGGCTTTGATCTACTGTAATCCCTTTGATGCGGGGTGTTTCCCTTACAGTAGGGGCAATAAACTGCATCCGCAGGGCTAGGTGATGGCCTGGGACCAGTTCGGACAATGGGGCGCAGAGGAAGGGGGTTATCAAAGGAGAGGCATGACCATGTATGGGATGTCGGTCGGATGTGGCTCCGTAGCAGGGTCGGGCAGAAGGAGAGGGTTTATGGCCTGTATGAGAGAGCGGGGGTGGCCGGCGCGCGGGGGATGCTCGCAGCGCCGGGGGAAAGCGCTGGCGATCGAGAGTGAGCGGGGAGAGAGAGTGGGGTGCCTAAAATAGCGGCCGTGCATTTGCTATGCGTGGCGCTGGGGAGAGGCAAGATGGCGCAGATAATGTTCAGTTTGCAAGCTAAATTTCCACAGTCCTCCCTTTTAACATATCTCGGCAGCTTGTCCGGCCAATATTCACCTTTGTTAGCCTTTCAGTTACAGTATCGTCAATGTTCGTCATACATTTAAAGATACAGAGTCTTTAGGGTAGGCAGGAGTAATCTGACACATTTGTACATTGTCTCATACAGTTTGATAAAGTAGGCGAGGAGGAAGTATATTCAAAGTTGCAGTATAGTCGTGTACATGGCTGGTGTTGTATGAATGTTACTATACAAAGTTACATTTTCTTAACTTCTCAGTGTACAGTCGGAAGTGATTGATGCAACATCATGAAGAAGATGGTTAATATAATAAGGTGGTTGGGAGAGGATTTTCAACTTTGACATGGGTCCTTCTTTCCAGTGTCCTTGTTTTATAAAGAGCTATCACTGGTAAGCTCTCATTGTTGTTCTTCTTTCGTTGGCACTGTTGAGCACCGGCGGTGGAGCTAAGGTCCAGCTCAAATCCGATTTCTCACGTGGCAGGGTGTGACCACTCACTGTTCTTTGATCACAGTCCTGTTCCTTAACACAGTTCACCACAGGTACTTTGAGACAGGGTGCCGGCCTTTTGTTCCTCGGTAGTAGGTCAAAGTCATAGTCCAAATGAAAGAGGAAGAGAGAATGGGGTGGCGTGGGATCGGATCAAAAATGCGGACCAAGGAGAGCAGAATCTTTCAGCACTGGGCCCATCAATCGGGCCCGACGGGTTGAGACTTCAGGCACGCTGGTCAGTGGGCAGGGGCCTCGATGTAGCCCTTCGCGCTCATCGTTCTGATAATGGTGTCTCGTCTCACACCCTTTTTGCTTCGTCGCTTCCCCCTTGGTCGATGTCATAGATGCTTTATGATCCGCAGCCAGACTGTGCGTCACGTCCGACCCCTCTCTTCCGATGGCTGCAGGTTATCCTAGAATAGGTTATAAGAAACGAAAGTCTTAGGGATTTTGGCAGGGAAGACATTTACATACTTCATTCTCTCTCCCAACCACTGAGTAGTTGCGGAAATGCTCTTATCTGTTACTATATGATTGGTGTCTATTAACTCTGGTGTTAAGGTGCGTGTTACTAATCTATTAATTACTGCTGTGGTGCAGGGTTCGGTGGGTGTCCCTGTCCATCGTCTGGCCTTCTAGGTGTCAGTTTCTGCGCCCTATAATACAAGGTTTGGTAATACCCGTAAGTGTGAGGTGCTACGGTCATGCGTTCACGAGTATCCTTTTCATACAGTAGATGACCCTTTATCAGTTTAAAACAGGGCCATCAGCTGTTTCGTTCGGGATACTCTGAGACGGCTAGTATAGGGCTGGAGTTATCTTTGGGAGAACAGGGTGCTTTAGACATTCTATTTCGGGCTAATTGGTCAGGGGTAATTCTGGGCGGTGGAGATGGTGTCCCTTAAGAACAAAAACCACTGACATATAGTCCCCGTGTTGAGGGTCAGATTGGGAGACATCAGTCGTCTTACCTGTCCTTTCCTTCTCAGCCGATTAGGCTTAACGTTTGTAAAAAGGAGAGGTAGTAACGTGGTAAAGTATGGTCGTTTTTTGTTTCTGTCAATTAGTTCGAACACCACTGTGTTCAGGCCAATTATACACTTACCAAAGAGGTGTATGTCGTTAATTTATTCAAGAAGAAAAGAGGGCAAGAAAGAGCCTTTTGCGAGGGAGGGGGAGAGAGAGTGAGAGAGAGAGAGAGAGAGAGAGAGAGAGAGAGAGAGAGAGAGAGAGAGAGAGAGAGAGAGAGAGAGAGAGACGTGTGCATCAAGTAGGCTATTTTGGCATACATACGACACAAAACGAGAGAGAGAGAGATGGGTAAGATAATATGCCACTTGGTGCACACACAACATGGAGTAGCATGGGTCTGTTCCATGTAAGAAAACACAAGCGGGGAAAAGACATAAATTCGGTGATCACGTACACACAAATGCCAGATAGGGTGTGACAGTACATGCATCAAGACGGAGACTCAGGGCTGCGTCGAGCACGGGGACCTCTCCTTTCCTGTCCTCTATTCCTATGCATGCTGCGTACCTTTAGTATTTTGTAGTTTATCTTATGGGTTGTCTGACCCTTTATTCTCCTCCCTTTGATCGGTGGACGCGCACTTCAATCATACAATGACGCTCTCTTCAAGTGACCCGAACATGGAATGCATACACATTCATATCGTATAATCGTAGTACACACGCACAATCATATCATACAGTTTTTCATGTTCCCAATGGTGGTCTGTAATTTTACGCACTATCTCACAACGTTTGTCTATGTTTTCCCTGATATTGAACTTGGTGCGGTCCATGTCCACTCCACTCTTCAGTCGGAACTTCGTCGTGACCTATAGAGGGGAAAATAAGAGGGGAGGGGAGGTGCAGTATTCAAAATACCCCAGCGCGCGCAGACACGAAAAGTTCTACCTACCATGTACCAGGCTAGCCGCAGGGGTGGGTAATACCACGGACCTATTATTCTTTAGTTCGAGGCAAAGATGCTCTAGTTCATTCATCTCCTAAATTCGGGTTCCCTGGTCATGCATGTATTTCTCAATTGGTCGTGTATTATGGTGCAGGATACCATACCTTGCGTGTGACATATACCTTAAGTTATAGTTCATTATTGATTTGACAATTCTTGGAAAAAGGGGGGGCAGGCGTGATGGGTACAAATTCCGTTAAACAAAAATATTTTAGGCAAATTGAGTCCGTATTATCTGTATGCTTTCGCTTAGGAGTGACAATCTTTTATTTAAAAGAGAAACCTTCAACAACCCAGATGGTTAGTCATGACACTGATTCCGTAATTCCTTTTTAAGAAGCCCTTTATTTAAAACAATGTCAGTGTAGAAATACGGGCCTACAGCCGCTATAGGCCGGCCACGGTGCGAGAGGCGTCGAGCAACATGAGCAACACTAGATTAACATAAAAATCGGTTCCCCCCCCTCTCCCCCACCATCATGTGTGAAAGCATCGCATACATATATTTATATATCTCTTTTTAACACAAATGTCACGTGGCTGGAACGCCACAAGGAGTTGTAGGCCACTCCTACATCAGCGCCATCTTGGGGCGGGGTCGGGCCAGTGCACAGTCTAAGTCTTTCCATGAATTAGCTGTTGAACCAGAATTCCTTTCGGTAGTTCGAGAACTTTCGTTAGCGTCAACTTTGCGTCCGCATGGCGTCACTGCAACCTTGTAGCAATGCCACGGTTTGTTCTTAGGGCGGGGCAGCAGGCGGGTTCTTCCGCCGACGCTCTACTGTCTCACTGCACCAAGCGGAGGCAAGGTGGCTGCCGCCCGGGGGCAAAAAGAGCAATGGTGGTGGTTTTGTCCTTACCGGAAGTCTGCAGGAGTCGAATGTCAAATGACTCCAACCAATTCTGCAAGGCTGAGGGGAGCGTTCTGTCAAGGGTGGGGCCCATGCCCTAGCAAACAAGCTTTCGAGTCCAGAATAGTCTCACGGTGGGCCAGGCCTGGAACCGGAGGGGTCAACCGCCGGAGTTCAAGGGCAGCAGTAGCAGCAGCTCTTCGGTACAGTCACCGGAGAGGAGCCAGCAGCAGTAACAGCGGCAGTTCGGATGGTACTGCCACCGGGGTGATTCCAGTAGCAGTGACGACAGTAGTTTGGATGGTATCACCACCGGGGTGGGTCCCCGATTACCTTGCTGCGGGGGCCCACTCCTCACGTCGGGTGCTAGCGGCAGTCCTGGTGAACCCGGTGCTTGGGTGGTTGCCTGGCGGCCGCGTGCAGGGGTGCCGGCTCAGCCGAACGGCGAATGAAGTGGCAGGGCGCAACTCAGCTGGCTGACGTGTGAAAGATGCGGTTGGGGTGCCCTCATCTGCTGGCGAGCCTCCACCTGGGGAGGTGGGGGAGGCCCGTCCGCGTCGCCTCCCCCCGCCAGGGCACCCTCCGTTATTGAAGGAAGAAGTGACTGGGAAGATCCGCACAGCGTGCCAGGGTGAAATTCAGCAGGCCGATGAAAAAGATGGCTGGGTGCAGCTTAGCTGGCCGGCGAATTAAAGACGGTTGGGTGCAGCTTAGCTGGTCGGCGAATTAAAGACGGTTGGGTGCAGCTTAGCTGGCCGGTGAGTCAAAGACGGTTGGGGTGCCCGGCGAGCCTCCACCTGGGGAGGTGGGGGAGGCCCGTCCGCGTCGCCTCCCCCCGCCAGGGCACCAGCCCTCATTAAAGAAAGAAGAAGAGAAAGCGGAAAGGCCCGCACAGCGTGGCGGGCTCCGCCTTGGTGTTGCCAGAACTTCGGCGCTTCGTATAGCCTCCGGCCTATTCGCACAATCGCCCGCCACTGATGTCAAGGGATTTTTGCATGGCTTTTATAGCCCAAAGTCAACTAAGAGGGACCGCCCAAAACAGGCCAATGTTGCAATTTCGAGGAAGGAGAGGCGAGGACGGTGTCACGTGGACGTTAAGGCTTTGGGATGGAGGTTGCAGCAGACTGTCATGTAAATAGTTGTTTTAAAACGTGTTTTAACCTGTTTACCCTGTTGGTGTGTTTGTTATATCCTATAAGTTATTAAAATGTTATAACTACATTACTTCGTTGGAGTGTTTGTACATATTTGTAGTCTGATGACGAGCACAAGGAGGTTACTGTGCAATCGGAAAAATAACATAGCCCAATTGTGCGCGATCTAGCCCTAGTTTGGTGACGTCGATGGTGGGTGTCAGCAGGCTTCCGTTTGTGCGGGATTTTGTCATGCTTATTGGGCGGGGTGGGCAGTAGGGCAGACATGTTTAGGTAGCGAGAGTAATGGAGTCGGGCTACCTCGCGGTCGTCTCGACCGTGAGCTTGACTCCTTCCCTTGGTTTCATATGTCCCACAAAGGGCTAACTCCTAGCGTTATTTTAGTTTTTGTAAGGTCAAAAAGGATCCTACCAGTGCCTTTACAATCTTGTCGATTCCTGTTCGTTCATCCTTAGTTAATCGATTCATTCTGGTGGACTCTTTCTTTCCTATCTCATGGTCGTCTGGCGTTGTAGTCGACGTTGGGTTCGGCACAAGAGGCTCAGCCGGCGCGGAGGCCGTGAGGGCCGAGGCCCCTGTACTGCTTTCGCTCGTGTTCGGGGGTTGTGGGTGTTGCACTATTGATTGGGATGGTGCATACGGAGGGGGCATGTAAATGATCGGGGGACCTAACAGTAACTCGTCATTCGTTCGCTGCTTGGAGGACAACTCAGGGTAGAGCAAAGAAGGGGTCCTAACAGCGTACTGGCCTGAGGTTTCGGGCTCCTGTCTCAGTTTAGTTTCCCTTCTCTCCTTTATGTCTTCTTCTAACTTTCTAGCGGCAAGGTGAGCTGCCTTTCGTAATTCCTTTTCTGCTTTTACTTCTTCCCTCTTTTTCCGTTGCGTCGCTTCTTTGCGCCACATGCCGATACTGTCAAGCATAGTAGGCGTCGTCTTATTGCTACGCAGAGCTATTTCTAGCGCCTCTATCTTATGGTCGTCGAAGGATCCCATCAGTGGCCACTGACTCTCAGGGTCCTTCTTTGTATATTTATGCCATAGCTTGGTATAAGCTACGGCGACTAGTCCATATTTAGTGAACATGTCCTTATTAGGGGTGCCCTCCAGTGGAGCCGGATGGTTCACCTCTAATAAGCGGTCCGGGCAGAACCAACTACCAATCAGTGGGGAGAAGATAGGCATGACGGGTTTCAACGGGGACAAAAATCAGCACTACCTATCTTTTCACTGCTTGCAAAGACTAGACAGAATATCTCTATTCTTCGTTATTTGCAAGCAGAGAATACCTCCAAAGAACCAATATCGAACAACTAGTGTTCGGACAATCAATCAATCAATCAATCAATGGGAGATAAAGATAGGCATGACGGGTTTCAATGGGGACAAAAGTCAGCATTACCTACCCTTCACTATTTGCAAAGACTAGACAGAATATTCCTATTCTACGTTATTTGCAAACAGAGAATATCTCAAAAAGCACTATTCTCCAAAACAATCAATGTTCGGTCAATCAATCAATGGGGAGATAAAGATAGGCACGACGGGTTTCAACGGGGACAAAAGTCTGCGTTACCTACCCTTCACTATCTGCAAAGGGAGAGAGAGAGAGTATTTCTACTCCTCCCCGTTTGTAGACGGCGAATATCTCAAAGAGAACAATCAATGAGCACAATCAATGAGCAATACTAGTATTTCCAAAGCATCAAACAATCAATCAATTATTTCTCAATTTGTCGTGTATCACGACCTTACCCGGACCGCGTGGACAGTTTCTCGTCTTCCGCCTCCAGCGCCCGATCGTCCTCTACTCTCCGTATTTGCCGCGGCACTCCTGATGGTTCCCAGTCAGGACCGTAGATCACTCGAGAGAGGTCTGCTCGGAACCAGTGAAGTTCGGATGATCGGCTGCCAGACGAGGGTCTATTGGGCAGGAGCTCTCCCGATCGTTGCAGTCGTTCACTCTGTCGTCGGGACCTCTTCCACTGGATCCACGTGTCGCTGATGGGCCCCACGTTTGGGACGCCAATTGTTAAATGGTAGCGGCAGTTTCAGTTGATAACCTTTCAAGTATTTGCCCAGCGGTAATCGCCTCTCATACCACTCGATAATTTACCAATAAAGAGGCAGGCGCCGGAGACTGGAAGGCAGGAAACAAAGTTTTATTCCGTCGGAGCAGAACACATCAGATCAGACAGCAAGGTATCGTCACGAGGTGCTCTAACCGCATCTCTGAGACCTGGTCTCTTATACACCGGTTTATTGCTTTATTACATATAGTACATTCTTGAGATTCTCTTGATGCCTGAAAGAACATCCCCTGAAGCCCCGGCTCAGATCCGATCCCACACATGGTTACAGTAGAGGTTCCCACCCTACCCGCAGTGGGAGATGGCTATCGCGCAGCAGGGAATTCCGCTAATTCCCGGGGGTGTGTGCAACCGGCCGGGTCTCAGGGGGTAGGGGCTTTGATCTACTGTAATCCCTTTGATGCGGGGTGTTTCCCTTACAGTAGGGGCAATAAACTGCATCCGCAGGGCTAGGTGATGGCCTGGGACCAGTTCGGACAATGGGGCGCAGAGGAAGGGGGTTATCAAAGGAGAGGCATGACCATGTATGGGATGTCGGTCGGATGTGGCTCCGTAGCAGGGTCGCGCAGAAGGAGAGGGTTTATGGCCTGTATGAGAGAGCGGGGGTGGCCGGCGCGCGGGGGATGCTCGCAGCGCCGGGGGAAAGCGCTGGCGATCGAGAGTGACCGGGGAGAGAGAGTGGGGTGCCTAAAATGGCGGCCGTGCATTTGCTATGCGTGGCGCTGGGGAGAGGCAAGATGGCGCAGATAATGTTCAGTTTGCAAGCTAAATTTCCACAGTATGGCATCTAGTTTGGCTGCCATGAGGTTGAACCCCTCCCTCAGCTGGTCAGCCATCTTCTCCTGGCACCCTAACACACAGCATTGGAATGCCATGTGTTGGCTGTGGGGGTCCTGGGAGACAGCTGTGGTGGTGGGTGCTTCATGCTGTGTGTACTGTGCAAGGGGTGGGGTCTCATCGATGCAGCTGGGCTGCCCTGCTCCTGGAGGTGGGGTGCCGGAGCTGTCCATGAGCTGTTGGAGGGCGTCGGTGTCGATTTTGGGGAGGTCCTCCTCATCATCAGTGCTGTGTTGTTGGGTTGGGTCTGCAGGAGGTGTTGATTCTCCCTCTGCAGTGTGAAGGGGAGATTCAGATTGACATTGTGTTCACATGTATGTTCACGCAGTGTGCACGATTACTGACAGACTGCATGACAATGTAAATTGTGACTGTTTGTGAGGAGATGCCTATTTGATGCGGGACAGTTGACATTTCCACATCATCAGGAATGTGAGGTTTTAATTGTACTTTATCATCTCACAGTTTCCTGCTATGCCAAATGCAAATGGCCATTTTCTACACACAAGCGGCAGCAGTTGTGTCCTCTGTTATGTTGTGAAAGTGTTGCTGTTTGCAGCACATTGTTGTCAATGTTGAGGTGCTCTGATTCTTATGTGTGTATGCGGCATTGTGGTTGAGTTGCCCCTTCAACTCTGATTTGGCTGTCCCTTATCCCTTTCAGGCAGTGTGCCATTCACTTCTGTGCTTATACAGTGCTGAGATGTTGCAGAATTGGGTAAATTTCGCTCTTGGTCAGAGTTGTGATTCTTGAGGATGGTTTATCCGCAGATGTGCTATACTTAATTGTGCATGTGTGCCATTGTGCCCAACTTCCCCCGTCCCCCCAGTCCCTGGTCGTTACTCACCCTGTTGCTGTTGGCTCAGGTCATGTTGTGCAGTGTCCAGTCCCCCAAATCCTGCCACTGTCTTTCCAATGATGGTCCCAGGCTGGTCCACCGGGGGGCTTGCGGGGTTCTGGTTGTCCTCTGTACTTGCTCCAGCTACCTCCATGGTGCTTCGCAGTTGTTTGTGTTTTGTTTGTGTTTTTTGTTGCCTCTTTTATGGTGATTTTTCCCACCTAACTTGTGGGACCTGCAGGCCTGGCGCTGCTTATTGCTGAATTTTTAATCTCAGTTGGGGCCATTGTAACTTTTTTCACGTTCGGGTTTAGATTTTTATCGCCGTCCTGTTCATTTTATTGTGGACATTTGACGCGTTATCCCTCTATGGGTGAGCCACAAAAGTCACTAAATCAACCTATGCTTTACACTCTTGTAGCGGGGCACAAAAGCAGGCAGGCTTAACTTAGAGGCCATGTGTAAAATATTTATGCAACACACAAACAGTAATAAAGTGAAAACACAACACAAGAAAAATCTCACACCAATTTAGAAAAATTGAGTCAAATGTATTAAATAATTGGAGTCCAAAGTGACAGAAATCCAATCAGTCGAACCGGAGAAATACAATTTCAAAGATTTAGGTATGTATAGCGACTGAAAAAAAGTGCAACTTACAGTCATCTCGTTGTGCTAGACTAGGGGAAAGTCACAATTTCAGGCTGACCTTGATGGAGCGCCGGCTGGATAAAGGGACCAGGTCAATAACACTGAAACAGTTACCTTCTCAAAGTCTGGTGCAAAAAGTGCAGTTTACGGTGGAGGTGGTCGCAAGGAGAGCGCAGCATGTTGGTCAGCACTGTGGTGTGAAGAGAAGGCCTGGTTTTGTGGACAGCCATCGCTCTTGTGCGAAAATCCTGTCAGGCATCGCATACGGTTTTTGCTGGAGCTTCCTGTTGGTGGTCCCCACAGGTTAATGTCACTGCTGATCGTTGCTGGCTAACACTATAGCACAAAGTGTTGGGTTCACCGGAGCTTCACGTTGGTGGAGGTCATGGGCTGCAAGGCCCGAATGGGCCCAAATACAGTCATGAAGAGTCTAAAACTTGAGGATGTCTTTCCTCACGGGAGGAGCTCAGTTGATGCCAGTTAAAGGGTTCAGGATCTGGGGGAGCACCTCTTGGGGATCAGGAACTAACTCCAGCAGAGACCAGCAGGGCTCAGCAGGTCCAATTAGAGGGTCAGCCAAGGCCAGTGCAGCAAGTCAGCTGTACAGTTGATGGTAGGTCTCGGGAGCTTGTTGTGTCCCTGCAGCTCTTAACAGGAGGTCAGCCACCTGACCCTTGGAGTCACACTGGTAATCCATGGATCAAGCTGCAAGGCAAGCCTCAAGCACCAGGGCAGTCCTCTGAGGGTACAAGGCAAGCTTTGAGCAATAGGCGAGTCCTCTGGTAGGCGTAGGGTAGTCCTTTGATGGAACGAAACAAGCTTCAAGAAGCAAGGAAATTCCCTGAAGTACAAAGCAATTTTTGTGGGGGAACCTGTCATTTGACCCAGGACACAGGCCTCAGGCACCAAATAGTTAAGAAACGAAAATGGCAACTTTCTAAAAGTGGCATTTTCAGAATTGTGACTTAAAATCTGACTTTACCATTAAAGACTATTAAAAATGACAGTGCTTTTGAGACCAAACTGGGCTTTCTACCTATTTCCAATCAAACGTTAGCACTTATTAAATGTAATAGGTAACCCAATGTTATCTTAAGGGAGAAGTAGGCCTCACAACACTGAAAAACTAATTTGGGAATTTTTCACTACCAGGAGACCTAAGCTTTTAAAGTACAGGTCCAACCTTTTAAATAGAGTACATACTACCCTATGGGCTGTTTATGGCCTATCTTAGGGTGACTAATATGTATTAAAAAAAGGAGTTTTAGGTCTGGAAAAAGGTTTATTTTGCCTGGTTGAATTTAAAACTTCACAAAGGCTGCAATGACATGCCTGTTATACATTTTTAAGGGCTACTTAAGTGGGTGGCACAATGATGCAGGCCCACTAGTAGTATTACATTTACGGGCCCGGGTATATGTTGTACCACTTTATTAGGGACTTACAAGTAAATTAAATGTGCCAATCAGGTGCAGGCCTATTTTACCATGTTTTAAGGATGGAGCCCAAGCATTTTATTACTGGTTAGCAGTGGTAAAGTGCAAAGAGTCCTAAAGCCAGCAAAAACGTATTTAAGCAACAGGAGGTAAGTAGTGAAAACATTTGGGGTAAGGCCACCCTAAGGGCTGTCAAGTCTAGGCACTTCACTTTTTTTTAGGTTAAGTGCACTTCCTATAGGAAAGCAACACCCATATTTGCCTATCCAGGTATACCAAAATTAAACATATTTTCAATGGGTTGTTTAATCATCTAATATTCCATGTTAGGAATGGACCTGCTCTCTCCATCCTTTGTAATTTTTGGTGTAAAGTGTGGGACCCGTGCCTTCAGTATGGCCCATATTCACTGTGGTAGTGCAGGCTTACAATGTACTTTTTTTGTAACCTTTATTTATATTTTGAAAGACAATACAGTATAGAAGCATTGTAACCAAGTTGGTAAGTAAACAGGTACTTGAAATCCCTACACAACAAGACCATGGAACAGGAAAGCAAACCCAGAAAAATGAGTTGGCCAGTCCGGAGCATCAGTGCAGAATTAGGTGCCATAGGTGGAGTTGATCTCCTTGCTTCTGGGTTTGGTTGATATAAAGAATACCAAATCCCACTCGAGACCAATATGGTGCCTCGATTTCCAAAAAGGCAGTTCCAATAGGACTGAGTGACTGTCTCTTGCACTCTGTACGGGGCGATTGAAAATTATCAGTGAAATTTCACACACACACACGTACACGTTAAAATCCATATGGTTTGACTGAACTTGTGAAGAACACAATTATATGGAGGAAAAGCCTAGTAAGTGTGGTATTTTTAGAGGTACATCACTTTCTTTAAAGCGGGTGGGGAATAGCCCCATGGGTCCAGGGGGGGGCGCGTACTTGTAGTCACACTCTGTTGGAAAAGGGTAGGGCCAGTTAGAGAAGTATATCGTACACATTGAACGACTCACCCATCTAGCAGAAGTCTGTGTTCAGAATAACTTACTACTCCAAAGTACGACGCCCGCCAAAAACCTATAACTGCCAAATAGCAGGACCCTGGCAATGATGGACTATTCGCGGTGAGGCTTTTTAAAAGAGTCATGGCGATGTAACCTCCTGCTTCCTGCGTGCCCACGTGGTGACGTTGCTACGTTGCGGCGCGTCAGGTGAACAGGACAACTAGACCGAGACTCTTTGAAAGAATGGTCTAGCCAGTGCGGCGTGTCGTAAACAACGTCCGTCCACAACAGTATGAATACGCCGTGATGCAATACGCAATAAGAAAAAACGCGCTGGATTTGAAAACGATTGTAAGAAACTTTATTCAAGTGTTCGCAAAAATTATCCATGCCACACCCAGCGCCAGTTGTCATATTGATTTCTAATTCCACAGTGATATCTTAATAGATATATATGTGTATGTGCAGGATGACACAAGTATCGTTTTTAAAGGCGAAGGATGTATAGATATATTATGCCCATCTAGTTCTAATTAAGAGGAAGTTAAATTGTCTATAACACAACAGGCGATATTTCCTAGGGGGAAAAAATGTTTAAGCTAATATATAGGCTAGTCGAATAAATCGGCAAGTTTGCTCAGAAATGGAGTTGGGTCTCACTTAAGCTGCCAGAGAATACCAGAAGATAAAATCCTACTGCTGGCGGTCTGGCAAATTATATATGTCACAGGGTACATACAAGACCTGCTGGGAGAAGCAGGAATTCATAAAGACAAAGAAATCAAAAGGTTCCGAAACAGGACCAACCTTAAAAAGCAAGTGGCGTAACACGTGTTAATCAATACATGTTCACAAAATCGGTATATTAGTACAAGATTTTTCAGAGAGACACGGTGTGGCTAACGTGGCAAAATCGTGCCCCATGGGATGTTATCATTGAGGCCTGAGGTGTGAGTTGACAAACGATACACCCACCTTTGTTCCTTTTCAAAAAGGCATTGAGATTGGTTCCCACCTGTACTAATCTGTTCAATTATTGTCCACTGTAAATCATTAGTTGTGTGGTTCAGTTGTAGAAAGTGATCCGTCATGCGAGTGGCACTTCGCTTACAACGGATATTACTACGATGTTCACATATGCGTTGTTTGATTTTGCGCGTGGTCATGCCCACATATCTCATGTTACAAGGGCAAGTAATTAAATATACCACATTTGATGAGTTACAATTGGTATGCGAGCGTTGAGTCCAGATAGAACCAGGTTCCAGATTCAGAATTTTTGTATGTGTGGTAAGGTGACAGACACTGCAGTTACCGCAGGGAAAATGACCCTGTATTTTTGGTAGACCCCAGGCATTCAATACTGTAGGAGTGGTGTCCTTCATGGTGTCCCTTGGTCTGGTATGAACAAGGGCATCTCTAATACTCCTTGCTTTTTTATACGAGAAAAGAGGTTTTGTCCATTTTCTGTTATTACTCTCCAGAATTTTCCAGTGTCTGTTGATTGATTTTGAAATGGCGTTGGAAGCCACATTATATGTTGTAACCCAGATCAGCGGGATGTTTTCTGGGATTTTCTCATGGACTTCAAGTAGTACCTCTCTAGGCTGATTCCTTGCCCGTTTTCTGCCCTTGTTGAGACTCCACTCTGGGTACCCTCGTTTCTGTATATTTTGAGTGAGGTCAGTGGCCTGAGTGCGGAAATCGTTGATGCTACCACAGTTGCGTCTGATTCTGAGATATGGCAAATTTTCTCTTAATGGTCTGGGGTGGAAACTTGAAAATTCAAGTAAATTATTCTTTGCTGTCGGTTTGTAGTGTGTTCTGGAAGTCAATCGACCCTCCGATTTTGTTAACACCAAGTCGAGGAAAATAATCTCCTTTTTGTCTATGGTGTGAGTGAACTTAAGATAAGGGTCTACGGTGTTTATCCACTCTATAAACTCAAGTAATGGGGTTTCCAGACCTTGCCATATTATTAAGATATCATCAATGTATCTCTTCCAGAATGAAATTCTGGCAAGATTTGGATTGGTGGCATTCAAGATGTGTTTACATTTGAAATGATGGACATATAAACCGGCCACACTGGGGGCAAATGTACTGCCCATCGAAGTACCGGTGGTTTGTAAATAAAGTTCTTTCTTGTATTGAAAAAAGTTCCTTTTCAGGGCAAGTGTTGCACACGCAATGATGAATTCTCGGGGGGTCTGGTAGTCCCATTCACTTTCGTCAGGGCTTCCCTCAACACTTGGATGGTGTCATCTTGTAGGATGCTTGTGTAGAGACTTTCGATGTCCAAAGAGACCAAGATGGTCAAATCAACCACAGTATCAACATTTTGTAAAATAGGAGAATCTTGGTGTCTTTAAGGTGAGTTGAGGTCTGTTGTCCAAGGGGTTTGAGGAAAAAAAATCACAAAACTGTGATAGTGGTTCCAAAAGGGAACCAATCTCCGACATGATTGGACGGCCTGGAGGTGGAAATGTATTTGTATGCGTCTTTAGAAGTGTACAGAAGTACGGGACAATCCCTTGGCCAGTTGTCAAAAAATCGGCTTCATGTTTGGTAATGTAGCCCTTGGCCTTAGCATTGTCAACAAGGGTACTAATCTCACCTCTAAGCTGTGGAGATGGATCAGCACCCAAACGGGAACAGCTGTGAACAAAAACAAAATTGGAATGTTCTTCTGCGGGCTTCTACCTGCTGGTAGAAGCCTGGAGCACGATTTGGGAAAAAGGAGGTGGTGATGAACAGAGTGTCTGAATGATGCAGAATACTCTTACCAAGTCAAGAGATCATGGTTTTAATCCATCACCGTTTTTTAGCTCACTGCACCATCCCAGCTCAGAACCTGGCTACATGCAAATTAGTCTGTACCTGTCCCAGTGCATGATGGGAACAGGGCAAACCAAACTACCAAGCCAATTCTTATACTGGGAAGGAAACAAGCTTCTGGGGACCGGTTTCTGGCATCACAGCCTTCGTCGGCCCGGCTTGTCTGAATCCTGATGGTGCAATGAGCAAGGGACTCACGTCTGAGCATACCCTCCCACACTGAGTGTGGATAAAATCGATTTGGGAAAAAGGGGGTGGTGATGGACAGAGTTTCTGAATGATGCAGAATACTCTTACCAAGTCAAGAGATCATAGTTTTAATCCATCACCGTTTTTTAGCTCACTGCACCGTCCCAGCTCAGAACCTGGCTACATGCAAATTAGTCTGTACCTGTCCCAGTGCATGATGGGAACAGGGCAAACCAAACTACCAAGCCAATTCTTATACTGGGAAGGAAACAAGCTTCCGGGGACCGGTTTCTGGCATCACAGCCTTCGTCGGCCCGGCTTGCCTGAATCCTGATGGTGCAATGAGCAAGGGACTCACGTCTGAGCATACCCTCCCACACTGAGTGTGGATAAAATCGATTTGGGAAAAAGGGGGTGGTGATGGACAGAGTTTCTGAATGATGCAGAATACTCTTACCAAGTCAAGAGATCATGGTTTTAATCCATCACCGTTTTTTAGCTCACTGCACCGTCCCAGCTCAGAACCTGGCTACATGCAAATTAGTCTGTACCTGTCCCAGTGCATGATAGGAACAGGGCAAACCAAACTACCAAGCCAATTCTTATACTGGGAAGGAAACAAGCTTCCGGGGACCGGTTTCTGGCATCACAGCCTTCGTCGGCCCGGCTTGCCTGAATCCTGATGGTGCAATGAGCAAGGGACTCACGTCTGAGCATACCCTCCCACACTGAGTGTGGATAAAATCGATTTGGGAAAAAGGGGGTGGTGATGGACAGAGTTTCTGAATGATGCAGAATACTCTTACCAAGTCAAGAGATCATGGTTTTAATCCATCACCGTTTTTTAGCTCACTGCACAATCCCAGCTCAGAACCTGGCTACATGCAAATTAGTCTGTACCTGTCCCAGTGCATGATGGGAACAAGACAAACCAAACTACCAAGCCAATTCTTATACTGGGAAGGAAACAAGCTTCCGGGGACCGGTTTCTGGCATCACAGCCTTCGTAGGCCCGGCTTGCCTGAATCCTGATGGTACAATGAGCAAGGGACTCACGTCTGAGCATACCCTCCCACACTGAGTGTGGATAAAATCGATTTGGGAAAAAGGGGGTGGTGATGGACAGAGTTTCTGAATGATGCAGAATACTCTTACCAAGTCAAGAGATCATGGTTTTAATCCATCACCGTTTTTTAGCTCACTGCACCATCCCAGCTCAGAACCTGACTACATGCAAATTAGTCTGTACCTGTCCCAGTGCATGATGGGAACAGGGCAAACCAAACTACCAAGCCAATTCTTATACTGGGAAGGAAACAAGCTTCCGGGGACCGGTTTATGGCATCACAGCCTTCGTCGGCCCGGCTTGCCTGAATCCTGATGGTGCAATGAGCAAGGGACTCACATCTGAGCATACCCTCCCACACTGAGAGTGGATAAAATCGATTTGGGAAAAAGGGGGTGGTGATGGACAGAGTTTCTGAAGGATGCAGAATACTCTTACCAAGTCAAGAGATCATGGTTTTAATCCATCACCGTTTTTTAGCTCACTGCACCATCCCAGCTCAGAACCTGGCTACATGCAAATTAGTCTGTACCTGTCCCAGTGCATGATGGGAACAGGGCAAACCAAACTACCAAGCCAATTCTTATACTGGGAAGGAAACAAGCTTCCGGGGACCGGTTTCTGGCATCACAGCCTTCGTCGGCCCGGCTTGCCTGAATCCTGATGGTGCCATGAGCAAGGGACTCACGTCTGAGCATACCCTCCCACACTGAGTGTGGATAAAATCGATTTGGGAAAAAGGGGGTGGTGATGGACAGAGTTTCTAAATGTTGCAGAATACTCTTACCAAGTCAAGAGATCATGGTTTTAATCCATCACCGTTTTTTAGCTCACTGCACCATCCCAGCTCAGAACCTGTCCCAGTGCATGATGGGAACAGGGCAAACCAAACTACCAAGCCAATTCTTATACTGGGAAGGAAACAAGCTTCCAGGGACCGGTTTCTGGCATCACAGCCTTTGTCGGCCCGGCTTGCCTGAATCCTGATGGTGCAATGAGCAAGGGACTCACGTCTGAGCATACCCTCCCACACTGAGTGTGGATAAAATCGATTTGGGAAAAAGGGGGTGGTGATGGACAGAGTTTCTGAATGATGCAGAATACTCTTACTAAGTCAAGAGATCATGGTTTTAATCCATCACCGTTTTTTAGCTCACTGCACCATCCCAGCTCAGAACCTGGCTACATGCAAATTAGTCTGTACCGGTCCCAATGCATGATGGGAACAGGGCAAACCAAACTACCAAGCCAATTCTTATACTGGGAAGGAAACAAGCTTCCGGGGACCGGTTTCAGGCATCACAGCCTTCGTCGGCCCGGCTTGCCTGAATCCTGATGGTGCAATGAGCAAGGGACTCACGTCTGAGCATACCCTCCCACACTGAGTGTGGATAAAATCGATTTGTGAAAAAGGGGGTGGTGATGGACAGAGTTTCTGAATGATGCAGAATACTCTTACCAAGTCAAGAGATCATGGTTTTAATCCATCACCGTTTTTTAGCTCACTGCACCATCCCAGCTCAGAACCTGGCTACATGCAAATTAGTCTGTACCTGTCCCAGTGCATGATGGGAACAGGGCAAACCAAAACACCAAGCCAATTCTTATACTGGGAAGGAAACAAGCTTCTGGGGACCGGTTTCTGGCATCACAGCCTTCGTCGGCCTGGCTTGCCTGAATCCTGATGGTGCAATGAGCAAGGGACTCACGTCTGAGCATACCCTCCCACACTGAGTGTGGATAGAATCGATTTGGGAAAAAGGGGGTGGTGATGGACAGAGTTTCTGAATGATGCAGAATACTCTTACCAAGTCAAGAGATCATGGTTTTAATCCATCACCGTTTTTTAGCTCACTGCACCATCCCAGCTCAGAACCTGTCCCAGTGCATGATGGGAACAGGGCAAACCAAACTACCAAGCCAATTCTTATACTGGGAAGGAAACAAGCTTCCAGGGACCGGTTTCTGGCATCACAGCCTTTGTCGGCCCGGCTTGCCTGAATCCTGATGGTGCAATGAGCAAGGGACTCACGTCTGAGCATACCCTCCCACACTGAGTGTGGATAAAATCGATTTGGGAAAAAGGGGGTGGTGATGGACAGAGTTTCTGAATGATGCAGAATACTCTTACTAAGTCAAGAGATCATGGTTTTAATCCATCACCGTTTTTTAGCTCACTGCACCATCCCAGCTCAGAACCTGGCTACATGCAAATTAGTCTGTACCGGTCCCAATGCATGATGGGAACAGGGCAAACCAAACTACCAAGCCAATTCTTATACTGGGAAGGAAACAAGCTTCCGGGAACCGGTTTCAGGCATCACAGCCTTCGTCGGCCCGGCTTGCCTGAATCCTGATGGTGCAATGAGCAAGGGACTCACGTCTGAGCATACCCTCCCACACTGAGTGTGGATAAAATCGATTTGTGAAAAAGGGGGTGGTGATGGACAGAGTTTCTGAATGATGCAGAATACTCTTACCAAGTCAAGAGATCATGGTTTTAATCCATCACCGTTTTTTAGCTCACTGCACCATCCCAGCTCAGAACCTGGCTACATGCAAATTAGTCTGTACCTGTCCCAGTGCATGATGGGAACAGGGCAAACCAAAACACCAAGCCAATTCTTATACTGGGAAGGAAACAAGCTTCTGGGGACCGGTTTCTGGCATCACAACCTTCGTCGGCCTGGCTTGCCTGAATCCTGATGGTGCAATGAGCAAGGGACTCACGTCTGAGCATACCCTCCCACACTGAGTGTGGATAGAATCGATTTGGGAAAAAGGGGGTGGTGATGGACAGAGTTTCTGAATGATGCAGAATACTCTTACCAAGTCAAGAGATCATGGTTTTAATCCATCACCGTTTTTTAGCTCACTGCACCATCCCAGCTCAGAACCTGGCTACATGCAAATTAGTCTGTACCTGTCCCAGTGCATGATGGGAACAGGGCAAACCAAACTACCAAGCCAATTCTTATACTGGGAAGGAAACAAGCTTCCGGGGACCGGTTTCTGGCATCACAGCCTTCGTCGGCCCGGCTTGCCTGAGTCCTGATGGTGCAATGAGCAAGGGACTCACGTCTGAGCATACCCTCCCACACTGAGTGTGGATAAAATCGATTTGGGAAAAAGGGGGTGGTGATGGACAGAGTTTCTGAATGATGCAGAATACTCTTACCAAGTCAAGAGATCATGGTTTTAATCCATCACCGTTTTTTAGCTCACTGCACCATCCCAGCTCAGAACCTGGCTACATACAAATTAGTCTGTACCTGTCCCAGTGCATGATGGGAACAGGGCAAACCAAACTACCAAGCCAATTCTTATACTGGGAAGGTAACAAGATTCCGGGGACCGGTTTCTGGCATCACAGCCTTCGTCGGCCCTGCTTGCCTGAATCCTGATGGTGCAATGAGCAAGGGACTCACGTCTGAGCATACCCTCCCACACTGAGTGTGGATAAAATCGATTTGGGAAAAAGGGGGTGGTGATGGACAGAGTTTCTGAATGATGCAGAATACTCTTACCAAGTCAAGAGATCATGGTTTTAATCCATCACCGTTTTTTAGCTCACTGCACCATCCCAGCTCAGAACCTGGCTACATGCAAATTAGTCTGTACCTGTCCCAGTGCATTATGGGAACAGGGCAAACCAAACTACAAAGCCAATTCTTATACTGGGAAGGAAACAAGCTTCCGGGGACCGGTTTCTGGCATCACAGCCTTCGTCGGCCCGGCTTGCCTGAATCCTGATGGTGCAATGAGCAAGGGATTCACGCCTGAGCATACCCTCCCACACTGAGTGTGGATAAAATCGATTTGGGAAAAAGGGGGTGGTGATGGACAGAGTTTCTGAATGATGCAGAATACTCTTACCAAGTCAAGAGATCATGGTTTTAATCCATCACCGTTTTTTAGCTCACTGCACCATCCCAGCTCAGAACCTGGCTACATGCAAATTAGTCTGTACCTGTCCCAGTGCATGATGGGAACAGGGCAAACCAAACTACCAAGCCAATTCTTATACTGGGAAGGAAACAAGATTCCGGGGACCGGTTTCTGGCATCACAGCCTTCGTCGGCCCTGCTTGCCTGAATCCTGATGGTGCAATGAGCAAGGGACTCACGTCTGAGCATACCCTCCCACACTGAGTGTGGATAAAATCGATTTCGGAAAAAGGGGGTGGTGATGGACAGAGTTTCTGAATGATGCAGAATACTCTTACCAAGTCAAGAGATCATGGTTTTAATCCATCACCGTTTTTTAGCTCACTGCACCATCCCAGCTCAGAACCTGGCTACATACAAATTAGTCTGTACCTGTCCCAGTGCATGATGGGAACAGGGCAAACCAAACTACCAAGCCAATTCTTATACTGGGAAGGAAACAAGATTCCGGGGACCGGTTTCTGGCATCACAGCCTTCGTCGGCCCTGCTTGCCTGAATCCTGATGGTGCAATGAGCAAGGGACCCACGTCTGAGCATACCCTCCCACACTGAGTGTGGATAAAATCGATTTGGGAAAAAGGGGGTGGTGATGGACAGAGTTTCTGAATGATGCAGAATACTCTTACCAAGTCAAGAGATCATGGTTTTAATCCATCACCGTTTTTTAGCTCACTGCACCATCCCAGCTCAGAACCTGGCTACATGCAAATTAGTCTGTACCTGTCCCAGTGCATTATGGGAACAGGGCAAACCAAACTACAAAGCCAATTCTTATACTGGGAAGGAAACAAGCTTCCGGGGACCGGTTTCTGGCATCACAGCCTTCGTCGGCCCGGCTTGCCTGAATCCTGATGGTGCAATGAGCAAGGGATTCACGCCTGAGCATACCCTCCCACACTGAGTGTGGATAAAATCGATTTGGGAAAAAGGGGGTGGTGATGGACAGAGTTTCTGAATGATGCAGAATACTCTTACCAAGTCAAGAGATCATGGTTTTAATCCATCACCGTTTTTTAGCTCACTGCACCATCCCAGCTCAGAACCTGGCTACATGCAAATTAGTCTGTACCTGTCCCAGTGCATGATGGGAACAGGGCAAATCAAACTACCAAGCCAATTCTTATACTGGGAAGGAAACAAGATTCCGGGGACCGGTTTCTGGCATCACAGCCTTCGTCGGCCCTGCTTGCCTGAATCCGGATGGTGCAATGAGCAAGGGACTCACGTCTGAGCATACCCTCCCACACTGAGTGTGGATAAAATCGATTTGGGAAAAAGGGGGTGGTGATGGACAGAGTTTCTGAATGATGCAGAATACTCTTACCAAGTCAAGAGATCATGGTTTTAATCCATCACCGTTTTTTAGCTCACTGCACCATCCCAGCTCAGAACCTGGCTACATGCAAATTAGTCTGTACCTGTCCCAGTGCATTATGGGAACAGGACAAACCAAACTACAAAGCCAATTCTTATACTGGGAAGGAAACAAGCTTCCGGGGACCGGTTTCTGGCATCACAGCCTTCGTCGGCCCGGCTTGCCTGAATCCTGATGGTGCAATGAGCAAGGGACTCACGTCTGAGCATACCCTCCCACACTGAGTGTGGATAAAATCGATTTGGGAAAAAGGAGGTGGTGATGGACAGAGTTTCTGAATGATGCAGAATACTCTTACCAAGTCAAGAGATCATGGTTTTAATCCATCACGGTTTTTTAGCTCACTGCACCATCCCAGCTCAGAACCTGGCTACATGCAAATTAGTCTGTACCTGTCCCAGTGCATGATGGGAACAGGGCAAACCAAACTACCAAGCCAATTCTTATACTGGGAAGGAAACAAGCTTCCGGGGACCGGTTTCTGGCATCACAGCCTTCGTCGGCCCGGCTTGCCTGAATCCTGATGGTGCAATGAGCAAGGGACTCACGTCTGAGCATACCCTCCCACACTGAGTGTGGATAAAATCGATTTGGGAAAAAGGGGGTGGTGATGGACAGAGTTTCTGAATGATGCAGAATACTCTTACCAAGTCAAGAGATCATGGTTTTAATCCATCACCGTTTTTTAGCTCACTGCACCATCCCAGCTCAGAACCTGGCTACATGCAAATTAGTCTGTACCTGTCCCAGTGCATTATGGGAACAGGGCAAACCAAACTACAAAGCCAATTCTTATACTGGGAAGGAAACAAGCTTCCGGGGACCGGTTTCTGGCATCACAGCCTTCGTCGGCCCGGCTTGCCTGAATCCTGATGGTGCAATGAGCAAGGGATTCACGCCTGAGCATACCCTCCCACACTGAGTGTGGATAAAATCGATTTGGGAAAAAGGGGGTGGTGATGGACAGAGTTTCTGAATGATGCAGAATACTCTTACCAAGTCAAGAGATCATGGTTTTAATCCATCACCGTTTTTTAGCTCACTGCACCATCCCAGCTCAGAACCTGGCTACATGCAAATTAGTCTGTACCTGTCCCAGTGCATGATGGGAACAGGGCAAACCAAACTACCAAGCCAATTCTTATACTGGGAAGGAAACAAGATTCCGGGGACCGGTTTCTGGCATCACAGCCTTCGTCGGCCCTGCTTGCCTGAATCCTGATGGTGCAATGAGCAAGGGACTCACGTCTGAGCATACCCTCCCACACTGAGTGTGGATAAAATCGATTTGGGAAAAAGGGGGTGGTGATGGACAGAGTTTCTGAATGATGCAGAATACTCTTACCAAGTCAAGAGATCATGGTTTTAATCCATCACCGTTTTTTAGCTCACTGCACCATCCCAGCTCAGAACCTGGCTACATACAAATTAGTCTGTACCTGTCCCAGTGCATGATGGGAACAGGGCAAACCAAACTACCAAGCCAATTCTTATACTGGGAAGGAAACAAGATTCCGGGGACCGGTTTCTGGCATCACAGCCTTCGTCGGCCCTGCTTGCCTGAATCCTGATGGTGCAATGAGCAAGGGACTCACGTCTGAGCATACCCTCCCACACTGAGTGTGGATAAAATCGATTTGGGAAAAAGGGGGTGGTGATGGACAGAGTTTCTGAATGATGCAGAATACTCTTACCAAGTCAAGAGATCATGGTTTTAATCCATCACCGTTTTTTAGCTCACTGCACCATCCCAGCTCAGAACCTGGCTACATGCAAATTAGTCTGTACCTGTCCCAGTGCATTATGGGAACAGGGCAAACCAAACTACAAAGCCAATTCTTATACTGGGAAGGAAACAAGCTTCCGGGGACCGGTTTCTGGCATCACAGCCTTCGTCGGCCCGGCTTGCCTGAATCCTGATGGTGCAATGAGCAAGGGATTCACGCCTGAGCATACCCTCCCACACTGAGTGTGGATAAAATCGATTTGGGAAAAAGGGGGTGGTGATGGACAGAGTTTCTGAATGATGCAGAATACTCTTACCAAGTCAAGAGATCATGGTTTTAATCCATCACCGTTTTTTAGCTCACTGCACCATCCAGCTCAGAACCTGGCTACGTGCAAATTAGTCTGTACCTGTCCCAGTGCATGATGGGAACAGGGCAAACCAAAATACCAAGCCAATTCTTATACTGGGAAGGAAACAAGCTTCCGGGGACCGGTTTCTGGCATCACAGCCTTCATCGGCCCGGACCTGATGGTGCAATGAGCAAGGGACTCACGTCTGAGCATACCCTCCCACACTGAGTGTGGATAAAATCGATTTGGGAAAAAGGAGGTGGTGATGGACAGAGTTTCTGAATGATGCAGAATACTCTTACCAAGTCAAGAGATCATGGTTTTAATCCATCACGGTTTTTTAGCTCACTGCACCATCCCAGCTCAGAACCTGGCTACATGCAAATTAGTCTGTACCTGTCCCAGTGCATGATGGGAACAGGGCAAACCAAACTACCAAGCCAATTCTTATACTGGAAAGGAAACAAGCTTCCGGGGACCGGTTTCTGGCATCACAGCCTTCGTCGGCCCGGCTTGCCTGAATCCTGATGGTGCAATGAGCAAGGGACTCACGTCTGAGCATACCCTCCCACACTGAGTGTGGATAAAATCGATTTGGGAAAAAGGGAGTGGTGATAGACAGAGTTTCTGAATGATGCAGAATACTCTTACCAAGTCAAGAGATCATGGTTTTAATCCATCACCGTTTTTTAGCTCACTGCAACATCCCAGCTCAGAACCTGGCTACATGCAAATTAGTCTGTACCTGTCCCAGTGCATGATGGGAACAGGGCCAACCAAACTACCCAGCCAATTCTTATACTGGGAAGGAAACAAACTTCCGGGGACCGGTTTCTGGCATCACAGCCTTCATCGGCTCGGCTTGCCTGAATCCTGATGGTGCAATGAGCAAGGGACTCACGTCTGAGCATACCCTCCCACACTGAGTGTGGATAAAATCCATTTGGGAAAAAGGGGGTGGTGATGGACAGAGTTTCTGAATGGTGCAGAATACTCTTACCAAGTCAAGAGATCATGGTTTTAATCCATCACCGATTTTTAGCTCACTGCACCATCCCAGCTCAGAACCTGGCTACGTGCAAATTAGTCTGTACCTGTCCCAGTGCATGATGGGAACAGGGCAAACCAAAATACCAAGCCAATTCTTATACTGGGAAGGAAACAAGCTTCCGGGGACCGGTTTCTGGCATCACAGCCTTCATCGGCCCGGACCTGATGGTGCAATGAGCAAGGGACTCACGTCTGAGCATACCCTCCCACACTGAGGGTGGATAAAATCGATTTGGGAAAAAGGGGGTGGTGATGGACAGAGTTTCTGAATGATGCAGAATACAATTACCAAGTCAAGAGATCATGGTTTTAATCCATAACGGTTTTTTAGCTCACTGCACCATCCCAGCTCAGAACCTGGCTACATGCAAATTAGTCTGTATCTGTCCCAGTGCATGATGGGAACAGGGCAAACCAAACTACCAAGCCAATTCTTATACTGGAAAGGAAACAAGCTTCCGGGGACCGGTTTCTGGCATCACAGCCTTCGTCGGCCCGGCTTGCCTGAATCCTGATGGTGCAATGAGCAAGGGACTCACGTCTGAGCATACCCTCCCACACTGAGTGTGGATAAAATCGATTTGGGAAAAAGGGGGTGGTGATGGACAGAGTTTCTGAATGATGCAGAATACTCTTACCAAGTCAAGAGATCATGGTTTTAATCCATCACCGTTTTTTAGCTCACTGCACCATCCCAGCTCAGAACCTGGCTACATGCAAATTAGTCTGTACCTGTCCCAGTGCATGATGGGAACAGGGCAAACCAAACTACCAAGCCAATTCTTACACTGGGAAGGAAACAAGCTTCCGGGGACCGGTTTCTGGCATCACAGCCTTCATCGGCCCGGCTTGCCTGAATCCTGATGGTGCAATGAGCAAGGGACTCACGTCTGAGCATACCCTCCCACACTGAGTGTGGATAAAATCGATTTTGGAAAAAGGGGGTGGTGATGGACAGAGTTTCTGAATGATGCAGAATACTCTTACCAAGTCAAGAGATCATGGTTTTAATCCATCACCGTTTTTTAGCTCACTGCACCATCCCAGCTCAGAACCTGGCTACATGCAAATTAGTCTGTACCTGTCCCAGTGCATGATGGGAACAGGGCAAACCAAACTACCAAGCCAATTCTTATACTGGGAAGGAAACAAGCTTCCGGGGACCGGTTTCTGGCATCACAGCCTTCGTCGGCCCGGCTTGCCTGAATCCTGATGGTGCAATGAGCAAGGGACTCACGTCTGAGCATACCCTCCCACACTGAGTGTGGATAAAATCGATTTGGGAAAAAGGGGGTGGTGATGGACAGAGTTTCTGAATGATGCAGAATACTCTTACCAAGTCAAGAGATCATGGTTTTAATCCATCACCGTTTTTTAGCTCACTGCACCATCCCAGCTCAGAACCTGGCTACATGCAAATTAGTCTGTACCTGTCCCAGTGCATGATGGGAACAGGGCAAACCAAACTACCAAGCCAATTCTTATACTGGGAAGGAAACAAGCTTCCGGGGACCGGTTTATGGCATCACAGCCTTCGTCGGCCTGGCTTGCCTGAATCCTGATGGTGCAATGAGCAAGGGACTCACGTCTGAGGATACCCTCCCACACTGAGAGTGGATAAAATCGATTTGGGAAAAAGGGGGTGGTGATGGACAGAGTTTCTGAATGATGCAGAATACTCTTACCAAGTCAAGAGATCATGGTTTTAATCCATCACCGTTTTTTAGCTCACTGCACCATCCCAGCTCAGAACCTGGCTACATGCAAATTAGTCTGTACCTGTCCCAGTGCATGATGGGAACAGGGCAAACCAAACTACCAAGCCAATTCTTATACTGGGAAGGAAACAAGCTTCCGGGGACCGGTTTCTGGCATCACAGCCTTCGTCAGCCCGGCTTGCCTGAATCCTGATGGTGCCATGAGCAAGGGACTCACGTCTGAGCATACCCTCCCACACTGAGTGTGGATAAAATCGATTTGGGAAAAAGGGGGTGGTGATGGACAGAGTTTCTGAATGATGCAGAATACTCTTAACAAGTCAAGAGATCATGGTTTTAATCCATCACCGTTTTTTAGCTCACTGCACCATCCCAGCTCAGAACCTGTCCCAGTGCATGATGGGAACAGGGCAAACCAAACTACCAAGCCAATTCTTATACTGGGAAGGAAACAAGCTTCCGGTGACCGGTTTCTGGCATCACAGCCTTTGTCGGCCCGGCTTGCCTGAATACTGATGGTGCAATGAGCAAGGGACTCACGTCTGAGCATACCCTCCCACACTGAGTGTGGATAAAATCGATTTGGGAAAAAGGGGGTGGTGATGGACAGAGTTTCTGAATGATGCAGAATACTCTTACCAAGTCAAGAGATCACGGTTTTAATCCATCACCGTTTTTTAGCTCACTGCACCATCCCAGCTCAGAACCTGGCTACATGCAAATTAGTCTGTACCTGTCCCAGTGCATGATGGGAACAGGGCAAACCAAACTACCAAGCCAATTCTTATACTGGGAAGGAAACAAGCTTCCGGGGACCGGTTTCTGGCATCACAGCCTTCGTCGGCCCGGCTTGCCTGAATCCTGATGGTGCAATGAGCAAGGGACTCACGTCTGAGCATACCCTCCCACACTGAGTGTGGATAAAATCGATTTGGGAAAAAGGGGGTGGTGATGGACAGAGTTTCTGAATGATGCAGAATACTCTTACCAAGTCAAGAGATCATGGTTTTAATCCATCACCGTTTTTTAGCTCACTGCACCATCCCAGCTCAGAACCTGGCTACATGCAAATTAGTCTGTACCTGTCCCAGTGCATGATGGGAACAGGGCAAACCAAACTACCAAGCCAATTCTTATACTGGGAAAGAAACAAGCTTCCGGGGACCGGTTTCAGGCATCACAGCCTTCGTCGGCCCGGCTTGCCTGAATCCTGATGGTGCAATGAGCAAGGGACTCACGTCTGAGCATACCCTCCCACACTGAGTGTGGATAAAATCGATTTGGGAAAAAGGGGGTGGTGATGGACAGAGTTTCTGAATGATGCAGAATACTCTTACCAAGTCAAGAGATCATGGTTTTAATCCATCACCGTTTTTTAGCTCACTGCACCATCCCAGCTCAGAACCTGGCTACATGCAAATTAGTCTGTACCTGTCCCAGTGCATGATGGGAACAGGGCAAACCAAAACACCAAGCCAATTCTTATACTGGGAAGGAAACAAGCTTCTGGGGACCGGTTTCTGGCATCACAGCCTTCGTCGGCCTGGCTTGCCTGAATCCTGATGGTGCAATGAGCAAGGGACTCACGTCTGAGCATACCCTCCCACACTGAGTGTGGATAAAATCGATTTGGGAAAAAGGGGGTGGTGATGGACAGAGTTTCTGAATGATGCAGAATACTCTTACCAAGTCAAGAGATCATGGTTTTAATCCATCACCGTTTTTTAGCTCACTGCACCATCCCAGCTCAGAACCTGGCTACATGCAAATTAGTCTGTACCTGTCCCAGTGCATGATGGGAACAGGGCAAACCAAACTACCAAGCCAATTCTTATACTGGGAAGGAAACAAGCTTCCGGGGACCGGTTTCTGGCATCACAGCCTTCGTCGGCCCGGCTTACCTGAATCCTGATGGTGCAATGAGCAAGGGACTCACGTCTGAGCATACCCTCCCATACTGAGTGTGGATAAAATCGATTTGGGAAAAAGGGGGTGGTGATGGACAGAGTTTCTGAATGATGCAGAATACTCTTACCAAGTCAAGAGATCATGGTTTTAATCCATCACCGTTTTTTAGCACACTGCACCATCCCAGCTCAGAACCTGGCTACATGCAAATTAGTCTGTACCTGTCCCAGTGCATGATGGGAAAAGGGCAAACCAAACTACCAAGCCACTTCTTATACTGGGAAGGAAACAAGCTTCCGGGGACCGGTTTCTGGCATCACAGCCTTCGTCGGCCCAGCTTGCCTGAATCCTGATGGTGCAATGAGCAAGGGACTCACGTCTGAGCATACCCTCCCACACTGAGTGTGGATAAAATCGATTTGGGAAAAAGGGGGTGGTGATGGACAGAGTTTCTGAATGATGCAGAATACTCTTACCAAGTCAAGAGATCATGGTTTTAATCCATCACCATTTTTTAGCTCACTGCACCATCCCAGCTCAGAACCTGGCTACATGCAAATTAGTCTGTACCTGTCCCAGTGCATGATGGGAACAGGGCAAACCAAACTACCAAGCCAATTCTTATACTGGGAAGGAAACAAGCTTCCGGGGACCGGTTTCTGGCATCACAGCCTTCGTCGGCCCGGCTTGCCTGAATGCTGATGGTGCAATGAGCAAGGGACTCACGTCTGAGCATACCCTCCCACACTGAGTGTGGAAAAAATCGATTTGGGAAAAAGGGGGTGGTGATGGACAGAGTTTCTGAATGATGCAGAATACTCTTACCAAGTCAAGAGATCATGGTTTTAATCCATCACCGTTTTTTAGCTCACTGCACCATCCCAGCTCAGAACCTGGCTACATGCAAATTAGTCTGTACCTGTCCCAGTGCATGATGGGAACAGGGCATACCAAACTACAAAGCCAATTCTTATACTGGGAAGGAAACAAGCTTCCGGGGACCGGTTTCTGGCATCACAGCCTTCATCGGCCCGGACCTGATGGTGCAATGAGCAAGGGACTCACGTCTGAGCATACCCTCCCACACTGAGTGTGGATAAAATCGATTTGGGAAAAAGGGGGTGGTGATGGACAGAGTTTCTGAATGATGCAGAATACTCTTACCAAGTCAAGAGATCATGGTTTTAATCCATCACGGTTTTTTAGCTCACTGCACCATCCCAGCTCAGAACCTGGCTACATGCAAATTAGTCTGTACCTGTCCCAGTGCATGATGGGAACAGGTCAAACCAAACTACCAAGCCAATTCTTATACTGGGAAGGAAACAAGCTTCCGGGGACCGGTTTCTGGCATCACAGCCTTCGTCGGCCCGGCTTGCCTGAATCCTGATGGTGCAATGAGCAAGGGACTCATGTCTGAGCATACCCTCCCACACTGAGTGTGGATAAAATCGATTTGGGAAAAAGGGGGTGGTGATGGACAGAGTTTCTGAATGATGCAGAATACTCTTACCAAGTCAAGAGATCATGGTTTTAATCCATCACCGTTTTTTAGCTCACTGCACCATCCCAGCTCAGAACCTGGCTACATGCAAATTAGTCTGTACCTGTCCCAGTGCATGATGGGAACAGGGCAAACCAAACTACCAAGCCAATTCTTATACTGGGAAGGAAACAAGCTTCCGGGGACCGGTTTCTGGCATCACAGCCTTCGTCGGACTGGCTTGCCTGAATCCTGATGGTGCAATGAGCAAGGGACTCACGTCTGAGCATACCCTCCCACACTGAGTGTGGATAAAATCGATTTGGGAAAAAGGGGGTGGTGATGGACAGAGTTTCTGAATGATGCAGAATACTCTTACCAAGTCAAGAGATCATGGTTTTAATCCATCACCGTTTTTTAGCTCACTGCACCATCCCAGCTCAGAACCTGGCTACATGCAAATTAGTCTGTACCTGTCCCAGTGCATGATGGGAACAGGGCAAACCAAACTACCAAGCCAATTCTTATACTGGGAAGGAAACAAGCTTCCGGGGACCGGTTTCTGGCATCACAGCCTTCGTCGGCCCGGCTTGCCTGAATCCTGATGGTGCAATGAGCAAGGGACTCACGTCTGAGCATACCCTCCCACACTGAGTGTGGATAAAATCGATTTGGGCAAAAGGGGGTGGTGATGGACAGAGTTTCTGAATGATGCAGAATACTCTTACCAAGTCAAGAGATCATGGTTTTAATCCATCACCGTTTTTTAGCTCACTGCACCATCCCAGCTCAGAACCTGGCTACATGCAAATTAGTCTGTACCTGTCCCAGTGCATGATGGGAACAGGGCATACCAAACTACAAAGCCAATTCTTATACTGGGAAGGAAACAAGCTTCCGGGGACCGGTTTCTGGCATCACAGCCTTCGTCGGCCCGGCTTGCCTGAATCCTGATGGTGCAATGAGCAAGGGACTCACGCCTGAGCATACCCTCCCACACTGAGTGTGGATAAAATCGATTTGGGAAAAAGGGGGTGGTGATGGACAGAGTTTCTGAATGATGCAGAATACTCTTACCAAGTCAAGAGATCATGGTTTTAATCCATCACCGTTTTTTAGCTCACTGCACCATCCCAGCTCAGAAACTGGCTACGTGCAAATTAGTCTGTACCTGTCCCAGTGCATGATGGGAACAGGGCAAACCAAAATACCAAGCCAATTTTTATACTGGGAAGGAAACAAGCTTCCAGGGACCGGTTTCTGGCATCACAGCCTTCATCGGCCCGGACCTGATGGTGCAATGAGCAAGGGACTCACGTCTGAGCATACCCTCCCACACTGAGTGTGGATAAAATCGATTTGGGAAAAAGGGGGTGGTGATGGACAGAGTTTCTGAACGATGCAGAATACTCTTACCAAGTCAAGAGATCATGGTTTTAATCCATCACCGTTTTTTAGCTCACTGCACCATCCCAGCTCAGAACCTGGCTACATGCAAATTAGTCTGTACCTGTCCCAGTGCATGATGGGAACAGGGCAAACCAAACTACCAAGCCAATTCTTATACTGAGAAGGAAACAAGCTTCCGGGGACCGGTTTCTGGCATCACAGCCTTCGTCGGCCTGGCTTGCCTCAATCCTGATGGTGCAATGAGCAAGGGACTCACGTCTGAGCATACCCTCCCACACTGAGTGTGGATAAAATCGATTTGGGAAAAAGGGGGTGGTGATGGACAGAGTTTCTGAATGATGCAGAATACTCTTACCAAGTCAAGAGATCATGGTTTTAATCCATCACCGTTTTTTAGCTCACTGCACCATCCCAGCTCAGAACCTGGCTACATGCAAATTAGTCTGTACCTGTCCCAGTGCATGATGGGAACAGGGCAAACCAAACTACCAAGCCAATTCTTATACTGGGAAGGAAACAAGCTTCCGGGGACCGGTTTCTGGCATCACAGCCTTCGTCGGCCCTGCTTGCCTGAATCCTGATGGTGCAATGAGCAAGGGACTCACGTCTGAGCATACCCTCCCACACTGAGTGTGGATAAAATCGATTTGGGAAAAAGGGGGTGGTGATGGACAGAGTTTCTGAATGATGCAGAATACTCTTACCAAGTCAAGAGATCATGGTTTTAATCCATCACCGTTTTTTAGCTCACTGCACCATCCCAGCTCAGAACCTGGCTACATGCAAATTAGTCTGTACCTGTCCCAGTGCATGATGGGAACAGGGCAAACCAAACTACCAAGCCAATTCTTATACTGGGAAGGAAACAAGCTTCCGGGGACCGGTTTCTGGCATCACAGCCTTCGTCGGCCCGGCTTGCCTGAATCCTGATGGTGCAATGAGCAAGGGACTCACGTCTGAGCATACCCTCCCACACTGAGTGTGGATAAAATCGATTTGGGAAAAAGGGGGTGGTGATGGACAGAGTTTCTGAATGATGCAGAATACTCTTACCAAGTCAAGAGATCATGGTTTTAATCCATCACCGTTTTTTAGCTCACTGCACCATCCCAGCTCAGAACCTGGCTACATGCAAATTAGTCTGTACCTGTCCCAGTGCATGATGGGAACAGGGCAAACCAAACTACCAAGCCAATTCTTATACTGGGAAGGAAACAAGCTTCCGGGGACCGGTTTCAGGCATCACAGCCTTCGTCGGCCCGGCTTGCCTGAATCCTGATGGTGCAATGAGCAAGGGACTCACGTCTGAGCATACCCTCCCACACTGAGTGTGGATAAAATCGATTTGGGAAAAAGGGGGTGGTGATGGACAGAGTTTCTGAATGATGCAGAATACTCTTACCAAGTCAAGAGATCATGGTTTTAATCCATCACCGTTTTTTAGCTCACTGCACCATCCCAGCTCAGAACCTGGCTACATGCAAATTAGTCTGTACCTGTCCCAGTGCATGATGGGAACAGGGCAAACCAAAACACCAAGCCAATTCTTATACTGGGAAGGAAACAAGCTTCTGGGGACCGGTTTCTGGCATCACAGCCTTCGTCGGCCTGGCTTGCCTGAATCCTGATGGTGCAATGAGCAAGGGACTCACGTCTGAGCATACCCTCCCACACTGAGTGTGGATAAAATCGATTTGGGAAAAAGGGGGTGGTGATGGACAGAGTTTCTGAATGATGCAGAATACTCTTACCAAGTCAAGAGATCATGGTTTTAATCCATCACCGTTTTTTAGCTCACTGCACCATCCCAGCTCAGAACCTGGCTACATGCAAATTAGTCTGTACCTGTCCCAGTGCATGATGGGAACAGGGCAAACCAAAACACCAAGCCAATTCTTATACTGGGAAGGAAACAAGCTTCTGGGGACCGGTTTCTGGCATCACAGCCTTCGTCGGCCTGGCTTGCCTGAATCCTGATGGTGCAATGAGCAAGGGACTCACGTCTGAGCATACCCTCCCACACTGAGTGTGGATAAAATCGATTTGGGAAAAAGGGGGTGGTGATGGACAGAGTTTCTGAATGATGCAGAATACTCTTACCAAGTCAAGAGATCATGGTTTTAATCCATCACCGTTTTTTAGCTCACTGCACCATCCCAGCTCAGAACCTGGCTACATGCAAATTAGTCTGTACCTGTCCCAGTGCATGATGGGAACAGGGCAAACCAAACTACCAAGCCAATTCTTATACTGGGAAGGAAACAAGCTTCCGGGGACCGGTTTCTGGCATCACAGCCTTCGTCGGCCCGGCTTACCTGAATCCTGATGGTGCAATGAGCAAGGGACTCACGTCTGAGCATACCCTCCCATACTGAGTGTGGATAAAATCGATTTGGGAAAAAGGGGGTGGTGATGGACAGAGTTTCTGAATGATGCAGAATACTCTTACCAAGTCAAGAGATCATGGTTTTAATCCATCACCGTTTTTTAGCACACTGCACCATCCCAGCTCAGAACCTGGCTACATGCAAATTAGTCTGTACCTGTCCCAGTGCATGATGGGAAAAGGGCAAACCAAACTACCAAGCCACTTCTTATACTGGGAAGGAAACAAGCTTCCGGGGACCGGTTTCTGGCATCACAGCCTTCGTCGGCCCAGCTTGCCTGAATCCTGATGGTGCAATGAGCAAGGGACTCATGTCTGAGCATACCCTCCCACACTGAGTGTGGATAAAATCGATTTGGGAAAAAGGGGGTGGTGACGGACAGAGTTTCTGAATGATGCAGAATACTCTTACCAAGTCAAGAGATCATGGTTTTAATCCATCACCGTTTTTTAGCTCACTGCACCATCCCAGCTCAGAACCTGGCTACATGCAAATTAGTCTGTACCTGTCCCAGTGCATGATGGGAACAGGGCAAACCAAACTACCAAGCCAATTCTTATACTGGGAAGGAAACAAGCTTCCGGGGACAGGTTTCTGGCATCACAGCCTTCGTCGGTCTGGCTTGCCTGAATCCTGATGGTGCAATGAGCAAGGGACTCACGTCTGAGCATGCCCTCCCACACTGAGTGTGGATAAAATCGATTTGGGAAAAAGGGGGTGGTGATGGACAGAGTTTCTGAATGATGCAGAATACTCTTACCAAGTCAAGAGATCATGGTTTTAATCCATCACCGTTTTTTAGCTCACTGCACCATCCCAGCTCAGAACCTGGCTACATGCAAATTAGTCTGTACCTGTCCCAGTGCATGATGGGAACAGGGCAAACCAAACTACCAAGCCAATTCTTATACTGGGAAGGAAACAAGCTTCCGGGGACCGGTTTCTGGCATCACAGCCTTCGTCGGCCCTGCTTGCCTGAATCCTGATGGTGCAATGAGCAAGGGACTCACGTCTGAGCATACCCTCCCACACTGAGTGTGGATAAAATCGATTTGGGAAAAAGGGGGTGGTGATGGACAGAGTTTCTGAATGATGCAGAATACTCTTACCAAGTCAAGAGATCATGGTTTTAATCCATCACCGTTTTTTAGCTCACTGCACCATCCCAGCTCAGAACCTGGCTACATGCAAATTAGTCTGTACCTGTCCCAGTGCATGATGGGAACAGGGCAAACCAAACTACCAAGCCAATTCTTATACTGGGAAGGAAACAAGCTTCCGGGGACCGGTTTCTGGCATCACAGCCTTCGTCAGCCCGGCTTGCCTGAATCCTGATGGTGCAATGAGCAAGGGACTCACGTCTGAGCATACCCTCCCACACTGAGTGTGGATAAAATCGATTTGGGAAAAAGGGGGTGGTGATGGACAGAGTTTCTGAATGATGCAGAATACTCTTACCAAGTCAAGAGATCATGGTTTTAATCCATCACCGTTTTTTAGCTCACTGCACCATCCCAGCTCAGAACCTGGCTACATGCAAATTAGTCTGTACCTGTCCCAGTGCATGATGGGAACAGGGCAAACCAAACTACCAAGCCAATTCTTATACTGGGAAGGAAACAAGCTTCCGGGGACCGGTTTCAGGCATCACAGCCTTCGTCGGCCCGGCTTGCCTGAATCCTGATGGTGCAATGAGCAAGGGACTCACGTCTGAGCATACCCTCCCACACTGAGTGTGGATAAAATCGATTTGGGAAAAAGGGGGTGGTGATGGACAGAGTTTCTGAATGATGCAGAATACTCTTACCAAGTCAAGAGATCATGGTTTTAATCCATCACCGTTTTTTAGCTCACTGCACCATCCCAGCTCAGAACCTGGCTACATGCAAATTAGTCTGTACCTGTCCCAGTGCATGATGGGAACAGGGCAAACCAAAACACCAAGCCAATTCTGATACTGGGAAGGAAACAAGCTTCTGGGGACCGGTTTCTGGCATCACAGCCTTCGTCGGCCTGGCTTGCCTGAATCCTGATGGTGCAATGAGCAAGGGACTCACGTCTGAGCATACCCTCCCACACTGAGTGTGGATAAAATCGATTTGGGAAAAAGGGGGTGGTGATGGACAGAGTTTCTGAATGATGCAGAATACTCTTACCAAGTCAAGAGATCATGGTTTTAATCCATCACCGTTTTTTAGCTCACTGCACCATCCCAGCTCAGAACCTGGCTACATGCAAATTAGTCTGTACCTGTCCCAGTGCATGATGGGAACAGGGCAAACCAAACTACCAAGCCAATTCTTATACTGGGAAGGAAACAAGCTTCCGGGGACCGGTTTCTGGCATCACAGCCTTCGTCGGCCCGGCTTACCTGAATCCTGATGGTGCAATGAGCAAGGGACTCACGTCTGAGCATACCCTCCCATACTGAGTGTGGATAAAATCGATTTGGGAAAAAGGGGGTGGTGATGGACAGAGTTTCTGAATGATGCAGAATACTCTTACCAAGTCAAGAGATCATGGTTTTAATCCATCACCGTTTTTTAGCACACTGCACCATCCCAGCTCAGAACCTGGCTACATGCAAATTAGTCTGTACCTGTCCCAGTGCATGATGGGAAAAGGGCAAACCAAACTACCAAGCCACTTCTTATACTGGGAAGGAAACAAGCTTCCGGGGACCGGTTTCTGGTATCACAGCCTTCGTCGGCCCAGCTTGCCTGAATCCTGATGGTGCAATGAGCAAGGGACTCATGTCTGAGCATACCCTCCCACACTGAGTGTGGATAAAATCGATTTGGGAAAAAGGGGGTGGTGATGGACAGAGTTTCTGAATGATGCAGAATACTCTTACCAAGTCAAGAGATCATGGTTTTAATCCATCACCGTTTTTTAGCTCACTGCACCATCCCAGCTCAGAACCTGGCTACATGCAAATTAGTCTGTACCTGTCCCAGTGCATGATGGGAACAGGGCAAACCAAACTACCAAGCCAATTCTTATACTGGGAAGGAAACAAGCTTCCGGGGACCGGTTTCTGGCATCACAGCCTTCGTCGGTCTGGCTTGCCTGAATCCTGATGGTGCAATGAGCAAGGGACTCACGTCTGAGCATACCCTCCCACACTGAGTGTGGATAAAATCGATTTGGGAAAAAGGGGGTGGTGATGGACAGAGTTTCTGAATGATGCAGAATACTCTTACCAAGTCAAGAGATCATGGTTTTAATCCATCACCGTTTTTTAGCTCACTGCACCATCCCAGCTCAGAACCTGGCTACATGCAAATTAGTCTGTACCTGTCCCAGTGCATGATGGGAACAGGGCAAACCAAACTACCAAGCCAATTCTTATACTGGGAAGGAAACAAGCTTCCGGGGACCGGTTTCTGGCATCACAGCCTTCGTCGGCCCGGCTTGCCTGAATCCTGATGGTGCAATGAGCAAGGGACTCACGTCTGAGCATACCCTCCCACACTGAGTGTGGATAAAATCGATTTGGGCAAAAGGGGGTGGTGATGGACAGAGTTTCTGAATGATGCAGAATACTCTTACCAAGTCAAGAGATCATGGTTTTAATCCATCACCGTTTTTTAGCTCACTGCACCATCCCAGCTCAGAACCTGGCTACATGCAAATTAGTCTGTACCTGTCCCAGTGCATGATGGGAACAGGGCAAACCAAACTACCAAGCCAATTCTTATACTGGGAAGGAAACAAGCTTCCGGGGACCGGTTTCTGGCATCACAGCCTTCGTCGGCCTGGCTTGCCTGAATCCTGATGGTGCAATGAGCAAGGGACTCACGTCTGAGCATACCCTCCCACACTGAGTGTGGATAAAATCGATTTGGGAAAAAGGGGGTGGTGATGGACAGAGTTTCTGAATGATGCAGAATACTCTTACCAAGTCAAGAGATCATGGTTTTAATCCATCACCGTTTTTTAGCTCACTGCACCATCCCAGCTCAGAACCTGGCTACATGCAAATTAGTCTGTACCTGTTCCAGTGCATGATGGGAACAGGGCAAACCAAACTACCAAGCCAATTCTTATACTGGGAAGGAAACAAGCTTCCGGGGACCGGTTTCTGGCATCACAGCCTTCGTCGGCCCGGCTTGCCTGAATCCTGATGGTGCAATGAGCAAGGGACTCACGTCTGAGCATACCCTCCCACACTGAGTGTGGATAAAATCGATTTGGGCAAAAGGGGGTGGTGATGGACAGAGTTTCTGAATGATGCAGAATACTCTTACCAAGTCAAGAGATCATGGTTTTAATCCATCACCGTTTTTTAGCTCACTGCACCATCCCAGCTCAGAACCTGGCTACATGCAAATTAGTCTGTACCTGTCCCAGTGCATGATGGGAACAGGGCATACCAAACTACAAAGCCAATTCTTATACTGGGAAGGAAACAAGCTTCCGGGGACCGGTTTCTGGCATCACAGCCTTCGTCGGCCCGGCTTGCCTGAATCCTGATGGTGCAATGAGCAAGGGACTCACGCCTGAGCATACCCTCCCACACTGAGTGTGGATAAAATCGATTTGGGAAAAAGGGGGTGGTGATGGACAGAGTTTCTGAATGATGCAGAATACTCTTACCAAGTCAAGAGATCATGGTTTTAATCCATCACCGTTTTTTAGCTCACTGCACCATCCCAGCTCAGAAACTGGCTACGTGCAAATTAGTCTGTACCTGTCCCAGTGCATGATGGGAACAGGGCAAACCAAAATACCAAGCCAATTTTTATACTGGGAAGGAAACAAGCTTCCAGGGACCGGTTTCTGGCATCACAGCCTTCATCGGCCCGGACCTGATGGTGCAATGAGCAAGGGACTCACGTCTGAGCATACCCTCCCACACTGAGTGTGGATAAAATCGATTTGGGAAAAAGGGGGTGGTGATGGACAGAGTTTCTGAACGATGCAGAATACTCTTACCAAGTCAAGAGTTCATGGTTTTAATCCATCACCGTTTTTTAGCTCACTGCACCATCCCAGCTCAGAACCTGGCTACATGCAAATTAGTCTGTACCTGTCCCAGTGCATGATGGGAACAGGGCAAACCAAACTACCAAGCCAATTCTTATACTGAGAAGGAAACAAGCTTCCGGGGACCGGTTTCTGGCATCACAGCCTTCGTCGGCCTGGCTTGCCTCAATCCTGATGGTGCAATGAGCAAGGGACTCACGTCTGAGCATACCCTCCCACACTGAGTGTGGATAAAATCGATTTGGGAAAAAGGGGGTGGTGATGGACAGAGTTTCTGAATGATGCAGAATACTCTTACCAAGTCAAGAGATCATGGTTTTAATCCATCACCGTTTTTTAGCTCACTGCACCATCCCAGCTCAGAACCTGACTACATGCAAATTAGTCTGTACCTGTCCCAGTGCATGATGGGAACAGGGCAAACCAAACTACCAAGCCAATTCTTATACTGGGAAGGAAACAAGCTTCCGGGGACCGGTTTCTGGCATCACAGCCTTCGTCGGCCCTGCTTGCCTGAATCCTGATGGTGCAATGAGCAAGGGACTCACGTCTGAGCATACCCTCCCACACTGAGTGTGGATAAAATCGATTTGGGAAAAAGGGGGTGGTGATGAACAGAGTTTCTGAATGATGCAGAATACTCTTACCAAGTCAAGAGATCATGGTTTTAATCCATCACCGTTTTTTAGCTCACTGCACCATCCCAGCTCAGAACCTGGCTACATGCAAATTAGTCTGTACCTGTCCCAGTGCATGATGGGAACAGGGCAAACCAAACTACCAAGCCAATTCTTATACTGGGAAGGAAACAAGCTTCCGGGGACCGGTTTCTGGCATCACAGCCTTCGTCGGCCCGGCTTGCCTGAATGCTGATGGTGCAATGAGCAAGGGACTCACGTCTGAGCATACCCTCCCACACTGAGTGTGGAAAAAATCGATTTGGGAAAAAGGGGGTGGTGATGGACAGAGTTTCTGAATGATGCAGAATACTCTTACCAAGTCAAGAGATCATGGTTTTAATCCATCACCGTTTTTTAGCTCACTGCACCATCCCAGCTCAGAACCTGGCTACATGCAAATTAGTCTGTACCTGTCCCAGTGCATGATGGGAACAGGGCATACCAAACTACAAAGCCAATTCTTATACTGGGAAGGAAACAAGCTTCCGGGGACCGGTTTCTGGCATCACAGCCTTCATCGGCCCGGACCTGATGGTGCAATGAGCAAGGGACTCACGTCTGAGCATACCCTCCCACACTGAGTGTGGATAAAATCGATTTGGGAAAAAGGGGGTGGTGATGGACAGAGTTTCTGAATGATGCAGAATACTCTTACCAAGTCAAGAGATCATGGTTTTAATCCATCACGGTTTTTTAGCTCACTGCACCATCCCAGCTCAGAACCTGGCTACATGCAAATTAGTCTGTACCTGTCCCAGTGCATGATGGGAACAGGGCAAACCAAACTACCAAGCCAATTCTTATACTGGGAAGGAAACAAGCTTCCGGGGACCGGTTTCTGGCATCACAGCCTTCGTCGGCCCGGCTTGCCTGAATCCTGATGGTGCAATGAGCAAGGGACTCATGTCTGAGCATACCCTCCCACACTGAGTGTGGATAAAATCGATTTGGGAAAAAGGGGGTGGTGATGGACAGAGTTTCTGAATGATGCAGAATACTCTTACCAAGTCAAGAGATCATGGTTTTAATCCATCACCGTTTTTTAGCTCACTGCACCATCCCAGCTCAGAACCTGGCTACATGCAAATTAGTCTGTACCTGTCCCAGTGCATGATGGGAACAGGGCAAACCAAACTACCAAGCCAATTCTTATACTGGGAAGGAAACATGCTTCCGGGGACCGGTTTCTGGCATCACAGCCTTCGTCGGCCTGGCTTGCCTGAATCCTGATGGTGCAATGAGCAAGGGACTCACGTCTGAGCATACCCTCCCACACTGAGTGTGGATAAAATCGATTTGGGAAAAAGGGGATGGTGATGGACAGAGTTTCTGAATGATGCAGAATACTCTTACCAAGTCAAGAGATCATGGTTTTAATCCATCACCGTTTTTTAGCTCACTGCACCATCCCAGCTCAGAACCTGGCTACATGCAAATTAGTCTGTACCTGTCCCAGTGCATGATGGGAACAGGGCAAACCAAACTACCAAGCCAATTCTTATACTGGGAAGGAAACAAGCTTCCGGGGACCGGTTTCTGGCATCACAGCCTTCGTCGGCCCGGCTTGCCTGAATCCTGATGGTGCAATGAGCAAGGGACTCACGTCTGAGCATACCCTCTCACACTGAGTGTGGATAAAATCGATTTGGGAAAAAGGGGGTGGTGATGGACAGAGTTTCTGAATGATGCAGAATACTCTTACCAAGTCAAGAGATCATGGTTTTAATCCATCACCGTTTTTTAGCTCACTGCACCATCCCAGCTCAGAACCTGGCTACATGCAAATTAGTCTGTACCTGTCCCAGTGCATGATGGGAACAGGGCATACCAAACTACAAAGCCAATTCTTATACTGGGAAGGAAACAAGCTTCCGGGGACCGGTTTCTGGCATCACAGCCTTCGTCGGCCCGGCTTGCCTGAATCCTGATGGTGCAATGAGCAAGGGACTCACGCCTGAGCATACCCTCCCACACTGAGTGTGGATAAAATCGATTTGGGAAAAAGGGGGTGGTGATGGACAGAGTTTCTGAATGATGCAGAATACTCTTACCAAGTCAAGAGATCATGGTTTTAATCCATCACCGTTTTTTAGCTCACTGCACCATCCCAGCTCAGAAACTGGCTACGTGCAAATTAGTCTGTACCTGTCCCAGTGCATGATGGGAACAGGGCAAACCAAAATACCAAGCCAATTTTTATACTGGGAAGGAAACAAGCTTCCAGGGACCGGTTTCTGGCATCACAGCCTTCATCGGCCCGGACCTGATGGTGCAATGAGCAAGGGACTCACGTCTGAGCATACCCTCCCACACTGAGTGTGGATAAAATTGATTTGGGAAAAAGGGGGTGGTGATGGACAGAGTTTCTGAACGATGCAGAATACTCTTACCAAGTCAAGAGATCATGGTTTTAATCCATCACGGTTTTTTAGCTCACTGCACCATCCCAGCTCAGAACCTGGCTACATGCAAATTAGTCTGTACCTGTCCCAGTGCATGATGGGAACAGGGCAAACCAAACTACCAAGCCAATTCTTATACTGGGAAGGAAACAAGCTTCCGGGGACCGGTTTCTGGCATCACAGCCTTCGTCGGCCCGGCTTGCCTGAATCCTGATGGTGCAATGAGCAAGGGACTCACGTCTGAGCATACCCTCCCACACTGAGTGTGGATAAAATCGATTTGGGAAAAAGGGGGTGGTGATGGACAGAGTTTCTGAATGATGCAGAATACTCTTACCAAGTCAAGAGATCATGGTTTTAATCCATCACCGTTTTTCAGCTCACTGCACCATCCCAGCTCAGAACCTGGCTACATGCAAATTAGTCTGTACCTGTCCCAGTGCATGATGGGAACAGGGCAAACCAAACTACCAAGCCAATTCTTATACTGGGAAGGAAACAAGCTTCCGGGGACCGGTTTCTGGCATCACAGCCTTCGTCGGCTCGGCTTGCCTGAATCCTGATGGGGCAATGAGCAAGGGACTCACGTCTGAGCATACCCTCCCACACTGAGAGTGGATAAAATCGATTTGGGAAAAAGGGGGTGGTGATGGACAGAGTTTCTGAATGGTGCAGAATACTCTTACCAAGTCAAGAGATCATGGTTTAAATCCATCACCGTTTTTTAGCTCACTGCACCATCCCAGCTCAGAACCTGGCTACATGCAAATTAGTCTGTACCTGTCCCAGTGCATGATGGGAACAGGGCAAACCAAACTACCAAGCCAATTCTTATACTGGGAAGGAAACAAGCTTCCGGGGACCGGTTTCTGGCATCACAGCCTTCGTCGGCCCGGCTTGCCTGAATCCTGATGGTGCAATGAGCAAGGGACTCAAGTCTGAGCATACCCTCCCACACTGAGTGTGGATAAAATCGATTTGGGAAAAAGGGGGTGGTGATGGACAGAGTTTCTGAATGATGCAGAATACTCTTACCAAGTCAAGAGATCATGGTTTTAATCCATCACCGTTTTTAGCTCACTGCACCATCCCAGCTCAGAACCTGGCTACATGCAAATTAGTCTGTACCTGTCCCAGTGCATGATGGGAACAGAGCAAACCAAACTACCAAGCCAATTCTTATACTGGGAAGAAAACAAGCTTCCGGGGACCGGTTTCTGGCATCACAGCCTTCGTCGGCCCGGCTTGCCTGAATCCTGATGGTGCAATGAGCAAGGGACTCACGTCTGAGCATACCCTCCCACACTGAGTGTGGATAAAATCGATTTGGGAAAAGGGGGGTGGTGATGGACAGAGTTTCTGAATGATGCAGAATACTCTTACCAAGTCAAGAGATCATGGTTTTAATCCATCACCGTTTTTTAGCTCACTGCACCATCCCAGCTCAGAACCTGGCTACATGCAAATTAGTCTGTACCTGTCCCAGTGCATGATGGGAACAGGGCACACCAAACTACCAAGCCAATTCTTATACTGGGAAGGAAACAAGCTTCCGGGGACCGGTTTCTGGCATCACAGCCTTCGTCGGCCCGGCTTGCCTGAATCCTGATGGTGCCATGAGCAAGGGACTCACGTCTGAGCATACCCTCCCACACTGAGTGTGGATAAAATCGATTTGGGAAAAAGGGGGTGGTGATGGACAGAGTTACTGAATGATGCAGAATACTCTTACCAAGTCAAGAGATCATGGTTTTAATCCATCACCGTTTTTTAGCTCACTGCACCATCCCAGCTCAGAACCTGTCCCAGTGCATGATGGGAACAGGGCAAACCAAACTACCAAGCCAATTCTTATACTGGGAAGGAAACAAGCTTCCGGGGACCGGTTTCTGGCATCACAGCCTTTGTCGGCCCGGCTTGCCTGAATCCTGATGCTGCAATGAGCAAGGGATTCACGTCTGAGCATACCCTCCCACACTGAGTGTGGATAAAATCGATTTGGGAAAAAGGGGGTGGTGATGGACAGAGTATTTGAATGATGCAGAATACTCTTACCAAGTCAAGAGATCATGGTTTTAATCCATCACCGTTTTTTAGCTCACTGCACCATCCCAGCTCAGAACCTGGCTACATGCAAATTAGTCTGTACCTGTCCCAGTGCATGATGGGAACAGGGCAAACCAAACTACCAAGCCAATTCTTATACTGGGAAGGAAACAAGCTTCCGGGGACCGGTTTCTGGCATCACAGCCTTCGTCGGCCCGGCTTGCCTGAATCCTGATGGTGCAATGAGCAAGGGACTCACGTCTGAGCATACCCTCCCACACTGAGTGTGGATAAAATCGATTTGGGAAAAAGGGGGTGGTGATGGACAGAGTTTCTGAATGATGCAGAATACTCTTACCAAGTCAAGAGATCATGGTTTTAATCCATCACCGTTTTTTAGCTCACTGCACCATCCCAGCTCAGAACCTGGCTACATGCAAATTAGTCTGTACCTGTCCCAGTGCATGATGGGAACAGGGCAAACCAAACTACCAAGCCAATTCTTATACTGGGAAGGAAACAAGCTTCCGGGGACCGGTTTCAGGCATCACAGCCTTCGTCGGCCCGGCTTGCCTGAATCCTGATGGTGCAATGAGCAAGGGACTCACGTCTGAGCATACCCTCCCACACTGAGTGTGGATAAAATCGATTTGGGAAAAAGGGGGTGGTGATGGACAGAGTTTCTGAATGATGCAGAATACTCTTACCAAGTCAAGAGATCATGGTTTTAATCCATCACCGTTTTTTAGCTCACTGCACCATCCCAGCTCAGAACCTGGCTACATGCAAATTAGTCTGTACCTGTCCCAGTGCATGATGGGAACAGGGCAAACCAAAACACCAAGCCAATTCTTATACTGGGAAGGAAACAAGCTTCTGGGGACCGGTTTCTGGTATCACAGCCTTCGTCGGCCTGGCTTGCCTGAATCCTGATGGTGCAATGAGCAAGGGACTCACGTCTGAGCATACCCTCCCACACTGAGTGTGGATAAAATCGATTTGGGAAAAAGGGGGTGGTGATGGACAGAATTTCTGAATGATGCAGAATACTCTTACCAAGTCAAGTGATCATGGTTTTAATCCATCACGGTTTTTTAGCTCACTGCACCATCCCAGCTCAGAACCTGGCTACATGCAAATTAGTGTGTACCTGTCCCAGTGCATGATGGGAACAGGGCAAACCAAACTACCAAGCCAATTCTTATACTGGGAAGGAAACAAGCTTCCGGGGACCGGTTTCTGGCATCACAGCCTTCGTCAGCCCGGCTTGCCTGAATCCTGATGGTGCAATGAGCAAGGGACTCACGTCTGAGCATACCCTCCCACACTGAGTGTGGATAAAATCGATTTGGGAAAAAGGGGGTGGTGATGGACAGAGTTTCTGAATGATGCAGAATACTCTTACCAAGTCAAGAGATCATGGTTTTAATCCATCACCGTTTTTTAGCTCACTGCACCATCCCAGCTCAGAACCTGGCTACATGCAAATTAGTCTGTACCTGTCCCAGTGCATGATGGGAACAGAGCAAACCAAACTACCAAGCCAAATCTTATACTGGGATTGAAACAAGCTTACGGGGACCGGTTTCTGGCATCACAGCCTTCGTCGGCTCGGCTTGCCTGAATCCTGATGGTGCAATGAGCAAGGGACTCACGTCTGAGCATACCCTCCCACACTGAGTGTGGATAAAATCGATTTGGGAAAAAGGGGGTGGTGATGGACAGAGTTTCTGAATGGTGCAGAATACTCTTACCAAGTCAAGAGATCATGGTTTTAATCCATCACCGTTTTTTAGCTCACTGCACCATCCCAGCTCAGAACCTGGCTACATGCAAATTAGTCTGTACCTGTCCCAGTGCATGATGGGAACAGGGCAAACCAAACTACCAAGCCAATTCTTATACTGGGAAGGAAACAAGCTTCCGGGGACCGGTTTCTGGCATCACAGCCTTCGTCAGCCCGGCTTGCCTGAATCCTGATGGTGCAATGAGCAAGGGACTCACGTCTGAGCATACCCTCCCACACTGAGTGTGGATAAAATCGATTTGGGAAAAAGGGGGTGGTGATGTACAGAGTTTCTGAATGATGCAGAATACTCTTACCAAGTCAAGAGATCATGGTTTTAATCCATCACCGTTTTTTAGCTCACTGCACCATCCCAGCTCAGAACCTGGCTACATGCAAATTAGTCTGTACCTGTCCCAGTGCATGATGGGAACAGGGCAAACCAAACTACCAAGCCAATTCTTATACTGGGAAGGAAACTGTTAGAAAGGGTAGACGGACCGGGAGGGCCGGCCGGGGTTAGGGGGAGAGGTCTCCGGGGAGAGCCGTCTCCAGTGATCGTACAGACAAGTAACTTCCCCCCCACAGACAGATATCACGCACGGATAAGGTTCAGTGTTCTTTATAAGCACTTATTTACGGTACGGTAGAATGGTACAAGGAGGTCTGGACTCAGGCGTCCCCTCGATTAGAGTCTCGTAAGGTAGGGAAGGGGATAGCGGGTCAGTCTATTTACCAATCAGGTAGTTCGGATGAGATGATGATGAGCTCACAATCCTCGAGCTTGGTGGTTAGGTGGTACGGTCCGCGGCAGCGCCAGCAGGTCCCGGTGAGGATGGTCGATACAACGGGCCGCGGCAGCGCCAGCAGGTCCCCGGAAGATGTACGGTCCGCGGCAGCGCCAGCAGGTCCCGGTGAGGATGGTCGTTACAACGGGCCGCGGCAGCGCCAGCAGGTCCCCGGAAGATGAACGGTCCGCGGCAGCGCCAGCAGGTCCCGGTGAGGATGGTCGTTACAACGGGCCGCGGCAGCGCCAGCAGGTCCCAGGAAGATGAAGGTTGCAGAAGGCCGCGGCAGCGCCAGCAGGCAGGACGATGGTTCACAAGAGCGGGCTACGGCAGCGCCAGTAGACCGTCAGGGTTGAGTTCACTCGGTGTCTCTCGACTCCAGGATACAACTGCCTTCCTGCTCCGGAGCTGCCTCAGTTATAGGGCTGGTGCCCTTTGATGTCCGGACCCTCGCACTTGGAGGTCGGGGGGTCCGGGATGAAGGTGTCCAGACACCCCGCAGGGGGTGGAGCCAGTGCCTGGGGGAGCTGGGGGCGATCGGCACCTGGCGGGGGAGAGCCCTTGACACTTCGGTCTCCCATTGACCTGCCAAGTGGTCCGCTCACCTCCTGGGTGGATGGTGGTGCCGGGATGTCGGGGCCGGCCAGGCCCGGGGTTATGGTCGAGGGGAGGCCATGCGGCCGCGTGGTGCAGGGCCCAAGATGGCGGCTTGACCCGGCCGGGGAAGCTGGTGGGGCTGGACCCCGTGATGAGTAGGGGTCCGAGGGCAGAGGGTCCGTCGGGAGACGGCGTACAGGTGCTTGTCGCGGGGATATGCCAGGTGGGCCGGAGTTCGGGCCCTGTCGAGCGGGGAGGGAGCAAGCCGTCTGTGAGGCCTGTCCAACATGCGTCCCCCCCAGCTGAAGGCGGGGAGAGTCACCCATCTCCTTGGGGACTCTCTTCGTCGAGGCGGAAAAAGCGGGACAGGCCATCCGCGTTGGCGTGGTCTTGGCCTGGTCGGTGCTCCACAGTGAAGTCCATCCCCTGCAGGGAAATGGACCAGCGCAAGAGTTTTGGGTTCTCCCCCCGCATCTGCATCAGCCATTGCAGGGGTCGATGGTCGGTTTGTACCCGGAAGTGGGTACCGAAGAGATAGGGTCGGAGCTTTTTGAGGGCCCACACTACTGCAAATGCCTCCCTCTCGATGGTGCTCCAACGCTGTTCTCGGGCCAGGAGACGTCGACTGATGAAGGCCACCGGCTGGTCATGACCTTCGGGGTTCAACTGAGAGAGGACGGCTCCGATGCCGTGGTCGGAGGCGTCGGTCTGCACCACAAATTCCCGACTGTAATCGGGGGCCTGGAGCACCGGGGCGGTGCACTGGGCGGCCTTCAGCTCCTCGAAGGCCGCTTGACAATCAGGAGTCCAGTTGACCCGCTTCGGTTGATTCTTGGATGTGAGACCCGTGAGGGGCCCCACGATGCTGCCGTAGTCCTTCACGAACCGCCGGTAGTAGCCGGTGAGCCCCAAGAAGGCTCGGACCTCGGTCTGGGTGACGGGGGCTGCCAGGACTGGATGGCAGCAATCTTAAGTTGTAGTGGGGCCACCAGCCCGCTTCCCACTTGGTGCCCAAGGTAGGTCACCGACCCTTGGCCAATTTGGCACTTGCCGGCCTTAATGGTGAGGCCGGCCCGCTGGAGGGCTTGGAGGACCTCTTGGAGGTGACGGAGGTGGTCGGACCAGTGGCGGCTGTATACAGCGATATCGTCCAGGTAGGCAGCGCTGAATTCTTCGAGCCCCGCCAAGACCTGGTTCACAAGACGTTGGAACGTGGCGGGGGCATTCTTCATGCCAAAGGGCATGACCTTAAATTGATAGTGGCCATCGGGGGTGGAGAAGGCTGACCGTTCCTGAGCCCTGGGTGTGAGGCCGATCTGCCAGTAGCCCGCCGTTAGGTCGAAGATACTAAGGTAGCGGGCGGCCCCCAGCCGGTCGATCAGCTCGTCTGCTCGGGGGATGGGATGAGCGTCGGTCCGGGTGACAGCGTTCAAGCCCCGGTAGTCGACGCAGAATCTCAGTTCAGGGGCGGTGCCGGGGGCAGCAGCCTTGGGAACTAATACAACCGGACTGGCCCAGGGACTGTCCGAGGGCTCGATGACCCCGATCGTGAGCATCTTGGCCACTTCCTCCTGTATGCAGGCCCGTACCCGATCTGGTACGCGGTAGGCCCGGTGCCGGACAGGGGGACTGTCCCGGTGTCTACGTCGTGCAAACACCAAGGGGTGACCCCGGGGGTGAGGGAGAACAGGGCGGCGAACTGCAGCAGGAGGTCCCGGCAGTCCTGGCGTTGCTCCGAAGTGAGGGCGTCAGAGAGCCGGACCCCATCCACGGAGCCGTCCTTCTCCTGAGTCTTTAGGAGATCCGGGAGGGGCTCGGAGTCTTCTTCTGTACCACTGTCTGTAGCCATCAAGAGGCTCAGTTCGGAGCGCACAAAGTGTGGTTTGAGCCGGTTGGTGTGGAGGACCCGCAGGGGGTTCCGGGGGGACCCCATGTCGATGAGGTAAGTGACGGGGCTTTTACGCTCGACCACTTTGAAGGGCCCCGTCCACTTGTCTTGCAGGGCACATGGTTCGGTGGGGGACATCACCCATACTTGCTGCCCAGGCTCGAATTCAACGGAGGAGGCATTGTGATCATACCACCTCTTCATGTCCTCCTGGCTGGCCTCGAGGTTCGCCTTGGCCATCTCCCTGAAGCGCCGGGTCTGGTTTCGTAAGGCCAGGACGTATTTGAAGACGTCTGGAGGGGTCGTTAAGGGGGCCATCTCCCAACCTTCCTTGACTAGGCTGAGGGGCCCTCGCACAGGGTGCCCGTACAGGAGTTCGAAGGGGCTAAAACCGAGGGACTTCTGGGGAACTTCCCGGTAGGCGAAGAGGAGGCACGGGAGCAGTACATCCCACTGGCGACAGAGAGGCTCTTCCAATCCCCCAATCATCCCCTTGAGAGTGCGGTTAAAACGCTCCACTAGTCCGTTCCCTTGGGGGTGATAGGGGGTCGTGAATCTATAGGTGACCCCGCATTGTTGCCAGAGGGACTTCATGTATTTAGATATGAAATTCGTACCTCGGTCGCTGACGACTTCTCGGGGGAAGCCTACCCGGGAGAAGATCCCCATCAGGGCCCGGCCAACCACCGGGGCTGTCACTGTCCGTAGGGGCACCGCCTCGGGGTAGCGGGTGGCATGGTCCACTAGTACCAAGATGAACCTGTGTCCTTGTGCCGTGCGGGGGTCCAGAGGCCCCACAATGTCTATCCCCACCCTCTCGAACGGGGTGGTGACCACAGGGAAGGGTTGCAGAGGGGCCTTCAGCTTCCGACCACTCTTCCCGCTGGCTTGGCACGTGGGGCAAGATCGGCAGTGGTTCAGGACGTCATTCCTCATTTTCGGCCAGAAAAAGTGGGTCACCAGGCGACTGTACGTTTTGTCCTGGCCCAGGTGTCCAGCCAGGGGGACATCGTGGGCCAGGTTGAGCAGAAAGTCTCGGAAGCGGAGCGGTACCACCAGAACTCGACCGGCCCCCAGCTCGGCGATTCTTTGCTCGCTGTAGAGCAGGTCGTTATCCCAGTAGACCCAGTGGGTTCCGGTGGTGTCCCCGGCGTTTTGGGTATTGGCTTGTTGGCGGAGTCCCTCGAGGGAGGGACAGGTCTTTTGTTCCTGGCGGAACTGTTCTTGGGTGGGCCCCCCCTCTTGACGCCACTGAGCCAGATCCGGAAGGTCCTGGTGTGGCGCATCTTCTTCGATAGTCGGGTCCGGGAGGTCGGACTCGCCGTTGTCCTCTACGGGGGCAACCGGGGGCGGAGGTGCTGGCCATTCGGTTTCTTCTGATCGGGGGGTGGCACGGGCGGCCATGGATCGGGTGGTTATGCAGGCCCAGTCCGGGAGGCCCAGCATCCCCAGGTGCTCTCTTTTCTCGACGGTGGCCCACGGGGAACTCTCGAGGTCATTCCCCAGGAGGCAGTCCACGGGGGCATCGTCCCGGACCGTCACCTTCAGTAGGCCGGAGACCCCTCCCCATTCAAACGGGACGCAGGCCATCTGACACATACTCTCAGAGTTATCTGCCGAGCGGACGGGGCAGAGAATGTTCGGCAGGATCTGCTCGGGCTTCACCAGATGACAGCGGACGGCCGTCACGCTGGCGCCGGTGTCACGCAAGGCTTCGGCTCTCTGTCCATTAATGGTCACCCACTGACCGTATTTTCTGGTGTTGGCGGGTAGGGGAGCCCGCGGAACCATGTCTCTTCCCCCTAGGCATGCCAGGACCATGGCGGCCGGTTCCCACCCTTGCTGGGCCGGCTCGTACTCTTCGGGTCCCTCCGATGATTGCTCTTCCCCTAGGGCAGCGGCCGCTACCTGGCGGGGCTTGGGTGTTTGGTTTAGCGGGCAGTTCGGGTCATTGGCGTAGTGGCCTAGTCGCTGGCACCGGTGGCACGTGACGTTGGCTCGGTACCCAGGCCGCAACGGGGGGTTGCCCCGGCCGGCCGGAGGCGGGGTGCTGGCCACGGGTGTTGCTGGTAAGGCGTCCCTCCCTCGCCCCTGGCCCCCTCCTCCTCCCCGAGGACGGTGCTGGCCTTGGTTGCCTCTGTTCTGGTCGTGGGGCCCTCTCCGGCCCACTCGGGTGCTTTCCCACCGGTCAGCTTCGGCGGCGAGCTGCCGGGGGTCAGTCAGCTTACTGTCGAGTAGGTGCTGCCTGAGCTCGACGAAACAGTTGTTTGACAGGTGCTCCCAGACCATAAGGTTGAAGAGTTGTTCGTAGGTGGTGACCTGACTTCCCTTGATCCACCCTTCGAATGCCCGGCTGAAATAGTTCACGTATTCTACCCAAGTTGTACCTGGGATCCTGGTGCAATCTCTGAACCTCTGGCGGTACATCTCGGGCGTGAGGCCGTAGCGGGTGAGGAGGGCAGCCTTCATGTGGTCGTAGGACGACATTTGGTGATCGGGGAGCTGCAGCAGGGCATCGCGACCCTCGTTGATAAATCTCCCCCAAAGTCCGGCCCAATCACTCCGGTCGATCCGGTGGGAGGTCATTGCGATCTCATAGGCTTTAAACCACTGTTGTATGTCGTCTTCTCGGACATATTCGCGGACAACATCCTTGGGGATGTGAACTTTTTTCTCACTTGGCCCCGGGGTGTGTGGTCGCTCAGGCACCCCTAGTTCCTTATTCTGTTTGCGCAGTTCTATTTCCGCTAGTCGGCGCTCGTGCTCGAGCGTTATTTTTTTCTCTTCCAGCTCTCTCTGTCTCTGCTTTTCTTCTCGTTCCTCTCGAAGCCGCATATGCTCGAGGTTGAGTTTCTGTTCAGCTAACTTGAGTTCCCCATCCATCTTGAGTCGTGCCATCTCCAACTCGTGTAATCTGACTCTGTCTCTTTCTCGGATCTCCTCTTGCGGGAGGCCCGTTCCCCGCTCCTCGGGAGCTGTGGCGTTCCCCTCTGGTGTGACGCTGGTTTGGTCGGAGGGTCCTGTGACCCCCGTTTCTGTCCATGACTCCAGAGCGCGCTTTAGATCATCCTTGGTACTCAGGCCGGTGGTAGCAATGCCAAGTTCTATGCAAAATTGTCTCAGTTCGCGGTGGTTGTATTCTATTAATTTCTCCATTTGGAATTTCTCGGTGGAGCTGCTATCTTTGGTCGACATCGTGCTTATGTCGTGGGGTGAGCTACTTTCTGTACGATTACGCGTTGATTCGGATCGCGCCGCTGGCCACCAATGTTAGAAAGGGTAGACGGACCGGGAGGGCCGGCCGGGGTTAGGGGGAGAGGTCTCCGGGGAGAGCCGTCTCCAGTGATCGTACAGACAAGTAACTTCCCCCCCACAGACAGATATCACACACGGATAAGGTTCAGTGTTCTTTATAAGCACTTATTTACGGTACGGTAGAATGGTACAAGGAGGTCTGGACTCAGGGGTCCCCTCGATTAGAGTCTCGTAAGGTAGGGAAGGGGATAGCGGGTCTGTCTATTTACCAATCAGGTAGTTCGGATGAGATGATGATGAGCTCACAATCCTTGAGCTTGGTGGTTAGGTGGTACGGTCCGCGGCAGCGCCAGCAGGTCCCGGTGAGGATGGTCGATACAACGGGCCGCGGCAGCGCCAGCAGGTCCCCGGAAGATGTACGGTCCGCGGCAGCGCCAGCAGGTCCCGGTGAGGATGGTCGTTACAACGGGCCGCGGCAGCGCCAGCAGGTCCCCGGAAGATGAACGGTCCGCGGCAGCGCCAGCAGGTCCCGGTGAGGATGGTCGTTACAACGGGCCGCGGCAGCGCCAGCAGGTCCCAGGAAGATGAAGGTTGCAGAAGGCCGCGGCAGCGCCAGCAGGCAGGACGATGGTTCACAAGAGCGGGCTACGGCAGCGCCAGTAGACCGTCAGGGTTGAGTTCACTCGGTGTCTCTCGACTCCAGGATACAACTGCCTTCCTGCTCCGGAGCTGCCTCAGTTATAGGGCTGGTGCCCTTTGATGTCCGGACCCTCGCACTTGGAGGTCGGGGGGTCCGGGATGAAGGTGTCCAGACACCCCGCAGGGGGTGGAGCCAGTGCCTGGGGGAGCTGGGGGCGATCGGCACCTGGCGGGGGAGAGCCCTTGACACTTCGGTCTCCCATTGACCTGCCAAGTGGTCCGCTCACCTCCTGGGTGGATGGTGGTGCCGGGATGTCGGGGCCGGCCAGGCCCGGGGTTAGGGTCGAGGGGAGGCCATGCGGCCGCGTGGTGCAGGGCCCAAGATGGCGGCTTGACCCGGCCGGGGAAGCTGGTGGGGCTGGACCCCGTGATGAGTAGGGGTCCGAGGGCAGAGGGTCCGTCGGGAGACGGCGTACAGGTGCTTGTCGCAGGGATATGCCAGGTGGGCCGGAGTTCGGGCCCTGTCGAGCGGGGAGGGAGCAAGCCGTCTGTGAGGCCTGTCCAACAGAAACAAGCTTCCGGGGACCGGTTTCTGGCATCACAGCCTTCGTCGGCTCGGCTTGCCTGAATCCTGATGGTGAAATGAGCAAGGGACTCACGTCTGAGCATACCCTCCCACACTGAGTGTGGATAAAATCGATTTGGGAAAAAGGGGGTGGTGATGGACAGAGTTTCTGAATGATGCAGAATACTCTTACCAAGTCAAGAGATCATGGTTTTAATCCATCACCGTTTTTTAGCTTACTGCACCATCCCAGCTCAGAACCTGGCTACATGCAAATTAGTCTGTACCTGTCCCAGTGCATGATGGGAACAGGGCAAACCAAACTACCAAGCCAATTCTTATACTGGGAAGGAAACAAGCTTCCGGGGACCAGTTTCTGGCATCACAGCCTTCGTCGGCCCGGCTTGCCTGAATCCTGATGGTGCAATGAGCAAGGGACTCACGTCTGAGCATACCCTCCCACACTGAGTGTGGATAAAATCGATTTGGGAAAAAGGGGGTGGTGATGGACAGAGTTTCTGAATGATGCAGAATACTCTTACCAAGTCAAGAGATCATGGTTTTAATCCATCACCGTTTTTAGCTCACTGCACCATCCCAGCTCAGAACCTGGCTACATGCAAATTAGTCTGTACCTGTCCCAGTGCATGATGGGAACAGGGCAAACCAAACTACCAAGCCAATTCTTATACTGGGAAGGAAACAAGCTTCCGGGGACCGGTTTATGGCATCACAGCCTTCGTCGGCCCGGCTTGCCTGAATCCTGATGGTGCAATGAGCAAGGGACTCACGTCTGAGCATACCCTCCCACACTGAGAGTGGATAAAATCGATTTGGGAAAAAGGGGGTGGTGATGGACAGAGTTTCTGAATGATGCAGAATACTCTTACCAAGTCAAGAGATCATGGTTTTAATCCATCACCGTTTTTTAGCTCACTGCACCATCCCAGCTCAGAACCTGGCTACATGCAAATTAGTCTGTACCTGTCCCAGTGAATGATGGGAACAGGGCAAACCAAACTACCAAGCCAATTCTTATACTGGGAAGGAAACAAGCTTCCGGGGACCGGTTTCTGGCATCACAGCCTTCGTCGGCATGGCTTGCCTGAATCCTGATGGTGCAATGAGCAAGGGACTCACGTCTGAGCATACCCTCCCACACTGAGTGTGGATAAAATCGATTTGGGAAAAAGAGGGTGGTGATGGACAGAGTTTCTGAATGATGCAGAATACTCTTACCAAGTCAAGAGATCATGGTTTTAATCCATCACCGTTTTTTAGCTCACTGCACCATCCCAGCTCAGAACCTGGCTACATGCAAATTAGTCTGTACCTGTCCCAGTGCATGATGGGAACAGGGCAAACCAAACTACCAAGCCAATTCTTATACTGGGAAGGAAACAAGCTTCCGGGGACCGGTTTCTGGCATCACAGCCTTCGTCGGCCCGGCTTGCCTGAATCCTGATGGTGCAATGAGCAAGGGACTCACGTCTGAGCATACCCTCCCACACTGAGTGTGGATAAAATCGATTTGGGAAAAAGGGGGTGGTGATGGACAGAGTTTCTGAATGATGCAGAATACTCTTACCAAGTCAAGAGATCATGGTTTTAATCCATCACCGTTTTTAGCTCACTGCACCATCCCAGCTCAGAACCTGGCTACATGCAAATTAGTCTGTACCTGTCCCAGTGCATGATGGGAACAGGGCAAACCAAACTACCAAGCCAATTTTTATACTGGGAAGGAAACAAGCTTCCGGGGACCGGTTTATGGCATCACAGCCTTCGTCGGCCCGGCTTGCCTGAATCCTGATGATGCAATGAGCAAGGGACTCACGTCTGAGCATACCCTCCCACACTGAGAGTGGATAAAATCGATTTGGGAAAAAGGGGGTGGTGATGGACAGAGTTTCTGAATGATGCAGAATACTCTTACCAAGTCAAGAGATCATGGTTTTAATCCATCACCGTTTTTTAGCTCACTGCACCATCCCAGCTCAGAACCTGGCTACATGCAAATTAGTCTGTACCTGTCCCAGTGAATGATGGGAACAGGGCAAACCAAACTACCAAGCCAATTCTTATACTGGGAAGGAAACAAGCTTCCGGGGACCGGTTTCTGGCATCACAGCCTTCGTCGGCATGGCTTGCCTGAATCCTGATGGTGCAATGAGCAAGGGACTCACGTCTGAGCATACCCTCCCACACTGAGTGTGGATAAAATCGATTTGGGAAAAAGGGGGTGGTGATGGACAGAGTTTCTGAATGATGCAGAATACTCTTACCAAGTCAAGAGATCATGGTTTTAATCCATCACCGTTTTTTAGCTCACTGCACCATCCCAGCTCAGAACCTGGCTACATGCAAATTAGTCTGTACCTGTCCCAGTGCATGATGGGAACAGGGCAAACCAAACTACCAAGCCAATTCTTATACTGGGAAGGAAACAAGCTTCCGGGGACCGGTTTCTGGCATCACAGCCTTCGTCGGCTCGGCTTGCCTGAATCCTGATGGTGCAATGAGCAAGGGACTCACGTCTGAGCATACCCTCCCACACTGAGTGTGGATTAAATCGATTTGGGAAAAAGGGGGTGGTGATGGACAGAGTTTCTGAATGGTGCAGAATACTCTTACCAAGTCAAGAGATCATGGTTTTAATCCATCACCATTTTTTAGCTCACTGCACCATCCCAGCTCAGAACCTGGCTACATGCAAATTAGTCTGTACCTGTCCCAGTGCATGATGGGAACAGGGCAAACCAAACTACCAAGCCAATTCTTATACTGGGAAGGAAACAGGCTTCCGGGGACCGGTTTCTGGCATCACAGCCTTCATCGGCCCGGCTTGCCTGAATCCTGATGGTGCAATGAGCAAGGGACTCACGTCTGAGCATACCCTCCCACACTGAGTGTGGATAAAATCGATTTGGGAAAAAGGGGGTGGTGATGGACAGAGTTTCTGAATGATGCAGAATACTCTTACCAAGTCAAGAGATCATGGTTTTAATCCATCACCGTTTTTTAGCTCACTGCACCATCCCAGCTCAGAACCTGGCTACATGCAAATTAGTCTGTACCTGTCCCAGTGCATGATGGGAACAGGGCAAACCAAACTACCAAGCCAATTCTTATACTGGGAAGGAAACAAGCTTCCGGGGACCGGTTTATGGCATCACAGCCTTCGTCGGCCCGGCTTGCCTGAATCCTGATGGTGCAATGAGCAAGGGACTCACGTCTGAGCATACCCTCCCACACTGAGAGTGGATAAAATCGATTTGGGAAAAAGGGGGTGGTGATGGACAGAGTTTCTGAATGATGCAGAATACTCTTACCAAATCAAGAGATCATGGTTTTAATCCATCACCGTTTTTTAGCTCACTGCACCATCCCAGCTCAGAACCTGGCTACATGCAAATTAGTCTGTACCTGTCCCAGTGCATGATGGGAACAGGGCAAACCAAACTACCAAGCCAATTCTTATACTGGGAAGGAAACAAGCTTCCGGGGACCGGTTTCTGGCATCACAGCCTTCGTCGGCCCGGCTTGCCTGAATCCTGATGGTGCCATGAGCAAGGGACTCACGTCTGAGCATACCCTCCCACACTGAGTGTGGATAAAATCGATTTGGGAAAAAGGGGGTGGTGATGGACAGAGTTTCTTAATGATGCAGAATACTCTTACCAAGTCAAGAGATCATGGTTTTAATCCATCACCGTTTTTTAGCTCACTGCACCATCCCAGCTCAGAACCTGGCTACATGCAAATTAGTCTGTACCTGTCCCACTGCATGATGGGAACAGGGCAAACCAAACTACCAAGCTAATTCTTATACTGGGAAGGAAACAAGCTTCCGGGGACCGGTTTCTGGCATCACAGCCTTCGTCGGCCCGGCTTGCCTGAATCCTGATGGTGCAATGAGCAAGGGACTCACGTCTGAGCATACCCTCCCACACTGCGTGTGGATAAAATCGATTTGGGAAAAAGGGGGTGGTGATGGACAGAGTTTCTGAATGATGCAGAATACTCTTACCAAGTCAAGAGATCATGGTTTTAATCCATCACCGTTTTTTAGCTCACTGCACCATCCCAGCTCAGAACCTGGCTACATGCAAATTAGTCTGTACCTGTCCCAGTGCATGATGGGAACAGGGCAAACCAAACTACCAAGCCAATTCTTATACTGGGAAGGAAACAAGCTTCCGGGGACCGGTTTATGGCATCACAGCCTTCGTCGGCATGGCTTGCCTGAATCCTGATGGTGCAATGAGCAAGGGACTCACGTCTGAGCATACCCTCCCACACTGAGTGTGGATAAAATCGATTTGGGAAAAAGGGGGTGGTGATGGACAGAGTTTCTGAATGATGCAGAATACTCTTACCAAGTCAAGAGATCATGGTTTTAATCCATCACCGTTTTTTAGCTCACTGCACCATCCCAGCTCAGAACCTGGCTACATGCAAATTAGTCTGTACCTGTCCCAGTGCATGATGGGAACAGGGCAAACCAAACTACCAAGCCAATTCTTATACTGGGAAGGAAACAAGCTTCCGGGGACCGGTTTCTGGCATCACAGCCTTCGTCGGCTCGGCTTGCCTGAATCCTGATGGTGCAATGAGCAAGGGACTCACGTCTGAGCATACCCTCTCACACTGAGTGTGGATTAAATCGATTTGGGAAAAAGGGGGTGGTGATGGACAGAGTTTCTGAATGGTGCAGAATACTCTTACCAAGTCAAGAGATCATGGTTTTAATCCATCATCGTTTTTTAGCTCACTGCACCATCCCAGCTCAGAACCTGGCTACATGCAAATTAGTCTGTACCTGTCCCAGTGCATGATGGGAACAGGGCAAACCAAACTACCAAGCCAATTCTTATACTGGGAAGGAAACAAGCTTCCGGGGACCGGTTTCTGGCATCACAGCCTTCATCGGCCCGGCTTGCCTGAATCCTGATGGTGCAATGAGCAAGGGACTCACGTCTGAGCATACCCTCCCACACTGAGTGTGGATAAAATCGATTTGGGAAAAAGGGGGTGGTGATGGACAGAGTTTCTGAATGATGCAGAATACTCTTACCAAGTCAAGAGATCATGGTTTTTTAATCCATCACCGTTTTTTAGCTCACTGCACCATCCTAGCTCAGAACCTGGCTACATGCAAATTAGTCTGTACCTGTCCCAGTGCATGATGGGAACAGGGCAAACCAAACTACCAAGCCAATTCTTATACTGGGAAGGAAACAAGCTTCCGGGGACCGGTTTATGGCATCACAGCCTTCGTCGGCCCGGCTTGCCTGAATCCTGATGGTGCAATGAGCAAGGGACTCACGTCTGAGCATACCCTCCCACACTGAGAGTGGATAAAATCGATTTGGGAAAAAGGGGGTGGTGATGGACAGAGTTTCTGAATGATGCAGAATACTCTTACCAAATCAAGAGATCATGGTTTTAATCCATCACCGTTTTTTAGCTCACTGCACCATCCCAGCTCAGAACCTGGCTACATGCAAATTAGTCTGTACCTGTCCCAGTGCATGATGGGAACAGGGCAAACCAAACTACCAAGCCAATTCTTATACTGGGAAGGAAACAAGCTTCCGGGGACCGGTTTCTGGCATCACAGCCTTCGTCGGCCCGGCTTGCCTGAATCCTGATGGTGCCATGAGCAAGGGACTCACGTCTGAGCATACCCTCCCACACTGAGTGTGGATAAAATCGATTTGGGAAAAAGGGGGTGGTGATGGACAGAGTTTCTTAATGATGCAGAATACTCTTACCAAGTCAAGAGATCATGGTTTTAATCCATCACCGTTTTTTAGCTCACTGCACCATCCCAGCTCAGAACCTGGCTACATGCAAATTAGTCTGTACCTGTCCCAGTGCATGATGGGAACAGGGCAAACCAAACTACCAAGCTAATTCTTATACTGGGAAGGAAACAAGCTTCCGGGGACCGGTTTCTGGCATCACAGCCTTCGTCGGCCCGGCTTGCCTGAATCCTGATGGTGCAATGAGCAAGGGACTCACGTCTGAGCATACCCTCCCACACTGAGTGTGGATAAAATCGATTTGGGAAAAAGGGGGTGGTGATGGACAGAGTTTCTGAATGATGCAGAATACTCTTACCAAGTCAAGAGATCATGGTTTTAATCCATCACCGTTTTTTAGCTCACTGCACCATCCCAGCTCAGAACCTGGCTACATGCAAATTAGTCTGTACCTGTCCCAGTGCATGATGGGAACAGGGCAAACCAAACTACCAAGCCAATTCTTATACTGGGAAGGAAACAAGCTTCCTGGGAACGGTTTCTGGCATCACAGCCTTCGTCAGCCCGGCTTGCCTGAATCCTGATGGTGCAATGAACAAGGGACTCACGTCTGAGCATACCCTCCCACACTGAGTGTGGATAAAATCGATTTGGGAAAAAGGGGGTGGTGATGGACAGAGTTTCTGAATGATGCAGAATACTCTTACCAAGTCAAGAGATCATGGTTTTAATCCATCACCGTTTTTTTAGCTCACTGCACCATCCCAGCTCAGAACCTGGCTACATGCAAATTAGTCTGTACCTGTCCCAGTGCATGATGGGAACAGAGCAAACCAAACTACAAAGCCAATTCTTATACTGGGAAGGAAACAAGCTTCCGGGGACCGGTTTCTGGCATCACAGCCTTCGTCGGCCCGGCTTGCCTGAATCCTGATGGTGCAATGAGCAAGGGACTCACGTCTGAGCATACCCTCCCACACTGAGTGTGGATAAAATCGATTTGGGAAAAAGGGGGTGGTGATGGACAGAGTTTCTGAATGATGCAGAATACTCTTACCAAGGCAAGAGATCATGGTTTTAATCCATCACTGTTTTTTAGCTCACTGCACCATCCCAGCTCAGAACCCGGCTACATGCAAATTAGTCTGTACCTGTCCCAGTGCATGATGGGAACAGGGCAAACCAAACTACCAAGCCAATTCTTATACTGGGAAGGAAACAAGCTTCCGGGGACCGGTTTCTGGCATCACAGCCTTCGTCGGCCCGGTTTGCCTGAATCCTGATGGTGCAATGAGCAAGGGACTCACGTCTGAGCATACCCTCCCACACTGAGTGTGGATAAAATCGATTTGGGAAAAAGGGGGTGGTGATGGACAGAGTTTCTGAATGATGCAGAATACTCTTACCAAGTCAAGAGATCATGGTTTTAATCCATCACCGTTTTTTAGCTCACTGCACCATCCCAGCTCAGAACCTGGCTACATGCAAATTAGTCTGTACCTGTCCCAGTGCATGATGGGAACAGGGCAAACCAAACTACCAAGCCAATTCTTATACTGGGAAGGAAACAAGCTTCCGGGGACCGGTTTCTGGCATCACAGCCTTCGTCGGCTCGGCTTGCCTGAATCCTGATGGTGCAATGAGCAAGGGACTCACGTCTGAGCATACCCTCCCACACTGAGTGTGGATTAAATCGATTTGGGAAAAAGGGGGTGGTGATGGACAGAGTTTCTGAATGGTGCAGAATACTCTTACCAAGTCAAGAGATCATGGTTTTAATCCATCACCGTTTTTTAGCTCACTGCACCATCCCAGCTCAGAACCTGGCTACATGCAAATTAGTCTGTACCTGTCCCAGTGCATGATGGGAACAGGGCAAACCAAACTACCAAGCCAATTCTTATACTGGGAAGGAAACAAGCTTCCGGGGACCGGTTTCTGGCATCACAGCCTTCATCGGCCCGGCTTGCCTGAATCCTGATGGTGCAATGAGCAAGGGACTCACGTCTGAGCATACCCTCCCACACTGAGTGTGGATAAAATCGATTTGGGAAAAAGGGGGTGGTGATGGACAGAGTTTCTTAATGATGCAGAATACTCTTACCAAGTCAAGAGATCATGGTTTTAATCCATCACCGTTTTTTAGCTCACTGCACCATCCCAGCTCAGAACCTGGCTACATGCAAATTAGTCTGTACCTGTCCCAGTGCATGATGGGAACAGGGCAAACCAAACTACCAAGCTAATTCTTATACTGGGAAGGAAACAAGCTTCCGGGGACCGGTTTCTGGCATCACAGCCTTCGTCGGCCCGGCTTGCCTGAATCCTGATGGTGCAATGAGCAAGGGACTCACGTCTGAGCATACCCTCCCACACTGAGTGTGGATAAAATCGATTTGGGAAAAAGGGGGTGGTGATGGACAGAGTTTCTGAATGATGCAGAATACTCTTACCAAGTCAAGAGATCATGGTTTTAATCCATCACCGTTTTTTAGCTCACTGCACCATCCCAGCTCAGAACCTGGCTACATGCAAATTAGTCTGTACCTGTCCCAGTGCATGATGGGAACAGGGCAAACCAAACTACCAAGCCAATTCTTATACTGGGAAGGAAACAAGCTTCCTGGGAACGGTTTCTGGCATCACAGCCTTCGTCAGCCCGGCTTGCCTGAATCCTGATGGTGCAATGAGCAAGGGACTCACGTCTGAGCATACCCTCCCACACTGAGTGTGGATAAAATCGATTTGGGAAAAAGGGGGTGGTGATGGACAGAGTTTCTGAATGATGCAGAATACTCTTACCAAGTCAAGAGATCATGGTTTTAATCCATCACCGTTTTTTTAGCTCACTGCACCATCCCAGCTCAGAACCTGGCTACATGCAAATTAGTCTGTACCTGTCCCAGTGCATGATGGGAACAGAGCAAACCAAACTACAAAGCCAATTCTTATACTGGGAAGGAAACAAGCTTCCGGGGACCGGTTTCTGGCATCACAGCCTTCGTCGGCCCGGCTTGCCTGAATCCTGATGGTGCAATGAGCAAGGGACTCACGTCTGAGCATACCCTCCCACACTGAGTGTGGATAAAATCGATTTGGGAAAAAGGGGGTGGTGATGGACAGAGTTTCTGAATGATGCAGAATACTCTTACCAAGGCAAGAGATCATGGTTTTAATCCATCACCGTTTTTTAGCTCACTGCACCATCCCAGCTCAGAACCCGGCTACATGCAAATTAGTCTGTACCTGTCCCAGTGCATGATGGGAACAGGGCAAACCAAACTACCAAGCCAATTCTTATACTGGGAAGGAAACAAGCTTCCGGGGACCGGTTTCTGGCATCACAGCCTTCGTCGGCCCGGTTTGCCTGAATCCTGATGGTGCAATGAGCAAGGGACTCACGTCTGAGCATACCCTCCCACACTGAGTGTGGATAAAATCGATTTGGGAAAAAGGGGGTGGTGATGGACAGAGTTTCTGAATGATGCAGAATACTCTTACCAAGTCAAGAGATCATGGTTTTAATCCATCACCGTTTTTTAGCTCACTGCACCATCCCAGCTCAGAACCTGGCTACATGCAAATTAGTCTGTACCTGTCCCAGTGCATGATGGGAACAGGGCAAACCAAACTACCAAGCCAATTCTTATACTGGGAAGGAAACAAGCTTCCTGGGACCGGTTTCTGGCATCACAGCCTTCGTCAGCCCGGCTTGCCTGAATCCTGATGGTGCAATGAGCAAGGGACTCACGTCTGAGCATACCCTCCCACACTGAGTGTGGATAAAATCGATTTGGGAAAAAGGGGGTGGTGATGGACAGAGTTTCTGAATGATGCAGAATACTCTTACCAAGTCAAGAGATCATGGTTTTAATCCATCACCGTTTTTTAGCTCACTGCACCATCCCAGCTCAGAACCTGGCTACATGCAAATTAGTCTGTACCTGTCCCAGTGCATGATGGGAACAGGGCAAACCAAACTACCAAGCCAATTCTTATACTGGGAAGGAAACAAGCTTCCGGGGACCGGTTTATGGCATCACAGCCTTCGTCGGCCCGGCTTGCCTGAATCCTGATGGTGCAATGAGCAAGGGACTCACGTCTGAGCATACCCTCCCACACTGAGAGTGGATAAAATCGATTTGGGAAAAAGGGGGTGGTGATGGACAGAGTTTCTGAATGATGCAGAATACTCTTACCAAATCAAGAGATCATGGTTTTAATCCATCACCGTTTTTTAGCTCACTGCACCATCCCAGCTCAGAACCTGGCTACATGCAAATTAGTCTGTACCTGTCCCAGTGCATGATGGGAACAGGGCAAACCAAACTACCAAGCCAATTCTTATACTGGGAAGGAAACAAGCTTCCGGGGACCGGTTTCTGGCATCACAGCCTTCGTCGGCCCGGCTTGCCTGAATCCTGATGGTGCCATGAGCAAGGGACTCACGTCTGAGCATACCCTCCCACACTGAGTGTGGATAAAATCGATTTGGGAAAAAGGGGGTGGTGATGGATAGAGTTTCTTAATGATGCAGAATACTCTTACCAAGTCAAGAGATCATGGTTTTAATCCATCACCGTTTTTTAGCTCACTGCACCATCCCAGCTCAGAACCTGGCTACATGCAAATTAGTCTGTACCTGTCCCAGTGCATGATGGGAACAGGGCAAACCAAACTACCAAGCTAATTCTTATACTGGGAAGGAAACAAGCTTCCGGGGACCGGTTTCTGGCATCACAGCCTTCGTCGGCCCGGCTTGCCTGAATCCTGATGGTGCAATGAGCAAGGGACTCACGTCTGAGCATACCCTCCCACACTGAGTGTGGATAAAATCGATTTGGGAAAAAGGGGGTGGTGATGGACAGAGTTTCTGAATGATGCAGAATACTCTTACCAAGTCAAGAGATCATGGTTTTAATCCATCACCGTTTTTTAGCTCACTGCACCATCCCAGCTCAGAACCTGGCTACATGCAAATTAGTCTGTACCTGTCCCAGTGCATGATGGGAACAGGGCAAACCAAACTACCAAGCCAATTCTTATACTGGGAAGGAAACAAGCTTCCTGGGACCGGTTTCTGGCATCACAGCCTTCGTCAGCCCGGCTTGCCTGAATCCTGATGGTGCAATGAGCAAGGGACTCACGTCTGAGCATACCCTCCCACACTGAGTGTGGATAAAATCGATTTGGGAAAAAGGGGGTGGTGATGGACAGAGTTTCTGAATGATGCAGAATACTCTTACCAAGTCAAGAGATCATGGTTTTAATCCATCACCGTTTTTTTAGCTCACTGCACCATCCCAGCTCAGAACCTGGCTACATGCAAATTAGTCTGTACCTGTCCCAGTGCATGATGGGAACAGAGCAAACCAAACTACAAAGCCAATTCTTATACTGGGAAGGAAACAAGCTTCCGGGGACCGGTTTCTGGCATCACAGCCTTCGTCGGCCCGGCTTGCCTGAATCCTGATGGTGCAATGAGCAAGGGACTCACGTCTGAGCATACCCTCCCACACTGAGTGTGGATAAAATCGATTTGGGAAAAAGGGGGTGGTGATGGACAGAGTTTCTGAATGATGCAGAATACTCTTACCAAGGCAAGAGATCATGGTTTTAATCCATCACCGTTTTTTAGCTCACTGCACCATCCCAGCTCAGAACCCGGCTACATGCAAATTAGTCTGTACCTGTCCCAGTGCATGATGGGAACAGGGCAAACCAAACTACCAAGCCAATTCTTATACTGGGAAGGAAACAAGCTTCCGGGGACCGGTTTCTGGCATCACAGCCTTCGTCGGCCCGGTTTGCCTGAATCCTGATGGTGCAATGAGCAAGGGACTCACGTCTGAGCATACCCTCCCACACTGAGTGTGGATAAAATCGATTTGGGAAAAAGGGGGTGGTGATGGACAGAGTTTCTGAATGATGCAGAATACTCTTACCAAGTCAAGAGATCATGGTTTTAATCCATCACCGTTTTTTAGCTCACTGCACCATCCCAGCTCAGAACCTGGCTACATGCAAATTAGTCTGTACCTGTCCCAGTGCATGATGGGAAAAGGGCAAACCAAACTACCAAGCCAATTCTTATACTGGGAAGGAAACAAGCTTCCAGGGACCGGTTTCTGGCATCACAGCCTTTGTCGGCCCGGCTTGCCTGAATCCTGATGGTGCAATGAGCAAGGGACTCACGTCTGAGCATACCCTCCCACACTGAGTGTGGATAAAATCGATTTGGGAAAAAGGGGGTGGTGATGGACAGAGTTTCTGAATGATGCAGAATACTCTTACCAAGTCAAGAGATCATGGTTTTAATCCATCACCGTTTTTTAGCTCACTGCACCATCCCAGCTCAGAACCCGGCTACATGCAAATTAGTCTGTACCTGTCCCAGTGCATGATGGGAACAGGGCAAACCAAACTACCAAGCCAATTCTTATACTGGGAAGGAAACAAGCTTCCGGGGACCGGTTTCTGGCATCACAGCCTTCGTCGGCCCGGTTTGCCTGAATCCTGATGGTGCAATGAGCAAGGGACTCACGTCTGAGCATACCCTCCCACACTGAGTGTGGATAAAATCGATTTGGGAAAAAGGGGGTGGTGATGGACAGAGTTTCTGAATGATGCAGAATACTCTTACCAAGTCAAGAGATCATGGTTTTAATCCATCACCGTTTTTTAGCTCACTGCACCATCCCAGCTCAGAACCTGGCTACATGCAAATTAGTCTGTACCTGTCCCAGTGAATGATGGGAACAGGGCAAACCAAACTACCAAGCCAATTCTTATACTGGAAAGGAAACAAGCTTCCGGGGACCGGTTTCTGGCATCACAGCCTTCGTCGGCCCGGCTTGCCTGAATCCTGATGGTTCAATGAGGAAGGGACTCACGTCTGAGCATACCCTGCCACACTGAGTGTGGATAAAATCGATTTGGGAAAAAGGGGGTGGTGATGGACAGAGTTTCTGAATGATGCAGAATACTCTTACCAAGTCAAGAGATCATGGTTTTAATCCATCACCGTTTTTTAGCTCACTGCACCATCCCAGCTCAGAACCTGGCTACATGCAAATTAGTCTGTACCTGTCCCAGTGCATGATGGGAACAGGCAAACCAAACTACCAAGCCAATTCTTATACTGGGAAGGAAACAAGCTTCCGGGGACCGGTTTCTGGCATCACAGCCTTCGTCGGCCCGGCTTGCCTGAATCCTGATGGTGCAATGAGCAAGGGACTCACGTCTGAGCATACTCTCCCACAGTGAGTGTGGATTAAATCGATTTGGGAAAAAAAGGGGGTGGTGATGGACAGAGTTTCTGAATGATGCAGAATACTCATACCAAGTCAAGAGATCATGGTTTTAATCCATCACCGTTTTTTAGCTCACTGCACCATCCCAGCTCAGAACCTGGCTACATGCAAATTAGTCTGTACCTGTCCCAGTGCATGATGGGAACAGGGCAAACCAAACTACCAAGCCAATTCTTATACTGGGAAGGAAACAAGCTTCCGGGGACCGGTTTCTGGCATCACAGCCTTCGTCGGCCCGGCTTGCCTGAATCCTGATGGTGCAATGAGCAAGGGACTCACGTCTGAGCATACCCTCCCACACTGAGTGTGGATAAAATCGATTTGGGAAAAAGGGGGTGATGATGGACAGAGTTTCTGAATGATGCAGAATACTCTTACCAAGTCAAGAGATCATGGTTTTAATCCATCACCGTTTTTTAGCTCACTGCACCATCCCAGCTCAGAACCTGGCTACATGCATATTAGTCTGTACCTGTCCCAGTGCATGATGGGAACAGGGCAAACCAAACTACCAAGCCAATTCTTCTACTGGGAAGGAAACAAGCTTCCGGGGACCGGTTTCTGGCATCACAGCCTTCGTCGGCACGGCTTGTCTGATTCCTGATGGTGCAATGAGCAAGGGACTCACGTCTGAGCATACCCTCCCACACTGAGTGTGGATAAAATCGATTTGGGAAAAAGGGGGTGGTGATGGACAGAGTTTCTAAATGATGCAGAATACTCTTACCAAGTCAAGAGATCATGGTTTTAATCCATCACCGTTTTTTAGCTCACTGTACCATCCCAGCTCAGAACCTGGCTACATGCAAATTAGTCTGTACCTGTCCCAGTGCATGATGGGAACAGGGCAAACCAAACTACCAAGCCAATTCCTATACTGGGAAGGAAACAAGCTTCCGGGGACCGGTTTCTGGCATCACAGCCTTCGTCAGCCCGGCTTGCCTGAATCCTGATGGTGCAATGAGCAAGGGACTCACGTCTGAGCATACCCTCCCACACTGAGTGTGGATAAAATCGATTTGGGAAAAAGTGGGTGGTGATGGACAGAGTTTCTGAATGATGCAGAATACTCTTACCAAGTCAAGAGATCATGGTTTTAATCCATCACCGTTTTTTAGCTCACTGCACCATCCCAGCTCAGAACCTGGCTACATGCAAATTAGTCTGTACCTGTCCCAGTGCATGATGGGAAAAGGGCAAACCAAACTACCAAGCCAATTCTTATACTGGGAAGGAAACAAGCTTCCGGGGACCGGTTTCTGGTATCACAGCCTTTGTCGGCCCGGCTTGCCTGAATCCTGATGGTGCAATGAGCAAGGGACTCACGTCTGAGCATACCCTCCCACACTGAGTGTGGATAAAATCGATTTGGGAAAAAGGGGGTGGTGATGGACAGAGTTTCTGAATGATGCAGAATACTCTTACCAAGTCAAGAGATCATGGTTTTAATCCATCACCGTTTTTTAGCTCACTGCACCATCCCAGCTCAGAACCTGGCTACATGCAAATTAGTCTGTACCTGTCCCAGTGCATGATGGGAACAGGGCAAACCAAACTACTAAGCCAACTCTTATACTGGGAAGGAAACAAGCTTCCGGGGACCGGTTTCAGGCATCACAGCCTTCGTCGGCCCAGCTTGCCTGAATCCTGATGGTGCAATGAGCAAGGGACTCACGTCTGAGCATACCCTCCCACACTGAGTGTGGATAAAATCGATTTGGGAAAAAGGGGGTGGTGATGGACAGAGTTTCTGAATGATGCAGAATACTCTTACCAAGTCAAGAAATCATGGGTTTAATTCATCACCGTTTTTTAGCTCACTGCACCATCCCAGCTCAGAACCTGGTTACATGCAAATTAGTCTGTACCTGTCCCAGTGCATGATGGGAACAGGGCAAACCAAACTACCAAGCCAATTCTTATACTGGGAAGGAAAAAAGCTTCCGGGGACCGGTTTCTGGCATCACAGCCTTTGTCGGCCCGGCTTGCCTGAATCCTGATGGTGCAATGAGCAAGGGACTCACGTCTGAGCATACCCTCCCACACTGAGTGTGGATAAAATCGATTTGGGAAAAAGGGGGTGGTGATGGACAGAGTTTCTGAATGATGCAGAATACTCTTACCAAGTCAAGAGATCATGGTTTTAATCCATCACCGTTTTTTAGCTCACTGCACCATCCCAGCTCAGAACCTGGCTACATGCAAATTAGTCTGTACCTGTCCCAGGGCATGATGGGAACAGGGCAAACCAAACTACCAAGCCAATTCTTATACTGGGAAGGAAACAAGCTTCCGGGGACCGGTTTCTGGCATCACAGTCTTCGTCGGACCGGCTTGCCTGAATCCTGATGGTGCAATGAGCAAGGGACTCACGTCTGAGCATACCCTCCCACACTGAGTGTGGATAAAATCGATTTGGGAAAAAGGGGGTGGTGATGGACAGAGTTTCTGAATGATGCAGAATACTCTTACCAAGTCAAGAGATCATGGTTTTAATCCATCACCGTTTTTTAGCTCACTGCACCATCCCAGCTCAGAACCTGGCTACATGCAAATTAGTCTGTACCTGTCCCAGTGAATGATGGGAACAGGGCAAACCAAACTACCAAGCCAATTCTTATACTGGGAAGGAAACAAGCTTCCGGGGACCGGTTTCTGGCATCACACCCTTCGTCGGCCCGGCTTGCCTGAATCCTGATGGTTCAATGAGCAAGGGACTCACGTCTGAGCATACCCTGCCACACTGAGTGTGGATAAAATCGATTTGGGAAAAAGGGGGTGGTGATGGACAGAGTTTCTGAATGATGCAGAATACTCTTACCAAGTCAAGAGATCATGGTTTTAATCCATCACCGTTTTTTAGCTCACTGCACCATCCCAGCTCAGAACCTGGCTACATGCAAATTAGTCTGTACCTGTCCCAGTGCATGATGGGAACAGGGCAAACCAAACTACCAAGCCAATTCTTATACTGGGAAGGAAACAAGCTTCCGGGGACCGGTTTCTGGCATCACAGCCTTCGTCGGCCCGGCTTGCCTGAATCCTGATGGTGCAATGAGCAAGGGACTCACGTCTGAGCATACCCTCCCACAGTGAGTGTGGATAAAATCGATTTGGGAAAAAAAGGGGGTGGTGATGGACAGAGTTTCTGAATGATGCAGAATACTCATACCAAGTCAAGAGATCATGGTTTTAATCCATCACCGTTTTTTAGCTCACTGCACCATCCCAGCTCAGAACCTGGCTACATGCAAATTAGTCTGTACCTGTCCCAGTGCATGATGGGAACAGGGCAAACCAAACTACCAAGCCAATTCTTATACTGGGAAGGAAACAAGCTTCCGGGGACCGGTTTCTGGCATCACAGCCTTCGTCGGCCCGGCTTGCCTGAATCCTGATGGTGCAATGAGCAAGGGACTCACGTCTGAGCATACCCTCCCACACTGAGTGTGGATAAAATCGATTTGGGAAAAAGGGGGTGGTGATGGACAGAGTTTCTGAATGATGCAGAATACTCTTACCAAGTCAAGAGATCATGGTTTTAATCCATCACCGTTTTTTAGCTCACTGCACCATCCCAGCTCAGAACCTGGCTACATGCAAATTAGTCTGTACCTGTCCCAGTGCATGATGGGAACAGGGCAAACCAAACTACCAAGCCAATTCTTCTACTGGGAAGGAAACAAGCTTCCAGGGACCGGTTTCTGGCATCACAGCCTTCGTCGGCACGGCTTGTCTGAATCCTGATGGTGCAATGAGCAAGGGACTCACGTCTGAGCATACCCTCCCACACTGAGTGTGGATAAAATCAATTTGTGAAAAAGGGGCTGGTGATGGACAGAGTTTCTAAATGATGCAGAATACTCTTACCAAGTCAAGAGATCATGGTTTTAATCCATCACCGTTTTTTAGCTCACTGCACCATCCCAGCTCAGAACCTGGCTACATGCAAATTAGTCTGTACCTGTCCCAGTGCATGATGGGAACAGGGCAAACCAAACTACCAAGCCAATTCTTATACTGGGAAGGAAACAAGCTTCCGGGGACCGGTTTCTGGCATCACAGCCTTCGTCGGCCCGGCTTGCCTGAATCCTGATGGTGCAATGAGCAAGGGACTCACGTCTGAGCATACCCTCCCACACTGAGTGTGGATAAAATCGATTTGGGAAAAAGGGGGTGGTGATGGACAGAGTTTCTGAATGATGCAGAATACTCTTACCAAGTCAAGAGATCATGGTTTTAATCCATCACCGTTTTTTAGCTCACTGCACCATCCCAGCTCAGAACCTGGCTACATGCAAATTAGTCTGTACCTGTCCCAGTGCATGATGGGAACAGGGCAAACCAAACTACCAAGCCAATTCTTATACTGGGAAGGAAACAAGCTTCCGGGGACCGGTTTCTGGCATCACAGCCTTCGTCGGCCCGGCTTGCCTGAATCCTGATGGAGCAATGAGCAAGGGACTCACGTCTGAGCATACCCTCCCACACTGAGTGTGGATTAAATCGATTTGGGAAAAAGGGGGTGGTGATGGACAGAGTTTCTGAATGGTGCAGAATACTCTTACCAAGTCAAGAGATCATGGTTTTAATCCATCACCGTTTTTTAGCTCACTGCACCATCCCAGCTCAGAACCTGGCTACATGCAAATTAGTCTGTACCTGTCCCAGTGCATGATGGGAACAGGGCAAACCAAACTACCAAGCCAATTCTTATACTGGGAAGGAAACAAGCTTCCGGGGACCGGTTTCTGGCATCACAGCCTTCATCGGCCCGGCTTGCCTGAATCCTGATGGTGCAATGAGCAAGGGACTCACGTCTGAGCATACCCTCCCACACTGAGTGTGGATAAAATCGATTTGGGAAAAAGGGGGTGGTGATGGACAGAGTTTCTGAATGATGCAGAATACTCTTACCAAGTCAAGAGATCATGGTTTTAATCCATCACCGTTTTTTAGCTCACTGCACCATCCCAGCTCAGAACCTGGCTACATGCAAATTAGTCTGTACCTGTCCCAGTGCATGATGGGAACAGGGCAAACCAAACTACCAAGCCAATTCTTATACTGGGAAGGAAACAAGCTTCCGGGGACCGGTTTATGGCATCACAGCCTTCGTCGGCCCGGCTTGCCTGAATCCTGATGGTGCAATGAGCAAGGGACTCACGTCTGAGCATACCCTCCCACACTGAGAGTGGATAAAATCGATTTGGGAAAAAGGGGGTGGTGATGGACAGAGTTTCTGAATGATGCAGAATACTCTTACCAAATCAAGAGATCATGGTTTTAATCCATCACCGTTTTTTAGCTCACTGCACCATCCCAGCTCAGAACCTGGCTACATGCAAATTAGTCTGTACCTGTCCCAGTGCATGATGGGAACAGGGCAAACCAAACTACCAAGCCAATTCTTATACTGGGAAGGAAACAAGCTTCCGGGGACCGGTTTCTGGCATCACAGCCTTCGTCGGCCCGGCTTGCCTGAATCCTGATGGGGCCATGAGCAAGGGACTCACGTCTGAGCATACCCTCCCACACTGAGTGTGGATAAAATCGATTTGGGAAAAAGGGGGTGGTGATGGATAGAGTTTCTTAATGATGCAGAATACTCTTACCAAGTCAAGAGATCATGGTTTTAATCCATCACCGTTTTTTAGCTCACTGCACCATCCCAGCTCAGAACCTGGCTACATGCAAATTAGTCTGTACCTGTCCCAGTGCATGATGGGAACAGGGCAAACCAAACTACCAAGCTAATTCTTATACTGGGAAGGAAACAAGCTTCCGGGGACCGGTTTCTGGCATCACAGCCTTCGTCGGCCCGGCTTGCCTGAATCCTGATGGTGCAATGAGCAAGGGACTCACGTCTGAGCATACCCTCCCACACTGAGTGTGGATAAAATCGATTTGGGAAAAAGGGGGTGGTGATGGACAGAGTTTCTGAATGATGCAGAATACTCTTACCAAGTCAAGAGATCATGGTTTTAATCCATCACCGTTTTTTAGCTCACTGCACCATCCCAGCTCAGAACCTGGCTACATGCAAATTAGTCTGTACCTGTCCCAGTGCATGATGGGAACAGGGCAAACCAAACTACCAAGCCAATTCTTATACTGGGAAGGAAACAAGCTTCCTGGGACCGGTTTCTGGCATCACAGCCTTCGTCAGCCCGGCTTGCCTGAATCCTGATGGTGCAATGAGCAAGGGACTCACGTCTGAGCATACCCTCCCACACTGAGTGTGGATAAAATCGATTTGGGAAAAAGGGGGTGGTGATGGACAGAGTTTCTGAATGATGCAGAATACTCTTACCAAGTCAAGAGATCATGGTTTTAATCCATCACCGTTTTTTTAGCTCACTGCACCATCCCAGCTCAGAACCTGGCTACATGCAAATTAGTCTGTACCTGTCCCAGTGCATGATGGGAACAGAGCAAACCAAACTACAAAGCCAATTCTTATACTGGGAAGGAAACAAGCTTCCGGGGACCGGTTTCTGGCATCACAGCCTTCGTCGGCCCGGCTTGCCTGAATCCTGATGGTGCAATGAGCAAGGGACTCACGTCTGAGCATACCCTCCCACACTGAGTGTGGATAAAATCGATTTGGGAAAAAGGGGGTGGTGATGGACAGAGTTTCTGAATGATGCAGAATACTCTTACCAAGGCAAGAGATCATGGTTTTAATCCATCACCGTTTTTTAGCTCACTGCACCATCCCAGCTCAGAACCCGGCTACATGCAAATTAGTCTGTACCTGTCCCAGTGCATGATGGGAACAGGGCAAACCAAACTACCAAGCCAATTCTTATACTGGGAAGGAAACAAGCTTCCGGGGACCGGTTTCTGGCATCACAGCCTTCGTCGGCCCGGTTTGCCTGAATCCTGATGGTGCAATGAGCAAGGGACTCACGTCTGAGCATACCCTCCCACACTGAGTGTGGATAAAATCGATTTGGGAAAAAGGGGGTGGTGATGGACAGAGTTTCTGAATGATGCAGAATACTCTTACCAAGTCAAGAGATCATGGTTTTAATCCATCACCGTTTTTTAGCTCACTGCACCATCCCAGCTCAGAACCTGGCTACATGCAAATTAGTCTGTACCTGTCCCAGTGCATGATGGGAAAAGGGCAAACCAAACTACCAAGCCAATTCTTATACTGGGAAGGAAACAAGCTTCCAGGGACCGGTTTCTGGCATCACAGCCTTTGTCGGCCCGGCTTGCCTGAATCCTGATGGTGCAATGAGCAAGGGACTCACGTCTGAGCATACCCTCCCACACTGAGTGTGGATAAAATCGATTTGGGAAAAAGGGGGTGGTGATGGAGAGAGTTTCTGAATGATGCAGAATACTCTTACCAAGTCAAGAGATCATGGTTTTAATCCATCACCGTTTTTTAGCTCACTGCACCATCCCAGCTCAGAACCCGGCTACATGCAAATTAGTCTGTACCTGTCCCAGTGCATGATGGGAACAGGGCAAACCAAACTACCAAGCCAATTCTTATACTGGGAAGGAAACAAGCTTCCGGGGACCGGTTTCTGGCATCACAGCCTTCGTCGGCCCGGTTTGCCTGAATCCTGATGGTGCAATGAGCAAGGGACTCACGTCTGAGCATACCCTCCCACACTGAGTGTGGATAAAATCGATTTGGGAAAAAGGGGGTGGTGATGGACAGAGTTTCTGAATGATGCAGAATACTCTTACCAAGTCAAGAGATCATGGTTTTAATCCATCACCGTTTTTTAGCTCACTGCACCATCCCAGCTCAGAACCTGGCTACATGCAAATTAGTCTGTACCTGTCCCAGTGAATGATGGGAACAGGGCAAACCAAACTACCAAGCCAATTCTTATACTGGAAAGGAAACAAGCTTCCGGGGACCGGTTTCTGGCATCACAGCCTTCGTCGGCCCGGCTTGCCTGAATCCTGATGGTTCAATGAGGAAGGGACTCACGTCTGAGCATACCCTGCCACACTGAGTGTGGATAAAATCGATTTGGGAAAAAGGGGGTGGTGATGGACAGAGTTTCTGAATGATGCAGAATACTCTTACCAAGTCAAGAGATCATGGTTTTAATCCATCACCGTTTTTTAGCTCACTGCACCATCCCAGCTCAGAACCTGGCTACATGCAAATTAGTCTGTACCTGTCCCAGTGCATGATGGGAACAGGCAAACCAAACTACCAAGCCAATTCTTATACTGGGAAGGAAACAAGCTTCCGGGGACCGGTTTCTGGCATCACAGCCTTCGTCGGCCCGGCTTGCCTGAATCCTGATGGTGCAATGAGCAAGGGACTCACGTCTGAGCATACTCTCCCACAGTGAGTGTGGATTAAATCGATTTGGGAAAAAAAGGGGGTGGTGATGGACAGAGTTTCTGAATGATGCAGAATACTCATACCAAGTCAAGAGATCATGGTTTTAATCCATCACCGTTTTTTAGCTCACTGCACCATCCCAGCTCAGAACCTGGCTACATGCAAATTAGTCTGTACCTGTCCCAGTGCATGATGGGAACAGGGCAAACCAAACTACCAAGCCAATTCTTATACTGGGAAGGAAACAAGCTTCCGGGGACCGGTTTCTGGCATCACAGCCTTCGTCGGCCCGGCTTGCCTGAATCCTGATGGTGCAATGAGCAAGGGACTCACGTCTGAGCATACCCTCCCACACTGAGTGTGGATAAAATCGATTTGGGAAAAAGGGGGTGATGATGGACAGAGTTTCTGAATGATGCAGAATACTCTTACCAAGTCAAGAGATCATGGTTTTAATCCATCACCGTTTTTTAGCTCACTGCACCATCCCAGCTCAGAACCTGGCTACATGCATATTAGTCTGTACCTGTCCCAGTGCATGATGGGAACAGGGCAAACCAAACTACCAAGCCAATTCTTCTACTGGGAAGGAAACAAGCTTCCGGGGACCGGTTTCTGGCATCACAGCCTTCGTCGGCACGGCTTGTCTGATTCCTGATGGTGCAATGAGCAAGGGACTCACGTCTGAGCATACCCTCCCACACTGAGTGTGGATAAAATCGATTTGGGAAAAAGGGGGTGGTGATGGACAGAGTTTCTAAATGATGCAGAATACTCTTACCAAGTCAAGAGATCATGGTTTTAATCCATCACCGTTTTTTAGCTCACTGTACCATCCCAGCTCAGAACCTGGCTACATGCAAATTAGTCTGTACCTGTCCCAGTGCATGATGGGAACAGGGCAAACCAAACTACCAAGCCAATTCCTATACTGGGAAGGAAACAAGCTTCCGGGGACCGGTTTCTGGCATCACAGCCTTCGTCAGCCCGGCTTGCCTGAATCCTGATGGTGCAATGAGCAAGGGACTCACGTCTGAGCATACCCTCCCACACTGAGTGTGGATAAAATCGATTTGGGAAAAAGTGGGTGGTGATGGACAGAGTTTCTGAATGATGCAGAATACTCTTACCAAGTCAAGAGATCATGGTTTTAATCCATCACCGTTTTTTAGCTCACTGCACCATCCCAGCTCAGAACCTGGCTACATGCAAATTAGTCTGTACCTGTCCCAGTGCATGATGGGAAAAGGGCAAACCAAACTACCAAGCCAATTCTTATACTGGGAAGGAAACAAGCTTCCGGGGACCGGTTTCTGGTATCACAGCCTTTGTCGGCCCTGCTTGCCTGAATCCTGATGGTGCAATGAGCAAGGGACTCACGTCTGAGCATACCCTCCCACACTGAGTGTGGATAAAATCGATTTGGGAAAAAGGGGGTGGTGATGGACAGAGTTTCTGAATGATGCAGAATACTCTTACCAAGTCAAGAGATCATGGTTTTAATCCATCACCGTTTTTTAGCTCACTGCACCATCCCAGCTCAGAACCTGGCTACATGCAAATTAGTCTGTACCTGTCCCAGTGCATGATGGGAACAGGGCAAACCAAACTACTAAGCCAACTCTTATACTGGGAAGGAAACAAGCTTCCGGGGACCGGTTTCAGGCATCACAGCCTTCGTCGGCCCAGCTTGCCTGAATCCTGATGGTGCAATGAGCAAGGGACTCACGTCTGAGCATACCCTCCCACACTGAGTGTGGATAAAATCGATTTGGGAAAAAGGGGGTGGTGATGGACAGAGTTTCTGAATGATGCAGAATACTCTTACCAAGTCAAGAAATCATGGGTTTAATTCATCACCGTTTTTTAGCTCACTGCACCATCCCAGCTCAGAACCTGGTTACATGCAAATTAGTCTGTACCTGTCCCAGTGCATGATGGGAACAGGGCAAACCAAACTACCAAGCCAATTCTTATACTGGGAAGGAAAAAAGCTCCCGGGGACCGGTTTCTGGCATCACAGCCTTTGTCGGCCCGGCTTGCCTGAATCCTGATGGTGCAATGAGCAAGGGACTCACGTCTGAGCATACCCTCCCACACTGAGTGTGGATAAAATCGATTTGGGAAAAAGGGGGTGGTGATGGACAGAGTTTCTGAATGATGCAGAATACTCTTACCAAGTCAAGAGATCATGGTTTTAATCCATCACCGTTTTTTAGCTCACTGCACCATCCCAGCTCAGAACCTGGCTACATGCAAATTAGTCTGTACCTGTCCCAGGGCATGATGGGAACAGGGCAAACCAAACTACCAAGCCAATTCTTATACTGGGAAGGAAACAAGCTTCCGGGGACCGGTTTCTGGCATCACAGTCTTCGTCGGACCGGCTTGCCTGAATCCTGATGGTGCAATGAGCAAGGGACTCACGTCTGAGCATACCCTCCCACACTGAGTGTGGATAAAATCGATTTGGGAAAAAGGGGGTGGTGATGGACAGAGTTTCTGAATGATGCAGAATACTCTTACCAAGTCAAGAGATCATGGTTTTAATCCATCACCGTTTTTTAGCTCACTGCACCATCCCAGCTCAGAACCTGGCTACATGCAAATTAGTCTGTACCTGTCCCAGTGAATGATGGGAACAGGGCAAACCAAACTACCAAGCCAATTCTTATACTGGGAAGGAAACAAGCTTCCGGGGACCGGTTTCTGGCATCACACCCTTCGTCGGCCCGGCTTGCCTGAATCCTGATGGTTCAATGAGCAAGGGACTCACGTCTGAGCATACCCTGCCACACTGAGTGTGGATAAAATCGATTTGGGAAAAAGGGGGTGGTGATGGACAGAGTTTCTGAATGATGCAGAATACTCTTACCAAGTCAAGAGATCATGGTTTTAATCCATCACCGTTTTTTAGCTCACTGCACCATCCCAGCTCAGAACCTGGCTACATGCAAATTAGTCTGTACCTGTCCCAGTGCATGATGGGAACAGGGCAAACCAAACTACCAAGCCAATTCTTATACTGGGAAGGAAACAAGCTTCCGGGGACCGGTTTCTGGCATCACAGCCTTCGTCGGCCCGGCTTGCCTGAATCCTGATGGTGCAATGAGCAAGGGACTCACGTCTGAGCATACCCTCCCACAGTGAGTGTGGATAAAATCGATTTGGGAAAAAAAGGGGGTGGTGATGGACAGAGTTTCTGAATGATGCAGAATACTCATACCAAGTCAAGAGATCATGGTTTTAATCCATCACCGTTTTTTAGCTCACTGCACCATCCCAGCTCAGAACCTGGCTACATGCAAATTAGTCTGTACCTGTCCCAGTGCATGATGGGAACAGGGCAAACCAAACTACCAAGCCAATTCTTATACTGGGAAGGAAACAAGCTTCCGGGGACCGGTTTCTGGCATCACAGCCTTCGTCGGCCCGGCTTGCCTGAATCCTGATGGTGCAATGAGCAAGGGACTCACGTCTGAGCATACCCTCCCACACTGAGTGTGGATAAAATCGATTTGGGAAAAAGGGGGTGGTGATGGACAGAGTTTCTGAATGATGCAGAATACTCTTACCAAGTCAAGAGATCATGGTTTTAATCCATCACCGTTTTTTAGCTCACTGCACCATCCCAGCTCAGAACCTGGCTACATGCAAATTAGTCTGTACCTGTCCCAGTGCATGATGGGAACAGGGCAAACCAAACTACCAAGCCAATTCTTCTACTGGGAAGGAAACAAGCTTCCAGGGACCGGTTTCTGGCATCACAGCCTTCGTCGGCACGGCTTGTCTGAATCCTGATGGTGCAATGAGCAAGGGACTCACGTCTGAGCATACCCTCCCACACTGAGTGTGGATAAAATCAATTTGTGAAAAAGGGGCTGGTGATGGACAGAGTTTCTAAATGATGCAGAATACTCTTACCAAGTCAAGAGATCATGGTTTTAATCCATCACCGTTTTTTAGCTCACTGCACCATCCCAGCTCAGAACCTGGCTACATGCAAATTAGTCTGTACCTGTCCCAGTGCATGATGGGAACAGGGCAAACCAAACTACCAAGCCAATTCTTATACTGGGAAGGAAACAAGCTTCCGGGGACCGGTTTCTGGCATCACAGCCTTCGTCGGCCCGGCTTGCCTGAATCCTGATGGTGCAATGAGCAAGGGACTCACGTCTGAGCATACCCTCCCACACTGAGTGTGGATAAAATCGATTTGGGAAAAAGGGGGTGGTGATGGACAGAGTTTCTGAATGATGCAGAATACTCTTACCAAGTCAAGAGATCATGGTTTTAATCCATCACCGTTTTTTAGCTCACTGCACCATCCCAGCTCAGAACCTGGCTACATGCAAATTAGTCTGTACCTGTCCCAGTGCATGATGGGAACAGGGCAAACCAAACTACCAAGCCAATTCTTATACTGGGAAGGAAACAAGCTTCCGGGGACCGGTTTCTGGCATCACAGCCTTCGTCGGCCCGGCTTGCCTGAATCCTGATGGAGCAATGAGCAAGGGACTCACGTCTGAGCATACTCTCCCACAGTGAGTGTGGATAAAATCGATTTGGGAAAAAAAGGGGGTGGTGATGGACAGAGTTTCTGAATGATGCAGAATACTCATACCAAGTCAAGAGATCATGGTTTTAATCCATCACCGTTTTTTAGCTCACTGCACCATCCCAGCTCAGAACCTGGCTACATGCAAATTAGTCTGTACCTGTCCCAGTGCATGATGGGAACAGGGCAAACCAAACTACCAAGCCAATTCTTATACTGGGAAGGAAACAAGCTTCCGGGGACCGGTTTCTGGCATCACAGCCTTCGTCGGCCCGGCTTGCCTGAATCCTGATGGTGCAATGAGCAAGGGACTCACGTCTGAGCATACCCTGCCACACTGAGTGTGGATAAAATCGATATGGGAAAAAGGGGGTGGTGATGGACAGAGTTTCTGAATGATGCAGAATACTCTTACCAAGTCAAGAGGTCATGGTTTTAATCCATCACCGTTTTTTAGCTCACTGCACCATCCCAGCTCAGAACCTGGCTACATGCAAATTAGTCTGTACCTGTCCCAGTGCATGATGGGAACAGGGCAAACCAAACTACCAAGCCAATTCTTATACTGGGAAGGAAACAAGCTTCCGGGGACCGGTTTCTGGCATCACAGCCTTCGTCGGCCCGGCTTGCCTGAATCCTGATGGTGCAATGAGCAAGGGACTCACGTCTGAGCATACTCTCCCACAGTGAGTGTGGATAAAATCGATTTGGGAAAAAAAGGGGGTGGTGATGGACAGAGTTTCTGAATGATGAAGAATACTCATACCAAGTCAAGAGATCATGGTTTTAATCCATCACCGTTTTTTAGCTCACTGCACCATCCCAGCTCAGAACCTGGCTACATGCAAATTAGTCTGTACCTGTCCCAGTGCATGATGGGAACAGGGCAAACCAAACTACCAAGCCAATTCTTATACTGGGAAGGAAACAAGCTTCCGGGGACCGGTTTCTGGCATCACAGCCTTCGTCGGCCCAGCTTGCCTGAATCCTGATGGTGCAATGAGCAAGGGACTCACATCTGAGCATACCCTCCCACACTGAGTGTGGATAAAATCGATTTGGGAAAAAGGGGGTGGTGATGGACAGAGTTTCTGAATGATGCAGAATACTCTTACCAAGTCAAGAGATCATGGTTTTAATCCATCACCGTTTTTTAGCTCACTGCACCATCCCAGCTCAGAACCTGGCTACATGCATATTAGTCTGTACCTGTCCCAGTGCATGATGGGAACAGGGCAAACCAAACTACCAAGCCAATTCTTCTACTGGGAAGGAAACAAGCTTCCGGGGACCGGTTTCTGGCATCACAGCCTTCGTCGGCACGGCTTGTCTGAATCCTGATGGTGCAATGAGCAAGGGACTCACGTCTGAGCATACCCTCCCACACTGAGTGTGGATAAAATCGATTTGGGAAAAAGGGGGTGGTGATGGACAGAGTTTCTAAATGATGCAGAATACTCTTACCAAGTCAAGAGATCATGGTTTTAATCCATCACCGTTTTTTAGCTCACTGTACCATCCCAGCTCAGAACCTGGCTACATGCAAATTAGTCTGTTCCTGTCCCAGTGCATGATGGGAACAGGGCAAACCAAACTACCAAGCCAATTCCTATACTGGGAAGGAAACAAGCTTCCGGGGACCGGTTTCTGGCATCACAGCCTTCGTCAGCCCGGCTTGCCTGAATCCTGATGGTGCAATGAGCAAGGGACTCACGTCTGAGCATACCCTCCCACACTGAGTGTGGATAAAATCGATTTGGGAAAAAGGGGGTGGTGATGGACAGAGTTTCTGAATGATGCAGAATACTCTTACCAAGTCAAGAGATCATGGTTTTAATCCATCACCGTTTTTTAGCTCACTGCACCGTCCCAGCTCAGAACCTGGCTACATGCAAATTAGTCTGTACCTGTCCCAGTGCATGATGGGAACAGGGCAAACCAAACTACCAAGCCAATTCTTATACTGGTAAGGAAACAAGCTTCCGGGGACCGGTTTCAGGCATCACAGCCTTCGTCGGCCCGGCTTGCCTGAATCCTGATGGTGCAATGAGCAAGGGACTCACGTCTGAGCATACCCTCCCACACTGAGTGTGGATAAAATCGATTTGGGAAAAAGGGGGTGGTGATGGACAGAGTTTCTGAATGATGCAGAATACTTTTACCAAGTCAAGAAATCATGGGTTTAATTCATCACCGTTTTTTAGCTCACTGCACCATCCCAGCTCAGAACCTGGTTACATGCAAATTAGTCTGTACCTGTCCCAGTGCATGATGGGAACAGGGCAAACCAAACTACCAAGCCAATTCTTATACTGGGAAGGAAAAAAGCTTCCGGGGACCGGTTTCTGGCATCACAGCCTTTGTCGGCCCGGCTTGCCTGAATCCTGATGGTGCAATGAGCAAGGGACTCACGTCTGAGCATACCCTCCCACACTGAGTGTGGATAAAATCGATTTGGGAAAAAGGGGGTGGTGATGGACAGAGTTTCTGAATGATGCAGAATACTCTTACCAAGTCAAGAGATCATGGTTTTAATCCATCACCGTTTTTTAGCTCACTGCACCATCCCAGCTCAGAACCTGGCTACATGCAAATTAGTCTGTACCTGTCCCAGGGCATGATGGGAACAGGGCAAACCAAACTACCAAGCCAATTCTTATACTGGGAAGGAAATAAGCTTCCGGGGACCGGTTTCTGGCATCACAGTCTTCGTCGGACCGGCTTGCCTGAATCCTGATGGTGCAATGAGCAAGGGACTCACGTCTGAGCATACCCTCCCACACTGAGTGTGGATAAAATCGATTTGGGAAAAAGGGGGTGGTGATGGACAGAGTTTCTGAATGATGCAGAATACTCTTACCAAGTCAAGAGATCATGGTTTTAATCCATCACCGTTTTTTAGCTCACTGCACCATCCCAGCTCAGAACCTGGCTACATGCAAATTAGTCTGTACCTGTCCCAGTGAATGATGGGAACAGGGCAAACCAAACTACCAAGCCAATTCTTATACTGGGAAGGAAACAAGCTTCCGGGGACCGGTTTCTGGCATCACAGCCTTCGTCGGCCCGGCTTGCCTGAATCCTGATGGTTCAATGAGCAAGGGACTCACGTCTGAGCATACCCTGCCACACTGAGTGTGGATAAAATCGATTTGGGAAAAAGGGGGTGGTGATGGACAGAGTTTCTGAATGATGCAGAATACTCTTACCAAGTCAAGAGATCATGGTTTTAATCCATCACCGTTTTTTAGCTCACTGCACCATCCCAGCTCAGAACCTGGCTACATGCAAATTAGTCTGTACCTGTCCCAGGGCATGATGGGAACAGGGCAAACCAAACTACCAAGCCAATTCTTATACTGGGAAGGAAACAAGCTTCCGGGGACCGGTTTCTGGCATCACAGTCTTCGTCGGACCGGCTTGCCTGAATCCTGATGGTGCAATGAGCAAGGGACTCACGTCTGAGCATACCCTCCCACACTGAGTGTGGATAAAATCGATTTGGGAAAAAGGGGGTGGTGATGGACAGAGTTTCTGAATGATGCAGAATACTCTTACCAAGTCAAGAGATCATGGTTTTAATCCATCACCGTTTTTTAGCTCACTGCACCATCCCAGCTCAGAACCTGGCTACATGCAAATTAGTCTGTACCTGTCCCAGTGAATGATGGGAACAGGGCAAACCAAACTACCAAGCCAATTCTTATACTGGGAAGGAAACAAGCTTCCGGGGACCGGTTTCTGGCATCACAGCCTTCGTCGGCCCGGCTTGCCTGAATCCTGATGGTTCAATGAGCAAGGGACTCACGTCTGAGCATACCCTGCCACACTGAGTGTGGATAAAATCGATTTGGGAAAAAGGGGGTGGTGATGGACAGAGTTTCTGAATGATGCAGAATACTCTTACCAAGTCAAGAGATCATGGTTTTAATCCATCACCGTTTTTTAGCTCACTGCACCATCCCAGCTCAGAACCTGGCTACATGCAAATTAGTCTGTACCTGTCCCAGTGCATGATGGGAACAGGGCAAACTAAACTACCAAGCCAATTCTTATACTGGGAAGGAAACAAGCTTCCGGGGACCGGTTTCTGGCATCACAGCCTTCGTCGGCCCGGCTTGCCTGAATCCTGATGGTGCAATGAGCAAGGGACTCACGTCTGAGCATACCCTCCCACAGTGAGTGTGGATAAAATCGATTTGGGAAAAAAAGGGGGTGGTGATGGACAGAGTTTCTGAATGATGCAGAATACTCATACCAAGTCAAGAGATCATGGTTTTAATCCATCACCGTTTTTTAGCTCACTGCACCATCCCAGCTCAGAACCTGGCTACATGCAAATTAGTCTGTACCTGTCCCAGTGCATGATGGGAACAGGGCAAACCAAACTACCAAGCCAATTCTTATACTGGGAAGGAAACAAGCTTCCGGGGACCGGTTTCTGGCATCACAGCCTTCGTCGGCCCGGCTTGCCTGAATCCTGATGGTGCAATGAGCAAGGGACTCACGTCTGAGCATACCCTCCCACACTGAGTGTGGATAAAATCGATTTGGGAAAAAGGGGGTGGTGATGGACAGAGTTTCTGAATGATGCAGAATACTCTTACCAAGTCAAGAGATCATGGTTTTAATCCATCACCGTTTTTTAGCTCACTGCACCATCCCAGCTCAGAACCTGGCTACATGCAAATTAGTCTGTACCTGTCCCAGTGCATGATGGGAACAGGGCAAACCAAACTACCAAGCCAATTCTTCTACTGGGAAGGAAACAAGCTTCCGGGGACCGGTTTCTGGCATCACAGCCTTCGTCGGCCCGGCTTGCCTGAATCCTGATGGTGCAATGAGCAAGGGACTCACGTCTGAGCATACCCTCCCACACTGAGTGTGGATAAAATCGATTTGGGAAAAAGTGGGTGGTGATGGACAGAGTTTCTGAATGATGCAGAATACTCTTACCAAGTCAAGAGATCATGGTTTTAATCCATCACCGTTTTTTAGCTCACTGCACCATCCCAGCTCAGAACCTGGCTACATGCAAATTAGTCTGTACCTGTCCCAGTGCATGATGGGAACAGGGCAAACCAAACTACCAAGCCAATTCTTATACTGGGAAGGAAACAAGCTTCCGAGAACCGGTTTCTGGCATCACAGCCTTCGTCGGCCCGGCTTGTCTGACTCCTGATGGTGCAATGAGCAAGGGACTCACGTCTGAGCATACCATCCCACACTGAGTGTGGATAAAATTGATTTGGGAAAAAGGGGGTGGTGATGGACAGAGTTTCAGAATGATGCAGAATACTCTTACCAAGTCAAGAGATCATGGTTTTAATCCATGACCGTTTTTTAGCTCACTGCACCATCCCAGCTCAGAACCTGGCTACATGCAAATTAGTCTATACCTGTCCCAGTGCATGATGGGAACAGGGCAAACCAAACTACCAAGCCAATTCTTATACTGGGAAGGAAACAAGCTTCCGGGGACCGATTTCAGGAATCACAGCCTTCGTCGGCCCGGCTTGCCTGAATCCTGATGGTGCAATGAGCAAGGGACTCACGTCTGAGCATACCCTCCCACACTGAGTGTGGATAAAATCAATTTGGGAAAAAGGGGGTGGTGATGGACAGAGTTTCTGAATGATGCAGAATACTCTTACCAAGTCAAGAGATCATGGTTTTAATCCATCACCGTTTTTTAGCTCACTGCACCATCCCAGCTCAGAACCTGGCTACATGCAAATTAGTCTGTACATGTCCCAGTGCATGATGGGAACAGAGCAAACCAAACTACCAAGCCAATTCTTATACTGGGAAAGAAACAAGCTTCCGGGGACCGGTTTCAGGCATCACAGCCTTCTTCGGCCCGGCTTGCCTGAATCCTGATGGTGCAATGAGCAAGGGACTCACGTCTGAGCATACCCTCCCACACTGAGTGTGGATAAAATCGATTTGGGAAAAAGGGGGTGGTGATGGACAGAGTTTCTGAATGATGCAGAATACTCTTACCAAGTCAAGAAATCATGGTTTTAATCCATCACCGTTTTTTAGCTCACTGCACCATCCCAGCTCAGAACCTGGCTACATGCAAATTAGTCTGTACCTGTCCCAGTGCATGATGGGAACAGGGCAAACCAAACTACCAAGCCAATTCTTATACTGGGAAGGAAACAAGCTTCCGGGGACCGGTTTCTGGCATCACAGCCTTCGTCGGCCCGGCTTGCCTGAATCCTGATGGTGCAATGAGCAAGGGACTCACGTCTGAGCATACCCTCCCACACTGAGTGTGGATAAAATCGATTTTGCAAAAAGGGGGTGGTGATGGACAGAGTTTCTGAATGATGCAGAATACTCTTACCAAGTCAAGAGATCATGGTTTTAATCCATCACCGTTTTTTAGCTCACTGCACCATCCCAGCTCAGAACCTGGCTACATGCAAATTAGTCTGTACCTGTCCCAGTGCATGATGGGAAAAGAGCAAACCAAACTACCAAGCCAATTCTTATACTGGGAAGGAAACAAGCTTCCGGGGACCGGTTTCTGGCATCACAGCCTTTGTCGGCCCGGCTTGCCTGAATCCTGATGGTGCAATGAGCAAGGGACTCACGTCTGAGCATACCCTCCCACACTGAGTGTGGATAAAATCGATTTGGGAAAAAGGGGGTGGTGATGGACAGAGTTTCTGAATGATGCAGAATACTCTTACCAAGTCAAGAGATCATGGTTTTAATCCATCACCGTTTTTTAGCTCACTGCACCATCCCAGCTCAGAACCTGGCTACATGCAAATTAGTCTGTACCTGTCCCAGTGCATGATGGGAACAGGGCAAACCAAACTACCAAGCCAATTCTTATACTGGGAAGGAAACAAGCTTCCGGGGACCGGTTTCAGGCATCACAGCCTTCGTCGGCCCGGCTTGCCTGAATCCTGATGGTGCAATGAGCAAGGGACTCACGTCTGAGCATACCCTCTCACACTGAGTGTGGATAAAATCGATTTGGGAAAAAGGGGGTGGTGATGGACAGAGTTTCTGAATGATGCAGAATACTCTTACCAAGTCAAGAGATCATGGTTTTAATCCATCACCGTTTTTTAGCTCACTGCACCATCCCAGCTCAGAACCTGGCTACATGCAAATTAGTCTGTACCTGTCCCAGTGAATGATGGGAACAGGGCAAACCAAACTACCAAGCCAATTCTTATACTGGGAAGGAAACAAGCTTCCGGGGACCGGTTTCTGGCATCACACCCTTCGTCGGCCCGGCTTGCCTGAATCCTGATGGTTCAATGAGCAAGGGACTCACGTCTGAGCATACCCTGCCACACTGAGTGTGGATAAAATCGATTTGGGAAAAAGGGGGTGGTGATGGACAGAGTTTCTGAATGATGCAGAATACTCTTACCAAGTCAAGAGATCATGGTTTTAATCCATCACCGTTTTTTAGCTCACTGCACCATCCCAGCTCAGAACCTGGCTACATGCAAATTAGTCTGTACCTGTCCCAGTGCATGATGGGAACAGGGCAAACCAAACTACCAAGCCAATTCTTATACTGGGAAGGAAACAAGCTTCCGGGGACCGGTTTCTGGCATCACAGCCTTCGTCGGCCCGGCTTGCCTGAATCCTGATGGTGCAATGAGCAAGGGACTCACGTCTGAGCATACCCTCCCACAGTGAGTGTGGATAAAATCGATTTGGGAAAAAAAGGGGGTGGTGATGGACAGAGTTTCTGAATGATGCAGAATACTCATACCAAGTCAAGAGATCATGGTTTTAATCCATCACCGTTTTTTAGCTCACTGCACCATCCCAGCTCAGAACCTGGCTACATGCAAATTAGTCTGTACCTGTCCCAGTGCATGATGGGAACAGGGCAAACCAAACTACCAAGCCAATTCTTATACTGGGAAGGAAACAAGCTTCCGGGGACCGGTTTCTGGCATCACAGCCTTCGTCGGCCCGGCTTGCCTGAATCCTGATGGTGCAATGAGCAAGGGACTCACGTCTGAGCATACCCTCCCACACTGAGTGTGGATAAAATCGATTTGGGAAAAAGGGGGTGGTGATGGACAGAGTTTCTGAATGATGCAGAATACTCTTACCAAGTCAAGAGATCATGGTTTTAATCCATCACCGTTTTTTAGCTCACTGCACCATCCCAGCTCAGAACCTGGCTACATGCAAATTAGTCTGTACCTGTCCCAGTGCATGATGGGAACAGGGCAAACCAAACTACCAAGCCAATTCTTCTACTGGGAAGGAAACAAGCTTCCAGGGACCGGTTTCTGGCATCACAGCCTTCGTCGGCACGGCTTGTCTGAATCCTGATGGTGCAATGAGCAAGGGACTCACGTCTGAGCATACCCTCCCACACTGAGTGTGGATAAAATCAATTTGTGAAAAAGGGGCTGGTGATGGACAGAGTTTCTAAATGATGCAGAATACTCTTACCAAGTCAAGAGATCATGGTTTTAATCCATCACCGTTTTTTAGCTCACTGCACCATCCCAGCTCAGAACCTGGCTACATGCAAATTAGTCTGTACCTGTCCCAGTGCATGATGGGAACAGGGCAAACCAAACTACCAAGCCAATTCTTATACTGGGAAGGAAACAAGCTTCCGGGGACCGGTTTCTGGCATCACAGCCTTCGTCGGCCCGGCTTGCCTGAATCCTGATGGTGCAATGAGCAAGGGACTCACGTCTGAGCATACCCTCCCACACTGAGTGTGGATAAAATCGATTTGGGAAAAAGGGGGTGGTGATGGACAGAGTTTCTGAATGATGCAGAATACTCTTACCAAGTCAAGAGATCATGGTTTTAATCCATCACCGTTTTTTAGCTCACTGCACCATCCCAGCTCAGAACCTGGCTACATGCAAATTAGTCTGTACCTGTCCCAGTGCATGATGGGAACAGGGCAAACCAAACTACCAAGCCAATTCTTATACTGGGAAGGAAACAAGCTTCCGGGGACCGGTTTCTGGCATCACAGCCTTCGTCGGCCCGGCTTGCCTGAATCCTGATGGAGCAATGAGCAAGGGACTCACGTCTGAGCATACCCTCCCACACTGAGTGTGGATTAAATCGATTTGGGAAAAAGGGGGTGGTGATGGACAGAGTTTCTGAATGGTGCAGAATACTCTTACCAAGTCAAGAGATCATGGTTTTAATCCATCACCGTTTTTTAGCTCACTGCACCATCCCAGCTCAGAACCTAGCTACATGCAAATTAGTCTGTACCTGTCCCAGTGCATGATGGGGACAGGGCAAACCAAACTACCAAGCCAATTCTTATACTGGGAAGGAAACAAGCTTCCGGGGACCGGTTTCTGGCATCACAGCCTTCATCGGCCCGGCTTGCCTGAATCCTGATGGTGCAATGAGCAAGGGACTCACGTCTGAGCATACCCTCCCACACTGAGTGTGGATAAAATCGATTTGGGAAAAAGGGGGTGGTGATGGACAGAGTTTCTGAATGATGCAGAATACTCTTACCAAGTCAAGAGATCATGGTTTTAATCCATCACCGTTTTTTAGCTCACTGCACCATCCCAGCTCAGAACCTGGCTACATGCAAATTAGTCTGTACCTGTCCCAGTGCATGATGGGAACAGGGCAAACCAAACTACCAAGCCAATTCTTATACTGGGAAGGAAACAAGCTTCCGGGGACCGGTTTATGGCATCACAGCCTTCGTCGGCCCGGCTTGCCTGAATCCTGATGGTGCAATGAGCAAGGGACTCACGTCTGAGCATACCCTCCCACACTGAGAGTGGATAAAATCGATTTGGGAAAAAGGGGGTGGTGATGGACAGAGTTTCTGAATGATGCAGAATACTCTTACCAAATCAAGAGATCATGGTTTTAATCCATCACCGTTTTTTAGCTCACTGCACCATCCCAGCTCAGAACCTGGCTACATGCAAATTAGTCTGTACCTGTCCCAGTGCATGATGGGAACAGGGCAAACCAAACTACCAAGCCAATTCTTATACTGGGAAGGAAACAAGCTTCCGGGGACCGGTTTCTGGCATCACAGCCTTCGTCGGCCCGGCTTGCCTGAATCCTGATGGTGCAATGAGCAAGGGACTCACGTCTGAGCATACCCTCCCACACTGAGTGTGGATAAAATCGATTTGGGAAAAAGGGGGTGGTGATGGACAGAGTTTCTGAATGATGCAGAATACTCTTACCAAGTCAAGAGATCATGGTTTTAATCCATCACCGTTTTTTTAGCTCACTGCACCATCCCAGCTCAGAACCTGGCTACATGCAAATTAGTCTGTACCTGTCCCAGTGCATGATGGGAACAGAGCAAACCAAACTACAAAGCCAATTCTTATACTGGGAAGGAAACAAGCTTCCGGGGACCGGTTTCTGGCATCACAGCCTTCGTCGGCCCGGCTTTCCTGAATCCTGATGGTGCAATGAGCAAGGGACTCACGTCTGAGCATACCCTCCCACACTGAGTGTGGATAAAATCGATTTGGGAAAAAGGGGGTGGTGATGGACAGAGTTTCTGAATGATGCAGAATACTCTTACCAAGGCAAGAGATCATGGTTTTAATCCATCACCGTTTTTTAGCTCACTGCACCATCCCAGCTCAGAACCCGGCTACATGCAAATTAGTCTGTACCTGTCCCAGTGCATGATGGGAACAGGGCAAACCAAACTACCAAGCCAATTCTTATACTGGGAAGGAAACAAGCTTCCGGGGACCGGTTTCTGGCATCACAGCCTTCGTCGGCCCGGTTTGCCTGAATCCTGATGGTGCAATGAGCAAGGGACTCACGTCTGAGCATACCCTCCCACACTGAGTGTGGATAAAATCGATTTGGGAAAAAGGGGGTGGTGATGGACAGAGTTTCTGAATGATGCAGAATACTCTTACCAAGTCAAGAGATCATGGTTTTAATCCATCACCGTTTTTTAGCTCACTGCACCATCCCAGCTCAGAACCTGGCTACATGCAAATTAGTCTGTACCTGTCCCAGTGCATGATGGGAAAAGGGCAAACCAAACTACCAAGCCAATTCTTATACTGGGAAGGAAACAAGCTTCCAGGGACCGGTTTCTGGCATCACAGCCTTTGTCGGCCCGGCTTGCCTGAATCCTGATGGTGCAATGAGCAAGGGACTCACGTCTGAGCATACCCTCCCACACTGAGTGTGGATAAAATCGATTTGGGAAAAAGGGGGTGGTGATGGACAGAGTTTCTGAATGATGCAGAATACTCTTACCAAGTCAAGAGATCATGGTTTTAATCCATCACCGTTTTTTAGCTCACTGCACCATCCCAGCTCAGAACCCGGCTACATGCAAATTAGTCTGTACCTGTCCCAGTGCATGATGGGAACAGGGCAAACCAAACTACCAAGCCAATTCTTATACTGGGAAGGAAACAAGCTTCCGGGGACCGGTTTCTGGCATCACAGCCTTCGTCGGCCCGGTTTGCCTGAATCCTGATGGTGCAATGAGCAAGGGACTCACGTCTGAGCATACCCTCCCACACTGAGTGTGGATAAAATCGATTTGGGAAAAAGGGGGTGGTGATGGACAGAGTTTCTGAATGATGCAGAATACTCTTACCAAGTCAAGAGATCATGGTTTTAATCCATCACCGTTTTTTAGCTCACTGCACCATCCCAGCTCAGAACCTGGCTACATGCAAATTAGTCTGTACCTGTCCCAGTGAATGATGGGAACAGGGCAAACCAAACTACCAAGCCAATTCTTATACTGGAAAGGAAACAAGCTTCCGGGGACCGGTTTCTGGCATCACAGCCTTCGTCGGCCCGGCTTGCCTGAATCCTGATGGTTCAATGAGGAAGGGACTCACGTCTGAGCATACCCTGCCACACTGAGTGTGGATAAAATCGATTTGGGAAAAAGGGGGTGGTGATGGACAGAGTTTCTGAATGATGCAGAATACTCTTACCAAGTCAAGAGATCATGGTTTTAATCCATCACCGTTTTTTAGCTCACTGCACCATCCCAGCTCAGAACCTGGCTACATGCAAATTAGTCTGTACCTGTCCCAGTGCATGATGGGAACAGGCAAACCAAACTACCAAGCCAATTCTTATACTGGGAAGGAAACAAGCTTCCGGGGACCGGTTTCTGGCATCACAGCCTTCGTCGGCCCGGCTTGCCTGAATCCTGATGGTGCAATGAGCAAGGGACTCACGTCTGAGCATACTCTCCCACAGTGAGTGTGGATTAAATCGATTTGGGAAAAAAAGGGGGTGGTGATGGACAGAGTTTCTGAATGATGCAGAATACTCATACCAAGTCAAGAGATCATGGTTTTAATCCATCACCGTTTTTTAGCTCACTGCACCATCCCAGCTCAGAACCTGGCTACATGCAAATTAGTCTGTACCTGTCCCAGTGCATGATGGGAACAGGGCAAACCAAACTACCAAGCCAATTCTTATACTGGGAAGGAAACAAGCTTCCGGGGACCGGTTTCTGGCATCACAGCCTTCGTCGGCCCGGCTTGCCTGAATCCTGATGGTGCAATGAGCAAGGGACTCACGTCTGAGCATACCCTCCCACACTGAGTGTGGATAAAATCGATTTGGGAAAAAGGGGGTGATGATGGACAGAGTTTCTGAATGATGCAGAATACTCTTACCAAGTCAAGAGATCATGGTTTTAATCCATCACCGTTTTTTAGCTCACTGCACCATCCCAGCTCAGAACCTGGCTACATGCATATTAGTCTGTACCTGTCCCAGTGCATGATGGGAACAGGGCAAACCAAACTACCAAGCCAATTCTTCTACTGGGAAGGAAACAAGCTTCCGGGGACCGGTTTCTGGCATCACAGCCTTCGTCGGCACGGCTTGTCTGATTCCTGATGGTGCAATGAGCAAGGGACTCACGTCTGAGCATACCCTCCCACACTGAGTGTGGATAAAATCGATTTGGGAAAAAGGGGGTGGTGATGGACAGAGTTTCTAAATGATGCAGAATACTCTTACCAAGTCAAGAGATCATGGTTTTAATCCATCACCGTTTTTTAGCTCACTGTACCATCCCAGCTCAGAACCTGGCTACATGCAAATTAGTCTGTACCTGTCCCAGTGCATGATGGGAACAGGGCAAACCAAACTACCAAGCCAATTCCTATACTGGGAAGGAAACAAGCTTCCGGGGACCGGTTTCTGGCATCACAGCCTTCGTCAGCCCGGCTTGCCTGAATCCTGATGGTGCAATGAGCAAGGGACTCACGTCTGAGCATACCCTCCCACACTGAGTGTGGATAAAATCGATTTGGGAAAAAGTGGGTGGTGATGGACAGAGTTTCTGAATGATGCAGAATACTCTTACCAAGTCAAGAGATCATGGTTTTAATCCATCACCGTTTTTTAGCTCACTGCACCATCCCAGCTCAGAACCTGGCTACATGCAAATTAGTCTGTACCTGTCCCAGTGCATGATGGGAAAAGGGCAAACCAAACTACCAAGCCAATTCTTATACTGGGAAGGAAACAAGCTTCCGGGGACCGGTTTCTGGTATCACAGCCTTTGTCGGCCCGGCTTGCCTGAATCCTGATGGTGCAATGAGCAAGGGACTCACGTCTGAGCATACCCTCCCACACTGAGTGTGGATAAAATCGATTTGGGAAAAAGGGGGTGGTGATGGACAGAGTTTCTGAATGATGCAGAATACTCTTACCAAGTCAAGAGATCATGGTTTTAATCCATCACCGTTTTTTAGCTCACTGCACCATCCCAGCTCAGAACCTGGCTACATGCAAATTAGTCTGTACCTGTCCCAGTGCATGATGGGAACAGGGCAAACCAAACTACTAAGCCAACTCTTATACTGGGAAGGAAACAAGCTTCCGGGGACCGGTTTCAGGCATCACAGCCTTCGTCGGCCCAGCTTGCCTGAATCCTGATGGTGCAATGAGCAAGGGACTCACGTCTGAGCATACCCTCCCACACTGAGTGTGGATAAAATCGATTTGGGAAAAAGGGGGTGGTGATGGACAGAGTTTCTGAATGATGCAGAATACTCTTACCAAGTCAAGAAATCATGGGTTTAATTCATCACCGTTTTTTAGCTCACTGCACCATCCCAGCTCAGAACCTGGTTACATGCAAATTAGTCTGTACCTGTCCCAGTGCATGATGGGAACAGGGCAAACCAAACTACCAAGCCAATTCTTATACTGGGAAGGAAAAAAGCTCCCGGGGACCGGTTTCTGGCATCACAGCCTTTGTCGGCCCGGCTTGCCTGAATCCTGATGGTGCAATGAGCAAGGGACTCACGTCTGAGCATACCCTCCCACACTGAGTGTGGATAAAATCGATTTGGGAAAAAGGGGGTGGTGATGGACAGAGTTTCTGAATGATGCAGAATACTCTTACCAAGTCAAGAGATCATGGTTTTAATCCATCACCGTTTTTTAGCTCACTGCACCATCCCAGCTCAGAACCTGGCTACATGCAAATTAGTCTGTACCTGTCCCAGGGCATGATGGGAACAGGGCAAACCAAACTACCAAGCCAATTCTTATACTGGGAAGGAAACAAGCTTCCGGGGACCGGTTTCTGGCATCACAGTCTTCGTCGGACCGGCTTGCCTGAATCCTGATGGTGCAATGAGCAAGGGACTCACGTCTGAGCATACCCTCCCACACTGAGTGTGGATAAAATCGATTTGGGAAAAAGGGGGTGGTGATGGACAGAGTTTCTGAATGATGCAGAATACTCTTACCAAGTCAAGAGATCATGGTTTTAATCCATCACCGTTTTTTAGCTCACTGCACCATCCCAGCTCAGAACCTGGCTACATGCAAATTAGTCTGTACCTGTCCCAGTGAATGATGGGAACAGGGCAAACCAAACTACCAAGCCAATTCTTATACTGGGAAGGAAACAAGCTTCCGGGGACCGGTTTCTGGCATCACACCCTTCGTCGGCCCGGCTTGCCTGAATCCTGATGGTTCAATGAGCAAGGGACTCACGTCTGAGCATACCCTGCCACACTGAGTGTGGATAAAATCGATTTGGGAAAAAGGGGGTGGTGATGGACAGAGTTTCTGAATGATGCAGAATACTCTTACCAAGTCAAGAGATCATGGTTTTAATCCATCACCGTTTTTTAGCTCACTGCACCATCCCAGCTCAGAACCTGGCTACATGCAAATTAGTCTGTACCTGTCCCAGTGCATGATGGGAACAGGGCAAACCAAACTACCAAGCCAATTCTTATACTGGGAAGGAAACAAGCTTCCGGGGACCGGTTTCTGGCATCACAGCCTTCGTCGGCCCGGCTTGCCTGAATCCTGATGGTGCAATGAGCAAGGGACTCCCGTCTGAGCATACCCTCCCACAGTGAGTGTGGATAAAATCGATTTGGGAAAAAAAGGGGGTGGTGATGGACAGAGTTTCTGAATGATGCAGAATACTCATACCAAGTCAAGAGATCATGGTTTTAATCCATCACCGTTTTTTAGCTCACTGCACCATCCCAGCTCAGAACCTGGCTACATGCAAATTAGTCTGTACCTGTCCCAGTGCATGATGGGAACAGGGCAAACCAAACTACCAAGCCAATTCTTATACTGGGAAGGAAACAAGCTTCCGGGGACCGGTTTCTGGCATCACAGCCTTCGTCGGCCCGGCTTGCCTGAATCCTGATGGTGCAATGAGCAAGGGACTCACGTCTGAGCATACCCTCCCACACTGAGTGTGGATAAAATCGATTTGGGAAAAAGGGGGTGGTGATGGACAGAGTTTCTGAATGATGCAGAATACTCTTACCAAGTCAAGAGATCATGGTTTTAATCCATCACCGTTTTTTAGCTCACTGCACCATCCCAGCTCAGAACCTGGCTACATGCAAATTAGTCTGTACCTGTCCCAGTGCATGATGGGAACAGGGCAAACCAAACTACCAAGCCAATTCTTCTACTGGGAAGGAAACAAGCTTCCAGGGACCGGTTTCTGGCATCACAGCCTTCGTCGGCACGGCTTGTCTGAATCCTGATGGTGCAATGAGCAAGGGACTCACGTCTGAGCATACCCTCCCACACTGAGAGTGGATAAAATCAATTTGTGAAAAAGGGGCTGGTGATGGACAGAGTTTCTAAATGATGCAGAATACTCTTACCAAGTCAAGAGATCATGGTTTTAATCCATCACCGTTTTTTAGCTCACTGCACCATCCCAGCTCAGAACCTGGCTACATGCAAATTAGTCTGTACCTGTCCCAGTGCATGATGGGAACAGGGCAAACCAAACTACCAAGCCAATTCTTATACTGGGAAGGAAACAAGCTTCCGGGGACCGGTTTCTGGCATCACAGCCTTCGTCGGCCCGGCTTGCCTGAATCCTGATGGTGCAATGAACAAGGGACTCACGTCTGAGCATACCCTCCCACACTGAGTGTGGATAAAATCGATTTGGGAAAAAGGGGGTGGTGATGGACAGAGTTTCTGAATGATGCAGAATACTCTTACCAAGTCAAGAGATCATGGTTTTAATCCATCACCGTTTTTTAGCTCACTGCACCATCCCAGCTCAGAACCTGGCTACATGCAAATTAGTCTGTACCTGTCCCAGTGCATGATGGGAACAGGGCAAACCAAACTACCAAGCCAATTCTTATACTGGGAAGGAAACAAGCTTCCGGGGACCGGTTTCTGGCATCACAGCCTTCGTCGGCCCGGCTTGCCTGAATCCTGATGGAGCAATGAGCAAGGGACTCACGTCTGAGCATACTCTCCCACAGTGAGTGTGGATAAAATCGATTTGGGAAAAAAAGGGGGTGGTGATGGACAGAGTTTCTGAATGATGCAGAATACTCATACCAAGTCAAGAGATCATGGTTTTAATCCATCACCGTTTTTTAGCTCACTGCACCATCCCAGCTCAGAACCTGGCTACATGCAAATTAGTCTGTACCTGTCCCAGTGCATGATGGGAACAGGGCAAACCAAACTACCAAGCCAATTCTTATACTGGGAAGGAAACAAGCTTCCGGGGACCGGTTTCTGGCATCACAGCCTTCGTCGGCCCGGCTTGCCTGAATCCTGATGGTGCAATGAGCAAGGGACTCACGTCTGAGCATACCCTGCCACACTGAGTGTGGATAAAATCGATATGGGAAAAAGGGGGTGGTGATGGACAGAGTTTCTGAATGATGCAGAATACTCTTACCAAGTCAAGAGGTCATGGTTTTAATCCATCACCGTTTTTTAGCTCACTGCACCATCCCAGCTCAGAACCTGGCTACATGCAAATTAGTCTGTACCTGTCCCAGTGCATGATGGGAACAGGGCAAACCAAACTACCAAGCCAATTCTTATACTGGGAAGGAAACAAGCTTCCGGGGACCGGTTTCTGGCATCACAGCCTTCGTCGGCCCGGCTTGCCTGAATCCTGATGGTGCAATGAGCAAGGGACTCACGTCTGAGCATACTCTCCCACAGTGAGTGTGGATAAAATCGATTTGGGAAAAAAAGGGGGTGGTGATGGACAGAGTTTCTGAATGATGAAGAATACTCATACCAAGTCAAGAGATCATGGTTTTAATCCATCACCGTTTTTTAGCTCACTGCACCATCCCAGCTCAGAACCTGGCTACATGCAAATTAGTCTGTACCTGTCCCAGTGCATGATGGGAACAGGGCAAACCAAACTACCAAGCCAATTCTTATACTGGGAAGGAAACAAGCTTCCGGGGACCGGTTTCTGGCATCACAGCCTTCGTCGGCCCAGCTTGCCTGAATCCTGATGGTGCAATGAGCAAGGGACTCACGTCTGAGCATACCCTCCCACACTGAGTGTGGATAAAATCGATTTGGGAAAAAGGGGGTGGTGATGGACAGAGTTTCTGAATGATGCAGAATACTCTTACCAAGTCAAGAGATCATGGTTTTAATCCATCACCGTTTTTTAGCTCACTGCACCATCCCAGCTCAGAACCTGGCTACATGCATATTAGTCTGTACCTGTCCCAGTGCATGATGGGAACAGGGCAAACCAAACTACCAAGCCAATTCTTCTACTGGGAAGGAAACAAGCTTCCGGGGACCGGTTTCTGGCATCACAGCCTTCGTCGGCACGGCTTGTCTGAATCCTGATGGTGCAATGAGCAAGGGACTCACGTCTGAGCATACCCTCCCACACTGAGTGTGGATAAAATCGATTTGGGAAAAAGGGGGTGGTGATGGACAGAGTTTCTAAATGATGCAGAATACTCTTACCAAGTCAAGAGATCATGGTTTTAATCCATCACCGTTTTTTAGCTCACTGTACCATCCCAGCTCAGAACCTGGCTACATGCAAATTAGTCTGTTCCTGTCCCAGTGCATGATGGGAACAGGGCAAACCAAACTACCAAGCCAATTCCTATACTGGGAAGGAAACAAGCTTCCGGGGACCGGTTTCTGGCATCACAGCCTTCGTCAGCCCGGCTTGCCTGAATCCTGATGGTGCAATGAGCAAGGGACTCACGTCTGAGCATACCCTCCCACACTGAGTGTGGATAAAATCGATTTGGGAAAAAGGGGGTGGTGATGGACAGAGTTTCTGAATGATGCAGAATACTCTTACCAAGTCAAGAGATCATGGTTTTAATCCATCACCGTTTTTTAGCTCACTGCACCGTCCCAGCTCAGAACCTGGCTACATGCAAATTAGTCTGTACCTGTCCCAGTGCATGATGGGAACAGGGCAAACCAAACTACCAAGCCAATTCTTATACTGGTAAGGAAACAAGCTTCCGGGGACCGGTTTCAGGCATCACAGCCTTCGTCGGCCCGGCTTGCCTGAATCCTGATGGTGCAATGAGCAAGGGACTCACGTCTGAGCATACCCTCCCACACTGAGTGTGGATAAAATCGATTTGGGAAAAAGGGGGTGGTGATGGACAGAGTTTCTGAATGATGCAGAATACTTTTACCAAGTCAAGAAATCATGGGTTTAATTCATCACCGTTTTTTAGCTCACTGCACCATCCCAGCTCAGAACCTGGTTACATGCAAATTAGTCTGTACCTGTCCCAGTGCATGATGGGAACAGGGCAAACCAAACTACCAAGCCAATTCTTATACTGGGAAGGAAAAAAGCTTCCGGGGACCGGTTTCTGGCATCACAGCCTTTGTCGGCCCGGCTTGCCTGAATCCTGATGGTGCAATGAGCAAGGGACTCACGTCTGAGCATACCCTCCCACACTGAGTGTGGATAAAATCGATTTGGGAAAAAGGGGGTGGTGATGGACAGAGTTTCTGAATGATGCAGAATACTCTTACCAAGTCAAGAGATCATGGTTTTAATCCATCACCGTTTTTTAGCTCACTGCACCATCCCAGCTCAGAACCTGGCTACATGCAAATTAGTCTGTACCTGTCCCAGGGCATGATGGGAACAGGGCAAACCAAACTACCAAGCCAATTCTTATACTGGGAAGGAAATAAGCTTCCGGGGACCGGTTTCTGGCATCACAGTCTTCGTCGGACCGGCTTGCCTGAATCCTGATGGTGCAATGAGCAAGGGACTCACGTCTGAGCATACCCTCCCACACTGAGTGTGGATAAAATCGATTTGGGAAAAAGGGGGTGGTGATGGACAGAGTTTCTGAATGATGCAGAATACTCTTACCAAGTCAAGAGATCATGGTTTTAATCCATCACCGTTTTTTAGCTCACTGCACCATCCCAGCTCAGAACCTGGCTACATGCAAATTAGTCTGTACCTGTCCCAGTGAATGATGGGAACAGGGCAAACCAAACTACCAAGCCAATTCTTATACTGGGAAGGAAACAAGCTTCCGGGGACCGGTTTCTGGCATCACAGCCTTCGTCGGCCCGGCTTGCCTGAATCCTGATGGTTCAATGAGCAAGGGACTCACGTCTGAGCATACCCTGCCACACTGAGTGTGGATAAAATCGATTTGGGAAAAAGGGGGTGGTGATGGACAGAGTTTCTGAATGATGCAGAATACTCTTACCAAGTCAAGAGATCATGGTTTTAATCCATCACCGTTTTTTAGCTCACTGCACCATCCCAGCTCAGAACCTGGCTACATGCAAATTAGTCTGTACCTGTCCCAGGGCATGATGGGAACAGGGCAAACCAAACTACCAAGCCAATTCTTATACTGGGAAGGAAACAAGCTTCCGGGGACCGGTTTCTGGCATCACAGTCTTCGTCGGACCGGCTTGCCTGAATCCTGATGGTGCAATGAGCAAGGGACTCACGTCTGAGCATACCCTCCCACACTGAGTGTGGATAAAATCGATTTGGGAAAAAGGGGGTGGTGATGGACAGAGTTTCTGAATGATGCAGAATACTCTTACCAAGTCAAGAGATCATGGTTTTAATCCATCACCGTTTTTTAGCTCACTGCACCATCCCAGCTCAGAACCTGGCTACATGCAAATTAGTCTGTACCTGTCCCAGTGAATGATGGGAACAGGGCAAACCAAACTACCAAGCCAATTCTTATACTGGGAAGGAAACAAGCTTCCGGGGACCGGTTTCTGGCATCACAGCCTTCGTCGGCCCGGCTTGCCTGAATCCTGATGGTTCAATGAGCAAGGGACTCACGTCTGAGCATACCCTGCCACACTGAGTGTGGATAAAATCGATTTGGGAAAAAGGGGGTGGTGATGGACAGAGTTTCTGAATGATGCAGAATACTCTTACCAAGTCAAGAGATCATGGTTTTAATCCATCACCGTTTTTTAGCTCACTGCACCATCCCAGCTCAGAACCTGGCTACATGCAAATTAGTCTGTACCTGTCCCAGTGCATGATGGGAACAGGGCAAACTAAACTACCAAGCCAATTCTTATACTGGGAAGGAAACAAGCTTCCGGGGACCGGTTTCTGGCATCACAGCCTTCGTCGGCCCGGCTTGCCTGAATCCTGATGGTGCAATGAGCAAGGGACTCACGTCTGAGCATACCCTCCCACAGTGAGTGTGGATAAAATCGATTTGGGAAAAAAAGGGGGTGGTGATGGACAGAGTTTCTGAATGATGCAGAATACTCATACCAAGTCAAGAGATCATGGTTTTAATCCATCACCGTTTTTTAGCTCACTGCACCATCCCAGCTCAGAACCTGGCTACATGCAAATTAGTCTGTACCTGTCCCAGTGCATGATGGGAACAGGGCAAACCAAACTACCAAGCCAATTCTTATACTGGGAAGGAAACAAGCTTCCGGGGACCGGTTTCTGGCATCACAGCCTTCGTCGGCCCGGCTTGCCTGAATCCTGATGGTGCAATGAGCAAGGGACTCACGTCTGAGCATACCCTCCCACACTGAGTGTGGATAAAATCGATTTGGGAAAAAGGGGGTGGTGATGGACAGAGTTTCTGAATGATGCAGAATACTCTTACCAAGTCAAGAGATCATGGTTTTAATCCATCACCGTTTTTTAGCTCACTGCACCATCCCAGCTCAGAACCTGGCTACATGCAAATTAGTCTGTACCTGTCCCAGTGCATGATGGGAACAGGGCAAACCAAACTACCAAGCCAATTCTTCTACTGGGAAGGAAACAAGCTTCCGGGGACCGGTTTCTGGCATCACAGCCTTCGTCGGCCCGGCTTGCCTGAATCCTGATGGTGCAATGAGCAAGGGACTCACGTCTGAGCATACCCTCCCACACTGAGTGTGGATAAAATCGATTTGGGAAAAAGTGGGTGGTGATGGACAGAGTTTCTGAATGATGCAGAATACTCTTACCAAGTCAAGAGATCATGGTTTTAATCCATCACCGTTTTTTAGCTCACTGCACCATCCCAGCTCAGAACCTGGCTACATGCAAATTAGTCTGTACCTGTCCCAGTGCATGATGGGAACAGGGCAAACCAAACTACCAAGCCAATTCTTATACTGGGAAGGAAACAAGCTTCCGAGAACCGGTTTCTGGCATCACAGCCTTCGTCGGCCCGGCTTGTCTGACTCCTGATGGTGCAATGAGCAAGGGACTCACGTCTGAGCATACCATCCCACACTGAGTGTGGATAAAATTGATTTGGGAAAAAGGGGGTGGTGATGGACAGAGTTTCAGAATGATGCAGAATACTCTTACCAAGTCAAGAGATCATGGTTTTAATCCATGACCGTTTTTTAGCTCACTGCACCATCCCAGCTCAGAACCTGGCTACATGCAAATTAGTCTATACCTGTCCCAGTGCATGATGGGAACAGGGCAAACCAAACTACCAAGCCAATTCTTATACTGGGAAGGAAACAAGCTTCCGGGGACCGATTTCAGGAATCACAGCCTTCGTCGGCCCGGCTTGCCTGAATCCTGATGGTGCAATGAGCAAGGGACTCACGTCTGAGCATACCCTCCCACACTGAGTGTGGATAAAATCAATTTGGGAAAAAGGGGGTGGTGATGGACAGAGTTTCTGAATGATGCAGAATACTCTTACCAAGTCAAGAGATCATGGTTTTAATCCATCACCGTTTTTTAGCTCACTGCACCATCCCAGCTCAGAACCTGGCTACATGCAAATTAGTCTGTACATGTCCCAGTGCATGATGGGAACAGAGCAAACCAAACTACCAAGCCAATTCTTATACTGGGAAAGAAACAAGCTTCCGGGGACCGGTTTCAGGCATCACAGCCTTCTTCGGCCCGGCTTGCCTGAATCCTGATGGTGCAATGAGCAAGGGACTCACGTCTGAGCATACCCTCCCACACTGAGTGTGGATAAAATCGATTTGGGAAAAAGGGGGTGGTGATGGACAGAGTTTCTGAATGATGCAGAATACTCTTACCAAGTCAAGAAATCATGGTTTTAATCCATCACCGTTTTTTAGCTCACTGCACCATCCCAGCTCAGAACCTGGCTACATGCAAATTAGTCTGTACCTGTCCCAGTGCATGATGGGAACAGGGCAAACCAAACTACCAAGCCAATTCTTATACTGGGAAGGAAACAAGCTTCCGGGGACCGGTTTCTGGCATCACAGCCTTCGTCGGCCCGGCTTGCCTGAATCCTGATGGTGCAATGAGCAAGGGACTCACGTCTGAGCATACCCTCCCACACTGAGTGTGGATAAAATCGATTTTGCAAAAAGGGGGTGGTGATGGACAGAGTTTCTGAATGATGCAGAATACTCTTACCAAGTCAAGAGATCATGGTTTTAATCCATCACCGTTTTTTAGCTCACTGCACCATCCCAGCTCAGAACCTGGCTACATGCAAATTAGTCTGTACCTGTCCCAGTGCATGATGGGAAAAGAGCAAACCAAACTACCAAGCCAATTCTTATACTGGGAAGGAAACAAGCTTCCGGGGACCGGTTTCTGGCATCACAGCCTTAGTCGGCCCGGCTTGCCTGAATCCTGATGGTGCAATGAGCAAGGGACTCACGTCTGAGCATACCCTCCCACACTGAGTGTGGATAAAATCGATTTGGGAAAAAGGGGGTGGTGATGGACAGAGTTTCTGAATGATGCAGAATACTCTTACCAAGTCAAGAGATCATGGTTTTAATCCATCACCGTTTTTTAGCTCACTGCACCATCCCAGCTCAGAACCTGGCTACATGCAAATTAGTCTGTACCTGTCCCAGTGCATGATGGGAACAGGGCAAACCAAACTACCAAGCCAATTCTTATACTGGGAAGGAAACAAGCTTCCGGGGACCGGTTTCAGGCATCACAGCCTTCGTCGGCCCGGCTTGCCTGAATCCTGATGGTGCAATGAGCAAGGGACTCACGTCTGAGCATACCCTCTCACACTGAGTGTGGATAAAATCGATTTGGGAAAAAGGGGGTGGTGATGGACAGAGTTTCTGAATGATGCAGAATACTCTTACCAAGTCAAGAGATCATGGTTTTAATCCATCACCGTTTTTTAGCTCACTGCACCATCCCAGCTCATAACCTGGCTACATGCAAATTAGTCTGTACCTGTCCCAGTGAATGATGGGAACAGGGCAAACCAAACTATCAAGCCAATTCTTATACTGGGAAGGAAACAAGCTTCCGGGGACCGGTTTCTGGCATCACAGCCTTCGTCGGCCCGGCTTGCCTGAATCCTGATGGTTCAATGAGCAAGGGACTCACGTCTGAGCATACCCTGCCACACTGAGTGTGGATAAAATCGATTTGGGAAAAAGGGAGTGGTGATGGACAGAGTTTCTGAATGATGCAGAATACTCTTACCAATTCAAGAGATCATGGTTTTAATCCATCACCGTTTTTTAGCTCACTGCACCATCCCAGCTCAGAACCTGGCTACATGCAAATTAGTCTGTACCTGTCCCAGTGCATGATGGGAACAGGGCAAACCAAACTACCAAGCCAATTCTTATACTGGGAAAGAAACAAGCTTCCGGGGACCGGTTTCTGGCATCACAGCCTTCGTCGGCCCGGCTTGCCTGAATCCTGATGGTGCAATGAGCAAGGGACTCACGTCTGAGCATACCCTCCCACAGTTAGTGTGGATAAAATCGATTTGGGAAAAAAAGGGGGTGGTGATGGACAGAGTTTCTGAATGATGCAGAATACTCATACCAAGTCAAGAGATCATGGTTTTAATCCATCACCGTTTTTTAGCTCACTGCACCATCCCAGCTCAGAACCTGGCTTCATTCAAATTAGTCTGTACCTGTCCCAGTGCATGATGGGAACAGGGCAAACCAAACTACCAAGCCAATTCTTATACTGGGAAGGAAACAAGCTTCCGGGGACCGGTTTCTGGCATCAAAGCCTTCGTCGGCCCGGCTTGCCTGAATCCTGATGGTGCAATGAGCAAGGGACTCACGTCTGAGCATACCCTCCCACACTGAGTGTGGATAAGATCGATTTGGGAAAAAGGGGGTGGTGATGGACAGAGTTTCTGAATGATGCAGAATACTCTTACCAAGTCAAGAGATCATGGTTTTAATCCATCACCGTTTTTTAGCTCACTGCACCATCCCAGCTCAGAACCTGGCTACATGCAAATTAGTCTGTACCTGTCCCAGTGCATGATGGGAACAGGGCAAACCAAACTACCAAGCCAATTCTTCTACTGGGAAGGAAACAAGCTTCCGGGGACCGGTTTCTGGCATCACAGCCTTCGTCGGCACGGCTTGTCTGAATCCTGATGGTGCAATGAGCAAGGGACTCACGTCTGAGCATACCCTCCCACACTGAGTGTGGATAAAATCGATTTTGGAAAAAGGGGGTGGTGATGGACAGAGTTTCTAAATGATGCAGAATACTCTTACCAAGTCAAGAGATCATGGTTTTAATCCATCACCGTTTTTTAGCTCACTGCACCATCCCAGCTCAGAACCTGGCTACATGCAAATTAGTCTGTACCTGTCCCAGTGCATGATGTGAACAGGGCAAACCAAACTACCAAGCCAATTCTTATACTGGGAAGGAAACAAGCTTCCGGGGACCGGTTTCTGGCATCACAGCCTTCGTCGGCCCGGCTTGCCTGAATCCTGATGGTGCAATGAGCAAGGGACTCACGTCTGAGCATACCCTCCCACACTGAGTGTGGATAAAATCGATTTGGGAAAAAGGGGGTGGTGATGGACAGAGTTTCTGAATGATGCAGAATACTCTTACCAAGTCAAGAGATCATGGTTTTAATCCATCACCGTTTTTTAGCTCACTGCACCATCCCAGCTCAGAACCTGGCTACATGCAAATTAGTCTGTACTTGTCCCAGTGCATGATGGGAACAGGGCAAACCAAACTACCAAGCCAATTCTTCTACTGGGAAGGAAACAAGCTTCCGGGGACCGGTTTCTGGCATCACAGCCTTCGTCGGCACGGCTTGTCTGAATCCTGATGGTGCAATGAGCAAGGGACTCACGTCTGAGCATACCCTCCCACACTGAGTGTGGATAAAATCGATTTGGGAAAAAGGGGGTGGTGATGGACAGAGTTTCTAAATGATGAAGAATACTCTTACCAAGTCAAGAGATCATGGTTTTAATCCATCACCGTTTTTTAGCTCACTGTACCATCCCAGCTCAGAACCTGGCTACATGCAAATTAGTCTGTACCTGTCCCAGTGCATGATGGGAACAGGGCAAACCAAACTACCAAGCCAATTCCTATACTGGGAAGGAAACAAGCTTCCGGGGGGCCGGTTTCTGGCATCACAGCCTTCGTCAGCCCGGCTTGCCTGAATCCTGATGGTGCAATGAGCAAGGGACTCACGTCTGAGCATACCCTCCCACACTGAGTGTGGATAAAATCGATTTGGGAAAAAGTGGGTGGTGATGGACAGAGTTTCTGAATGATGCAGAATACTCTTACCAAGTCAAGAGATCATGGTTTTAATCCATCACCGTTTTTTAGCTCACTGCACCATCCCAGCTCAGAACCTGGCTACATGCAAATTAGTCTGTACCTGTCCCAGTGCATGATGGGAACAGGGCAAACCAAACTAACAAGCCAATTCTTATACTGGGAAGGAAACAAGCTTCCGGGGACCGATTTCAGGAATCACAGCCTTCATCGGCCCGGCTTGCCTGAATCCTGATGGTGCAATGAGCAAGGGACTCACGTCTGAGCATACCCTCCCACACTGAGTGTGGATAAAATCAATTTGGGAAAAAGGGGGTGGTGATGGACAGAGTTTCTGAATGATGCAGAATACTCTTACCAAGTCAAGAGATCATGGTTTTAATCCATCACCGTTTTTTAGCTCACTGCACCATCCCAGCTCAGAACCTGGCTACATGCAAATTAGTCTGTACATGTCCCAGTGCATGATGGGAACAGGGCAAACCAAACTACCAAGCCAATTCTTATACTGGGAAAGAAACAAGCTTCCGGGGACCGGTTTCAGGCATCACAGCCTTCGTCGGCCCGGCTTGCCTGAATCCTGATGGTGCAATGAGCAAGGGACTCACGTCTGAGCATACCCTCCCACACTGAGTGTGGATAAAATCGATTTGGGAAAAAGGGGGTGGTGATGGACAGAGTTTCTGAATGATGCAGAATACTCTTACCAAGTCAAGAAATCATGGTTTTAATCCATCGCCGTTTTTTAGCTTACTGCACCATCCCAGCTCAGAACCTGGCTACATGCAAATTAGTCTGTACCTGTCCCAGTGCATGATGGGAACAGGGCAAACCAAACTACCAAGCCAATTCTTATACTGGGAAGGACACAAGCTTCCGGGGACCGGTTTCTGGCATCACAGCCTTCGTCGGCCCGGCTTGCCTGAATCCTGATGGTGCAATGAGCAAGGGACTCACGTCTGAGCATACCCTCCCACACTGAGTGTGGATAAAATCGATTTGGGAAAAAGGGGGTGGTGATGGACAGAGTTTCTGAATGATGCAGAATACTCTTACCAAGTCAAGAGATCATGGTTTTAATCCATCACCGTTTTTTAGCTCACTGCACCATCCCAGCTCAGAACCTGGCTACATGCAAATTAGTCTGTACCTGTCCCAGTGATGATGGGAAAAGAGCAAACCAAACTACCAAGCCAATTCTTATACTGGGAAGGAAACAAGCTTCCGGGGACCGGTTTCCGGCATCACAGCCTTTGTCGGCCCGCTTGCCTGAATCCTGATGGTGCAATGAGCAAGGGACTCACGTCTGAGCATACCCTCCCACACTGAGTGTGGATAAAATCGATTTGGGAAAAAGGGGGTGGTGATGGACAGAGTTTCTGAATGATGCAGAATACTCTTACCAAGTCAAGAGATCATGGTTTTAATCCATCACCGTTTTTTAGCTCACTGCACCATCCCAGCTCAGAACCTGGCTACATGCAAATTAGTCTGTACCTGTCCCAGTGCATGATGGGAACAGGGCAAACCAAACTACCAAGCCAATTCTTATACTGGGAAGGAAACAAGCTTCCGGGGACCGGTTTCAGGCATTACAGCCTTCGTCGGCCCGGCTTGCCTGAATCCTGATGGTGCAATGAGCAAGGGACTCACGTCTGAGCATACCCTCCCACACTGAGTGTGGATAAAATCGATTTGGGAAAAAGGGGGTGGTGATGGACAGAGTTTCTGAATGATGCAGAATACTCTTACCAAGTCAAGAAATCATGGTTTTAATCCATCGCCGTTTTTTAGCTTACTGCACCATCCCAGCTCAGAACCTGGCTACATGCAAATTAGTCTGTACCTGTCCCAGTGCATGATGGGAACAGGGCAAACCAAACTACCAAGCCAATTCTTATACTGGGAAGGAAACAAGCTTCCGGGGACCGGTTTCTGGCATCACAGCCTTCGTCGGCCCGGCTTGCCTGAAACCTGATGGTGCAATGAGCAAGGGACTCACGTCTGAGCATACCCTCCCACACTGAGTGTGGATAAAATCGATTTGGGAAAAAGGGGGTGGTGATGGACAGAGTTTCTGAATGATGCAGAATACTCTTACCAAGTCAAGAGATCATGGTTTTAATCCATCACCGTTTTTTAGCTCACTGCACCATCCCAGCTCAGAACCTGGCTACATGCAAATTAGTCTGTACCTGTCCCAGTGCATGATGGGAAAAGAGCAAACCAAACTACCAAGCCAATTCTTATACTGGGAAGGAAACAAGCTTCCGGGGACCGGTTTCCGGCATCACAGCCTTTGTCGGCCCGGCTTGCCTGAATCCTGATGGTGCAATGAGCAAGGGACTCACGTCTGAGCATACCCTCCCACACTGAGTGTGGATAAAATCGATTTGGGAAAAAGGGGGTGGTGATGGACAGAGTTTCTGAATGATGCAGAATACTCTTACCAAGTCAAGAGATCATGGTTTTAATCCATCACCGTTTTTTAGCTCACTGCACCATCCCAGCTCAGAACCTGGCTACATGCAAATTAGTCTGTACCTGTCCCAGTGCATGATGGGAACAGGGCAAACCAAACTACCAAGCCAATTCTTATACTGGGAAGGAAACAAGCTTCCGGGGACCGGTTTCAGGCATCACAGCCTTCGTCGGCCCGGCTTGCCTGAATCCTGATGGTGCAATGAGCAAGGGACTCACGTCTGAGCATACCCTCCCACACTGAGTGTGGATAAAATCGATTTGGGAAAAAGGGGGTGGTGATGGACAGAGTTTCTGAATGATGCAGAATACTCTTACCAAGTCAAGAGATCATGGTTTTAATCCATCACCGTTTTTTAGCTCACTGCACCATCCCAGCTCAGAACCTGGCTACATGCAAATTAGTCTGTACCTGTCCCAGTGAATGATGGGAACAGGGCAAACCAAACGACCAAGCCAATTCTTATACTGGGAAGGAACCAAGCTTCCGGGGACCCGTTTCTGGCATTACAGCCTTCGTCGGCCCGGCTTGCCTGAATCCTGATGGTTAAATGAGCAAGGGACTCACGTCTGAGCATACCCTGCCACACTGAATGTGGATAAAATCGATTTGGGAAAAAGGGGGTGGTGATGGACAGAGTTTCTGAATGATGCAGAATACTCTTACCAAGTCAAGAGATCATGGTTTTAATCCATCACCGTTTTTTAGCTCACTGCACCATCCCAGCTCAGAACCTGGCTACATGCAAATTAGTCTGTACCTGTCCCAGTGCATGATGGGAACAGGGCAAACCAAACTACCAAGCCAATTCTTATACTGGGAAAGAAACAAGCTTCCGGGGACCGGTTTCTGGCATCACAGCCTTCGTCGGCCCGGCTTGCCTGAATCCTGATGGTGCAATGAGCAAGGGACTCACGTCTGAGCATACCCTCCCACAGTTAGTGTGGATAAAATCGATTTGGGAAAAAAAGGGGGTGGTGATGGACAGAGTTTCTGAATGATGCAGAATACTCATACCAAGTCAAGAGATCATGGTTTTAATCCATCACCGTTTTTTAGCTCACTGCACCATCCCAGCTCAGAACCTGGCTACATGCAAATTAGTCTGTACCTGTCCCAGTGCATGATGGGAACAGGGCAAACCAAACTACCAAGCCAATTCTTATACTGGGAAGGAAACAAGCTTCCGGGGACCGGTTTCTGGCATCACAGCCTTCTTCGGCCCGGCTTGCCTGAATCCTGATGGTGCAATGAGCAAGGGACTCACGTCTGAGCATACCCTCCCACACTGAGCGTGGATAAAATCGATTTGGGAAAAAGGGGGTGGTGATGGACAGAGTTTCTAAATGATGCAGAATACTCTTACCAAGTCAAGAGATCATGGTTTTAATCCATCACCGTTTTTTAGCTCACTGCACCATCCCAGCTCAGAACCTGGCTACATGCAAATTAGTCTGTACCTGTCCCAGTGCATGATGGGAACAGGGCAAACCAAACTACCAAGCCAATTCTTATACTGGGAAGGAAACAAGCTTCCGGGGATCGGTTTCTGGCATCACAGCCTTCGTCGGCCCGGCTTGCCTGAATCCTGATGGTGCAATGAGCAAGGGACTCACGTCTGAGCATACCCTCCCACACTGAGTGTGGATAAAATCGATTTGGGAAAAAGGGGGTGGTGATGGACAGAGTTTCTGAATGATGCAGAATACTCTTACCAAGTCAAGAGATCATGGTTTTAATCCATCACCGTTTTTTAGCTCACTGCACCATCCCAGCTCAGAACCTGGCTACATGCAAATTAGTCTGTACCTGTCCCAGTGCATGATGGGAAAAGAGCAAACCAAACTACCAAGCCAATTCTTATACTGGGAAGGAAACAAGCTTCCGGGGACCGGTTTCTGGCATCACAGCCTTTGTCGGCCCGGCTTGCCTGAATCCTGATGGTGCAATGAGCAAGGGACTCACGCCTGAGCATACCCTCCCACACTGAGTGTGGATAAAATCGATTTGGGAAAAAGGGGGTGGTGATGGACAGAGTTTCTGAATGATGCAGAATACTCTTACCAAGTCAAGAGATCATGGTTTTAATCCATCACCGTTTTTTAGCTCACTGCACCATCCCAGCTCAGAACCTGGCTACATGCAAATTAGTCTGTACCTGTCCCAGTGCATGATGGGAACAGGGCAAACCAAACTACCAAGCCAATTCTTATACTGGGAAGGAAACAAGCTTCCGGGGACCAGTTTCAGGCATCACAGCCTTCGTTGGCCCGGCTTGCCTGAATCCTGATGGTGCAATGAGCAAGGGACTCACGTCTGAGCATACCCTCCCACACTGAGTGTGGATAAAATCGATTTGGGAAAAAGGGGGTGGTGATGGACAGAGTTTCTGAATGATGCAGAATACTCTTACCAAGTCAAGAGATCATGGTTTTAATCCATCACCGTTTTTTAGCTCACTGCACCATCCCAGCTCAGAACCTGGCTACATGCAAATTAGTCTGTACCTGTCCCAGTGAATGATGGGAACAGGGCAAACCAAACTACCAAGCCAATTCTTATACTGGGAAGGAAACAAGCTTCCAGGGACCGGTTTCTGGCATCACAGCCTTCGTCGGCCCGGCTTGCCTGAATCCTGATGGTTCAATGAGCAAGGGACTCACGTCTGAGCATACCCTGCCACACTGAGTGTGGATAAAATCGATTTGGGAAAAAGGGGGTGGTGATGGACAGAGTTTCTGAATGATGCAGAATACTCTTACCAAGTCAAGAGATCATGGTTTTAATCCATCACCGTTTTTTAGCTCACTGCACCATCCCAGCTCAGAACCTGGCTACATGCAAATTAGTCTGTACCTGTCCCAGTGCATGATGGGAACAGGGCAAACCAAACTACCAAGCCAATTCTTATACTGGGAAGGAAACAAGCTTCCGGGGACCGGTTTCTGGCATCACAGCCTCCATCGGCCCGGCTTGCCTGAATCCTGATGGTGCAATGAGCAAGGGACTCACGTCTGAGCATACCCTCCCACAGTTAGTGTGGATAAAATCGATTTGGGAAAAAAAGGGGGTGGTGATGGACAGAGTTTCTGAATGATGCAGAATACTCATACCAAGTCAAGAGATCATGGTTTTAATCCATCACCGTTTGTTAGCTCACTGCACCATCCCAGCTCAGAACCTGGCTACATGCAAATTAGTCTGTACCTGTCCCAGTGCATGATGGGAACTGGGCAAACCAAACTACCAAGCCAATTCTCATACTGGGAAGGAAACAAGCTTCCGGGGACCGGTTTCTGGCATCACAGCCTTCGTCGGCCCGGCTTGCCTGAATCCTGATGGTGCAATGAGCAAGGGACTCACGTCTGAGCATACCCTCCCACACTGAGTGTGGATAAAATCAATTTGGGAAAAAGGGGGTGGTGATGGACAGAGTTTCTAAATGATGCAGAATACTCTTACCAAGTCAAGGGATCATGGTTTTAATCCATCACCGTTTTTTAGCTCACTGTACCATCCCAGCTCAGAACCTGGCTACATGCAAATTAGTCTGTACCTGTCCCAGTGCATGATGGGAACAGGGCAAACCAAACTACCAAGCCAATTCCTATACTAGGAAGGAAACAAGCTTCCGGGGACCGGTTTCTGGCATCACAGCCTTCGTCAGCCCGGCTTGCCTGAATCCTGATGGTGCAATGAGCAAGGGACTCACGTCTGAGCATACCCTCCCACACTGAGTGTGGATAAAATCGATTTGGGAAAAAGTGGGTGGTGATGGACAGAGTTTCTGAATGATGCAGAATACTCTTACCAAGTCAAGAGATCATGGTTTTAATCCATCACCGTTTTTTAGCTCACTGCACCATCCCAGCTCAGAACCTGGCTACATGCAAATTAGTCTGTACCTGTCCCAGTGCATGATGGGAACTGGGCAAACCAAACTACCAAGCCAATTCTTATACTGGGAAGGAAACAAGCTTCCGGGAACCGGTTTCTGGCATCACAGCCTTCGTCGGCCCGGCTTGTCTGAATCCTGATGGTGCAATGAGCAAGGGACTCACGTCTGAGCATACCCTCCCACACTGAGTGTGGATAAAATTGATCTGGGAAAAAGGGGGTGGTGATGGACAGAGTTTCTGAATGATGCAGAATACTCTTACCAAGTCAAGAGATCATGGTTTTAATCCATGACCGTTTTTTAGCTCACTGCACCATCCCAGCTCAGAACCTGGCTACATGCAAATTAGTCTGTACCTGTCCCAGTGCATGATGGGAACAGGGCAAACCAAACTACCAAGCCAATTCTTATACTGGGAAGGAAACAAGCTTCCGGGGACCGATTTCAGGAATCACAGCCTTCGTCGGCCCGGCTTGCCTGAATCCTGATGGTGCAATGAGCAAGGGACTCACGTCTGAGCATACCCTCCCACACTGAGTGTGGATAAAATCGATTTGGGAAAAAGGGGGTGGTGATGGACAGAGTTTCTGAATGATGCAGAATACTCTTACCAAGTCAAGAGATCATCGTTTTAATCCATCACCGTTTTTTAGCTCACTGCACCATCCCAGCTCAGAACCTGGCTACATGCAAATTAGTCTGTACCTGTCCCAGGGCATGATGGGAACAGGGCAAACCAAACTACCAAGCCAATTCTTATACTGGGAAGGAAACAAGCTTCCGGGGACCGGTTTCTGGCATCACAGCCTTCGTCGGACCGGCTTGCCTGAATCCTGATGGTGCAATGAGCAAGGGACTCACGTCTGAGCATACCCTCCCACACTGAGTGTGGATAAAATCGATTTGGGAAAAAGGGGGTGGTGATGGACAGAGTTTCTGAATGATGCAGAATACTCTTACCAAGTCAAGAGATCATGGTTTTAATCCATCACCGTTTTTTAGCTCACTGCACCATCCCAGCTCAGAAACTGGCTACATGCAAATTAGTCTGTACCTGTCCCAGTGAATGATGGGAACAGGGCAAACCAAACTACCAAGCCAATTCTTATACTGGGAAGGAAACAAGCTTCCGGGGACCGGTTTCTGGCATCACAGCCTTCGTCGGCCCGGCTTGCCTGAATCCTGATGGTTCAATGAGCAAGGGACTCACGTCTGAGCATACCCTGCCACACTGAGTGTGGATAAAATCGATTTGGGAAAAAGGGGGTGGTGATGGACAGAGTTTCTGAATGATGCAGAATACTCTTACCAAGTCAAGAGATCATGGTTTTAATCCATCACCGTTTTTTAGCTCACTGCACCATCCCAGCTCAGAACCTGGCTACATGCAAATTAGTCTGTACCTGTCCCAGTGCATGATGGGAACAGGGCAAACCAAACTACCAAGCCAATTCTTATACTGGGAAGGAAACAAGCTTCCGGGGACCGGTTTCTGGCATCACAGCCTTCGTCGGCCCGGCTTGCCTGAATCCTGATGGTTCAATGAGCAAGGGACTCACGTCTGAGCATACCCTGCCACACTGAGTGTGGATAAAATCGATTTGGGAAAAAGGGGGTGGTGATGGACAGAGTTTCTGAATGATGCAGAATACTCTTACCAAGTCAAGAGATCATGGTTTTAATCCATCACCGTTTTTTAGCTCACTGCACCATCCCAGCTCAGAACCTGGCTACATGCAAATTAGTCTGTACCTGTCCCAGTGCATGATGGGAACAGGGCAAACCAAACTACCAAGCCAATTCTTATCCTGGGAAGGAAACAAGCTTCCGGGGACTGGTTTCTGGCATCACAGCCTTCGTCGGCCCGGCTTGCCTGAATCCTGATGGTGCAATGAGCAAGGGACTCACGTCTGAGCATACCCTCCCACAGTGAGTGTGGATAAAATCGATTTGGGAAAAAAAGGGGGTGGTGATGGACAGAGTTTCTGAATGATGCAGAATACTCATACCAAGTCAAGAGATCATGGTTTTAATCCATCACCGTTTTTTAGCTCACTGCACCATCCCAGCTCAGAACCTGGCTACATGCAAATTAGTCTGTACCTGTCCCAGTGCATGATGGGAACAGGGCAAACCAAACTACCAAGCCAATTCTTATACTGGGAAGGAAACAAGCTTCCGGGGACCGGTTTCTGGCTTCACAGCCTTCGTCGGCCCGGCTTGCCTGAATCCTGATGGTGCAATGAGCAAGGGACTCACGTCTGAGCATACCCTCCCACACTGAGTGTGGATAAAATCGATTTGGGAAAAAGGGGGTGGTGATGGACAGAGTTTCTGAATGATGCAGAATACTCTTACCAAGTCAAGAGATCATGGTTTTAATCCATCACCGTTTTTTAGCTCACTGCACCATCCCAGCTCAGAACCTGGCTACATGCAAATTAGTCTGTACCTGTCCCAGTGCTTGATGGGAACAGGGCAAACCAAACTACCAAGCCAATTCTTCTACTGGGAAGGAAACAAGCTTCCGGGGACCGGTTTCTGGCATCACAGCCTTCGGCGGCACGGCTTGTCTGAACCCTGATGGTGCAATGAGCAAGGGACTCACGTCTGAGCATACCCTCCCACACTGAGTGTGGATAAAATCGATTTGGGAAAAAGGGGGTGGTGATGGACAGAGTTTCTAAATGATGCAGAATACTCTTACCAAGTCAAGAGATCATGGTTTTAATCCATCACCGTTTTTTAGCTCACTGTACCATCCCAGCTCAGAACCTGGCTACATGCAAATTAGTCTGTACCTGTCCCAGTGCATGATGGGAACAGGGCAAACCAAACTACCAAACCAATTCCTATACTGGAAAGGAAACAAGCTTCCGGGGACCGGTTTCTGGCATCACAGCCTTCGTCAGCCCGGCTTGCCTGAATCCTGATGGTGCAATGAGCAAGGGACTCACGTCTGAGCATACCCTCCCACACTGAGTGTGGATAAAATCGATTTGGGAAAAAGTGGGTGGTGATGGACAGAGTTTCTGAATGATGCAGAATACTCTTACCAAGTCAAGAGATCATGGTTTTAATCCATCACCGTTTTTTAGCTCACTGCACCATCCCAGCTCAGAACCTGGCTACATGCAAATTAATCTGTACCTGTCCCAGTGCATGATGGGAACAGGGCAAACCAAACTACCAAGCCAATTCTTATACTGGGAAGGAAACAAGCTTCCGGGAACCGGTTTCTGGCATCACAGCCTTCGTCGGCCCGGCTTGTCTGAATCCTGATGGTGCAATGAGCAAGGGACTCACGTCTGAGCATACCCTCCCACACTGAGTGTGGATAAAATTGATTTGGGAAAAAGGGGGTGGTGATGGACAGAGTTTCTGAATGATGCAGAATACTCTTACCAAGTCAAGAGATCATGGTTTTAATCCATGACCGTTTTTTAGCTCACTGCACCATCCCAGCTCAGAACCTGGCTACATGCAAATTAGTCTATACCTGTCCCAGTGCATGATGGGAACAGGGCAAACCAAACTACCAAGCCAATTCTTATACTGGGAAGGAAACAAGCTTCCGGGGACCGATTTCAGGAATCATAGCCTTCATCGGCCCGGCTTGCCTGAATCCTGATGGTGCAATGAGCAAGGGACTCACGTCTGAGCATACCCTCCCACACTGAGTGTGGATAAAATCAATTTGGGAAAAAGGGGGTGGTGATGGACAGAGTTTCTGAATGATGCAGAATACTCTTACCAAGTCAAGAGATCATGGTTTTAATCCATCACCGTTTTTTAGCTCACTGCACCATCCCAGCTCAGAACCTGGCTACATGCAAATTAGTCTGTACATGTCCCAGTGCATGATGGGAACAGGGCAAACCAAACTACCAAGCCAATTCTTATACTGGGAAAGAAACAAGCTTCCGGGGACCGGTTTCAGGCATCACAGCCTTCGTCGGCCCGGCTTGCCTGAATCCTGATGGTGTTATGAGCAAGGGACTCACGTCTGAGCATACCCTCCCACACTGAGTGTGGATAAAATCGATTTGGGAAAAAGGGGGTGGTGATGGACAGAGTTTCTGAATGATGCAGAATACTCTTACCAAGTCAAGAAATCATGGTTTTAATCCATCACCGTTTTTTAGCTCACTGCACCATCCCAGCTAAGAACCTAGCTACATGCAAATTAGTCTGTACCTGTCCCAGTGCATGATGGGAACAGGGCAAACCAAACTACCAAGCCAATTCTTATACTGGGAAGGAAACAAGCTTCCGGGGACCGGTTCCTGGCATCACAGCCTTCGTCGGCCCGGCTTGCCTGAATCCTGATGGTGCAATGAGCAAGGGACTCACGTCTGAGCATACCCTCCCACACTGAGTGTGGATAAAATCGATTTGGGAAAAAGGGGGTGGTGATGGACAGAGTTTCTGAATGATGCAGAATACTCTTACCAAGTCAAGAGATCATGGTTTTAATCCATCACCGTTTTTTAGCTCACTGCACCATCCCAGCTCAGAACCTGGCTACATGCAAATTAGTCTGTACCTGTCCCAGTGCATGATGGGAAAAGAGCAAACCAAACTACCAAGCCAATTCTTATACTGGGAAGGAAACAAGCTTCCGGGGACCGGTTTCTGGCATCACAGCCTTTGTCGGCCCGGCTTGCCTGAATCCTGATGGTGCAATGAGCAAGGGACTCACGTCTGAGCATACCCTCCCACACTGAGTGTGGAGAAAATCGATTTGGGAAAAAGGGGATGGTGATGGACAGAGTTTCTGAATGATGCAGAATACTCTTACCAAGTCAAGAGATCATGGTTTTAATCCCTCACCATTTTTTAGCTCACTGCACCATCCCAGCTCAGAACCTGGCTACATGCAAATTAGTCTGTACCTGTCCCAGTGCATGATGGGAACAGGGCAAACCAAACTACCAAGCCAATTCTTATACTGGGAAGGAAACAAGCTTCCGGGGACCGGTTTCTGGCATCACAGCCTTCGTCGGCCCGGCTTGCCTGAATCCTGATGGTGCAATGAGCAAGGGACTCACGTCTGAGCATACCCTCCCACACTGAGTGTGGATAAAATCGATTTGGGGAAAAGGGGGTGGTGATGGACAGAGTTTCTGAATGATGCAGAATACTCTTACCAAGTCAAGAGATCATGGTTTTAATCCATCACCGTTTTTTAGCTCACTGCACCATCCCAGCTCAGAACCTGGCTACATGCAAATTAGTCTGTACCTGTCCCAGTGCATGATGGGAACAGGGCAAACCAAACTACCAAGCCAATTCTTATACTGGGAAGGAAACAAGCTTCCGGGGATCGGTTTCTGGCATCACAGCCTTCGTCGGCCCGGCTTGCCTGAATCCTGATGGTGCAATGAGCAAGGGACTCACGTCTGAGCATACCCTCCCACACTGAGTGTGGATAAAATCGATTTGGGAAAAAGGGGATGGTGATGGACAGAGTTTCTGAATGATGCAGAATACTCTTACCAAGTCAAGAGATCATGGTTTTAATCCATCACCGTTTTTTAGCTCACTGCACCATCCCAGCTCAGAACCTGGCTACATGCAAATTAGTCTGTACCTGTCCCAGTGCATGATGGGAACAGGGCAAACCAAACTACCAAGCCAATTCTTATACTGGGAAGGAAACAAGCTTCCGGGGACCGGTTTCTGGCATCACAGCCTTCGTCGGCCCGGCTTGCCTGAATCCTGATGGTGCAATGAGCAAGGGACTCACGTCTGAGAATACCCTCCCACACTGAGTGTGGATAAAATCGATTTGGGGAAAAGGGGGTGGTGATGGACAGAGTTTCTGAATGATGCAGAATACTCTTACCAAGTCAAGAGATCATGGTTTTAATCCATCACCGTTTTTTAGCTCACTGCACCATCCCAGCTCAGAACCTGGCTACATGCAAATTAGTCTGTACCTGTCCCAGTGCATGATGGGAACAGGGCAAACCAAACTACCAAGCCAATTCTTATACTGGGAAGGAAACAAGCTTCCGGGGACCGGTTTCTGGCATCACAGCCTTCGTCGGCCCGGCTTGCCTGAATCCTGATGGTGCAATGAGCAAGGGACTCACGTCTGAGCATACCCTCCCACACTGAGTGTGGATAAAATCGATTTGGGAAAAAGGGGGTGGTGATGGACAGAGTTTCTGAATGATGCAGAATACTCTTACCAAGTCAAGAGATCATGGTTTTAATCCATCACCGTTTTTTAGCTCACTGCACCATCCCAGCTCAGAACCTGGCTACATGCAAATTAGTCTTTACCTGTCCCAGTGCATGATGGGAACAGGGCAAACCAAAATACCAAGCCAATTCTTATACTGGGAAGGAAACAAGCTTCCGGGGACCGGTTTCTGGCATCACAGCCTTCGTCGGCCCGGCTTGCCTGAATCCTGATGGTGCAATGAGCAAGGGACTCACGTCTGAGCATACCCTCCCACACTGAGTGTGGATAAAATCGATTTGGGAAAAAGGGGGTGGTGATGGACAGAGTTTCTGAATGATGCAGAATACTCTTACCAAGTCAAGAGATCATGGTTTTAATCCATCACCGTTTTTTAGCTCACTGCACCATCCCAGCTCAGAACCTGGCTACATGCAAATTAGTCTGTACCTGTCCCAGTGCATGATGGGAACAGGGCAAACCAAACTACCAAGCCAATTCTTATACTGGGAAGGAAACAAGCTTCCGGGGACCGGTTTCTGGCATCACAGCCTTCGTCGGCCCGGCTTGCCTGAATCCTGATGGTGCAATGAGCAAGGGACTCACGTCTGAGCATACCCTCCCACACTGAGTGTGGATAAAATCGATTTGGGAAAAAGGGGGTGGTGATGGACAGAGTTTCTGAATGATGCAGAATACTCTTACCAAGTCAAGAGATCATGGTTTTAATCCATCACCGTTTTTTAGCTCACTGCACCATCCCAGCTCAGAACCTGGCTACATGCAAATTAGTCTGTACCTGTCCCAGTGCATGATGGGAACAGGGCAAACCAAACTACCAAGCCAATTCTTATACTGGGAAGGAAACAAGCTTCCGGGGATCGGTTTCTGGCATCACAGCCTTCGTCGGCCCGGCTTGCCTGAATCCTGATGGTGCAATGAGCAAGGGACTCACGTCTGAGCATACCCTCCCACACTGAGTGTGGATAAAATCGATTTGGGAAAAAGGGGGTGGTGATGGACAGAGTTTCTGAATGATGCAGAATACTCTTACCAAGTCAAGAGATCATGGTTTTAATCCATCACCGTTTTTTAGCTCACTGCACCATCCCAGCTCAGAACCTGGCTACATGCAAATTAGTCTGTACCTATCCCAGTGCATGATGGGAACAGGGCAAACCAAACTACCAAGCCAATTCTTATACTGGGAAGGAAACAAGCTTCCGGGGACCGGTTTCTGGCATCACAGCCTTCGTCGGCCCAGCTTGCCTGAATCCTGATGGTGCAATGAGCAAGGGACTCACGTCTGAGCATACCCTCCCACACTGAGTGTGGATAAAATCGATTTGGGAAAAAGGGGGTGGTGATGGACAGAGTTTCTGAATGATGCAGAATACTCTTACCAAGTCAAGAGATCATGGTTTTAATCCATCACCGTTTTTTAGCTCACTGCACCATCCCAGCTCAGAACCTGGCTACATGCAAATTAGTCTGTACCTGTCCCAGTGCATGATGGGAACAGGGCAAACCAAACTACCAAGCCAATTCTTATACTGGGAAGGAAACAAGCTTCCGGGGACCGGTTTCTGGCATCACAGCCTTCATCGGCCCGGCTTGCCTGAATCCTGATGGTGCAATGAGCAAGGGACTCACGTCTGAGCATACCCTCCCACACTGAGTGTGGATAAAATCGATTTGGGAAAAAGGGGGTGGTGATGGACAGAGTTTCTGAATGATGCAGAATACTCTTACCAAGTCAAGAGATCATGGTTTTAATCCATCACCGTTTTTTAGCTCACTGCACCATCCCAGCTCAGAACCTGGCTACATGCAAATTAGTCTGTACCTGTCCCAGTGCATGATGGGAACAGGGCAAACCAAACTACCAAGCCAATTCTTATACTGGGAAGGAAACAAGCTTCCGGGGATCGGTTTTTGGCATCACAGCCTTCGTCGGCCCGGCTTGCCTGAATCCTGATGGTGCAATGAGCAAGGGACTCACGTCTGAGCATACCCTCCCACACTGAGTGTGGATAAAATCGATTTGGGAAAAAGGGGGTGGTGATGGACAGAGTTTCTGAATGATGCAGAATACTCTTACCAAGTCAAGAGATCATGGTTTTAATCCATCACCGTTTTTTAGCTCACTGCACCATCCCAGCTCAGAACCTGGCTACATGCAAATTAGTCTGTACCTGTCCCAGTGCATGATGGGAACAGGGCAAACCAAACTACCAAGCCAATTCTTATACTGGGAAGGAAACAAGCTTCCGGGGACCGGTTTCTGGCATCACAGCCTTCGTCGGCCCAGCTTGCCTGTCTCCTGATGGTGCAATGAGCAAGGGACTCACGTCTGAGCATACCCTCCCACACTGAGTGTGGATAAAATCGATTTGGGAAAAAGGGGATGGTGATGGACAGAGTTTCTGAATGATGCAGAATACTCTTACCAAGTCAAGAGATCATGGTTTTAATCCATCACCGTTTTTTAGCTCACTGCACCATCCCAGCTCAGAACCTGGCTACATGCAAATTAGTCTGTACCTGTCCCAGTGCATGATGGGAACAGGGCAAACCAAACTACCAAGCCAATTCTTATACTGGGAAGGAAACAAGCTTCCGGGGACCGGTTTCTGGCATCACAGCCTTCGTCGGCCCGGCTTGCCTGAATCCTGATGGTGCAATGAGCAAGGGACTCACGTCTGAGCATACCCTCCCACACTGAGTGTGGATAAAATCGATTTGGGAACAAGGGGGTGGTGATGGACAGAGTTTCTGAATGATGCAGAATACTCTTACCAAGTCAAGAGATCATGGTTTTAATCCATCACCGTTTTTTAGCTCACTGCACCATCCCAGCTCAGAACCTGGCTACATGCAAATTAGTCTGTACCTGTCCCAGTGCATGATGGGAACAGGGCAAACCAAACTACCAAGCCAATTCTTATACTGGGAAGGAAACAAGCTTCCGGGGACCGGTTTCTGGCATCACAGCCTTCGTCGGCCCAGCTTGCCTGAATCCTGATGGTGCAATGAGCAAGGGACTCACGTCTGAGCATACCCTCCCACACTGAGTGTGGATAAAATCGATTTGGGAAAAAGGGGGTGGTGATGGACAGAGTTTCTGAATGATGCAGAATACTCTTACCAAGTCAAGAAATCATGGTTTTAATCCATCACCGTTTTTTAGCTCACTGCACCATCCCAGCTCAGAACCTGGCTACATGCAAATTAGTCTGTACCTGTCCCAGTGCATGATGGGAACAGGGCAAACCAAACTACCAAGCCAATTCTTATACTGGGAAGGAAACAAGCTTCCGGGGACCGGTTTCTGGCATCACAGCCTTCGTCGGCCCGGCTTGCCTGAATCCTGATGGTGCAATGAGCAAGGGACTCACGTCTGAGCATACCCTCCCACACTGAATGTGGATAAAATCGATTTGGGAAAAAAAGGGGGTGGTGATGGACAGAGTTTCTGAATGATGCAGAATACTCTTACCAAGTCAAGAGATCATGGTTTTAATCCATCACCGTTTTTTAGCTCACTGCACCATCCCAGCTCAGAACCTGGCTACATGCAAATTAGTCTGTACCTGTCACAGTGCATGATGGGAACAGGGCAAACCAAACTACCAAGCCAATTCTTATACTGGGAAGGAAAAAAGCTTCCGGGGACCGGTTTCTGGCATCACAGCCTTCGTCGGCCCGGCTTGCCTGAATCCTGATGGTGCAATGAGCAAGGGACTCACGTCTGAGCATACCCTCCCACACTGAGTGTGGATAAAATCGATTTGGGAAAAAGGGGGTGGTGATGGACAGAGTTTCTGAATGATGCAGAATACTCTTACCAAGTCAAGAGATCATGGTTTTAATCCATCACCGTTTTTTAGCTCACTGCACCATCCCAGCTCAGAACCTGGCTACATGCAAATTAGTCTGTACCTGTCCCAGTGCATGATGGGAACAGGGCAAACCAAACTACCAAGCCAATTCTTATACTGGGAAAGAAACAAGCTTCCGGGGACCGGTTTCTGGCATCACAGCCTTCGTCGGCCCGGCTTGCCTGAATCCTGATGGTGCAATGAGCAAGGGACTCACGTCTGAGCATACCCTCCCACACTGAGTGTGGATAAAATCGATTTGGGAAAAAGGGGGTGGTGATGGACAGAGTTTCTGAATGATGCAGAATACTCTTACCAAGTCAAGAGATCATGGTTTTAATCCATCACCGTTTTTTAGCTCACTGCACCATCCCAGCTCAGAACCTGGCTACATGCAAATTAGTCTGTACCTGTTCCAGTGCATGATGGGAACAGGGCAAACCAAACTACCAAGCCAATTCTTATACTGGGAAGGAAACAAGCTTCCGGGGACCGTTTTCTGGCATCACAGCCTTCGTCGGCCCGGCTTACCTGAATCCTGATGGTGCAATGAGCAAGGGATTCACGTCGGAGCATGCCCTCCCACACTGAGTGTGGATAAAATCGATTTGGGAAAAAAAGGGGGTGGTGATGGACAGAGTTTCTGAATGATGCAGAATACTCTTACCAAGTCAAGAGATCATGGTTTTAATCCATCACCGTTTTTTAGCTCACTGCACCATCCCAGCTCAGAACCTGGCTACATGCAAATTAGTCTGTACCTGTCCCAGGGCTTGATGGGAACAGGGCAAACCAAACTACCAAGCCAATTCTTATACTGGGAAGGAAACAAGCTTCCGGGGACCGGTTTCTGGCATCACAGCCTTCATCGGCCCGGCTTGCCTGAATCCTGATGGTGCAATGAGCAAGGGACTCACGTCTGAGCATACCCTCCCACACTGAGTGTGGATAAAATCGATTTGGGAAAAAGGGGGTGGTGATGGACAGAGTTTCTGAATGATGCAGAATACTCTTACCAAGTCAAGAGATCATGGTTTTAATCCATCACCGTTTTTTAGCTCACTGCACCATCCCAGCTCAGAACCTGGCTACATGCAAATTAGTCTGTACCTGTCCCAGTGCATGATGGGAACAGGGCAAACCAAACTACCAAGCCAATTCTTATACTGGGAAGGAAACAAGCTTCCGGGGACCGGTTTCTGGCATCACAGCCTTCATCGGCCCGGCTTGCCTGAATCCTGATGGTGCAATGAGCAAGGGACTCACGTCTGAGCATACCCTCCCACACTGAGTGTGGATAAAATCGATTTGGGAAAAAGGGGGTGGTGATGGACAGAGTTTCTGAATGATGCAGAATACTCTTACCAAGTCAAGAGATCATGGTTTTAATCCATCACCGTTTTTTAGCTCACTGCACCATCCCAGCTCAGAACCTGGCTACATGCAAATTAGTCTGTACCTGTCCCAGTGCATGATGGGAACAGGGCAAACCAAACTACCAAGCCAATTCTTATACTGGGAAGAAAACAAGCTTCCGGGGACCGGTTTCTGGCATCACAGCCTTCGTCGGCTCGGCTTGCCTGAATCCTGATGGTGCAATGAGCAAGGGACTCACGTCTGAGCATACCCTCCCACACTGAGTGTGGATAAAATCGATTTGGGAAAAAGGGGGTGGTGATGGACAGAGTTTCTGAATGGTGCAGAATACTCTTACCAAGTCAAGAGATCATGGTTTTAATCCATCACCGTTTTTTAGCTCACTGCACCATCCCAGTTCAGAACCTGGCTACATGCAAATTAGTCTGTACCTGTCCCAGTGCATGATGGGAACAGGGCAAACCAAACTACCAAGCCAATTCTTATACTGGGAAGGAAACAAGCTTCCGGGGACCCGTTTCTGGCATCACAGCCTTCGTCGGCCCGGCTTGCCTGAATCCTGATGGTGCAATGAGCAAGGGACTCACGTCTGAGCATACCCTCCCACACTGAGTGTGGATAAAATCGATTTGGGAAAAAGGGGGTGGTGATGGACAGAGTTTCTGAATGATGCAGAATACTCTTACCAAGTCAAGAGATCATGGTTTTAATCCATCACCGTTTTTTAGCTCACTGCACCATCCCAGCTCAGAACCTGGCTACATGCAAATTAGTCTGTACCTGTCCCAGTGCATGATGGGAACAGGGCAAACCAAACTACCAAGCCGATTCTTATACTGGGAAGGAAGCAAGCTTCCGGGGACCGGTTTCTGGCATCATAGCCTTCGTCGGCCCGGCTTGCCTGAATCCTGATGGTGCAATGAGCAAGGGACTCACGTCTGAGCATACCCTCCCACACTGAGTGTGGATTAAATCGATTTGGGAAAAAGGGGGTGGTGATGGACAGAGTTTCTGAATGATGCAGTATACTCTTACCAAGTCAAGAGATCATGGTTTTAATCCATCACCGTTTTTTAGCTCACTGCACCATCCCAGCTCAGAACCTGGCTACATGCAAATTAGTCTATACCTGTCCCAGTGCATGATGGGAACAGGGCAAACCAAACTACCAAGCCAATTCTTATACTGGGAAGGAAACAAGCTTCCGGGGACCGGTTTCTGGCATCACAGCCTTCGTCGGCCCGGCTTGCCTGAATCCTGATGGTGCAATGAGCAAGGGACTCACGTCTGAGCAAACCCTCCCACACTGAGTGTGGATAAAATCGATTTGGGAAAAAGGGGGTGGTGATGGACAGAGTTTCTGAATGATGCAGAATACTCTTACCAAGTCAAGAGATCATGGTTTTAATCCATCACCGTTTTTGGGAAAAAGGGGGTGGTGATGGACAGAGTTTCTGAATGATGCAGAATACTCTTACCAAGTCAAGAGATCATGGTTTTAATCCATCACCGTTTTTTAGCTCACTGCACCATCCCAGCTCAGAACCTGGCTACATGCAAATTAGTCTGTACCTGTCCCAGTGCATGATGGGAACAGGGCAAACCAAACTACCAAGCCAATTCTTATACTGGGAAGGAAACAAGCTTCCGGGGACCCGTTTCTGGCATCACAGCCTTCGTCGGCTCGGCTTGCCTGAATCCTGATGGTGCAATGAGCAAGGGACTCATGTCTGAGCATACCCTCCCACACTGAGTGTGGATAAAATCGATTTGGGAAAAAGGGGGTGGTGATGGACAGAGTTTCTGAATGGTGCAGAATACTCTTACCAAGTCAAGAGATCATGGTTTTAATCCATCACCGTTTTTTAGCTCACTGCACCATCCCAGCTCAGAACCTGGCTACATGCAAATTATTCTGTACCTGTCCCAGTGCATGATGGGAACAGGGCAAACCAAACTACCAAGCCAATTCTTATACTGGGAAGGAAACAAGCTTCCGGGGACCAGTTTCTGGCATCACAGCCTTCGTCGGCCCGGCTTGCCTGAATCCTGATGGTGCAATGAGCAAGGGACTCACGTCTGAGCATACCCTCCCACACTGAGTGTGGATAAAATCGATTTGGGAAAAAGGGGGTGGTGATGGACAGAGTTTCTGAATGATGCAGAATACTCTTACCAAGTCAAGAGATCATGGTTTTAATCCATCACCGTTTTTTAGCTCACTGCACCATCCCAGCTCAGAACCTGGCTACATGCAAATTAGTCTTTACCTGTCCCAGTGCATGATGGGAACAGGGCAAACCAAACTACCAAGCCAATTCTTATACTGGGAAGGAAACAAGCTTCCGGGGACCGGTTTCTGGCATCACAGCCTTTGTCAGCCCGGCTTGCCTGAATCCTGATGGTGCAATGAGCAAGGGACTCACGTCTGAGCATACCCTCCCACACTGAGTGTGGATAAAATCGATTTGGGAAAAAGGGGGTGGTGAAGGACAGAGTTTCTGAATGATGCAGAATACTCTTACCAAGTCAAGAGATCATGGTTTTAATCCATCACCGTTTTTTAGCTCACTGCACCATCCCAGCTCAGAACCTGGCTACATGCAAATTAGTCTGTACCTGTCCCAGTGCATGATGGGAACAGGGCAAACCAAACTACCAAGCCAATTCTTATACTGGGAAGGAAACAAGCTTCTGGGGACCGGTTTCAGGCATCACAGCCTTCGTCGGCCCGGCTTGCCTGAATCCTGATGGTGCAATGAGCAAGGGACTCACGTCTGAGCATACCCTCCCACACTGAGTGTGGATAAAATCGATTTGGGAAAAAGGGGGTGGTGATGGACAGAGTTTCTGAATGATGCAGAATACTCTTACCAAGTCAAGAGATCATGGTTTTAATCCATCACCGTTTTTTTGCTCACTGCACCATCCCAGCTCAGAACCTGGCTACATGCAAATTAGTCTGTACCTGTCCCAGTGCATGATGGGAACAGGGCAAACCAAACTACCAAGCCAATTCTTATACTGGGAAGGAAACAAGCTTCCGGGGACCGGTTTCTGGCATCACAGCCTTCGTCGGCCCGGCTTGCCTGAATCCTGATGGTGCAATGAGCAAGGGACTCACGTCTGAGCATACCCTCCCACACTGAGTGTGGATAAAATCCATTTGGGAAAAAGGGGGTGGTGGTGGACAGAGTTTCTGAATGATGCAGAATACTCTTACCAAGTCAAGAGATCATGGTTTTAATCCATCACCATTTTTTAGCTCACTTAACCATCCCAGCTCAGAACCTGGCTACATGCAAATTAGTCTGTACCTGTCCCAGTGCATGATGGGAACAGGGCAAACCAAACTACCAAGCCAATTCTTATACTGGGAAGGAAACAAGCTTCCGGGGACCGGTTTCTGGCATCACAGCCTTCGTCGGCCCGGCTTGCCTGAATCCTGATGGTGCAATGAGCAAGGGACTCACGTCTGAGCATACCCTCCCACACTGAGTGTGGATAAAATCGATTTGGGAAAAAGGGGGTGGTGATGGACAGAGTTTCTGAATGATGCAGAATACTCTTACCAAGTCAAGAGATCATGGTTTTAATCCATCACCGTTTTTTAGCTCACTGCACCATCCCAGCTCAGAACCTGGCTACATGCAAATTAGTCTGTACCTGTCCCAGTGCATGATGAGAACAGGGCAAACCAAACTACCAAGCCAATTCTTATACTGGGAAGGAAACAAGCTTCCGGGGACCGGTTTCTGGCATCACAGCCTTCGTCGGCCCGGCTTGCCTGAATCCTGATGGTGCAATGAGCAAGGGACTCACGTCTGAGCATACCCTCCCACACTGAGTGTGGATAAAATCGATTTGGGAAAAAGGGGGTGGTGATGGACAGAGTTTCTGAATGATGCAGAATACTCTTACCAAGTCAAGAGATCATGGTTTTAATCCATCACCGTTTTTTAGCTCACTGCACCATCCCAGCTCAGAACCTGTCCCAGTGCATGATGGGAACAGGGCAAACCAAACTACCAAGCCAATTCTTATACTGGGAAGGAAACAAGCTTCCGGGGACCGGTTTCTGGCATCACAGCCTTCGTCGGCCCGGCTTGCCTGAATCCTGATGGTGCAGTGAGCAAGGGACTCACGTCTGAGCATACCCTCCCACACTGAGTGTGGATAAATTCGATTTGGGAAAAAGGGGGTGGTGATGGACAGAGTTTCTGAATGATGCAGAATACTCTTACCAAGTCAAGAGATCATGGTTTTAATCCATCACCGTTTTTTAGCTCACTGCACCATCCCAGCTCAGAACCTGGCTACATGCAAATTAGTCTGTACCTGTCCCAGTGCATGATGGGAACAGGGCAAACCAAACTACCAAGCCAATTCTTATACTGGGAAGGAAACAAGCTTCCGGGGACAGGTTTCTGGCACCACAACCTTTGTCGGCCCGGCTTGCCTGAATCCTGATGGTGCAATGAGCAAGGGACTCACGTCTGAGCATACCCTCCCACACTGAGTGTGGATAAAATCGATTTGGGAAAAAGGGGGTGGTGATGGACAGAGTTTCTGAATGATGCAGAATACTCTTACCAAGTCAAGAGATCATGGTTTTAATCCATCACCGTTTTTTAGCTCACTGCACCATCCCAGCTCAGAACGTGGCTACATGCAAATTAGTCTGTACCTGTCCCAGTGCATGATGGGAACAGGGCAAACCAAACTACCAAGCCAATTCTTATACTGGGAAGGAAACAAGCTTCCGGGGACCGGTATCAGGCATCACAGCCTTCGTCGGCCCGGCTTGCCTGAATCCTGATGGTGCAATGAGCAAGGGACTCACGTCTGAGCATACCCTCCCACACTGAGTGTGGATAAAATCGATTTGGGAAAAAGGGGGTGGTGATGGACAGAGTTTCTGAATGATGCAGAATACTCTTACCAAGTCAAGAAATCATGGTTTTAATCCATCACCGTTTTTTAGTTCACTGCACCATCCCAGCTCAGAACCTGGCTACATGCAAATTAGTCTGTACCTGTCCCAGTGCATGATGGGAACAGGGCAAACCAAACTACCAAGCCAATTCGTATACTAGGAAGGAAACAAGCTTCCGGGGACCGGTTTCTGGCATCACAGCCTTCGTCGGCCCGGCTTGCCTGAATCCTGATGGAGCAATGAGCAAGGGACTCACGTCTGAGCATACCCTCCCACACTGAGTGTGGATAAAATCGATTTGGGAAAAAGGGGGTGGTGATGGACAGAGTTTCTGAATGATGCAGAATACTCTTACCAAGTCAAGAGATCATGGTTTTAATCCATCACCGTTTTTTAGCTCACTGCACCATCCCAGCTCAGAACCTGGCTACATGCAAATTAGTCTGTACCTGTCCCAGTGCATGATGGGAACAGGGCAAACCAAACTACCAAGCCAATTCTTATACTGGGAAGGAAACAAGCTTCCGGGGATCGGTTTCTGGCATCACAGCCTTCGTCGGCCCGGCTTGCCTGAATCCTGATGGTGCAATGAGCAAGGGACTCACGTCTGAGCATACCCTCCCACACTGAGTGTGGATAAAATCGATTTGGGAAAAAGGGGGTGGTGATGGACAGAGTTTCTGAATGATGCAGAATACTCTTACCAAGTCAAGAGATCATGGTTTTAATCCATCACCGTTTTTTAGCTCACTGCACCATCCCAGCTCAGAACCTGGCTACATGCAAATTAGTCTGTACCTATCCCAGTGCATGATGGGAACAGGGCAAACCAAACTACCAAGCCAATTCTTATACTGGGAAGGAAACAAGCTTCCGGGGACCGGTTTCTGGCATCACAGCCTTCGTTGGCCCAGCTTGCCTGAATCCTGATGGTGCAATGAGCAAGGGACTCACGTCTGAGCATACCCTCCCACACTGAGTGTGGATAAAATCGATTTGGGAAAAAGGGGGTGGTGATGGACAGAGTTTCTGAATGATGCAGAATACTCTTACCAAGTCAAGAGATCATGGTTTTAATCCATCACCGTTTTTTAGCTCACTGCACCATCCCAGCTCAGAACCTGGCTACATGCAAATTAGTCTGTACCTGTCCCAGTGCATGATGGGAACAGGGCAAACCAAACTACCAAGCCAATTCTTATACTGGGAAGGAAACAAGCTTCCGGGGACCGGTTTCTGGCATCACAGCCTTCGTCGGCCCGGCTTGCCTGAATCCTGATGGTGCAATGAGCAAGGGACTCACGTCTGAGCATACCCTCCCACACTGAGTGTGGATAAAATCGATTTGGGAAAAAGGGGGTGGTGATGGACAGAGTTTCTGAATGATGCAGAATACTCTTACCAAGTCAAGAGATCATGGTTTTAATCCATCACCGTTTTTTAGCTCACTGCACCATCCCAGCTCAGAACCTGGCTACATGCAAATTAGTCTGTACCTGTCCCAGTGCATGATGGGAACAGGGCAAACCAAACTACCAAGCCAATTCTTATACTGGGAAGGAAACAAGCTTCCGGGGACCGGTTTCTGGCATCACAGCCTTCGTCGGCCCAGCTTGCCTGTCTCCTGATGGTGCAATGAGCAAGGGACTCACGTCTGAGCATACCCTCCCACACTGAGTGTGGATAAAATCGATTTGGGAAAAAGGGGATGGTGATGGACAGAGTTTCTGAATGATGCAGAATACTCTTACCAAGTCAAGAGATCATGGTTTTAATCCATCACCGTTTTTTAGCTCACTGCACCATCCCAGCTCAGAACCTGGCTACATGCAAATTAGTCTGTACCTGTCCCAGTGCATGATGGGAACAGGGCAAACCAAACTACCAAGCCAATTCTTATACTGGGAAGGAAACAAGCTTCCGGGGACCGGTTTCTGGCATCACAGCCTTCGTCGGCCCGGCTTGCCTGAATCCTGATGGTGCAATGAGCAAGGGACTCACGTCTGAGCATACCCTCCCACACTGAGTGTGGATAAAATCGATTTGGGAACAAGGGGGTGGTGATGGACAGAGTTTCTGAATGATGCAGAATACTCTTACCAAGTCAAGAGATCATGGTTTTAATCCATCACCGTTTTTTAGCTCACTGCACCATCCCAGCTCAGAACCTGGCTACATGCAAATTAGTCTGTACCTGTCCCAGTGCATGATGGGAACAGGGCAAACCAAACTACCAAGCCAATTCTTATACTGGGAAGGAAACAAGCTTCCGGGGACCGGTTTCTGGCATCACAGCCTTCGTCGGCCCAGCTTGCCTGAATCCTGATGGTGCAATGAGCAAGGGACTCACGTCTGAGCATACCCTCCCACACTGAGTGTGGATAAAATCGATTTGGGAAAAAGGGGGTGGTGATGGACAGAGTTTCTGAATGATGCAGAATACTCTTACCAAGTCAAGAAATCATGGTTTTAATCCATCACCGTTTTTTAGCTCACTGCACCATCCCAGCTCAGAACCTGGCTACATGCAAATTAGTCTGTACCTGTCCCAGTGCATGATGGGAACAGGGCAAACCAAACTACCAAGCCAATTCTTATACTGGGAAGGAAACAAGCTTCCGGGGACCGGTTTCTGGCATCACAGCCTTCGTCGGCCCGGCTTGCCTGAATCCTGATGGTGCAATGAGCAAGGGACTCACGTCTGAGCATACCCTCCCACACTGAATGTGGATAAAATCGATTTGGGAAAAAAAGGGGGTGGTGATGGACAGAGTTTCTGAATGATGCAGAATACTCTTACCAAGTCAAGAGATCATGGTTTTAATCCATCACCGTTTTTTAGCTCACTGCACCATCCCAGCTCAGAACCTGGCTACATGCAAATTAGTCTGTACCTGTCACAGTGCATGATGGGAACAGGGCAAACCAAACTACCAAGCCAATTCTTATACTGGGAAGGAAAAAAGCTTCCGGGGACCGGTTTCTGGCATCACAGCCTTCGTCGGCCCGGCTTGCCTGAATCCTGATGGTGCAATGAGCAAGGGACTCACGTCTGAGCATACCCTCCCACACTGAGTGTGGATAAAATCGATTTGGGAAAAAGGGGGTGGTGATGGACAGAGTTTCTGAATGATGCAGAATACTCTTACCAAGTCAAGAGATCATGGTTTTAATCCATCACCGTTTTTTAGCTCACTGCACCATCCCAGCTCAGAACCTGGCTACATGCAAATTAGTCTGTACCTGTCCCAGTGCATGATGGGAACAGGGCAAACCAAACTACCAAGCCAATTCTTATACTGGGAAAGAAACAAGCTTCCGGGGACCGGTTTCTGGCATCACAGCCTTCGTCGGCCCGGCTTGCCTGAATCCTGATGGTGCAATGAGCAAGGGACTCACGTCTGAGCATACCCTCCCACACTGAGTGTGGATAAAATCGATTTGGGAAAAAGGGGGTGGTGATGGACAGAGTTTCTGAATGATGCAGAATACTCTTACCAAGTCAAGAGATCATGGTTTTAATCCATCACCGTTTTTTAGCTCACTGCACCATCCCAGCTCAGAACCTGGCTACATGCAAATTAGTCTGTACCTGTTCCAGTGCATGATGGGAACAGGGCAAACCAAACTACCAAGCCAATTCTTATACTGGGAAGGAAACAAGCTTCCGGGGACCGGTTTCTGGCATCACAGCCTTCGTCGGCCCGGCTTACCTGAATCCTGATGGTGCAATGAGCAAGGGATTCACGTCGGAGCATGCCCTCCCACACTGAGTGTGGATAAAATCGATTTGGGAAAAAAAGGGGGTGGTGATGGACAGAGTTTCTGAATGATGCAGAATACTCTTACCAAGTCAAGAGATCATGGTTTTAATCCATCACCGTTTTTTAGCTCACTGCACCATCCCAGCTCAGAACCTGGCTACATGCAAATTAGTCTGTACCTGTCCCAGGGCTTGATGGGAACAGGGCAAACCAAACTACCAAGCCAATTCTTATACTGGGAAGGAAACAAGCTTCCGGGGACCGGTTTCTGGCATCACAGCCTTCTTCGGCCCGGCTTGCCTGAATCCTGATGGTGCAATGAGCAAGGGACTCACGTCTGAGCATACCCTCCCACACTGAGTGTGGATAAAATCGATTTGGGAAAAAGGGGGTGGTGATGGACAGAGTTTCTGAATGATGCAGAATACTCTTACCAAGTCAAGAGATCATGGTTTTAATCCATCACCGTTTTTTAGCTCACTGCACCATCCCAGCTCAGAACCTGGCTACATGCAAATTAGTCTGTACCTGTCCCAGTGCATGATGGGAACAGGGCAAACCAAACTACCAAGCCAATTCTTATACTGGGAAGGAAACAAGCTTCCGGGGACCGGTTTCTGGCATCACAGCCTTCGTCGGCCCGGCTTGCCTGAATCCTGATGGTGCAATGAGCAAGGGACTCACGTCTGAGCATACCCTCCCACACTGAGTGTGGATAAAATCGATTTGGGAAAAAGGGGGTGGTGATGGACAGAGTTTCTGAATGATGCAGAATACTCTTACCAAGTCAAGAGATCATGGTTTTAATCCATCACCGTTTTTTAGCTCACTGCACCATCCCAGCTCAGAACCTGGCTACATGCAAATTAGTCTGTACCTGTCCCAGTGCATGATGGGAACAGGGCAAACCAAACTACCAAGCCAATTCTTATACTGGGAAGAAAACAAGCTTCCGGGGACCGGTTTCTGGCATCACAGCCTTCGTCGGCTCGGCTTGCCTGAATCCTGATGGTGCAATGAGCAAGGGACTCACGTCTGAGCATACCCTCCCACACTGAGTGTGGATAAAATCGATTTGGGAAAAAGGGGGTGGTGATGGACAGAGTTTCTGAATGGTGCAGAATACTCTTACCAAGTCAAGAGATCATGGTTTTAATCCATCACCGTTTTTTAGCTCACTGCACCATCCCAGTTCAGAACCTGGCTACATGCAAATTAGTCTGTACCTGTCCCAGTGCATGATGGGAACAGGGCAAACCAAACTACCAAGCCAATTCTTATACTGGGAAGGAAACAAGCTTCCGGGGACCCGTTTCTGGCATCACAGCCTTCGTCGGCCCGGCTTGCCTGAATCCTGATGGTGCAATGAGCAAGGGACTCACGTCTGAGCATACCCTCCCACACTGAGTGTGGATAAAATCGATTTGGGAAAAAGGGGGTGGTGATGGACAGAGTTTCTGAATGATGCAGAATACTCTTACCAAGTCAAGAGATCATGGTTTTAATCCATCACCGTTTTTTAGCTCACTGCACCATCCCAGCTCAGAACCTGGCTACATGCAAATTAGTCTGTACCTGTCCCAGTGCATGATGGGAACAGGGCAAACCAAACTACCAAGCCGATTCTTATACTGGGAAGGAAGCAAGCTTCCGGGGACCGGTTTCTGGCATCACAGCCTTCGTCGGCCCGGCTTGCCTGAATCCTGATGGTGCAATGAGCAAGGGACTCACGTCTGAGCATACCCTCCCACACTGAGTGTGGATTAAATCGATTTGGGAAAAAGGGGGTGGTGATGGACAGAGTTTCTGAATGATGCAGTATACTCTTACCAAGTCAAGAGATCATGGTTTTAATCCATCACCGTTTTTTAGCTCACTGCACCATCCCAGCTCAGAACCTGGCTACATGCAAATTAGTCTATACCTGTCCCAGTGCATGATGGGAACAGGGCAAACCAAACTACCAAGCCAATTCTTATACTGGGAAGGAAACAAGCTTCCGGGGACCGGTTTCTGGCATCACAGCCTTCGTCGGCCCGGCTTGCCTGAATCCTGATGGTGCAATGAGCAAGGGACTCACGTCTGAGCAAACCCTCCCACACTGAGTGTGGATAAAATCGATTTGGGAAAAAGGGGGTGGTGATGGACAGAGTTTCTGAATGATGCAGAATACTCTTACCAAGTCAAGAGATCATGGTTTTAATCCATCACCGTTTTTGGGAAAAAGGGGGTGGTGATGGACAGAGTTTCTGAATGATGCAGAATACTCTTACCAAGTCAAGAGATCATGGTTTTAATCCATCACCGTTTTTTAGCTCACTGCACCATCCCAGCTCAGAACCTGGCTACATGCAAATTAGTCTGTACCTGTCCCAGTGCATGATGGGAACAGGGCAAACCAAACTACCAAGCCAATTCTTATACTGGGAAGGAAACAACCTTCCGGGGACCCGTTTCTGGCATCACAGCCTTCGTCGGCTCGGCTTGCCTGAATCCTGATGGTGCAATGAGCAAGGGACTCATGTCTGAGCATACCCTCCCACACTGAGTGTGGATAAAATCGATTTGGGAAAAAGGGGGTGGTGATGGACAGAGTTTCTGAATGGTGCAGAATACTCTTACCAAGTCAAGAGATCATGGTTTTAATCCATCACCGTTTTTTAGCTCACTGCACCATCCCAGCTCAGAACCTGGCTACATGCAAATTATTCTGTACCTGTCCCAGTGCATGATGGGAACAGGGCAAACCAAACTACCAAGCCAATTCTTATACTGGGAAGGAAACAAGCTTCCGGGGACCAGTTTCTGGCATCACAGCCTTCGTCGGCCCGGCTTGCCTGAATCCTGATGGTGCAATGAGCAAGGGACTCACGTCTGAGCATACCCTCCCACACTGAGTGTGGATAAAATCGATTTGGGAAAAAGGGGGTGGTGATGGACAGAGTTTCTGAATGATGCAGAATACTCTTACCAAGTCAAGAGATCATGGTTTTAATCCATCACCGTTTTTTAGCTCACTGCACCATCCCAGCTCAGAACCTGGCTACATGCAAATTAGTCTTTACCTGTCCCAGTGCATGATGGGAACAGGGCAAACCAAACTACCAAGCCAATTCTTATACTGGGAAGGAAACAAGCTTCCGGGGACCGGTTTCTGGCATCACAGCCTTTGTCAGCCCGGCTTGCCTGAATCCTGATGGTGCAATGAGCAAGGGACTCACGTCTGAGCATACCCTCCCACACTGAGTGTGGATAAAATCGATTTGGGAAAAAGGGGGTGGTGAAGGACAGAGTTTCTGAATGATGCAGAATACTCTTACCAAGTCAAGAGATCATGGTTTTAATCCATCACCGTTTTTTAGCTCACTGCACCATCCCAGCTCAGAACCTGGCTACATGCAAATTAGTCTGTACCTGTCCCAGTGCATGATGGGAACAGGGCAAACCAAACTACCAAGCCAATTCTTATACTGGGAAGGAAACAAGCTTCCGGGGACCGGTTTCAGGCATCACAGCCTTCGTCGGCCCGGCTTGCCTGAATCCTGATGGTGCAATGAGCAAGGGACTCACGTCTGAGCATACCCTCCCACACTGAGTGTGGATAAAATCGATTTGGGAAAAAGGGGGTGGTGATGGACAGAGTTTCTGAATGATGCAGAATACTCTTACCAAGTCAAGAGATCATGGTTTTAATCCATCACCGTTTTTTTGCTCACTGCACCATCCCAGCTCAGAACCTGGCTACATGCAAATTAGTCTGTACCTGTCCCAGTGCATGATGGGAACAGGGCAAACCAAACTACCAAGCCAATTCTTATACTGGGAAGGAAACAAGCTTCCGGGGACCGGTTTCTGGCATCACAGCCTTCGTCGGCCCGGCTTGCCTGAATCCTGATGGTGCAATGAGCAAGGGACTCACGTCTGAGCATACCCTCCCACACTGAGTGTGGATAAAATCCATTTGGGAAAAAGGGGGTGGTGGTGGACAGAGTTTCTGAATGATGCAGAATACTCTTACCAAGTCAAGAGATCATGGTTTTAATCCATCACCATTTTTTAGCTCACTTAACCATCCCAGCTCAGAACCTGGCTACATGCAAATTAGTCTGTACCTGTCCCAGTGCATGATGGGAACAGGGCAAACCAAACTACCAAGCCAATTCTTATACTGGGAAGGAAACAAGCTTCCGGGGACCGGTTTCTGGCATCACAGCCTTCGTCGGCCCGGCTTGCCTGAATCCTGATGGTGCAATGAGCAAGGGACTCACGTCTGAGCATACCCTCCCACACTGAGTGTGGATAAAATCGATTTGGGAAAAAGGGGGTGGTGATGGACAGAGTTTCTGAATGATGCAGAATACTCTTACCAAGTCAAGAGATCATGGTTTTAATCCATCACCGTTTTTTAGCTCACTGCACCATCCCAGCTCAGAACCTGGCTACATGCAAATTAGTCTGTACCTGTCCCAGTGCATGATGAGAACAGGGCAAACCAAACTACCAAGCCAATTCTTATACTGGGAAGGAAACAAGCTTCCGGGGACCGGTTTCTGGCATCACAGCCTTCGTCGGCCCGGCTTGCCTGAATCCTGATGGTGCAATGAGCAAGGGACTCACGTCTGAGCATACCCTCCCACACTGAGTGTGGATAAAATCGATTTGGGAAAAAGGGGGTGGTGATGGACAGAGTTTCTGAATGATGCAGAATACTCTTACCAAGTCAAGAGATCATGGTTTTAATCCATCACCGTTTTTTAGCTCACTGCACCATCCCAGCTCAGAACCTGTCCCAGTGCATGATGGGAACAGGGCAAACCAAACTACCAAGCCAATTCTTATACTGGGAAGGAAACAAGCTTCCGGGGACCGGTTTCTGGCATCACAGCCTTCGTCGGCCCGGCTTGCCTGAATCCTGATGGTGCAGTGAGCAAGGGACTCACGTCTGAGCATACCCTCCCACACTGAGTGTGGATAAATTCGATTTGGGAAAAAGGGGGTGGTGATGGACAGAGTTTCTGAATGATGCAGAATACTCTTACCAAGTCAAGAGATCATGGTTTTAATCCATCACCGTTTTTTAGCTCACTGCACCATCCCAGCTCAGAACCTGGCTACATGCAAATTAGTCTGTACCTGTCCCAGTGCATGATGGGAACAGGGCAAACCAAACTACCAAGCCAATTCTTATACTGGGAAGGAAACAAGCTTCCGGGGACAGGTTTTTGGCACCACAACCTTTGTCGGCCCGGCTTGCCTGAATCCTGATGGTGCAATGAGCAAGGGACTCACGTCTGAGCATACCCTCCCACACTGAGTGTGGATAAAATCGATTTGGGAAAAAGGGGGTGGTGATGGACAGAGTTTCTGAATGATGCAGAATACTCTTACCAAGTCAAGAGATCATGGTTTTAATCCATCACCGTTTTTTAGCTCACTGCACCATCCCAGCTCAGAACGTGGCTACATGCAAATTAGTCTGTACCTGTCCCAGTGCATGATGGGAACAGGGCAAACCAAACTACCAAGCCAATTCTTATACTGGGAAGGAAACAAGCTTCCGGGGACCGGTATCAGGCATCACAGCCTTCGTCGGCCCGGCTTGCCTGAATCCTGATGGTGCAATGAGCAAGGGACTCACGTCTGAGCATACCCTCCCACACTGAGTGTGGATAAAATCGATTTGGGAAAAAGGGGGTGGTGATGGACAGAGTTTCTGAATGATGCAGAATACTCTTACCAAGTCAAGAAATCATGGTTTTAATCCATCACCGTTTTTTAGTTCACTGCACCATCCCAGCTCAGAACCTGGCTACATGCAAATTAGTCTGTACCTGTCCCAGTGCATGATGGGAACAGGGCAAACCAAACTACCAAGCCAATTCGTATACTAGGAAGGAAACAAGCTTCCGGGGACCGGTTTCTGGCATCACAGCCTTCGTCGGCCCGGCTTGCCTGAATCCTGATGGAGCAATGAGCAAGGGACTCACGTCTGAGCATACCCTCCCACACTGAGTGTGGATAAAATCAATTTGGGAAAAAAAGGGGGTGGTGATGGACAGAGTTTCTGAATGATGCAGAATACTCTTACCAAGTCAAGAGATCATGTTTTTAATCCATCACCGTTTTTTAGCTCACTGCACCATCCCAGCTCAGAACCTGGCTACATGCAAATTAGTCTGTACCTGTCCCAGTGCATGATGGGAACAGGGCAAACCAAACTACCAAGCCAATTCTTATACTGGGAAGGAAAAAAGCTTCCGGGGACCGGTTTCTGGCATCACAGCCTTCGTCGGCCCGGCTTGCCTGAATCCTGATGGTGCAATGAGCAAGGGACTCACGTCTGAGCATACCCTCCCACACTGAGTGTGGATAAAATCGATTTGGGAAAAAGGGGGTGGTGATGGACAGAGTTTCTGAATGATGCAGAATACTCTTACCAAGTCAAGAGATCATGGTTTTAATCCATCACCGTTTTTTAGCTCACTGCACCATCCCAGCTCAGAACCTGGCTACATGCAAATTAGTCTGTACCTGTCCCAGTGCATGATGGGAACAGGGCAAACCAAACTACCAAGCCAATTCTTATACTGGGAAGGAAACAAGCTTCCGGGGACCGGTTTCTGGCATCACAGCCTTCGTCGGCCCGGCTTGCCTGAATCCTGATGGTGCAATGAGCAAGGGACTCACGTCTGAGCATACCCTCCCACACTGAGTGTGGATAAAATCGATTTGGGAAAAAGGGGGTGGTGATGGACAGAGTTTCTGAATGATGCAGAATACTCTTACCAAGTCAAGAGATCATGGTTTTAATCCATCACCGTTTTTTAGCTCACTGCACCATCCCAGCTCAGAACCTGGCTACATGCAAATTAGTCTGTACCTGTCCCAGTGCATGATGGGAACAGGGCAAACCAAACTACCAAGCCAATTCTTATACTGGGAAGGAAACAAGCTTCCGGGGACCGGTTTCTGGCATCACAGCCTTCGTCGGGCCGACTTGCCTGAATCCTGATGGTGCAATGAGCAAGGGACTCATGTCTGAGCATGCCCTCCCACACTGAGTGTGGATAAAATCGATTTGGGAAAAAAAGGGGGTGGTGATGGACAGAGTTTCTGAATGATGCAGAATACTCTTACCAAGTCAAGAGATCATGGTTTTAATCCATCACCGTTTTTTAGCTCACTGCACCATCCCAGCTCAGAACCTGGCTACATGCAAATTAGTCTGTACCTGTCCCAGTGCATGATGGGAACAGAGCAAACCAAACTACCAAGCCAATTCTTAAATTGGGAAGGAAACAAGCTTCCGGGGACCGGTTTCTGGCATCACAGCCTTCGTCGGCCCGGCTTGCCTGAATCCTGATGGTGCAATGAGCAAGGGACTCACGTCTGAGCATACCCTCCCACACTGAGTGTGGATAAAATCGATTTGGGAAAAAGGGGGTGGTGATGGACAGAGTTTCTGAATGATGCAGAATACTCTTACCAAGTCAAGAGATCATGGTTTTAATCCATCACCGTTTTTTAGCTCACTGCACCATCCGAGCTCAGAACCTGGCTACATGCAAATTAGTCTGTACCTGTCCCAGTGCATGATGGGAACAGAGCAAACCAAACTACCAAGCCAATTCTTATACTGGGAAGGAAACAAGCTTCCGGGGACCGGTTTCTGGCATCACAGCCTTCGTCGGCCCGGCTTGCCTGAATCCTGATGGTGCAATGAGCAAGGGACTCACGTCTGAGCATACCCTCCCACACTGAGTGTGGATAAAATCGATTTGGGAAAAAGGGGGTGGTGATGGACAGAGTTTCTGAATGATGCAGAATACTCTTACCAAGTCAAGAGATCATGGTTTTAATCCATCACCGTTTTTTAGCTCACTGCACCATCCCAGCTCAGAACCTGGCTACATGCAAATTAGTCTGTACCTGTCCCAGTGCATGATGGGAACAGGGCAAACCAAACTACCAAGCCAATTCTTATACTGGGAAGGAAACAAGCTTCCGGGGACCGGTTTTTGGCATCACAGCCTTCGTCGGCCCGGCTTGCCTGAATCCTGATGGTGCAATGAGCAAGGGACTCACGTCTGAGCATACCCTCCCACACTGAGTGTGGATAAAATCGATTTGGGAACAAGGGGGTGGTGATGGACAGAGTTTCTGAATGATGCAGAATACTCTTACCAAGTCAAGAGATCATGGTTTTAATCCATCACCGTTTTTTAGCTCACTGCACCATCCCAGCTCAGAACCTGGCTACATGCAAATTAGTCTGTACCTGTCCCAGTGCATGATGGGAACAGGGCAAACCAAACTACCAAGCCAATTCTTATACTGGGAAGGAAACAAGCTTCCGGGGACCGGTTTCTGGCATCACAGCCTTCGTCGGCCCAGCTTGCCTGAATCCTGATGGTGCAATGAGCAAGGGACTCACGTCTGAGCATACCCTCCCACACTGAGTGTGGATAAAATCGATTTGGGAAAAAGGGGGTGGTGATGGACAGAGTTTCTGAATGATGCAGAATACTCTTACCAAGTCAAGAGATCATGGTTTTAATCCATCACCGTTTTTTAGCTCACTGCACCATCCCAGCTCAGAACCTGGCTACATGCAAATTAGTCTGTACCTGTCCCAGTGCATGATGGGAACAGGGCAAACCAAACTACCAAGCCAATTCTTATACTGGGAAGGAAACAAGCTTCCGGGGACCGGTTTCAGGCATCACAGCCTTCGTCGGCCCGGCTTGCCTGAATCCTGATGGTGCAATGAGCAAGGGACTCACGTCTGAGCATACCCTCCCACACTGAGTGTGGATAAAATCGATTTGGGAAAAAGGGGGTGGTGATGGACAGAGTTTCTGAATGATGCAGAATACTCTTACCAAGTCAAGAAATCATGGTTTTAATCCATCACCGTTTTTTAGCTCACTGCACCATCCCAGCTCAGAACCTGGCTACATGCAAATTAGTCTGTACCTGTCCCAGTGCATGATGGGAACAGGGCAAACCAAACTACCAAGCCAATTCTTATACTGGGAAGGAAACAAGCTTCCGGGGACCGGTTTCTGGCATCACAGCCTTCGTCGGCCCAGCTTGCCTGAATCCTGATGGTGCAATGAGCAAGGGACTCACGTCTGAGCATACCCTCCCACACTGAGTGTGGATAAAATCGATTTGGGAAAAAGGGGGTGGTGATGGACAGAGTTTCTGAATGATGCAGAATACTCTTACCAAGTCAAGAGATCATGGTTTTAATCCATCACCGTTTTTTAGCTCACTGCACCATCCCAGCTCAGAACCTGGCTACATGCAAATTAGTCTGTACCTGTCCCAGTGCATGATGGGAACAGGGCAAACCAAACTACCAAGCCAATTCTTATACTGGGAAGGAAACAAGCTTCCGGGGACCGGTTTCAGGCATCACAGCCTTCGTCGGCCCGGCTTGCCTGAATCCTGATGGTGCAATGAGCAAGGGACTCACGTCTGAGCATACCCTCCCACACTGAGTGTGGATAAAATCGATTTGGGAAAAAGGGGGTGGTGATGGACAGAGTTTCTGAATGATGCAGAATACTCTTACCAAGTCAAGAAATCATGGTTTTAATCCATCACCGTTTTTTAGCTCACTGCACCATCCCAGCTCAGAACCTGGCTACATGCAAATTAGTCTGTACCTGTCCCAGTGCATGATGGGAACAGGGCAAACCAAACTACCAAGCCAATTCTTATACTGGGAAGGAAACAAGCTTCCGGGGACCGGTTTCTGGCATCACAGCCTTCGTCGGCCCAGCTTGCCTGAATCCTGATGGTGCAATGAGCAAGGGACTCACGTCTGAGCATACCCTCCCACACTGAGTGTGGATAAAATCGATTTGGGAAAAAGGGGGTGGTGATGGACAGAGTTTCTGAATGATGCAGAATACTCTTACCAAGTCAAGAGATCATGGTTTTAATCCATCACCGTTTTTTAGCTCACTGCACCATCCCAGCTCAGAACCTGGCTACATGCAAATTAGTCTGTACCTGTCCCAGTGCATGATGGGAACAGGGCAAACCAAACTACCAAGCCAATTCTTATACTGGGAAGGAAACAAGCTTCCGGGGACCGGTTTCTGGCATCACAGCCTTCGTCGGCCCGGCTTGCCTGAATCCTGATGGTGCAATGAGCAAGGGACTCACGTCTGAGCATACCCTCCCACACTGAATGTGGATAAAATCGATTTGGGAAAAAAAGGGGGTGGTGATGGACAGAGTTTCTGAATGATGCAGAATACTCTTACCAAGTCAAGAGATCATGGTTTTAATCCATCACCGTTTTTTAGCTCACTGCACCATCCCAGCTCAGAACCTGGCTACATGCAAATTAGTCTGTACCTGTCACAGTGCATGATGGGAACAGGGCAAACCAAACTACCAAGCCAATTCTTATACTGGGAAGGAAAAAAGCTTCCGGGGACCGGTTTCTGGCATCACAGCCTTCGTCGGCCCGGCTTGCCTGAATCCTGATGGTGCAATGAGCAAGGGACTCACGTCTGAGCATACCCTCCCACACTGAGTGTGGATAAAATCGATTTGCGAAAAAGGGGGTGGTGATGGACAGAGTTTCTGAATGATGCAGAATACTCTTACCAAGTCAAGAGATCATGGTTTTAATCCATCACCGTTTTTTAGCTCACTGCACCATCCCAGCTCAGAACCTGGCTACATGCAAATTAGTCTGTACCTGTCCCAGTGCATGATGGGAACAGGGCAAACCAAACTACCAAGCCAATTCTTATACTGGGAAAGAAACAAGCTTCCGGGGACCGGTTTCTGGCATCACAGCCTTCGTCGGCCCGGCTTGCCTGAATCCTGATGGTGCAATGAGCAAGGGACTCACGTCTGAGCATACCCTCCCACACTGAGTGTGGATAAAATCGATTTGGGAAAAAGGGGGTGGTGATGGACAGAGTTTCTGAATGATGCAGAATACTCTTACCAAGTCAAGAGATCATGGTTTTAATCCATCACCGTTTTTTAGCTCACTGCACCATCCCAGCTCAGAACCTGGCTACATGCAAATTAGTCTGTACCTGTTCCAGTGCATGATGGGAACAGGGCAAACCAAACTACCAAGCCAATTCTTATACTGGGAAGGAAACAAGCTTCCGGGGACCGGTTTCTGGCATCACAGCCTTCGTCGGCCCGGCTTACCTGAATCCTGATGGTGCAATGAGCAAGGGATTCACGTCGGAGCATGCCCTCCCACACTGAGTGTGGATAAAATCGATTTGGGAAAAAAAGGGGGTGGTGATGGACAGAGTTTCTGAATGATGCAGAATACTCTTACCAAGTCAAGAGATCATGGTTTTAATCCATCACCGTTTTTTAGCTCACTGCACCATCCCAGCTCAGAACCTGGCTACATGCAAATTAGTCTGTACCTGTCCCAGTGCTTGATGGGAACAGGGCAAACCAAACTACCAAGCCAATTCTTATACTGGGAAGGAAACAAGCTTCCGGGGACCGGTTTCTGGCATCACAGCCTTCATCGGCCCGGCTTGCCTGAATCCTGATGGTGCAATGAGCAAGGGACTCACGTCTGAGCATACCCTCCCACACTGAGTGTGGATAAAATCGATTTGGGAAAAAGGGGGTGGTGATGGACAGAGTTTCTGAATGATGCAGAATACTCTTACCAAGTCAAGAGATCATGGTTTTAATCCATCACCGTTTTTTAGCTCACTGCACCATCCCAGCTCAGAACCTGGCTACATGCAAATTAGTCTGTACCTGTCCCAGTGCATGATGGGAACAGGGCAAACCAAACTACCAAGCCAATTCTTATACTGGGAAGGAAACAAGCTTCCGGGGACCGGTTTCTGGCATCACAGCCTTCGTCGGCCCGGCTTGCCTGAATCCTGATGGTGCAATGAGCAAGGGACTCACGTCTGAGCATACCCTCCCACACTGAGTGTGGATAAAATCGATTTGGGAAAAAGGGGGTGGTGATGGACAGAGTTTCTGAATGATGCAGAATACTCTTACCAAGTCAAGAGATCATGGTTTTAATCCATCACCGTTTTTTAGCTCACTGCACCATCCCAGCTCAGAACCTGGCTACATGCAAATTAGTCTGTACCTGTCCCAGTGCATGATGGGAACAGGGCAAACCAAACTACCAAGCCAATTCTTATACTGGGAAGAAAACAAGCTTCCGGGGACCGGTTTCTGGCATCACAGCCTTCGTCGGCTCGGCTTGCCTGAATCCTGATGGTGCAATGAGCAAGGGACTCACGTCTGAGCATACCCTCCCACACTGAGTGTGGATAAAATCGATTTGGGAAAAAGGGGGTGGTGATGGACAGAGTTTCTGAATGGTGCAGAATACTCTTACCAAGTCAAGAGATCATGGTTTTAATCCATCACCGTTTTTTAGCTCACTGCACCATCCCAGTTCAGAACCTGGCTACATGCAAATTAGTCTGTACCTGTCCCAGTGCATGATGGGAACAGGGCAAACCAAACTACCAAGCCAATTCTTATACTGGGAAGGAAACAAGCTTCCGGGGACCCGTTTCTGGCATCACAGCCTTCGTCGGCCCGGCTTGCCTGAATCCTGATGGTGCAATGAGCAAGGGACTCACGTCTGAGCATACCCTCCCACACTGAGTGTGGATAAAATCGATTTGGGAAAAAGGGGGTGGTGATGGACAGAGTTTCTGAATGATGCAGAATACTCTTACCAAGTCAAGAGATCATGGTTTTAATCCATCACCGTTTTTTAGCTCACTGCACCATCCCAGCTCAGAACCTGGCTACATGCAAATTAGTCTGTACCTGTCCCAGTGCATGATGGGAACAGGGCAAACCAAACTACCAAGCCGATTCTTATACTGGGAAGGAAGCAAGCTTCCGGGGACCGGTTTCTGGCATCACAGCCTTCGTCGGCCCGGCTTGCCTGAATCCTGATGGTGCAATGAGCAAGGGACTCACGTCTGAGCATACCCTCCCACACTGAGTGTGGATTAAATCGATTTGGGAAAAAGGGGGTGGTGATGGACAGAGTTTCTGAATGATGCAGTATACTCTTACCAAGTCAAGAGATCATGGTTTTAATCCATCACCGTTTTTTAGCTCACTGCACCATCCCAGCTCAGAACCTGGCTACATGCAAATTAGTCTATACCTGTCCCAGTGCATGATGGGAACAGGGCAAACCAAACTACCAAGCCAATTCTTATACTGGGAAGGAAACAAGCTTCCGGGGACCGGTTTCTGGCATCACAGCCTTCGTCGGCCCGGCTTGCCTGAATCCTGATGGTGCAATGAGCAAGGGACTCACGTCTGAGCAAACCCTCCCACACTGAGTGTGGATAAAATCGATTTGGGAAAAAGGGGGTGGTGATGGACAGAGTTTCTGAATGATGCAGAATACTCTTACCAAGTCAAGAGATCATGGTTTTAATCCATCACCGTTTTTGGGAAAAAGGGGGTGGTGATGGACAGAGTTTCTGAATGATGCAGAATACTCTTACCAAGTCAAGAGATCATGGTTTTAATCCATCACCGTTTTTTAGCTCACTGCACCATCCCAGCTCAGAACCTGGCTACATGCAAATTAGTCTGTACCTGTCCCAGTGCATGATGGGAACAGGGCAAACCAAACTACCAAGCCAATTCTTATACTGGGAAGGAAACAAGCTTCCGGGGACCCGTTTCTGGCATCACAGCCTTCGTCGGCTCGGCTTGCCTGAATCCTGATGGTGCAATGAGCAAGGGACTCATGTCTGAGCATACCCTCCCACACTGAGTGTGGATAAAATCGATTTGGGAAAAAGGGGGTGGTGATGGACAGAGTTTCTGAATGGTGCAGAATACTCTTACCAAGTCAAGAGATCATGGTTTTAATCCATCACCGTTTTTTAGCTCACTGCACCATCCCAGCTCAGAACCTGGCTACATGCAAATTATTCTGTACCTGTCCCAGTGCATGATGGGAACAGGGCAAACCAAACTACCAAGCCAATTCTTATACTGGGAAAGAAACAAGCTTCCGGGGACCAGTTTCTGGCATCACAGCCTTCGTCGGCCCGGCTTGCCTGAATCCTGATGGTGCAGTGAGCAAGGGACTCACGTCTGAGCATACCCTCCCACACTGAGTGTGGATAAAATCGATTTGGGAAAAAGGGGGTGGTGATGGACAGAGTTTCTGAATGATGCAGAATACTCTTACCAAGTCAAGAGATCATGGTTTTAATCCATCACCGTTTTTTAGCTCACTGCACCATCCCAGCTCAGAACCTGGCTACATGCAAATTAGTCTTTACCTGTCCCAGTGCATGATGGGAACAGGGCAAACCAAACTACCAAGCCAATTCTTATACTGGGAAGGAAACAAGCTTCCGGGGACCGGTTTCTGGCATCACAGCCTTTGTCAGCCCGGCTTGCCTGAATCCTGATGGTGCAATGAGCAAGGGACTCACGTCTGAGCATACCCTCCCACACTGAGTGTGGATAAAATCGATTTGGGAAAAAGGGGGTGGTGATGGACAGAGTTTCTGAATGATGCAGAATACTCTTACCAAGTCAAGAGATCATGGTTTTAATCCATCACCGTTTTTAGCTCACTGCACCATCCCAGCTCAGAACCTGGCTACATGCAAATTAGTCTGTACCTGTCCCAGTGCATGATGGGAACAGGGCAAACCAAACTACCAAGCCAATTCTTATACTGGGAAAGAAACAAGCTTCCGGGGACCGGTTTCTGGCATCACAGCCTTCGTCGGCCCAGCTTGCCTGAATCCTGATGGTGCAATGAGCAAGGGACTCACGTCTGAGCATACCCTCCCACACTGAGTGTGGATAAAATCGATTTGGGAAAAAGGGGGTGGTGAAGGACAGAGTTTCTGAATGATGCAGAATACTCTTACCAAGTCAAGAGATCATGGTTTTAATCCATCACCGTTTTTTAGCTCACTGCACCATCCCAGCTCAGAACCTGGCTACATGCAAATTAGTCTGTACCTGTCCCAGTGCATGATGGGAACAGGGCAAACCAAACTACCAAGCCAATTCTTATACTGGGAAGGAAACAAGCTTCCGGGGACCGGTTTCAGGCATCACAGCCTTCGTCGGCCCGGCTTGCCTGAATCCTGATGGTGCAATGAGCAAGGGACTCACGTCTGAGCATACCCTCCCACACTGAGTGTGGATAAAATCGATTTGGGAAAAAGGGGGTGGTGATGGACAGAGTTTCTGAATGATGCAGAATACTCTTACCAAGTCAAGAGATCATGGTTTTAATCCATCACCGTTTTTTTGCTCACTGCACCATCCCAGCTCAGAACCTGGCTACATGCAAATTAGTCTGTACCTGTCCCAGTGCATGATGGGAACAGGGCAAACCAAACTACCAAGCCAATTCTTATACTGGGAAGGAAACAAGCTTCCGGGGACCGGTTTCTGGCATCACAGCCTTCGTCGGCCCGGCTTGCCTGAATCCTGATGGTGCAATGAGCAAGGGACTCACGTCTGAGCATACCCTCCCACACTGAGTGTGGATAAAATCCATTTGGGAAAAAGGGGGTGGTGGTGGACAGAGTTTCTGAATGATGCAGAATACTCTTACCAAGTCAAGAGATCATGGTTTTAATCCATCACCATTTTTTAGCTCACTTAACCATCCCAGCTCAGAACCTGGCTACATGCAAATTAGTCTGTACCTGTCCCAGTGCATGATGGGAACAGGGCAAACCAAACTACCAAGCCAATTCTTATACTGGGAAGGAAACAAGCTTCCGGGGACCGGTTTCTGGCATCACAGCCTTCGTCGGCCCGGCTTGCCTGAATCCTGATGGTGCAATGAGCAAGGGACTCACGTCTGAGCATACCCTCCCACACTGAGTGTGGATAAAATCGATTTGGGAAAAAGGGGGTGGTGATGGACAGAGTTTCTGAATGATGCAGAATACTCTTACCAAGTCAAGAGATCATGGTTTTAATCCATCACCGTTTTTTAGCTCACTGCACCATCCCAGCTCAGAACCTGGCTACATGCAAATTAGTCTGTACCTGTCCCAGTGCATGATGAGAACAGGGCAAACCAAACTACCAAGCCAATTCTTATACTGGGAAGGAAACAAGCTTCCGGGGACCGGTTTCTGGCATCACAGCCTTCGTCGGCCCGGCTTGCCTGAATCCTGATGGTGCAATGAGCAAGGGACTCACGTCTGAGCATACCCTCCCACACTGAGTGTGGATAAAATCGATTTGGGAAAAAGGGGGTGGTGATGGACAGAGTTTCTGAATGATGCAGAATACTCTTACCAAGTCAAGAGATCATGGTTTTAATCCATCACCGTTTTTTAGCTCACTGCACCATCCCAGCTCAGAACCTGTCCCAGTGCATGATGGGAACAGGGCAAACCAAACTACCAAGCCAATTCTTATACTGGGAAGGAAACAAGCTTCCGGGGACCGGTTTCTGGCATCACAGCCTTCGTCGGCCCGGCTTGCCTGAATCCTGATGGTGCAGTGAGCAAGGGACTCACGTCTGAGCATACCCTCCCACACTGAGTGTGGATAAATTCGATTTGGGAAAAAGGGGGTGGTGATGGACAGAGTTTCTGAATGATGCAGAATACTCTTACCAAGTCAAGAGATCATGGTTTTAATCCATCACCGTTTTTTAGCTCACTGCACCATCCCAGCTCAGAACCTGGCTACATGCAAATTAGTCTGTACCTGTCCCAGTGCATGATGGGAACAGGGCAAACCAAACTACCAAGCCAATTCTTATACTGGGAAGGAAACAAGCTTCCGGGGACAGGTTTCTGGCACCACAACCTTTGTCGGCCCGGCTTGCCTGAATCCTGATGGTGCAATGAGCAAGGGACTCACGTCTGAGCATACCCTCCCACACTGAGTGTGGATAAAATCGATTTGGGAAAAAGGGGGTGGTGATGGACAGAGTTACTGAATGATGCAGAATACTCTTACCAAGTCAAGAGATCATGGTTTTAATCCATCACCGTTTTTTAGCTCACTGCACCATCCCAGCTCAGAACGTGGCTACATGCAAATTAGTCTGTACCTGTCCCAGTGCATGATGGGAACAGGGCAAACCAAACTACCAAGCCAATTCTTATACTGGGAAGGAAACAAGCTTCCGGGGACCGGTATCAGGCATCACAGCCTTCGTCAGCCCGGCTTGCCTGAATCCTGATGGTGCAATGAGCAAGGGACTCACGTCTGAGCATACCCTCCCACACTGAGTGTGGATAAAATCGATTTGGGAAAAAGGGGGTGGTGATGGACAGAGTTTCTGAATGATGCAGAATACTCTTACCAAGTCAAGAAATCATGGTTTTAATCCATCACCGTTTTTTAGTTCACTGCACCATCCCAGCTCAGAACCTGGCTACATGCAAATTAGTCTGTACCTGTCCCAGTGCATGATGGGAACAGGGCACACCAAACTACCAAGCCAATTCGTATACTAGGAAGGAAACAAGCTTCCGGGGACCGGTTTCTGGCATCACAGCCTTCGTCGGCCCGGCTTGCCTGAATCCTGATGGAGCAATGAGCAAGGGACTCACGTCTGAGCATACCCTCCCACACTGAGTGTGGATAAAATCAATTTGGGAAAAAAAGGGGGTGGTGATGGACAGAGTTTCTGAATGATGCAGAATACTCTTACCAAGTCAAGAGATCATGTTTTTAATCCATCACCGTTTTTTAGCTCACTGCACCATCCCAGCTCAGAACCTGGCTACATGCAAATTAGTCTGTACCTGTCCCAGTGCATGATGGGAACAGGGCAAACCAAACTACCAAGCCAATTCTTATACTGGGAAGGAAAAAAGCTTCCGGGGACCGGTTTCTGGCATCACAGCCTTCGTCGGCCCGGCTTGCCTGAATCCTGATGGTGCAATGAGCAAGGGACTCACGTCTGAGCATACCCTCCCACACTGAGTGTGGATAAAATCGATTTGGGAAAAAGGGGGTGGTGATGGACAGAGTTTCTGAATGATGCAGAATACTCTTACCAAGTCAAGAGATCATGGTTTTAATCCATCACCGTTTTTTAGCTCACTGCACCATCCCAGCTCAGAACCTGGCTACATGCAAATTAGTCTGTACCTGTCCCAGTGCATGATGGGAACAGGGCAAACCAAACTACCAAGCCAATTCTTATACTGGGAAGGAAACAAGCTTCCGGGGACCGGTTTCTGTCATCACAGCCTTCGTCGGCCCGGCTTGCTGAATCCTGATGGTGCAATGAGCAAGGGACTCACGTCTGAGCATACCCTCCCACACTGAGTGTGGATAAAATCGATTTGGGAAAAAGGGGGTGGTGATGGACAGAGTTTCTGAATGATGCAGAATACTCTTACCAAGTCAAGAGATCATGGTTTTAATCCATCACCGTTTTTTAGCTCACTGCACCATCCCAGCTCAGAACCTGGCTACATGCAAATTAGTCTGTACCTGTCCCAGTGCATGATGGGAACAGGGCAAACCAAACTACCAAGCCAATTCTTATACTGGGAAGGAAACAAGCTTCCGGGGACCGGTTTCTGGCATCACAGCCTTCGTCGGGCCGACTTGCCTGAATCCTGATGGTGCAATGAGCAAGGGACTCATGTCTGAGCATGCCCTCCCACACTGAGTGTGGATAAAATCGATTTGGGAAAAAAAGGGGGTGGTGATGGACAGAGTTTCTGAATGATGCAGAATACTCTTACCAAGTCAAGAGATCATGGTTTTAATCCATCACCGTTTTTTAGCTCACTGCACCATCCCAGCTCAGAACCTGGCTACATGCAAATTAGTCTGTACCTGTCCCAGTGCATGATGGGAACAGAGCAAACCAAACTACCAAGCCAATTCTTAAATTGGGAAGGAAACAAGCTTCCGGGGACCGGTTTCTGGCATCACAGCCTTCGTCGGCCCGGCTTGCCTGAATCCTGATGGTGCAATGAGCAAGGGACTCACGTCTGAGCATACCCTCCCACACTGAGTGTGGATAAAATCGATTTGGGAAAAAGGGGGTGGTGATGGACAGAGTTTCTGAATGATGCAGAATACTCTTACCAAGTCAAGAGATCATGGTTTTAATCCATCACCGTTTTTTAGCTCACTGCACCATCCCAGCTCAGAACCTGGCTACATGCAAATTAGTCTGTACCTGTCCCAGTGCATGATGGGAACAGGGCAAACCAAACTACCAAGCCAATTCTTATACTGGGAAGGAAACAAGCTTCCGGGGACCAGTTTCTGGCATCACAGCCTTCGTCGGCCCGGCTTGCCTGAATCCTGATGGTGCAATGAGCAAGGGACTCACGTCTGAGCATACCCTCCCACACTGAGTGTGGATAAAATCGATTTGGGAAAAAGGGGGTGGTGATGGACAGAGTTTCTGAATGATGCAGAATACTCTTACCAAGTCAAGAGATCATGGTTTTAATCCATCACCGTTTTTTAGCTCACTGCACCATCCCAGCTCAGAACCTGGCTACATGCAAATTAGTCTGTACCTGTCCCAGTGCATGATGGGAACAGGGCAAACCAAACTACCAAGCCAATTCTTATACTGGGAAGGAAACAAGCTTCCGGGGACCGGTTTCTGGCATCACAGCCTTCGTCGGCCCGGCTTGCCTGAATCCTGATGGTGCAATGAGCAAGGGACTCACGTCTGAGCATACCCTCCCACACTGAGTGTGGATAAAATCGATTTGGGAACAAGGGGGTGGTGATGGACAGAGTTTCTGAATGATGCAGAATACTCTTACCAAGTCAAGAGATCATGGTTTTAATCCATCACCGTTTTTTAGCTCACTGCACCATCCCAGCTCAGAACCTGGCTACATGCAAATTAGTCTGTACCTGTCCCAGTGCATGATGGGAACAGGGCAAACCAAACTACCAAGCCAATTCTTATACTGGGAAGGAAACAAGCTTCCGGGGACCGGTTTCTGGCATCACAGCCTTCGTCGGCCCAGCTTGCCTGAATCCTGATGGTGCAATGAGCAAGGGACTCACGTCTGAGCATACCCTCCCACACTGAGTGTGGATAAAATCGATTTGGGAAAAAGGGGGTGGTGATGGACAGAGTTTCTGAATGATGCAGAATACTCTTACCAAGTCAAGAGATCATGGTTTTAATCCATCACCGTTTTTTAGCTCACTGCACCATCCCAGCTCAGAACCTGGCTACATGCAAATTAGTCTGTACCTGTCCCAGTGCATGATGGGAACAGGGCAAACCAAACTACCAAGCCAATTCTTATACTGGGAAGGAAACAAGCTTCCGGGGACCGGTTTCAGGCATCACAGCCTTCGTCGGCCCGGCTTGCCTGAATCCTGATGGTGCAATGAGCAAGGAACTCACGTCTGAGCATACCCTCCCACACTGAGTGTGGATAAAATCGATTTGGGAAAAAGGGGGTGGTGATGGACAGAGTTTCTGAATGATGCAGAATACTCTTACCAAGTCAAGAAATCATGGTTTTAATCCATCACCGTTTTTTAGCTCACTGCACCATCCCAGCTCAGAACCTGGCTACATGCAAATTAGTCTGTACCTGTCCCAGTGCATGATGGGAACAGGGCAAACCAAACTACCAAGCCAATTCTTATACTGTGAAGGAAACAAGCTTCCGGGGACCGGTTTCTGGCATCACAGCCTTCGTCAGCCCGGCTTGCCTGAATCCTGATGGTGCAATGAGCAAGGGACTCACGTCTGAGCATACCCTCCCACACTGAATGTGGATAAAATCGATTTGGGAAAAAAAGGGGGTGGTGATGGACAGAGTTTCTGAATGATGCAGAATACTCTTACCAAGTCAAGAGATCATGGTTTTAATCCATCACCGTTTTTTAGCTCACTGCACCATCCCAGCTCAGAACCTGGCTACATGCAAATTAGTCTGTACCTGTCACAGTGCATGATGGGAACAGGGCAAACCAAACTACCAAGCCAATTCTTATACTGGGAAGGAAAAAAGCTTCCGGGGACCGGTTTCTGGCATCACAGCCTTCGTCGGCCCGGCTTGCCTGAATCCTGATGGTGCAATGAGCAAGGGACTCACGTCTGAGCATACCCTCCCACACTGAGTGTGGATAAAATCGATTTGGGAAAAAGGGGGTGGTGATGGACAGAGTTTCTGAATGATGCAGAATACTCTTACCAAGTCAAGAGATCATGGTTTTAATCCATCACCGTTTTTTAGCTCACTGCACCATCCCAGCTCAGAACCTGGCTACATGCAAATTAGTCTGTACCTGTCCCAGTGCATGATGGGAACAGGGCAAACCAAACTACCAAGCCAATTCTTATACTGGGAAAGAAACAAGCTTCCGGGGACCGGTTTCTGGCATCACAGCCTTCGTCGGCCCGGCTTGCCTGAATCCTGATGGTGCAATGAGCAAAGGACTCACGTCTGAGCATACCCTCCCACACTGAGTGTGGATAAAATCGATTTGGGAAAAAGGGGGTGGTGATGGACAGAGTTTCTGAATGATGCAGAATACTCTTACCAAGTCAAGAGATCATGGTTTTAATCCATCACCGTTTTTTAGCTCACTGCACCATCCCAGCTCAGAACCTGGCTACATGCAAATTAGTCTGTACCTGTCCCAGTGCATGATGGGAACAGGGCAAACCAAACTACCAAGCCAATTCTTATACTGGGAAGGAAACAAGCTTCCGGGGACCGGTTTCTGGCATCACAGCCTTCGTCGGCCCGGCTTACCTGAATCCTGATGGTGCAATGAGCAAGGGATTCACGTCGGAGCATGCCCTCCCACACTGAGTGTGGATAAAATCGATTTGGGAAAAAAAGGGGGTGGTGATGGACAGAGTTTCTGAATGATGCAGAATACTCTTACCAAGTCAAGAGATCATGGTTTTAATCCATCACCGTTTTTTAGCTCACTGCACCATCCCAGCTCAGAACCTGGCTACATGCAAATTAGTCTGTACCTGTCCCAGTGCATGATGGGAACAGGGCAAACCAAACTACCAAGCCAATTCTTATACTGGGAAGGAAACAAGCTTCCGGGGACCGGTTTCTGGCATCACAGCCTTCATCGGCCCGGCTTGCCTGAATCCTGATGGTGCAATGAGCAAGGGACTCACGTCTGAGCATACCCTCCCACACTGAGTGTGGATAAAATCGATTTGGGAAAAAGGGGGTGGTGATGGACAGAGTTTCTGAATGATGCAGAATACTCTTACCAAGTCAAGAGATCATGGTTTTAATCCATCACCGTTTTTTAGCTCACTGCACCATCCCAGCTCAGAACCTGGCTACATGCAAATTAGTCTGTACCTGTCCCAGTGCATGATGGGAACAGGGCAAACCAAACTACCAAGCCAATTCTTATACTGGGAAGAAAACAAGCTTCCGGGGACCGGTTTCTGGCATCACACCCTTCGTCGGCTCGGCTTGCCTGAATCCTGATGGTGCAATGAGCAAGGGACTCACGTCTGAGCATACCCTCCCACACTGAGTGTGGATAAAATCGATTTGGGAAAAAGGGGGTGGTGATGGACAGAGTTTCTGAATGGTGCAGAATACTCTTACCAAGTCAAGAGATCATGGTTTTAATCCATCACCGTTTTTTAGCTCACTGCACCATCCCAGTTCAGAACCTGGCTACATGCAAATTAGTCTGTACCTGTCCCAGTGCATGATGGGAACAGGGCAAACCAAACTACCAAGCCAATTCTTATACTGGGAAGGAAACAAGCTTCCGGGGACCGGTTTCTGGCATCACAGCCTTCGTCGGCCCGGCTTGCCTGAATCCTGATGGTGCAATGAGCAAGGGACTCACGTCTGAGCATACCCTCCCACACTGAGTGTGGATAAAATCAATTTGGGAAAAAGGGGGTGGTGATGGACAGAGTTTCTGAATGATGCAGAATACTCTTACCAAGTCAAGAGATCATGGTTTTAATCCATCACCATTTTTTAGCTCACTGCACCATCCCAGCTCAGAACCTGGCTACATGCAAATTAGTCTGTACCTGTCCCAGTGCATGATGGGAACAGGGCAAACCAAACTACCAAGCCGATTCTTATACTGGGAAGGAAGCAAGGTTCCGGGGACCGGTTTCTGGCATCACAGCCTTCGTCGGCCCGGCTTGCCTGAATCCTGATGGTGCAATGAGCAAGGGACTCACGTCTGAGCATACCCTCCCACACTGAGTGTGGATTAAATCGATTTGGGAAAAAGGGGGTGGTGATGGACAGAGTTTCTGAATGATGCAGTATACTCTTACCAAGTCAAGAGATCATGGTTTTAATCCATCACCGTTTTTTAGCTCACTGCACCATCCCAGCTCAGAACCTGGCTACATGCAAATTAGTCTATACCTGTTCCAGTGCATGATGGGAACAGGGCAAACCAAACTACCAAGCCAATTCTTATACTGGGAAGGAAACAAGCTTCCGGGGACCGGTTTCTGGCATCACAGCCTTCGTCGGCCCGGCTTGCCTGAATCCTGATGGTGCAATGAGCAAGGGACTCACGTCTGAGCATACCCTCCCACACTGAGTGTGGATAAAATCGATTTGGGAAAAAGGGGGTGGTGATGGACAGAGTTTCTGAATGATGCAGAATACTCTTACCAAGTCAAGAGATCATGGTTTTAATCCATCACCGTTTTTTAGCTCACTGCACCATCCCAGCTCAGAACCTGGCTACATGCAAATTATTCTGTACCTGTCCCAGTGCATGATGGGAACAGGGCAAACCAAACTACCAAGCCAATTCTTATACTGGGAAGGAAACAAGCTTCCGGGGACCAGTTTCTGGCATCACAGCCTTCGTCGGCCCGGCTTGCCTGAATCCTGATGGTGCAATGAGCAAGGGACTCACGTCTGAGCATACCCTCCCACACTGAGTGTGGATAAAATCGATTTGGGAAAAAGGGGGTGGTGATGGACAGAGTTTCTGAATGATGCAGAATACTCTTACCAAGTCAAGAGATCATGGTTTTAATCCATCACCGTTTTTTAGCTCACTGCACCATCCCAGCTCAGAACCTGGCTACATGCAAATTAGTCTTTACCTGTCCCAGTGCATGATGGGAACAGGGCAAACCAAAATACCAAGCCAATTCTTATACTGGGAAGGAAACAAGCTTCCGGGGACCGGTTTCTGGCATCACAGCCTTCGTCGGCCCGGCTTGCCTGAATCCTGATGGTGCAATGAGCAAGGGACTCACGTCTGAGCATACCCTCCCACACTGAGCGTGGATAAAATTGATTTGGGAAAAAGGGGGTGGTAATGGACAGAGTTTCTGAATGATGCAGAATACTCTTACCAAGTCAAGAGATCATGGTTTTAATCCATCACCGTTTTTTAGCTCACTGCACCATCCCAGCTCAGAACCTGGCTACATGCAAATTAGTCTGTACCTGTCCCAGTGCATGATGGGAACAGGGCAAACCAAACTACCAAGCCAATTCTTATACTGGGAAGGAAACAAGCTTCCGGGGACCGGTTTCTGGCATCACAGCCTTTGTCAGCCCGGCTTGCCTGAATCCTGATGGTGCAATGAGCAAGGGACTCACGTCTGAGCATACCCTCCCACACTGAGTGTGGATAAAATCGATTTGGGAAAAAGGGGGTGGTGATGGACAGAGTTTCTGAATGATGCAGAATACTCTTACCAAGTCAAGAGATCATGGTTTTAATCCATCACCGTTTTTAGCTCACTGCACCATCCCAGCTCAGAACCTGGCTACATGCAAATTAGTCTGTACCTGTCCCAGTGCATGATGGGAACAGGGCAAACCAAACTACCAAGCCAATTCTTATACTGGGAAAGAAACAAGCTTCCGGGGACCGGTTTCTGGCATCACAGCCTTCGTCGGCCCGGCTTGCCTGAATCCTGATGGTGCAATGAGCAAGGGACTCACGTCTGAGCATACCCTCCCACACTGAGTGTGGATAAAATCAATTTGGGAAAAAGGGGGTGGTGAAGGACAGAGTTTCTGAATGATGCTGAATACTCTTACCAAGTCAAGAGATCATGGTTTTAATCCATCACCGTTTTTTAGCTCACTGCACCATCCCAGCTCAGAACCTGGCTACATGCAAATTAGTCTGTACCTGTCCCAGTGCATGATGGGAACAGGGCAAACCAAACTACCAAGCCAATTCTTATACTGGGAAGGAAACAAGCTTCCGGGGACCGGTTTCTGGCATCACAGCCTTCGTCGGCCCGGCTTGCCTGAATCCTGATGGTGCAATGAGCAAGGGACTCACGTCTGAGCATACCCTCCCACACTGAGTGTGGATAAAATCGATTTGGGAAAAAGGGGGTGGTGATGGACAGAGTTTCTGAATGATGCAGAATACTCTTACCAAGTCAAGAGATCATGGTTTTAATCCATCACCGTTTTTTAGCTCACTGCACCATCCCAGCTCAGAACCTGGCTACATGCAAATTAGTCTGTACCTGTCCCAGTGCATGATGAGAACAGGGCAAACCAAACTACCAAGCCAATTCTTATACTGGGAAGGAAACAAGCTTCCGGGGACCGGTTTCTGGCATCACAGCCTTCGTCGGCCCGGCTTGCCTGAATCCTGATGGTGCAATGAGCAAGGGACTCACGTCTGAGCATACCCTCCCACACTGAGTGTGGATAAAATCGATTTGGGAAAAAGGGGGTGGTGATGGACAGAGTTTCTGAATGATGCAGAATACTCTTACCAAGTCAAGAGATCATGGTTTTAATCCATCACCGTTTTTTAGCTCACTGCACCATCCCAGCTCAGAACCTGTCCCAGTGCATGATGGGAACAGGGCAAACCAACTACCAAGCCAATTCTTATACTGGGAAGGAAACAAGCTTCCGGGGACCGGTTTCTGGCATCACAGCCTTCGTCGGCCCGGCTTGCCTGAATCCTGATGGTGCAGTGAGCAAGGGACTCACGTCTGAGCATACCCTCCCACACTGAGTGTGGATAAATTCGATTTGGGAAAAAGGGGGTGGTGATGGACAGAGTTTCTGAATGATGCAGAATACTCTTACCAAGTCAAGAGATCATGGTTTTAATCCATCACCGTTTTTTAGCTCACTGCACCATCCCAGCTCAGAACCTGGCTACATGCAAATTAGTCTGTACCTGTCCCAGTGCATGATGGGAACAGGGCAAACCAAACTACCAAGCCAATTCTTATACCGGGAAGGAAACAAGCTTCCGGGGACCGGTTTCTGGCACCACAACCTTTGTCGGCCCGGCTTGCCTGAATCCTGATGGTGCAATGAGCAAGGGACTCACGTCTGAGCATACCCTCCCACACTGAGTGTGGATAAAATCGATTTGGGAAAAAGGGGGTGGTGATGGACAGAGTTTCTGAATGATGCAGAATACTCTTACCAAGTCAAGAGATCATGGTTTTAATCCATCACCGTTTTTTAGCTCACTGCACCATCCCAGCTCAGAACGTGGCTACATGCAAATTAGTCTGTACCTGTCCCAGTGCATGATGGGAACAGGGCAAACCAAACTACCAAGCCAATTCTTATACTGGGAAGGAAACAAGCTTCCGGGGACCGGTATCAGGCATCACAGCCTTCGTCGGCCCGGCTTGCCTGAATCCTGATGGTGCAATGAGCAAGGGACTCACGTCTGAGCATACCCTCCCACACTGAGTGTGGATAAAATCGATTTGGGAAAAAGGGGGTGGTGATGGACAGAGTTTCTGAATGATGCAGAATACTCTTACCAAGTCAAGAAATCATGGTTTTAATCCATCACCGTTTTTTAGCTCACTGCACCATCCCAGCTCAGAACCTGGCTACATGCAAATTAGTCTGTACCTGTCCCAGTGCATGATGGGAACAGGGCAAACCAAACTACCAAGCCAATTCGTATACTAGGAAGGAAACAAGCTTCCGGGGACCGGTTTCTGGCATCACAGCCTTCGTCGGCCCGGCTTGCCTGAATCCTGATGGAGCAATGAGCAAGGGACTCACGTCTGAGCATACCCTCCCACACTGAGTGTGGATAAAATCGATTTGGGAAAAAGGGGGTGGTGATGGACAGAGTTTCTGAATGATGCAGAATACTCTTACCAAGTCAAGAGATCATGGTTTTAATCCATCACCGTTTTTAGCTCACTGCACCATCCCAGCTCAGAACCTGGCTACATGCAAATTAGTCTGTACCTGTCCCAGTGCATGATGGGAACAGGGCAAACCAAACTACCAAGCCAATTCTTATACTGGGAAAGAAACAAGCTTCCGGGGACCGGTTTCTGGCATCACAGCCTTCGTCGGCCCGGCTTGCCTGAATCCTGATGGTGCAATGAGCAAGGGACTCACGTCTGAGCATACCCTCCCACACTGAGTGTGGATAAAATCAATTTGGGAAAAAGGGGGTGGTGAAGGACAGAGTTTCTGAATGATGCTGAATACTCTTACCAAGTCAAGAGATCATGGTTTTAATCCATCACCGTTTTTTAGCTCACTGCACCATCCCAGCTCAGAACCTGGCTACATGCAAATTAGTCTGTACCTGTCCCAGTGCATGATGGGAACAGGGCAAACCAAACTACCAAGCCAATTCTTATACTGGGAAGGAAACAAGCTTCCGGGGACCGGTTTCTGGCATCACAGCCTTCGTCGGCCCGGCTTGCCTGAATCCTGATGGTGCAATGAGCAAGGGACTCACGTCTGAGCATACCCTCCCACACTGAGTGTGGATAAAATCGATTTGGGAAAAAGGGGGTGGTGATGGACAGAGTTTCTGAATGATGCAGAATACTCTTACCAAGTCAAGAGATCATGGTTTTAATCCATCACCGTTTTTTAGCTCACTGCACCATCCCAGCTCAGAACCTGGCTACATGCAAATTAGTCTGTACCTGTCCCAGTGCATGATGAGAACAGGGCAAACCAAACTACCAAGCCAATTCTTATACTGGGAAGGAAACAAGCTTCCGGGGACCGGTTTCTGGCATCACAGCCTTCGTCGGCCCGGCTTGCCTGAATCCTGATGGTGCAATGAGCAAGGGACTCACGTCTGAGCATACCCTCCCACACTGAGTGTGGATAAAATCGATTTGGGAAAAAGGGGGTGGTGATGGACAGAGTTTCTGAATGATGCAGAATACTCTTACCAAGTCAAGAGATCATGGTTTTAATCCATCACCGTTTTTTAGCTCACTGCACCATCCCAGCTCAGAACCTGGCTACATGCAAATTAGTCTGTACCTGTCCCAGTGCATGATGGGAACAGGGCAAACCCAACTACCAAGCCAATTCGTATACTAGGAAGGAAACAAGCTTCCGGGGACCGGTTTCTGGCATCACAGCCTTCGTCGGCCCGGCTTGCCTGAATCCTGATGGAGCAATGAGCAAGGGACTCACGTCTGAGCATACCCTCCCACACTGAGTGTGGATAAAATCGATTTGGGAAAAAGGGGGTGGTGATGGACAGAGTTTCTGAATGATGCAGAATACTCTTACCAAGTCAAGAGATCATGGTTTTAATCCATCACCGTTTTTAGCTCACTGCACCATCCCAGCTCAGAACCTGGCTACATGCAAATTAGTCTGTACCTGTCCCAGTGCATGATGGGAACAGGGCAAACCAAACTACCAAGCCAATTCTTATACTGGGAAAGAAACAAGCTTCCGGGGACCGGTTTCTGGCATCACAGCCTTCGTCGGCCCGGCTTGCCTGAATCCTGATGGTGCAATGAGCAAGGGACTCACGTCTGAGCATACCCTCCCACACTGAGCGTGGATAAAATTGATTTGGGAAAAAGGGGGTGGTAATGGACAGAGTTTCTGAATGATGCAGAATACTCTTACCAAGTCAAGAGATCATGGTTTTAATCCATCACCGTTTTTTAGCTCACTGCACCATCCCAGCTCAGAACCTGGCTACATGCAAATTAGTCTGTACCTGTCCCAGTGCATGATGGGAACAGGGCAAACCAAACTACCAAGCCAATTCTTATACTGGGAAGGAAACAAGCTTCCGGGGACCGGTTTCTGGCATCACAGCCTTTGTCAGCCCGGCTTGCCTGAATCCTGATGGTGCAATGAGCAAGGGACTCACGTCTGAGCATACCCTCCCACACTGAGTGTGGATAAAATCGATTTGGGAAAAAGGGGGTGGTGATGGACAGAGTTTCTGAATGATGCAGAATACTCTTACCAAGTCAAGAGATCATGGTTTTAATCCATCACCGTTTTTAGCTCACTGCACCATCCCAGCTCAGAACCTGGCTACATGCAAATTAGTCTGTACCTGTCCCAGTGCATGATGGGAACAGGGCAAACCAAACTACCAAGCCAATTCTTATACTGGGAAAGAAACAAGCTTCCGGGGACCGGTTTCTGGCATCACAGCCTTCGTCGGCCCGGCTTGCCTGAATCCTGATGGTGCAATGAGCAAGGGACTCACGTCTGAGCATACCCTCCCACACTGAGTGTGGATAAAATCAATTTGGGAAAAAGGGGGTGGTGAAGGACAGAGTTTCTGAATGATGCTGAATACTCTTACCAAGTCAAGAGATCATGGTTTTAATCCATCACCGTTTTTTAGCTCACTGCACCATCCCAGCTCAGAACCTGGCTACATGCAAATTAGTCTGTACCTGTCCCAGTGCATGATGGGAACAGGGCAAACCAAACTACCAAGCCAATTCTTATACTGGGAAGGAAACAAGCTTCCGGGGACCGGTTTCTGGCATCACAGCCTTCGTCGGCCCGGCTTGCCTGAATCCTGATGGTGCAATGAGCAAGGGACTCACGTCTGAGCATACCCTCCCACACTGAGTGTGGATAAAATCGATTTGGGAAAAAGGGGGTGGTGATGGACAGAGTTTCTGAATGATGCAGAATACTCTTACCAAGTCAAGAGATCATGGTTTTAATCCATCACCGTTTTTTAGCTCACTGCACCATCCCAGCTCAGAACCTGGCTACATGCAAATTAGTCTGTACCTGTCCCAGTGCATGATGAGAACAGGGCAAACCAAACTACCAAGCCAATTCTTATACTGGGAAGGAAACAAGCTTCCGGGGACCGGTTTCTGGCATCACAGCCTTCGTCGGCCCGGCTTGCCTGAATCCTGATGGTGCAATGAGCAAGGGACTCACGTCTGAGCATACCCTCCCACACTGAGTGTGGATAAAATCGATTTGGGAAAAAGGGGGTGGTGATGGACAGAGTTTCTGAATGATGCAGAATACTCTTACCAAGTCAAGAGATCATGGTTTTAATCCATCACCGTTTTTTAGCTCACTGCACCATCCCAGCTCAGAACCTGTCCCAGTGCATGATGGGAACAGGGCAAACCAAACTACCAAGCCAATTCTTATACTGGGAAGGAAACAAGCTTCCGGGGACCGGTTTCTGGCATCACAGCCTTCGTCGGCCCGGCTTGCCTGAATCCTGATGGTGCAGTGAGCAAGGGACTCACGTCTGAGCATACCCTCCCACACTGAGTGTGGATAAATTCGATTTGGGAAAAAGGGGGTGGTGATGGACAGAGTTTCTGAATGATGCAGAATACTCTTACCAAGTCAAGAGATCATGGTTTTAATCCATCACCGTTTTTTAGCTCACTGCACCATCCCAGCTCAGAACCTGGCTACATGCAAATTAGTCTGTACCTGTCCCAGTGCATGATGGGAACAGGGCAAACCAAACTACCAAGCCAATTCTTATACCGGGAAGGAAACAAGCTTCCGGGGACCGGTTTCTGGCACCACAACCTTTGTCGGCCCGGCTTGCCTGAATCCTGATGGTGCAATGAGCAAGGGACTCACGTCTGAGCATACCCTCCCACACTGAGTGTGGATAAAATCGATTTGGGAAAAAGGGGGTGGTGATGGACAGAGTTTCTGAATGATGCAGAATACTCTTACCAAGTCAAGAGATCATGGTTTTAATCCATCACCGTTTTTTAGCTCACTGCACCATCCCAGCTCAGAACGTGGCTACATGCAAATTAGTCTGTACCTGTCCCAGTGCATGATGGGAACAGGGCAAACCAAACTACCAAGCCAATTCTTATACTGGGAAGGAAACAAGCTTCCGGGGACCGGTATCAGGCATCACAGCCTTCGTCGGCCCGGCTTGCCTGAATCCTGATGGTGCAATGAGCAAGGGACTCACGTCTGAGCATACCCTCCCACACTGAGTGTGGATAAAATCGATTTGGGAAAAAGGGGGTGGTGATGGACAGAGTTTCTGAATGATGCAGAATACTCTTACCAAGTCAAGAAATCATGGTTTTAATCCATCACCGTTTTTTAGCTCACTGCACCATCCCAGCTCAGAACCTGGCTACATGCAAATTAGTCTGTACCTGTCCCAGTGCATGATGGGAACAGGGCAAACCAAACTACCAAGCCAATTCGTATACTAGGAAGGAAACAAGCTTCCGGGGACCGGTTTCTGGCATCACAGCCTTCATCGGCCCGGCTTGCCTGAATCCTGATGGAGCAATGAGCAAGGGACTCACGTCTGAGCATACCCTCCCACACTGAGTGTGGATAAAATCGATTTGGGAAAAAGGGGGTGGTGATGGACAGAGTTTCTGAATGATGCAGAATACTCTTACCAAGTCAAGAGATCATGGTTTTAATCCATCACCGTTTTTAGCTCACTGCACCATCCCAGCTCAGAACCTGGCTACATGCAAATTAGTCTGTACCTGTCCCAGTGCATGATGGGAACAGGGCAAACCAAACTACCAAGCCAATTCTTATACTGGGAAAGAAACAAGCTTCCGGGGACCGGTTTCTGGCATCACAGCCTTCGTCGGCCCGGCTTGCCTGAATCCTGATGGTGCAATGAGCAAGGGACTCACGTGTGAGCATACCCTCCCACACTGAGAGTGGATAAAATCAATTTGGGAAAAAGGGGGTGGTGAAGGAAAGAGTTTCTGAATGATGCTGAATACTCTTACCAAGTCAAGAGATCATGGTTTTAATCCATCACCGTTTTTTAGCTCACTGCACCATCCCAGCTCAGAACCTGGCTACATGCAAATTAGTCTGTACCTGTCCCAGTGCATGATGGGAACAGGGCAAACCAAACTACCAAGCCAATTCTTATACTGGGAAGGAAACAAGCTTCCGGGGACCGGTTTCTGGCATCACAGCCTTCGTCGGCCCGGCTTGCCTGAATCCTGATGGTGCAATGAGCAAGGGACTCACGTCTGAGCATACCCTCCCACACTGAGTGTGGATAAAATCGATTTGGGAAAAAGGGGGTGGTGATGGACAGAGTTTCTGAATGATGCAGAATACTCTTACCAAGTCAAGAGATCATGGTTTTAATCCATCACCGTTTTTTAGCTCACTGCACCATCCCAGCTCAGAACCTGGCTACATGCAAATTAGTCTGTACCTGTCCCAGTGCATGATGAGAACAGGGCAAACCAAACTACCAAGCCAATTCTTATACTGGGAAGGAAACAAGCTTCCGGGGACCGGTTTCTGGCATCACAGCCTTCGTCGGCCCGGCTTGCCTGAATCCTGATGGTGCAATGAGCAAGGGACTCACGTCTGAGCATACCCTCCCACACTGAGTGTGGATAAAATCGATTTGGGAAAAAGGGGGTGGTGATGGACAGAGTTTCTGAATGATGCAGAATACTCTTACCAAGTCAAGAGATAATGGTTTTAATCCATCACCGTTTTTTAGCTCACTGCACCATCCCAGCTCAGAACCTGTCCCAGTGCATGATGGGAACAGGGCAAACCAAACTACCAAGCCAATTCTTATACTGGGAAGGAAACAAGCTTCCGGGGACCGGTTTCTGGCATCACAGCCTTCGTCGGCCCGGCTTGCCTGAATCCTGATGGTGCAGTGAGCAAGGGACTCACGTCTGAGCATACCCTCCCACACTGAGTGTGGATAAATTCGATTTGGGAAAAAGGGGGTGGTGATGGACAGAGTTTCTGAATGATGCAGAATACTCTTACCAAGTCAAGAGATCATGGTTTTAATCCATCACCGTTTTTTAGCTCACTGCACCATCCCAGCTCAGAACCTGGCTACATGCAAATTAGTCTGTACCTGTCCCAGTGCATGATGGGAACAGGGCAAACCAAACTACCAAGCCAATTCTTATACTGGGAAAGAAACAAGCTTCCGGGGACCGGTTTCTGGCATCACAGCCTTCGTCGGCCCGGCTTGCCTGAATCCTGATGGTGCAATGAGCAAGGGACTCACGTCTGAGCATACCCTCCCACACTGAGTGTGGATAAAATCAATTTGGGAAAAAGGGGGTGGTGAAGGACAGAGTTTCTGAATGATGCTGAATACTCTTACCAAGTCAAGAGATCATGGTTTTAATCCATCACCGTTTTTTAGCTCACTGCACCATCCCAGCTCAGAACCTGGCTACATGCAAATTAGTCTGTACCTGTCCCAGTGCATGATGGGAACAGGGCAAACCAAACTACCAAGCCAATTCTTATACTGGGAAGGAAACAAGCTTCCGGGGACCGGTTTCTGGCATCACAGCCTTCGTCGGCCCGGCTTGCCTGAATCCTGATGGTGCAATGAGCAAGGGACTCACGTCTGAGCATACCCTCCCACACTGAGTGTGGATAAAATCGATTTGGGAAAAAGGGGGTGGTGATGGACAGAGTTTCTGAATGATGCAGAATACTCTTACCAAGTCAAGAGATCATGGTTTTAATCCATCACCGTTTTTTAGCTCACTGCACCATCCCAGCTCAGAACCTGGCTACATGCAAATTAGTCTGTACCTGTCCCAGTGCATGATGAGAACAGGGCAAACCAAACTACCAAGCCAATTCTTATACTGGGAAGGAAACAAGCTTCCGGGGACCGGTTTCTGGCATCACAGCCTTCGTCGGCCCGGCTTGCCTGAATCCTGATGGTGCAATGAGCAAGGGACTCACGTCTGAGCATACCCTCCCACACTGAGTGTGGATAAAATCGATTTGGGAAAAAGGGGGTGGTGATGGACAGAGTTTCTGAATGATGCAGAATACTCTTACCAAGTCAAGAGATCATGGTTTTAATCCATCACCGTTTTTTAGCTCACTGCACCATCCCAGCTCAGAACCTGTCCCAGTGCATGATGGGAACAGGGCAAACCAAACTACCAAGCCAATTCTTATACTGGGAAGGAAACAAGCTTCCGGGGACCGGTTTCTGGCATCACAGCCTTCGTCGGCCCGGCTTGCCTGAATCCTGATGGTGCAGTGAGCAAGGGACTCACGTCTGAGCATACCCTCCCACACTGAGTGTGGATAAATTCGATTTGGGAAAAAGGGGGTGGTGATGGACAGAGTTTCTGAATGATGCAGAATACTCTTACCAAGTCAAGAGATCATGGTTTTAATCCATCACCGTTTTTTAGCTCACTGCACCATCCCAGCTCAGAACCTGGCTACATGCAAATTAGTCTGTACCTGTCCCAGTGCATGATGGGAACAGGGCAAACCAAACTACCAAGCCAATTCTTATACCGGGAAGGAAACAAGCTTCCGGGGACCGGTTTCTGGCACCACAACCTTTGTCGGCCCGGCTTGCCTGAATCCTGATGGTGCAATGAGCAAGGGACTCACGTCTGAGCATACCCTCCCACACTGAGTGTGGATAAAATCGATTTGGGAAAAAGGGGGTGGTGATGGACAGAGTTTCTGAATGATGCAGAATACTCTTACCAAGTCAAGAGATCATGGTTTTAATCCATCACCGTTTTTTAGCTCACTGCACCATCCCAGCTCAGAACGTGGCTACATGCAAATTAGTCTGTACTTGTCCCAGTGCATGATGGGAACAGGGCAAACCAAACTACCAAGCCAATTCTTATACTGGGAAGGAAACAAGCTTCCGGGGACCGGTATCAGGCATCACAGCCTTCGTCGGCCCGGCTTGCCTGAATCCTGATGGTGCAATGAGCAAGGGACTCACGTCTGAGCATACCCTCCCACACTGAGTGTGGATAAAATCGATTTGGGAAAAAGGGGGTGGTGATGGACAGAGTTTCTGAATGATGCAGAATACTCTTACCAAGTCAAGAAATCATGGTTTTAATCCATCACCGTTTTTTAGCTCACTGCACCATCCCAGCTCAGAACCTGGCTACATGCAAATTAGTCTGTACCTGTCCCAGTGCATGATGGGAACAGGGCAAACCAAACTACCAAGCCAATTCTTATACTGGGAAGGAAAAAAGCTTCCGGGGACCGGTTTCTGGCATCACAGCCTTCGTCGGCCCGGCTTGCCTGAATCCTGATGGTGCAATGAGCAAGGGACTCACGTCTGAGCATACCCTCCCACACTGAGTGTGGATAAAATCGATTTGGGAAAAAGGGGGTGGTGATGGACAGAGTTTCTGAATGATGCAGAATACTCTTACCAAGTCAAGAGATCATGGTTTTAATCCATCACCGTTTTTTAGCTCACTGCACCATCCCAGCTCAGAACCTGGCTACATGCAAATTAGTCTGTACCTGTCCCAGTGCATGATGGGAACAGGGCAAACCAAACTACCAAGCCAATTCTTATACTGGGAAGGAAACAAGCTTCCGGGGACCGGTTTCTGGCATCACAGCCTTCGTTGGCCCGGCTTGCCTGAATCCTGATGGTGCAATGAGCAAGGGACTCACGTCTGAGCATACCCTCCCACACTGAGTGTGGATAAAATCGATTTGGGAAAAAGGGGGTGGTGATGGACAGAGTTTCTGAATGATGCAGAATACTCTTACCAAGTCAAGAGATCATGGTTTTAATCCATCACCGTTTTTTAGCTCACTGCACCATCCCAGCTCAGAACCTGGCTACATGCAAATTAGTCTGTACCTGTCCCAGTGCATGATGGGAACAGAGCAAACCAAACTACCAAGCCAATTCTTATACTGGGAAGGAAACAAGCTTCCGGGGACCGGTTTCTGGCATCACAGCCTTCGTCGGCCCGGCTTGCCTGAATCCTGATGGTGCAATGAGCAAGGGACTCACGTCTGAGCATACCCTCGCACACTGAGTGTGGATAAAATCGATTTGGGAAAAAAAGGGGGTGGTGATGGACAGAGTTTCTGAATGATGCAGAATACTCTTACCAAGTCAAGAGATCATGGTTTTAATCCATCACCGTTTTTTAGCTCACTGCACCATCCCAGCTCAGAACCTGGCTACATGCAAATTAGTCTGTACCTGTCCCAGTGCATGATGGGAACAGAGCAAACCAAACTACCAAGCCAATTCTTATACTGGGAAGGAAACAAGCTTCCGGGGACCGGTTTCTGGCATCACAGCCTTCGTCGGCCCGGCTTGTCTGAATCCTGATGGTGCAATGAGCAAGGGACTCACGTCTGAGCATACCCTCCCACACTGAGTGTGGATAAAATCGATTTGGGAAAAAGGGGGTGGTGATGGACAGAGTTTCTAAATGATATAGAGTACTCTTACCAAGTCAAGAGATCATGGTTTTAATCCATCACCGTTTTTTAGCTCACTGCACCATCCCAGCTCAGAACCTGGCTACATGCAAATTAGTCTGTACCTGTCCCAGTGCATGATGGGAACAGGGCAAACCAAACTACCAAGCCAATTCTTATACTGGGAAGGAAACAAGCTTCCGGGGACCGGTTTCTGGCATCACAGCCTTCGTCTGCCCGGCTTGCCTGAATCCTGATGGTGCAATGAGCAAGGGACTCACGTCTGAGCATACCCTCCCACACTGAGTGTGGATAAAATCTATTTGGGAAAAAGGGGGTGGTGATGGACAGAGTTTCTGAATGATGCAGAATACTCTTACCAAGTCAAGAGATCATGGTTTTAATCCATCACCGTTTTTTAGCTCACTGCACCATCCCAGCTCAGAACCTGGCTACATGCAAATTAGTCTGTACCTATCCCAGTGCATGATGGGAACAGGGCAAACCAAACTACCAAGCCAATTCTTATACTGGGAGGGAAACAAGCTTCCGGGGACCAGTTTCTGGCATCACAGCCTTCGTTTGCTTGGCTTGCCTGAATCCTGATGGTGCAATGGGCAAGGGACTCACGTCTGAGCATACCCTCCCACACTGAGTGTGGATAAAATCGATTTGGGAAAAAGGGGGTGGTGATGGACAGAGTTTCTGAATGGTGCAGAATACTCTTACCAAGTCAAGAGATCATGGTTTTAATCCATCACCGTTTTTTAGCTCACTGCCCCATCCCAGCTCAGAACCTGGCTACATGCAAATTAGTCTGTACCTGTCCCAGTGCATGATGGGAACAGGGCAAACCAAACTAAAAAGCCAAATCTTATACTGGGAAGGAAACAAGCTTCCGGGGACCGGTTTCTGGCATCACAGCCTTCGTCAGCCCGGCTTGCCTGAATCCTGATGGTGCAATGAGCAAGGGACTCACGTCTGAACATACCCTCCCACACTGAGTGTGGATAAAATCGATTTGGGAAAAAGGGGGTGGTGATGGACAGAGTTTCTGAATGATGCAGAATACTCTTACCAAGTCAAGAGATCATGGTTTTAATCCATCACCGTTTTTTAGCTCACTGCACCATCCCAGCTCAGAACCTGGCTACATGCAAATTAGTCTGTACCTGTCCCAGTGCATGATGGGAACAGGGCAAACCAAACTACCAAGCCAATTCTTATACTGGGAAGGAAACAAGCTTCCGGGGACCGGTTTCTGGCATCACAGCCTTCGTCGGCCCGGCTTGCCTGAATCCTGATGGTGCAATGAGCAAGGGACTCACGTCTGAGCATACCCTCCCACACTGAGTGTGGATAAAATCGATTTGGGAAAAAGGGGATGGTGATGGACAGAGTTTCTGAATGATGCAGAATACTCTTACCAAGTCAAGAAATCATGGTTTTAATCCATCACAGTTTTTTAGCTCACTGCACCATCCCAGCTCAGAACCTGGCTACATGCAAACTAGTTTGTACCTGTCCCAGTGCATGATGGGAACAGGGAAAACCAAACTACCAAGCCAATTCTTATACTGGGAAGGAAACAAGCTTCCGGGGACCGGTTTCTGGCATCACAGCCTTCGTCGGCCCGGCTTGCCTGAATCCTGATGGTGCAATGAGCAAGGGACTGACGTCTGAGCATACCCTCCCACACTGAGTGTGGATAAAATCGATTTGGGAAAAAGGGGATGGTGATGGACAGAGTTTCTGAATGATGCAGAATACTCTTACCAAGTCAAGAGATCATGGTTTTAATCCATCACCGTTTTTTAGCTCACTGCACCATCCCAGCTCAGAACCTGGCTACATGCAAATTAGTCTGTACCTGTCCCAGTGCATGATGGGAACAGGACAAACCAAACTACCAAGCCAATTCTTATACTGGGAAGGAAACAAGCTTCCGGGGACCGGTTTCTGGCATCACAGCCTTCGTCGGCCCGGCTTGCCTGAATCCTGATGGTGCAATGAGCAAGGGACTGACGTCTGAGCATACCCTCCCACACTGAGTGTGGATAAAATCGATTTGGGAAAAAGGGGATGGTGATGGACAGAGTTTCTGAATGATGCAGAATACTCTTACCAAGTCAAGAGATCATGGTTTTAATCCATCACCGTTTTTTAGCTCACTGCACCATCCCAGCTCAGAACCTGGCTACATGCAAATTAGTCTGTACCTGTCCCAGTGCAGGATGGGAACAGGACAAACCAAACTACCAAGCCAATTCTTATACTGGGAAGGAAACAAGCTTCCGGGGACCGGTTTCTGGCATCACAGCCTTCCTCGGCCCGGCTTGTCTGAATCCTGATGGTGCAATGAGCAAGGGACTCACGTCTGAGCATACCCTCCCACACTGAGTGTGGATAAAATCGATTTGGGAAAAAGGGGGTGGTGATGGACAGAGTTTCTAAATGATGCAGAATACTCTTACCAAGTCAAGAGATCATGGTTTTAATCCATCACCGTTTTTTAGCTCACTGCACCATCCCAGCTCAGAACCTGGCTACATGCAAATTAGTCTGTACCTGTCCCAGTGCATGATGGGAACAGGGCAAACCAAACTACCAAGCCAATTCTTATGCTGGGAAGGAAACAAGCTTCCGGGGACCGGTTTCTGGCATCACAGCCTTCGTCGGCTCGGCTTGCCTGAATCCTGATGGTGCAATGAGCAAGGGACTCACATCTGAGCATACCCTCCCACACTGAGTGTGGATAAAATCGATTTGGGAAAAAGGGGGTGGTGATGGACAGAGTTTCTGAATGGTGCAGAATACTCTTACCAAGTCAAGAGATCATGGTTTTAATCCATCACCGTTTTTTAGCTCACTGCACCATCCCAGCTCAGAACCTGGCTACATGCAAATTAGTCTGTACATGTCCCAGTGCATGATGGGAACAGGGCAAACCAAACTACCAAGCCAATTCTTATACTGGGAAGGAAACAAGCTTCCGAGGGCCGGTTTCTGGCATCACAGCCTTCGTCGGCCCGGCTTGCCTGAATCCTGATGGTGCAATGAGCAAGGGACTCACGTCTGAGCATACCCTCCCACACTGAGTGTGGATAAAATCGATTTGGGAAAAAGGGGGTGGTGATGGACAGAGTTTCTGAATGATGCAGAATACTCTTACCAAGTCAAGAGATCATGGTTTTAATCCATCACCGTTTTTTAGCTCACTGCACCATCCCAGCTCAGAACCTGGCTACATGCAAATTAGTCTGTACCTGTCCCAGAGCATGATGGGAACAGGGCAAACCAAACTACCAAGCCAATTCTTATACTGGGAAGGAAACAAGCTTCCGGGGACTGGTTTCTGGCATCACAGCCTTCGTCGGCCCGGCTTGCATGAATCCTGATGGTGCAATGAGCAAGAGACTCACGTCTGAGCATACCCTCCCACACTGAGTGTGGATAAAATCGATTTGGGAAAAAGGTGGTGGTGATGGACAGAGTTTCTGAATGATGCAGAATACTCTTACCAAGTCAAGAGATCATGGTTTTAATCCATCACCGTTTTTTAGCTCACTGCACCATCCCAGCTCAGAACCTGGCTACATGCAAATTAGTCTGTACCTGTCCCAGTGCATGATGGGAACAGGGCAAACCAAACTACCAAGCCAATTCTTATACTGGGACGGAAACAAGCTTCCGGGGACCGGTTTCTGGCATCACAGCCTTCGTCGGCCCGGCTTGCCTGAATCCTGATGGTGCAATGAGCAAGGGACTCACGTCTGAGCATACCCTCCCACACTGAGTGTGGATAAAATCGATTTGGGAAAAAGGGGGTGGTGATGGACAGAGTTTCTGAATGATGCAGAATACTCTTACCAAGTCAAGAGATCATGGTTTTAATCCATCACCGTTTTTTAGCTCACTGCACCATCCCAGCTCAGAACCTGGCTACATGCAAATTAGTCTGTACCTGTCCCAGTGCATGATGGGAACAGGGCAAACCAAACTACCAAGCCAATTCTTATACTGGGAAGGAAACAAGCTTCCGGGGACCGGTTTCTGGCATCACAGCCTTCGTCGGCCCGGCTTGCCTGAATCCTGATGGTGCAATGAGCAAGGGACTCACGTCTGAGCATACCCTCCCACACTGAATGTGGATAAAATCAATTTGGGAAAAAGGGGGTGGTGATGGACAGAGTTTCTGAATGATGCAGAATACTCTTACCAAGTCAAGAGATCATGGTTTTAATCCATCACCGTTTTTTAGCTCACTGCACCATCCCAGCTCAGAACCTGGCTACATGCAAATTAGTCTGTACCTGTCCCAGTGCATGATGGGAACAGGGCAAACCAAACTACCAAGCCAATTCTTATACTGGGAAGGAAACAAGCTTCCGGGGACCGGTTTCTGGCATCACAGCCTTCGTCGGCCCGGCTTGTCTGAATCCTGATGGTGCAATGAGCAAGGGACTCACGTCTGAGCATACCCTCCCACACTGAGTGTGGATAAAATCGATTTGGGAAAAAGGGAGTGGTGATGGACAGAGTTTCTAAATGATGCAGAATACTCTTACCAAGTCAAGAGATCATGGTTTTAATCCATCACCGTTTTTTAGCTCACTGCACCATCCCAGCTCAGAACCTGGCTACATGCAAATTAGTCTGTACCTGTCCCAGTGCATGATGGGAACAGGGCAAACCAAACTACCAAGCCAATTCTTATACTGGGAAGGAAACAAGCTTCCGGGGACCGGTTTCTGGCATCACAGCCTTCGTCGGCCCGGCTTGTCTGAATCCTGATGGTGCAATGAGCAAGGGACTCACGTCTGAGCATACCCTCCCACACTGAGTGTGGATAAAATCGATTTGGGAAAAAGGGTGTGGTGATGGACAGAGTTTCTAAATGATGCAGAATACTCTTGCCAAGTCAAGAGATCATGGTTTTAATCCATCACCGTTTTTTAGCTCACTGCACCATCCCAGCTCAGAACCAGGCTACATGCAAATTAGTCTGTACCTGTCCCAGTGCATGATGGGAACAGGGCAAACCAAACTACCAAGCCAATTCTTATACTGGGAGGAAAACAAGCTTCCGGGGACCGGTTTCTGGCATCACAGCCTTCGTCGACTCGGCTTGCCTGAATCCTGATGGTGCAATGAGCAAGGGACTCACGTCTGAGCATACCCTCCCACACTGAGTGTGGATAAAATCGATTTGGGAAAAAGGGGGTGGTGATGGACAGAGTTTCTGAATGATGCAGAATACTCTTACCAAGTCAAGAGATCATGGTTTTAATCCATCACCGTTTTTTAGCTCACTGCACCATCCCAGCTCAGAACCTGGCTACATGCAAATTAGTCTGTACCTGTCCCAGTGCATGATGGGAACAGGGCAAACCAAACTACCAAGCCAATTCTTATACTGGGAAGGAAACAAGCTTCCGGGGACCGGTTTCTGGCATCACAGCCTTCGTCGGCCCGGCTTGCCTGAATCCTGATGGTGCAATGAGCAAGGGACTCACGTCTGAGCATACCCTCCCACACTGAGTGTGGATAAAATCGATTTGGGAAAAAGGGGGTGGTGAAGGACAGAGTTTCTGAATGATGCTGAATACTCTTACCAAGTCAAGAGATCATGGTTTTAATCCATCACCGTTTTTTAGCTCACTGCACCATCCCAGCTCAGAACCTGGCTACATGCAAATTAGTCTGTACCTGTCCCAGTGCATGATGGGAACAGGGCAAACCAAACTACCAAGCCAATTCTTATACTGGGAAGGAAACAAGCTTCCGGGGACCGGTTTCAGGCATCACAGCCTTCGTCGGCCCGGCTTGCCTGAATCCTGATGGTGCAATGAGCAAGGGACTCACGTCTGAGCATACCCTCCCACACTGAGTGTGGATAAAATCGATTTGGGAAAAAGGGGGTGGTGATGGACAGAGTTTCTGAATGATGCAGAATACTCTTACCAAGTCAAGAGATCATGGTTTTAATCCATCACCGTTTTTTTGCTCACTGCACCATCCCAGCTCAGAACCTGGCTACATGCAAATTAGTCTGTACCTGTCCCAGTGCATGATGGGAACAGGGCAAACCAAACTACCAAGCCAATTCTTATACTGGGAAGGAAACAAGCTTCCGGGGACCGGTTTCTGGCATCACAGCCTTCGTCGGCCCGGCTTGCCTGAATCCTGATGGTGCAATGAGCAAGGGACTCACGTCTGAGCATACCCTCCCACACTGAGTGTGGATAAAATCGATTTGGGAAAAAGGGGGTGGTGGTGGACAGAGTTTCTGAATGATGCAGAATACTCTTACCAAGTCAAGAGATCATGGTTTTAATCCATCACCATTTTTTAGCTCACTTAACCATCCCAGCTCAGAACCTGGCTACATGCAAATTAGTCTGTACCTGTCCCAGTGCATGATGGGAACAGGGCAAACCAAACTACCAAGCCAATTCTTATACTGGGAAGGAAACAAGCTTCCGGGGACCGGTTTCTGGCATCACAGCCTTCGTCGGCCCGGCTTGCCTGAATCCTGATGGTGCAATGAGCAAGGGACTCACGTCTGAGCATACCCTCCCACACTGAGTGTGGATAAAATCGATTTGGGAAAAAGGGGGTGGTGATGGACAGAGTTTCTGAATGATGCAGAATACTCTTACCAAGTCAAGAGATCATGGTTTTAATCCATCACCGTTTTTTAGCTCACTGCACCATCCCAGCTCAGAACCTGGCTACATGCAAATTAGTCTGTACCTGTCCCAGTGCATGATGAGAACAGGGCAAACCAAACTACCAAGCCAATTCTTATACTGGGAAGGAAACAAGCTTCCGGGGACCGGTTTCTGGCATCACAGCCTTCTTCGGCCCGGCTTGCCTGAATCCTGATGGTGCAATGAGCAAGGGACTCACGTCTGAGCATACCCTCCCACACTGAGTGTGGATAAAATCGATTTGGGAAAAAGGGGGTGGTGATGGACAGAGTTTCTGAATGATGCAGAATACTCTTACCAAGTCAAGAGATCATGGTTTTAATCCATCACCGTTTTTTAGCTCACTGCACCATCCCAGCTCAGAACCTGTCCCAGTGCATGATGGGAACAGGGCAAACCAAACTACCAAGCCAATTCTTATACTGGGAAGGAAACAAGCTTCCGGGGACCGGTTTCTGGCATCACAGCCTTCGTCGGCCCGGCTTGCCTGAATCCTGATGGTGCAGTGAGCAAGGGACTCACGTCTGAGCATACCCTCCCACACTGAGTGTGGATAAATTCGATTTGGGAAAAAGGGGGTGGTGATGGACAGAGTTTCTGAATGATGCAGAATACTCTTACCAAGTCAAGAGATCATGGTTTTAATCCATCACCGTTTTTTAGCTCACTGCACCATCCCAGCTCAGAACCTGGCTACATGCAAATTAGTCTGTACCTGTCCCAGTGCATGATGGGAACAGGGCAAACCAAACTACCAAGCCAATTCTTATACCGGGAAGGAAACAAGCTTCCGGGGACCGGTTTCTGGCACCACAACCTTTGTCGGCCCGGCTTGCCTGAATCCTGATGGTGCAATGAGCAAGGGACTCACGTCTGAGCATACCCTCCCACACTGAGTGTGGATAAAATCAATTTGGGAAAAAGGGGGTGGTGATGGACAGAGTTTCTGAATGATGCAGAATACTCTTACCAAGTCAAGAGATCATGGTTTTAATCCATCACCGTTTTTTAGCTCACTGCACCATCCCAGCTCAGAACGTGGCTACATGCAAATTAGTCTGTACCTGTCCCAGTGCATGATGGGAACAGGGCAAACCAAACTACCAAGCCAATTCTTATACTGGGAAGGAAACAAGCTTCCGGGGACCGGTATCAGGCATCACAGCCTTCGTCGGCCCGGCTTGCCTGAATCCTGATGGTGCAATGAGCAAGGGACTCACGTCTGAGCATACCCTCCCACACTGAGTGTGGATAAAATCGATTTGGGAAAAAGGGGGTGGTGATGGACAGAGTTTCTGAACGATGCAGAATACTCTTACCAAGTCAAGAAATCATGGTTTTAATCCATCACCGTTTTTTAGCTCACTGCACCATCCCAGCTCAGAACCTGGCTACATGCAAATTAGTCTGTACCTGTCCCAGTGCATGATGGGAACAGGGCAAACCAAACTACCAAGCCAATTCTTATACTAGGAAGGAAACAAGCTTCCGGGGACCGGTTTCTGGCATCACAGCCTTCGTCGGCCCGGCTTGCCTGAATCCTGATGGTGCAATGAGCAAGGGACTCACGTCTGAGCATACCCTCCCACACTGAGTGTGGATAAAATCAATTTGGGAAAAAGGGGGTGGTGATGGACAGAGTTTCTGAATGATGCAGAATACTCTTACCGAGTCACGAGATCATGGTTTTAATCCATCACCGTTTTTTAGCTCACTGCACCATCCCAGCTCAGAACCTGGCTACATGCAAATTAGTCTGTACCTGTCCCAGTGCATGATGGGAACAGGGCAAACCAAACTACCAAGCCAATACTTATACTGGGAAGGAAACAAGCTTCCGGGAACCGGTTTCTGGTATCACAGCCTTCGTCGGCCCTGCTTGCCTGAATCCTGATGGTGCAATGAGCAAGGGACTCACGTCTGAGCATACCCTCCCACACTGAGTGTGGATAAAATCGATTTGGGAAAAAGGGGGTGGTGATGGACAGAGTTTCTGAATGATGCAGAATACTCTTACCAAGTCAAGAGATCATGGTTTTAATCCATCACCGTTTTTTAGCTCACTGCACCATCCTAGCTCAGAACCTGGCTACATGCAAATTAGTCTGTACCTGTCCCAGTGCATGATGGGAACAGGGCAAACCAAACTACCAAGCCAATTCTTATACTGGGAAGGAAACAAGCTTCCGGGGACCGGTTTCTGGCATCACAGCCTTCGTCGGCCCGGCTTGCCTGAATCATGATGGTGCAATGAGCAAGGGACTCACGTCTGAGCATACCCTCGCACACTGAGTGTGGATAAAATCGATTTGGGAAAAAAAGGGGGTGGTGATGGACAGAGTTTCTGAATGATGCAGAATACTCTTACCAAGTCAAGAGATCATGGTTTTAATCCATCACCGTTTTTTAGCTCACTGCACCATCCCAGCTCAGAACCTGGCTACATGCAAATTAGTCTGTACCTGTCCCAGTGCATGATGGGAACAGGGCAAACCAAACTACCAAGCCAATTCTTATACTGGGAAGGAAACAAGCTTCCGGGGACCGGTTTCTGGCATCACAGCCTTCGTCGGCCCGGCTTGTCTGAATCCTGATGGTGCAATGAGCAAGGGACTCACGTCTGAGCATACCCTCCCACACTGAGTGTGGATAAAATCGATTTGGGAAAAAGGGGGTGGTGATGGACAGAGTTTCTAAATGATGCAGAGTACTCTTACCAAGTCAAGAGATCATGGTTTTAATCCATCACCGTTTTTTAGCTCACTGCACCATCCCAGCTCAGAACCTGGCTACATGCAAATTAGTCTGTACCTGTCCCAGTGCATGATGGGAACAGGGCAAACCAAACTACCAAGCCAATTCTTATACTGGGAAGGAAACAAGCTTCCGGGGACCGGTTTCTGGCATCACAGCCTTCGTCTGCCCGGCTTGCCTGAATCCTGATGGTGCAATGAGCAAGGGACTCACGTCTGAGCATACCCTCCCACACTGAGTGTGGATAAAATCTATTTGGGAAAAAGGGGGTGGTGATGGACAGAGTTTCTGAATGATGCAGAATACTCTTACCAAGTCAAGAGATCATGGTTTTAATCCATCACCGTTTTTTAGCTCACTGCACCATCCCAGCTCAGAACCTGGCTACATGCAAATTAGTCTGTACCTGTCCCAGTGCATGATGGGAACAGGGCAAACCAAACTACCAAGCCAATTCTTATACTGGGAGGGAAACAAGCTTCCGGGGACCAGTTTCTGGCATCACAGCCTTCGTTTGCTTGGCTTGCCTGAATCCTGATGGTGCAATGGGCAAGGGACTCACGTCTGAGCATACCCTCCCACACTGAGTGTGGATAAAATCGATTTGGGAAAAAGGGGGTGGTGATGGACAGAGTTTCTGAATGGTGCAGAATACTCTTACCAAGTCAAGAGATCATGGTTTTAATCCATCACCGTTTTTTAGCTCACTGCACCATCCCAGCTCAGAACCTGGCTACATGCAAATTAGTCTGTACCTGTCCCAGTGCATGATGGGAACAGGGCAAACCAAACTAAAAAGCCAAATCTTATACTGGGAAGGAAACAAGCTTCCGGGGACCGGTTTCTGGCATCACAGCCTTCGTCAGCCCGGCTTGCCTGAATCCTGATGGTGCAATGAGCAAGGGACTCACGTCTGAACATACCCTCCCACACTGAGTGTGGATAAAATCGATTTGGGAAAAAGGGGGTGGTGATGGACAGAGTTTCTGAATGATGCAGAATACTCTTACCAAGTCAAGAGATCATGGTTTTAATTCATCACCGTTTTTTAGCTCACTGCACCATCCCAGCTCAGAACCTGGCTACATGCAAATTAGTCTGTACCTGTCCCAGTGCATGATGGGAACAGGGCAAACCAAACTACCAAGCCAATTCTTATACTGGGAAGGAAACAAGCTTCCGGGGACCGGTTTCTGGCATCACAGCCTTCGTCGGCCCGGCTTGCCTGAATCCTGATGGTGCAATGAGCAAGGGACTCACGTCTGAGCATACCCTCCCACACTGAGTGTGGATAAAATCGATTTGGGAAAAAGGGGATGGTGATGGACAGAGTTTCTGAATGATGCAGAATACTCTTACCAAGTCAAGAAATCATGGTTTTAATCCATCACCGTTTTTTAGCTCACTGCACCATCCCAGCTCAGAACCTGGCTACATGCAAACTAGTTTGTACCTGTCCCAGTGCATGATGGGAACAGGGAAAACCAAACTACCAAGCCAATTCTTATACTGGGAAGGAAACAAGCTTCCGGGGACCGGTTTCTGGCATCATAGCCTTCGTCGGCCCGGCTTGCCTGAATCCTGATGGTGCAATGAGCAAGGGACTGACGTCTGAGCATACCCTCCCACACTGAGTGTGGATAAAATCGATTTGGGAAAAAGGGGATGGTGATGGACAGAGTTTCTGAATGATGCAGAATACTCTTACCAAGTCAAGAGATCATGGTTTTAATCCATCACCGTTTTTTAGCTCACTGCACCATCCCAGCTCAGAACCTGGCTACATGCAAATTAGTCTGTACCTGTCCCAGTGCATGATGGGAACAGGACAAACCAAACTACCAAGCCAATTCTTATACTGGGAAGGAAACAAGCTTCCGGGGACCGGTTTCTGGCATCACAGCCTTCGTCGGCCCGGCTTGCCTGAATCCTGATGGTGCAATGAGCAAGGGACTGACGTCTGAGCATACCCTCCCACACTGAGTGTGGATAAAATCGATTTGGGAAAAAGGGGATGGTGATGGACAGAGTTTCTGAATGATGCAGAATACTCTTACCAAGTCAAGAGATCATGGTTTTAATCCATCACCGTTTTTTAGCTCACTGCACCATCCCAGCTCAGAACCTGGCTACATGCAAATTAGTCTGTACCTGTCCCAGTGCAGGATGGGAACAGGACAAACCAAACTACCAAGCCAATTCTTATACTGGGAAGGAAACAAGCTTCCGGGGACCGGTTTCTGGCATCACAGCCTTCCTCGGCCCGGCTTGTCTGAATCCTGATGGTGCAATGAGCAAGGGACTCACGTCTGAGCATACCCTCCCACACTGAGTGTGGATAAAATCGATTTGGGAAAAAGGGGGTGGTGATGGACAGAGTTTCTAAATGATGCAGAATACTCTTGCCAAGTCAAGAGATCATGGTTTTAATCCATCACCGTTTTTTAGCTCACTGCACCATCCCAGCTCAGAACCAGGCTACATGCAAATTAGTCTGTACCTGTCCCAGTGCATGATGGGAACAGGGCAAACCAAACTACCAAGCCAATTCTTATACTGGGAGGAAAACAAGCTTCCGGGGACCGGTTTCTGGCATCACAGCCTTCGTCGACTCGGCTTGCCTGAATCCTGATGGTGCAATGAGCAAGGGACTCACGTCTGAGCATACCCTCCCACACTGAGTGTGGATAAAATCGATTTGGGAAAAAGGGGGTGGTGATGGACAGAGTTTCTGAATGATGCAGAATACTCTTACCAAGTCAAGAGATCATGGTTTTAATCCATCACCGTTTTTTAGCTCACTGCACCATCCCAGCTCAGAACCTGGCTACATGCAAATTAGTCTGTACCTGTCCCAGTGCATGATGGGAACAGGGCAAACCAAACTACCAAGCCAATTCTTATACTGGGAAGGAAACAAGCTTCCGGGGACCGGTTTCTGGCATCACAGCCTTCGTCGGCCCGGCTTGCCTGAATCCTGATGGTGCAATGAGCAAGGGACTCACGTCTGAGCATACCCTCCCACACTGAGTGTGGATAAAATCGATTTGGGAAAAAGGGGGTGGTGATGGACAGAGTTTCTGAATGATGCAGAATACTCTTACCAAGTCAAGAGATCATGGTTTTAATCCATCACCGTTTTTTATCTCACTGCACCATTCCAGCTCAGAACCTGGCTTCATGCAAATTAGTCTGTACCTGTCCCAGTGCATGATGGGAACAGGGCAAACCAAACTACCAAGCCAATTCTTATACTGGGAAGGAAACAAGCTTCCGGGGACCGGTTTCTGGCATCACAGCCTTCGTCGGCCCGGCTTGCTTGAATCCTGATGGTGCAATGAGCAAGGGACTCACGTCTGAGCATACCCTCCCACACTGAGTGCGGATAAAATCGATTTGGGAAAAAGGGGATGGTGATGGACAGAGTTTCTGAATGATGCAGAATACTCTTACCAAGTCAAGAGATCATGGTTTTAATCCATCACCGTTTTTTAGCTCACTGCACCATCCCAGCTCAGAACCTGGCTACATGCAAATTAGTCTGTACCTGTCCCAGTGCATGATGGGAACAGGGAAAACCAAACTACCAAGCCAATTCTTATACTGGGAAGGAAACAAGCTTCCGGGGACCGGTTTCTGGCATCACAGCCTTCGTCGGCCCGGCTTGCCTGAATCCTGATGGTGCAATGAGCAAGGGACTCACGTCTGAGCATACCCTCCCACACTGAGTGTGGATAAAATCGATTTGGGAAAAAGGGGATGGTGATGGACAGAGTTTCTGAATGATGCAGAATACTCTTACCAAGTCAAGAGATCATGGTTTTAATCCATCACCGTTTTTTAGCTCACTGCACCATCCCAGCTCAGAACCTGGCTACATGCAAATTAGTCTGTACCTGTCCCAGTGCATGATGGGAACAGGACAAACCAAACTACCAAGCCAATTCTTATACTGGGAAGGAAACAAGCTTCCGGGGACCGGTTTCTGGCATCACAGCCTTCGTCGGCCCGGCTTGTCTAAATCCTGATGGTGCAATGAGCAAGGGACTCACGTCTGAGCATACCCTCCCACACTGAGTGTGGATAAAATCGATTTGGGAAAAAGGGGGTGGTGATGGACAGAGTTTCTAAATGATGCAGAATACTCTTACCAAGTCAAGAGATCATGGTTTTAACCCATCACCGTTTTTTAGCTCACTGCACCATCCCAGCTCAGAACCTGGCGACATGCAAATTAGTCTGTACCTGTCCCAGTGCATGATGGGAACAGGGCAAACCAAACTACCAAGCCAATTCTTATACTGGGAAGGAAACAAGCTTCCGGGGACCGGTTTCTGGCATCACAGCCTTCGTCGGCCCGGCTTGCCTGAATCCTGATGGTGCAATGAGCAAGGGACTCACGTCTGAGCATACCCTCCCACACTGAGTGTGGACAAAATTGATTTGGGAAAAAGGGGGTGGTGATGGACAGAGTTTCTGAATGATGCAGAATACTCTTACCAAGTCAAGAGATCATGGTTTTAATCCATCACCGTTTTTTAGCTCACTGCACCATCCCAGCTCAGAACCTGGCTACATGCAAATTAGTCTGTACCTGTCCCAGTGCATGATGGGAACAGGGCAAACCAAACTACCAAGCCAATTCTTATACTGGGAAGGAAACAAGCTTCCGGGGACCGGTTTCTGGCATCACAGCCTTCGTCGGCTCGGCTTGCCTGAATCCTGATGGTGCAATGAGCAAGGGACTCACGTCTGAGCATACCCTCCCACACTGAGTGTGGATAAAATCCATTTGGGAAAAAGGGGGTGGTGATGGACAGAGTTTCTGAATGGTGCAGAATACTCTTACCAAGTCAAGAGATCATGGTTTTAATCCATCACCGTTTTTTAGCTCACTGCACCATCCCAGCTCAGAACCTGGCTACATGCAAATTAGTCTGTACCTGTCCCAGTGCATGATGGGAACAGGGCAAACCAAACTACCAAGCCAATTCTTATACAGGGAAGGAAACAAGCTTCCGGGGACCGGTTTCTGGCATCACAGCCTTCGTCGGCCCGGCTTGCCTGAATCCTGATGGTGCAATGAGCAAGGGACTCACGTCTGAGCATACCCTCCCACACTGAGTGTGGATAAAATCGATTTGGGAAAAAGGGGGTGGTGATGGACAGAGTTTCTGAATGATGCAGAATACTCTTACCAAGTCAAAAGATCATGGTTTTAATCCATCACCGTTTTTTAGCTCACTGCACCATCCCAGCTCAGAACCTGGCTACATGCAAATTAGTCTGTACCTGTCCCAGAGCATGATGGGAACAGGGCAAACCAAACTACCAAGCCAATTCTTATACTGGGAAGGAAACAAGCTTCCGGGGACCGGTTTCTGGCATCACAGCCTTCGTCGGCCCGGCTTGCATGAATCCTGATGGTGCAATGAGCAAGAGACTCACGTCTGAGCATACCCTCCCACACTGAGTGTGGATAAAATCGATTTGGGAAAAAGGGGGTGGTGATGGACAGAGTTTCTGAATGATGCAGAATACTCTTACCAAGTCAAGAGATCATGGTTTTAATCCATCACCGTTTTTTAGCTCACTGCACCATCCCAGCTCAGAACCTGGCTACATGCAAATTAGTCTATACCTGTCCCAGTGCATGATGGGAACAGGGCAAACCAAACTACCAAGCCAATTCTTATACTGGGAAGGAAACAAGCTTCCGGGGACCGGTTTCTGGCATCACAGCCTTCGTCGGCCCGGCTTGCCTGAATCCTGATGGTGCAATGAGCAAGGGACTCACGTCTGAGCATACCCTCCCACACTGAGTGTGGATAAAATCGATTTGGGAAAAAGGGGGTGGTGATGGACAGAGTTTCTGAATGATGCAGAATACTCTTACCAAGTCAAGAGATCATGGTTTTAATCCATCACCGTTTTTTAGCTCACTGCACCATCCCAGCTCAGAACCTGGCTACATGCAAATTAGTCTGTACCTGTCCCAGTGCATGATGGGAACAGGGCAAACCAAACTACCAAGCCAATGCTTATACTGGGAAGGAAACAAGCTTCCGGGGACCGGTTTCTGGCATCACAGCCTTCGTCGGCTCGGCTTGCCTGAATCCTGATGGTGCAATGAGCAAGGGACTCATGTCTGAGCATACCCTCCCACACTGAGTGTGGATAAAATCGATTTGGGAAAAAGGGGATGGTGATGGACAGAGTTCCTGAATGGTGCAGAATACTCTTACCAAGTCAAGAGATCATGGTTTTAATCCATCACCATTTTTTAGCTCACTGCACCATTCCAGCTCAGAACCTGGCTACATACAAATTAGTCTGTACCTGTCCCAGTGCATGATGGGAACAGGGCAAACCAAACTACCAAGCCAATTCTTATACTGGGAAGGAAACAAGCTTCCGGGGACCGGTTTCTGGCATCACAGCCTTCGTCGGCCCGGCTTGCCTGAATCCTGATGGTGCAATGAGCAAGGGACTCACGTCTGAGCATACCCTCCCACACTGAGTGTGGATAAAATCGATTTGGGAAAAAGGGGGTGGTGATGGACAGAGTTTCTGAATGATGCAGAATACTCTTACCAAGTCAAGAGATCATGGTTTTAATCCATCACCGTTTTTTAGCTCACTGCACCATCCCAGCTCAGAACCTGGCTCTATGCAGATTAGTCTGTACCTGTCCCAGAGCATGATGGGAACAGGGCAAACCAAACTACCAAGCCAATTCTTATACTGGGAAGGAAACAAGCTTCCGGGGACCGGTTTCTGGCATCACAGCCTTCGTCGGCCCGGCTTGCCTGAATCCTGATGGTGCAATGAGCAAGGGACTCACGTCTGAGCATACCCTCCCACACTGAGTGTGGATAAAATCGATTTGGGGAAAAAAGGGGGTGGTGATGGACAGAGTTTCTGAATGATGCATAATACTCTTACCAAGACAAGAGATCATGGTTTTAATCCATCACCGTTTTTTAGCTCACTGCACCATCCCAGCTCAGAACCTGGCTACATGCAAATTAGTCTGTACCTGTCCCAGTGCATGATGGGAACAGGGCAAACCAAACTACCAAGCCAATTCTTATACTGGGAAGGAAACAAGCTTCCGGGGACCGGTTTCTGGCATCACAGCCTTCGTCGGCCCGGCTTGCCTGAATCCTGATGGTGCAATGAGCAAGGGACTCACGTCTGAGCATACCCTCCCACACTGAGTGTGGATAAAATCGATTTGGGAAAAAGGGGGTGGTGATGGACAGAGTTTCTGAATGATGCAGAATACTCTTACCAAATCAAGAGATCATGGTTTTAATCCATCACCGTTTTTTAGCTCACTGCACCATCCCAGCTCAGAACCTGGCTACATGCAAATTAGTCTGTACCTGTCCCAGTGCATGATGGGAACAGGGCAAACCAAACTACCAAGCAAATTCTTATACTGGGAAGAAAACAAGCTTCCGGGGACCGGTTTCTGGCATCACAGCCTTCGTCGGCTCGGCTTGCCTGAATCCTGATGGTGCAATGAGCAAGGGACTCACGTCTGAGCATACCCTCCCACACTGAGTGTGGATAAAATCGATTTGGGAAAAAGGGGGTGGTGATGGACAGAGTTTCTGAATGGTGCAGAATACTCTTACCAAGTCAAGAGATCATGGTTTTAATCCATCACCGTTTTTTAGCTCACTGCACCATCCCAGCTCAGAACCTGGCTACATGCAAATTAGTCTGTACCTGTCCCAGTGCATGATGAGAACAGGGCAAACCAAACTACCAAGCCAATTCTTATACTGGGAAGGAAACAAGCTTCCGGGGACCGGTTTCTGGCATCACAGCCTTCGTCGGCCCGGCTTGCCTGAATCCTGATGGTGCAATGAGCAAGGGACTCACGTCTGAGCATACCCTCCCACACTGAGTGTGAATAAAATCGATTTGGGAAAAAGGGGATGGTGATGGACAGAGTTTCTGAATGATGCAGAATACTCTTACCAAGTCAAGAGATCATGGTTTTAATCCATCACCGTTTTTTAGCTCACTGCACCATCCCAGCTCAGAACCTGGCTACATGCAAATTAGTCTGTACCTGTCCCAGTGCATGATGGGAACAGGGAAAACCAAACTACCAAGCCAATTCTTATACTGGGAAGGAAACAAGCTTCCGGGGACCGGTTTCTGGCATCACAGCCTTCGTCGGCCCGGCTTGCCTGAATCCTGATGGTGCAATGAGCAAGGGACTCACGTCTGAGCATACCCTCCCACACTGAGTGTGGATAAAATCGATTTGGGAAAAAGGGGATGGTGATGGACAGAGTTTCTGAATGATGCAGAATACTCTTACCAAGTCAAGAGATCATGGTTTTAATCCATCACCGTTTTTTAGCTCACTGCACCATCCCAGCTCAGAACCTGGCTACATGCAAATTAGTCTGTACCTGTCCCAGTGCATGATGGGAACAGGGCAAACCAAACTACCAAGCCAATTCTTATACTGGGAAGGAAACAAGCTTCCGGGGACCGGTTTCTGGCATCACAGCCTTCGTCGGCCCGGCTTGCCTGAATCCTGATGGTGCAATGAGCAAGGGACTCACGTCTGAGCATACCCTCCCACACTGAGTGTGGATAAAATCAATTTGGGAAAAAGGGGGTGGTGATGGACAGAGTTTCTGAATGATGCAGAATACTCTTACCAAGTCAAGAGATCATGGTTTTAATCCATCACCGTTTTTTAGCTCACTGCACCAACCCAGCTCAGAACCTGGCTACATGCAAATTAGTCTGTACCTGTCCCAGTGCATGATGGGAAAAGGGCAAACCAAACTACCAAGCCAATTCTTATACTGGGAAGGAAACAAGTTTCCGGGGACCGGTTTCTGGCATCACAGCCTTCGTCGGCCCGGCTTGCCTGAATCCTGATGGTGCAATGAGCAAGGGACTCACGTCTGAGCATACCTTCCCACACTGAGTGTGGATAAAATCGATTTGGGAAAAAGGGGGTGGTGATGGACAGAGTTTCTGAATGATGCAGAATACTCTTACCAAGTCAAGAGATCATGGTTTTAATCCATCACCGTTTTTTAGCTCACTGCACCATCCCAGCTCAGAACCTGGCTACATGCAAATTAGTCTGTACCTGTCCCAGTGCATGATGGGAACAGGGCAAACCAAAATACCAAGCCAATTCTTATACTGGGAAGGAAACAAGCTTCCGGGGACCGGTTTCTGGCATCACAGCCTTCGTCGGCCCGGCTTGCCTGAATCCTGATGGTGCAATGAGCAAGGGACTCATGTCTGAGCATACCCTCCCACAGTGAGTGTGGATAAAATCGATTTGGGAAAAAGGGGGTGGTGATGGACAGAGTTTCTGAATGATGCAGAATACTCTTACCAAGTCAAGAGATCATGGTTTTAATCCATCACCGTTTTTTAGCTCACTGCACCCTCCCAGCTCAGAACCTGGCTACATGCAAATTAGTCTGTACCTGTCCCAGAGCATGATGGGAACAGGGCAAACCAAACTACCAAGCCAATTCTTATACTGGGAAGGAAACAAGCTTCCGGGGACCGGTTTCTGGTATCACAGCCTTCGTCGGCCCGGCTTGCCTGAATCCTGATGGTGCAATGAGCAAGGGACTCACGTCTGAGCATACCCTCCCCCACTGAGTGTGGATAAAATCGATTTGGGAAAAAGGGGGTGGTGATGTACAGAGTTTCTGAAGGATGCAGAATACTCTTACCAAGTCAAGAGATCATGGTTTTAATCCATCACCGTTTTTTAGCTCTCTGCACCATCCCAGCTCAGAACCTGGCTACATGCAAATTAGTCTGTACCTGTCCCAGTGCATGATGGGAACAGGGCAAACCAAACTACCAAGCCAATTCTTATACTGGGAAGGAAACAAGCTTCCGGGGACCGGTTTCTGGCATCACAGCCTTCGTCGGCCTGGCTTGCCTGAATCCTGATGGTGCAATGAGCAAGGGACTCACGTCTGAGCATACCCTCCCACACTGAGTGTGGATAAAATCGATTTGGGAAAAAGGGGGTGGTGATGGACAGAGTTTCTGAATGATGCAGAATACTCTTACCAAGTCAAGAGATCATGGTTTTAATCCATCACCGTTTTTTAACTCACTGCACCATCCCAGCTCAGAACCTGGCTACATGCAAATTAGTCTGTACCTGTCCCAGTGCATGATGGGAACAGGGCAAACCAAACTACCAAGCCAATTCTTATACTGGGAAGGAAACAAGCTTCCGGGGACCGGTTTCTGGCATCACAGCCTTTGTCGGCCCGGCTTGCCTGAATCCTGATGGTGCAATGAGCAAGGGACTCACGTCTGACCATACCCTCCCACACTGAATGTGGATTAAATCGATTTGGGAAAAAGGGGGTGGTGATGGACAGAGTTTCTGAATGATGCAGAATACTCTTACCAAGTCAAGAGATCATGGTTTTAATCCATCACCGTTTTTTAGCTCACTGCACCATCCCAGCTCAGAACCTGGCTACATGCAAATTAGTCTGTACCTGTCCCAGTGCATGATGGGAACAGGGCAAACCAAACTACCAAGCCAATTCTTATACTGGGAAGGAAACAAGCTTCCGGGGACCGGTTTCTGGCATCACAGCCTTCGTCGGCCCGGCTTGCCTGAATCCTGATGGTGCAATGAGCAAGGGACTCACGTCTGACCATACCCTCCCACACTGAGTGTGGATAAAATCGATTTGGGAAAAAGGGGGTGGTGATGGACAGAGTTTCTGAATGATGCAGAATACTCTTACCAAGTCAAGAGATCATGGGTTTAATCCATCACCGTTTTTTAGCTCACTGCACCATCCCTGCTCAGAACCTGGCTACATGCAAATTAGTCTGTACCTGTCCCAGTGCATGATGGGAACAGGGCAAACCAAACTACCAAGCCAATTCTTATACTGGGAAGGAAACAAGCTTCCGGGGACCGGTTTCTGGCATCACAGCCTTCGTCGGCCCGGCTTGCCTGAATCCTGATGGTGCAATGAGCAAGGGACTCACGTCTGAGCATACCCTCCCACATTGAGGGTGGATAAAATCGATTTGGGAAAAAGGGGGGTGGTGATGGACAGAGTTTCTGAATGATGCAGAATACTCTTACCAAGTCAAGAGATCATGGTTTTAATCCATCGCCGTTTTTTAGCTCACTGTACCATCCCAGCTCAGAACCTGGCTACATGCAAATTAGTCTGTACCTGTCCCAGTGCATGATGGGAACAGCGCAAACCAAACTACCAAGCCAATTCTTATACTGGGAAGGAAACAAGCTTCCGGGGACCGGTTTCAGGCATCACAGCCT